>NC_140127.1:7172523-8451513 GCF_964035555.1 Netta rufina | reverse complement strand
TTATTTCCTCCTTAAGAATACCTAGAAGTGATACTACCTTCAGAGTTACTCAACCACGATTATTAGTAGTCTGTTTCTTATCTTCTGTTTTCTCCTCTTCATGCATCATCTGTTTGTATTTTTTAACATGCCAGATTTGAAGCTGAGATTTTTGAGTTTGAAACCATGCTTCTTCAGTTCAGTAGCTTCTAGCATGTATGGATGGCATATGAATGAAATGTATCACATTAAAACATACATATTAAGAAACAGCTTTCGTCTTTGTAAGTGAAAATTTGATAGACTTTTTATTTGCATGAATTGCTTTGAAGACATGTCAAGGAGGTAATAACAGGGAAAGCACAGGAATTTTTTTTATATGTACAATAAATAAAATGGCACATGTAAATATGTACAGAATATTGACTGCTCCATTACAGAAAAAAAATAAATGCTAATAACAAAGTCCTGATGCATAAAACAAATTCACACCAAACATGCATACACATGACTATTTCAGTAGGATGTCTGTGGCCATGAAAACTTACAAAGGACGTTACAGTTAAACTGTTGTGACTACTTTAAAAATTTGAATCATTCGAAACATTAAGAGTTATCTGTAAAAACAACCCATGACTTTTTAAGAGCTAATAGAAATTCTGATTGCTTTTTAGAAGTAATATTTTTCAATTTTTTAATTAAAAATAGTGTCAGAGTAAGAACATAAAAGAAGGTTATTTTTGTAAAACTAAGCCAATTTCATTTAACCATGTTTGATCTCTGTGATTTCAAATTAAATTTTTATTTACTGAATTCATGGAGAAAGACACCCATCTCTTGGGACACAAATAAAATTTTAAGGCTCAGGACCAGAAACTACTGCAGACAGTGCCAAACCAAGGCTTTCATCCTACAGCATGTCAAATTTACAAGTTGCTATAAGGTAGATTTCTACAATGTTTAAAATGACAGTCAAACTCCTTCTGCCCAAAGAAAGAAATGTTTCTAGCTCAAAAGGAGGCAATGTAAATTACTGTTGGACCTATCTTTTAAATGAGTTTAGGTGCTGGGAGGGAAGTTGTTTTAGGAACAGACAGAAACATTGCATTCATTTTGGATTATTACAGTTCCCAGAAGCATTTGTCAGATGTTAGCACTGTTAGCCCCTGCATATTGTTAATTTTATGTTCAAGTATTTGTGTCCCATCCACTAGGACTGCTCAGAACATTTTGGACAAATGTGCTGCATTTGAAAGCTTTCCTAGATCTCAGCTTCCACATTAGGTCTGATCAGAGTGAAAGGGGAGGAAAGAACATGAAAATAGATATTCTGAAGCAAATAATTTCAAGCTTTTGTTTGATAATTTGTTTCTTGGTGTGATTTTTGTTTGTTTCTTTGTTTTGTTTTGCTTGGTTGGTTGGGTGGGTGGATTGGGTTATTTTTTTGTTGTTTTGTTTTGGGGGGGAAGGATTTCTGTTTTGTTTAATCTGAAAAATGTTTAAAAATCAAGCTGTGATTATATAGCCAGCTTCCCGGTTATCTTTATCACCTCAGAGCTGAGCTCCATGACTTTCTTCACCTTCTGTCTGAAGCCATTGTGCAGTCTTCATTTATGATATTAAAGGTTTCAAAGCAGAGATGGGACTAACTTTAATAATAATAATAATAATAATAATAATAATAATAATAATAATAATAATAAAATAGATACCATTTTGTTATATGTTTTCCTCCTCACATACAAACACCTCCAGAGAAAATGTAATTGACAGTCAGGAAAACAAACTATATTTACAATATATAAACATTAGGATCTATTGATTTCTCAAATTCCAGATGAAATGTTTAGGTTATGTGAAGACTGAATTTGGTTTTGTGCAAACCACACATTCACACACATACGCACATCCACTAAGTATATATCTCTCAATCAGAAACTTAGTAAATTAAATTCCATTCTTCAAAGTGAAGAGTCTTAGAGCCGATTTCATCAAGGTCTGCAAGTATTTTATCAGAAACCAAATTTCTGGTATGAGTAGGTAAAGACATGTGAGGTCCAAAGGCCACAAATAAACCAAACAGATGAGATGGGAAATGAATTAACAGTGACAATAATGACCACCTAGAACAGTTCATCTGAAGATCTACGTGAACTGTTCATAGTCAACAGACTTCAAATTGAGAAGTACATTTTCCTCAGCCAGAAAGTGACAGCAGGAAGTGAGAATTATTGCAAAGCTCTGTGGCCCGGGTTATATAAGAGGTCAATGGATGCCGTTATATTGGCTCCTACTGAAACTGATTAATCTCTCCACACTTTAATTAAAGCTGAAGAGTGTGCCTTCCAGGAATATGCCTTGAGAGCTCTGTTACGGAAACACGTGAAGTGTCCTCATTCCTCAGAAAGCATGAAGCTTATATACTCTTTGAACACCAGTGGGTAGGGAAGGTAAGAATTCAAGAAGAGCCCTGCTTACTCTCAGTGAAGTCATTAGCAAACTCTCCCAGCTCTGGATCCATATGAGGATTTTTCATTCCCATGTCATGCCCATATAAGAGAACCCACTCTCCAGTGTCTTCTTCCGAATATTGTCTTCATTTCTTTCTTTTGTAAGAAAGCACAATACCTCCACAGGGAAAACACAATGTCAAAATTGGTAGCTATTTTCCAAAATCTAACGGCAACAACATGAATGTGACATACATCCCAGTCGCTTTAAAAAGGTGTTCTCAGGAGGTCTGCAGCACAGTGGGACCCATTAATGCCCAACCATTTCAGTGTTGGCTGTAGAACAGAGTTAAGAACTGGGAGAAAAAGCACTTACCAATCTACCTTTTCTTAACCTTGTCCTCAGTCTAATTTGAGAAACATGTTTGCTTAAACATTAAAAAATTTCAGCACTTCACAGAATCACACTCTTAAATTGTTCATAAGTTCTTTTACTTCTTCTAATGACCTTTTGTTTAATATTATTTGTGCTATGCTTAGATGGTGGCAACATGATAGCAATGTTTTTTCCTTCCGTTAAAAGGTTTTAATGGATAACATTTCAAGAAGCTGTCAAGAGGCACTACTTAAATACAAGATTTTTGAGCTATTGGTGTTATTGCAACTTTCAATAGCGCATACAAAATAAATCCCACTTAATGCAGTAAACACGTATGGAAAAGTATTTACTAAAATCCTCTTTATGTAACTGTCATTTTCACTGACTGAATAGCCTAGATAATGCATCAGCAAATACCATCTTGAGAAGTAGCTGGGGGGGTTATTTTCTTTTAATGACTGCTATTGATTTTATTTCTAGTCCATCCTTCTGCAAAAGCAAAAGCTCATTTGTGAGCATTCTCTTACTGGCCCAAAAAGAGAGTAGAGGGTCACATTAAGACACATAGTGCTTAAGCATACTCTTCTACATGGTGATAATGCCACATGCTTACACCTGTTTGAAATGCCAGACTCAGTTTTGGCAGAAATCAAGAAATTCTTCCATGGACATGAATAAAATGCATACAGTATTGCTGCTTCGCTAAACACAGCAGAAAGCTCTAGCTGCGCCCCAATTACATGTCTGAATGAAGAAGCCTTTTCAGTATCTCCACCGTAAAACCAAGGTGATTGCATATGGTATATGTAAAAACAAAGAGTTTTTTACACATTATCATGTGAATTGCCTTTATCAACATCATCAACAACAGCAATAAATATATTTGGTCTTTGCCCATTCTAACCAGACTTTGATATGGCTGTTTTCACTGTAGGTATCATGTAAATACTGCAAGCATTCCACAGATTCTTGTCATAATAATCAGTAACACTGTCAACCAAAGTCCACAACAAGATATTCTGGTGGAAAAAAAAAATACTAACATGTTTGTATGCTTAATAAACTTAAAATATTACTTAGAGGCTGTATATATTTGTTCACAAAGCAAGTTAGACATAATCTGAAAATATCATCATATTGCATATATGCTTTTGTTTGCTTTTGTTTGTTTGTTTATTGTTGTTGTTGATGCTGGGCTTTTCTGTTTATTTGTTTTTAATAGAGTGCCAGGGTTCTATTTATGTATAGAAAGGCCTTCCATAGGAATATATTTTTGCTGTTTTTATCCCTATATTAAATCTAAATTAATTTTTCACTGAACCATACAAATGTTTTGTATTTATTATTTAACTTGAGTTTACTTTGCATACCCAAACAGATATAAACTATATATTAATCATATACAATTTTTTTCTTTAGTATTAAGAAAACTGTATCTATTTAAATTCCTTTCAATAATAAAATGTATCTCAATATTATTTCAAATTTTTATAGAAGTATAACAGTAATTATATATGCGATATTAAGACTTCCAAAAGCAAGTGCCTACTTCCTTCCCAGTGAGTACAAGGATGAAAAAAAATAACCAAAACACTTGAGAAAATGTATGATCAAGGAGAACAAAGTAGTTGGTAATGATCTCAAATAATATGTGTTCATTACTCATGAACAGAAAAATCAGAAGTGGTAAGTGCTAAACTCACAGCCATGTACTTTTGAGGTGGAAAAGCTGGAAAAGTAGGCAAATGCCATATATTTGTGCCTCATAGTGCATTTTTGCTGCTCCTAAGGAAGATAATTTCCATGGAGTAACTCATCCCAGATTCAGCAAGGACTTATATGCAGTTCTTGTTTAGAGATGGTGATATCAAACACATACTCCCATGTTTGCCTGAGTGGAATTCTTAGTAGTTGACGTTTTCATTTTCCCCATCTGCTTATTATTGACTAAATATCTTACTTTTGCTCAAACCAAAAACATAAGAAAGTCTCTATGAAAGTCTTCTGTGCTGCTCTCAAGTTCAAAGCAAATTTTCCAGCTGAGTTATAAAGTCCTGAAATGAATTTCTAATGAAAATGCTAACAGGCCTTTAGCTACAGTGGTGCTAGCGGCTGCTGCTAAAATAAATAGAAATCCCTGTCAGTGCCAGAAAGGCAGCCCATCATTAGAGGCACTTTTCTAGAAGCTTTTTATTATATCTGGGTGATGATAATCTTCCCACCAGTGGGCATGCTGGGTTTTGGCACATATCAAGCTTGTCAGCATCATTTTACACATTCCAAGCAGCAGGCAGAATAGACAATAACAAAACAGAAAAGAAACTTTCTCAACATGATGCATATCTTTTTTTTCTCAGGAGTTGCTATTGCCTTTTTAGCAAGGAATCAAAGCAACCATTTAACCAATCTGCTATGCATATTAACACTATTGTCTTAAGTTCCAGCAGGAATACCGGTGTTTCTGGTCCAGCCTCAGCTCTGACAGAAGTGGTCAGTAAATATGAAGACTGCAGGAACAAGTCCCTGTGGCAGTGGAAAAACAGTTTTAAACCACTTTTGTTTCCAACCACGTACCCACCATGATCTTGGTACTTTCTTGTATCCTCAGAAAGCTATTAGGGAAGATGAGGTTCATCATAACATTAGGATACGTTAGCTAGCAGTCTCCATGGACCTTTATAAATTGAGTGTTGCAGAGGAAAACATCACAGGACAGTTATTTTGAATCACCCACACAAAATTGTCCTTTTAAGCAAAAATCAGCAGTTACCTCATGTGCCATTCTCAGCATCAAAATGAGAACTGCTACAGAGTTTTCCCAGAGCAGCCCAAACCTTACTTTTTAAAACACTTCAACACCAATCAAAGCCAAAAGAAACAAGGGAATAACACAAGGCAATAATGGGAATTGTGACATAGTCACGAATAAAATTAAAAAGACTTACAGCAAAATGTATGAGCCTGCAAACAAGCACGTATGCCTGGAAGATACTGGAAAGGTTGGATCACACTGGAGGCAAAATTAGGAATGACACTGGACTTTGCTGACCATATTCACCACCAGAGTTACTGGACACACTGTGCCACGTCACCACAGCTTTTGGCTGATGTTAAGAATAAAATGTCAGGCTGCAAGTGACAATGAGTGAGAATACTGTGCCTCACCCACAGTACAGAGGAGATAAAGCAGATGCGAAATCTGGCCTGCAGAGCTTCCACTGCTGACAAGAGCACCAGAGATGGAAGGAAGACAACTTGTCTCTCATGATGGAGATAATTTGAAGGGATAGCAAAGTGAAAGCGTTTTTTTATTCCTATTTTTACACTGTGAGGCATATTCACTGTGGAAATCATGGAGAAACGATGATATAGGCCATAGGGTGCTGTTGTCAATCACTTTTCAGAATGAGCCAAATCAACAGAGAGCAGTCAAGTAACACAGAGAGATCAAAAAGAAACGTCACAGGTGTTGTAGCCACAGAAGCAGGATCCTGAACATGGAAATGATGCAGAATTCTTCATTTTGCAAAGCAATGCCCAACATGTTGATTTCCTCATAATAAAATGTACAGTACGGAAAAAGATATTATCAAGTGTAAATCTGATGAGCCACAAAATTACACATATAAATGAAATGTGTAAATGCATTTACTGTGTTTCCTGAACTAATGTCACCTGAGGTATGGTACATGCTTCAGAAACAGGATTTAACTTAAAAAAAAAAAAATGCAAATCTTAACTCAATGGGGTATTTTCTCCTTACTTTACTATAGGAAACAAGAATGTGTATTAGGACAGCAGAACATGGCATTCCATTAGAGTTTATCCAGACATATTTCTTCCCACAGTCATCGATAGCAGTTTTATGCCGACACTGAATCTTTTGAATGAAAGGACACCTTTATGCCTTTACAGCCACCTTTTCAGATGGCAGTGCATGGATGAAAACAACCCTAGGCCTACCACGAACCCTTTTGAGTTACCACCATCAGGAGTAAACTCATCAGCTGGCATGATCTGCTTCAACATGCTAGTAAAAACAAATATTATAAAGGCCTAAATTAGGGATTCCAATCAAGATAATATTCCTTTCTTGCAAAATTGAAAACCATTTTCTTTATTCTATATATACAAACCTACTTTAGCTGGTACCTTTCTCCCAGGCTTTCTGTCCACCTCTCAGAAACAGTAGAATTAAAAATAAGAGTTTTACTGCATCCTATGAAACTTTTCCAAAACTGTACACATGCTTCACACTTTATATATCTAGATTTAGCTTGAAGCAAACTTTTACTGCTAATTTATAAATCCTGGAAATAAGGGTTTTAGAGCAGAATGCTAATATAACTCTAACTATAGCAATGCTTGCAGGCAGTGCTATAATGAAAGAAATAATTACATCAATAAAATTATACTAGTTTGACATTAACAGTTTGCCCAAACAAACAATTCCGAATGACTAACAAGCACTATAAATATGACCATTTTCATAAATCAAAGCCATCCATGACCAGGGTTCATGCAGCTCTTTGGAAAAATATAAGAAGACAGTATCATTACCAATGTTAGGAATTTCATTAAGAGCACAATTAAGAACTTTGACTTCCTCTGAAAATTTCATCAACTATCATGCTTGGGAATACAGACAACGTAAAAGACTTAACAACTCTTTAGCTGATTTTTGTTATTTCTGAAAATAGGAAATTATCATAGTGTTATTATAGTTATGGTAAAAGTTCATCTAAACATTACATCATTCTGTTTCTGGGTTTTGTGGCAGCAGTTATCTATTTCTTAGATATGTTCCTCTCTGTATTACTCAAGGGATAGAAAAGAATTGAAAACCTTGAGTAATTTTAGCATGTGAACATTTTCATGAAATCATAAATATAGATTTTAAAGATAAGAATCTAGAGTCTATACAGTGTGCAATCATTTTAAAAGCTGTCTTCTACCTGTATGTAGGATTTTTTCATTTGTTTAGCCAGTTTAAACTAGAAGCAAAAAGTCTTAAAGCTAAATCTACACTATCCACCTTTGTATTAGCTGGAGAATGTCCCAGGAATGTAAATACACAAAATTCCTTAATACATTCAGATACTGGTTTGCTGAGTGCAAGACTCTAAACAAGTCTCAACATGGTTTAAATGGTCATCTTTCCATATAAAACAGGTGGCTATCGAAGTGAGGTAAGAAAACATTTACTTTCCAGCTTGTCCTAAAATGGAAACATCATCTTAAAAAGAGCTATAAATAAAATGAGTCTCAAATCAAAAGGCATACATATTTTCATAAATACTTGCAGCTTCCAGTAAGACTTGTCAAAGTAGGGGGAATACACTGTGGAATGACAAAAAGAGTTTGTATTGGGAATATGGCAATATTTTGTGGGCACTGCCACAATGTTTTACAGTTTTTCTCTTGCTATTGTCCCAGATGTGTTTTACTGATAGGCTAATGAGTAATTACAAAGTAAATCCTAAAAACATAATTAAATTCTGTAGGATTCAGTACTTTTCAGACGGTTATTAGAATGGAGGCAAAATGAGTTTTTCATAATGTGCACATTCTGCTATGGATTGGTCTCAAGTCCAGTGCACTTAATTTGGTTAATGCATAGTGATTACCTATGATATGCAGAATCGTCTCGAGCAGAACTAGCAGAACTCTTTCTCTTTCAATTAGGATAGTGCATCCAGAGGAAAACACATAAGCAAAATAAAGAGCTTTAGCATGCAAAGTACGTTGCTACAGTAAATTGGTGAGTTAAATTATATTGACAATTCTCCTTACCCTGAAAAATACCTTCCTCACCTTTGCTATTATTCCGTAACAGACCATTGCCAAGCACAGCTGCTAACATAGCTACCAAACATAAATATTTCCACCTTTTGTTACACATACCTATAATTTTCTGCCACTACAAGGATAGCATGGCTTGAACTAGAAAGACCCATGTATTGACACAGCAGATAGCCATACACTGTTGAAAAGCTGAAAGGACAGCTTCAAAAAGAGAAAAATTTCAAAGCAGGTCCTATGTCAGGTAATCAATTATAGCATTGTCATACTAATGGCTATGGAAAGGCAGGGGAGCGGTGACAATAGGTGCATTTATCTTACTCCTGTGCTAGGAAAGGTGCACCTGTATCCCCATGCACTTTGTCTCCTGCTGTCCCTGACAAGTACATCCCCTGACAGTGGATCTGATAGTGGGGACGTTACCTATCTGTCATCCCTTCTTCATGAAAGGCACCTTGACTGCAGCTAATGACTAAACAACAGCAAGCTACTACCTCCTCTCTCCACACATGTACAGGTTTCTTTGTTATAGTGAAGCACGGAATACATCCAAAGCTCTAAGTAAAAGATAAAGCATCTTAAAACTCACTTTAGTCAAGTATATAGATGTGTGTGAGTGTGTTTTAAATATATTTGCACTGCCCTAATCAATCTGTAAATCTTTGTAACCTTAGTAACACGTAGTAGCAGGACAGCTCTTGTTGCAAACAACCCTCAAAACAATAAAGACAGAAATTAGTGCGGTAAAAATGGAGGTTCCACCCCACCTTTTGATTTTCCAGTATTCTTTCTAAGGTTGTGACTGCTTCAGTTTAAGGGTATTTACACCTGATTGCTGTCAGAGATTGTAAACAGATTTTCAGGATTATGCCTGTTTTCACTTTGTCCATGTCTAAAATGTAGGGCAATCACAAAGATGTTCTGTTCTAGTACAAGTTCACAATCTAGAAAAGCAAAACAACAACCAGATCTGCCCTGGGCTACCAATACTGAAAAGATTCACTGTCAGCTGTGAAATCTGTGCCAAAATAATTGATCCTAGTGGTTTTTTTTTTATTTATTAAGAAAGGAACAACACTTCCATATACTCTTTTTCAATTAATTCAATTGCTAAGTTTCCCCATAATTTTTGAATGCCTTTCTAGTGATCATTGTAATGTGAATTATAAGAAAAGTTTTGTTAAGATTTAGGAAATTTAATTCTCCTTTCTTTGTGCATATTTTTAAGTAATAGATGTTTGTTGTGTTGTTGCAATCCCATAAAATCTCACTGACAAGTTATTTATTATCAAGAAGTTTTGCTTGGGGATTTCTATTGGCATGGGGTTTTACAAATGGAGATGAGACAAGGGAGAATGTTAATTTTCATGATAGTGTCTTTTTCCCATAATGATAATAATAATTTGTCCCATCTGTCTAAATCTAATTTAACAGTGTTTATGAGTAGTTGAAGAAGGATTTTAATTAAGTCTTGTAGTTGCATTTGTATGTATTTTAATCCCTGCAGGGATCATTTAAAATTCCAGTTTTCTATACAGGGTATGGAACTACTACATCATGTAGGAAGTGACCTGGAATTGAGGAAGTTGATGTCACATCTGAATGTGGACCTTCCAGCCAATTAAACCAAACATTTCTGGAAGGCCAGAGGGTTACTGTTCACCGTGTTCACCCTGTTCGTACCCTAGAAGCTGCTTTAATCTGCCAAGAGTCAAATATCCAAGTAAGATGTAAACAAGTAGCGTGTTGATATGTTTCCATTTAAACAAGGAAATTATTTCAGTAGAGCCTTACCTGTTCTGTAAAATATATTTTGAAGCAGATACTTTTTTTTTTTTTTTTTTTTTTTCAGATCCATTGGAGCTCTTCATCTAAAATTTAATGCCATAATATTTCTCACAGTCCTTGCTGCCTTCAGCTGTAATATTGGCTGTATCCAACAACAAAGAGCAAGCCTACTGGATTTAACTGCTTGAAAGTTAAGCGCTTACCTAAAAAATAAGAGGTTTAGCTTTCAAAGGAAGATCCTGACTTTTAGTCTGCCAAGGCCAGTGTTCTGTCACAGAGCTCACCAGCACCGAGGGCACTCTCAAAACTGATATGACATTTCTACTGTCCAGCCTGCTCACTCAAGCTTATGCTGAATCTCTATCTTTGCACTTCCATCAATGACAGCAATTTAAAAAATGCTGACTCTGTTGGTCACCTTTTACCTGTGTAAGGACATAGCTACTGGTTGTTCAGCTTTCACATTTAAAAAAGGACAGAGATTACAGATGTAAATAATTTAGGTTTAGGTCCTGAATTTGTACTCAGGAAAACCTCCGCTGAAGTGACCTGAGCTTTATTCACTGTAAAATTTTATGCAGACACTTCCCACAATACAGCAAAACCCACACATTCCATACAAAACCCATAAACTTACTGTTTTGGCATGCATATTTGTCAGCCCCTACATTTAAGGTGTTATAATATGCAAGTACCATAAATGTCTATGCATATTTTAATTTTAATTAAATCAGAGATCACACAGCTTATGAAAATAAGAGTAGCTTACATTTTTTATAAAATTGAAAATAATACTTTTCAGGAATTACTCAGGTATGTGGAGTGTAATTATCTCATCTGATCTTACCTATGCAAAAATAAATCAGATGTCTAGTCCAAACCGGTCACCTACACCAGCTCTGCAGGCAACAGAGACACTTTTGCCACTGCAATGGATGCCCCATCTCAACTAAAATAAAATCACATTTCAGATAGATTGACCTCTTAGGTACTTCTGCAACTCAGCTGACTTGTACAAAGTCTAAAATGTCAAATCAGATTGGATCAGATGCCAAAATGTAAGTTTAAGGTGTAGGTTTGACTGTCGGAAACCAAAGAGCATCAGTGGATTCTTACAGAATGAAGCCTAAATGTCACTAAAGCAGTCACTAAACACAACTGACAAAGCCCTGCAAGCCCAAGAAGCATTCTCTCCAGGACAGGTTTACTTATACACAAGACAAGACCCACAACCTTGGGAGCTGCAACATCTGCTGAGGCTCTGGTTGCTGACTCTGACCTTACGCTTCCATTAAGAGAAGAGTCATCCTGCCAAGCAAACAGTAACACATTACTCACTTGGAAATCAATAGGAACTTTGATACTGACCTCAGCAAGAGTCAGATGCATCCTTTCCACTGATACTGATATTCCCCTATGCCCTTTTCTAGGTCTGTTTACCTGTGCATGTTTTCATACCCTTTTAAAACAATATAGACCACTAGAAAGTTGGCAATATCAATTCAGTTAAACAAACATATATTACACTATGCTTGAGTATAGATTTAGTGATAGGTAAATGCTTTCTCTCAAGATCTTTTCATTTGCTTATTTTCTTGCCCTCACTTTAATAGGTAGGAAATATTGTCACAGAAGAAATATCAAACTAGGGTGCAAGCATTAAAATTATTCAAAAAATAAAAGGTTTTTGCTCCCAGTCTCTAGTTCTACTGGAGGAATGGATGGGCCACTTTTTTTTTTTTTTTTTTTTTGAGGCACTAAAATTAGCCTGAGAATCAGTGACTGTAAAATCCAACTGAAGTATTAGGTATATTGGTTCAGAAGAGTTAAAACAGAATTTGAAAGTTAACAAAGAAAAACAATAAAATGCAACAATGCAACATGAGTTCTGTAATTGGACAGCATGGGTTTTTTCATTTGTTCTACTAGACTGTTCTGAGGATAGCAAACCAAAACATGTAATAAGGAGAACCAGTGGACACAATTTATCTGCAACTTTAAAAAGCTTTTAACACCATCATTTCTGTGAGATTATCATGGAAAAACAGAACACCTGGGTAAGTAAAGCATTATCATGGACTAAAGACTGGATAAAACCCATACATACTGCCAATAAATATTCAAAATTATGAACATTAATTTCATGAAACAATCAAAAACTGTTTATCAAAATTTACCAAAATTTCACACAACAATAGCTGTTAGTGCTTCTGTTCAATACAGTGAGGTCTTAAGACTAGACCCAATGAGCCAGTGGTTCACAGCAGTAGTCTTGACAATATACAACAGAGGAATGTCCAAGTCTACAGTAATTGCTAACTAATATAAGAGTATCTGGTAATTTTTTTTATGCAGCATACTGATCATTTCCATTTAGAATACAGAGCCCCATATAGGCAAGGATTTACTACAACTTAAGAGGAAAAATTAAATGTTCACTATGTGATGATAAAAGCAGTATATTTATTATGTACTATATAAAGCATCACCACCTCAGGAGAAATCTGAAATGAGTTGCCTATTCTCCAAAGGAATGTTTTAAATTTTGATTAGGTATGTTGCATAAATCACTAATCACTGAATATATTTCTCTCTCTCTTTTTTTTTTTTTTTAACTGAAGATTGAGAATTCCTCCTAAGATAGTTTCAAACCTAAAATACTAAATGTGTTAAACTATTGGACAAAGTACCAGGGCCTTTATTGCTTTTTAATAACTCTACTGCTTTCTTAGTAGATGATGCAGAACAAGTTATAGTTATGAGACCAATTTAATCATGAAAAACAACTAATGATGACTGGAGTATAATAACACTATGGCTAATTTTGTCCCATTTATAAGTTACAGTATAATTTCAACAGTGTATTGTTATAAGCAGTGCTTTTGCCATAGGAAAGACGGTGAGAAATATGGTAATTCAGTATCTTAAAAAAAATGTATTCTGTAAACACTTCTCCAGCCCACTGATTTCTCTTTTGTATTGTTATGTTGTGGATTAGAAACCAAGTGAATTTGGTGTTAAGGTTTTCTTATCACATTATCAACAGTAACTGCACTATGTCCCATTCCAAACTCATGGAAAGACTTCAGATTTGCAAAGCAGTCATTCCACTTCTTTTGTGACAGCAGTACCATGAAAGTTTTGCTATGATAGAGCCCCAGCTCTGAAAATCATGTGCAGCTCTGAAGCAGGTTAGTGCTACAGAGACAGATGTCCACAAAGCTTCCCAAGCACATCCTGTCAATTGCAATACCACGTGGCCTAGACGATTAAATTAAATTTATGAGCACACTCTGCAGCAGGACAAACTTCAGTCCATTGTATTTCAGAATTACTGAGACACGGAACTGGAAGACTTTCAAAAGTGCAGCGAAGGTGACCAAAAGCATGTAACAAGCATAGTTAAGTGTGGTAGGGTGGTATGTAAAGAAAAACATATATACATATATGAGGGGCAGTGCTGTAACAGAGGTCTGTAAATTATGAGAGGCATGTGGAGACTAGATAGGGAGCAGCAACTATTGCTTTTTAATAATAAAGGATTTTTTCTATTAAAAAAAAAAAAAAAAAAAAGTAGCAGCAAATAAAGCTAACAAATTTCAAAGGGACTTAAAAAGGAACCTGTTCATATAACATGGTTAACCTGCAGAACTCCCTGCTGCTAGATGTCATAGTTGCAAGAAGTTCGTGCAGGTTTAAAGCAAGGTTAGACAACCTCATGTAAGAGAAACTCTTTTCAGTTTTACTTCAAGAAATGCATAGAAAGGGACTTCCATTCTCCTTGAGATGCAAATGATTGGATTCCAGGAGAGTTATTTAAACCAGTGCTGCTCTTTACTTGTCACAAGTTTACACATTTCCTTAGACTACCTGCATTTAACAACTGCTGGAGAAGGGATTCTGGGTTGCAAACCTTTGATTTAACCCAGTACATCCCTTCCTACAGGACAAACAGGAGTGCAGACGTTAACAAAGCATTGTTGCAGTTTTAGCTCCATGAATAACACAAGGCAGCACCAATCACCATGTCTATTTGTTTACACCCTCCGCGGCATATCTAGTATAACAGTGAATCACATTACATATTACTCACTTGCACGACACATGGACTTTAGCTGGTGTAGGTGATCAGCCGGTTGTCTTATTCTCCTGAGTCTCAGCAACTACCCCACGTCTTTAAAATCTCAATACAGCACAATATAGTCATTGTTGTAGTCCTTATTCAAAGTAATTTGAGGCCAAAATCAATTGATTGCATAATTTCTTTTGAGGAAATCACAGCCCTTCACTGGAGCAATCTAATCTCCCAACAGTACAAAAGCTAAAATGTCACCAGATTATGGAGTTTATCTGCTGTGGAAAACCGTCTGTTGTGAATCTAATTAAGCATAATGATGGACTGGAAATGCTATTTTGAATTTATTTAAAATGTAGAGATTATGCACTGAATGCCATTAAAACTTGCTGGCCATTTTTTAAAGTCCACAAAGTGCAACTCCTCCATAATCATTAGTTTCAGCACAATCTGACCTCACAGCCTGCCCTTTGCAGGTGACAATAAGTACACAATACAGCATCACAGGAGCCTGGCTCTAATGTGAAGGCATGCATTTTCCAATACTGTATAATTTGTATAAATGTATAAAATACTGTAAAATAAAACTTTTAAGACTATGCTTCTTTATATCTGCAGCTAACAACTTTGTAATGTAATTCTGCAGGAATACAAGCTTTAGCTGAAAACTGGCACTTTCAGCCAAGTGCTGCAGGAAGAAATATTTCGTATCAATTTCCTTTTCTCTTTCTGAATCAGCCTAAAGCAGAGCTACAGCACAGTACTGAGAGATACACCACATAACTTTTGGCTCCAGCAAGATGAACAGTAAAGCACTAGGATCAGATTTACTACACCATATTGGAAGTCAAATAAAAAGCAAACTCAGGTACCCAACAATATGTATTAATATTCCAGTGGTAGCTTGAGATATATTTCTTATACTGTTAGACTACAAAAAAAGATTGTCTCTTGAGTAAGAGTTATGATTTGCACCCTGATATCCCAAATAAATTCCATGTTAAACAGCCAGCAATATATTTCCTCTGAATTATCCTTGCAGTTGCAGTGAATAAACCACATTTAGTTAATGTGTTTTATTGTTCTATACCACGCAGTTAATGTATGCCACTTCTAATGTATTTGTTAAAGGCATACATGTTCTGTGCAAAAGAAACAACAGTACTTCAGTGTTGGATGACGTGCAATAAACAAAATCCTTTTATTCTCAAAGTATCTTTAAAGCATTTAAAATTTTTCTGCATAAATGAGCAAGTTTTTATTTATGTAAGATCTTATTTTGTGGTCTTGTTTTAAATACAGCCTGAAAGTCTATTGTAGTATGTCGAAAAAAGTAAAGGTTCTCTTCTAATGAAAAATAATGCTAATGTGATGCTTCTGCTGATTGCCTTATTTTTTTGCTATTCTGCAATACAAAAGTAAAAATACAAAAGCCTGCTTAAGTAACAGGAGAAAACATGTAAATAACTAAAAATGTCCAGTTACCAAGGAAACCAAAGACAACATAGTAAAAGCCTCTAAGTATTCCTATTTAAAGAGTCTTTTTTAAAAAGCACTACAGCATTTAAAGTAATGTTCAACTATAAATAATATCAGAGATCAAGTATTTTGACATGGATCAACTAATACTAAAATAGCACATGGAAGACCTGCACTTTTAAAAACTAAAGTTAACTCTGATACCAACATAATACATATGGATATTCTTCAAGCATACAGTTCCAGTTCTGTAAGCCTCTTTCAGGCTCCATGCTGTAACTAGGCATGGTCTTTCATGCCATATAGTTTCTTTCTATGTCTATCCAGTGCTTCCCTTGATTCTCCTCAGGCCATTGTTCCCCCCTTCCCAGGTTACTTCAATTTCTGACACAAAATCAGAGTTACAAGAAGAGAAAGCTAAGGAGCTCACCCCATGCCTTTAAATCTAAAGATACAAAGGTATCTTTGTATGTTATCCTTGCCAGAGAAAGGATCCTCAGCAGCATGGACCACTGGTCTGAACCAGTATGGCCATTTATCCCTACTGGCTGAAACATTATCTGCATTTTGTTGGCACAACCCACCTGCTTCCACCGAGCCTGTATTTTATTAACCACTTAACAAGCAAGATGTAGAGATTCTTCCATCCTGAAACTTCTCAGTCTTTAGGGGCTTTGGTGAGTTTTGTTGGTTTGGTGATGGTGGTGTTTTTAACAGGCGTAGATGAAACACATATATCATAGAATCATTAGGGTTGGAAGGGACCTTCAAGATCATCTGTTCCATCCATCCCCCAACCACCAATGTTACTCACTAAACCATGTCCCTAAGTACCATGTCCAACCTTTTCTTAAACACCTCCAGGGACGGTGACTCCACCACGTCCCTGGGCAACCTGATCCAATGCCTAACCACTCTTTCTAAGAAATTTCTCCTAATTTCCAACCAAAACCTCCCCTGGCACAGCTTGAGGCCATTTCCTCTTGTCTTATTTCTTATTATCTGTGAGAAGAGGCCAACCCCCCAGCGTCCCACACCTTCCTTTTACGTAGTTGCAGAGAGCAATGAGGTCTCCCCTGAGCCTCCTCTTCTCCAGACTAAACACCCCCAGCTCCCTCAGCCTCTCCTCACAGGACTTGCGCTCCAGGCCCTTCACCAGCTTCGTAGCCCTTCTCTGGACATGCTCCAGGGCCTCGATGTCCTTCTGGTAGTGAACAGCAGTTATCAAGAAGTTCTTTCCTCTCAGATCTCCAAGGTAGGTTCTCCATCAGTCCTCACTTTTCTCTGTCTTTACCTCATTCCTACATGAACTGATCAATTCAAATGTGTTCAACTAAAACCATAAAGCCATAAGATATCTCTGTGTTTCCCACTTCTCTCTTTCTCCAGGCCTCAATCACAGATGGTTTCTTGAAAACATGCTATGTGTAATAGCACTAATCTTCACCAAGGTAAAAAATAAAATAAAGTAAAATAAAGTAAAACAAAAACAAAAATAAAAATAGCTTTCAAACATTTGACTCATCATGCATGATTTTTAAATCTGCAAATCTGCATTCCTCCTAGAGTCACACTTTTTTAAGAAACAATTTTTTCCTTCATATTATATACGTTTTACTCCTCCCCCTGTGTTCAAATTATTAAACGTATTTTCAATGTGGCACATGCCTTTTTTTCCCCAAAGACCTGTGTCTTGATTTGCTTTCTCTATTAATTCTCCTGTTATCCTAGAATTTCAATGAGCCAATCTTAATTTTGAGTACTATAATGTTTATGCTTGTATTTTTTTTTGCAATACATATCAACAAACAAACACAAAAAGGAAATCCTCATCAATTATTTCAGTGTATCCATTCCTTTGAATATTACTAGAAATTGCTTACATGTAATCAAATTTCGTGCATTCAGAAAGACAACTATTGCTTCTCCAGAAGTACTTTTATGAGCCAAAGGTTATCCCAATGGTAATCAGTAGAATAATTAATATCAGGTTTGTCGAGCATATTCAATTACATTCTTTACAATCATTATGTAAAATAGTTAATAAAGGATAGAGAATTTGTAATATACTCCTGCTTTGTTGTTTGGCGTTTTTACATTTGCCTTGTTTAAATTGTGCATAAATACAATTTGATAAATCTAAACACGGGCACTTAAGTAAATACACTTTTTTTTTTTTTTTTTTTCAGAAGTGGCACTTAAATGCAAACATTAATTAAGGACAAGATACAAATAGTTGGATTTCTTAGAACAGGATAAAAGTCTTGTGTACACTATCAGATTAAAGGGAATTACTGTGGAACTTCCATTAAAACAGAACATAAAATAACACTTCCCAAACCCTGCATAGGTCTTTCAAAACTTACTCAATGTGATTCTCCCCTTAAAGTGGGGAAAACTCACATTGATTTCTTTCATTTAAATAAAAGGAGGGCACTCTTTGTTCTGAAAATACGAACACATGCAGAGTGACTGTATTACTGCTGCTGGTTAGCTCTGTAAACATTATGGATGCCACTGTAAAAGTTTAAGACTTCTCAGATTTGCACAAAGAATATTAATGGTATGTGCAGCACATAATTAAGCTACATGTATGCTTCCCTCAGATCAACAAAAAATGCTACCCAAATTTCCAAAGAGCAACTGAACATGTACCTCCCCCATTCTTTTTTTTTTTATCTCTCTCAAAGATAGGAACATTACTTTATTTGCTTACTTTGTCAAAGAGTACCCTCTACTTGTGAAAAAGTCACTGTTAAAGTTACTGGTAAAAAACAAAATCCTTTTTTATGCATAGTACATAACATGTTCTTCTGCTTCAAATTCTTACATGTAAGGCTTGAAGATTACGAGAGGAAATAATAGGAAATTATTTAATAAATTTGCATAGGAATTTAAATTCTGTTTCATTCTTGATGTCCTCTTACACCTGAATCATGAGCAATGTCTCATCCATGATACTCTCATGCAATGAAAGATACAGATTTACACTGAGCTCTACACACAACAGACTCCATTTGCCTTCTTCAGCCACAGAACTAAGAAGTGCCTTGCATGAGGTTTTTCTCTTTCTAATGCTTTTTCTCCCAACAGAGTTATCTCAAAGAATTATAGGACTAATGAATCTTTTAGAGTACGTTAAATTCTAGCAGAGTTTTGAACAAGAGGCTCTGTACACTTAAAACTAAGTAATGGCTAGCAACTCCACAAACAATTTCGTTCTGCTGTCATATTGTACTCTACAATATGTATAATTCTGCATTACAATTACTACAGTTATTGCTATTTTTAACTGTCTATACTATTGAAAACGAATGATGAACAGAGCATACATGTTGAATCCTTCTGGTTTACAGCATTACACGTCATTACATATCCTTGAAGTCAGTGATCCTAACCAATCAATGCAGACAAATCAATCAGAAGATCTTGATGAACTCCAGCAGACTTGTAACCTAGATGAAGGTACTAAGGCTAATTACTGGATAATTTAGATGGAGGAAACAAATTATTTTGTTTAAATTACCATGAGGAGTTTTGAAGGCTTTTTTTAATAAAACATAAAAATGTTTACAAATTAGGATGAAAGACTTCCCAAAGAATCTGTGTGTATTCTGTATATGTCATTAATTTTTTTGACATGGCAAGGGGATGATCACTTAGATGTAAAAATAATAACAGAACAAATGTGTAGATAACCTCAGAGAAGTTTAAAACTGAAATATAACATCAAGTATCCAGTTAGCCTAAAACAAGATAGCTTTGCTGAAGTCAACAGTGCTACAGTATTGATTTGAGTTAAAAAGCTTCTCATTAAATTCTCTATTTACATCTACTATTCTTTAAAATAAGTAAAGAGTGTTTTTCTGTTAGCAGAAAGCCTCTGAAGCAGCTGAAAAATAACATTTATTCATTGTGAACTAAGAAAGCCCTGGAACAGACATAAAGCTTGTTCTGCCAGGAATCCAGCATGATGAAAGATGTTGAATGGATCACCCCATTCTGCATTGAAACAAATAGTCATTCAGCCTGCAATTCATCCCTTAGAAGCTTATTAAGGCAACATGTAAACAAATGTGGTGGTTTTGTTTTTTTTTCCTTTCAGTAATCTGAAACACTCAGTCTCTCTTAGTCAGTTATGCCAGTTTCCCTTCTCAAATGCCCTCACTTAGAGAGCTCTTAGTCTGATAGTTGTGACTGTCAGTCTTAAACAGCTGTTCCTGCCACCTGTACAATAAATACCCGAGCAAGATCATAAGAATACAGATGCACAGGACAATGCAACATACAAGCCAGGAAAGAAGAGTACAAAGGTAAGCATGACTTTCAAGCTCAAGGGGGATTGGTGACATATATCAAAGTACATATTGGACCCACTCTGAGAGCCAAGCATGCCTACTGGAATTTCAGATCATCTGCTGGTTTAACCCAGCAAAGGTGAAGTTATGCCTGAATTGCAAGGACTGTGCGAGCAACGTTAACAGGTAACTTACTGTTCCTTTCTCCTATAAGGGCAAAGTGCTCAGACACCTTCTGGATGACACTTACACTAAGATAGGTAAACTACCATAAACATTTAATTTTCATATTTGGTACTTGAATTAAAAGAATGCTAGATTAATCTTCACTTACTGAAGTTTAACTATTTCTCCCAAAGGGTTATCTTACTCTTTCTTGCTCCCTATGGACTTTTTGAGAAATGTATACACACCGTATGACCTGAGAGATTTTTGTTCATACATTTTTCTTGTGCATCAGTGAAGTTTCTCAGATTCTATAAATATAATTTTATATGCAAATTATTCTTAAAAAAATAAACCTACCCACAAATGTAATTTATAAACTGTACAAGTTTTAGTATAATAAGTGACCATTGCCATTATACTTGAAAAGGAAATAGGACTCCAAGAAGTTTGATGTTGCACTATTTAGATCTAGCAATAGTAATTATGATACTGAGTTTTATGAACCATGTTGCTTTCTGTGACACAAGGTATAAATGACTTTTGCATTATCTGCAATCTTGTATTAGCCAGAATCAATCTTACTATACTCTGGTGAACACAGGATGTAAAACTATATGCAATTTAAGATTAAGGTATAATTTCAACTCAGCTGAGATTAACTCATCCAAAAATTTCTGTCATTTATATTATCTCACATGAAAAGAAGACACTTAATAAACGGAAAGGCCAAAACAGTTCTTAAACATTTGTTTTTAGGTTTACAAATCACTCAGTAAAATTTTCCAAAGAAGTAGGCTTCCTCTTTTACTCTCAAATTAACTGCAAACGCTACACCAATTTACTTGGAACATTTGCCTAATATAAGTCTAATTTTCACATGTGAAAGCTTCTACATTAGTCAGCAAGGCTAGAAAGAAGTGTATTTCTAATCTTCTCACAATGGGGACCCAGCAGTTCTGACTGTGTCTATAAATATATTATACATAGCAATAATATTTATAAGAAAAATAAAAGTATTTTATATCATAGTCTTGCTGGAATACACGCGGCTTAACACACTGGTTTCCATGGTTGTCAAACATCTCCAAATTCTACCACTTCAGCAAAATCAGATGACAAAACTAAGATCAGATTAGTGCTGCCCCTACTGAAGACTAGAATTTTTCCACATTCAAGAAAATGAACAAAATTGCCATCTGGAACATAAACAAATTTAACACAGATCTGCTAACAAAGGGACTGAAAGTCTCACTCCCATACTGCCTGGTTAAAAAGAAGCAGCATTTAAAATGAAGCAAATGCCTATCTGCTCATTATTTTTAATTACACTTTAATTTAAAAGTATCCAATAGAGCACAGGCAAGTTAAATGATTTTATCTTATAAATAGGTTTGCAAAATAAAATAAAAAATCATAAAATCCATTATCTCTAGCTGAAATAAATTTTGTATTTTTCATACCTATAAAATATTTCTGAAGTTGTATGTTTTAAAAGCATTTCATAGAACTGCAAACAACCTTATATTCTGAAATGTTTCAAATGTCTGCAGCTACAGAGTTGTGTGGGTTTTTTTTTTGTGTGTGTGTGTTTTTTTTTGTTTTTTTTTTTTTAAGTTCACAGTTCAGTGAATACCTAGGTTTCTAGGGATCATAACATCCTACGTGCTTTTTTCAGGATGCATCATTATATAAACCATTACTTATAACAAACTCCTTGGTATGATGCTATTGCGTCTACATATTGACTGAGCCCATAGTGTTGGCTTACATTTGTATCAGGAAAATTCAGAGGACAGAACTATCAGTCTAGTTGTGTTCAGATACAGTCAGAACTAACACATTCCTAGTAATGACAGTACCGACATACCTCGTATGCTCCAGGGCCACGTATGGTCTCTTTTGGTTCGTTAAAACACTCCACTTTGGAATCAAATGCAGATATGTGGGAATCTGACTTCATCATGTGATTGTATGCTCCAGGACCTACAAAATTAGAGAGGAGGAACAATGAAATTATTTAATAAGTAACCTTTTTCAAAAAAGGACTGAATCATTTCTTCATCTGATTCTGTATGTAGACACACTTCTTACTATATTTTGGGGGGAAAATGAGTTAGTAGGATATTTGACCTTTTAAAAATGTTTGCAGTAGTACCAAAAGATCATGCATTCAAGTCTTCTAGAAGAGGCTACTGTGACGTAGTACCGACATATTTCCCCCATCTTGGCAAAATGGCTTAGCTCTGTTTTAGAAGAATTATGAGGTGGGAAGTGCTCACCCAGTCTCCATTCTACAGGGGCTTTTGTATTTCTAGCAACACATTACCTACCATAGACGGGACCAAATTTGACTATAATAAAACAGAAGCAAACAGGCAATATCTAGACAGGGCATTAGGTATGATGAGTTTGGAGAATCACACTGGAAACTAATACTTTTTCTTTTCCTTCCTGGTTTCTCTTCACTTACAAAAAGGAAATCAATACAAATGCAGGTCCATCCTTATAGAATAATCCAGCATTGCACATCTGACCAAGACAGACTGTTTTAACAGCACCTAATCTTTCTTAGATCAGTGAAGCCTTCAAGTCACAAGACTTGACACAAGACTAGGAGAATTTCTGCCATTTTACCCTCATTACATTTCTCCCTGCTTAATCATACTGGTTTATTAGGTTACACAAGGCCTCAGAAAGTATGATAAAATGAATATATGAAAATAAGCACAGCATCAGTATGTGCCTACAGTGACTTTGGAAAGCACCACTGCTGAGTAGGAACATTTCCTTTCTTTGTATTTGTGATTTTATTGCTATTTTGTCCAAAATGCTTTGAATACCTCAGAAAATTTTTCTATTACTATCATGTCATTAGGGAAAACTTCTGATTCTGCATACAGATTTATCTTTCCTTAAAAAAAAAATATAATAAAGAAAAATGCATATCACCACCACTTTAGCTGCTTCTTATCTGGAAGCTAAACAGAACCCATCTTCACAGAAAGTTTTTCTTCCTCAGGGAAGGCTGAGGACACTTGGGTTATCCAGTCTGGAGAAAAGGAGGCTGAGAGGTAGGCTCATTGCTCTCTGCAACTTCCTGAGAAGAGGAAACAGTGAGGCAGGTGCTGGTCTCTTCTCCCTGATAACCAGTTACAGGACATGCAGGAATACAAAGCTGAACCACAGTGGAGGTTCAGGCTGGACATTAGGAAAAATTTATTTACTGAGAGGGTGGTCAAACACTGGAACAGACTTCCTAGAGAGGTGGCTGTTGCCACCATGCATATCGGTGATCAAGAGGCACTTGGACAATGCCCTCATTAATATGCTTTAACTTTTAGTTAGCCCTGAAGTGCTCGGGCAGTTGGACTTGATCCTTGTAGGTGCCTTCCAACTGAACTATTCTGGTCTATTCTCATCCTTGGGTTAGTGCATGCACTCTGTTGCCTTCCAGCTTCTGAGAAATATTCAATCTGTTTACGAGTACATCTGGATAGAAGCTGAGTCATATGCTCCCTTTCCTACTCAAATTGTATGTTGCATAGCATAAACACCAGACAGTTCATGCTAAATTTCTTTACAACTGTTTCTGCCTTTACTGTGGCATGACTAGATTTTCTTACAGTGACACAGTAGTTAATGGAAGACAGGAGCTTCACGATCAATTTAATTTTAACCATAAAACTGGAAGATCGCTACATAAGGAACACTAGATGGGAAATCATCCTTTTCTAATTTTCACTTTGCAGTATCTCTCTGGACTTTCAGTGTGAATGTATTTTCCCTTTTATACTCTTATCTTTACCCAAGCCCAGATGTATCACATGTGTGTTCTCAGTGATCTTGTGTATTTGTACAGCAACTGCACAACAGAGCCTTGATCACTGCTCCCAGGCAATGTTGTGATTAAAAGATAATAACATTTAAAAAAATAGAAAATAGGGTATTTTTCCTAGACAGTGGCCAAGAAACGGCTGGATGCAGGGCTTAATCAAACAACTAAGTCTATCAGAACAGGATCAGAATCATATTTATCTAGGAACTGTGTCTAGACCAAGGTTAATCTGAATGGAAAGACAAATACACATTATCTTGTGATCAAGATCTACTTAAGTTCACAGAACATGAATACTCATTTTCTAGTGAATCACTTGCAAAAATAATTTAGCTGTAGTTTGATACCTAACAGGCTTTCTGCTCTTAGTATTTGTCATGAGCTTACTGTTAAAAACAAAACAAACAAACAAAAAAAACTTTCTCAAAGCATGTATATTCGTGTATATAGAGAATTATTTTCTGGATTTAACTTTATTATATTTTAGATAATTCTGTCTGTATTGGGTGATAAAAAAGACATCATTTGACAAGCTGCTTGACGTTATCTTTCTCTTTCTACATTATAGTTGCTTTAAAACATTAAGCAGTAAAATGTTTCTGTACTCTGCAGTTTTTGTTTAAGAATACATTCTCTATTATGTATGCTGCCATTCACAAGATACAGGTCAGAGACCTGCATAGCCTCTCAGGCATAACTTCTGAGCTGAATTATGTAGAAAGTATCTTCTATTTATTTACTAAAATGCCACACTTTAATCACAGGTCAATGAAGAATAAAAACTTCTCATTATAAATCAAATACCTATGAAAAGTATGTCTGCATCCCAATTGGTATATAATGGGAAAAATCAAACGCAGATGATTCTTATAATTCTATATTTTCCAGCCATGTGGTAGCTCACTCTCCATGAAATGTCAACCAATGCTACAGGGCAAAAACAGCAGAGAACATGAGGAATGGGTAATTTAAAATGAAAATCTGCTTCTGACTTCTCCGCCTGAGCATGCTACCACATTAGAAGAGATCTGGAGAATTGCTCTTTGCAAATAAAAGATTTTAAATCCAACCTAGATTAGAAGCATGGATTTGTCTTTGCAATGAGGAAAGAAATCATCATCCACACATTATTCACTTGTTCCTGTACTTTACTGTTGCTTTTGCAATATTTTATAAAACCTAGAAAAAAGTACCATGAACGAATGCTTAGACATAAAAAAGTTTACTAGAGGACACATAGAAAGAGTGGAAATGGAATGGAAAATGTAATTTCTTATAGGAGTTTTGTAAAGTAAAGTTTCTGATACATTCTGATCTTCTTTTCCCTGAACTCTGATGTAGCAAGAAGAAATGGGAAAATGTATGTATAATAGAAATAATATATTCCATCTAAGAAGCAGGAGGTTTATTATTCTTCTAATAATTCTGTCAGAGAGGTATTGGATAAAAACAGAACACAAAATAACAATGACTTATTACTAACTAATCTACACTTCAATAAAACATGAAATATACAAAGACAAATATTGCATAGGAGCACGTACACAAGATTTTGTATCAGACTTTGCTGGATTTGTGTGATCAGACCTTTGTTTATAATAAGAAAATCACATTAATTGTCCCAGAGCTATTAAAAATCAGTGTTAGAAGGGAAAAAAAAAAAAAAAAAAGAGAGAGAGAGAGAGAGAGACACTTCTCCACGTTTTTCACATTTTTGACATATTAAAAAAAAAAAAAAAAAAAAAAAGGCAAGGCAGACAAATAATTTTAAATACTTAAACCCAAATTCTTTTGTTAGGATGCAGTTGGGCTATATTAATCTCTTCATCTACATAGATGATTTGTTCAAAACAAAACACCAATGGACAATAATGAAATGAATCCCTTGAACAACAGTTCAGAAAATAACATAGCCGGTTCCTAGTTCAATTTGGACCTATAAATAGAATTATTATGATTCATGTTCCCAGGTCATCCTCCTCACCAAACCACTGACAGTAGTTTTTTTTTCCCCACCTTTCAAATGAGAGCCTACATAGCTGAACAAACACTGCTCAGCTTCAGAAAAAAACATCCACTTCAGGAATTTAAAGATTATTTTATTTTAACTACCACCCTATTAGAGAAAAGACTGTTAGCTGTTTCCCATGTTCTCCTCATTCGAGAAAATTGTCATTGTAACAGAGCAGCTTTTACATCTACAAGAGTTTTTAATTTGTCTCAGCTGTATGTGATTAAGTCAAGCAAGCAAAAGAGTCAGAGTTCACAGTAGTTACAAGAAGAAAAATCCAATACAGCAAAGATGGTGAAGGCTTTGTTTCATTTAAAGCTACTTCTCCATCCAAAAATATAGATATTGGATGTAGATATATATCTAGATTATATACATGTATCTACACCTATATATATAGAGAGAGATATAGATAGATACTATGTGGCAATGTCTCCACTCAAGCAGCCTCTCTCCTCACTAGTTGCCTTAGTTCCTACATCTGCACATATGGTCTATATCTTTTACAATGTGTAATTCGGTAAGAAAGTTCCCTGCTGCATTAGGTGTGATAATTTTTTTTTTTTTTTTAATCTTTAATGAGTATAAAATAACCTTCTATTGCCTTCTATTCCAGCTCATCCTTCCCTCTTTCTTATCAGTGGAGCAGCAATATGCAAAGCAGCCTAAGTCCCTCCTAAAATGAGCATTGGACACAGGGCCAAAGCAACAAACAAGAGGGACCCTACCCCTGTCCTAATGCGTGACATTATGAAATGCCTGAGCAAAAGACAACAGTAGGGGAAGTATTTCTCTCCCCTTTCCTGAGAAAATGGATGTTTATATTTCCTCTTTCCATTTCTACAAAGGTTTTACAACTATTATTTGCATTTTTCACACTTTAAGATTAAATTTTTATAAGATTTTCTACTATTGATGAAGCTGAAGGCAGTAAATGAGCTGTTATGTTTTACAAATGAGAATTCTGTAATTTGTGAATATACCAGCAAGCTTTCTTAATTCAAGGTTAAAGTTTAATAAGTTTATCTAATGGATCATTTTGTAGATTACAACATAATACCCTAAGGTTAAGAAGATCTGAGGCATAATAAGCACAAGCTGATGAAAAAACAGTGTTTTTCTGAAGCCTGGACCTGTGAATCCTCTAACCAGGCTGCTAAGCTCATCTTTTATTATTCTCTCTTCAGGTTGTGAAAGTGGATATATTTATGGGCTGCAGTTACTCCAATTATGTTGTAACTATTAATACATAGGAGAGGCACATTAAGCTCCAAATGTACACAGATACAAATAGTGGGGAAATGTAGATATAAAAATACGTTTTCGTGGTCTAGGCTTCTAAACAGCACTAGCCAGGAGATTTCATACCCTGTTTTCTGTAAACATAGCAGCAAGATCAGCTTCCCACATGGCACAATTTTGCAAGCAGTGGAAGAACGATTCCAGAAGTTGAAAGGCAATATCCACCAGACTACAGTACCGTCTTCGTAAACCAGTGAAACTCATTGATTTCTTAACCACTGAAACACACATTGGGGTGCCATTATAATGGATCTAAGTCCAGACAGAGAAAGGATAGGGGAATCAAAAGCAGAGGCTTAAGAACTCAAGAGGATCTTGAATCTCCTCTGGGAAACATTTTAAAGAAAATAAAACACTTTTCTGTTTTAATGTTATTGCCTGGAGCATGTAAATGCATTATGTAACACTACTTTTCAGTTTATGGAATTCAAAACCTGTAGTTGGATACAATTAATCAGCACATATATCTGAATTAAAAGAATTTTATGGGGCTAATCTGATTAAGGACATTAGGATTTTCTTGCTTTTAATGTAAAATATTTGCATGTTTCTGATTCATAAATATTAGCTCATCAACAACAAATTGCTCTTGGATGCTCTCGAGTAGTTTTATGCTGTGGTACTCAAAATGCACACAGTATTTGGGTTAGGTTGCATCAACACAGAGCAAAGATGAAGAAAATATCATACTATTCAATGCACAGTTTCTATAGTACGAATGTAAGAGGTCTTAGCATTATCTACTGAAAAAGGCAAAAGATGCAAGTTTACCAGTAATTGCAGTATCATATCTGTATTAATATGTCTCTAGACCATAGTTTTCTTAGAATATTATCCTTTCCCTTTCTCTAGGGTGCCTGAACTGTCAAGTATTATATAAGATACATGCATACATTTGTATTTGCCTGGTTTCAAAAAGGGCTGATACCTAAAATTTCACACTGAATCATTTGAGAGCTACACCACTTGCTTCTCGGAATATCAGATATATTCATCAGATACAGAGGAGTACAAGTATCTACTTATGTGATTCTTAAAATTTTGTTCTTAACAATTGCTTGCAACTTCAGCAATTTTGAACTGTGACCAAGAATTGCAAGCAAAAAAAATGTAATAGGACAAATAAAAGGGAAAGTAAGTAATCTTGCCTTGCCAGTAATAAAATTTTTCTCAGCTATTTTATGACTTAATCTAAAAGCTTAAATTAAAGAGGAGGTACATGTAAGGTCAGATGACTCTTTTGGCTTTCTTAAGTTGCTTTGCACTGGGTAAAGATGCAAGCTGTAGAAAACCACAAGACATACATACAGATAAAAGCTTATTAGGTTTACTCCTTAACTCCACCTTATTTATTTATTTCATCTCAGTTGTGTACGATGTTAAATTCTGCAGACTTCTGTGAATTGGATAGACATGAACTTGATGGATGGACCACTCTGCAGGTAAGGAATCTGCTGGATGGTCACTCTCAAAAAGTTGTGATCAATGGCTCAACATCCAGGTGGGGATCAATAATGAGTGGCATTCCTCAGCAGGCAATATTGAGGTCAGTGTTGGTCAATATCTTTGCCAGTGACACAAACAGTGACATTGAGTTCTCCCTCAGCAAGTTTGACAATGACACCAAGCTGCATGGCACAGTTGTCACTCTGGAGGGATAGGATGCCATCCAGAGGGACCTGGCTAGGCTTGAAGGTGGGGTGGGACCGTGAGAACCTCAGAAGTTTCAACACGGCCAAGTGCAAGTCCTGCATCTGAGCCAGGGCAATCCCAAGTACAAATACAGCCAGGGTGGAGAATTAGGGCCTACAGGAAAGCTGGGGAGGGACTCTGTGTTCAGTGTACTGTTAGAAAAAAGAGGAATGGCTTTAAACAAGAAGAGGGTAGGTTTAGATGAGATATAAGGAAGAAATTTTTTACTCTGAGGGTGGTGAGGCAGCAGAAGACGTTGCCCAGAGATGCTATGGCTGCCCCATCCCTGGAAGAGTTCAAGGTCAGCTTGGATGGGGCTTTGAGTATGAAATGGGTGGGGCTGTGCCCATGGCAGGGGGGTTGGAACTGCATGATCTCATGAGAAAATAAATTGTGTTTTTGCAGTAGAAAACTAACCTTCTGTATTCAAAAGGTAGTTGTGTAGTTTGTGTAGTTATGACAAAGAGAAATGCTAAGTAGATAAGTGGACAGTAAAAGACAGTAGAAGGTCTCACTATTCCAAAATAAGGTAGAAGCTGGGGGGGGGGAGAGGAACAGGATGATCAGTGTGATCTTTGTTTTACTGTTCTGACAAGTTCTCAAAACATAAGAAAGGAGAAAAAAAGGAAAAGGAGAAATTAAGGTGTTCATCAAAAAAAAAAAAAAAAGTACATATATGGTATAGAGGAGCATTGAGTAGCTTGTGAACCTGTAGTACTCAGCCAGTGAGGAAACAGGGGAGGTGATAAGTTGTCAGGTAGTAGGGAATAAAAGGTTATGATATGTTTACCATAATGCGCTCCTAATTGGCAGGATGCCCATCACTGCAATCACAAATAAAATAGCTTCACAGAAGCTGTCTGAAGAAAATTACAGATTCTCACATCTTTAAGGTCCCTTCCAACCCAAACCATTCTATGATTCTATGAATGTCCCAAAGCAAGCACAGAGACCCTAGACTCCAGGCATAAGGATTCAAATAAATATTATAATTCTGAAATAATTTATTTTCTCATTTGGCCTAGGTAGTGTAGAATAATACTTTGGTGTCAAGTAGTTTGACAAACCCTTCCAAAATGACTTATACAGTCCTCTAACTAGTCACAAAGTTGCATTAAAAACTCTACATATTTTCTTCAGATATCTGATATATGATAGCTTCTGATATACGATAGCTTCTGTGGGTGAACTGACAACTGGAACCATCTTTTCCATTCATTTACTAGTACAGACATGTCATATTTAAGAAGTTTCTTTTCTGACAACTTTGATTCTTCATTCTTATTTTGATTTTGATGGTGGTTTTCAAGGAAATTATTTCTAGAAAAGTGAGTAACTACAACAGCAGCTTGTACTTTTATCACCTTTCAACTATTTCTGTTCAGTTCAAAGATATTTATCAGTCTCTGAGCTCTGACAGGACGATGGACATTTTCTCTTTTGGCATCATTATCATATAAAAAAGATTCCACAAGCCACATTACATTCTCAGTTACACCTGCACAACTCACTGTATTGAAATTACATGGGAATATATCCTTTTTCAAACCAAAAGTTGCTTTAAATCAGCATTGATAGTAGGAACAAAATGTTTTAAAAATACATTTTGTAACTAGAAGTGTTAGATATAATTAAACATGTATACTAAGAAAGCCTGTTTAAGAAAACACCACTTAAAGTCATCATACAGAGGAGAAAGTAGTACATAATATCATAAATTCCAGGTAACTATTAGTTTTTACAGGCCTTTTAAAAAAATAGTACTAACTGAGACTGATGCATAGCACTTTGTTCAGGAAAGTAGGTGAACCCTGAGAAACCTACCTCTTCGTGGTAAAGTAATATATAAAACAAACATTACAAATTTATTGTGTTGGTTTATAAACTGCAGTAAAAAAATAAGTTGCCTTACAGTCCAACATTTTATCAACTACTTTGTATAGCAGTGTGAAGCTACAACGCAAAAGTGTGAAGTCACGAGTTTTATTTTGTTTTTTAATGTTTGATATTTTATTGTCCATGAACGTTGCAACTTATGCATCAGCAAAGATATGGAAAAAAAAAAAAAAAAAAAGCAAGTTTAAAACGTCTGTGTGCTTCTGAAGACAAATGATTTTCAGCATGTGTCTTACAGCTCATAATGAAGTTTGTGTCTTCCTTAAAGGATGAAGCTATTGTTCACTTTACACTGAGTGACCTCTGCTGGTAAAAATAACTTACAGACTTGTTAAAATTCCACTAAACACACATTTACCATTAAGTCATGTACATACATGCACACATACAGAAGCACATTCACGCTCATTTTTCCTTATATCAGGTAGATATATACATGTAATTAAGGCGTTTGCATGCTCAGACAGTGTTGAAGGAACACTATATTTATGTGTTGACACACCAAGTTTATCTTTCTCCCTGAGTCCTTTAAAGGACTATGCAGCTAGAACTTAGTTTAAAGGCAGCATATTTGAATAAGCTAGTGAATAACTAGTGGCATGTGAACCATAAGCCTAGACATTTCTTTTACAAATGGATTTGGGGTAATAAAGTGGTACAAAACAGCTTATTTCACTCTTCTTTCTGGAAGACACATCTGAATCTGGAATGCAGCCTTGCACATTCTGTGAGGGTTTTTTTTTTTTGGAGATCATAAACTGATCAAATAACTAACAAATCCTACTTAAACATTGTTCATAGTTAATATAAATCAGTTTTAAGAGAAACCTCTGGTTTTACATATCCTTAATGGAGTATAAATCAAATTTATTTATTTTACAGTATGTCAGAATGATGGCATGAAACTCTTCTATTAAATGCTCACCTCTGATTTAAAGAAAAGCAGTTATAAACCACAAGATCATTATAATCCAGAGGAACAGAAGACAATTAAATCATATTCATTTGCAGAGTTGCATTTGTGTTATAAAAACATCCACAAACTACTAGACTAGAAATGGAAAGAAAGCACACCAAAATATTAATTAATAGGAGCAACCAGTTTTTATTTCTCTCAGTAAATATTTCCAAAATAGTATGAAAAACATCGTTGTAGAAACAAACTATTTTTCATGCTTTTGATATTATAACTAATATCTAAACTCTGAACTACTCACAGAAGTGTCACAGTTGATGCACTCTAAAGAGTTTTGACCAAGAAAATTATTACAATTCATGACTGCTGATCACTGCAATATTCTATCTTATTTAGCAATGTCCATGGAAAAAAGAGAAACATATTAGGTCTCTGCTTCAGCAAATACTGAAATCTATTTATATGCAAATAAGCTATCCATTATTAGTATGAGGAAAAACATAGGCATAAAGGAAGAAATAAATTATCACTAGAAACCCTTAATGAAATCTATTTCAAAACATAACATTTTACAAGAGCCCTCACTCATGTAATATTTGTTCAAGCCTAGAAGGGAATTGGTAAGTTCTGCACTTAGATGAAAAATGATACTACATTATTTCCCATGCTTGTTTGTTACATAAAATGCATTTATCCTTCCTGAAGAACAACTTGCTAATTGTAAATATACCGTTTCCTTAGAAAGGAAGCTATCATGCTGCAATGAAATTTTATGCTCATATTCCTACAGGCAATTTTAAATTATTCAATTTTTTTTTTTAAAAAAATAATGAACGTAAATAATGAACATTTGAGAAAAACCTCAAGATCTTTATTCTAAGAAGATAATTCTTAAAAAAAAAAAAAAAAAAAAAAAAAAAAAAAAAAGAGAGACAAACACTGAGAAAAGTTGTTTTCATGGCTGAAAATAAAACTGGATCCAGTGCCTGGTTTGTTTGTTGTTTGTTTTTGTTTTTGAATAAAAAAAGCTACCACTTCCTGCCTATAAGATGTCAATAGTCTAAAATTTGTTTCACGAAATACAAAAATTAGAGAACTCCACTGAAACATATAGTTAATTACACAAAGTAAAGCAGGAAATCATTTAATGCCAAAAACCTACATTCAGAACTTTGAATAGCTGATGGCCAGCTCAGATGTCAACATTCTGACTACCAGCTCTTCTTAGTCCTCAAAGCGCATGACTCTTTTCCCTCGCAGAAGATGTTCCCATGTAAACTACATTTAAGTGGAGATAAGCACAGAAAGTTTGACACTGTACTACGATATCTTTGGGAAAACAAATAAAAATATCTATTTTATTCCAGATTATCAATCGCCTACCTCTACATACACCTTCTCTAAATATATCATTTTAACAAAATCCCGTTTCTGTGGAATTCTGTTGGTTTGAATTAGGAACCTAATCCAGCAGAAAATTCTCCCCCCTAGCGTCTGAGCTCCAATTCCAAGACTAAAGGACCTCAGTGTGCTGTAGCCAATGCAGAGGCTTGCTGCACCTAAGAGACAGAAGTAAACTGATGAGGATGTTATTTGAATCTCAATTTAAGTTGACTAAAACAACTAGTGGCAGCATGTAAGTAATATGTAACACTGCTATTGAGTGCTCTTAAGGTGATGCTGTTACTTTCTCATACAATCAAATATACAGATATAAACAACATGTAACTGCACACAGTCAAATGAAGACTCAAGGTGTAGTTGGAAAAAAGAGAATAGGAAAACACGTGCAAGCAGTAAAGCCCTGAATATAGGATTTCAAACACGAAGGGAACATTTGTGGAGAAGTCAGAGGAGGTCCCCATCCAAAAAAATAAGATGAACTACCAGATGAAATCCTCTCATTTTTCATGCATGAGGAGGAGCATGAAACAACAAGGATGAGCATTACAAATCAAGAAGAAAAAGGTCACCCTATGGCTTCAGCTTCCCTCATCAAAGAGGCTGGAGGCTGGTCCCCTCAGCCTCAGCAACTGAGACCCATACAGACCACAGCCTCCAGTACTGATGACAAGGCAGCTGCACACACACAGCTAATGTGGGATATGATCTTTAAGGACCATCTGTTTGATTACTTAGTGACAACGATTGATAATGAGTCAGAACAAGCCATTAGCACAGAGTGTATTGCTAATGAACATCACCCCAGAAAAGTGATGCTCTGAAGTTTGAACCTGGCCTGGTTTATCTGAACATTTCCACTGCAGCAGTCCCTAACTATGCACTTGTTCACTTGCAACAGGCCACTCATCTCTGGGAAATAATACCTTCAAAACTAGTCTGAAATTACTAATTGCACTGTAACTTAGAAGATCCGAATGTTGATGTTATTTCTGTGAAACTAGAAAAAGGTTTTGATGTAAGAAACGCCACAAGAAAACCTTCACTTAGCAATTTCATCATTTTACTTAAGCATACTTTTTTTTTTCTCATTATTTTAATCCTTCACTTCTCAAATAAAATTGGATTTCTAACAAATTTATTTTGACACTGTGCTGCTTCTGGATCTTGCTGCATTAGCAATTCTAGACAATCATATCCTGAATAACAGATTAGCTCTAGCAAAGAACAGCCAACACAGTAGCTGCTGTAGATTAAAGACTTGAAGAAACATGGTTTCGCTGTCAAATCATGTAATTTATGGATTCATAGTAACACCTCAAAAGTGAGGCATTTGCCAATATTGCTTTCAGTCATTTCTTGAACTATCCCTACTTCTGATTCTTCTGTATCTCTGATACCAAAAGAATAAAAGAACAAGAGAACAAGCAAATTTCCTTAATGGGTCTAATAAATCAAAATCACATCAGTAAAAAGCAATTACAGCATATTTAACTTCATACCACTCATACCACTCAAGTCAATCTCTAAAATTATGTGTTAATTTCCTTTCAAGTGATACAAAAAAAAAAAAGTTTCCCCCAATGCACCTCTTCTTTGACCTTTTCATTGATCAGATTATCCCATATTCCCTCAAAACCTTTTGAATGCAGTGACACCATTAGAAAGGCCATGGCTATTTAACAGCTATCACTGCTGTTGAAATCTGCCAACAACAGTATTCATAACGCTACTAAAAAGGTGTATTTTTCAAAGGAAAGGGTCTGCTGATGCCTGGAACTAAAAGTCACGCCTCCCAGTTGCTTAAAACCTACTACCTGCTCCATACGAAATACTTGGTCAACGTTAAGATTAAGCTCTGGATATACGATGAAGAAAAAAAAAAAAATCAGTTCTGAATCCGTCAGTCCTTCTAGAAAGGGAGGGTGACTCTTACTTGTGAATCACATTGGTATACATCAGGACTACTCTTACAAATTTTAAGATGTGACATAAATTGGCATTTTAAAGAAATATTGTTTGTTTTTCAAAACAAAATAAATAAGTAACTGGATGGCCCTGAACCACTGCTCTTAATAGAAGTGGATTCATTATAACTTCAGTGGACTGAGAATACACTTAATAAGCTGTTTGTTAGATAAAATGTGGATCTCAAACTAAAAGCATATGATAAACATACACCAACATATGTGTGTATGAGTATTATTATCTTGAAGATTTTTAAGAAGTCACAGTTATATAAAAGTCTGAGACACTACTTATATACCTTCTTTTCTGAAGCAGGGTTTATAAAATACAGATTCAGGCTGAATTTAGCAACAATTTTACAACCAATTATATGCTTGCTTCATCAAAATCAACAGAGAGCAAACCCAACTTTGTGGAAACGCTACAACATAACCAACACCAGAATTACTCAGCATCAGTCATTCAGCCACAAAAGAGAAAGACATACATAATTATTGAACTTCACAATGAGAGTTAAATCACTTTTTCTTTCTTGGAGTTCATGGGGAAAAGTCATGATAAACACTCCCCAAAATAGAACAGAAATTTCCAGGATTTCAGTCTTGCATTTCCTGAAATGTAGTATACTTAATCCAGTACTAACCCATAACTAAGAAAACACTTTCCACAAACACGAATAAACTAACTCAGGTAAATCAATAAAAGAAAAACCATCCAGTAGCACATGGGAGTGTATTTTTATAGACCAATTACTTCTTTTTATCTCTTGGTCCTGATCCTCAAGAGATTAAGATTTCTTCCAAAAACGAAGCTAAAAGCTGAAAATTATAACTCTATTGGATGCAAGACATCATAGACTCAATACAGGGACTGCTTTTATGACGTTACTCAATCTTTCTCTTCTACTTTAATTTCATGTTCTGTCTCCTTTTTCCCCAGTAAATAACCATCATATCCCTTCTATCCTTTTTTCTCATTAACATTCTCTCCCCTCCATGGGTAACAGCTGCCTTTCATTTGCGAGGATTTGAAGCATAGACAATTGCATCCAAAGCAATTGTTTGCACATTGTAATCTGCTTTGAAATTTGCTTGCCTGTCTCAGACCTGAAGAAGGGGATGTGTGCCACCAAGCTTCCTACTTTTTCTTCTACAATCAGTCTCTTACACCTGCAAGTACCTGTGAGAGCAACAAAATATCCATCAACTTAGAACACAGCTTATTACACCTCTGATTTAAGACTTCAAGCTTCAGGTCAGGTGAAACAGATTAAAATGGAAGAAACAGAAAAATGAAAGAAGTACAACATGGGACAGCTGTGAGAGACTGAAGAGATTTGTTGGAGGTAATGCTGCAGATCCCTGTCCTTCCATATAAATGGAAAACCACCATCAGAATGGTCTGAACAGGTCTCAACATGGTAGGAAACAAGAGTGACTACAACTACTCGTACAATGTGTAATTGGGGATTAGGAGAAAAACAAATGCCATTTCAACAAGTTCAGTTTATTCCATAGCCAATTATTTTTAAGCAGTACGAAAAAAATCAAAGGTAATCTATAACTGTTATTCTCAGTGAAGAGGCCAAGGCTAGATACAGTTTTGCTGTATGATATTCTCTCACTTGTGTGATTATTTTGCCCATGAAAGTGAGAACTCAACTTATTATTTTCAGGGAAATAAAACTGCTGCAAGTTACTCTTAGAATAATGAGCGCTATGGCAAACAGATCACCATCACCTGCAGTTCTAAGTTTTTGATAAAACATTTTCCTTTCTATTTACAGACTGGGCCAATTTTCAAATTGCAAAACCTTCCCTTATAGTCTCCTTTAACATAGTAATACTGAGTAACTTCTGAGAAAAACTGAATATGTCAATCTCACTTAGATTTTCTCAAATTTGAGCCTAGACTAGAAGCACAGTCTTCGAACACGAAAATACTTTTTTTCCCAGAGTTTGTTTTTACTTGCTTGTTTTTGACATGATTGTTTTATTTTCAAGCCTTCAGTATTTTTGGTAGTGGAAAAGTAATAACTTTTTTTTAACCTTAGGGTAAAATATCTGGTCACACTTTTATGATTTTAATGGGTCTGTTAGATGAAAACAAATGAACATTAAAAATTGTGAATGACAACTCTGCCTTATGAGAGAAAATAAACAACTAATACTTCACTTCTGTGCATAACAAGTAGGTAATTGACACTCCATGGGTCTCTACTATCGATTAAAAAACATGCAGTGATAGAAAAAAATAAACACTACATCTTTTTAAAAAACTGTCCCAAATACTAACAACCTTCATAAAACTACATTTGCAGCATGTCCACAATGGTAGAAATATGTTGTGTGTGTATAATCCATACTCCAGAAAACCTTCATCCCTTTGAAAATTACAAAATGTCCTTGACTGTGTTTATTCAGATTATCTGTAGCATTAGATAGCCAGACCAAAAGAATAATAATGAAGATTTTCTGCATGATTATGACATGGAACTTAGAACTACTGAATATGTTCTTTTTAAATTATAAAACAGAATTATAGAATCATTTCACTTGAAATGAAAAGGCATCCCTAGTCACTACATCACAGACAGCACTGATGTGATACATGTACTGATACTGAGCGGTGTATAGCTTACATCACGTGCCTTTAATTTGTAGTCGTAGCTGAAGACTAAGATAGGCTCCTGGCAATTTCCTTTCCTGTGAAGCTTCAGTTTAGCATGCATCCCACATTTGTGAATTTATTTCATTTGTGGACAGTCCACTCAAACACTTCAGAAAAAGGTATTTCATGTGTTCACTCTGTATTTACACAGCCCCTTAGGCCAAACATTATTCTTATACAGCTATTATTTCTTTCTCAAATTATAGTCCTCCTGCCAGATCTCTTCAAATAATGACCCTCCCCATTCCATTATGCAATTACCTTTCTTTGATGAGATCTTTGATATTGGCATGTATAGATCCAATCACACAGGCTGACTGAAAACATCCTTCCTGCTACTGATACCAACACATTTTGATCCAGATCATCGTTGTTTCAACATTCAATATTTTTTTCCATGTTACAGTTGAAATTAATTAACAAAGCTCCTTTACTTTAGCTTTGGTGAATGAAGTGAAGTAATACCTTTGCTTATCTCCAATAGAAGGAATAACGTCTCATGTTATCTGCAATTCTTGTCATTGTTTTTGTTAAAAGCATGGGCATTTAACCTGAATTTCATAGTTTATTTTTGAATTTGTCTCAAAAAATATATTCTTTTTTTAAACCAGTTGATAATTTGTAAATTAAAGGTTGTACAAATACATACAGTGACTTTATATACATTTAGCATCAACCTGGGTCAATTTTGGTGTGGTTTTGTCATTTCACAGCTTCATCCAAATCACTGCTACTAGAAGCGTTCAGCTGATTTGTCTTCGTTCTTTCAGACAAAGCCATTTAATAGCATCTTTTAACATTGCCTCCCAAATTGTGCTTGCATAAACCATTTTTCTGTTATCACGCAGCAACACCACTGCAAAGTTGATCTGCCTTTCAGTAGAGTCATTATAGCAATCTTCTCCCTGGTTGTCATTCACCCAGGACACAGAGGTCCAGAAGTACAGAAGTACAGAAGAGGAAAGCTTGCAGGCAAATGGGAAGGATTATAGCTATAAAAGCAGTAGAAATAAAATCCACTGGAGGAAAGAAAATATTCAAATAAGTAAATTATTATGTGTATATTGAACGCTGTTGCTGTATTTACAAAGTAAATACAAGCACTTAAACATGTGTAATTCCTAATATGAAACTTAATACTAGTTAAGGAACAGTGACAGAGCTTTAGCTACAGGGCAGCTGAGATGTCTTGTTAGTGTGCTGATTAAAGAACAGCACCTTCAAAAAAAAAATAAAGGTTACTATATTAAAGAATGAAACCACAGTGTCCCCTCCACTAACTTCTTCAAAAGGCTAACATCACTCTGGATGTACTAATGAGACAACAATAAAATGTTGCAGGAAAAAAAAAATATTACCAGCAGAAATAAACATCTTCTTCAGGTCAGATCATTAATAGTTTATCCTTAAGTATATCACAGTGTTTATTTTTAGCATTAATTCAATGTCTGAATCTGCGTTCAAGCTTAAATGCATCATTCCTGTTTTACCAAGTGTTTTCAGGCATTTTCTTTAGTTTTCCTTCTAAAACGATTATTCACTCTATACACACACAAAAAAAAAAAGTTAAATAATCCTTCTGCAACAGTTTTTTTTTTTATTATTATTATTTTTTATATATTACATAAAGAGCACTTTGTTTTTGAAATCTGTGAAATGCAGCAGCAGATTTAGGAAACAGTAAAAAAAAAAAAAAGCACTATTACTCTAACAGTGTTCTGTATTTCTCCTGTTTCCAAGAATCAAATGATAATGAATTGGTTCTAGAAACACTTTTTTTTTTTAAATTGTCAACTGCTTAAACTTTCAGAGTCAGGTAAGTGAATACTGTGTTAATATCCTCAAATCTGATGCACATGCATGCAGGAGAATTATGTATATTAATCCCAAATACATGGGGGGGGGGGGGGAAGGTCAAGTGTCTAACAAATTCAATCCATTTTCACGGACACTGAGAGCCTCTTCTCCACTGAGACCAACAACCCTCTCAAGCTTTTTTCTTAAGACATATTTGTACATGTAAAAGTGCTATGAAATAATATATGAAGTAAGAAATAGCTATATTGCAACTGTGCGGCATAAGCAGATGTGGCATCTCCAGCCCATCCCTTGGGTAAGTCTCCCAACCCAAAATTATCCCATAAAGCCATAATGAATTTTATTGAAGGCTGATTCACCAAGTACAGATATTAAGCAATTCTAAGTACAGCAACTCAGTAGGTTAGACATAAACCAAAGGCATTAAGTCAGTTTTGTCTACTTCGATGAAAATAAACAACTGCTGCATTTCCATTAATTGCTGGACTGTTTTATCACGTACTCTACCAAGTCTATCCAAGACCATTTTAGAACAGGAGGTAAATGGAGCACAGAAGTGCTCTGTCCTAACAAGACTCATCTGATTTTCTTCTGTAAATAATGCTATTTACCTAAAACACAGGGAAGTAGGCTTAAAACTTGCTAAACAAGGGTTATGAAATACAAAAAGGTACCGCGAAAAATGAGTGGAAATTACAGGGACAGAATATAAAGCCTCTGGACTGCCACCACATTAAATATGTAATTATGCTTAAGTCAAATAATGCTAGGGAAACTTCATAACTAGGCACATGGGAAAGAGTGGATGAAACTATGAAGACACTAACAGTAGCCTAACAGCAGTGACTTCACATTCACAAAGATAAAGAAATAAAGAGTATCTTAATAGTGAATAGAAGTCTAAATTCAAGGGCACAGAAGCAACTCTGGACCTGCTGGCTATAAAAGATGGAGAAGAACTGAACCACAGGCTTCAAGCAATAGTGCAGTATGCTCAGTTTCATCACTAAGCTAAATGATCTGCAAGGGCAAATCTAACACTACAGTGTGATTTCCATGATCCCATCTGTTACCATGTTCAAAGTACAAAGCCGTATTTTCTCCAAGAAATAGAAAGGAAAATATCAGATAGATCCTTAAAATGGAAAAATAATATACTAGCTTGTATTCAGCACTACAAAGTAATTACATGGAAGACAAAGGCTTTCAGAGGCATTCTTCAGGAGAAATAAATTATGATTACAATAATAGTCTTTAATGAAATTAAAGTCAGCATCTCAGGGCTCTCTGTCATACTTGCAAAAGAGTTAAAATGATCTAATTTTGCAAAAGGACTTCGGAATAACACCTTACTCTACCACTTTCTCCACAGGACTTCATGGTTGTTCTCCTTGTCTTTCTCTTACACCTTAGCTCCAGGCATTATTACCCATTAATGCAAAATCAATTTCCATGTCTAGCCCCATGAATCATGAAATTGCTTCTCTACGCCAGGCAAATATCTTTCTATAAAAACTAAAGTTCGGTCTATCTCTAGTAAATTCTTACTGTTAGCTTTCATCATTTCATAAAGACTCATGAAGCCTACATGTTAGTCTATGGCACTTTTTCCAGTAACAAAGGAACTATCACCATCTTTCCTCTCATTAAGTGGAATAAACTTACTGATTTCTTTGATGTTCATTTCTTTCTATTTCTCAGATCCAAACCTTAAGTCTTACAAATTCTTTCTTCATAATTTGACTACAGTGCCAAACATCCGTCCAGATGAGGCACCTTTTGCTTAAGTTATCAAGATGTCTTTGTTACTGTCAATACTTGACAAAGTTATTGATATACCTTAGCAGATAGACTAAATAAAAGGAGCAAATATTTTAGAAGCTGAAGGAAAAAGTGTCAACACACAACACAGTTTATCTGGGCAGCGTTTCAAGTACCTCTCTGAGGAATTTAAAGAAAATAAATCAAAGAGGTAGCAATGCCACATATTAGCTGCCTGTAGATAAAGTCATTTGAGGATGACACCTTGAGAGCTGACTGTCAGAGAGAAGGGCAGCAGGGTGAACATACCTGCACACAGAAACACAGCAGAGGCCTATAAGACTACCTGAAACTGAACTATGGATGTGGAGAACCAGATTTAAATGAAGCATAGCTAGTTGCAAACTAAGCAAGGATGCTGGGAAACACCAAGTTAATTAGTACAGTATTCTAGTGATGATCTATGGGAGCACTGACAACCTCATTCAAAGCTCACTTAGAGCGCATAGAAACCTTACTTTGGGTTTATATCAAGCTTTCCAGAAACAAAGAGGTTGAAGGAAAGATTAGGACAAAAAACGGTGACTTCAGTGCAGTTTTAATCTTAAGTATTTAGTTTTTTATTTGTTGTTGTGGCCAAAGTGCAGGACCCAGCACTTAGCCATGTTGTACCTCATCCCATTGGCCTCTGCCCATCAACCCAACCTGTCCAGGTCCCTCTGCAGGGCCTCCTTACCCTCTGGCAGATCAACATTACCTCCTAACTTGGTGTCATCTGCAAACTTACTGAGGGTGCACTCAATTCCCTCATCCAAGTCATCAATAGAGATATTAAAGAGGATGGACCCCAGCATCAACCCCTGGGGAACACCACTGGTAACCAAATGACAGCTGGATTTCACTCCATTCACCACCACTCTCTGTGCCCAGCCATCCAGCCAGTTTTTAACCCAGCAAAGAGTGTACCTGTCAGCATTTACAAAACAACTTTAAGAATTCATAAAATGACAGAACAGGTTTTTTAAAAAAAGAAATGTTCTGTAAAATTTACCCGTTTCCTCTATATAGTTCTATATAGTCTGCACACCAGCAGAACTATTAAGAGTTTTTGCTGTAACAGATTCAAAGGCTCAGAATACTCTAGAATCTTTGGTTCTCTCCGAGGCTTTTTTAGATGCCATAATCTGTATATTATAAAGAAGATTATTTTTCATAACATTTAAAGCAGGAAATTGCCACTCTAAGTCTACCAGAGAAAACTACTCTTTTCAGCCTAGGTTGGGAAGAACATTGAATTAATAATAAAAATGGAGGATAGGAAGGGACAACAATTAAGCTGCCACTTTGATTTCAAAATAAACATGCCAAAATTGGCAGGAAACAGACACACCTCAGTTTTTCCTATAAAACAATGTTAAGAGGTTAGATAATGAACTGTTTTTTCAGCATACATTTTAAACAGTGACTTGAGAAAGAATGAAAAGATTACCCTTTGTTGTCTTCAATAGGTCTTTATCTCAGGTCAAACAGCAAGGCAACAAGCATCTGGACCAAATGGACACAGGACAAACTAGATCTTTGTTGCAGACATTCATAAAAATCTTATAATTGAATTGTGTTTATAATCATGAGGTTACCTCCTCAAAATAGCGTCCCCATAAAAGTCATATTTGATAACCTGGGGGTTAAAGATCTCTAGATAGAAATGAAGTAGGGGTACAGGTCCTGTTTAATTAATGCTGGGCACTGGAATATTCCCTAGCTAACTCTGGTAGTTTACTTCAATGGGGAAGTCAGTAGGGATTATTGTACTTTAGCAAGCAAAGATACAAGCACAGTAAGCAGGGGGAAAAAGAAAACAAAGAAAGACATTCAGGCTAAATATGAGATTACTTTAAAAGTAAATATAAATAAACCCTGAAATAACGTGTTGAAATCAAGATAAATCACTTGAAATTCTTCATCGACAGACTGGAATTTTTCCTTAAGATGATGATCTACATTAACATAGCTGCTGGGATCTGAAATGGAAACTCTGTTGACTGTGACACTGTCACGACATCTTTCAGTCCTGAAATCAATCACACGTAGGGAAACAAAGGCGGTAATGATTTTGTGGAGTTGGTAAAATCTTTCTTCTATTGATCATACTAAAGACTACATGAATAAAGCAATAAGACTCTTATGGTTATACTACATGTTTTGCGATACTGACGAACATAATCTGTGAATTTATCTGGTAACTTTGAAATCAAATCACAAAGAGCCAATCTTATCCCACTGGATTCTAAGTATTCTTTACCAATTAGAAGAAATATATGTGTATACGGTTTACATTTGTATTAAGTGAAATCACAATATGATATTGATTATGTAAAGAAAAAAGTTTAAAAGCCTGAAAAACTATCCTTAAGAACTTTTTAAAATTTCTTCATTTTATGAAATTAAAGCTTCTCAGACTTCTTCTAATGCCACATAACAAACATCTCTCTGATCTTAAGTGATGTAAACATTTTTCTGCTTCTTTCAATAGCTCTCATCCTTTCAACATAATATAAAAACATATGTTGGTAACTCTTGCTTTTCTTTTAAATGTATTCAATAACTTCAATGCTATTTCTATCAAAAGAAAATAAAAATCACTTGCATGCATCCTTTGTTCTTTGTTTCTTAGCTTTGATCTCACATTTAAATTCCTCTGAGAAAGAGTGTCATCTCGCTTTTCTCAGGCCACAGACAGTATTGAGCCTTGCTGCCACAGTCATTGGATTATAGGAAGAAGTGCTATACATTTAATTATGTCCTTATTTGATCTGAAGATGCAAATGCGTTTCTATGCTATTGCTAGTACTGACTTTGAAATGATACCAGTATTAGTATGAGAAAGGATGGAAAACAGCATGGCAAAAACTTGATACCTACAGACACCATCTCATCTGCTTGTAGCAGTACAGAATTTTCAAGGCAAAACACATTTTTAACTTTGCAAATTTTACCAGAGTTATTTCATATGATATAAAATTAAATAAATAACAATAGTGGAATAAAAGAAAAATGGGGAAAAAAGCAATTTTGTTAAAATTTATGAAGAGGTGAAGAATAAGATGGAGAGAAAGCTTATTCTGTATGATAGAAGGTGCAAAGAATAATACAAAAACAATGGCGACAATGTGGAAATATAAGGTCAAAAACAATTTGGACAAATAGGAAGAGTACAAATGCCAGAAAAGGTTTGATTTTGAATCTGTATAAGCCCATATATCTTGTATAAAAATGATAATAAAAAGCTGGATTTTAGAAAGCTAGGAAGTTGAGAGATCTTATTACATAAAACTACACATTTGAAAGTAACATATACGTCAATTTTCTAACATGAGTGCATTGAAGGTATTAAGGTTTCTTATGCAGGTAGAATTCTGGAATTAGTGAATTATATGAGATGACAAAGCCAGAAAACTATGAAGGTCTACTCAGATTTCCTGGTCAGAAGCTGATTACAGAAAATAACAGTGACAACGCGTTGCATCCCAAGGTACACATTTCTGTATTTAAATGGTCATTGGTTTCATCTCTTGCAACTTAGAATATGAAGAAGTGGTATGTATGTTGGAGCTTTGAAACAAATGTTTCCAAACTTACTCCTAAAGAAAGTTACTCATTACTCCAAGACAATCAAAAAAGCTTCTAATTTCTCCTTCCACCACTCAAGCCTATCCCATCCCACAAGTTTTGTAAGTGTAAAAACTATAATATATTTTTAGTTGAGATCAAAGTAACTATACAGTCTAGAAGACATACACAGAATTGTCTTCCTGCCCACTGTCTTGGTTTTTTGTTTGTTTGTTTTTTTTTTTTTACATGTGTATTCTTGCTTCTATGCATCACTTTTTCTTAAGATAATTACTTCAACCTATGAAATCCAGACCCACTTTTTTTTTTCTTCCCATGCATTCTTCAGTCTGTGTTCATCATAGCATAATTATTATTTTAACGACACCGTAGACATGACAGACCAGTCCTACGTACACTTCACCATACAACACTACAGGCTCGGGGCAGAGTGGCTCTAAAGCTGTGCAGAGGAAAAGGATCTGGAGGTGTTGGTTGATGCTGACCGGAACATGACCGGCAGTTTGCCCAGGTGGCCAAGAAGGCCAACAGCATCCTGGCTTGTATCAGGAATAGCGTAGCCAGGACTTGACAATGACCATCAGTATAAAAGTATTTCCCAGCATTTCATACTCAAGCCTTCAAAATGAGGTCTACTACACATAAAAACAGCCTCAGAGAGAAGAAAAAAAAGCATTCCTTACACAAGTTCTTAGATAACAATATACAATAATTTCCTGGTATCATCATCTTCAAAAAAAAATAAATATATATATATATACACACACACACTAAACTACTAATATTTTCAAGAGAAATATTTGGAAAATTAGACAAACCCAGTCAAGGTCAATGTCATAGAAGCTGATCACAAACTACTTCTATCAAATGAAAATCAGATGTTCCAGAAATATATTTTTTGATTTCCCTTAGAGAAAAGTAGGAACTTGCGTCTTCTGAAGGTAATCAATAACTTCACAGAAATAAAATGTCATTTTAAGTATATGAAAAGCACACTTATCAAACAAATTTCATGCAGAACAGTGTTCATGACTGAAGTGCATATGTTACATTCATCAAGACTTATTCTATGTTTATTAGAAGTAGTACACACACGGCATATTGTCTTGCACTTCTTAATCGTACATTTTCCTTCCACTTGATTAGCCCAATTTAGCAAGAAAAATCAGTAAAAATATACTTCAGAAAAGTATGTCAACAGCTCAATTCTCTTGGTGTATTTCATCACTGTCTGATCGGAAGCCATTCACTGATGTAAATTTCTTTCGAAATTAAATATGGAATTATCTTTCTGAGATGCTCATAGCTTTATTTTGCTTCTATACCCTTCTGAAAGAAACTTTAATTACTTAACTGATAGCATATCTGTCATCAATCTTGTTAAAGAAAAAGAACAGAGCACTATATGGGAGGGAAATTGTGCTCTTCTTTTTTTTTCCTGCCATTTCACAAAATCAGTTATGAGTACTCCACCAAAGAAGCAAAAATAACCTTTTTGATGAATAGTCTTTTTATTTCTTATTGTTGTAAATAGCGTTGCTAACCAACAAAAAGGAAAATATATCAAAAGTCTTCCATGCATAACACTTGTAAATTTAGAGAATATTTTTCCTAATTCATTTTGCCTTTTGTTCCCTTCACAAAGAAGAAGCTTCTTCAAAATATGCCTTTGTAAATATAAAGTCACGCTTTTCAAAAGCTCAGAGGCTGTTCTGAGCTTCCTGACGTTAGATGAAAAGATGTTTTTCTGAAGAAATAGATGAGCATTATAAAGTTACAACAGTATGTAATAAAAGTTTGTCTAAAGAAAAAAAATTGTAACTGAAAAAGCATCTTTTTTTTTCCAAAGAAGTAAAAAATGTGTAGTATGAAAAAATATGTAGTAAGAGAATAATAGAGAGATATTAAAGAGAAATTAATATTATAATCATTTGGGTAATTACTGGAGAGCAATACTGATGTTTTGTTGTGACACAAAAGGTTGTGCAATTTCTGTAACTAAATTCAATCACAAGAAACTCCAAGTAGAAATATAGAACATGGGTGAACAGCAAAGGCTAAATTGTGGGTACATACACTACTACTCAGGTAAAAACATCAGAGGAAGTTCCACGTATAGACTTGAGAAGTCCAAAGAAAGAGGTGTCATCATGGACTTTAAGATGCCTTCTCTTTCTTAGATGTCTTCCCTTTTAGAGCAGCAGGTAGTTAGCACTCCTTGGCTACTCACATGACATAAAACGAGACATGAACCAACTAAAAAAATATATTTAAGTAACAGATATCTAGTGCTTGACGGTTAAAATTATAAAATGTGTTTGAATTCTCTAGAGAAATTGCAACACAAATGGTTCACATATGGCTGACTACAGAAGACCAAGGAAACATTCCATAGAGAGAAAAATCACTAATACTGAGCTCCAATGGCAAGGGAATTTGAGGCAACAGTCTGACCTGGAACTGAAGTTGCTGGCTTGTGCCCAGCAACTGTTGCTTGCTTATAGTCAAAATGGACTGAATCTATTATATATGATAAACTATACTTGCCCCAGATAATCAAAAGCACACTTGAATAATGAGATCACTGTAATTGTCTGTTAGATGGGATTTTGAGAGTGCAGGCAATCAATTTAAGAAAATAAATTATATATGAGAAAAACAAGTTAATTCTGAAACTACAATCTTCCCATGACACGGGTGCAACAGCTTTTTCAATGTATCTAATACAGGGCAAGAGATGCAAGAAAAACAGACTGAGACAAACACTGTAGCTCTCACTGAGTACCTGTTTGGAAGTAACTACTTTGCAAATATTATATACCCACAAATCAGATTTTTTTGTTCTAAATTTCAATATATTTACAGGGAAAGGGGGAAAAGAAAAAGAAGGGAAAAAGGGAAGAAACAACTGCTACAGCAACACATGCTCTCAAACCAGTGGCAAGTGCTGTAAAAAAAAAAAAAAAAAAAAAAAAGAAATTGCATACTCAGTGAGTTTTACAGTTCACTGCTCTGCCCAGACACTATTTTAGAGTCTGCAAGATGTTAAGTTTACCTAATGAGTGAACTTTAAAAAAAGATCTTTAAAAATAATAATAAAAAATATCTACCTCTGCTGACTCCCTGGTAATATTTGCCACAATTCATCTATTGTAGGAAGAGTGAAATTGATTACAGAAGTTTATTCAAAGTTGTTTGTCAGATGAAAGTCAACACGAGCAAAGAAAGCCTCAAAGAATCAAAGATGAAGAAAGCCTGTGATCATCCAAGCCAATTTTTCTACTTCTTCCAAAAACCTGGATAACATTTGGCTATTCCTGAAAAGAATTTAAAGATCACATCAATTTTCTGGAAAGTAATCTTCAGAATGAAGTAAAATCACACAGTCAAGAAGGACAGAGCTCAAAAATTAAATAAAATCCATTATCATTTCCATCAATTACTAAACCTAAAATGCATATGCAGAGAGAAGAAAGGTTAAAAACGTCAACACTACATTAACGTTATGGTGTTTATACGTAAGACAATCCAGGCTAAAACATGAGTTTGTCTGGGACCGCCCTGAGGCGAAGCTTATTTCTAACAGGAATTTGGGTTCTGTGATGCAAAAACATTTTTCTCTAATCTCTCCCCATTGTACATCTAGGTCTATTAGAGTTCTATTAGAGCTATGATTTGGAATAAAAACCATGCACATACAAATGCAAGGCTTAAATACTTTTTTTTTTTTTTTAATAAAATTATAGAAGTACTAGCAGCACCAATATATTTAAGACTATGACACGATTCCTCATGAAACTAATCTCTCTTAAATCTTGCAGGGATTAAAAGACAAATAGAAGAAAAAAGTCTACATTAAAAGCAAATGGAAAAACTGCCATGATTTTAAAAATGTTTGTCAGAGCTAAGAACCATGACCTAACAGCTGATAAATGTAGCCAACGTATATGCACCCAGCACGTAATGCAAAAAGGAAAGCACTGGAGAGCAGAATCCAGTCACAGAAATACATTGATATTAGAAAAATACAGCAGCTAATAATGACTGGGATTTAACTGGCATGCTTGTCCAACTCCTTACAGCTCAGCTGAGACCCTCAAGAAGTTTTACTTGCTGCACCACCCTAACAGGGTTAAACTGCCCCAGGAAAAGGCTGGAGCCACCAGCCACCACCTCGCTGGGCACGTGCGCCTGCCTGTCCCACAATGACTGAACCCAGCCTCAGCACCAACACTTTTTTGGTGCTCCTGATACCCAACAGGTAAAGGCAGAAGAAAGGACAACATTATCCCTTGTGTGCAAACTGCCTGAAAGTACACAACATTGGAAAATAAAACAAACCCTTCCAGATCCTTTGGCCTTTTCATACAAAATGCTGTTCACTTGCCTTCATAAAAGCTTTGTGATTTTTTTTTTCCTCCTAAAGCATCATATTTCCAGAAAGACTAAGATTAAAGTGCTTTTGAGTGAATTTTAGTACTTTATCAAACACTTCCTGAGCTCTGCTCTGAGCTTCCAGATAAGAAAGATGGGTTTGGGAATGACTGACGATTCACACAGAAATTCCTTGTATTCTACACAAGAAGAGATGGCTTCAAACTGCTGCAAAAAACTCTGCAGGCATTGCAAGACCTGTGCCTTCAACCAACCAGTTGTTATGACATTGGCATTATTCTAAGCTGTCTGGAAATACAAGCTAGCTCACAGGTTAAAAAAACAAAACTGAATTTTAATTTAAAAGGTACTGTTAATCTCTGAAAACTATACATTACATAACAGAAGGAAGCAGAAACCTGACATGTAAGTATCACTGCATGGCTACAACTTCATATTTTAATTTTACTTCTCTTAGTGATGACACAGAGCAAATATGCTGGCTTGGTCATTTCTAGGAATGGAGAGTCAGACATTTTCACCTCCAAAAGCTCTACAGTTTTCCATGAAATGTTAAGAAGATTGTCGCATTCGAGTCTGCTGTTTCAGAAGCAAGTAAAATTCATACACTGGAAAAGATTTATGGAGAGAAATCACTATACCTTCACAGTACTTTAAATACAACAATTACTCAAACATCACAAACTTTCTGCCTGAGTTCTAAATAATCACAGTGGTGCAACATTTACCCCTACTTGCAAAGAGCAGAGCACAGCACCTCTATATGATTTTGATATTTCCCTTCTGACATAGGTTCACTTCAATTTGTATTCAATAAAATCCTTTCGTTGAAGTATGAGAACTGTTATGAAAAGAAGCAATGAGGTAGAAAACTGTCTTTTGAACTTTTTCTTACACTGTTAAAAAAGTCATGGTATATTTCAAACAAATAGGAACTGTTACAATCTGTGAAAGCATGTACCCTGGAATGAATTTAATTTAATCCTTACAAAATAACTTGAGTGGAAAACACAGTTCAGAAAATGATACTGTACAGTGAATTTCATTTACAAAGAAATAAAATGACTTACCATACAACTATAATCTCTTCTCATACTCTACTGTGATGGTATGAGTTTATAGCACCATTTTCTCTCCTTGTAGTGAATACAATTTTAGAGTTGTCAAAAATGATTTAGATTGACTTGAAACGCATATAATCCCTTGACAAATATTTTACATGCTATTAAATATACCCAAGTTTTGAATTTGCCTGCCTTCTTTTGTAGGGGCAACGTTCATCTTACTGTGGAGCAAACAAAGAAAGATTCCAGAATAATGGACAACAGCAACTAATACATGCTTCTCGAATCATGTACGTGGCCAAGAAAGATCAACAACTACCTGCTCCCAGGAGCTTATTTAAATAGAGGATAAATTCCCATTAATGATTACCTCCAAATTTATTACTATATCCAAAAGTAACTCAAATTTGGCCAGATCTTGCCCCTTGGATAAAGGCTGTGAAGCATAATCACCTGGCAAAATACAGGGGCAGCTCTATGCCACAGGATGTCTTGTGAGGTCTAATGAATAGATAGATAGCTTCCCAGAATCTCCACCCACTTTTAATTGGCATTGTGTTGAAAACTTTGCTCCTTGTTTAAGCAAATCTAAACAAGCTATACTTCAAAATCCATCTCTGAGATTTCTTCCTCAAAGACCAAACCTACTACTAGTCCTCAGTGGTAACTCCCAGCAAGCTTTGAGTTGATAATGTTCCTTTCAGGAATCAAGAATGGAAAACGGAATATGTAGAGAAACCTATTTCTGAGAATAATGAAACAGGCTTTGTTGTAAACTGCAGACATACTCTGAGAGCCACATACTGTGGCTGAAGTACTTCTTGACTCTTAACTCTAAGAAATTTTTTTCAGTGCTAGAAAGAAGTAATCTAAAATTTATGTAGGTACAATTCAGTACATCCCTGCAAACAAACTCTGTATCACATAGATATACCCTGAGCATCATGATACCGATGAAAATCATTACCAAAATATATCACATGGGTTGTTTGCTGTTGGTTGTTTTTTTGTTTGGTTGGTGTGGTTGTTTTTTTTGTTTGTTTTGTTTTTTTTGAGTTTGTTGGTTTTTAGTTTTTGGTTTTGTTTTTTATTGGTTGGTGTGGGTTTTGCTGGTGGTGGTTGGTTGGTTTTCTTTTTATTTTCTTTCCTCATCTTCTCTTCCCTTTTTCCCAGCACTGGTCAATGGATTGCATAACCTAACAAGGCCCAAATATGAGGCTAGTCCAAACCAATCTGAAAAGATGATCCTTCATTAACCTCTCATGCAAAAAAAAAAATCCAGACATAATCTGATAATGTAAGGATGAATTTATCTGTCACTATTTCAGCACTTAAAATTTAATGTGGACTCCCATGTTTTTCTGTCAGAAGTCCGAAAAATCAAACTAAACACTGAGTTCCAAAACACCAGTCTATCCATGCATCAGTGTAAATGGATTTCAACACAGGAGTACGTGATAACAAGTGTCTGGAGACCACTAAATCCCAGAAGCCTGGAGAGAAATGAAATGTTGACATTGAGAGCTTCTTTCAAAATGTCAAATGCACTGTAGAGATCCCCAAGGACCAATCCTGTACTCACAAATAACATATGATGGAGAAATATGGGGATGTGTCTACCACAGACACAGACATAAGAGAATTATTGTCTAATATAAATTCAGTAATATTTTACATGCATATGTCCTTAAGGGAATAAAAAAAAATGTAAATAACTTACTTTTAAGTAGCTGAATGTGGTACAGCTTTAAACATACATTCAGATGCTGAATAACAGATGATTAAAACCAGGGACTCAGAAATAGGATTAGGAAAAAAGATTATGCAGGGTCACAAGCTTCCAACTTTAATCATAATTTGGAACAACTTCCACCATAAATAACTCCAATTGGACCATTTATTGGAATGACTACAGATGACAGCCCTTCATTCGAAGCGTCAGGACAAAACATGTCCAAGCGTAGTTTATAACACTCATATCACTTCAGCTTTACATTTGAATGGCAGCCACTCAGACAAAACTGATAGTTTCTTCCTGAGTTTAAATAGAGAAATAGTTAAAGAATTAATGACTGATGCTTTGATCTTCCCATGAATTAGGAATATACTGTTAAGACTTTTCATAAGCCTAAGAGCATCCTTAAAGAGATAGAAAGATAAACTGTGCATGCACTGATGAAACACATGGAGGTAATGAGTCTAGTGAGGATCGCCATCCATGTGGTTGCAGTTCAAGCATTGAGAAAGAGAGCAAGCAAAGCAGGGTTTCCAAAATAACATATGGAATGGATCGCTGTTTCAAAGTTATACAGGGAACAATCTTAACACAGTACAGAGTTAATACAATTGCACTGATAACTGGAGGAAAGTTTTACAAGTGTCTCTAATTACTTGCTCGGCAAAAGATTGATGGTTCTGTCATTACAATAAAGGAAAATTGCAACTTAGTCTAGCAGTTGCTGATACCTATCAATACAAATCTGCAGTGATGCAACAACTTTTTCCATAGTCTCATGAAAAATTATCTTCATCATATACACAGATACCTTCCCAAGATCACAATAGTCTGAGGATGAAAGGATCCTCCTAATTTGTAGAAACTACAGTGTGTTTGAATGGAAAAGGATGCAAGTGGTCTGGTAAAGTAATGTTAAAGAGGATAGAAAGCGAAGTCTATGCATAAAAGGCAGGACCTGGAAGTGATTGTCAATTACTGTGTTATCCTGCAAGTGTCTTAGTTCAGTCCTAGGAAATGTTTTAGGCTCACACAATCATCCACTTCACTGCTTTTCGAGGGACAGTAAGAGAGGAGTGCAAAGTGGAAGAAGGTAGCAGCAGTCCCTAGTCAGTTTTCCGATGTGAACAATCAATACTTCACATAGTAGCTGCTAGAATAGATCTAGACGAAGACAATCTGGAAAAATTTATCTCACCTTGAAACATTCATCAAGTTTTGTCTTAGCTCAAACAGAAAACAGAACTAAGACAATAAATGGGCATGGACATCAATTACTTAATAAATTCATTAAAGAGTGCTAGGATGAACTAACAAAGGTACCTTCTGAGAGGGAGGAGAAACCACATTAGTTTATAACACCCCCCTGTTTTAATATTGTTATAAGCAATAGATTAATTTTTCCCCAAATTCCTTAAAACGATGGCAAGTCTTTGGGAAAGGGCAACGAAGAATGAGTTCAGACAGCTAGTTTTCTACCTTTAAGATGTTATCCAACTATAGCACTTACGTGACTTGAAGTATTCCATATTTATCTCTAACTCATGCCATAGCATCAACGTATGTGTTATCCTAGAAGATAAACAACTACTAAAAAGAGGATCTGCATCATAACACAAAAACTAACTCTGGTTCAAGTAATTGGTTTGGCTGTTTCTGTATCAGAAGGTGTTCTGAAATGACTAAACATGTAGAGTAACAGATTACAGCAAACTGTCTAAAGGATCTCCACTAAGATCATAAATGCTTGCACACAAAGATTTTGACATGTATTATGAAATATTCTTCAGTTAATAATGCTGTGTACGGATACACCCATAAGGGTACAAACAAATGCTTTAAATAGAAAGAAGGTAGGTGTCTAGCTAGTGAGGCTGGCATATGTACTTTACTACATTTAGCTAAACTACTCTCTTATTGTCGGAGACTCTACATAGTTAAAGAATGTATTTTAAAAAGCAGAATAACCAGAAACACATTCTATCTTCCTTCCCAGCATCTACTTAAAATAAGGAAAGAAAAGAGGAGTTGGGAGGAAAAAAAAAAAAAAAAAGAAAAAATACAAAAAAAAAGCACTTAATTTATAATCTGAGGACTCATTCCAAAGATCATTAGAGTCAGTAAGGTGTCTGGTTCATTCACTAGATACCACATATTGCCAGCTAGAAATCTGGATCAAATTTTCAATGTCAGTTGAAAAATCATCAAATCTTCTGGTCATTTAGAAAGGCATCAAAGGCAACAGAAGCAGTTCACCCTTTAAATGGGGTTTCCAAGAACTAAAAATAGTGCTGTTTACAAGATGCATGCTTTTTTTTCCCCGCCCTGAGATTTTGTATGTCCCTTTTTTTTTTTTTCTTTACAGCTGATACTGTTCAACATTAAAGCAAGCTTGCTCCTTTGAAATTGTGCAGTTTAAACCACTTGTTCAGAGATCTTATTCTTTTATACCTAATTTACTCTTAAATTTTAGGAAAATACAAGAGCAGGGCATCTCGTTTTACAATCACCTAGTCAGATTTTATTTCAGTTGATTTAAAACTTCATTTTGCTTTTGTGTGTCAAAATATTTGTCTGCTTTTATTCTGAAGCAATATAAAAGCAGTCACTATAGAGGGAATATTCAGTGAGTTTGTGTGGCCCATTATTACCGTATAAACACCCTTGAACAGCATCCTCCTTAGAAGTTGGTTTTCACATATACAAACTCATTTAATGAGTTTGAGAATTGATCTGTTCAGTAATTATGAAACCATGAAAAAGCACTGCAAGTTTTTACTCATATTATTATTTTGATTTCCTACAGCTGATTATTTAGCACTCGCTTTCATGAAATGAGAGCAGGACTTTAAGAGAAAGCATCCAGGCATATCTGAACTCTGCTGACCAACAACACCACTGACATTGCACAGAGCAAACTATACATCATAAGCAATATCTTGCAACTATAATCCTGCTAAACAAATAAAGATTTCATAGACCATTTCAACAGAATAAACTAACCTCCAACAACACTCACTATATTTACATCCATTATAACCAACTAACACAAATTAGAAGGAAGTTAGATGAAAATTTCTGCACTACCAACCATTGTCCTGTGCTTTCCAACAATAGAAGTCCTTTGGGAAAGTATTGGGAAAGCAAATGGAAAAAACTTAATGAAAGACAGTGATTATTTTATTTGAAAGATTAGTATTTTTCCCAATGTCAAATAAGGATGAAAATATATTATAATACTATATTAACAGGTAGATGCACATAGTTATCCTAATCCCTTTACTTACATATTCTGATTCTTTGATCTATGCACCCACTTTTCTGTTTTCAATTGCTATAGATTACTATATAAATTAGTAATAATATTAATATAAATTATATAAATAACTGTAAATTAAGATGGTACATTAAAAACAAACAAAAAAATCTTATTCAGGTGCTGCTCAAGCAGTTTAATTCTCTGAACACATTCTGTTTTTATAAAACAATAACTGCCACTGTCCACTGCAATTACAGTTCTATATCCTAAAACTCATTTTTTAGGACTTGAGTATTTTCAGAAAACAACAAAATTCTAAAGGATCAGAATAAACAAACAAAAAAAGTTAGAAAAGAAGCACTGTTCTGGATTTAAAAATTAGTACTAAATATTGTTGATAAACAATACATGTACAGCTTATTCTCCAATATAACAAATTGGAGCACATCTTCTATAGCATTTCTTAAAATTTGCTTTAAAATATATAACATTGAGAGAGAGAATATGAAAATTCATTTTTAATATGATGCTCTAATGCATCATATGCCAGAAAACCCAATGTTTGGAAATTATATTGAATAAGCACTGTTGAGATGGAAACATAAAAACACTTCACCATAATCAGATAAAATTGCTTCCATATAAACAAGACTTTTATGGCCTTTGGACGCAAATACATCCTGTTTAGCTTAACTGAAAACACCGTAAGTACACAGATTGGCAAGTTGTTAATAACGCACATGTTTTGCATTTCTCTTTTGTTTAGAAAAAAAAGAATTAGAAAAACAAATTAAAAGTAAGCATATGCATATGTCCATTGCTAATATGGGAAGCCGCATACCTATATTTCACAATCACCTTGCAATATGTTGGAGAAAAACTAATTTTTTAAGCCACTGGAGCTAGATAATGTCTTTTAATGGCTGTTTTGCGCCATTACTTTTAATTTGAATTAAAAAAATAAATTGTAATACAATTCTAACAAAAGACTGCAAATAAAACAGTGCAATTAAAGAGCTCACATTCAACATACAAACCAGTACTTGTAAAATGGAGGAAGAGGATTAGATGGTGCCTCTGGCTGCCAATCAGGGAACAACTCTATCCCAGAAAGGGCCCTACTGATGTCAGCAGGGCTGTGCACAGGCGTAAGATTTGACTGCACATTCAAGGTCACCTCTCTGATCACACCATGCTTAGACACAGTATTAAAGGATGTTATAATAACGAGTTATTTCATAATTGTTTCTCTTAAGGCTCTTTTTTTTTTTTTTTTTTTTTTGGAGGGTATAAGCATGCCCTTCTGCCACAGACGAGTTTTTTAAAAATTGAAGTGATTTAAGAACTGTAAAGAACTGAGGCACACATTCAAGACTTGAACTTTGGCAGTTAAGAACTCAGGTGTATTCCCAGCATTTTTACTACTCTTGAAACAAGGACTAACATTTTTTTAAGTTACTCAGCTATTTTCAAAACTCCCAGCTGGGATCAAACTAGGCATTAAATTTAGGTCCTGGGAGATGTGGGGGAATGGCAAAGGGAACCAGGCTTTATAAAATAAATCAGAGTAGCACAAATATTTCCTTTCATTCTCCAGGGAAGTGCTTTTTTTTTTTTAAAAGCTTTCCTTCTCTGCTGAAAACAAAGACGTTCCCAATGTTAGTCATTACGAAAAAATGACTATTTTGCATGAAATAACAATCGCGTAATCACACACACAATCACAATCCCATAATGTAGTTAAACCTATATTGTGACATCTCCACAACATTGCATACACACAGCAGAGCAGAAGTAAACTAACCCCAACTAACTGAAACACAACACGGGGAAACTATTTTCACAAGTAAATGTATTCCCATCTGAAGTTGAATTGGTACAGATTGCTACAATACACAATATAATTCTTCTTATATACAAGCAGTCTGCTTTTATAAGAAGCAGAGCTATGATTTACCAATATAGGAAGTATTCTGCAATTCAGGATTCATAATATGAAATTAAATGATTCCTTCCATTACAAACATGAAGATATATTAAAAATGGCTCAAGAGCTAGGGAAACAACTGCAACTTCCAATTCCCTCCTTTTTAATGCTTATAGTCTTGGAATACATTTTAAAGCATCACTAAATAACAACTGATCAATGTTGTTTTCACTGTTTATCTCTACAGATATTACTTGCACAAAATTAAGTAGACAGAGAGATGTACCTTACTTCCTATGTGAATTTTTGTCATGCAGCTTTGACTCAGTGTTCATTTTGTGTTTGATTTAAATACAACAGTTATTGCAAGTTTGAATTTTTAAAATTGTAATATCCTTCAAATTTATCAATGCATTCAAGGTATCTGACAAAAAAAATTAAAAAATGGTGGAAAAGAACTGTTTTCCTAGTATTAATTCCAAGTAGCCCTTCACTAAACTTCAAAAAAAAATTGCTGTTACCAGAATAAATATAAGGAGAATCCTACGGATGTGTAAATGCCAATATCATCTGAATTCTAAGCATAACCAGAGCATTTTTAGCCTAACAGGGATGTTATTAAATGATGAACATAAACCAGGTAGCACAAAGATCTTCATAGGGAAATTAAAGCTTCCACTAAAAAAAAAAAAAAAAAAAAAAAGCCATTGGCTTCAACAGTGTCAATATTTCAATACTGCCCAAATAAGAAGCACTCAAACTGGGGAGTTCTCCGCAGCTGAAAACTACAAGAGGCATCTTCTGAACTAGCTGCTTCCCCATGCTGACAGAAGAGACATGAGCGTACTTTTTGAGAAGAAAATATTGAAAGAAAAATACCTGAGGACAAGGAGAATAGGTAAAAAATCTGAATTTCTAAGTTTTAGCAGAGGTGTGAGCAAACCTCATTGAAGTTCAAAAAGACCCAGTGAAAGGTCATGCACCTGAGTCAGAACAATCCCAAACACAAAAAAAAGTTCGGGCAATGAGCAGATTGAGAGTAGCGCTGCAGAGAAAGACCTGGGGATAGTGGTTGATAAGAAACTCAACTTGAGCCCAAAAAGCCAACTGCATCCTGGGCTGCATCCAAAGAAACGTGGCCAGCAGGGTGAGGGAGGTGATTCTCCCCCTCTACTCTGCTTTCGTGACACCCCACCTGGAGTGCTGAGTTCAGCTCTGGGGCCCCCATCGCAAGAAGGACATAGAATCATTGAGGTTGGAAGAGACCTTCATGATCATCTGGTCCAACCATCACCCTACTGCCAAAGTCACCCAATTACCTTTGGAGAAGAGGGCTTCGCCCTCACAGCAGCCCTCCAGTAATACCTCCCAGCCCACCCTGGAAGCACAGGGAAAGGAGCAAATGAAAGAGGCGGAAAAGGATGAGGGGAGGCCACTACAACAGAAGGCATGGAGCAGGCAGGAGAAAGCCTTACTTCAGTGTGTAGACAGCATGGCACAGCCGCAATTACATGATACTGAGTCCTTCAGGCACCCGCCATTACGCGACACCTCCTCCCTCACGCAGCCACCATCACGTGACACCTCCTCACTCATGTGGCCGCCATTACGTGACACCTGGTCCCTCATGGACCTGTTCGGATTAAGTCATATTTTGTATTTAATAAATCTAGCTTCTGGCTTGCTCTGCTTTCTGTGCTCAGCAATAGGCAAAGAAAAATTTCTACCAATTTTATATAATACTAAATATGGCAGAGATGGACCATGGTATAACAAACAACAGGATAAAGCTACGATGAATGTCAATGGAAAAAGAGAAGATCCCTTAAGACATAACATTTGTACCCAACAAGAAGCAAAACACCCTCAGTCTTAGAGCTGTTCAGGCATGCTGAGACTAAAAGCTTCTTGACTGGTTTTACTACTGTTGAATCCTGCAATAATACCACTGTAAAACTGAGTTACTCTTTCCAATGTGGAGTAATGGCAGGACTACTAGGAGCTAGCTATGTTCTGTGCAGGCATGCAATAGCTGTTGCAGACATTAGTTTTCATGACACACTTGTCTGAACTTCGCTGAATACTGTTTCTGCAAGAAGTATATCCTGCTAGTTTCCAAGAGCACAGTTGAGTCTTGTCTGTGAGCTCCTCCTCGACATGGTCTGGGATTTAGTTTAAATAAAATGCCAATTCTGAATTTCTTGAGTTTGCAATATTACACCTTTCTCACATTCTACTTCAAGATTGCAACAGATGTTTAAGTCTGATTTCCCATTTAAATAAGTCTTAAAATTGTAATGTCTTTATTATGCAAGCATACACTCAATATACCCTCATGGCTTCCTATAGCACTTGCATTCCTTTACATGAGTTACAAGTACATATATATGCACACTCCATTTCCTATTATCACCTCTGTTGCAATATTTTCCTGTGCAAACATGCACCCACTTAGTTTCCTTCCATCTCATCACATTCTTGTGCATCACCATTCTCTTTGCAATTTCTCCCTATGATCCTTTCTTATGCCAGCATATCCTGTTTACCAGGTAGCATTTAAAATTAATGTGAGAGCTCTTAGTGAAACTATCTTCATGTAAGATTTAAGATATTTGCTTGAATGGTTCAACAAATGCACATATTTGATCCTTAATAAAATGGAAGCTATATACAAATAAAGCAGAGGCTTTCTGCACTCTTAAAGAGGCAATTGTCGCATGGACTTGGGATAGAAAGTGTCAGTTGCTTACAGTCTTAAAAATGCTAATGGCACAAGGGTCCCTTAAGGATATGGCCACAGCGCAAGTTGCGTTCTTTATAATGAATGCAAATCTCACCCGACAGACCTAAGTGTGATCCAACCCAGAAATAACCAAGCTGTCTAGAGATGACTTGCTTGCTGGTGGGAGCAGAGGCAGAAGCAGCAGTAGCACAAACACTGAGCAGGTGTTGAAAAAGAACTAGGTACAAACAAACTAAACTATGCTGAGTTAGTAGAGGAAGTAGCCTTCTCGATACATTGCACTTTTCCTTCAAATATTTCATATATTTTTCCAATATATTTCATATATTTCAAATAATGTCCAAGAGAACATTTTCCCATTTTTCCAAGAGCAGCTGTGGAATTTGTCAACCAGGGATGATAGCACTCAAGACCAGCCTAAGAGAAGAGTAACAATATGTATGCCATATGTATGACTCACTAAAACCAGAGACTCAGCAGTAGATTTTGCAAGGTGGCCAGAAACTGAAGGTTTTTTTGTTGGTGGTGGGTTTTTTTTGTTTGTTTGTTTTAAATCAAGAATGTACTCTTATAGCACTGAAGGTTAACTGTATATTCACAGCTGCATCAGAAAAAGGACAGATTTTCAGAATCTGACATGGCTCTGTGCAACTTGATCTAACTGTTTGGATCAGAGGTAAGAATAGACGATCCTAGGAGGTCCCTTCCAACCTAAATATTTCTGATATTAAAATTTTCCAAATGAAGAAAAAAGTGGATTTTATTATTTCTACAATGTTTTGTGCAGGATCTTTTTTTCCTTCTTTGCATATTTGTTCCTTCATGCCTTGAAATAATCTCAAAATTCCTCTCAGCAATGCTGTAACACAAAAAGAAGAAGATGGCAGTACATTGGAGCACTGTAAGTGAAACTCTGCTCAATTAAATTCCTGCCAACACTGACAGTCAAGTGTAGCCCTTTCTCAGTACTGCTCAGTTTCCCTCAAGAGATTCAGCCACATATTTTGTTCTTCGAGCTGATAATCAGCGAAAGCAGTTGAAGGAAAACCCAGAATCTAGTCAAAAACATTTTCTAAAAGTCAAGTAAACAACTGTAATCTGAAAAATGGACTGAAACACCAGAGACAAAACACAATGCTTTCACAGCTTGAAATGTGCTGGATATGCATAATAAGTAAATAACACTGCCTTTCCATTTCCATAATATCAGAAGATTCAAGATTTTTAAGCAGATTGTTGTCACCCCAGCTATTTTAGAAGTTCTAATGCACTTCAAAGAGCTTAAGTGAATACTGAACTATCTTCATAAATGTTAGACAATACACTACAATAATAATCCCATTATGAATCTTCAGCTTTATTTGTCCTATCGGATTAGTTCATTCTATAATACATCGCTGGCACTTTGCTCTATCAGTCAGCAACTCTTAGAATTCACGATTACATGATTATACTCAAAAGCCTCATTATTTCAAAATGTTTTATCATCAACTGATAGCTTTTATATTACCTTGGTGACAACTCCACAAGCCTACTCTTACAAGATTAGCATTGCAGTCCTTAACTACTTTTTTTTTTTGTCTTAAACTTAACTCTACAGGCTCCAAAAATCTCAAAATTTGAAAAAGGTAGAGAAAGGCTTATGTGTAGGAAATGGGAAAATAGGTCTAGTAAAGTATCTTCCCAAATGTAAAGATTTTTCCTTTTTATTCTTAATTTGCTACTTAACTGAGGTTTAAACAAAATACAAAGAATCAAACACACTACAGCTATATCATTGCACACTGTTACCTAATCAGACTTTATTAACTAAATAGGGAAGGACTGGGCCAATATTCGAGTGAAGAATTTCCAACAAACAAGCGTCTGAAATGACAGCTCTGATAGCATTATGTATAGGTCTACTACAGTTATGACTAAAAAGCCAGGCTCATTAAAAGCAACAAGACATGGAGCCTATCCACAAAGTCATAGAAGAAGCCTATAATATTCTTTGCAAAAACTAAAACTGCTGATCCCTCCGTCCACCTCCCATTTCTTCCTCTCATTTCAATCCACTGCTGGGAAAACCATTAAACTATCTTTCCTTTGTCTTCTGTTGGAAGAAGGATCAATAACAAGTATCCTCCATTACTTTTACAGCCTTGGAGAAAAAAGTGCTCTACATTTTCTTTCTCAACTCCCTAATGATTGATAAAATGGCAGGCCCATCTAGATGCTTACTTACAAACGCAGAAATGTTTCAGAGACATTTCTAATATGAAAAGAAGTTGCTACACTGACACAAAGAAGTACCTGCCTTTTAAGACTCATCACAGGTATGCACATAGACTGATAGTACTGACTTATCAGTTTATGGTCCTCCACAAACCTATGGGCCTCTAAAATACTCTAAATCTTTCTACTTTCTGCAGAAGCAGAAAAATAATTGCTCATAAGCAGAAAAAGCAGTTTTAGTAAATTCAGTGCTTCCAGTAACTGCAAACTGCAAGCACATACATATTTGTCCCTATCTTCTAGTAGCTCAGCTAGAGTAGTAGCTCAGCTACTACTAAAAGACAATTGCAAAACACCTGTGCTCTCAGGCATGAGAGCAAGAAAAAGACATGTTCACTTTCTTTTGAGAAGGTGCAATTGTACTGCCACTGTAACTTATCTTTAAAATTAAGTCAGTGAAGTGCATGTAACATCTGGAAATAAGTAAATGCTTAACAGCTATTTTCAAAATTCGGCTTTATGTATTAACCAAAGCAGCAGCCACACAGTATGCCAGCTATTTCAAAAGGTCCCCCAAGAAGAGTAAAGAAACTAAGATCTTGGTTCCATAAACAGTCTGTTGATATTGCACTGAGGAAGGAGGTCAAACAGAGACATTAGGGTAGAAATAGTGCTGGAGCTAACAGAGCAGATTCAAGGAGGTAACTGAGTTCTGTGAGCTCCCTTATACATCTTAGTTGTATGGCGTCCTTCAAAAGCTAAACAAACCAAGCATAGCTTAAAGCATAAGATGTTGCCAATTTTAGAGGAACAGCATGGAGTTATATCCATGTTTTTTCATTCACTAAAGTGATGCTTTGAATTGTCCTTGAAGATCAGTTGAGGATCGCAACTGATTTCAGAGTAGTATTGGCTCTTTGGGACTGCATAAGTAGAGAACTGCATAAATAAACTCAAGAGAAACTTGTATTTTATGTTTTCACATCTGCTAAAAGGCAAAAATACCTTGATACAAATTTTGGGTTTCTGTTTGCAACATTAAATAAAAGAAAAAGTAGGGAAAAAGAAAAGAAAGTAGGGAAAAATAAGCAATACCAGGGACATTATCATTGAGAAGTACTCTCAGAAAGCAAATAATACCTTTAAAGTTCAGGCCTTAATTGATTTTCACTTGTCCTCACACAATCAGCTATCCCAACTATGTCTGTAGTTGCAGGTAGAGAAACCCTAAAGAAAAAGATTCACAAATCACAACAGTTGATGCTGAAAAGTCAATATCCACTCTATACACATCAGGTATTTTACTCTGAATTTGTTCTAATGCGGTCCAGTGGACAAATTGCCCATTATTAGATGAAGAATTCTTACAGCTCATTTTTTTTTTCAAAAATTATTCAAAGTGTTCAAGCACTCTGATAACATACTATGCTCCAAACAGTTAAACTGAAGAAAAAAGGGAAGATCAGGAGATTCACCTCAAAACAGTATGGCTTTGAAATACTCTAACCTACAGTGCAACTATAAATGTTTGGGATGTTCAGTAGGTGCAGTGTTACTGAAAACTGAAGCATAGAATCACTAAATATCAGAAGGAAACACAAAAAATATTTAAATACACAAATTTGGAATTCAATATTTATGACTTCCTGCTTTTGGAGAACAGGCCAATAACCTGGGATCCATTTTCAATAAAGATTTTTATACAGAAAGTTGTGAATAAGTAGTAATTCAAAAACAAATACATTTTGAAGTTAAACATAATTCCTACATATATGCTCTATATTTGAGTAGGATTTTGAATCACTTTCCTCCTCTTCAGCTTTCCCTTCCACTTCTCATACATAATTTATATTCTTCAATTTCATATTTTAGTAGTTCATGAACAAGTTATTTCAATACAATATAAAGATTAATTGTTCCATAAGCAACAGAATTAATGATAACTTGGTTTCCTATAGCTTCATGTTACATGGTTGAATTATTTGATGTCTAATAAACTCTTGGAGCTATTCATGTAGCTGAGAATTCTCAAAACCTCTCTGCCTTGCAGATTCCTTTATGAATGTGTAAACTCTCACTGTATCCTCTACTGCAGCAATGAACTATGATTCTCTCTTCTACCTGGCTACCAACATTCATGATCACAACAGAAATGTAGTTTGACACTATCATTTTTTCTTGTGTTTGATTTGAACAAAAATGTCCAAATGGTTCAAAACAGAGAAAGTAGTGGGAGAGGAAGCACATTGGCAGAGAATAAACACGTAAGCATAACCAAAGACTGTAAACTATATAAATATATATTAATTTAGTGATACCCTTGCAGGTAATATATGCAATTTCTAGCAGTTTTAAAGTTAAGTGTAAATTACAGATGTAAAACTTTTCTGTTAACACCTAAGTCTTTTTTTTTTTTTTTTTGCAATTGACAGTACAGCTTTTTCTAGACTTATTTCACGTCAAAAAAAATGCAAACTGTCATAATCTGAGTTATAAAATAATCTACTCTTTCTGACTTTGTATATGACTGATTCTCCCTCAATAAAAATTTTGCACTTAGAACTGCTTTTCATGGAGTAACTAATTGTTAAATATTTCAGTACTGCTTAATTTTTCATTGGTTTCTCTTTTCTGGCACAAAACCCACAAAAATACAAAGGTCTAACAGGAAACATTATAAGTGGGTTTTAGCCAAAGGGAACATAATAGTTGTATACAGAAGTGTCCTAACATATAAGCACTATTATAAACAAGGATACTTTACTTCATGAATTAAAAAATAATATGTCAGATAAAGATCTTTCTCTACAAATTGTACTAGTGTACGAACAATGGAAGAATCAAGCTTGCAGAGGAATCCAACTAATTTTGTTCTATTGTACTATTTAATTCTGTGAATACACTGTTAATCTTGATTTGAATAATGGAAGTATTTTCACATCTGTTTTAAACACACTGAATCAAATTGAACAGAACAATGTTTTTCTTTCTGGTAGAGTAAATACAGAATACTCAGAGAAACCAATGTGATTTAAAAAAAAATACTATAATTTAGTACAAAAAGAAGTTTTCCCTAAGAAAAGGCCAATTAACATAAAAATTCTAGTAAAAACTTCAGGATACACACAATGGAATTGTCAAAGAACTGAACTGTTTTAAAAACCTCAGTGTTTCTGCATGCACACTATTACAATCCAACAAGCAAAGAGAAGAAATAATTAGTTTTCACACAACACTGACTTTAATATCAAAGGTACTGCTTGTAGTCATTGAAAAAAGCGGACAGAACTACCTGCATGTTGAGTTAATTTTAAAGATAAGTTCTGTTTGTTACCTAAAGTAATTTATTTTAGGACTCTGTGTAGAATCAAAATGATATTTTGATTAAGATTCAATATTTTTCTCTGTGAGAAAGACAGACTTTGAAGAACCTCATTTTCTGTCTGCCCTACTCAGCATCTACCCTGTACTCAGTACTGTATAAAACACGTATGGAACAGAAGATAAAATATGTATGATAAACCTCATATTAGGCTAGATTTATTATTAATGCAATTATTTTTCAGTTTACTTTTTCTCAAAAAAATTTAAGCCCATTAACAAATAGCCACATTCTATTAATAGTTACTACTGAACAAACCTTTGGAAATTTATTGGAAGTTTACATTGATTTTCTGTGGTTTTGCTTTGTTTTTTATTTTTATATTTTTAAGAAATATTCCCCTCTAAAATCCTCTGCAGAGCTCTGAATGAAAACTCAGTACAGTAAATGAAAATTCTTTACTAGACACTGCTTTTCATGATGATATCTACAAGATGCATGCTCCTGCTTTCTAAACAATTACTGGAAAAAAAATATACCAAATAAAATATTCCCATAGAAGCAGGTAAAAGTAAAATGCACACAGTCCTGGCCTAAATTTACTCTAGCTAGTATCAAGAAACTGTCAATAAAGAAAGCATTGCAATCTTCCACGTAGTGTGGTACCAAGAATGGTAGAAGTCAAGCCTCACATTCAGTAACCATATTTGGTTTTGTTTTGTGTTTTTTTTTTTTTTTTTTTTTTTTTTACTAGACATTTTCAAATCATAGATCTTAAACACCAAACCAAAGTTTGGTTCATTTAAGCTTGTCACAACAACTTTCAAGTATTAAGCTGAGTACTTATAGACTCTGCCAGTTAGTAACTTTGGATATTCTAACTGATGTTTTAGAATTAAATTTTCCTATTTCATTTTGATTCTTTTCATTTAAAAACAGGCATGAGTAGTCACAAAACATTCTGACACTCAGAAAAATCTTTCTTTGAAAAGTATACCAAGATACATCAGATTGCTTCTGAGGAACTATTTCTCATAACAATTATCTCCCTGCAACATTTGGCCCCTCAAGAGAAACCACAGAAAAAAAATAATAGCAAGTGCAGGGAGGAATTCGTGACATATCCTCTTATTTGGAAAACAAACATGGCCAGTGCCTAGTTAGCTTCACACAAAGGAACAACCAAGGACAGCTTTTACAACCATCTACATTTATATTTTGATTCATTTAAAAGTTCTTGTTATTTCATTACCAACTCTATCACAAGTATGATTTAATAGTGGAATTTTTATTTAACTTGCTTTATTTCAACATTTCCTGCAAGATGTTGCAACCTGCAATGTCCTAAAAATTGATCAAAAAATAAAAGGTAAAAGAGGTAACTTCCAAAACCAGGTTGACCCACCCTAAATTCTAGGAATACAAGACTTAGGAAATGTGTTTGAGATTCATTTTGCAATTATAGAAAAAAATATTTTCCGATTATTTTTGATGATATACTTCTAGGATACCCTAAAATACTTCTGCAGTTTTAACTCTATGTTGCAATGTTATCAATTTACCACCTCAAACTATCCTACATAACAAAGATGCTTCTTAAAACAATACATTTTCTCACACAACATACTTGTGAGTAAAAGCATTACATTTCAGTACAATACATTAAGTAATGAAATATTAACCATAAAACTGATACAAACATCAGTAGTGGTTTCATAAGCAGATTTGCACATTTTTCTAAGACATGGTTTAGAATTGTTATTTATCTGAAGCTTCCAAATTCTAAAAGCAATTCCAAGTCATTTATCTCATTAAAAAAAAAGTTGCATTTGAATTATATTTGTTAACCAAACTGAGACCTAGATTAGCACTAAAAATGAATCAGAAAGCTTGACTATAAAATCCAATCCAATCATAAGCAGGAAACTAAGTCTATAATTAAAGAAAGTAAAACCCAGAATCAAAAGACAAACAAAATCTAAAATTTGAAATAGCCCCACCTAAAAACCAATGGCTAAATGAGTCCACCATCACTGCAAACCAGTTGTCATACAATAATATGGACAAAAAATACAAAATAAAAAGACTCACCTGGTGTGTTTTTGCCATCCAGAAGTAAGTTGTCCCTAAATGTCGTACTAAGAAAAGAGGTTTGCTTTCTTTTAGACAGCATGGTATAAGGCGGCCTATACTGAACGTGTTTTTTCATACAATTTTTTGACTTCATAAGATATGGTGGAAATTCCTATATCAGTATTATGTGATTATTATCTGAAACAATGCAGAATTTACTCAATATATTCTTAAACACCAAGTCATAACACAATGGTGTAACAGTTGTACATCCACACATTTTCAGCTGCTAGGGAAGCACAGACATTACCTAATGGTGCTTTTCCCTTTACTCTCAGGAAAGCTTGGCAAGCAGGGAAAACATATATATAAATATCCATATATAACAAAGAAGTATAACCAAAATAACCAAATTCACAATATAACCAAAATTCACTGCCTCTTAATACTAAAAATTCTAAGCCATCCTTTGTTTTCTTTTTACCCCTGAGCTGCTCTAAAATCCCCACCTCCTGAGCAAACACCTAACTGGCTAGACTGAGAATAAAAGCATGGAGGACCATTTTCAAGACAAGGATGACTCTAGAGAGCCAATGAACAACTCCTTAAGGGAGGATGCCACTGAAGTGATTTGAATGGGTAATGGAGATTATCTAGAGGCTTTGTATGAGCGGTTCTCTATTCTTAAGTTATTTTAGGCATCCAGTGAAGCAGACTGCAGCACTAGGAGATGACGGAATCTACTGAATGCTTCCCTTGAGGCAGAGTACAAATTATCAATGACAGCCATAGGTTAATCTCCAGCAACAGACTATTGGGCAGGTGTTGATGCACCTTGAACTATACCAAGAAACTAGCCAATGGCAGAAAAATACACTTCTCACTGGTCTAGAAGACAATAAGGCATGACAGATGAGATGAAGATCCACGTCAGACCAGTCAGGGCCTCTCTCTCTCTTCCCCCTGTGCCTAATAAGATATGTTACTTGGGATCTAGAATGAACCAACACACTGAAACCTGCACGTATACACTAGTTCTAGTTTATGCTTTGATATACACTGCTGAAATAATAACAAATAGTAACAATACTATTAAAAAAAACAGGCAACTGACAAGATCAATGACTCAGTAATGTTTTTACCTGGTGTCAAAACAACCTCTTAATACTGGTAGGAAGCAAGAGCTTCTTACTTTGCAAGTAGTGTCTATTAAAAACCATGCCAGATCTTAGGGCTATTGCTAGCAGGATCTTCTAGCAAGTATCAGTCTGTTCATTCTTGGTGCTAATCATCAAACATGGAGAAGCAACTCACACACTTTCTGAAACACACCTGTATATAAGGGCAGGAAGGTACACAGCCACACACCACTTGCAAAGATCTTCAAGGAAATGTCTTGGCAAGCCACAAGGACCTAACTCTTTCACCTGTTCTAGCCTGCACAGGTGTGCTGTGAATGACTGGCAGTAGGAACATCCTTTCTTCTTGGTGTAAGTTGGCTGTTTTTAAAAGATGTATAACTTCTACTCAGTATGGAGATAAATACACTTCTTCTATTTATTCCATAGTTTCTGAATACCTCATTTCATTCTAATAGTAGAACTTGCTACATTTATTCTACAAAATGAACTTCCTTATTTCATATTTAATTATTTCAGTAAAGATAAAGCATTTACCCTTTCATCATTTTTAAAACTTTAGTGTTATGTTCTGGTATTAATGATTTAACCAACATCAAAGCAACATAACTATGAATAAAAATGTTAATGAAGCTAGACTGATATTTGAAGTTTTGTACACCAAGCTCTAACAGTTCAGAGTTCCCTGTGGACATTAAAACTTCCATTTAAATATAACTTCTTTTTTTTTGCCTTTGCTTTTTATTTCCTTCTGTTGCATAAAAAAACAACACTTGTATGAGCAAAATCCTTTTGGATTTATATTGGCCCTTACTCCCCAATGAAGGCCTACTTCCATGTTTATGATGTTACAGCTTCCACTGTAACGATCCAGAAAATAACAATTTCAAGTGAGGGACAAAGGGCAGGAGCAAACACCTTAAATAAGTTTAACCTGGACACTTCAGCTCTTTATAACTTCAAGGAAGAAAAAGCTGTCTTCTCTAACCGTATAATGTCACAGCGCTATGATGCGGCCATCAGCCAGCACTACCTTTAATTATACAACCACAAAGCTACATATTTTTACTAAGTCTACAGGAAAAAAAAAATTACTCTGCATGTACAATAGTTTTCTACATATATCCTTTGTGAGAGCTTATGTTTTCTGAATCAGTATTCTCACATGAAACTTGTATGACGGCTCACAGTAAATGAATTCCAGTAATGGACTTGCTAAATGATTTTTCTGAATCTGTATCTTGGCAGACTTCATTTTCTATGTTATGAAGACATTGTCCTGGTTTTGGCTGGGATAATTTTCTCCACAGAGGCTTGCATGGTGCCATGCTTTAGATTTGTGATGCAAACAGTGGTGACAACACACTGCTGTTTTAGTTGTGGTAGACCAGTGAGTGTTTACATGTGGCAAAGGACTTTTCTGCTTCTCATGCTGCCCTGCCAGCAAGGAAGCCCCAGAGGGAGCTGAGAGGGGACACAGCCAGGACAGCTGACCCAGACTGGCCTAAAGGATATCCCACACTACGTGACATCATACTCAGCAATAAAAGCTGGGGAGAAGGAAGGAGGAAGAGGGGATATTTGCAGCTATCACATTGTCTTCCCAAAAGCAGTGTTATGCATCATGATCCCTGCTTTCCTGGAAGTGGCTGAACTTATTTTCTTATTGGTATCCAGAGATAAGACAAGAGGCAACATCCATAAATTAAAATAAAGAAAATGCCAATTGAACATAAACTGAATGCGCTCCAGCACAACAATTCAGCATTCAGCTGAAATGGCTTTTTCCCTGAAATATTGTATTAATTTGTTTGCTACCATTTATATTTCTCAAAACATTCTAAGCACAATACGGAAGTTTTAAAATATATTAATCAACACTACATTAAAAAAAGAAAAAAATGAAAAGCAACCAGCAAATGTTACATATTTTATATATTGCAAAGTCAAGTTCACTTTTTATGGAAAGTAATTTTTGTCTTGCAAGTCAAGCACAGTATCTGAGATGTGCATCTTACATTTGGAAGTTATCTAGAGACTTTGCATCTTTAAGCACTCAATCAACAAAACAGGGTAAAAAACATCACAAAAAACAGGGTAAATATAACAAAGAGTAACAGTTTGGGGGATTTTAAAAAATAATATTGTGCTTTTATTTCTTTTTTTTTTATTTTTTATTTTTTTTAGTTTGTCTGCCCATCCTCAGAGACACTGGTTTCAGAAGACTCTTCCATAAATTTCACAGTTACACATAACATAAAATACTAAGAAAAAAAATGGGTTTCTCGGCCCTTTAAAGCTCTTTCAGCCTTCTCAATTTCTCTTCTCATTTGTTAGAAGAATAATTCATAGCCACATTAACTTAAGGACTTGTCTGGTTGGTACAGTCTCATTTGTGCTAAGTGAAACTGTTATACAAGTAAAGCCAAGAATTACCATTACTTTACTGGCATATTGGAAGTTATTGGCTTCAAATTCTTAGCAGTTCAAAACTATTCATGTTTCACTAAAGTTCTAGAAGAAAAAAAATAATTGAAAGGCTTGTGATATATTAGCCACCCAAACTAAAGGATGGGGACTCAATACTGTGCTTACGACTGATGTCCAGCACTTCCGTCTAGGTGAACAGGTGAGTTACACATAAATCCTGGAGAAAGGTGTGTGTTTATTCTGGATTTCTTTCCCTTTTTTTTTTTTAAAGAATATTATCCCAGAACAATTTTTTGATTGTCTCAGAACAATATTTTTTGTTTTGTTAACAAAGCAATAACACTAGTCCTGAATACAGTATACATAAGTTTTCATTTTTGAGCCACATACATGAGTGACATTTGTCAGAAGCGAGCTGAAATCACACCTTTGTCAGGACAGCCTCATGGTGATGGACAATGGTCTAATTATGAAAGATGCTAGACTCACATTTACTTTCTTACTTCTCCACAGAAGACATTCTGAAAGGATCCTGTATCATGTCAGACACTTACTCATATATTCACATCTTTTTAAGCTTCCTTTTTTCACCTGTCATTTGAAAAAAACTTTTAATTAGATATTGTGCTGGGTCAAAATGAATGCAGTAACTATTAAAGTACAACTAGTTGAATCAAAGAAAGCTTTATTCAACACCTCATCTGCAAAGTCATATTTTAAGTGTCCAAAGGTCTTCACTTTTCTGGCTCCCTTACAGAGTCAGAATTTCTATCATACAAGTAATATTTTATTTATTTTCCTGTCAAGTAAATTAATTAAAACAAGCTTTTAACTAGTTTGGGGAAATTCATGAAATTATCTTTCTAAAATAAGGAGGAAATAGACAAGAAGTGTTCCCTCAACAATTCACATAATGGCATTCAACTTTGGACTTTTTCCCCCCCAGGACTGCAGAACTGCTATCTGATTTTTTAAAATAACTTGAAAAAAACGGTCGCTACTAAAACAGAACAGTTACTTCAAGTCCCTTAAATGACCAACACTGACATTAAGATTTTACTCCATATTTTTGTACATCATCTTATTACAATGCTTCCTTTTTGGAGGAACATCATGAATACCAGACAAGGTAATTTCAGTCTTATTCAGGCTGTTAAAAGGTTATAATGTCTGTTTGTATTTTTTTTTGTTGTTCAATTGTTATTCCAAATTGTTTATCATTTGAGAGAAAATTCGCCTTGGCTAGCAGGCATACCTGGACAGCAAAAACAGCCTGAATAATGCTTCTTTCTTAACATACATAGCTACCAATGAGATAAAAAAAAAAAAATAATCACTCTGAAGAAAGACTATGATCAAGTGTAACTGACATACCAATATTTACTCTTCACCAACTCTATCCACCTTAGAGAGATTAACAGGAAGTTTCTTCTCTAAGGAGAACCAAAATAAAATGATTTATCTAAATCAGGCGTTCCACTTCACCTGACAGACAGCTATTAGCAAACACTTGGAAACGTGGCATAATAAATAATAAAATAAGTAAAAATAGTAAATATATATAATAATAAAATAATAATAAATAAATTTCAAGTCTCCAAACAGCATCCAGCACCTCCCTGGGCAGCCTGTTCCAATGCCCGACACCACCCTGTCCATGAAGGATTTCTTCCTGATATCCAATCTAAGCCCCCCGGCACATCTTGAAGCTATTTCCTTGTACCCTATTGCTTGTCACCTGAGAAAAGAGACTGACACCCTCCTCACTACAACCTCCTTTCAGGTAGTTGTAGAAAGTTATGAGGTATCCCCTCAGCCTCCTTTTCTCAAAACTAAACCCCTGCTCCCTCATCAAAACACAAACAGACTTTTTTTTTTTTTTTTTTAAGGAAAGAAAGGTCTTTGAAATTCTGTTTATGTGCTAATTATCAAGGAGCATCAAAAGGTTAACATATATGCCACAGCAAATCAGTCAGTATGGTAGAAATACTTCTGCCTAACATACAGCAGGGAAACAAGCAGCATATCCTAATGTCTCCCTTATTCATGACAAACATCTAATAACCAACAGAGAACATTAAGAAGCCATTTTTTCAAATCATTTCACCAATTTCAGAATTGTTGCTTTGTTTTTTCTATCAATGCAAATCAGTCTTTGATCCAAATGCAGCATTCAGGCAGGCATCTTGTGTTCCAAAAGAAGCAACCCAGCAATTCCTTCTCTTCTGAAGGTCACATACAGAAAATATGGGAGAATCTGTACCAGACTGATGCTGCCAGGAATGTGTTTTATCTAACATAGTGGTTTTTTTTGTTTTATTCTCTTCAAACATTTGTAAGAAAACATAAGGAAAACAAAGATATATAACACACACAGCCTTCACTGTCCACCTGCAGCATCTTGCTGCTTCAACTTGGCCAAAACCTGCTGCTTGTCCTGGCCTCTGCCTATTTATAGCTTTGGGGAGGGTACGCTCAGTTTGTGCAGGTACTTTCTGGTTCATTGGTTTCTACTCCTCATTAACTACACACCAGCTGTGCCACTCTCACTCATTCTTCCTAACCCTCACAGAAAAGCCTACACAGCAACACTACACAACAGATAATCAAGCCTGGTAGTTACAGCACCAACTTTGGAGACAAGGACACATGGGCTACAATCCCTTGTCCCAGAAATACATTTGACTACTTCACATTTTAAAAAAAAATTCTTTTCACAAGAAATAGTGGTGGTATTTTAACTTTGAAACTTCTTGAAGTGATATATAACGTGGAATAAATAACATTATGTTCATTTACATGTAAATGAATATAACATCAAGCCCAATATAAAATAATATAAACAGGTGATAAATAAATAGATATGAAATCCTACTTTATTTAAAGCAATAGATTTGTTTCACTATAGCGGAACTTGGACTGAGATTACAGAAGCTAAGACAACTTTAATGCATTATGTAGGAAAGGTTTATAGGTGCATTTACCAGTACTGTATTTGGCTAAACAACACTTTGCAAAATTAGGCCATGAATTTATTACTTTGTATATTAAGTCTTAAAACTTCAGGATCACAGTGTCCTCAGTCTGGGATTTTTTGCAACTTTTCAAGTCCTTAGATAAAGGTTAAACACTAAGATAACACTTCCCTTTTGTCTACAGCTTGATGAGTAAGATGACTAATGATTTTTGACAGTCGACATGGAGTACTCCCTACTGTGTACTCTCTACATAGCCCACACAGATGATCTGACAAGCTTCTGAGTGACTGTAACACAAATAAAAGATGAAGTATCCTTAGTCTGTTCACCCTGCCTTTGTATACTTTTTTGAACCATCTGTAAACACACCACATGCCAGGAAGAGCAACACAAAAAAGCATCACTTAAAAGACCCTTGTCTTTTTTTTAAACATCAAGAAAAAAAAAAAAAAAAAAAGCTTTTCCTCTTTATCTCAAGTCCATATGTTTCTACATTTTATTCATTTGTTATTTGTTTGTTTTTCTTAATATATAGAGTTGGAAGCTAAGAAATAAAGATGGTGGCATCTATTAGATTTATCTGAATACCAATGACCTCACATTTTCATTATTTGTATAATCAAAAAAATGACTTCAGGATCACGTTTTGTGTAGCTGGTGGTTCCTGGGTGCCTAGTATATTTTAACTTGGTTGTCTATTTCTACTAGGCAAAACAGTAGGTTGACTGGAACATTTAGGATATGGAGTACTCATTAAGGAATATACATTCTTCAGTGGAAGGCTCTTTAAAAAAATATAACCATATTCTCTTGTAGTTCTCAAATCAGTTTCAAATATCTGAATGCATAAGGACTGTCATGTAATTGTAACTCATTTTGATTCAGAATATAATGCAATTTTACTAATATCTATACTAGACATAAAAAGATGAGGCACCTTCTAAATGACTGTATCATTCATTAATATTACCGAGAAACTGTCATAGTAAAAAGTTACTTCTGACTTTTCCCATGTATTTTGCAGGATTAAGCTAAATTGTCTTCTGCATTATTTATTGCATAATTTTTTAATGTCTTTATCATAGTCATTGTGAATCTATAGCTTAACACATCAAAATGAAATAGAAAAAATCTGGCTATAGTATTCAAGACATTCAAGTAAAAAGTACAAATATTTCCAGTTCCATCAACCATTCAGATTCTATCAAACAATGGTTAATTTTCAAAATCCGTAAAAGTAATCTTTCAATACCGTAAAGGTGCAAGAAAATGTTACATGTCAGTGCCTCAAATCCTATCTAAGTTAGAAAACCATAGCATAATTTAATAGAACTGTGAATGCCATGTATACAGATTTAAGTATTTGTACACATGGGTAAGCAGCTGATACATGCACATTTAAGAAATGTGAAAGTTTTCAGTACTGCTTGGATCTTTTAATTTATTAAATAACAGATGCTAGTCATTTAAAGAAAATACTTGATGTAAGCCATCAAAATATCTGCCTTAACTCCTCCTGGAGGTATCCCATTTGGTATTGTCAAATATCACACAGTTCAGAAACATATACGCTTCACCATTTATGTATTGTACTATATTGCAATGCTGTAGGAACATCCCTAAGAGGAAATGAATATTTTCTTAAGACTGGAAAAGGTTCTCAACTTGCTCATTATTGTAGGCCATTATATAGAGATTTTGTATCTCTATTTTCTGAAGTAATCATCAACAGTACCTGGGTGGGGACAGGTAGATATACTTCAACTATCATAGAGCTTTTGTAAGCTTTACTCCTCAAAACACATCAAACTGATACAAGTAAATAAAATGCTCTTAATTTCCTCTTCTGCTGTACAAAACAAACTGTGGTGAAAAACGTACTCAACAGGAAGCTACTTTAGAATATTTTCTTCCAGTCATAACATACACATGAAAATGCAAAAGCCAAAGCTAAATACAAACAACTTGATCTTTCCCACACAGGTAAATAACAAAAGCTTGGTTTATTATTTTTCTTTTTATGGCCCTCCAAAAGCAATTCTTCAGCATGTTTTCAGCACAGCATGCACTTTTACTCAAATGTCACAATTTCCTTGAAAAACTAATATTTGATTCAAATATATTAGCTTATTTCAAAGAAAATTATTCCAAACATTTTTTTAAACTAATGTATTCTCTTTTTTAGTTAATTAAGTGCAAACATTTTCTTTATTATATTTTTCTTGTGTTTATAATACATAGTGTTAAGGTATATCCCAAGGTATTCCTCTCTTGCAACAAACTACATAGTAGAACTGGAAAAATTTCTCTCTTGCTAAGAAAAAGACTTCTGAAGTGAAGAATATCATAGTATTACACTCTGCCCCTCCTATTCTTATTCAAGAATAAGGTGATTTGGTATTCAGCCAAAAATCAGGATCTAGGTATAATTTTATCTGAAAGGACACCCAACTATTTTAAAAGACCAAACTCTCCCTTTGTATTTTTATTGAGACATGTACAGATACACATCATCAGGCTTGAGATGTGAGAAGCCTTAAATTCTCAATTTCAAAATTTTCAAAAACCTTAACATCTCAATTTCCAATGAGGAGTATAAGTTTCTGTAAAAACTCAGACTACAATGAAATTTCATAGGTTAAATAATTTTGGTTCAACTTTGTTGTACAGTTTTGTTTAGAGAGCCATAGCAAAAAAAAAAGAGAGAATTTCTTATACAACAACCCCAATTAAATATCTGAAACCCTGACCTAAACCTAGCCCAAATCAATGCAATGGCTTCCATTGATTTCAACAGATTTTGAAACAGAACTTCAAGCCATACAGAGTTACAACTATTCACAGATTCAGCTTCTAGGCATTCAGAAATTATTACGGTAAAACATGCAACTTGATATAGTATATATTTTATAGTGAGGTTTCTTTCGATGTTTCACACTGGGTGAACTAAGGACTGCTTCACTGACTAGGAAAACATACTCCAACTTTAACTGGTCTATGCAGGCCTTTCAGATAACAGAAAGGAAACTCTGGAAAAAAAAAAAAAGTCATATTACAATATTTTAAGATCTGATTATTAGATGATCTGTGTCCTGCAGTGCAGAGCATTGTGGAGCCAACTGCAACTGGCCGTGGGCATCCCCCAGCCTCTTCTCACAGATGTCATACCTACTGGAAGCAAACACCCAATATGCCTCAGAAGGGAAGAAAAGTTTCAAGCATTGCCACTGCTTCCTCAAGAACTTATCAAAACACAGAACACCTGAATTTAACTCTCTCACACCTGAAAAAGTCATAAACACCTATATCTTAGTCATTTATAGCTATATAACAAAAGAAAATATTCTAATCAAATTAGATGGTACCCACATAAAAGGAGAAATTAATTATGAAGTATTCCTTGAAATTGTGTTATATAAACATTTGATTTAGAGCAAATCTTTATCTGCAGTGTTTCAAAAGACATTTTTATTACAAAATTAATGTACTTTTTATTTGGATGTAGAAACAGGACTAAAGCTGTTCTTCGCAGACCTGTAGCCTGACCTGAATATAGCATAAAAAGAAATGGGATGGCCAGAAACATATCAATGTACTTATTAAAGCTGTTTTTCAAATGATTTGTGATGGAAAATGTTAAGTGTCAGGTGGCAAACTCTTGCAGTGCACAGCAACAGTCTCTGTAGGCTCAGATGATTTGTTCATAGTTATGAGGCTTTAATGACATCTGCCTAGGTTATTTATGCTGCTCTGCATCTGGAGCGAAACAACAGTTCCTTCTGATAACAACCAACACAGTAAATCTGATCAGGAAATCAGTGCAGCATATCCATCAATATCAAGAATTAACTTCAAAAATCAATTCCTTATTAATATTGAAGATGCAATAAATTAGACCCAAGAGAGGTACCACTACAGTCCAATGCTCTACAGTTTTAGTAATCCTCCTGCTAAACAAAGGAATAATAAATGAAATAAACAATAACATATGACTAGCACACACTAGAAAATTAGGTCTAAAACAAAATCCTTGGTATCTCTTTATTTGGGTTTACCAAGACAGAAAGGATATTGAAATATTCCTACTGTCATAATAGAAGAAAAAGCTTCCATTGATTTGTTCACTGGATGCCCTTTAGACAATATTTCCAATAACTTTCACTGCTTATTAAAAAATGAAAAAATTTGCAAATTTATTGCTCTACCGGTGAGTGCTCAGCTGGGCCCTGAGAAGATTTAAATTTGTGGTTACAGGAAGATTAAGTAGTTATATTCTGACATATACCTAGCCAAAAGATCCTTTCAGACAGAATGCTCTATTGCTATACTGAATAATAGTTATATAAAAGTCATTTCTAAACCACTGCACATCTAGTAATATAAGCAGTTTAGTAATTAAATGTTATTCTTTAACAGACTAACAGTCTAAAACACAAGGAAATATCTCAAATTCAAGCAATAAGACCCATTTTTTCAAATTATTAAAGAGTTTCCAATTAGTTTGCTTAGTCCAGAAACCTGAACCTTGGTTCAGGTGCTGCGGTGGTGCCATCCACCAACACCACTCGTTTGCATTGTACATTGCTACTACTCCACATGTGCTTAAGCTTTCACTTCTCCTGTAATGCTACACTCTAAATTTCAATCTTATTTCTCTTGAATCCACCATCAGTAGACAGCTGCTCTCTGCTTTATCAGGTTATAAAGAAATGTCTACAATCACATCTTTAAAAAGTTCTTAATGTTTTTTTTTTTTTGTTTTTTGTTTTTTTTTTTTTTTTAAAATGAAATCCATGACTTTGTGAAATCAACTGGTTTCATCAATACCCTTATATAAAAGGCAATTGACAATCAGAACTTCCAATTACATTTCTCTTGGCAGCATTACCATCCTCCTCCTTAGTTTCAGCTCCTTGCATTTACCATTTATAATTCTCCTTTCTGGAAGTCATGCTGTTGTTCATGCAAAATTGCTCAATTAAACCATATTGCATGATATTTGGTTCTTCCTTTCCTTAGTTCTCTTGTGTATGCGCCAACTTTCTCTACTGCCACTACTTTATGCAGTTTAACACTACATTAACACATTTTTCCAGTGTAGTGGTAACTTGGACAAGTACTAAAAACATTACGATGTACTCACATGAAAAATAAATTATGCAATAGCAAATACCTTACATAAGTGAGGTAAGCTTTCTACACAAAACTGAAATTTGATTACCAAGCAGCCCTGTTATATGTGTAAAATGTCATCCCACTGTAATTTACCTCTATAAAATATCTCTGAAAAATGACCTACTGTACACAGGAAATTTAAATATAGAATCAGGGAATCACAGAATCATTTGGGTTGGAAGGGACCTTAAAGGCCATCTAATTCCAACCTCCCTGTCATGGGCAAGGACATCTCCCACTAGACCAGGCTGCCCAAAGCCCCACGCTTGAACACTTCCAGGAAACTGAACACTTTCCGTCCACAATTCTCTGGCATGGAGGAACCATCCCCACATGGGGACCATCTCAAAAAAAAAAAAAAAAAAAAAAAGCCATGTTGTAATTTGCTGAATAGCATTCAAAGCATTTCATCTGGCTTATATTGTAATTGGCTGAACAATATTTGTAAGCAGTTTCATATCATGCATCAAGGCATGTATTTCCATTTTCACAAGGAGACTTCGGTTCTATGAGAGCATATGAAAAAGAAAGAAATTATACAAGTAATAAGATCCCAGTGAAAACTAGATTTACAAGGGGGTACTGGTGGTGGTTTTGTTGTGGGTTTTTTTGTTTGTTTTGATTCAAGGACCTAATTCCAAATTCTGTATCAAACACAAAGCTCTTTAGAAAAAGGCATAAAATTAGAGAAGAAATTTATTCCTTTGCCCTAAGTATTCTCCCTAAAAATAAGTGTTTCAGGAAGATGTATCCCCACTCCTCGACAACTGTGCAGTTCCAGTAGCTCTTGCTGAGTGCAAGTATTTTTATTTCTCTAATTGATGATAAAAATTCCCACACCCATCAACACTGATGTTATCACTATTATTGGAAAACATACACCATTTATTGCTAACAAAGAACTAAGAATGCAAGACACAATATAATAAAATCAATCAAGGACACTGTTGAACATTTGAAATATTGAACATGTGAATCACCTTTACTCTTCTTGTACCAGAGAAAGCTACATGGTAGATCTCAATAGTTACTTAAACTTACCCAGAAGTGGGACAATATTTATGCCTTTTCCTTGCCTTTCTGTTCTGATTTTTGTTCTGCTTTAACTTGGTAATCGTGTAATCACATTGGTGTTTTTTTCCACATGTTCACTGTTCACCATAAAAACACAGTCATTGCACACTAATACAATCAAAACTCCTTCATATGACAAATACATCTGATTGCAAGAATGAATAAAGAAACATACGCAGTGGAAAAAAAATAAGATTATATTTGATATGAAAAAAAACATCACTGTATTCTGAAAATACAAAGAATCACAGAATCATTAAGGTTGGAAAAGACCTCCAAGATATCTGGTCCAACCACCACCCTACCACCAATGTCACCCACTAAACCATGTCCCTAAGCACCACATCCAACCTTTCCTTAATCTATGACATATAACATTTATTTTTCAAACAGATTTATTTTTTTTTTTTAAGTCTTTATTGTCACTCAACCCTTTTTTTTTTTTTTAATCCTCTACAATTCTTTAAATGGCACTGTAATACTACTTTTCATAACAAGCAACTTTGGGGAGTGTTGTTTCAATTTGCTTGCAAGTTCAGATAAATATTTTCTTCCATAAAACTACATTTTAGCTTTACACATTCATTTCAAAGGAATTATTCAAGAAAGTATTTCTCAGATATATAATAACCATATTTAAATGAACAGGAAAATTCATAACAAAGTATTCATCATTTTGTATAGTAAGGGGAAACATTTTCTTTAGGAACAAAGCTCCTGTTTTGTTTGGAAATTAGAGGGAAAAAGTATACAAACAGTACCCTTTGACAGACTCTTACAGCAATAAATGCATTTGAATACACTACATCACACCACCCACTCACAGGATTTAACTTTATTTAATTTATGATTAAAAAAAATAATCTTTTTAATAGCAGTATCAGACCCCAAAAATCATATTTCTTCACGCTTGTAGAAAGTGATGAAAGTTATGCCACAGAAGAGAAAGTTAGCAGTCACAGTCCTCTGGGGCAGGGGAGAAGAGAGGGAACTGGAGAGTTAAGGGTAATTAAAGGTAATAGGATGAGTTAATGTTATTTTATGTATCCTGCTCTGGGGAGAGGAAAACTTCTAGCTGCACTATGTTTCCAACTGAAGATTCTCTAATGACTTATTTGTTGCAAGAGGCTACCATAAAATGTCTGTTTCATTTAAGTCCCAGAAACTCAGCAAAAATGAACAAAGCAGCCAGAAACCTGCAGGATTTGAGACCACTGGAAGTTAGAAGCATGTAAGAGATTTTTTGAGAAACTAGTCTGGGTGTAAAAATCCAGGAGGCTTGGGAAGTCCTTGATATGACACTTGCAGTAATAGGTAAGCTACATACTGCTGACAAGGAAACACAAACTTTGATGTAAAATACATAAATCAAGAAATAAGAATCCCTGTACTTAGAAAGTAAACAGTAAAGATTTTTTTATTTTTGGTCTCTATCGCTCTTGGAAGTCAGCAAGTCGTTACTTGCAAACTTATCTCTTAGTGGAATCCAAGATATACAAATTTCTGATTATTTTAGAACTTCCATTATTATTATTTGCTAGAGAATGTGCCTCTAATTCATAGTGTACTGTATATATTGCATGTATAGATACACAGTCTAAATATTTAACTAACCTTCCCCTTCCACTGTGGGTAACCTGTAGCTCTAAGAGCTGTTCCCAAACCTGGAAAAAAAAACTAAGAACACTATGAGCATTGTACTTTGCATCCAAGAATTAATGTCTCCCACTGGCCCAACAGTATACTGAAGCTTCATAAGAAAACAAACAATATCTCTAAAATAGCCCCTTAAAATGAAGTCATGAATCTTTCTGCATTGTTATACCAGACTCTGAATTTACTGGAAACCATGAAGTATAAAAATAATTAAGTCATAAGAAGTACCCAGCAGTTAAACCCTGTATTGAACTCCTTTGAAATTGCACAGTTCCTCAAGCTTTGTAATAAACACATAGTTTGATTCGTTGATTCTAAATGCAAAGAGCAAATACAAGAGGAAAAATACTTTTAAATGACTGTTATTGAGAATAAAAACATTTTTTTAGGCTTAAAAGATTGCTCTCTTACTCATATCTTGGAAAGCAATGGAAAACTGCATTGATACAAGCATCTGTTATTCTTCTGCTCATCAAGTAGAATTTCAGAAGGCTCCATTCAGATTAATAAATTTTCACAGTAGGCTGCAAATCAAATCATTACTTCCTGCTCAGAATGCCTCAGAGTAACTCCACAGCGACAACTGTAATGAATAGGGAATAAAGCCACAGAATTGCTATTTAGCAATTCGTAGTTCCTAGGCATAGTAACAATGAACAGAAAAACAGGGGCACCCTCCAGAGGAGGAGGAATTGTATGCAATCGTGCCTCAGATGAGGAATGTAGAACCGTTAATACTAGTTTATTAGATGCTATTTTAATCTCTCACACCATGAAACACAAGAAGATGGTAAAAGAATCCAATAGTAACTGCCACAACATCATGCTGATTTTCATTAAATTTGTTGAAAGGGGACTCAGCATGGAATTATTAAACTGCTTTCAAAGGCAAATGACTAAAATGGCTCATCTATTTATAGCCATCATTCTCAATCACTTTTTTTTTTTTATAGTGACACCTGCTAGTGCCTGCTACAGTTAAGATTCTGTCAGCCTTTTCTCAATAATGCAATTTTTTTCCCACACTTCTATCTTGGTGATAAAAGAAACTATCTTTCTTTAAAACTGGCAGTAAAGCTACTTAGAAATGGTTTTAAGAAAATTGAAATAATGAAACCACATAACTGTCATCTGATTATTTCTAAAGATCTAGAACTGTCATCAGTCCCTACAGGCTTCAAACTGATTTTTGCATTTTAATGACCCAGATACAAACTTATTTTTTAAGTAGTAAATTTATAAAACAGTAGCTTATATATAAGTTATATATTTCTTATAGTAATATTACATGATAAAAATAAAGTTATACACATCAATAGAGTAGAATTCTGTGGTTTTAAAAATTGTTATAAAGAAAAAAAATGTTTCTATTTTTCAGTGAACTTAATAGTAACCAAAATTTTAGACTTAATACATCCAAAAAATCTGAGCAACAAGCAAAACATCACATTACTATATATACTCCTACATCTGTGTCACAGCAACTGCACCGTGAAAGCAATTTTGAAAATACTCAAACTTTTAAAATGACCCAGAATTTGGTAATTAGGTTTTGCCATCCACACAGCAAATTGCATCCTCTTACAGAGACAGTTTCCATTTATATCATTCAAGAAATTCTTATCATACCTTAAAATAACTGTATAGAGGCTCCAAGGAAGAAATCAGCCAAGTTACCAGCATTTTCTTTCCTTCACCATGCACACATTCAAATGGTGGTGTCACAACCACATTAAAAACATCCCTACACAAGATGCTTAAGACTTATCTTTGCTTATACAGACAAATGGACTTAACAGCTTGCCCAACAGATCAATCTGAGCTACTTCAGACCTTGAGATACATCACAATATAAAGGAAAAAAGTACCTACAAAATAAAGAAAAAGATGCACGGATCCCCCTTCTTTTCACAAGAAGGGCGTTTAAACTTCAGGATCTCTCAGATTGTAGTCTTAAACTGAAGAAGACAAGGAAACCTTGAAGAAATAAGGTAGCCTCAATCTAGCAGAAGCAAAGGAGATAAGGGATGAAAGCTAGAAAACAAGGAGGACAACAGCTGAAGGAAGATACCAGAATGACCAATGGTAATCTTTTGCTCATTACGGGTCATTAACATATTAAAAACACACCCATCAAAATGCAAACGTGAGATTTGTTCCCCACCCCACCCCACCCTACCCTACCAGTCCTCCATAATGCACAAACTCAGTAGAGATAAGTTAGGTGAGCCAATCAAAAGAAGAGACAAAAGTAGCCAGAGAGAGTTTCACAAGTTTTCTGTATATAAATAACAGTGATTCAAGTTCGAGGTGTGCTTACTTTGTGAAAGATTGCCAAGTACCTGACTATGCAGTTATATAATTAATTGTTTAATTAAAAGACCTTGGTGTGGATTCCACCTCTGCATGCTTATTGGTGGGATGCACCAGGCACAAACCTGTGGGTAACAAGATCATTAAAAAAAATGGAAGAGTATGGAAGGATCATGAGAACAGACAGCTGAAAATCCTTTGCAGAACTTGAAAGCATCTGAGGATTAATTCTATTCTGAAACAAACCATTTATTTCATCATTTCATGTTTTGTTTTGTTTTTAAATAAATAACTATTCCAATACTCAGTATTACTCAACCATTCTGCTGAGATGCATCTTAATATTTATCTTAAATTTTAACATTTATCTTAAAATTTAAATAATAATTAAAAAAAAAAAAACTACAATTCTGTGTGATGAACAATTTGTAGATCTTAATTTGGAACAGGCAGGAGAAGTCTTTTTTACCTTCTAGTCTAGCAGTCTGCTCAGGCAACTAACTGAACCTCACCTAAGTGAAGTGGTGCACACACAATATCTAACCAAGACATTTTGTCACTATTCATCTTCCCTTCAGTTTATTAATTCAGCTTTTTTTAATACATTTGAGCATGCGACTTCATTTATTTGAGAAATGGCTACGCCTTTTGATGTTTGTACATCAAATGGCCTAACTGAGGCTTCTACGTTCAAATATAATATAAAAATAAATAAATGAAAGTAAGAGCAGCCTACAAAATCAGTCAAAATCTTTACAAGCTTTTTCTGCAAAACAATTGATAAACAGAAGCCTTCCAGATTAGGCATTCTTGCATACTTCATCACATTATGCAATATCAGAAGGCTTGCAAAGATACTAGTTAAATTTGCAACTACAAAAGATAATTGGACTACATCAATTTACCCCCACTAAGGTTGAGTTCATCTAAAGTACATAATTGATTAAATTACTGTATGAAACTGCCTGCAACACATATAGTAACTGAGTTCTTGGATACACCCTTCTGAATTAGCCAAAAAAAAAACTGTTATACAAGTCTTTTCTTGACATTCAGTTGTCTGTTCCTTTATCATTCTTCTGTTTTCATCAGGTATTACTGCCACATTTTCTTGCCACTAAATGTTAAGATCAATTACTAGGGTAATTGCCACTTTCTCACATATTGAAATGACTTCACGCTCAGCCCACAAAATTAACATTCCTGTAAATTAGAAGCTGGACCTCAGGAAATGAAGTTTGCCACAAAATAATGTTTTCAAACTTACTAATACGGTAAGTGGAAATCCTCCTGTATGGCAAGATTCACATTGTGAGTGTGTGTGTATGCATATGACAACTTTTTCACTCAATTAAGAGCTATATCAAGAGAGTTCCTCATGGAATTTGCCTTGTGGTTTTTCCACATCTTCTATTTTGTTATATATTGGCCAAACATATACTGACTACTGTTCGAAGCATGACACTGAGCTAAACAGACTTGCCCAGATGTTATTATGTTCACACTGAGACTCAGTAGGAAAGCATTAGGTTTTCTATGATACGAATATAAGCAGAAAGTACATTTAATTCAAGTCAAAGGTAGGCCAAGAAAAAATAAAAAATAAATCATCAGTCATGACATCATGGGCTTTTATATACTAGTGTTGAAAAGATCTCAATGAGGTAGAATTCATTGGTATTTATCTTGGATGCTTTGAATCAGGATCATTACCACCAGTAACAATACATGGATTTAGAACTTTCAAGTTAATTAATGTTTTGCTGAAGTTTTGCAATCAAAGCTTATTTTTTTAACATCTATTTAAGTGTTAAAAGTAAAATATGGAGGTATTGTTGTTGTGGTTGAAGGGTATCACAGAATAATAGAATGGCTTTTGTTGGAAGGGACCTTAAAGATCACCTAGTTTCAATCCCCCTGCCATGGGCAGGGATGCCACCCACCAGATCAAGCTGCCCAAAGCCCTATCCAACCTGGCCTTGAACACCTCCAGGGATGGGGCATCCACAGCTTCTCTGGGCAGCCTGTTCCACTGCCTCATCACTCTCAGAGTAAAGAATTTCTTCCCAATATCTCATCTAAGCCTACCCTGGAGCATTTCTCCAAAAAAAAAGTTTTGTTTAATCACCATAAAAATAATCTGAAAAAATGTCACTTACTCCAAGTGATAAAACCGTTGTATACTATCTGTTGATAACAACGCATGAAGTTCTTCCTGATCTTATCACTCTATTTATCTGCTGTTGAAGAGCAATAAATGTCAATGAATAAATGTCAGCTTAATTGCAGACTCCTGGTGCTGGAATTTCACTCCTTTGACCAAATTAATATTACTGAGTTCACCTGAAGTTGCATTTTTCACTATTGTTAGTCAAAGGATATGGAACCAAACTCTCTCAGACTGACTCCTTTGCAAAGGCTTTACACTTACACTGCAACACTTTTAGCTCTACTTCTCATCACTGCTTGTTAACTGTCTGTACTGGATCACTACTTTCTGTCCAGACGGTATTTTAAGAATAATCAAATGGTTTCCCAGGTAAATCACTTGCTCAATGAATCACAAAACTGTTTACTTGTTGGGCATAAAATAACACAGTTATTCATGTTTCTAGCTTTCTATTTATTATATAAAATAGCGACATCCTGTCTATTTAAAATCTAAACACAGGAAGAAATGATTAACTGCAGTTTATGCAGTTTTTACTTCAATCCAGTATCTGGGTGCATTTTCTTGGAACTCTGAAGCAAATTTCATTTGCCTCAGTTATAGCATAGTTTTGGATGAACCAAAGAAAGTGGTCTTTATGTTCTGAACACTATATAAATTTGATAATTAAGTTTCAATATATGTATGTATTAGTGTATGCATATAAATGATTATACAAAATTATAGAGAGAGAAAATTGTCAAGATAAAATGAGCTTTCTCTCTTGTTTTCCATTTGTTGTGTTTTCTCAATTTCTTTCTTCGTGGTGATAAAACATACAAATTATCCATAAACTAAGTCCAGAATAAGTGTTGACTAGAGATGTACATGACTATGTCTCTCTGGCATCTCCAAACTTAAGATTATGCAGGTTGGAGCTGCATGGGCCTTCTTCTGTGAACGATGCTAGCACATGAAAGTAAGCATTCTAAATCTACAGAACCCATCATTTTTTTATCAGTTAATGTTATCTAAGGATAAACATAAACCGAAACACATTAAACACCATATCTTAGTTAAATTACCTGATTTTCTTGTAACTTATTGTTCAATATGCTGCAATATGCACTATAATGCAAATCAAGAAATATCTTCCTGGTTAGCTTTAAAAGCCACAATAACAAGCCTGTGTTGATGGAAAACCTTTACAGAATTGTAAGATGCCTACCTGAGAAGGAATGCAAATTCCTATTGCCACATACAGAGTTCAAGCCTTTTTCCCCATTAAAAGTATCTTTAACATTTTATGAATCAGAGCTATCATGAGCTTTGCATTTAAATGTGTGTAAATGGCAATTAATAGCAGGCAACTGCTGAGTTTAAATTGATTACTGTGTCTCATTTTGTGATAGTCTCAAATTTATCTGTATAAGAACATAAGTTCTGTAAAAAATAAATTGACTTTCTAAACAGCAAGATGTGAGGAACTTAAGCAGCTGGATGCTATAGGCAAATGCCAAATTCTCAATGCTATAAATGTAGCAGCAGATTTTGATATTTTCCCCCCATAAAGACTAGCATGTGTTTTAGAATAGGAACAGATTATTATTTTTCACTTCCTTTTCATGCACTGATGTTCAGAACAAAAGGTCCTTTAAAGATATAGAAAGCAAAATCATATCTCAGAGAAAGCATTATACAGAAACAAAAACATCACACCTAAGTGTGCATATTTTCTAGTGGAATGTTTCTCTGCCCATGGCACGGGGGTTGGATCTTTATGATCTTTAAGGTCCATTCCAACTCAAACCATTCTGTGATTCTATGAAGCATTTTGAAAAACATCAGAGGAGACCAGGGAACAAAAGTTGATCATTATTTTCCTTCATTATAGTCCTTCTGAAAAAGACAAATTCCCCAGTTTCTACACCTACCAGTTTTAGAGTCACATAGGTGTTTCTTCTCACTCTATTTATTTTAATGGAGTTTTTAGCTGCTCTTTCTTACTATCATCACTAACGAAATAAATAAAATACCTTTCATTGCTGCTTTCATTTGATTCTCTCCCAACTGAAACATACCATGATTAGTACTTGCCAGAAAAATGGTCTGCAATTAAGAAACACAGAAAAGGGTGCATAAAGAAGAAATTTTGCTTCTTGTTCCATGAAAATAGTCCAGATGTCTTGTAACTACTTGGGAGTTAGGAATATGAATCTTTCACTGTGTGGATCAAGATATAGCATGTAAGAGCAGTAACCAGCAAGAAACATTTCCACATGGTCCCCAGTCAGCCCATGCCACCAGGACTTGTCTACTCGGCTTGGTATTAAAAAAAGAAGATGTTTCAGCCCTAACAGTTGACACGTCCATGCTCACTGACATGAGCATAAAACAAGATATATTTTTTTAATGATGTCATTGCAAGTGATTTTTTATCTATTTTTTTCATATACACGGTTAGCTTCTAGTTGTCTACATGTAAATTTAAGTTCTGCCTATTGTGATCCCTTCCCTTTGAACCCTCAAACTGGATTAAACATTTCATGTTACTTCCCTGATTTTAGATGCATGTAGCTCACATGAAGTCCTTCTTAGGTAGTTATACCGCATTCTATAACAAGGTGTCACTTACCAAATCCAAAACTGCTACTATCACTGATTATTAATTATAACTTTATTGCTAACAATAAGATCCAATAACAAAGGAGAAACGCTAGCTGAAGAGTGGTTTCTTTATAATGAATAATAGGTGGCTGGAAAATATTCTAGTGAAATTTTATTTTCAAATACAATTCAATTCACCTTTAAAAATCCAGGAACGGTCCATCTTCTCAGATTAAAAACTCAGAATACTTAAAGAATATTTAAACCAAAGTAAACAATCTCCACGGTCAAAAAATACATAAAGGAGGAATATTATAATGTCCAAGAACTACAAGATGCAGTAACAATAAAGGTACTAAAAGAAGCCACCTTAATCATAAAACCAAACTTTCAAATATCAATCAATAAAAACGAAATCTTTGATGACGCACATACATCAGGAAGTAGAAAATCAGACTGTTTTCCTTCAACACCTTCAAAACTATCAAAACTGAAAAAGAACTCATACACACAAACAAAAGCTAAGGCTTATTTCTAGAACAGACGCCACCTCGCTGAGCATGATATTCCTCTGCATTCATGAACTGATATCACAGTTTTCACACAAATTAAAAATTAAAGCAGGTATTGAAAAAAAAATATGCAAATATTGCATATGAATGGCTACAAGTTGCAGCTGACCAAAATAAGCATTGGGAATTATTAAACTATCTCACACAGTTCTCAGCAAAAACCTGCAAAGGCAAGTATGTGGCACCACCATGAGAAAGTATTGCATTACATTATTACATTAATTTAAAAGAAAGACTTGCCCTTCCCTCACCAGCGGGGGCCAATGGTAACAGTTACAGAAGTTGACTAAGCTATCTTAAATGACTGTTTATACATTGCTCTTCTGTGGTGCAACTTCATGTGGTGAAGAAAACATAACTGAAGATATCTATCTATCTATCTATCTATCTATCTATCTATCTAATCTATCTATCTATCTATCTTTGTTAGTGTATTACACACAAGCGGTTTTGACAATCTGCTGGTACAAAATACTGTAACTGACTTGCTTAAAGTTTTATTGCAGTTTATTACTTGTCTAGGAAACTTGTATTCGTTCATCATTTTCTCACTTTGCTCAGGGGTGCAGTAATTCAGACATGCCTCAAAACCTGTTTATTCACCATTTCTCAAGATTGTATTGAAGTCATAATTGGGCCAGCTTCCATACTTGCAGAAGGTACAACAGTATTTAATCCATCTGTAGTTTAAAAGCTTTACAGTTCTTTATTTCTGTACTTCTGAAAATGTATTCATTAATGGCATTCTACTTTTATCAGGAAAAATCCATCCTTTTTTTTTATACATACAAGAATGACTAGCCAGTAGAAAGCCTTTGTATCATGTTATTTCTTAGGAATTTGTAGTCAAGCAACAAGAAGGTATGAAACTTATGACTTCAGTGCAGTGCCTATCAGCTGATATCCTTCAATTAATCATCATGACAGAGAATGTTTTATGTCACTAAACTTAACCTTTGAACAGCAGGTATGTATGAGAAGCACAAAACTGGCATTCATAGCTGGCCATCTACACAGCACGTTAACTTTTGTGGTCTGGACTATAAAGACAGCAAGGGGCTTTTGGGACACTGTTGATGCAATGTGTCAGTTACAACAGAGCATGAAGTATGCTTGTTACTAAAAGGATATAGGAGCTAAAAAAAAAAAAAAAAAAAAAAAAGTTTAAATAATATTTTTATCCTTTTGTGTATAAAATCCAACTCTGATACAGAAAAAAAAAATAACATCTTCATCTCAGAAAGTTAACTTTTTAAAACAGATCTTAAATATCTTAAATGCAAATTAAAAATTACAAAGGACCTTTGTTATTAATATTTCATAGAGATACTCAAATCCAGAGTTAGGTTGGTTTTTAAACCTCAATGCATGTAATAGCAATAGCATTTTTGCAGTAGACCATCTCCAAAGATGCTACTGTAAGAAGGAATAAGAAATAAAGACAAATACACAACATAGAAAGTTGCTTTTTATCAGAAACCAAACATAAATATAAAACAAGCTGCTTACAGCACTGACCAAGAAAGGATATTCTTTGTGCAAGAAGCACCAAGTGCCTGTGAAAATATACATGTTTTCTCTTAACGGGTTTAACACACACGATTTCCTGAAAGCAAACTGAGCATGATTTTTTCTATAAATTAAGTTTGGAAAGAAGGAGTATCCAACTATAGTCATTGTAGCCACAACACATACACAAAAAAAGATCTTCCTTTCCAGGAATATAATTTAGTACAAAATGAAAAAAAAAAAATATGCAAAGCATTTAGAGGCTCACAGATCTCCATTGCCATATGGTATCACAGCATTAGATGAGCATAAAATAATAGCTACCTATTGTAAAGTTAATGGAGTAATTTATCTTTTAAAATGAATTTTTAAATCCCACGTGAAAACATGTAAAAATTTTGAGGAGCTAAATACCTTAGTAAGCAGAAAGCCTCAGTTGCATTTGGCTTTACTATTGTTCTAGTGGTTATACACCATGTGTTTTCAAAGCACTGTAGTCTTAACAAATTACCAGCATCATAAATGCCAGACAATGAAAATTTTTTATTATCTCTACCTAACGAAATTTTAAATCTTGAACAGCCAATTTAAATGGCATTGTAATTGGACTGCTTTGTTTGAAGGAGGCAGGAGGATAGCTATAATACAAAACAACAGTGGTAGAGTAGATAATGAAGTTGAACTGCAAAACAATATACCAGGGACACTCTCCAAGGCATAACATACCTGCCTTATGGAGTGCTTGCCCTCCTGAGTGGAAAGTGACTGTTAAGAATGTAGGGGCACAGGGAAGGTTAGCCTACATAATTAATTCAACCTGAAGTGTGTGTGTCTTTTTGCTACAATACATATCTTTTTTTCCCACAGAATCACAGGCGTGGGAAGCATAAACTACCTGCCTATCAATAATTTTTCTTAGCTATTCTGCCCACTTTCATCTTGACAATCACCTTTCAAACATCAATATTTACCACTAAATTGGCTGGAGTTAAACAGTGAAAGTTACTACCTGTCACTTAGTAGGTGTACACAGAGTAAATAAAAGATATAAATAAAATATAAAGATAAATATAAAATAATTATTAGCAAAAAAAATTATAATTATAAATAATACAATTAGCAGATACTTCGCGAAAACTTAATTCCATATGTTTATTTTGAAATATGTGCATTATTATTGCTGTTTTTCAGTCCCATGCTCTTTTATAATCATAAACTTATTATTCTTATTTTCTAATCTATTATGTCAAAGTATTTTCTTCAAATTAAAAAAAAAAAAAATGTTGTGCAAATACACAAAACAGTCTAAGCAGTCAATTTAACAATAAGAAAACCCTTAAAGAGAAGCAAAATATGGGAAATCTGCCAATACAAAATGCAACTCTTTTTTTTTTTTTTAACATTGTAAGTGGCTATTTTATGCAACCTAATCTGAAGGCAGAGTAGTCATGCAAAAGAGAGGAGAGGAGCTGAAGGTTTACAGTAGGTTTACGATCTGTAAGTTTAAAGTTTTGGCCATCAACCTGCAATTACACAACAAAGTCATCCTGTAAGCCTTAGTTCTTCAACTAACTGGGGTACGTGGTGTGCACTGCATATAGTATGGCCCCAAAGCGGTTGTACAATTCAGTATGAATGAGGCAATTCTGCCAATATACTGAAAATTATTTGGCCTCGAAATAGAAGCCACCTAACTGCTTGTACAAGATATACTTGCAGAAAGAACAGAGCTAGAAGTAATCCAGTTACTAAATCACACAAAAAGCTATAGGTTTTCTATATTTCTTGTCTTCAGTATTTTAGCTTTTCACATGCATTCACTTCTTGAAAACAGAATGAAGTTACACAACACTTATTTATAATAATAATAAAAAAAACAAACTCTCAGAGATTTTGCTAATATGAAAAAAGACTAATAACATTAAAAAGCCTCAGCCATTTTCAGAATTATATTTATTCCTATCTCCCACGGGCACATTCCACACTTGGAATGGTTAAAATCTTACCATATTAGAACAGGAGAAACTTTCTGAGAAACACTGTTCAGACTCTATTTTGCCACAAGTAAGAAAGATGAGTTTCCAAAAGACAAAAAAAAAATCAACAATATTTTACATTCTACCCACATTCTCCATCATTACCAGCACCCCTCCTGCACTTCCATTCTTTCAGATTTAAATATGACCTAAAGACTTCCACTAAAACCATATAACTTCTTGTGTAATTTGTTTTTCATTCTTTACTTTCTTCCTGTCTTTCACAAAATCAAGTCCAAAATAATTCTTTACCTTCCTTTTGCTTCTATTTTCCAATTACATTTCATCCCTATCACCCTATCGTTGTTGGTTTTTTGTTTTTTACTCCATTATTCTACAGCTGATTCTTTTATTAAGTTATTCTATATGTCTAAAGTATTTCCCACACCACAGACACTTTTTTTTATTCCTTTAAAACCCACTTGCCTCTTTATCAGTCTTTGTATCGTTTCTTGTATCTCCTGAAACTCTTTCCATTTATCGCTTATCTATCACAAAAGAAAGTTTAGTATGATGCTTGCTTTACTTAAGCACTCTAAAATCAGAATTCTGCAAATTATGTTCTGCATTTCCACGGACTTTAACTCTGCTAGTAATTCAGAGAGTATCCTCTGGAGCACTCCTGTTCCAGCTGCTGCTCAGTCCAAATCAGACTGTTAGCCTCATAAACTGACACCTAGAATGCTATTTTTTCCAGTAAATAAAAAATGTGTTGACAATATTTTCAAATATTGATTAGTTTTGTTATGTAACGCACTGTCATAACTGAAATCATTTTGCTAGCTTTTCTAACTAAAGTAGCTCTAAGATAAAGTCAAACAAAACAATGAAAAGTAATAAGCTAAACATCTTAATAAGCTAAACAACTCTTAACAGAGGATGCTCAGAAAGAGATTAAAAAGCTTCCGTACGTTTCTGAGCAGTTGGGATCCCTTTTTAATTATCCAGACTTCTAGATAGCTCTCCCTAGAAAGCTCTTAGTACTAAAAAAGTTTTACTAGGACTGATGTACATGTTTGACAGAGATTGGTCTTACCATACCCCTCACAGTTATCTACCTCAGATGTTTATTTCACAATTTCCTGAAGATAGACTTCCAGCAGTGAGAGATGCAACACTTGAACACATGAAGATCAAGTTTTCAATGCTAATGAATATATACAATCATCAAAACAAGAACAGTTACCTACCAATAACAGCATGCAAGAAAATTAATTTTAAGGCACAACACAAGCAATTTTTGTTGTTCAGTTTATAGGGCCTTCTAAAGGTAAAGAGATAAGAAAACAGTTTTAAATGAGGTGTATCACCTTATGAATCACCTTTTAACTTCTACTACCTAAAACATATATGGAAATTCAGTACTGATTTCTGTTAATTTGTGTTTTTTTTTTTTCCTGTAAGTTTTAAAACATAAGAAAAGTAAAGAAGCAGGTGTTTTTCATTTGTTTGTTTGTTTCCTGTTCTGTTTTACAGAAAAGGAATCACAGAGGATACTATAAAAGATATGAGTGGCCTATTCCTTACCTCCCATAAAAGTAGTATCCATTACAGCATATGTATATAAATATATGTATATATATACATGTATATTTAAAAGGTATATATAAAAAACAGAAGAATTAAATGCTTATCTTCGGTCTACTAATACATGTTCATATGTAGACTTGAACTACATTTTGATGGCATGTAAACAATAAAATGTGTCCACTGAAACAAAAACAAACAAACTAACTAACAAAAATGCACTTTATGGATTAAAACGTTTCAACATTTCCTAAAGAATTCAGTTTATTATTCTATTTTCTTTAATCCAAGCAATTTTGATTAATCAATCTCGGTATACTTCAGGGTCATGAAAATTGAAAGATTAGGTAAAGGCCAGAATCAGCAGGGGGTCTCTTCTTCTCCAAAAGTAATATACCAGTGTACTTGCGGCCATAAAAGACTATATTTAATTAAGTCCTCTTCAGGAGTACTGCTCACTGCTAATAGCTTAATGGCAGTCTACCAGCAGTTTACATGATTACAGCTTAATAGCGGATTAAACCTGCCAACTTCAGCCTATTTTACAGTTCAGAAACTTTCTTCTTATCCATGGTAGATTTTAATAACTGGATTAATTTTTAGTTCACTGAAAGCATTGTGAAGAGACCTTTGTGACCTGCTCCAAAATAGGCACAGAGATAAAAGCATGCATGTTTCAACAGACATACATGTGATATATTAAAGGCATTCACACGTTTATTCTTTCTGCAACTTACATCAGTTAAAAAATAGACTATAATTATTTAACTTGCCTTGTATGCTAGCAGATGCAAGTATGCCCATGACATATCAAGGGAAGATGTAATTCAGTTTCAGAAAACAACACCAAAAAAATTTTTTTTGCAACTGATGAAACTGAGAAGTGGAGTATTGGCAAAGAATAACAAGCAGATTCTCAAAGCTTGTCATGCCCTTCAATGTGCTTCAACTTACGAGCAATCCTATTCATTTCAACAGTCTGTACATTCTATGAACTTAGTATTATGTGTTGAGGCAACAAAATTCATATGTAGAGTTAATCATTTACTGGAGTACTTTCTTTAAACCAGAGAAATGAGCTCATTCTCACGTTAAAAAAAAAAAAAAAAAAAAAAAAAAAAAAAAAAAAAAGGAAAAATAAAGAATTTTTAAAAAGCCATTCTTAATGTGACCTTCCTGGGAAAATATTTATTTAAACATCATCTAAAGAAGGGTTCAAGTTCACAAAAGCTTTTGTTCCACATCTCACATCTTTTCTCACACATACGTACACAATGTGGTCTAACAAAAGTAATTGGTCTAACAAAAATAATTTTCCCCTTCCTACAAATATGGCCTCTTATACAAGCATAACTACTATAATGCAGATACTATTTGCTGAGTAGCCCTGCAGCATAAATCCCCACAGCTACTAAAAGACTCATCCACATTTACGTTATGTGGCTGAAAAAGAGAAACACTTTCTTGTGACATACTCAAAGGCTGTCAGCATAAAAAAGTTAAATATTATCTTTCATTATATTTGAAAGTATGTAATCACTTGATTTTTTTATTCTTTTGAACAATACCATGAAGATCAATGTTGAAATAGTTATTATGCTAAATAAAAAGAATATTTAAAGAATATTTGAATATAACACAAAGCAATTTTGAGTTATATTATTTTAATTACCTTTGGTATTATTTGCTCTACTGACCCTTCATAAGAACAGAAATCTTTCATAAGAAAACAAATCTTTCATTAATTTATTTTTGTATATGCATACTAACAATGACAGGGCAAAACAATGTTCTGAAATATTATTGCACCTTCTTTATCACAGAATAATGTAATAAAGATTAATTTATCAAGGAAGAGTACTGGGAAGAGTACTGAAATGAATACTTAGTCTAAACAGTATCCATTAAATTGTTTTACTTATTTATACATGTATTTATTTTTTAAAGGTGATTTTATTCAAAAGTATGATTAGCTGCATCACTGAACTTAGTTATATTCATCTGATATACTATGAGATGTCAGTAATACCAAAACAGTTATTCCACTGCATATGACCAGACATTTAATTTTTAAGTATCTGTTCAAATAAAATTATAAATACAAATAAGCTGTCTGTTAAAGGTTTGGGATACAAAAAAAAAAAAAAAGTACTAAAATTTGTCACCACTAGAAAACTCAATTAATATTAAAAGACGACACATAAAAAAAGACGTTTCTCATGGAGTAATGTTATAAATTTTCTGATTAATGAGGAAGTATACGGAAATTGTCATATTCAAAATCAGTCAAAAGAAAGTCAGTCTTTCAGTTGGTTGGCTGGCAAACAGGTATGACAGCTAGAAGTGAGAAAAAAATGCATGTCTATTGGTTTATTCAAAATATACATTTTTTTTTTAATGCCAAGGTGATCTTCATAATTTCAAAATTATTTTGTTTCTCACTTCCACAGTAACTATCAAAATTTCAAATAAGGAAACTGTTCTATTGCTAGAAAATTTTCACATAAAAAAATACACATTTTTCATGATTAGTGCTAAGTATTGACATTTTAAGAAAAAAATAATAATGGTGCTACAGCTAACTACACTTGATATTCACTTGTGTTATCACAGCTATCTTTATTTTCTGACCAAATATTCCAGTACTGATATTTATTAGAATACTTGAAAAATAATAACCTGGCAACAGCTGTCCAAGGTAGAGGTTGTTTCAGACAAATGGTAGCAAAGAGATTCAAAAACTTCCATTTCTCCAGGATGTCCTACTCTGTCCTCCTACTTGTCTTCCTATTCCTTTTTGGGGAATAATGGTAGGCTCCAATGGACCAGGACCATATGACTTTATGAGCAAAGCTCATAAAGTCTTCCCTAGAGTCTTGAGAGTTTCCCATGACACCTACACATTCACAACTCATCCAAGTCTACAATGTTATTTCATACAGATGTATCAATGGCTTCTAATCATCCTTCTCAATGCACCCACTATGGCATTTTCATAATTGCTATCCATGACTACTTCCTCGAGAGTTTTTACATTAAGCAGTTCCTGGTGAAATAAATTAGTCAATGTTTTTAAAAGTATTACACCAACTAACTTGGTCCTAGTAATTTTGTAATATATATAATATTTTAACAATTTTGTAAAGTAGTGCACAATGCTTTGCAGTTGAATGACTGCACCAATTCTTTCTATCACTCAATCAGAATAAAATTATTTATGCATGCAATTAAGATACCCGGAGCAACTTACTTTCAGAGCCTTTATTAGACAGAAGACTGTTTTATGCATCCTATTTCTAAAGCAAGACAATGACACCATTGATGATCTACTAAAGTAAGATTTTTTGTTTTTCTAGGCAGCCCAGTAACACAGATACACTATCTTCCCCATTTGCCTATTATTTTAGACCATTATCATGTTATCAGGACTAGTACCAGGACTGGAGTGAAACCCCCTATTCACATAAAAACATTCCATTAAAAATAAATAAATAAATAAAAGTAATGAAATCTAAGAGAACATTAAAACACCCAAAATAATTGTAATAATTTCATTCACAGAATATGCACAAGTGTCTGATACAGACACAACATTTGTTCCATGGGCTGTAATTCAATTCATTGAATGTTGAACATCTGTAACATACAACTTGGATCTACCTTAGACCAAATTAGCCGTAAAAATACATTCTTTCTCCACTAATTATAAAGGTGTCTAGACTACTAACTTGTGCTTACACAACTGTGGTTACAAATTACAGTCACCTCTTCCTTCCATGTCATTTTCAAGGAAAATCTGAAAACAAAAAGCTAGTAGTTGTCTGTTAGAAACTACAGCAAGTTTCCTTAACATCTTTGACAAGATAAGCCAGACTTTTTTTTTGGTATTTCTCTTTATCCTAGCTCTTCAGTGGACTAAGTTTTAAAAAAGTAGAACTGACAAAGATGCCTAACTTACTTAGAAATAAAAGTAGTGGTCTTTACTGGCACTTATTTTTTTCTATTGAGTTACAGAAAAGACAAAAAATTTTGACACCCTCTTGACGGTTCCAGGTAGCTCTTCGTTAATCAAAGGCAATGCTGTAAAAACCTCTGAGCCTTTCTCTTGCTAAAACTCTTAATCCCAATACACAACTTCTTGAGATTTCAAAGATATAACAAAGTTGTCAGTCATTGCCCATAGGTAGGGAGAATGCAACTGCAATTTTCTACTGATGGTAATGATTCTTTAGATGAAAGAATCAAGCCCTTCATTCTTTTTAGTACTGTTTTGCTTCTATCATCCCATATTAATTCCTAGGTAAATACAGAAAATGATTTTTTCTGGGATCATCTGGCCAGTGATATCCTCAGGGACATCTCCTCTTTTTCATGTGTTCTGCAACATGTTATTCTCCCAAATATTGCATAGGCAACACAGAAAATCAGTGCTGGATTTTCTTCAAGAGAAATTGTTTAGTTCTGCTGAGCTCCACAAACTTTTTTCATTCAGTAATTTGAAAACAATAGAAGAATTACTAGAATCTGGCAAGTTTTCTTACCAGAGCAGCTGTTGGGCTTTTTTCTGTTGTTGACAAGACAGATACTTGTTTCTGTTTTTGTAGTTTTTTGGTATTTTCTTTGACCTGAAAATTATAGAGCATACACAAATGTTCCGACATATAGAATAGCCTTTTACAAATAACTCATTTACAATTGCCTTTTATATTTTAAATTCATGTGAACCCTGTTAACATTAGAACTAATAATCTAATCAATTTCAGTGTATACTGCTAGTTTTACTGTTTCTATATATCAGACAAGTTTTACATTTTATTATAAAATGAAGAACACAGATTATACTAACAAAACGTTAAATACTAAAACTCTTGTAAAATTAAACAGCTATGGTTATTACAGAAACACCAAAAGCCATATTTCCCAACTTGCATATTTTATAGAGAACATTTCACGTAATAGTTGCAAAAAGTAAACGCCTATTACAAGAATCAGAAAAAGTCAAAAACAATGGACCAAAAAGACATACAAACTCCACATTTCCTTTTAACATCGGAGCTTCAGTCTTAAAACTAGATAACGTTAGATGAAAAATACCATAATAACATCTTTGAATTTTTGTGAAAGAATACAGAAAACTTTGATTGTAGGCTATAAAATATGTCTATCACTTCTTTGCAGTTTTATAAGATAAAAAAAAAAAAAAAAAACATGCATCCAGTCACTGCCACTTAATCTAACATCAAAAACATACTTGATTTCAGACATCTAACTCAACGAAACATGTTAAGAATGTGTTTAAATCCCAAAGACTTAAAATCCATTTTAGTTATTATAATGTGAGCAAAACAGTTAAACGTGCATGCACTGAGGTGTCAGTGTACCACCATTTTTCAGGAAAAGATGCAGGGAGGCACCTGGGCTGTATGTGCATTTAAATATCTGCAACTTTAGCTCCTATTCACATCTGATGCTGAAATGAACTTGGATGATTTCCTGAATCAGGTTGTTAATGCAACCTTAGCTGTCTGCCTTTAGATCCACATAACAGTAATATTGCAGGGCTTCCAGTGTCCAGTGTTGCACATATAGAATTTGTCCTAAGAACTGGTATGTAACTGTGGTGGTTTTACACAGGTGGGCAGCTGAGCTCCACCACGACTGCTCTCTCACTTCCCCACCTCAAAGGGAAAGGGGGAGAAAATACAGTGCAAAGGGCTCAGGGGTTGAGATAAGGATAGGAAGATCACTCAATCGTTATCATCACAGGTAAAACAGACTCAGCACTAGGAGATTAGTGAAAACTGTTACCTATTACTAACAAGCTAGAGAAGAGAGAGACAAAGGAAAGAAACTAAAAACACCTTCCACCATATCCACCATCTTCAATCTACTCACCCTGAACAGCAGTGGGGAATGGGGGAAAGATGGCTGCGGTCAGGCCATGATGCTTCACCTCTGCCTCTCCTTCACGGTCCCTCTCTGCCCCTGCTCCACGTGGGGTCCCTCCCACGGGATGTCGTCCTTCCCGAACTGATCCCATGTGGGCTGCCCACAGGCAGCAGCTCTTCAAGCACTGCTCCCACACAGCTCCGTCCCATGGGGTCCATCGTACCCCAGGAGCAAACTGCTCCAGGACAGGTCCCCCATGGCTGGGCGGCAGCTCCCCCCAGCCCCCTGCTCCTGCGTGGGCTCCTCTCCACAGGCTGCAGCTCTGGCTCGCGGCCTGCTCCTGCGGGGGCTCTCCATGGGCCACAGCCTCCTCCAGGCCACATCCACCTGCTCCACCGGGGGCTCCTCCACCCATGGGGGGGCTGCAGCGTGGAGATCTGCTCCATGTGGGACCCATGGGCTGCAGGAGGACAGCCTGCTCCACCAGGGGCCTTTCCAAAGGCCATGCAGGAACTTCTGCTCCATGCCTGGACCACCTCCTGCCCTGACCTTGGGGGGTACAGGGCTGCTTCTCACGCCTCACTCTCCCAGCTGCTGTTGGCCAGATTTTTTTTCCCCCTTTCCTAAATGTGCTCTCCCAGAGGTGCAAACAATATTGCTTATTGGCTTGACTCTGGGCAGCAGTGGGTCCCTTTGGTGCCAGCTGAAACTGGCCCTTATCTAATATGGGGCAGCTTCCGGATTCTTCTCGCAGAAGCCACCCCTGCAGACCCCGCTACCAAAACCTTGCCATGTAAACCCACTACAGTAACATAGGAATTTGCTCCTAACCACCAAAAGAAATAGAGCACAAAAAGGACCCTAAGACCATGAGAGAGAAGTCTAAGCAATTGGGTAGATCCATTAAGACCACAAAATCAGAAGCTGTTTCTAAAACAGCTGTGTTCTGTGATGGCAGCAGAGAAAAGAGAAGGTACTTGTCTGGATGCTTACTGAGCCACAGATATACAACTGTTGTGGGAAGAGGTGGAGTTTGTTTAGAATCATGTCTCTTTCCAAATTTACATCCTTCTGCTACTCACAACTTTTTTGCAACTTTGTTATCTTTTCTTACAAAAATACACATATAAAGATCTTAATGTTTATGAAGAATGAAATAAATAGTAACACTGAGCTTGTCTCATGATAAATGCAACGAACAATGAGCTATTTTTTATAATACTGAATATTGAACTTTTAAATGTTAACTACAGATATTTTTGTCTTTCCAAATGAAAACAGGCATCATCAATCTTTGCTAGCAATTGGTTTTAGTATATAGGCTGGGGAACATGAAGTATCTTTAGTTCCAACACTGATTATACAGGTGCCATATCTAAATATATCTACGATTAATTGCCAGGACAATATAAGTGAGCAGTTGAGTTTGGCTGATTAACACCTAGGGGAGCTCTCTTATTTCTGTTTCTGCAATGCAGAAAAATCTATCCTAGCATTTAATCTAACTATCAAAACACATGCCTTTGCCTTTTATGAGGATTCTCAGATTGTCATGTATCAGGGAATAAATGGCAGAACACCATAACCATCTCACAACTGAAATAAGGCAGTAATTTTGTATTTTAATCCTTTCAAGTTCTTAGCTATACTTTATGTATGTATTTAAATAAAAATCAAGAAATGTATCTTTCCTTCTATAAATAAATGCAAAGAAAAATGTACAAAAGAGGGAGAGGTCTATGGATGATTCTACGATTCTAAGTACATTTAAAAACTGATTGCATTGTGTGTGCTATCTAGCTGAATGAATAATTGCTCGTTTATATAACAACATAAACACAAAACTAAAAAAAAGACTTTGTAAACCCAAAAGTCTGGCATAAAATTACAAACCTTTTCATCAGACAATATGATTTACATTTTGCCATTGTCCAGTTGAAAACACTGTAATTAATTATTTTCTACAAATGCAAGTGATTATCACCTAGTGAAGTTCCTCTTTGAGTAGTTGTGGGGAAGTGTATGCCTATAAAATTGAAGGGAGTCTCCAGGTGCATATTCTGGCTGCAAAATAACCTTTTCTCGACCAAAAAAATCAGCAGTGATAACACTAGCAACTAGCCTGTTCTGCAAGACCGGTAAACCTTGCCTTTTTTCACCTTTCTCACTTAAACCTACTCTGTGAGAAAAACTGAATCATGTGTTCACTATCTGTAGACACACTTCAAAAACTGCAGAAAGATTTTTCTTTGCCAAAATCTAAATGCATGATTTACTGTGGAGAGTCTGTAACAAAGACAGACAGAACAGGAGGTCATGGGATTTATTATCTATTTATTTATTACCTGTTATTTTTATGTTTATTTTTATTTGTTATTTTTGCTTTTATTTGTTATTTTTGTTTTTATTTATTTAATATCTATCTATTCTAAAGAGGACCAAAATGCAAATCATAAAACTATACTGTAAAGAGAAATAAACTTTGCTGTGGCTCTTTACCCAACTACAGAAGCAGAAGAAATTAAAAAAAAAAAAAAAAAAAAAAAAAAAAAAACCAACAAGTGGACTCTTTTAGCTGAAGTGAAAGGATTTCAGTTGTTCCATCTAGGGATACTGTTTTACACACACAGAAGTATGAAAGCCAGGAAAAAGTTGTGCTACAGCATCACTGAGTTACGCATCCAAGGGAAGAACTCATTCGAGTAACATCTTCATTTTGGGCTACATGTGTTTCCGTGCCTTGGGGTCAAAGCACATTCCTCACCCATATATTGATTCTTTATCCTGGTGAGACTGGGCACAAACCAACATCTCAGTCTGTGTGGATGGGAAAACCCAGTGTGAAAGTGACCAATAATCAAGTTTTTAATGATCAGAGAATGAGAAGCCCTCAGACACAATGCAGCACAAAGTTAGGCTCCCAGCAGCAGAGCATTTACTTATTAAGTGTAGCAAAAGAGAAGGGACAAAACATACTCCAACCTCCAGGTTTATTTTTTTAAAACTGTTAAATCTTTGTAAAAAATAGGTCTTTATATTGGATGCTGAGGTTAAAAATTGTGCTCCTTTTAAGGCTCTTCTTATTGCTAAATAGCATTAAGGGGTGTTTTGTAAATACGTATGATTGCCTAAGTTTTCAGAATTTATTAATTATCTGATTACTGTGATCTTTCTTTTTACCCTTCGAATTTGTGCACCTTCTATTCACTGTTCCAAGATTTGGTTATCACGTTAACTTTTACTTTTGTGTTCTATACTCAAATCAAATTAGATTTCAGTGTTCAAACTAGAATGATAAATGATTCCCTTAGAAGTTAGGGCAAAAGGACTAGCAACGTAACTTTATATATTTTAAAAATAATAGACTATTCATTAGTGAATGTGAGTATATGATAATCTATTTAGCTATGAGTTGGATTCAACATAAACATGGAGTCATGGTAATAGAGCTTTACAATTAGAATTAATTATGCTCTTAAATACTTCCTTTGATGATGACTTAGAACCAGGTCCCAACATGTTTTAAGACTGTATAACACTTAGAGAAAGTAGTGAAACATATTTTAAAATGATTATTATTTGGAAGTAGAGGTAGGGAAGTTGTGAATAAAAGCAAAAAGCCTATACAATAAAAATTTGAGAAGGAAAGCTGAAGAGCCTCAGAACTTGTTATTCCAAAAACTGCTGGTAAACTCTCTAATTCACCACCTTTTTTTTCCACTTCTCTAGTATTTACATAATTTTCCCAAATCATAAGGTGTTCTTTTAATTTTAAATACAGACAAAAATAAATGTGGAACCATTGTGACAAAAATATTGTCTGCTTTTCACAAAAAAAAAAAAAAAAAAAAAAAAAAAAGTCAAAACTGATTGGTTTTGCCTTTAAGCTCATTTCAAAATAATAATAATTATTATTATTCAAAAATATAATTTTAATTTGGAAGAGTTACTATAATGTTCACAGTACTGAGGCTTTTAAAAAAGAGGTAAACTTTGAGGAGCTGAAGATCCAAATTCTAAACGATGGGTGAGAATCTGCCATGATTTGAATTGTATTATGTTAATTACTGTATAATACTGTATGTCACCACTGCTTTGATTGCTTTATGTCCTATTGATGGTACCCGAGTAGCAGTCACGCAAATAATAACAAATGAATTTTGATAGAACTGGACAAGCACAGCGATGTGATGGAATCGGAACAGGCTTCAGTGTGTGACAATCCAACCCCACAGACCATCTCATCTGCCCTGAAAGACCATTGTGACAGATGGAACCCAAAGTCAGTCACAGACTAAACAAACTCAGTGGAAATTTCATACACACATATGAAAAGTGGTGATTCATTGGAGAGTGTGGGATCAGAGCATGACATAAATGGTGTGGATACTGTCCTGGTTTCAGCTAGGATAGAGGTAATCTTTTCCTCTTGCTAGCTGGGCTGTCTTCACCTGCAAGTGTGGGCCTGGTGCTGCTCACCTTTCACTGTCTGTCCTAACCCTTCACAACCCCCAGTGCCCTGGGCTGGGCCCACTCGACCCCCATCAGGATCTTTTCTGTATGGGGTAGACCAGAAAGGGATGCCAGAGCCTGGGTGCAGCCACAAAAATGATACCAAATCAGAGAGGAAAGCGGTTTTGCTGGTTGCTGTTTATTATTAATACCGTTTTAATTTTATTGTTAATTTTAATATTTTTTTAGTATCATATTAATCTGAGGATGATATTGCAGTGTCATTCAGAAGGTATCTGTGCATATTTCTCTGTTTCCAGCACAGGGCATTAACAAGTGGCAGATAAGATAGTAGGAGGATATATGTCATTTATCTAGGTGGCTTGGGCAACTGGCCCACAAGAACATTACTTCTATGTATGTCAAGAATTGTGAAAAGCAAGCTTCAATGAAACCAGCTGCAGATGATGGCATGACATGAGGACAAAACAAAGAGAAGCAAATGGAAAAAAAAAAAAAAAAAAAAAAAAAGAAAGCTACAGAGGGCATCAAGAAGTCTGTCCACAGTGGTTGGTCACAACTGATGACCAAAAAGAATTGATGTGCCATCAAGTACCTTTGACTTTACATGATCATGTGCCAAGGAGCATGCTGACATGAATGTGCCTTTTAGAAATGCATTCTACCACTCGCCCTTTCATTCACATACCACTAATAAACTGGTGTGAGACACAAACTTTCCAGCAAATTGAAAATACAACGTATTACTCATGTATTGACCTAAGTAAAATCATGGAAAGAATGCACCTTTACTATTTTATTTTTATAGATAACTATAGTGGCTGTATTTTTGAGAAAGAGCTTTATTTAATACTACCCCTAAATACCAAAACAAGAAGAAATGCACCAACCACAGATTCCATTTATATTGCTTCTTCATTAGTCAGGAACACTATAAATGAAGTAAACCAAACATATTATTATAAATTAGTTTGCATAGATAAACATATGTTCAGATTTCCTAGAAATCTAAAATAATGTTGATGAGAACTGCATTTTCATCCCTTTGGCCAGAATCCAATATATATTTTCTCTAATTCTTATTTTCCTTTCAAATTAATTTCATGTTTACTGTATTTTCAATTACAAGATTAATTACTGGCATCCTAGAATATCAGTCTTCCTTATATTAGGTTATTTGTCCTGAATGCCAGTATTTGGATTAATTGCAAACCTAGTGTATATACTAGCCTGCAGTCTTGAGCAAATCGAAGAGCAGTTTTACGAAATGGGATCTTTTTCATTCCTGATGTTTTGTTCAAGGACTTGAGAGCTGTGTGTGGTTCATTATATGTGCCAGGAGCTGGTGTGATTGATTTCACATGTACAAAACTCTAGTGAAGCACGAGGGGGAAAAAAATATTCCAATGATAGCCTACAGCACATTCAGGAACTACAAAAGCAGAAAGTGCTTACATCAGTACAGTACTCTTTTTTTCTTTATGACTGTAATTTAGAAACTTGGCAGCTACCAGCTTGAATCTTTCTGGTCACATAGAAGTGATTTTCAACTGCGTATTAACAGCAAGCATTGACACCACTTGTTTATACAGAATATTTTGTATGGATGCCCACAAACAGACTAGCTGACGATATGCAAAATGTTTATTCCATCAGCCCATGCATTAGTGATATAGCTACAGGTATATTTTCAAAGCCTTGGCTACCTTTGAAATATTATGCCTTCTATTTGCAGTTTTCATCATTGCTATTTCTATACATAGAGCATATTGTATACAATTGGCATAAATTGCAAAATAATTTTTTATACTTTGATACTTAAATACCACAAACCAACTAGTAGACATAAAAAATAAGGGGGGAAAGAATTGTAAATTAATTGTAAATACATTTTAGGGGAAAAGAATTTAGCTCATGTGTGAGCATGAGTTGTGCCACGCTAGTTGGCCTTGGCACATGAGAATAATCCTTTGTTATGCAACACAGTCCCCAGGCAGCTGAAATTATTGTGTTTACACAAATCCCACTAAAGGCCACTATATCGCTAAACCACATGACTTTTTAAATCTTATTCAAAACACTTGAACTAATATTCCTCCATGGAATCACTCTCCAGTCACCAATGCAAACATCAAATTTAGCATTCAGCTCACCATCACTGAAAAAAATAAATTAAAAAAAAAAAAAAAAAAAAAAAGATGTGCATCCTTGTTTTTAGGCTGTTTCATTTTAGTCAGTCCTGCTTTTTTTTCCCCCATGAATATTATTTTCAGAAAATAAATGTTTCTGAAGTATAAAGTAGAGGGGATGAAACCTTTAAAGCTGCTAAAGCTTAGAAGCTACAAGCTATTCAAAGCCTGTTTCCCACACAACTATCACACGGTTCTATAGAACATAAATAGAACATGGATTATTTTGGAATTTTAAAAGAAAAAGAAAAAAAAGTAAAAAGCATACAGTAAATTTTAGCTGACTATAAAGTGTGAAAAAGAAAAAAAACTGCCTTGATAAACCCAACCAGTAACTTTCTGAACAGAAACTTTCTAAAAGTGTTTAAGAAAAGCCAGACATGCTTATTCAGCTATAATTTCAGAATACATTACATTATTAGTGAGTAAGAAGAAAAAAACAGAAAGATAATCTAATTGATAGAAACAAAATCAGGTTTTGTCCCAAAAACTGGGGCAGCTATCTTATGCTAATGAAGATGAATACAGATGGGAGAAAAATAGGCCTTTGGAGAAATAACAGGGAAAGAGAAATGAGAAGCAAAGATTTGTTCAAAACTATACTACATTATATGTGTATTGCCAGCTTGCATTTGCTGGGTATTTCATGATAATTTTAATAAATCATTTTTTACGTTTGGTCACAGAGTCATGAAAATGTCAGCTCGAATCACTAACAGCTGAAAGATGTAAATTAGCTTATATTTATATATATATATATATGTATATATATATATATATGTATGTATGTAAACTACTTTTAAATATCGTATGTGTTTCAGAAAGGTAGTAAATACCTCAGTCACAATGAAGTCCAGCACCTGACCTATGTATGGTTCAGTGCAAACCTCCTTCTAATATAAGACAATACCCATTGTAAGTGTATACACTGTATATTTCACAGTGGTTTACATGCTCAAAAAGTATTGCACTTATTTCTGTCACCATTCTTTTGGAGTACAAACCTATGTACTATCATTATCTGAATTACGTCTATAACCACTGAAAGGCTTGTGAAATTCTCCATGCATCGCATGTGAAATAAAGCAAAATTCAAACTGGTTATTTATGTGAGAACTTTCAAGTATATACATAAACACAGACGTTTGGATCCATAAGTACTTTTATGTCTGATGGACTTTCATACAGATCTCAACATCAACAGCTAGACTAAACAATGAAAAAACATACAAAGAAATTAAAAACAGTTATAGAACAGTACAATTATTATTTCTTCACAGTTATCTTACTGTTTTACTAGTCAGGTTATTATAATACTTCTGAATGAGGAAAGAAAAACACATATGGCTTTCTTGATATTTTGAAAGAAATGGAGCACATAAAAGTTAATTTCCCTTCTGTATTATGTTTTCCTTCTTCCAAAACTGACTTTTCATATTATCCAGGTCCTTGAAAACCCTGAAAAAAATATACATAACTCATGTCGTGTAACTACGTATTTATGGAAAGCAACAATTGCTTGATGTATGTATCAAGTTGAAGTTAAATTAAAAATGAATGCTTATGTCTTTTTCATTTTAAGACATAGATAAAATGAACTACTAACCAGTCACTGTAAGGGTTGGGATGGGGCAGTATATGGAGTATTGCCTTAGTAAAATGCTCTGTTTTGTGATTTGACTCCCTTATTCAAACACTTTGCAGCAAACGTAAGATTTGATGAAAAGTCCTTTAGCTTCTTCACATTTTTTCCATAGTTCAAAGTACTCAGATAAGGTATCATGCTTCATAGTACAAACAAATATACTACCTGATCTTATGTGAACTGAGACAATAAATTGGAAATTTTTGCTTATGCAAGATCTGTTTACATTAAAGACTACATATAGCTTTCATGGATCTGTTTTGTTTGGCTAACTCTCTATACTTGAACATAAGATAATTTTTCTAAACACCTCCACACAACTCAATAATATAAAATAACAAAGTGTTTCGTGAGGTTTCATGAAAAAAAAAAATGTGCAGTGCAGTTCAAATAATTTAATCCAAAATTATTCCACATTTAACAAGTACTGTCTGTCTTGCATGCCGACAAGTTACGGCCACATGCAGAGCTTGGTGTCGGTAGTATCCTAACTAGTTGAGTCTACAGAAGTGCTAGCATAACCATAGTGCTTCCTCTCACACAAAAAGCACAATAAATCATACTTAAGCAAAGTTTAAAGAAAATGCTGCTTGTTTAAAACTTTAGGTATGGAACTTATTTCAAAATCAGCATTTTACTGAATTGCTAAGGCATTATTTGCTCAATACCAGGAAGGACTGTATTAGAACATGACATTAGTTGCTTTGGTGAACTGTAATTAACAGTTGATTGTCTAATTCATACTGCATACTTTCCATCTTACAGAGCTGAAAAGATTTTGCATTTGCAAAACTTCTTTATGCTACTGCAACATAAATTTACATTAGCCCGAGTTAACATATATTCTGCGTTTCAAAAAAGATATCTGTCCTACGTACTCAATTCCAAGAATTTATTAAAATCGAACAGCTTTAGATCAAGCAAGTCTTGTACAGAGATCACATGGATAAAGAGAATAGAAAATCAACTTCTGAGTTGATCTGCAATAATAAAATGAAAAATATTGTCCTTAAAATGCTGTACCTGATACAATTTAAAAAACAAAAATCCAAATCAGAAGTATTCAATAAATTCTATACAAACTGCAACTGTGCACGTCATCATTTTTTATGTAAAAAATATTTAACCAAATATCTGTGCAGAGCTGTTTTTTCTTTAGCAAGACTGTATCTCAACTGTTCTGAATTTGAATAGCAGCAAAAGAATGACATGAGATGTACATGTGCATTCCTGCCAGCCTAGCTCAATTTCCACTTACATCTGTTAAAAATTCACAGAGTTTACAACTGGCATTCAGAGTGATTTACAGCAATTCAAGAGAAAATATATTTTGAAGATATCTGAATCATATTGCAACTGAGAGCACTTCCTTTATAGTCATAATGCACCTGTTACTTAAAATACTTAACATAGGTGGGAGCTGGAACATTTTAACTATGTTACACAGAGTCAGGTTAATAATGCACATGCAGCTTTTCTACTCCATCTGCAAACCTTGAGATCCATTAGGTTCTCATATTTATGAGACAGTATTTCATAAATTGTATTATTTACTTTACGATCGTTTACCTTTCCTTTAATTTGAAGGAAAACGAATTACTACTGTTTGTACATTACTACTATGGCAATGAAGAGAGACCAATATTTTACTTGTCAACTAAAGCTACCCAGTCCCAGGATGTGAAATGTTGTCCAGTCTCTGAGGTAAGAGAATTAACTTAGAAGGTGCAAGTGAAAAAAAAACAAAACAAAACAAAACATTTTTCTTCTTTGGAATTTCACAAGTTTACTAATTTTACAGACAGCATAGTCTGAATAACTGTGTCTAATATATCAATGTGTTTTACGACATGACCTCAGCCTGTTCAGGGAAAAAAAATATATAAAAAAAATCTATCAATTACTTTTTTCTTATGGTACATACAAGGTATGGAAGATGACAGAAAATTCTTCAATATGGTAGGATATTTCAGTAGATGATGAAACTCAGTGTTATAAATTAGAAGATATTGAGTGTAATAAAATCCTTATATATCAACTATATTTCTCTGTAACTTAAAAAGAACAGTGTGTTATCCTTCAGGACTATGCATTTTTTACTAAGATTTTACTTTGTTTAGTAAGCTCTGCTTATATTAGTTTTTTTAAAAGTACAGAAGACTGATTTATGCAGTTTATTCACTGCAATAGGCAGGAATGTTTTGTTCTGATGATCTCTGCCATGAAAAGATATACTTACAAATAATGTTTGACAGCTTTTAAACACCATTATCCTATTTTCACCCTTTAATTAAACTGATATAATCACAATATGTCTTATTGAACCATTGAGATGAAACATAATACTTAGATTGTTTTATATTGTTAGGATCAAAATTTTCTAGACTAGAATGGGTGGCAAAATGTATCAGACAAAAGATTAGTTTGCTATCAGTTACAGATTTAGTGAGAGTTCAGAAACTGTTTTTGTTCTCTAAGACAGCAAAACATGACAGAACTGGAAGCATTTCTTACAAGATTTTAATGATTCAAATTAAAACTAAAAATAGAATCATAATCAGCAGTGGAAAAACAAATTAGGCAAAAATAATAATGCTATCACTTGGAAGTCTTCTTTCTTCCAGAAAATGTTATTGTGCGTGTTGGATATATGAGAACACTGAACCAGTCCAACCATCAGTTATAATACAATATTTTTATTTTTGTATAGCAGAAGAATGCTTTATATATTTACAGTCTTTAATCTAAAAAACTTGAATGTCTCTATATGGATTATTGAAGTAAATTCTTAACAACTTGGCATATATTAGAAAGCAATTTCATCCATATTTTAATAAAGAAACAGGAACCCTGAACAGAACTGATCACAAACTGATTTACAAGTAATCCAGAATACCTTTAATTCCTCCCCAAGAACATAAAGAAATAGCTCAACAAAACACTGAGCTGAAGTGTTCCACAAATATATAAGTGCTTGCTTCTTTTTAGTATAAATAACCCCAAGGACACATAGAAAAACAGCAGTGTTGTTATTTTACCACAGAAAAGGACATCCATTACAAGGAAATATGCATATGCAAAACCTTTATTTTGGCTTAAGTATGAGAAATATCATAAGATATTATAAGACCTAGCTTAAAGCTGAGATACCTGTTCCTTCCTTGGTGGATCTCTTCAAATATAGGAAAGCTCTAGATACTAGAATCACTTAATATTAACACAAAAGAAATCTGTTTATTTCTAATTTTCATGAGGGATTTGGTCAAAATGTGATCAGCAATGAAAAAGAAAAAAATTGGATCAGTAGCAATGGGATTTCAAAAGTAACAGAAGAGAATCATAATTCCATGAGCACCTAGTTCCTTTAAGCAACCTTGAAAATGTCAGCCTGATATTGTATCTCAGAGACCTACTAACTGGATTTCTTTAATAGCTACCAGTTGTGTTGCAGGATTATAAAATCTCAAGGAGAAACTGATTTCACGAAGCAGCTTATTCCCTCCAATTTTACAGGGAATTTCTAAGTTTTCTTAATTATCCATGAGATCACCCATTAATGTCCACATAACACGTGATTACCATTACAACATTCATACAGCACTGCTGCCACCATTAAAATGAGACAGGGAAAGTTTTAGCCTGATCTTTTCCAGTGCAGATTTATCACAAAATTATTTTAGTTGGAACTTATTCCCGCACTTTCATGCCTGTAACAAAGTGGTAACGTTATTGATTCAAATCTTGTTTTCTACATGAATGTTGTACATTAAATTTTGCTAATAGCCAAACTCCTACCCACCAGCTCACTCATTTTCCCCACCCTTGAGTGGGACAACAGGGAGAAATTAGGATGGCACAAGATAAAGACAGTGTGATCACTAATCAATTACTATAATGGGCAAAACAGACTCAATATGGGGAAAAATTAATTTATTGCCAATTAGAAAAAAAAAAAAAAAAAGTCAAAAAGTCATATCCTGAAAATACTCTTGTCATTGACAACACAAGCATTTGCTTGACTAACAGCATGTTTAAATCCCACTGTGGGACCCCAGAAGTTGTCTGTCTGTTGCCACTGTATTGTAATATTTGAAACTCCATGTCTCATTAACTCCACCTGCTCCTGGCAATTCACCTATTTTGTAAGAAAAAAAAAAAAAATGTACATCACAGTTACAGCATGGCTTCATTAATGTTACCTTGAAAGATTTACAATCAGAAAAGTAAAAAGTCATCTTACTTTGAAGTATGTTAATTACATTAGATGCATCCTGCCTTGTTTAGTCATTGTGCTTTTGCTTTAGGATCTCCTAAACTGGTAAATTTTTTAATTGTTAAATATACATTGCTGAATACTCCACATGAGAATAAAAAAATTGGCCAGGTAACATTAATGAAAAAGAAAGAGGTTTTCCCATATGTGTTACTAATTTGTACTCCATTTTGATGGAGTACCTGATATTCAAGAAACACTCCAAATTTACCCAGCCAGAGCTGTCAGCAGGCTTTATGTCCACAAGCAAGACAACCATTCCTTGTGAAAATATGTCCTGTGCTTCTTCCCCTCACTCCTCCCTCATCTTCAGATTGTGGGAACACAACTTACACTTGTCATCAGTGATGCACAACTCAGTAGAGCAGAGGTATAATCTGGGAGCCTACAAACATTTATAACATTTTTTTTTTTTTAATGAAACTAATTACTTCAATTAAACCTTCTACATTTGCCAAAGTTTAGAAACTTGCTGACCAAAGAACTGACTTCTGACTGCCTGTCTCGGACTTTTCAGTGCTTAAAAAGCCAGCCCTTGGACCAAGAAGGATGCTTATAGATGCCTCAGATGTGAAAATTTACCAGTGAATAGGAGTTAAATATGCAGTGCTCCTACAAACAAACTGGAGAGCCTCGAGAGCTCCCCTAAGAAAAATTAAGACACAGGATTACGTCTGATTTATTATCACCCATGCTCACAAATTGCTCATTCATTTTCCTTTAGATAACCATTGATTAAAAAACAGCAACAGTTAGAATCCCAGAATACAGTTAATCAAGCAATTAGTAGAGTTAAGTCTGTCTAACCGAAACACTTTGAAGAGCTAACATTCATCTATTCCTGAAGTTATCCAAAAAAGATCAAAAAAATCATTCTTTTAAAATGGTAATCCTATTTACCTCATTCTTACACAACTTAAAAACCAGGTGATAGTCTTTTGTCATTTCTTAAAAACAATATTTAATTTGTGGGCAGAAACTAAGAATGGAAAATTTCATCAAATCAACAAGTTACTGTAAAAGTCTTAAAAAAAAAAAAAAGAATTACATAAAACTCTCCTCTTCATACAATTTTCAAGTTGTTGGTTTTTGTATTTTGTTTTTTACTCAGAATATATACGTTTTAAAAACCTAAGTAAAAAAAATCTATATATATTGAAATTGACACAATGAAGTTTATCGTTTCGAGGTCTGACAGACAACTGAAAATTTTCAAGATAATAATGCATTTGTCAGTATAGACTTCCCAAAATGCATCATTTTGAAAAAAAAAAAAAAACTCTGAAGACATACTGGACATTATTATAAATTTCACAGTGCTTTGTGAAAATTACTTTTCCCTAATATGTAAATAGTGCCTACAATGAAAATCATGGTCTACACTATGATGACATTCATTTAGCCGTGTTGCTTCTGTTTGCTTGTACATCTCTACCATTTTGTTGCCCTTTAAAGCATTTTCTCTCCAACAAAGTGCATTACAGTGACAGAACTAGAAATTGAAATTATGCATGTTTCTGCTCTAAGAACTGCCAGATGTTAGTTGTGGTATTAATGACATTTACAATACTGTCAAACCTTTAATATTTTCTATACTAAGAAATGGAAATCAGCTCAAGACAGTGTCAGTGCCAGGCACAGCTGAGCTGTTGCTGAGAAGTGTATAAATGCAAATGAAGACAAAACAAACTACATTAAGCTTACTTCAAAAATCCTGTTGGAGCTTTGCTGATTACAAAAGCATTTTTAAAGGTCTAAAGTACTATCAAATCGGTTGTCCTTAAGTATTAACAAATATACTAAAGTAAAATCCTGATCCCAAAAACCACTTACACCCTGTGAATGACTATTTATACACGGCATCTATTTGTACTGGCTAAAATAAGATTCACTATTCACAGGATTAAGTTAAACTGCACAGCTGTAAGCATTTTTTCCCACATGCTCAAGCATACCTATGGAGGTTTGTACTCTGAAAGAGCAGAGGTTCAAAAAACCTTCAAACACAGTCACTTCTCAGCAACCTTTCAACACATTAAGTAATGGAACTTTTCCTACTGATTTAATAAAGATCTGATAAAGAATTCAGACACCTGCATGAAGCCCCAGTTCCAGTGATTACTAAGCCACCGTATCTAACAATTTTTCAGGACCTTAAAAAGAGTAATTTAAATGTCAAACTTTACTCTCTTGATAGTAAGAATTTGTCATGCTTCTTCCATATTAATGCAAGTACAGCCAGTGCTAAATTAAAATACTTTTGGCTTCTAGAGCAGGAAGAGTCACAGTAGGAGACACCTAATTTCAGTCCAGCTAAATGCACCCTCTGATCACTAGATGGTATAATTTAGCTAGCTCTACTTAGATGGGGAGAAAGCAAGCTGCACTTAGTGTAACAGAAAAGTGGCAAAAGCAGATAAATACCAATTTCCTATGTCACCTGTCCTGAAAAAACAAAAGTTCTGCCTATAATCCTCAGAGGGTCACTCTAGCAGCTGGTTAGTACCAACCCACATAATTTAAAGCAATGTTGGTCAAACTCTCTTTTCCTTCCAAGGGAGAGTAAAGATTTGGAAGTGACCAAAAAAAAATCTACATTAGCGTTAGCTCTCACAGATTTTTCTTGGCTTCCAATATTCAATTTTTTGAAATGCTCTGATACAAATTATGACATAGCTGCAGGTATCAAGAGCTACTCCTGTTTAGATTTCTTTACACAATAAACAGGCTCTCCTTGAGAAACAAGTATTACATCACTATTACTTGTTATCAATACAGCCCCATCAAATGAATTTAATCTCTAAAATGCTCAGCTAACTTGCATATTCTAATTAATATCATGCTGAAAATAGTTAATGACACTAAATTATAGCAATCTTTCTAAAAGGGTCAAATTTGTCGATCTGCATTTAAGCTATAAACATCAGGCATGAAAATGAATCGGTTTATGAAATAACACTAATTTTGAAAGGTCCTACTTAAGAAAATTATTTCCTTGACTCCTTTTTTTTTTTTTTTTTTTTTTTTTTAGTGTTTAAAGTTTAATCAAACCATCCAGTAAAGGATTATAACAACTGATAGAAAATTGAAGCATTGTCTCTCTTCCTATCACTCTCAGCAGAACTGCTCATTTTTCTTCCCTCAAGAGTTTTGAGGGAGAAGACATTTCATCAGACAGTGTCCACAAGGATCTATACAGGTACATAACAGAGTATGGCTTTAAAACTATGTTAACATAAGAATATTTCCTCACTTTTAAGAGATATTTTTATTAATCTGTAATTTTTATGCCATTCCATAAGTTATACTATACAGTGCTTCCCACAACATTATGTATTATAATTCTTGAAACTTTATAATTTCACATTTTTTAAAGGTACAAAGCTAACCAAATTCAACAATATGCTTGTGAAGAAAACACTTTGTTATTTGTGTTTGGATAAAATTTGGTCACAAACTGGATGGATTAGCCACTGTGTTTGCTGTCAGACAGAATACACTGCAGAGACAAATAATGTCATAGGAGCTCCACAAAAAATGTCAAAGCTTCTTTATTCTGCACATACGTTTCTTTAAGATCCTACAGTCAAAATGTTGCACTTCAACACAGTGGGTTTGATGAAGAGGTGAGAAAAGAATTAATAAACTGCCAGGCCAATTCTGTGCTCAAAAAGATATAAAATAAAACAAACTTCAATATACTTGTATGAAGTTAATTTCCCTTGAAAGTTTAGCACATGAGTTTCTCAATCCAAAAGGAGATCTATGAAAATTCAAGTCACAGAAGATCATTTAGAAGCTTGCTTGAGAATAATTTGATTTTCTGAGTCTAACATACTGAATGAAGAAACAGTTTGAACCAAGAAAATATTATAAGCCAGAACATGAATTCCACATGATGATCTCATTAGGACAGTACAAACTATAGGTAACCTTGAGCACAGGAGATTGGACAGTGGGAGGAGATGGCCAAACAAGACCAGTCAGTATAATCACTGTTTGGAGGTATGATCCAGTCTACCAAACATCTTCAGAATACTGTATCTCAAACCTAAAGCATAAGGAAGGCAAACTGAAACAGATTGTCATTGTGCAGATTCAGGTCACGTTCTGTCAGAAGGAATTAAACAGAAAAAAAGTTTTATGCAGATGTAAGAAATTTTTCAAGAAGCTGATAAAGCATTTTTCTTCATTTATAGAAAAGGAAGTCTGAATAAGATTGAATTTCAGCATGCTGCTGAAATCAGTGGTACGAACACTTGAAAAAATACCAACATCTGGAGAAAGCTTTTTCAAACACAACAAAAAAAGTATTAAAAAAATGTATAAACAAGTAGTCTGTAGATAGGAGATACTGATACACAGCAAATCAAACCTATAAACGTGACAGTAGTAGTTAATTTGAACATGCAAGTGCCATTATCACATTATGTCCTCCTACGAAAATCTCTGAATTTCTTTCATCATCATTTCATCAGGTTAAACTGCAGCAAACAGTATCTATATAACAACACTCCAGGAGTTTTCAGGAACATACCTGCATAAGGCAACAAATACAAGCATATGAGGTAAATAAAATTCATTAGACAACCTGCTTTCAAACAACTACATCAGAAAATGACCAGTATCTACAATTGGAGAGGCAAAACGAAGTTAATCTGAAGTTAATATATTATTCTGGGAATTTGTAATAATATTCATTACAGTTTTACTATTGAAACCAATGAGCTTCAGATCCTCTCAAGGGTCAATACCTTTATTTTGCTTTCAAATTCCCATATATAATTTTCAAATAAACGCTGCATATAGAGGTGAAATGAGGCTTTAAAAAAAAAAAAAAAAAAAAAAGACTCCTGTTGCTAATTCTACAGTGCACAGAAATGTTTCACAGATATAAACAACAATTAATAGAACTGTATCAGTCTTTAAGAGTCTGCATTAGCAGTTGCCAAACACAGATATAGTGACAGAATATGTGATTTTTTTCATTTTATTTAACACTGAAAGGTAACTGTATTTGAACATGCCATTATGATGCCCCTAAAATATTAATTATTCTATTATTTAAGTATGAATTATCATACTCCATTTTCAGGTGCTAAATTTAAAATCGCTCACGTTGTCAACACAATAGCAAAACACTGCCATTCTTTCTCTTAACACATCACAGCATAGAGTTGGTGGTTTTAATTAAATAGAGACATTTCAAAAGCATGTATCCATTTTCACATATTCATAGTTTATCAGCAGAATGATTACATGAAAGTGATTCATGTAATTTTGGTACACATCAAGAAAGCCTGGTATTGTTAAAAAAAAAAAAAAAAAAAAAAAAAAAAGATTTCTTTTTAATGAGGAAACCAAGTTTGAAAGAGGCACAAAGGATGGGTGCAAGAATAAAAAAGCGCAAGGCAGAGAACAGTACAGAGAACAGTGGAACAGAGAACAGTAGCAGTGAGAATGAACATGACTAGATTTCAAAGAAAGGTGGTATGTTTTATGTTGTGGAGAGGTTAAAAAAAGCTACAAGCAGCAGGATGATGCTAGAAAGGAACTGAATCACCTTCATTTCAGAACACCATAAAGAGGATGTGTAAGAGATAATATGGAGCTCACACAGGATGAAGAACATTAAAAAAAAAAAAAAAAAGAAAAGAAAGAAAGAAAGAAAGAAAGAAAAGAAAAAGAAAAAACTCTTCACTGAGTGAATGTTGTCTACTCATCTATTCTGTATACCCTAAGGCAAGATCCTGAAGAAAACACAGTGTCATCATGTAATTAAAGACTGTGTCACAAACCATAGATACAACAAGGCCATATTAAGGCTACCTGGGCAATCTTAAAACGAAGCTTCCCAGATTATTCTAATGGCTTCTGTAAACAGCATAAATGCATGCACATATTCTGGATGGGTGCTGAATATGATCTTTAGTGCTGGATAATCTGAGATCATAAATACATAGAACGTGTTAGCAGAGTATGCTATTTCTCAAAAACAGAGAGGATGAGTAAATTTTAGTATTTTCCTTAAGTCACAGCAGCAAGCCCCTTTTTTTCAAGCACAGCAGCAAAATATATCTCAATCAACAACAACAACAACAAGAGGAAAAAAAACATAGCAGCAGCAAGATACTGCACTTTTCAGGAGACAAACTATTAATGCTCCCTTCCATGTGCCAAGCAGAATTAGCTGTCATAAATCATCTCTACTGCAAGTACAAAGCATGTATTTTGTTTGCTGTCCAATTCATCTGTTGTACACGCAACTTGAAAAGTTACAGTTTTATCACGCATGAGTGTATTACTTCTGACAACTTCACTAATAGCATTCTTCACTAAATACATAAGAACTTTTCTGATAACAAAATTGTTCCAGCTGTTACCAAAGCAGACGGCCACTATTTTTAATATAAACCGAATAGACTATTCTTACTTGAAATACAACCTTTCCAGCAGACAAGGTCACACCTTCCTAGTGAGAATGGTTTCTGATCGTTACTGAAACAGGCACAAGCAAACAGTGATATTACAGAACTTTGAGCTCCAAAATACATTTGCCTTTACATTCTACTTCAAATGTCCCACCACATCAAACAAAATGTGTATCTACACAATCACACGGAATGAACATTCTCTTTTAGGAATGAACATTCACAAAAGTTTAGTATAAGAAATAGTTTATCCAGAAAAATGTAAAACATTCTCTCAGCACCAAAAATAATAATAATAAAAAAAAAAAAAATTTCAAAAATCAGTATCTGTTCCAGATTATGAAAAGAGAAGCAATGTACTTAAGATTTAAATTTGTCAAAAGAACAGCTTTGACAGCTTACTTATTAGGAAAAGAAAAAATATATATATAATAATTACATTTAAATAAAGTGTATGCTTTTTCCAGTAATACAAATTCCATGCAAAAAAATACTGTTCCTGAAATTGATACAGTAATATCTCATCAGAAGATATTCATAATGAACTTTTTGGTTTTCAGTCAACTCTTTTGGGGGTACAAAATAAGTTTACAGAAATGATTGTCCTAATTATCTGTGATATTAATATTATTACTTCTTGTAAATGAAAATCCATTTATATTGGTATTTTTTTCCAAGGTATTGCTTTACTATTCCATGTTATCCACTGATATTTCAAACACCTCTGAAAATAATGTTTGCAAAATTATTTTGAGTGTAATTTTAAAAAGAAAAGTCATGCCTAGGATGTAAGCTAATCAAGGCTCTACATGGCACTGAGTTAAATCCTCATCAGTGCTGCTAAACTAAACTATTCAGCCCTCATTCTAAAATGGCCAAGCACAACTGGAAAGCTTTTCTTATAAAAATATCTCTTTTTGTGTGAGTGTTTAAATTCAACAATATAATTTGTATTTCATATTCAGAAAGATATACAAATGTAAAAACCTTTATAATGAAGAGAATTACAGACTTAGGCAACAAGAAAAGCCAGGGAGAATAACATCCAGGCAATGGGAAATGTTGGTCTCTTAGTTTTGCTTTAAATAATAAAAGCTGGTACTTATATGACCCTCACTGTCAGTAAAAAAAAAAAAAAAAAAAAAAAAAAAAAAGGATGGCAAAAGCAAGCGGGAATAACGCCTTGGGGTTTTTAAGGAATTCACCAACACCTTAAAGTGGAAAGGGGAGTCTTTCTTCACTGGTGAATGTAGTCCTTCCATTCTGGAGAATGTGGCAGGGGAGAAGCTGGTGCTTTTAGAATCAGGCTTTCTATCAGAAATTAGTTTGTTTCACATTTAAGTGTGCTGTACATTGAAATTAGTCACTAAATGAAATTTTTCCAAAAAATAAAAATAAAAATAACTGAAGTGAAATATTGAAATATCAGTTATAACACTAATAACACAGAAAATACATGCTTAACTATATCAAAGTTTTGAAGGAAAGCAATCTGTTGTGATCATTGATCCATGGTGTTATATCGAAAACTGTTTTCAACCATGGTGGTAGAAGATTTGACTCCTGTTTAAATAGCAGTGCTGATGGCAATAAGGGAAGAAGTCTTTCACTTTCTTCTCCTGGCAACAGAATTATGAATGCATTTTATCTTCAGCCTTACTTCATAAAATTCTAAATAAAAAAAAAAAAAATGAGGATGGGCACCTAGAGTTTGGATGCAAACACTGATTAACAGTTCAGCACTGCAATACGTTATACTTTGATATTTTTTAAGAAATGGTCATGAATAATTCAAGTCTCTGTTTTAGCCAAGCTGGTATCAGACAGAATAAATAAAATATAACTGCTAAGTATAAATTAACTAATCCAAGGAAAGAGCCTAATGTTATTAGACTTGCTATAAATATTTTGGTCCATTTCTGTGAAGGAACTATGCATCCGTGTCCTGCACAGAACAACGACTTTGCCCGTCCTCCAGGTACGCCCGGAGGGCAATGTAGGCTATAATGACCCATCTGTTCACTGCTGGCAAATAGCAAACTTCTAATGAAGACAGATGTGGGTCACCCTGTACAAGAAGGCTGCAGGGTGTTAATGAATCCACCTAATGGTCACTACCTGCCACTGTTGACTGATTGATGAGCAAAAGGGTTAAGCTTCAAAAGCAAAGACAAGTATTTCAGGTAACCATTAGTCTTACTCGTGTATCTCCGTCACACACAGTGCCTAATACATACATACATATATGTGCACACACATACACATGCCTTAATGTTGTCATGTTGCCTTCCCCAATTTAAAAAAAGAAAAAGAAAAAAAAGAAAAAGAAAAAGCTTTTCTTATTTTTCCTTTGAACAGCCTGAAAAATATGAAAAAAGACCTTGTGAGAAATTTATTATCTTTATTGTCCAAAGAAATAGAAGTACCCAATATTCACAGTGATTTTTAGACACAACCTCTGACACTAACAGGAAAACTAAAAATCTTAAAGGAAATAATTACCAGTTGCAAAACTCTACAAGTAATCACATTTCATAAAAAGTATCATCTGATAGCATAGGAAGGAACTTTTGCAGTGAACTCCATTCACACAAGGATACAGGGTAATAGATTTTTGTTATAATGATCACCACAGGAGTTAGATAGGATTCAACTATTTCTGACAATTCCATATGAAAGCAATAGCACCACAAAAAACCAGCTATTTATGAACAAAGTATGGACATAAATCCAACCATTCATCAATTCAGATAGTAAGCAAGTGTCAAGAGATATTGCAATGTGAACACTAGAGAAGGAAGTCTCCCTAGACAAAAAGAATTAGATATAGATATAGATATATGCCCTCTAGTGAAAAGTGTTATGACTGAGTTACTGTGAGGTGAAACTTGCACAGAATGTTACCAGCTGCCAGGATTCACCAGGATTTTGTTAATAAACAGCTAAAATAATGTAAACTCACAGCACTATGCATGTATGTTAAAAAGTAAAATATAAAGTTAATAGTAGAAAGAAGTATTTTTTATGTAACGACTTTTGAGAGGTGGATTTTTTTACTTTTTTACTTTTATTTTCTGAATATGACAAAGAGAACCAACCAATTTAATTTTTGATAACTCTACTGATAGAGATAAGCAACCCCAAAATACTAAGTGCTACAAATCACCCACAGGGAATTATTCTTTACCAGCCATACCAGGTGATGGTATATTAAAAAACAATCCTGTAGTAATAGCGTAGTGAATAGCACATTGCTTTAGTAGCAGGTTTCATAAAAATGTGTGAAGACACCCTTACTAGAAGACAAATTTGTATCCCTTGCCGTGTTCATCTCTTGAATAACCCTTATTCAGCCCCATAATCTCATTCTCTACATTCCTAACTGTAAAGCAAACACCAGGATCCCAGCACATTCAGTCTTCAAGCCTCAAAATATTTATACAGGGAGGTGGGGGACCATGGGGTGTGTATTTCAAGACAAAATGTATTTGAGAAGTAAACAGTATTATTACATCCTTTTTTTAAGGTTAATGCACAGTGATTTTTGTCTTGATAGAAGTCAGGTTTTTTATCCAAATCACAACATAGCAAAAAGTCTCAACAAGCAAAAGATAACACTGAACTACTTGTAATTCTCAGTATTATCAGACAAACAACAGCCTTTTCAAGTTTTCAGTTGTAACACTATTTTTGAACACAATGTTCAAAATTATAATAGCTGTTTTTAATCTTGTGTACGCATTAAGCCCACTTTTTCCATTCATATTGTAAAAATCCATACAAAACAAGTGAGTCAGCAGCACTCAAAAACTTTCCATTTGTATAGTTGGAGATTTCCTGTAAATATAAGGAAATTTATGCCTACTCGGTGAGAGTAAAAACTGCAGCTTTGCCTAATGTATGCCAAGAAAGTCTCTAGTGTAAGCTACCTTTTCAAACACATTTAAATTCACAGGTGATTTACTATTGTTCCCAGAATTGAAATGATTAAGAAGCTTCAGTATTTTGCCTGAGGCAACAGAAGTTCTCTCTTCAAGATCCAGTAACTCCTATCTATATGATTCTTTTTGCCAGCAGCTATTAACATTACATCCAAGATGAAAGTTAATATATATGGTCTATTGATATATAACAGAGGGCTTTCACTGATTTATCCTGTGAGAACAAGCTAACAGCAAGGTTAAAAAAAATGGGTGCAATGTGTACTAAACATAAGTGAAGTGCAGAAAATAGTAATTCTGTCATCATGGTTACATAATTAATACATAGATTAATCCATAATACATGGATTATTCACAATGTCACTGGCAAATAAAAGCTATCGGGATATAAAAACCCTCCTAGCCTATAAAGAGAAACTCAAGTGTTAATGTCATCAGTAATAGTGTATATACAGAACATTCTGAAAGGGACTGCATTGTTTTTCAGTTAGCTCACTTGCCTGTTGAAGAATTGTAATTTATTAATGAGAAATACTTACGATTCCAGTAAAACGTGATTATCAGTGTATTCTATTTTTATCCATAATACCAACTTTCCTTCAGGGGTGTCATCACAACTAAGAAAGGATCGTGTAGCTTTAAAACTTAGAGTGCATGCAGAGAAATGTCATTTGGGCAGAATGTCATTTCCCTATATACGCATGCTTTGCTCATGCTTCATTCTGCTCACAGATAAGACAGCTTCCTGAAAAGGGGAGGGGAGGCAGGAAGAAGCAGTTGCATGCTTAAATAGCATAGCATAGACATTAAACAAGCACTTAAGGTCAGGACATCTTCAGAAAAATTGCTGGTAGTATTTACAGGTTTGGATTAACTTGTAGACTGATTTAAACATAAATGTGAGGTAAAAGTTACAGATATTTTTTTTAAGAGGAAGACTGGTTAAAAGGTACTGTGTACAACGTCCAATATGTGCTACCCTCAAGTCATGTAGAAAAAGTTGTTGTACATTTATTTTCCCAGAGATGTCCTTCTTCAGAGCCATAGGAATATATCAAACTACTCACTTGGGGCAAAAATAGTAACATAGTACTACGTTTTTCGACCATCTTTTTTTGAGACAACAAATCAGTCGTTTACCAGACTGGCAAAGGGTACATCCCTAACAGAGGGACAATAGTATTGTCTTACTTAGTATGGCAAGTGAATGTCTTTTTAACTTCACAATGTCCTGAAACTCATAGGACTATGTATATGTTGCCAGTTCAATACATATAGATGCTTAAACACAATAAAGAAATGGGAATTGAACTGACTACTTCATGTTTTTAATCATTTCCTAGTAAGGCATTGGAGCTTAACAAATGCACTCAGAATTTCCATTTATTTTCATTATTGGCAAAGTATATCCCTCCTCACGTGTAATGCTTTGTTCTAAAAATAACTAAATAAAATTTGTTCTACAGATATCTTCCAGAAATCTGAGTCAGGAAAAAAAAATAAAATAAAAAATCTTAAAAAACAGCAGTTTCTTCCCATTTCAAGGAATCGAACCTTTGATAACAACCCTCCATAAAGAAGCGCATTTACACAAATCTGCATTAGGCCAGAACTTTTCTCTTTCTCCTCATCTTGATTATAAATGGATTTAGAAATGATACATTTCTTGTCTCTCTTCAGCAACCTTTTACATAGTTGAAGTCGATTACAGTAGTCTCCCTTTGTTCTTAAACTGATACAGCTCAATCACTCCTTCCATCTAGAAACAATCTCACATTAGTCTTGTTATTTTCCTCTAAACTATCTCTGATTTCTCTACACATTTTTGACTCGAAATGCGCTAACTGCGACACAGCACTCCAGATGAAGCCTGCTTTGTGTAGCACTGCCAGTAAGTACATACCTTGAGTTTCACACGCCTTCCAGGTGATACTTCTATGTGCACATACTAACACAGCATCTGGCATTTATCTTTCTCACAACATTGCAAAATTCTTGACACAAATTCAGTATAGAGATGGTTGCTCTTTGGCATTCTTCTGGGTATTCAGACCAAAGCTACCTAAATGTCATGCGTATCAGCGCACAAAAAGTTGACAGCATTTATCCAAGTTGTGTTCATTTTTGTGGTCTGATTTTTAGGTGGTCCTGTGCAGACCTAGGAGTTGGACTCCATCCTTTCCAACCCAGGATATTGTAAGGTTCTGTTCTATGATTCTCTACTAGCAGTTCTACCACATGAAATTTGCGTCTCTAGTTGTTTTTCCAAAATGATTCAAGAAAATGTCATTTTGCACTTGCTCAGTTATTATAAGATGCATATTTAAAAGTTTAACTTCCTTAGGATAAAGTGTCTTAGTTATACTATTATAGTTGGAAAAAAAATAGTTTTATGGACTTTTCACCACAAAATACTAATGCAGTAAATTTTAAGTATCCAGATCAATGCTTTGTATTTTTAGATGAACTACTGCTCTTTTCTGATGTGCTATCAGTCTGTTGCTTCCTTCCTAATTCCCAGTTTAAAAACAGCCTACAGATGTTTTTGAATTTATGAACTACTTAATTTATGAATTCCAAGGTCATAGTACTTCATTTCTAAGTACATATTTAATAATACAAAAAAAATGACTATAAATATATTAGGATCAGCAAACTATTTACATATTGATTTAAGTTCCTACAATAAATTTTTACAATAAAAATGTACGTATCTTCTTTATTGCATGTAGATTACTTTCTTGTAATGCAAAGAAATCAATCACAACTCATAAAAAGCCCAACTTAGTTATCTACTGAAATTTTATTTATGTTCTACTTATGTATTAGTACTTATTTTGATTTTGTATTACACTGCAATGAAACTTATCTTTGGGTATTACAAGAAGCCAAACGACATGGTGGTCAGCCTCTTCTCACAGGTAACCAGTGATAGGACTAGAGGGAATGGCCTCAAGTTGTGCCGGGGGAGGTTTGGGTTGGAAATGAGGAGACATTTCTGCTCAGAAGGAGCAGTCAGGTGTTGGGACGGGTTGTCTGGGGAGGCGGTGGAGTCACCTTCCCTGGGGGCGTTTAAGGAAAGGTTGGACATGGTGCTTAGGGACATGGATTAGTGGGTGACGTTGGTAGTAGGGTGATGGTTGGACCAGATGATATTAGAAGTTTTTTAACAACCTTTATAATGCTATGATTATAAACCAGTTGTTTTTGTTTGTTTGTTTGTTTGTTTTTGTTTTGTTTTTGTTTGTTTTTGTTTTTGTTTGTTTGTTTCCCAGGACACGACTCCAAGCAGGGAGAGATAAAATAAAGCAATAAAGTGAGTGGAAAGATGGCTGTGTCAAGTTTCCTATAGTTTTTCTTTGGTTGGTTATTATTATTAATGTTTCACTTTAAATACAAACAAAATTAAATTTATAAGTCCCTCCACTTTTTCAGAGATATTGGCTGCACTTTCAGCAAGATTTTACCTCTTGATAACTTCTTTTCTCCCCATTAGTTCAGTAGGACTTTGCATCTGCTTTGGCTAAAAGACCTAGCTCCTTAAAAAAACTTTTTTTTTTTTTCCCATTAAAAAGCTGGGGCAGAGGAACAGTTCATGATGAGACAAGATTATCATATAAACTTACAGTTGTTAGTAATCACCCTCTAAAGTCAGGGACCAGTCCTGCAAACCTCACTGACTCCATTTGTTTCTCATTCATGAAACTATTTATACAAATATATATAGTATATATATACGCTAACAAAAAAAATTAAAAGAGATGACAATATAAAAAAAAAAAATCCAGTAAAATACATCATACAGACATTATAACAAAATAAACATTCTAACCTCTGGAAATTCTGATTAAATTACAACTTTAAGGAAGTCCAAATATCTTCAGACATGAAAACTCTCAGTAAGGTCATTTAGAAAATGTTTCTCTCTCCCAAAAGAGCCCCTGTGATAAACATGCAGTCACAGATGAACATTTTAATGTTTTTGATCCTAAATTAGAATGAACTGATGATTAAAAACAATGCCATTTGCAGCCCGGTCTTTAGAACAAAGAATGGACATGGTAACATTTGTAGGCACGTAATTCATCCTACTGCTATAATTTTGAACCTATTGGTCAATTGTAACCAAATTTGACTGAGAGCTTGCAGATACGAAATTCTTACCAGCTTTGTGAAAAAGATTACTTTGAATATCTTTTTCTTTTCTGATTTATAGGATGCACTGTAAGCTTAAGTCTTATCAGAAACCTGTGGATCCACAGGAAAATGTCATGAATGCCTTTGCAATAGAAAAAGCATAAATTAGCATCTAATCTTTCCTGGGCAGCTTCAAATCCAGTCCCAACGCTCATGGTTAAGTCTGGTTGTAAGAGTAAGGTTTCCAGTTACTGCATTCAATCCCAAAGCTCAGAGCAGAGTTCAGCTGACTGTTCACATGACTATTGCCCACCTACACCCTTTAACTGTAGTATTGTAGCTATAGACAGAAGATGTTTTTGTTTTGTTTTGTTTTTACCTGGCCAGTTGTGCTTTTCACACTTGGAAATATTGAGATTTTTTTTACAGTAATTACAACACGTTGTTCATCAACTTAAATTACTGGAATGTATTCTCAGCTTTAATTCTCATTTAGCTTTTATTTGAAAATACGAAGCAATATTCATTCAAATGTTTATTGAACCAGCTTGGAGAAAAAAAAAAAAAAAAAAAAAAAAAACCAAAAAAAAACATATATATGCCTCTACCTACATGCAGAAACCAACTTATCTTTCCCTTCCCTTTCTGCCTAAAAAGACCAGTTTTCCCCTCCTTCCTGAATCTATCTAGTTTTCTTCATTGCTTACTACTAGGTCCTCTTAACTCTTTTTACACCCTCCTGCATATGCTTTTACGTCATTGTTTCTGCCTTCGTCTTCTGTCAAAGGCAGCTTTACCTACCCAGGGAAGGCTGAAGTAGTTCATTAGGGCTAAAGGAATTAAAGAGCCAATCCTACGTTATGACCCCTTAGCACGGCACACATATGGTCATACACTATACGTAATAGTTATACATAAGGCTTGAGTTCTTTGAACTTTAATAAAGCTTTTTACCTTGACAAAACGATTTATTTCCCTCTTTCTTTCAAGATTCTAGACATTTCTGTCTTTTGTCCTGCTAATGGCTGTTCCTTGTTTAATAAAATTCCAGCAAGTTACCTCTAGTACTCACAACTTTGACAAAATGATGCTTGATGTTCTCATATTAATTCATATCTCAACTTGTTAGTATCTATCCCCTTTTACCATCCTTCTTACTTACCAATCTATCCTTCTTACCATACTTTACAGAAACACTCACGTAAAGTAGAAAAAATAAGAACACAGAATGACAAGAGTGTTTCTTCATACACAGTCTTTACCCACAAATACATTTTGCAGGAGACATGGAAAAGTCAGTCAAAAGAGAAAAGTGCATCTGGATCTCATTAAGCATTTCTTTTTCTTTTAATATCAATCTCTAAAAATATAAGTACATAAGCAAACAAAAATAAATATATATATATATTTAACTAAGGAAAAAGTATAGAAGCAATTACTTTAAATTTTATTGCTTAAGCTTTCTCTCTGCATGAATATCTAAAGGTTCCAAAATTCTGCCATGCAATATAAAACATCTGAAATATTCCAGTTATTCAGTTTGAAACATCTTAAAACTGACCAGCACAGGTAAATTATTCTGTGTATTTTTATGTATACTTACTGGATATTGATGAATTCTGAGAAAAATTGTGACTATGAATCATTCAGTTTTAACTCTGACATATGATTCCAAGTGTGTGAAAATACACTTCACAATCTTTACAAACAAAATATAAAAATCTTATGCTATGAGATCATTTTTAGGGGTTTTACAGTGAAATATGGTAGCAAAAAAAAAAAAAAAGCACATGATTTCTGATTCTTAAATGTTTGGAGTTTTTAGTTTTGTTTTGTTTTGTTTGATTTTCAATATAAATGTAATGTTTTTTCATCCTGCACAGAAAATCTTTACACCTGAAATGCAGTATAGATTAGTCTTTAAGTAGTATGAAAAAGCTGAAGTGGCATTACCTTCTTTTCTTCCTGTAATTCTATTACTTCATGATACCATGGGATGAGGAGGTCATATTTTTTTCTTGCCTTCTTTTTGATGTTGACGTTTTCATAATGCAGCACAGTCTCCCTTTAGAAAGTTAAAGGAAAGATTTATGAGCCTTCATTTTTAAATGCTTATCTAAACACACTTAGTGAAAGCCTATTCTCCTGTTACAAACAGCTGCTGTTTGCAATAACTAATGAAAGCCTAGATTACTTACTAATGGGAGGGGTCCCACAATATTGTACAATTAAGCTGTAAACCCAAAGAAGCAACACAAATCATGTTTCAATAATGGCAAAATCATGTAGTTGTTATCACAGGAGGACCCTAACAACCACTCAATGGAGAAAAAAATAAAAACCACACAGGAAATATGACACACCATTTTTGAGATATGTTACTGTACCATGTGTAAAACAAAGCCTCAAGTGAGTTATGAGGCTCTAACTCTAATTATGAGAATTACCAATGAAATCAACTAGAATAGACCTATCTATATCATATACACTGAAAAAACGTTGAAAGCTCTCTTGGTAGCAGCAACACTCTAAAGTGCTGTTTTATGATTTAGTTTTAGGAAAAAAGAAAAAAAGAAAAAAAAAAAAAGAAAAAATACTTTAAGGAGATCACTTTAAATATACAAATAGTTTTTATGAACACTTCAAATGGTCATAAAAAATGGTAAGTCTGGCCAAGACACTGGAAAAGATTTCAACTATGTCTACTGGGTCTGGCTGGAATGGAGTTAACTTTCCCCTCTGTAGGCCATATAATGTGCTCTGCAGTTATAGCTAGAACAACATTGATATCACACCAGTGTTTATTGCAAAGCAGTGCTGGCCCAACACCAAGACTCTTCAGATTTCCTCAAAACCAGGAGGATGGGGACAGGCAAAAGACAGGGAGGGGACACTGCCAGGGCAGCTAATCTAAACTGACCAAAGGGATATTCCATACCTTGCAGTGTTACACTCAACAATAAATGTGGGAAAGGAGAAGGAGAGAGGAAGACTCTCATTATGAAGACGTCTGGCCTCTCAGACAACTGCTGTGCATATTTAGGCCCTGCTTCCCAGGATGTGGCCAAACATTGTTCGATGATGGGAAAAAGTGAGTAATTATTTCCTCTCTATATTTACTTATGAGAGGTCTTTGCTTGGTTTTTCTTCTTTCTTTGCCCTTTAATTAATTATCTTTATCTTAACTCATGAACATTTTTCTTCCCCACCACACGTTCTTCTTCCTCTCTCCCTTTGAGGATAGGGAGTGAGAGAGTGGTTGTGATGTAGTTCAGCCATCCATCAGGGTGAAACCAACACAGCCCTTTTTGGTGCCCAATGTGGGGCTTGAAGGGTTGAGATAACAACAGATTAGACCAGAGTGCTTTAGAGGGAACTTACAATCATCATATTTATTTAACAGTTTCTGGTCACAATGTTGAATGGTTTGCTCTGAATATTGTTCTTTGTGATCCTGTTACATGTGATCCATGCCATGTTCTCTCTTTTGCTGTATATCACATCTGAGAGCTTGTTAATGGCTGCAGGTTTTTTTGTTTGTTTGTGGATTTTTGTTTGTTTGTTTGTTTGTTTTTCCAGATTGCTGTGCTGTAAAGCACTGGCCTTTAGCCTAATCTGATATTTAGTCCCTGCACTGCTACCATCTCCGAACTTCGGGAACCACCTCATGAAGAATATTAACAACTACGTTCCCTCTTTTTCTCCTCTGGAAGTCAATTGGTGGAGGATATCAGGAATGGTACCTCTTCCTCCTTCCACTAAGGACTGATTACAATAGCTTCTGAGTATTTTGAATGTCCTTGTATAACCAACATACTCCTATTGATAGTCTCCAGAAGGTGTTTCTTGGTTTTCCTAAGGGCAGTGGATTTACGTGGCAAGGTTTTGGTATTGGGGGCTGCGGTTGTGGCCTCCATAAGAAGAATCCAGAGGCTACCCCATGTTAGACAAGGTCCACTTTCAACCAGCTCCAAAGGGACCTGCTGCTGGCCAGAGTCAAGCCAATAAGCAATGCTCTCTGGGAGAACATATTTAAGAAAGGGGGGAAAGATCTGCTTTGCCTGCACCAATAAGGGGAGGAGATGGGATAGGGTGGATAGGGAGAAGATGTTCTTGTTTTCTTTCCTTGTTTCTTACTTCTCTAGTTTGTTAGTAATAGGCAAAAACTTTTACTGATCTCCTTAGTCTGAGTCTGTTTTGCCTGTCACGATAATTGATGAGCGATCTCCTTGCCCTTATCTCAACCTTTCAACCCTTTTGATGGTGTTTTCTCCCCCTTTACCTTTGAGGAGGGAAGTGAGAGCGGTTGTGGTGGAGCTCAGCTGCCCACCTGAGTAAAACCACCACAGATACCACCCAGGAATGGGCCCCAAGGCAGCGTGGTGGTGGGTAGCAAGATGAGTGGGAGGTACCGGTCACTGTCTCCTGCAATGGTTTAGACTTCACCCCTGAACAAGTGCAGAATCCTAAAAACCTGACAGAATGTTTGAAAGACGTTTATCCTGACCCTGGCAATGCCAGAGAGTGCTCGCTGCACTGTGCTGGGGCCTGGCCTGCACCTACCAAATGGCAGTTAACATCATTCAGCACCCTCAGGGGGAGAAGAAGCTCTCTGAATCTTAAAACCAAATAACAGACACAGTAGTTAGACCAGAGGGCCAACTGTCAATGGCATTATCTGCTCCCATAGTCAAGAAAAAGCAATGGAAGCAGAAGTCAGCTCATTTAGTAAGGAAATAAGCTCTTCATAAGAGCTCTGGAAGGGAAAACTGTAAGGGGCAGGCTGCTGTAAGGCAGGGCCATGACACAAACTGTGGCTTGCAGGCCACAGTTGGCTTTCACTTGGAGGACTATCCAGTACACCTGGAATCGACTGCCTTCGTATCTCCAATGAATTTATCCTTTTCCATTAGTAACACAGCTGTCAGAGTGCCCCTCCTAGATTCGACTTGCTCAGGGATCTACTTGACTGTTCCCATGGGGCATGGCTTTGAAAAGCCAAGGGGCTCAGGAGAGCTGAGCTGGTTGATATTCAACACTCTCCTCAAAGTACATTCTAATGTGTGAAAAGGCTATCAAGTGTGGCAAGAGACCAGCCTGGATGAACAGTCAAAAGCTCAAGCACGTTACCCAAAGTCGATTATATTTTTTACAAGCCATCAAGTGTAAAGTAAATTGACTTTCAGTAAAATAAACCTGTAAAAATGTGTTCATTGCTCTGAAACCACAGCAAAATTAATAACTGCAAGGATTAAGTTTCCAGTGAAACAAGTAAAAATGTCTGCATATGTGAAAGGAAATCTTAGTGAAGTATATGAGCCCAGGAGTAGCAAAGAATCCTAACTGCTGCAAAGAGAAAGGTTAAAATCATACATACAAATACATATATAAAAGCATAATTCATATAAATCTGAATGCCATAACAAACTAATTCTAGAGAACAAACAATGATTTGGAAATCAACAGCTAGAAAACAAAATAAAATATCCTGGCATATTTTTACTTAATGAGTCACATCATATTGCCCAGATGGGCATGAGGTTTAAAATCAGTGTTTTCCCATTATTCTTCTAAAATGTAATCCTTTATATCTCATGGCAAATTAAGTAACACTCTCATGTAAATGGGAAAAAAAAAAAAAAAAAAAAAAAAAAAAAACCAGTTGCAGTATTTTCCAATTTCTTGGCTACATTTTTGGCATATTTACAAAGCACAGTGAAAATATATAATAGCTACCAGAAAAAAAATGTACATTACTTACATGCTGTGGTGAATCTTATGTACATGTATTTTGTTTGCTAGATATTCCATAATTACACTACAAACCACAGAGTAGTTTTATTTTATTACATTGCAAAGGCCTCCAAAGCAGGTTTTCACCTCATTTCCTCAGTTGCATGATCTCCATCCCACTCAGTTTCACTGTTCTCTACAGATACCAATTCTGAAACTAACGATTCCCTACTAACATCAGTGTGTTTCACTAATGATATTGTGATGGGTAATGCCGAAGTTAGAAAACAACAGCCTCAGTTATCTGCTAGCAGAGCTTTGAGGATTTACAACTCCACTGCAGTCCAGCAGGTAGGCAGCTTGTGATTCCAGAGAAGATATTTCACTCTAGAAATCTTTTAAAATGCTTTTTCATTTATTCAGGTTAAATTTTTCATTTTAGTGTCAAAGCTGCTTCTTAAGACAAAGGACACATCAAGCAGAGAACAGGCCTGACTCCAAGAGATGCACTGAAAACTGCCATTAGAAAGTACCGATTAACAACTTAACTTCAAACTAATAATATGGAACAGAACGCATAAAAACGGCAAATATAACAAAATGTAGGTTATCATAGTCCACAACAAGCAGCTACAGTCCTCAAGACTATGACCCTGCTCAATGGGCCACCTATCTGTCCAATTACACTTCCTGCACACATCCACATGTTCATTTTCATGGTTGTCAAATGCACATACAGTTATGTCCTATTCCAGATCTTATGATGGAAGTTAGACCAGAACCGACAATTCTATTTAATATGATATGTGTCAAAATTTTTGAAATTTTATGTTCTTATGTGTCATTTTCTTCTATTACATACTTATGTCACACCCCTTTCTGGTTGTTTGTTTGCTTCTTGGTTTTAACCAAAGTTGGGGCCTAAATTGCTGGTTTCCACCATCAGTGCATTAATATAGCAGTCATGAGTTGTAAATGACGGAAAGAAAGTTACTAAGCTGGATATAACACAGCTTTTTTGACTCTCAACGGGTTGTATACATGTTTAGTTTCACTTCATTACCACCTTTTCAGCTTCATACTCAACTCTATGTGAAATTCAATCTAGGCTAAAAGTCATTCTACACTAGTTAAAACCAAGTAAAAACACTAACTATAAACTATGGGAGTTTGTAGCAGATCTTACAGCATTTAGTACCAAATTCAATAGGTGGAGCACTTAAATCCATGAAGTTAAATCCATTGTGAACCTTCACACAAAACATAAAAATACTTTTTTGATAAAAAGAAATAGCGAAACATCAGAGACTGCTAAAGAATTACCTGGGGTATGCACGTTTCTTTGTAGAATCTGATTTTACTAGGATAGTACAATGGAAGATCCACAAAACATTTCACAGACATTATGTAGAATTCTACTTCTTGACCAGTTGTATATGATCTCATCTATGCAAACTTACTCTCCCAGTTCAGTTATTACTTGCTCACAGAATCAAAACTGTGCTAAATAAACACCACACAAGAATGGAAGTAACATGGCCTGTAGACTGAATGTGTTTAGAGATTCAAAAAGCAGAAAAGCAACCAGATCAGCAAATATGTTAGATAACTAAGATTTCAATCACTAATTCTAAACCCAATCAACACAATTCACAGCAGTTTTTACATGATCTCTAAAAAGAATCTGTTCTCTCTGTGATGAATATATCATTACTCTCAGAATCACAAGCTAGGAATAACCTGTTCTTCCATTCAGCTTCTGCTTAGAGTGCACTATCTTTACAGTATTTTGAAAACGAGGCTCTGCCACCATTAAAATAATACAAATCCAGGTTAATCCTGCATATTTTTACAATTAATTCAATAATTTTAGCATCAACATCAGTCCTATCTCAGGGAAAATATATATATATTTGTATTTTTCCTTCATTTTGATTTTGCACAAGTAACCTCAGAATCATGAAAAAATTCAGTTAGTGTCTTCCTTGTATTTTATTCCTTCTTCATAAATGTGTATCAGCTATACCTATATTAGCCGTTACTGGAAAGAAAAAAGAAAGACAGAAAATAGAAGGTAGAAAGGAAAGTAGGAAAGTAGCAAAAAGTAGAAAGGAAAACGAAAATATTTTCCTTGCTTGTACATTTCTGCCTCTAACATTTAAAGCACCTTCGTATACCATTATTACAAAGGAAAGATGAGAGCTAAACTGAAATTTCTGAGTCAAAGGATGACAGCACCATCAAGTGGCTTCGGTATGGCATTATTTACTACTGTTCTAGTGCATGATAGAACAAGTATTATTGTCCAGATATGTACAGAATTAAATTCTTAAAGATGTTTAAATAGTAATATATTGGATCCTATAGAAATCTGATTTTGAAGTCTATAATAAGGATAAGCAGACTGAAATTGTATACAATTATTTTTGCAGAATTATCTACATTTTATTATACTAAGAAAGGAATAGCATGATATATTAATGGAACAGACCCTTCTCACGGCAGGAAAAGTCTTGTATGTTCAAACCACACCAGTGGAGGTCTGTGTGAGCTGGATGGCCCTGATCGCCAGCATATCCTCTATGGTCCAGGAAAATGTTAAGCAGATAGCAGCCTCACATCAGTCAGACTTATTCTCTTTGGCAGCTAAAATTGTAAAGTGAACTCCAAATTGAATCCCATACAGAGGAATGACAGCTGGGAAAAAAAAAAAAAAAAAAAAAAAAAAAAAAGTCAGTTTGTGGGTTTGTGGGTCTAAAGGAATGAGGTTAAATTACTAACAGAAAACTGTAGAAACTGTAGAAATATAAAGACCTGTTATGGAGAATAAAGTGTGCAGATAGTCATTTTACCATGAGATGATGTACACTTTTCCTTCTCTTTTCTGAGGGCAATACTTGACAAGTAAATGAACTTGTCACAGAGCAAGAATACTATATTCAGAAACATATATTAAACATTTTATACCTCATGGAATCATACACTTTATCACAGAAACAAACTAATAGTATGCTATTAGAAGGGATCCATGCTTTGCAAATCCAAATGAAAAACAATTAAAAAGAAAATGACAAATATTATATCCTATTTACACAGGTGAAGTTTTCTTTGAGAGGTACCATTCTTACAGAACAGTGAGCCTTACAGGAATGAAACAAATTGCAAAATTATGAGCAACTTCAACTACCACTGCTGAGTGAACTCAAGATTAGGAATTTTCTGATTAAAAACTGAAATCGTAAACAAAGTGTTAGATGTGGTCTCTGCTTTTCAAATAAAAATATTTAATTCTAATCACTTGCTAGTACAAATGAACATGTATTTCCAAATCAATTTAATATGAGAGAAAACTTTACCACAGAAATACATTATCCAATCGTATGATTGGCATTTCTAGCCACATTCTTACACTTATGGAAGAATGCTCAGCACAACTTTACCGTAAACCTGAAAACCAATAAAAAAAAAATACATATATATTTTGTATAAAGAGATGAAAATATTTATATACCTAGATTTGAACACATGATTAGGTACCTTCTTGAACTGAAATCTTTTCATGCTACTTACTATTGCTAATGTCTATGTGTGGTGCACTACAGTGGTCTACTATTGAGTAATTTTGCCCACTACTATTCAACATAATCAAAAGTATCCAAGGCACCTCAATCTCAAGGTGCCTAGAGAGAAACTGCACAGCCCAGAACCTGTTTAATAATTTATTAGACATGATACAGAAACTGAGAACAGAGATTTAGGATTAAGAAAAATAGATTACAGTAATTAAATCATATGGTTTCTCAGTTATGGTGTATGCACGTCATGATGACTCCATTAAAGTCAATTTTTATGGCATATTAACTCAATTCTTGAAGGCAAAACAAAGGGAGTAGATTCTTAAAGATCTGATTGAGGAAAGATGGAGGTTTGAGTTTTTTTATTTTTTTTTTTTGTAATGGCCTGTAGTTGGCAGTACTATCAGCATATGTAAAAATAACCAGAGCAAGTGAACTATGAATGTATAAATCAGAACATTAAGCTTAAAATATTTTTAAGTAGTGATATTTACTTATTTCTAAGATGACTAAGGTTCTTTTTTATCCTTGAAGTCAGGCACAATTTCATATAAAAATGTGAGGAACAGGAACTAATGGCAGCTCCCAGCAGATAATGTGCACAAATTTAAAGTGTGATTATGTATGCCTCTTGATTAAAAAGACATGCAACATCAACTTTCAATAGGAGAAATGTTATAAAAACTAACAGAGAAATACAGAAACATTTTTAATGACATAATAGAGTTCATTCCTGCAGGCATTTGTCCCAGATATTATTCTGGTTGCCTAAAATGTTCAAACTAGCCCAATGTAAATTACATCTAAATGCAAAGGTGTTTTGCATTATTATTGAACTATGACTTCTATATGTTCTAGTATATTCTAAATACTTTTAAGCTGTCTAAATGTAATTTTATTATTCATCCTTGTCTGAAAGAAGCATTCATGAAAAATCAACATCTAACTCTGTTCAATTATACTAGCATTTTTTTTTACACATATGGTGAAATAAACTAGACAATGATAGAGTATAACTTGAGATACTGAAATTCAATGTCTAAATATTTATAAATGTATTTATATAAGTAGCTTACACCCAAGAGAAATGTGACAGTAATAAATTGCATTTGTAGTGATTAAAGCAACTCAATTTTAAAAGACGACCCAATTTAGTACACTTTTTCAAACTCAGAAATAATAAAAATGCCGTCATACATACACCCATATTTAAAATATGCAGTAAAGATAATATAAATTGACTGTTACTTAACTTACTAACCTGTACATTATTCAGGTAAAGTATCCTATCTTTAATGGAATTAAAAGGCTTTTCAAAAACACTGACAAAGAGTGAAGAATAAATTGATGCACTCTTAATAACTCTAAATCACCTAGCTCTTTATACCAAGAAGTGTTGACAATACCAACTTCAAGGTCATTGTCAACTTGGTAAGTCATTAGCAAATAAAATATGGCTTAATTGGAGCAAACTCAGCAAGGAGCTGCATTATTTTAAGTGAACACTGCAATATAACTTGAAGAAGAATTACTAATCGCCACTCCCGTTGACAATGAAATGGATGAAGAAGGTGCTTTGTAACTTTTTTCTATGACTTTCCCGTAATTAAATATGGAAATAGATTCCGTGAAGAATTAAAAGTCCCTGAGAGCATTAATTCAGGCACTAATGGACTGCCTTCCAGTGTTACAGCACACAGGTAGTTCCCAGCGTGTTACCAACATTAGCTAATAGATCAGTGTCAGACACCAGCAGTCCTCTTGGTTCGAATACGCAATGCTGTAAAGCAGATTTAGGCTGATTACACACGCTGCTTTAAAAGGACATATTTCTCACATTCTGAAATACTACCTCAAACTTTATGCGCATTGATGAAAAAGCTTGGTTTAGCCCTGAGATCCAGTCGCCTGAAGATGTATCATGTACCCACAGCGCATATGAAGCCTTGCAGCGATCCTCACTAATGTGTCACATAATTATCAATGGCTTGATCTTTAAACAATTCTTTAAATACAACACTCTTCAAAAAATAACCTCATTTTAATATTTTTTCATTTCTCCTAGCAAAAAAAAAATATCACAAACTCCATAACACAATTACACCACCGGGGGTTATAACATTTCAACAAAGGGAGCTCCTCTCAGCATGGACCTCTTCCTACCACTGCTCTGTTCAAACACTCTTTCCTCACTTTATGCCACCTCCTCCAGCTCTCCCTCCAAACCATACTTTACAGGCAAGCCAGCCTAAATCTGCAGGGCTCCCTAGGCCCCAGCCTGAAACACCAGCCACATATTTCATATTTACATATTTCTTAAGCAACTGCTAATCTATCAGAGCAACTGAAAATTAAAAGATTTTTCTTTTAACTAACTGTGTGATATTTAGAGTGCATATGTTTAAATAGCTAAAATACTTGCATTATAAAATACATGGGTTTTTTTTGATCGAAGATGTTGCAGACCTGTATGTGTATCAGAGGGTCTGCTTCAGTACCATAATGCAAATCTGTTGCTCTGCCTTTGGCACTGCACGTAGGCACCCATCTGCTAAAATACTTCAGTATCTAGTTAGTTTAAAATTTGCAAGCAGTCCTACTGCAGAAAAATGTAACAGTTACACATTAATAGTTAAATACAATCTTAACTGCTCTGCTGGACTGAGACCTACATTTGTTTGACAGTCAAACTGTGCTTTGGGAATTCAAATTATCCAATGTATGTGCCTAAAATAAGAAAAAAGCAACAACTTGAAGGACCTCAGACAAATGGATCAGGTTTGAAGGATCAGTGAAGGAGCTCTGACCTAGATGTAGTAATTATGTAAATATAAATAAAGATTCAATTCAAACAATTACTACATATACTCCGTCACTTCTCTAGGGAAAAGATGATGCTGTAGGAGCTGCTGCAATTGCTAAAAGACCACTCAAAATAGAGTATTATCTGCTAAAGATCTTAATTATTGTATTTGTTTTCCATGTTTCATGTCGTGCCATTATTTTTTAACTGTGAAAACTCATTAAATTATTAAAGTTTATGTACTGTATTATAAGTAATTTTATATTAAACAAACAAAAATGTGTTTCTAATGAGAAGCCACTATCCAAAAAAAAAAAAAAAAAAAAAAAAAAAACAGAGAGAGAGAGAGATGACAGAATTGCTTCACTGTATTTCAAGGCCCTTTCTCTCCTGAGGATCATAATGCTTTAGCTTTATATTGTTGGTGTGCAACCCTCATACTTTCATACTTGGGAGCTGCTATTGCTGACATACCCACATGCAAAGTATTAACAGATGTTATTGATCCTGTAATAAGTATTAAGAGAAATGTACATCTGCAGCAGGTTTTCTCTTGTGAAGTTACTGTGCAAACAAGTCCTTGGGACAAGTAAAAAAACGTCCCATTCTTAGGGATATGGAAGGGCGACAATACTCAGGCATGGTATGATAAGGGAATCAGAAAGTATTGCTTTGTTTGATATGTTTAGTAGAAAAAACTGATTCGTTGAACAAAAAGTTGAACATATGGAAAAGGAATCATATATATATATCACATACAGTGATTCTTCAAAGAATCACTATAATATTTTCCCCTCTAACCCTTAGTTATGATCACTTGGAAAGTGTGATCTGAAACTAGGACCAGTGTTTCTATGCTGCATCTATGTCTAAAATCTGACTAAAACAGGGCAATGACCCTTGAGAAGCAAAAACAAATAAAAATAAGAAATCCTATAAGCAGAAACCAAGAAGAGCTACACAGGATAAGACACACACACAAACCAAAACCAAACAGGGCGATATGACAACAATTTAATAATCTATTAACAGTGGTTAGAGATATGGTAACAACTGGCACGATGATCTAAGGACTTAGAAATGTACTGAGCCAAACAAACATTTTGATCTTTAAACAGAAACTAATAATTACACTTTTGAAAGATGCCTCTTCCTCCATGAAAGTGTTCATTATCTCCCTTAACAGACAGAAACAAAGCTCCTTTTTGTCCTCAAAAAGTCACATTTTTCCAACAATTTCAAGATATAAATATAGTAGGCAAAGCCCTTATAGAGCTTTATGATTTTGTGGCCCAACCATTTATGTAGAATAACTAACTCAGAAGTAGCCAACCTTTCTAAAATACCATCAGTCAAACAAACAAAGTGAAAGCTGTCATGGTGAAAGACCTATCTCAGCCACCAGAACACCAGAGCTGACAAAAGGTGCCTGCTCTTCTTATACAGTTTCTTTAAGCTCCTTTGTATCAATATCTGGCAATATTTATGCCATAACAGTACTAGCTGGTATTTACAAAGGAATTTGCATCCATGCAGAACTTGCAATGCAAGCGCTCTGAAGTTCTTGTGCATTCATTCATACACACCAGAGCATGGAATATTATATTGCAGTTGTTGGAGTTTAACATGGTCAGCATTCTTTAAAACACAACCATTCAAACACATCTTGAAAAGCTGTCTTTTTACACCACCCAGTTAATATAGAATTCAGTGTTTCTGAATAAGTTACAGAAGAGCAATACAAATTTTGAATAAAACCTTCAGTTGCACAGCCTACCATGTTTTTCTTGACATTTTGTCTCTCCCTTCCTAAGATAAAACTAAAATACTACCTAAAACATTCCAAATCTAGAAACTGAAAACTTACTTCAGATTGAAATTCAGACATTCCCAAGCAAACACCTTGTCGGTATACCATTTAATCTCCATTCATATAAATACAATAATTACAGGTAACTACACAGATTCACACACGATTACTTAAGAACTGCTCATTTTGCTTATTCAGTGTTTAGAAAACAGGATGCCTTAGATTGGTGCAACAGCATTCACAAAAATGAGATTCCTAATAAAAATACTGAATACTGAAGTGCTCGCACTAGGAACGGTTGCAAACTGAATCAACTACACGACTCTGCTGCCCCCTGATGTATGTCTTGGAAAAATATTACAGGGCAAGAGTAACCAAAAAGAAGTGATTAATTATTCTCTTTTGTTTTGGTTAATTGTGAACTATAATTCACTCTATGCAATTAGAATTGCTGAAGCATCCCCTTTGTCATCAATGCTATATATAGCTGAAGTTGCTACTTCAGAATCATCTGTAATAAGGAACAATGAACATTAGCTATTTCGAGGAGGACAATATTCAAATAAAAGACGCCTTTAATTTACAATTTGTTTGAGAAGATACAACAGAAACATTAAAGAACATTGTAATAAACATCGTTTATTACAATAATATAAAAAGTTACATCACATTGCAGAGCAGAAGAGTTATAACCCATGATTTACAAAATTCGAATCCATCACATTTTACACTGGTTTTAAAGTAGAACTGCTAATCCATATACATGTATATCATCTCAAAATAAAAAATTAAATAATTAAAAAAAAAAAAAAAAAAAAGCTTTGTAATGTTGAGTTGATACCAAATTTATGGTCTTTCAGCTCTAAAAGTGATTTAACTGTCTGAAAAAATTTAAAAGCTTAGTTATTTGAATAAAGCAAGAAGCTGAGCTAGAATTAAAACTGCAAACAATTCAAAGACTTCAGTGTTAAAATAAAGTGGCAATCTACACACTTTGAAACAAGCATTTTTTGCCACAGACTGTGCTCTACATCTGCCAACTACACCCGAAGCAGGAGTCACTCAGTTAAATCCCAATTATCTTTTTGAGAAGAATAAAAACCAAGAATACACCACTATCCTGACCTACAATGATACTCTCTTAAAGACAAAAAAAAAAAAAAATCAAGATTGTTGAGGACATAAACTTTATAATCAGGAAATTGAATGTTGCAGCCAAAAAATGATCAGCAATAACTACTCAGTATGTAGATTGCTTTAGTGATGCTTTAGATTTGGAACTCCTATTTTTCTTATTAAAGTTGCCAGACTTTACTGTAACGTCTGACACTTTGGAGAATTACAAATAAAACCACAACCTACTAAGATTCAAAAACACAGTAGAGCTAGCAAAACTAATTATTTTTTGAGTCCTTACTTTTCTAAGATAACAAAACTATGAGAAAATCAATTCAAAGAATTCAGGTATGTCTGTCATTCAACAGGTCTCACATATGGAAATTTTTAGATAAAATACTAGAACTTAAGTGTTTTCTGCAAAAGTTCACCTGTGACATTAAAATAGAATTTCTGTTTTATATGTATAATACTGATACATACATAGATATAGTTACGTGCTATTGGCCATGAACATCTCCAGGGATGGGGCATCTACAGCTTCTCTGGGCAACCTGTTCCAGTGCCTCACCACCCTCAGAGTAAAGAATTTCTTCCTAATATCTGATCTAAGCCTACCCTCTTTCAGTTTAAAACCATTCCCTCCACTCCCTGACAAAGAGTCCCTCCACAGCTTTCCTGGAAGCCCCCTTTAGGTACTGGAAGAGCTCTATAAGGTCTTCCCGCAGGCATGATCCCCCAGATACCTGGAATCTTGTGTTTGAGCCTTAATGTTTTCCTTTTATATTTAATCTCATGTGAAAAAGTGAAGAGGGAAAGCAGCAATTTTGTGGTTTAATTACTTCTCACTTCTAATGTTCTAATAAAATGGATGGCTACCTCAAAAGCTTCAACTGCTATATGCAATTCACATGATCATGGAGGTCCATTCCCTCAGACTCAATTAACAGAGAAATGAATTTGCAATTCTTAGCTCTATTTGCAAATAAATTTAGCATGTACGTTCTATCTCAATGGAATGCTTTATCAAAAAGGTGACTGTCTAATTAAGGGCTGCAAAAGCAACATACATTTACAGGGGAACAAGTCTGTTGTACAGACAGCTCCGTTGCTGTGATTTCTGATTTCAGTGTTTTACTCTCATTCATAAAGATAATTTTAATGTGGGAAGGATTTATTTTTGATGCATATTCCTAAATTATTTGGAAGGCAAACTGAAATCCCTGAAATTCTCTCCCATGGAATGATACAGGTTCTATATGAAACTGAAATTTCTCCAGAAATACCCTATATACAGCCAGCAACAGAGTGGGAACAGGTTGCTTTTTTGTTTTGTTTTTTTTTTTTAATTCTAAGAGAACGTATAGCAGGACAATCGTAATACAAAAGCCTCTATACTTCAGTATCTCAAACTAGAACCAATAGACTGTGTTTTTATAAATGACTAAGAACCTACAGTATTATTTATATACATATATATATATATATATATATATATAGGAGAATTTATACTGTTTTATAAAGCAGCTCCATGGTAATTCTTAAAACAAAGGGAGTAACTATTGTACGTCAGAAATCCGTCATCATCTGCCAAGAAAATTAAGTAGGAAACAAGACTGAAGTATTTAACTTCCTCTTGTAAATTGGACCTAAGATATGAATCAAGAGGAAAGCCATAGAGAAATTCTAAACAATTTCATCATTAGTGCTGCTACTGTGACTGTCAACCTTTCAGGATACTTGTTTTAAAAACATGCAGAAAATACATCTTTAATTGGTTTAAATTTTCAGATACAGCTTATCAACATTATTTCACATCATAAAATATTATTTATGCAGTATTATGGCAGGTATGACTGAAAATTGTGTAGCACAAAAGTAGATAGAAGTACATAACATGCATCTCAGCTGAAACATGACAAAAGTCATTCTACAAAGCCAGTCATATGCCAATTTTTGTAGCATATTCTTCTCACCACTACCCTCTCATAAAACACAGGTGATCCACAATGATCCACAATAATCAAATAGAAGTGCCAAAGTTAAAAGGATTATACGTTTATGTCACTAACTTCAGAATATCAGGTCTAACAGCAGAGCAAAGGTTCTCGTATGTAATTCCACTAATTGGTGAGTTATTTAATCTCTTTCTATTGTAATTCAAGCTGGAGGAAGATTCAGGAAAAAGATGATAAATGAGGAAGAGCAGTGAAGACACCTTATGATACTCTGCCCTATGACTGTCATATCATCATTCTAGTACAACACTGAATGCAACAGCATTATCACCTTTTCCCACCTGGGGATGTACACAGCAGTCAGCCTGTCTTAAATGATTGTGCAGTAAGAAAAAAAAAATAAAAGCCCTAAAAATAGGTACACTTCATTATGTATTATGCAACTGTAATAAGAATTTTTGTCATTATCAGTTAGCCCCATGCTTTAGACAGTTCTAATTGTTTCTGTAGTCCCACCGTTTTATATATTTCATAACTGTTGGCACTGATACCACTTCAGAGACATGCTATTCTCTTGTTCTGTAAAGTTTACCTGACATATTAAAGTTTAAAAAGCTGAATTTACATTTTTTCTTTTGGCATATGAACTTAATCATACATCAAATTTGGATTCCATTTCACGGTACAAGCATCACTCTTTTCTGGAGTTTTAAGTACTGCCTCAGGCAAACAGCATCCCTGCTCAGCTTCCCGTAGTGAGAGACACTGTTTCCACACATTTAATTATCTTTGCTAACAGGAGAAGAGCCAGAAATTTTCCATGATGCCGGGAAGTACCCAAGAAAGCATTAGGAAGATCAGCCTTCTGCATTCCCCAGAGCACAGGGCTGCAACTGCAGCGTTTCGCAATGCGAGGACAAAGGAATGGGGAGAACTTGCAGTACATCTCTTTCCACAGATATCACAAGATACGTGTCCAATTCTGATTTTTTTTCCCCCACCTGATCCCTGCTTTGTGCTTCCTAGCTAACTACCAGCAGCCCCTGTGGCAGCAGGTTAACAGCATTGCCTCCCTCCATCTGCGAGACCTCATGCAACTGCAGCTGTGGCTGCTGCAGTTGTATAGGAAGGCATGCAAACACTTCTCTGCAGTCACTGACACGTTTTGTTCCCGTGACATAAAAACCTACGAATGGCAACACTGGATGAAAACAAAAGTCCATCTTGCCACATATTACCATCTCCCTGGCTGATCTGCTGTTGGTCACTGCAGGAGAAGCATGTGGCAATCTTTTTCCTAACACTGACTGCTGTATTTTATCAGCCGGCAGCTAAACGAACTCCTCCTGAAGCACATTTAAGAGCTCTTTGGGATTTCTGCTTCCACCAATTAGCCCAATTGTTGATCACATATCTACATATCCTCTTGTTATGAACATCCCATTGGATACCCCAGTTTGTGCATTGGGAGGACTGGGTGAAGGAACTGATCAGCAGTCACTTCTTGTTCATCTTTCTTGTACAGCTCAGCGCTACACAGACATAACTTTTCCAGGCTGAAGAATCCCAATAGCTTTAATGACTCCTTAAGAAAATGTCTTTTCATATCTATGATCATCCTTGTTGACCTTCTCAGCATGTATTTTAGTTTTATAACACACTTTCAGAAGCTGGATAACCCAAACTTCAGGTAACAATCAGGCTGCAGGCAAACTGTGTCATTTCTGCAAGGGCACAATAAGGTTTTATGGTTTGTTCTCTATTCCTTTTCTAATAATTCCTAATAGTCTAGTTGCTTTTATTTTCTTCTGTCTGCTCATGTGCTTAGAGCAGGCATTTGTGTACAATGAAATGTTGTAATTTGAAGATCTCTCTCCTGCAGTAATACATGACTCAGTGCCTTTGGTTTTAATATGGAAAATTCAGATTGTTTTTTCCAAAGTAGACTTACCTGCACTGAACCTCATCTGCCATTTTACCACTCCATCACACAGCATCATGAAATTTTTCTAGAGCTATAACTATTTCATTTTTACTACCTTGAATAAATTAGTAAAATGAGCAAACTTTAGCACCTTGCTCACTCTTCTCTTCAAGATCACTTATGGAGATATTAGATAGTACAGACCCTATCGCAAATTCCCATGAGATTCCTTTACTAAAACCTTGAAAAGTTGAAGTTCAATTTAAAAGAAAAAATACTCACTTGGTGAGTGACACTGGTTAAAGTCTTCCTGTACACTCTTGTCAAACATGTCAATCCAATCAAACTATTGCTTGTTTACTGGCCCTTTCAAATGCCTCTTGTAGGGCTGTAAGACATCCTTTGCAATTTTTACAGTCTTTCCCATTTTATCATTCTTATCCACATGCCTACAGCTCTATCCTTTATTACATACCAAATTCATACCGAAGCCAGACATATTACACCTAGAGATCCCAGTGTTTCTGTTAAACCTCCTCAAAAGCAGGAGGTGTCATGTTTGCCACCAGCTGTTCTTTGAGTGCTAATGAAATAAGCAATAATAAGTAAGCAATAGTTTGCACACCATAGTTAGTGATTTTATACATGAGCTTGATTAAAACTCCTTGGTGAACACCATATTGCCTGGGAGACACGTGGTTACTCATCTTCTCTATTTCTTCTTCCAGTATTACAATTTGAAATAAGATTCTCCGAAACTCATTCAGAGAGACTGTACCATGGGAACCTCCTCATGTCCCTCTCCAACCAACAAAGACAAGATTCAGTTTTCAGCTTTTCTTCTGTTTTCTTTGGATAATCCTTTCACACCTGTAAACGGATGTGTTTGCCCTGTAAATTCTCTGACAGACTTCCTACCTGTGATGGATTTGTACAGGAATTATTAGTTATTGTTTCTTTGAAAACTCATTCATTATATTAATTTTCACCTGGTCTGTTTTGTTTTTATATTAAATTTGTGAGCGAGAGGGTTTAATCTTACTCTCAGTAAATTGCTTTATCCGTTTTTGTTGTTTATTTTTATGTACATTGCTTTGTTATAATTATTCTAGAATCCAGCTGGTAAGTGACAGGCATTTGCCCTATAACTCCAGCATAAATTTTGTTGAAAAGCTCAATGCTACTTGTACCATTTTCCCCATTTGGCTAAGCCTTTCTATTCCTTTTTCAAAAAGATTTATCACTCTATATAATTCCCCTTTTTGAAATTAAGTACAATAACCATTAACTTCTTGTTCCTTCTGTTCTTTCAGTGCTAGATTTGAATTTTTCATGGACACTCTCAGAATAGCTAGGCAGTAGTAATTTTCTGAAGCATGCTGCTCAGGTCAGAATGAGCTCTCTTTTGCAGTCCATAAATCTGTTGTTTACGTTATGTAGAGTGATGTGCCACTCCTGCACTGCCAGACCTGGTGAGATCTCAGCCTAGAAGACAGAAGATTAACCAAAACTTTCCCCATGATTCTGTTTTTTTCATCACAGCCTTTCTGATCTTCCTTCACATGTCTTCACCACCTTCATCAGTCTAGCACCACATATTTGCTCCTGAGGCATGTAATTTCAGGGCAGCTTATAAGAGCTATTGTTAAAATTAACTTAATTGCATGATTTGATGGGACTCAGGGAGGGGGAGTTTGTTTGGGAATTTGATTTGTTTTACAAACTGCAATTAACACCAAATGTCCTGTTGTTCTAGAGAATTTGTATACTGACCGTGTCCAGCTGATTGGTTAATTTCCACCAATTTCTGATAATGTTTTCTCTCTTTGAAACCAAGCCTTTCCCATCTTTCACATTTCTGACATCTATTCAAAAAAAGAGCACAACTACTTAGTCCAGCTGCCCATTTGTTTCCTAAATGAGTTGTATTAACATCCATCCTATCTTTATTTGAGACTTTATAACAACCAAGAGGATATATCATGCCAAATTTTGTAGTCTTTCACACGGGTCAGCAGTGCCTCCAGGCTTAGCTTAACCAACAACAGTCAACAAAAACATCTACTAAACACACAGAAAAATGTCACTAAACTAGATTACAAGCTCTATGTTGCGTTATTATTTAAGAATAAATATATGTGTAAAATATAGTAGTAAAAATCCGCAAATCTTGGGAAGGTCTCTACTTTTGTTCTCAACACACAAATCCACTTTTCTCTTTCAGAGACATCTATGTGGCAAAACAAATATATAGTTCTTATTTCTTCAGGAATGGTTCTCTTGTCAGTTCATTAAGCTACGAAGATATTTTTTACCTACAGCAGAATCTATAACTTGAAATAAGCAACAGAAGTGAAATGTTTAGGACAGCTATTCTAAAAAGACTAAGGCAAAACTGAGCTTTCTAAACATCAGACAGCTCGCAGCTTCAGGGGCCACATTATTGCTACAGAAAAAAAAAATAGGTAAATCACTGATAAGACAAGTAAGATTAAATAACAGTCAATAGTCAAAAATCTTCTTTAATTCGCACAGTAAATGTTAAATCTCAGCTTGGTAATGAAAGAAATGGAGCATACCCGGGGGTGGAAATCAGAAAGAAACACACACACAGGTAAACAAACAAAAAACACCATTTTGAAACTTTGAAAAGCTCATTTGGGCATCATACTACTCCTTAGTAATGGAAACATTTGGTCATATAACACACACACAAAAAGATACTTACAAGCGTAACCAAAACAAAGTTTGAATGTAGGATGCTGTGACTGGCAGCTCTTCAACAAATATTCACAAATTTAGAGCTATTTAAAGCCACTATCTTCTATAAAACCTTCAGGTCACTGGTAGCAGAGAATTAATTGAGTTTAAATGTAAATGACACCATGATTATATCTACTCTGATTTCGTCTGTGGACACAGGAGAAGTCAACCATAAGAATCACTTGTTACAGTTGGAAGGGTGTTGTCTTTTTGTTACTGCTGTTTGGATGTTGTTTGGTTTTTGTTGTTTGTTTGTTTTTTTGTCACTTTTGAAATGTTTTTGCTTGTGGTGTTTTAGTTTGTTTGGGGATTTTTGTTTGTTTCTAAACATAAAGCTTTCTGCTACAGGGAGCACTACAGGAACACCTACAGATGTAAAAGTTCCTCACTGCAATATATATACTCATATTGACTACCAATACTCTTCAGTGGTTCAATTTTCATTTTCCAGTACATGTTTTTAGAGAAAGACCAATACAACACTTGGAACTTTATTTCCTTTTTCAGTCAGACCACTTAGTGAAGGAACCAATTTCCCCACAGTCTGGTTGTCTGGAATTTCCCTGTTTCTTCCTTTAATTTACCATCTAGTATATTCACATTTAAATTCAAGCACATCTTTCACCTAGTCTTCAACTCTCCTTCCCTATTGCTTACCTCTCAAATTGTTATGGAACTTAAATGTCATCTTAAACTAAAATTGTTGTGCTCACATTGCCTAATAAATACAGTAAGTAGAAAGGGATGAACACGTAAAAGCAAATAACAACAACAAAATTAATGTTGAATCTGTTTCACTGTGAAAGAAGCAATGCCTAACTGTAGATTTATTTTCAGCTGAGACCGTGTTGTGCTCAAATGTGTTGCTCTCCTCAGGGTCACTAGAGTAGTTTTCTATCTAGTCATCACTTTATTTCTAAGCTGTAGCAATGCTGAAGTCAAAAGAAAATAAGAATATCACATTGTTTTTCATGCTTCTGGTGATATCTGATGTTTTCTTTAGTCAAACCAAAGTAAAAAAGATAAGAACTTTTTGAGTTGGTTTAAAGCAGAAAATTTTTCACCTAACCGAAAATATGAATCTTCTGGGCTTAAATGCTTCTATTACAATAAACTTTATTTTTAATGCTATCATTACAAAACAAAAACAAAGCCAGAATTCTACAGCTTTTTAAGAAAATGGTGCTGAAAGGGTTTAGAAGAATACCTCAAGGCATCATATGCCCTAGTAGCTGCAGATGCAAGGACAGGGAAAAGACTGATTTTTACATAATACTTTATAAATATATATATATATAGCTCAAGGGCTAACAGAAATGAAACTTGACAAGGCCAAAAAGACAAATGTATGTGCTACCAATAGAAATACCAAGTCATTGAAAAGTTCAAGTCATCTTAAAGTTTAGCGAAGATAGAAAAATTGAACTGCCTTCATACTGTCACATCACTGACATGATGCTATGTGGCCTTAGTCCTCATAGCCACAGAAATGAAGAACTTACATGGAGAAATACAAGAATTAAAACATTACTGTGCGCTAACTTCATTCTGGAATACACGTTACTTGACTACTGGCTGTGCTAGCAGTTCTGAAGTGATTTGTAGTCTTGAAGAGGTGGGCAGGGGGGAAGACACACACATTTTAGGTACAGCGCAGTGGTCTCTAAGCTAATGAACACTGGAAACAATCTTGTTGAAGAGTGAAGCACAGGTAAGCCCACACTGTGGAGAAACTGACTAGCGCAGAGCTATGAACTGAGAGCGCACCTCTCAAAGCACCAGCTGAACGCTGTCTTCACAACAGCCCCCAATGGCCCCAAAGGCCCCACTCATGCTGCCTGAGGAGAGCCAAGTGGGATCAGCCCGAAGCAGGTTGCCTGGCCCTTTACCTGGCCCTTTACTGTGCCAGGGAGGCACAGTAAACCCGACCCAAACAGCGCCCTGGCACTTTTGGGCTGTGTCGTTTGGTGTGTTTTAACAGGCCTTACCTGGCTCAGAGCCCCCTTTTGGGAGTCCGGAGTGGAAACTTTTGGGAGGCAGGTGGCAAGCCGCAAAGCTTTCCTCCAGCAACCCTCAGAAGAGTCTGAACTAGCTGCCTGAATAATTATTGCTCATCATGATAACTATTATTACCTCCTGAGCTGCTTCCTTGTTTCCCAAATGTTGCTTGCATGGCTTCGTGCTCCCACAAGGTGGCTGAGCTCCATGGATCATTTCTAGCACTGCATCCATGCAGCACTAATTCTTGAACTGCTGGCAGCGAGGGGCTCGGCTGCCTGCTCTCTGAGCACAGCACCGTGTTCAGACGTGCCTGATTTCTGCGTGGGCTCCAGCAGCAGCAGATAGCTGGCTTGTTTCTTTGCACTAAGGTCCTCAGGAGAGAGTACAGGGGATTTCCCGAATAGGGATACCTCATCTTGGCATATCCACTAAAAGCATGAAGAAGTGTGGAAAGAACAAAGGAGCCCATTTTCTCCCTTGACAGGCGTTCAGGTAAGAGGTATTTCAGGTGAGATATTGGCACACCCTCACTGGTGTAAACAGTGAACAGACAGAACAGTGACAGACCTCTTGATATGGTTTTCAACAATGGCTTTGTGGAAAAGGTGTTAAAAAAGCAAATAACTATACAACCACAAGAATATAAGTACTACAGCGGTAACTGTAGATGGCGTATTCCCCCAATTTTCTCAGGCTATATGCAGTATAATTGAACTCTGCCCATTTCACCATTGCGAACATGATGCAGCAGAAAGCTTTCCCCATTTTCAGTACTTTCACCAAGAAAAAATACTTACAAATGCTATCATCAGACTACTACAGCTCTGAGATTAAACAGATGTATACAGTACTACCTGCTCACACAAAGAAATCATGTTTCTTCAACACACATTCCAGAATTATGTGCAGGAAAAATCATTTTAAAAGCTGCTGCAAGTAAAAATCTATAATGAAACTCTTTTGTCATAAATCATACTCTTTCTCTTTTGAGAAAGTATTCACCATTTTAATTCAGGTTACGTCTGGAAAATGCTACTAGAGATATCACCTAAGCAAAATCTTAAATTTGCATGACAAAGATCAGCATTCACTTGAATATGGGCCTCTGTTCAGGCCTGACAGTGATCCCAGTGGGCTGTGCCAATAACTGCACTCAATATACAGAGATCTCTGCTCCTCTAATCATTTCTGGAACAGACGTCAGAAAACAAGACCTGCAAGCTTTTGCTCCTCTCTTTTTTTGTTAGCATCCCTGTGGACATAGTCAGAGATTCTTGACTGATGTTGGAAAGAAGCTGCTGTAGTGTAAAATCCTGCAAGGAAAAAGTAAAAATAGATGTGCTTTGCATCTCCAAAGAAAATTTAGAAGATCCACACAGGCCTCCCCGCAAAAATACTAACACAACATGAAATTTGCAGAGAAGGTCTATAAAAATACTCAAATAGGAGAAATGATACATTTTGGGGTATTTCACAACAGAAATCCCGAATTTAAAATGCAGAGGGAGGGGAAGAGAGAGAGATTAAGCATGAATAAAAGCTTCATAGTACTGCTTCATGAAGCTTCTAGGAATAATAGTGTTAATTGATATTTTTAAATAAAAATCCAAATATTAAAACATTGAATATTAAAATTAACAAAACATTGAATATATTTAAAAGGAAAAGATGCAGCCAAGGCATCAGGTGATCTGATAAGGCTATAGTACTATTTCTGACTTCTGACACATACAAAATACTTTAGACTCTGAAATTCATCTACACTATGAATTACGCTATACAGGAATGCTTGCTAGGGGCAACATAGCTCTGAGAAGACTATACTTTAATAAAATCATGGGAAGAAGACAAGGAAAATAGGCTTATTGCAAAAGAAACAATGAAGTAGGAAGCTGAGAAAATGTTTTTAAATTACTCAGATGAAATAGTCCAGATTTCTAATCCTAGACCAGATGTCTTTTTGTTGGGAATATTCCCAAGTGATGATTCTCCTTACATAGTGTTTCCTTCTACATCCTGCTGCAAATTTTGCATGTTTCATTTTTCAAGCCTGTCATGTGAAAATATGTAACCACAGTTTTCCACCAGTGTTGTTTCTGTGGCTGAGACATCACTCTGTTTCCATTATCACCTTCCAATTTGATGTGAGATTTATGGTTTCATTTCCTTCTCCCGTTTCCAAATAGCTAGCCAGTCAGCAAGTTGTGATGCTGAAACTGCTGCTTGCTACCAATTGACATGGACATAGGTACATATAGAGTTTGTATGAAGAGGAGATGCCGGCCTGACCAAGGACACTTCTGATAAAAAGCCACATATTTGTTCTTCCAGTTGTTTTCCCTAGTTTCAATACCATTCTCTAAATCTTCATGCATAATTTCTATTTATCACGATTTATATCTATTTCTGTAGCATCTAATAATCCAAATCCAGGATTAAATCCTCAGTGCAGTAAGTGCAGCATGCACACACAAATACAAAGACTTATGCAAATAGAGAAATGCCTACCACCATCAGCAGAATAATTTTTTCCTATTAAAAATAAGCAAGCAGCATTGATAAATATTTTCCTAAATTGGCACTTTATACTGCCACAAAATGTTAGAAACAAGAAACAATTGCACAACATCCAAGACATACTGTCAGTTCAGAAAGGTAGCATGTTGCATTACTTAGTAAAGTTAAACATTAGATTTCTAAACAGTGGAGAACAGCCAAAGAAGTGGTCTTTTTTTTTTTTCTTTCTTTCTTTTTTTTTCCCCTTTAAATAGAGAAGAAGATATAAATAAAAGTATTTTATCACATCAGTGATTCAGAAGAAGTTCCAAGCTTGCACTCCATGTAATATAAACACATTATGTATTACAGCTCTTCTCTCCAAAGGGTGATTATCACACAGAAATGCTTTGGAACTCTGAAGTTCTCTTTACTCTAATTTTTTAGTAGTTTCTGGCAACTACTCTCTCGATTTGCTATCACCCCAAATGTCTCTTGACAGGAGACAATTAAAATGAAGAATAACTGTCTCCTGCTACAAGACGTTTTCTAGTGGGGGGTTTGCTCCTTTGGAAGCAAATCCCATCAGCTATTGCAAGGAGCAGGACAGTGACCCCAATGAGCCCAATGGGCCATGGATGTATTTTCCATAATTTGTAGGTTTAGGCTCTAGTTATATCCTCTGTGTTCAACCATGCCTGTGAAAAAGAATTGCAGGGCATTTTGCTGTTCTCTCATCACATCACCATTCTTTGAAAATAACAGTCTGAGACTCCCTTATAACACATGGAATCTCAGATAAAAAGTATAGGATCTGGAGTTGTATTTAGTAGAAAAAATGTATTTAACTGTGTCTAAGACAATGGCAAATAGACATTTCTCAAAATAAAACTACTTAAACAGTATAATCTACATAGCTAGCTGAATTTAGTATGTTCTATCTTGTTTTCATTAGGAACTGGATAAATGAACACATACTCTTGATATAAATACGGCACCAGAGTAATCTCTCTGTAACATATTTTTCTTTGTTAATAAACTGGTGACATTTTTTCCACTTGGCAGCTGAGAAACTTCTTTTTTTGAGTTAAATTCTATAGTCCTACAACTCAGATAAAATTAATTTAAAAGGGTGTTTCTCAAAAATCACCTAAAAATCATTCTAAAATATTCACATTTATTTTTTTTCAGTGTCTTAAAAACATAGCAATTCAAAAGTAAGATAAAACTATTAGAAAACACAACAATTCCCGTGTTCCATTGGGCACAATGAGGTTGAATAAAACCCATTGATTTATAGCACAAAGATTACACAAATATATGTAGTGGGGGTAAAAGGGTCAGTCTTGTCTCAGCTATAATACAAGTAGGTGAAAATGAGTGTGATGAAATCAAAGCATAATTCCAAATTCATTGCTACAAATGAGGCCAGGATCTAGCATAAGCAGTTGCAAAGTAGTTTGTGATTCAAGTGCAGTCCAGGGAAGTAGTGAGAAGTGGTTTCCTTTTGCCACCTGTTCGGCAGCTTATGGGAACTGAGAGAGCAGTGTTCGTACTCCAGCTGCCAGCAAACAGCTGTCCATCTCACAAAAAAAAAAAAAAAAAAAAAAAAAAGTAGTATCACAAACTGACAGTGAGACAAATCAGCAGTTTTGCCCATTTTCTCCACGGGCCAAAGCCATGTGGCTACAGTTGGAGCATCACACCAGCCCAGAACTAATAAGCCTGGGGACCACAGTGGTACAGTCAAATAACTTTTGTTGGCTTAAAGAGCAGGTCGACCCATGGCTGCCTGTAAAATACTGTGTATATGTACCCAGAAAAATGACTGCTTTCTCTGTATTGTGCATAGGCCTTTCTTGCCCTTCAAAGCCCTTCACTACCTTCCATCAAGAAATCAGTAAAATATAGAGAGCATTATGTTTAGTAACTTTTCTGCTAAACATTCACAAAATCCTAGATAACAAAAATCTGTCTTCAGCTAAATCTTGAAGTTACAAATTCATTTTTTTTTTAAGTCCAGCAAAATGGGCCTTTTCCTAGTAAATTCTTACCATGACAGAAGTCTGAGAGAAAGACAGGAGGAAAAAGAAAAAGAAGAAAAAGAAGAACTCAAGCTTCCAGCTCTTCAGTGTTCTGTGTATGCAGTTGTATTGCTTCAATGCCACCCAAAATCCCACCCACATGCAGAGGCAAATTGGATTGTCAAGGCTGAGCTTGGATGCCAGATGAGCTTCTGCTGCACTCACTGGCTACAGTTTGCTAGGCTGCAGCTTTCAGTCAGCCTCTGTATTCATCAACTCCCGATTTATGTAATCATTTACACCTTCTCTATAGATTGGTATCAGAGCAGAACTCGTGTTTGACATTCACATTGCCCGCGTGTAAACAATAACCTGGACCCTAAAGCTGCAGAAAAACTAGCATCACCTCTATTGAAAGAAAAATGTGGATTTTGTCTCAGGACTGAAGCGAGCTGAATTCAATTCTGCTTACCAAGCCAGAGTCCCCTAACAAAAGGAAGCATCCTACCACCTGTTCCAACTGTTGCATCTCTAAGGTGCTTTCTTGCACAAGAGCTTTGCCATCTTCCTTACCTGCTTGCTTGGTGACAGGTCAGTTTGAAGGCACGGTGACCCACAAAGGCACTGTGAAAAGAACAGCAGGGCTGGAGAAATGTGCATTTTCTGGAATAACATGTTATCTGAATGTACAGCACCACTCAAATTCGCACTTTGCTGGGTGTACATCCTGGGCAATTAGAGGGAGATTTGTTCTCATCCCTACATTTATTATTCTATTTTGGGAGCTAAAAGACTCATCCCTTCCTCCTTGCCTCCTCGGTGGCTTTGCACAGCCTGTGGCCAGTTTCTATGGTAACTCTAAGGACAGGTGGAAATGAACCGGTGCCACGTGGAGCTGCACTTCCAGCAGGCAGCAAGGGGTCAAGGTGAGAGGACTTCACGGATATATCCTCCTCAATGCTTTTAGAAGTTAGGTCAGGGATGAAGGGAAAAGAGATGGCCAAAAGTTAAATGCAAAGTGATTAAGAGAAGAAAAAGGAGAGAGAAATTTGAAAACTTGGAGCACAAAACTGAAAAACTAATCTCCATAGTAAGGTGAAAGCTGTGAACTATCTCTGTGAATAGTGTGTGCCTCGGCAAAAATTGCGATTTGCTCGCCGCTCTACAAAGACACATACATACTGAAATAAGAGAAGAAAGACTTGCACAGTTGGGTTTTTGTTAAGTTCTTGCCCTCTGCTTAGTGCTGGATGAGTTTTTGTTTAAAAACAGCACTGGTTATTAAACACAGAGGCTTTTACTAAAATCCCACTGCTAATTCCCTTTGGGATATTTGATAGCATGCCAGCTGTATTATGAGCTCAGAGGCAAGCAATGCAGGCATTTTAAACACCAGGCACTATAGGCTCCAGAGCAGCATTCCCTAAGTTTATATATATATATATATATATATATATATATATATATATATATATATATATATATAAATATGCAACCTGCACTTTAAGAGACCTCTTTTGCTGTGGATGGGTCCCCTTCTCACCTCATTTATGAATGCTGGGCTCCTCTTGCCTATTTGAGAATGTGTGACATTTTTTCGTAATTAAAACCCTTAAGTAGAGGCAAAAGTTATATTAAAAACTGTTCTGTGTATTCTTAGGGAAAAGCAACGGGAAAGGAACAGCAAGCCAGCATAACACAACGTGGTACACAACTGCTCACTGTGGATTTGGGCCTGACAGACTCTAACAGCTTTCACTTTGTTCCAGCTTACAGCCACACGCACATCTAAGGACAAAAGGATCTCTACTAGAGCTGGCACGAAAGTGCACATAACACTGGGGTGAATCCAGTAGACAGGCGAAAAAAGGATGAATGACATTGTTCCTCAGAGTTACAAGGTGTTGCACTTCCATCTCTTCTCTCCCCTGGCAAATAAAATCTAAAGCCTCCTTTTGTTTATCAGCTTAGTTCAGCTCTTTCACAACCAAACCACACTTCAGCATCAACAAATAGAGAAATAAAATTGTAACACAGTGGGTCTGACAGAATGCTTGCCAAGGACTACACTTCGCTATTTCACTCATATGAATTACAAACACACACAAATAGTAATACATGACCAACAGAAATAATAATAACAAATGAAACACACAATATATAGATATTTAACTACGTTATACCCTCCTGTCCATCTCTGGAAATGTAAAGTCTTCAGGGAATGGATGATAATGTTACATTTGTGCAGTATCTGCAGCACTATGAAACCTTGATCTTAGCCAAAGTCTATGTATGCTGCTAAAATACCTGCTTTGTAAACAGAAATAAAGACAGCAGTGACGCAGAATTTAAGATCTATAACCTACATGCCTGGAGGTTGCTGATGAAAAGGGAAAAGAATTTCTCCTTTGTCTTAAACACTGATATACAGACAGCTAAAACGTGAAGTCAGAGGAATGACTGATGACTCTGATCAGCACTTTCCAGAAGTAAAGATTGTTCCCCAAATGCTAAGCAATATTGCACATTTCTATTGTTACGCTTGGAAAATATATTACATAAATATTTCCTCTGACATGAAAATGAATTTTTATGAATATTTTCAGAATTATTAGTTCTTTCTACAAAATACATGTTTTGCAGGGTGGCTGATTTAATGTTGTAAAAGCTTTTCAGGATTCTTCTGCTTTTTATTTAAATTTTAAATCATACCTATAGCTATTGGATTAGTTTCATGCATTTAGTTTCCAGTAAAGTGTATGTATCCCTACAAATATTTTCACAAACCTATGCAAAATAGTTCTCTTCATTATTTGGAGAAAAAATCAGTAATATACATAGATTTTAAAACATACATTCATGCTACGACTTTACTGCTTGCTTGTTTTCTCTGATTTCTGTTTGCCTTCTGTGTCTAGCATACCATACACAGCTGCAGCTGCCACTGGCCTGTTCCTGACTCCAATCTCTTCTTCTTGAATTAAGTTCCTCAACCTCCCACACATGCATTCATGGCACAGGACGCTGGGCAGACTTCTGAGTTTTTACACTACCTTACAATAAAGAAATTTGTCTGTCTCTTCCCTTTAGCCTTTAGGAAGGATGATTAGTACATGCATTATCTTGAACAAAGTCTGCTGTTGCTACCTGACGCTTGCTCCTGCATAATGTAGTTTCCTCCCCCGCCTAGCAATTCTAGCCCATAACTACTGAATCGGTCAAGTAATTAACGCTCTGCTTCATTTGACCTTTTTCAAATCCTCTGGAAAGGGAAAAGCTAGTGTGTAAACTATGCATATGGTAACACAATTCATTAAATGTTACTGCTTGCTTTAAAACTGTAAAAGCCACCTGACAGGTATCCTTTGGGCTGTGTGAAATATTCATGTTAATGGTTTTATACAGAGCTTGCACAGACAGTTCTGTTGCGTGATCTCAAGTGCCCAAAGGCCATTTCAGCTTCAGCCTCGTACACAGTGAATCAGAGAGCCCTCAAAACTTGCAGCACCTTCCAGTGCCCTCACATACGAAATCTCAAATCAGATGTGTGTGCACTGAGCATAGACCCAGCACTGCAACCAAGCTAATAAACTCTTTTTAAACTCAGATTAATAGCACAGTCTGATAGTCACACACCTGATTTGCCCAGAAAGAGACAACAGGAGACCTGGCAAGGCTTTAAGCTGCAGCTCTTTGCCAAACTTTGCCAACTCTGCAGCACTCTTAGGTCTGTCTCAATGTTCCTACCTTCCATACCTGAATTAACCAAGTGTTTTTATTAGTGTTTTCTCCACTGCTCTCAGAAATGGACTGCAGACTGCATAAAGATTACATTCTGGCATGCCATCGGCTGTAGAGCATACCATCAAAACAAACAGTGGTTAGCTGACTATCATCCTTTTATTTCCTCTGCTGGCTGGAGGAAAGTGCTAGAACGGCGACTTTTTGACTGCTTGGAATTAAACATTTGCAATTCAGAACCCCAGGAACAATGGAGAATTTAACCAACAGAACCTTAGATGCTGTTACAACATTTTGGATTCCTGCCAGCTAAATTTCCAACTATTTTGTAGGTTCCTCTACCAGTCCATGTATTAAAGAATACGAACTGCCAGACTCTCCCAAGCAAAGCTCTCACATCGGTATTCACACAGGCAAAGCAGTTTCCTTTAGTATTCCTCCTTTGCAGTCAGTTTGTCTTCTGCTGGGGCTTTTCATCTTTAGCCTTAAATTCCAATGAACAAGGAATTGGCATGCTACCAATCTACTCTAGAATGCCTCAAGGGCTTTTGCCTATGTAAGGAACAAATATCATCTCACACCTTTAACAGTTCAGATTAGATTTACTTTTTCTCTCTCTTTCTAGTGTTCAAGTGTCTCCTGGCCAGCTGAGATGGATGGCTAGTTCTAAGGTGCATATTACAGATTCATTTAAGGTTTAGATGATGAGATTTCTTTTCTTATGGATAAATTCTGCAGCACCCTCAGAGGTGGGTCACTTAAACTGCTGACTGAAATCCCTCTTTTTGTCCATTACAGTCAAATAATCATCACAAAGAGCTTTTTCCTCAAAGATAATATCATTTAAACTGAGACAATCCAATTTCTTCTCTCTGCCTTCTGCAGATTATGAATAGAGGGTAAAATAGGAGTAGGATGGAAGAATATCTTCTCTTACCTAAGTCCTTTGGATGTTCCAAAAATGCACCCAGAAAGCTGGCTCCTTTCTGAAATCTTTTTCTTTCTTTGTGAGCTACTTACTTAGCTCTTTCACTACCTACAGCATCTTATCTCAGCATTTTCCTTGTTGGCCAGTAGTTTTCATGTCTCCTTTATTTCCTGGAAAACTTTCTGGGTCGTGATAGTCAGGTCACTGAGCACCTCATCAATCTGTCTTGCTCTTACAAACCAAAAGCTCTGCACTTTGGCTTCTACATTTGCTCAGACACTTTTAACTGCATGGCTAACTGAGGTTTTATCTCCTTTGACAAGTCATCTCCCGATCCCTTCTGAGATATGTATAGCCCTCAAAGTAGAACATGTTTAGCAAGGTCCACTATCATTTAACTTTTAAATGCCTGTCTTCTGTCAGACATTAACATAGCACCAAAGCTGCAGGCTAACTGTGAAGGCCCTTAGCAGGCCAAGATGGTAGCTCAAAATTACATCCACACCTTCTTTACCTGCCAATAGCCTCTCTTCTGGAAGAAGAGAAGTGTAGGAGCCATTTCGTGAGCTCTGCATTGTGCCTGCACTGTGATGCTGCTGTTACTATTAAGGCAGCTCTAGGGCTGTTTTGTACCTCTGGTCTGCCCCAAAGCAGTTATTGCTCAATTGCAGAGCAGCATTTTTGTGTCAAATAAAGCTTGAAAGAAAAATAAATAAAATAAACCCTAACCTGACAGCATGCCTGAGATAGGAATGCAGATTGCACTAGTCCAAGGGCTAGTTCTTGTTCAGATCAGTCTGGATCAGTCCCACAAAATATTACACTGGAAGAGTCCCATTGAATTCTAGCTGCTCTTGAGTCTTACAATACTACATTTTCTGTATTTTGTACAATTTCTACACCATTCAAAAACAGAGGACCTCACCTCACCAGTAATAATGAGTTGCTTCTAGAATTGGCATGGACCACAGTTCCAAATCAACGTGTTTGTTAACAGGCATCTATACCCAACAAAGCAGATCAAGGACTATTTAGACATTACCAAACCAGCAAATGAAGCTTTAAACTTGCTTAAAGTTTACAGACATATTAGAAACTGAAGAAAGCAATGAACTTTCACCTTTGTAAGGTAGTTAGTGCTGCGTACAAGCACGTCCATCTCCATCTTAAAACAGTAACGTACCTCAACTCTTCAGAAGGCTATTCCAGAAGCTTGTTTTTCTTTTAATTAAATGGGAAGGACAGAAGAAGCTAAATTAATGAAAAATCTATGTCCATGTGCAATCCCTGTTTTAATTCTGTTTCTCTTCCTCCTTGATTTTTTACCTCAATTCAGTATACTTATAGAGAACAAATGTGGTCTTTCAGCCTGCATTTCCAGGCTCCACAACAGGCCACAGTAGCCTTTTAAATTATGCTCTCCATCTTCCTGTACAGCAAATTTCTATGAGTTATTCTTGAACAAGGATAATCATACTTATGTATAGATTACAAGTAAGATCTAACCAGCAAGATGTAAGATGCCTTACAACTTGAAATGTTATGTTGGGAACAGATCAGGAGAGCTGTGAGATGCTAATGAGGGTGCAGTATTAGGGATGAGAATGTTGACCACTTACTAGGATATGAGGCTATGGATTAATGCACGCGCCCTTCTTAGTTGAAATCTCTTAAACCCCACATTAAATTACTGCAAAAGAAAAAAATAAATAACATAACATAACATAACATAAAGTAAAATAAAGTAAAATAAAATAAAATAAAATAAAATAAAATAAAATAAAATAAAATAAAATAAAATAAAATAAAATAAAATAAAATAAAATAAAATAAAAAAAATAAAATAAAATAAAATACTGATTACAGGCTAGGTTGCAAGAAGCACAACAGCCTGACCATATGTACTTTGTTCTTTTACTAACACAGCAAGACTAAAAAGACTAGAAGAATTATTCTTTGCTACTTTCTGCCTTGTTTAGCCCTTTGAAGCTAACGGATCAGGTTAATGCAAGTCAACCAAGACAGAATTTCATGATGCATTTTGAAATCAAAATCATTTTTCCTTTTTTGTGCTTTTATTTGAAGTTGTTTTTTGATTTCTGGGTTGTTCACAGAGATTGTGCCACTTGCACCAAGGACCAACTGTGGCAAAAATGCAGGTAGAATCCTCTTGTGTATGTGTTGTGTTATGTTATATTATGCCAGGCCAATATCCAGTTCAAATGTTCTTAATGAAAATTAGTATTAGCATAAAATTTATATTAAACTAGTAAACAATAAACTGTACTTAACATTGACACAACTGAACTGTTAACAGATCCTCATCTTGCAACCGATGTTCATACCAAGAGAAATACTTGATTTCAGCAATTATCTTCCAAGTATTCTGGAAACAGGCTTCATTATCATTAGCACCAGAGTGCTTGGTAGCTTTTAGATCATTTTCCTTCTCATTTCTAGTTGTACTATTAAAAGCATTTCCTCGGTACTGAGGGCTGCAATTATATTCTGCCTGTGCCTTAAACCTCATACCCAGTCCATTTAGTTTCTCTGACAATCTCCCATGAGGCATAAGTCTGTTTCCCTCACCAAGCTCATTAGTATCTACTCCCACTCCAGCAGGTAGATCTCAGACTTCGAAGGTCTTTTACTTGAAAGTCTATTTTAATGGCAACTGTATACAGAGAAAAGGATTGTTATAAAGAGAAGATTAAAGGAAATCAGTGGGTATCAGCTTTTAAATAAGAGTAACAACATCTTTGCCAACAAAACCTTGCAGTGTAGATCTGACTTGAATGACCACTTGAACCAAAAATCCAGAAAGAAAAGTGGGTTTACATAACAAGATGCTAATGATATGGTTAAACAATATGCATTTTACTGACACACTGATATCTGCAAAAAGGTAGATCCTAATGGCAGGTATGCATGCTTAAAGTGTATCTTTCCCATAAAACTGCTTCCACACTAGAGTTTTTGTCATTGTGCCAATTTTATATTTTAAAAATGGTATCTTTATCTATTAAAACAGAGTAACTATTCATAGCACTGCACAACGTTAGGATCTGCTAACCCTAACCCTAACCCTAAGGTATGGGTAAGATATTACTTAAATGAAGCCCCTGACCCTCTTTCCCTCATCAACTGAGTTTTTTATTTTTTTTTCCTCCAAGAGTCGATCATGCTGTTATAGTTATTGTGTCTGTGCTCCAAAAAAGATAGTATTTCTTCTGAGAGATATATTTGTGTCTCACTATATGCCCTTGATAACACTTAAGACCTTCATGAGTTTTCCTGAACAGGATAAAATTCTATGTACGTCTCAAAAGCGTGACATACCTTGCATTTTAAAAGCATTTGTTAGGAGGTATAATACATACAGCTCTGTCTCTGAATGGTAAAGCATAAAAAAAATCTGACAGAGGAAGGGAAAGTGTGGATGCGGATTATGGGAATGCTACCAATTCGTATAGGAAGAGAAATGACTCATCTTTTATGAAAAGTTATCTGAATGCACTTAGCCAATACTTGCGCTTCATATCCGTCAGGCTTAGAGTATTTCTGGGAACCTAAAGAGCCTGACATTCCTGTCAGCTCCAACAATGTGTACTCTTAATTTAGATATGCATACATACATTTATGAAACATTGCTCCTGTCAAGTGATCTGGGGGCTCATCCGCAGAGGGAATCTATTCTGGAACACGCCAGGGCGTGAATGTAACCTGTCCACACAGGGAGTTGCACAGAACTGGTACTGTATAGCTGTTTTATCCTGATTCCCCTTTAGTCAAGGATGAAAAAAGAAAATAATCACTATTTTGCTGCTGGCTTTTGTGAACTTGCAGTCTTGTTAATTACATGTCTTGTTAATGCCCAACTCTCAATTTTAAGACGATACTTTACAGGGTACATCAGGAAGGAATACAGCACTTACATAACAGCAAAGACAAAATTACTCTGATTAACTAAGCACTTCATAGATTTAAAACTCTAAACAGAAGAAGTAAGAACTCTTAAACAGATATGTTAAATTGCTTTAAAAAGAAAAACACATGCTTACCTGTGGTATTAACTTAAAAAGGCACTTGAAGAAGTATGGAAATCAGCAAATCAGTTGTTGAAATCAAAGACTGTGGAGTTCTAGTAGGGATCACAGGCAAAAACTTTGCTGAAGATCTAAGAGAGTCACAAGCTGTGAGTATTTGAAAGGAGGTCATCCTTCAGACTGCTTACAGACTAGCCTCCTAGACAGCTTCTGCAATCATTTATTTTCAATATTCTGGGAAATAAACACAAGATTTTGCTTTTGCAATGTATGTATTTCTGGAACTATTTTGTTTTCACTAAGTTCTGAGATATAGAACGCGAAAAATAATAATTTGATAACCAGAACCTGAAGATCTGGACTTTCCTCCTCAGAAGGAAATTAAATAGAAATAGTGTATTGTGTACATCCCTCCTGATCTGGATACTTCTACCTGTGGTGCACAGTTACTCTAAAATAGAAGCAGACAGCATAAAATGCCCGGAATGCAGTCTGCCTGGTCTTTTTTCTTTGTGATTATTTTCTTGCACTGTCTGTGACGTGATGTAAATGACAGTCTCAGTTTCAATCTGGAATTTCACTGTGGAAAGCCCAAGCATGTCAAGTTAATTCTATTATACAGAACGTCTGCTCTACAGTTTGCAGAACTACGCTGACCGCTCTAGAATAACATCTTTGATGTGTGCCTTAGCATGGCAAATAGCAACAGACACCCTTTGCAAGGGAATTGCATTCCCAAGACCACCAACAGCAGTAAGACTGACCAAATACATACAATAGAAACCACTTTGAGTTATAGAAGGCGAAATTGAGAACGATTAATACAGATCACCCTTGACATCTTAATAGTTTAACTCTACACGATGCAGTCAAATAGCATAACTTCTCTAAAGATTGCAGTGGTTAAGAGTAATTTCTTTTCCTCAGACTTGCTCATGGCAATATTTTCTCGTATAGCCAACAAACTTAAGAGAAATTTAAATTTTTATGATGAAAAATGATCACACTTCTTACCGAGCAGTTTACAAAAATGAAACTACCATAACTCAACGACTGTGCCAAAGACTAGGAAGTAAAATTAATTATGCTTTTCAATAAAAACACAGAAGTTCAAAGGCATAGCAATCATATAACAAGAGAGCAGTTGTCCCATAATGCACATACCCACATACCTCATTACAAGGGCCCTGTCATTTAGGAACTACAAATCTCAGTTTAAAGCACTACTCATTACCGAGTTTGAGGGCTTCGCAACTGTGAGTAGAGTAAAATGTTACAGGGGAGACTGCGGTGGAGCAGGACAAGAAAAAGATGGCTGGAGACATGGAGGTGTTGACAAGGTTGATGGGAGAAATTTAATTTTGAATTGTATTTAATTGTATTTGGCCACTTATATTGACCTTAAAGCATACACTTTAAGTTTCCTCTTCTAACATTCAAAAAAAGATCAAGACACTATTGTAAAGCATCATAAATACTAATAAATGTGTTTCAGTAACATATTACTGTTTTGAAGATCAGTCACACAACTGTTGTACACTTCAGGCTGTATTTTAACATCCAGGCTTCCTAAGGGATTTATAATTTCATTTTCCTCTTACCCAAGTTCCCCTCCACCACCAAAACAAAAAGATGTAGCTTCTGTTTAACTAAAAGGTAATCTCACCAAGTTTATAATATAAAACACGATGAAAGCAAACAAAGAAGCAAACTCAACTCTGTTCTTGTCACAGCCTATCTGCTTGGATTATCTCCTTTGGTTTAATTGGAATTGTATCCTTTTGTACTGACATAATGGTGAAGAGCATGGCTAATTATCTTCTGGGTTTTCAGGACATCACCATAAAAATACTGTAAAATCAAGAATCAGTAACCACAAACCTGCAAGAGATTAGATTTGTTCATTCTCCGTCTAGACAAAGTAGAAATGAGTCAGTGTGTGCCTTCCTGAGTCAACAGAAATACATGGAAAGTTACAATAGGTTACAAGGACTCCATGAAGAGGTTACTTGAGCTCATTTCCAATATAGAAAAGGATCATTTTTCACATCACTAGCCAATTAAATGAGTTCAAGCAAACCTCTTATATCCTGGGGCAATGCAAATTCACAAGGAATAAAAAAATAGCACTTAGTCTTAGAAATCCAAAGTAAGAGATCAAAGGAAAACACACAACAATACTGCAATGCAAATGAGGCTTTGCCTGGAAAATAAAAAGCTCTGAAAAAATGTCCACAACAGCAGAATTCCTAGAGCTCTGCGTTTTATAAACCCAGTTAGCAGGGCTTGACTCATCATCTTTTCGATACAGAAGCATGACCCTTAGAAAGAGATCTGTGCTATTGGAAAGGCAGTCTCAGCTCCCCAAAGTTTGACGCTTCAGAAATATTTAACTTCTGTTAAATGTTGTATTGAATTTTTTTTTGTTCATTTTGAAGTGATTATATCCTATCTACCGTGCAAACTTCCCGTTAAAATAGGAAGCTTCGGGAACGGGAGAATTTTTCAGTCTGAGAATAAAGAACTGAACCCAAAAGCCTACAAGTGCAGAATCCCTTTACTTTAGACCCTCTGACAAGTATCATCTGTCTTAATAATGCTTCTAATTTGGTAGAGGAAGATATCATGGGAAAGTGGACCAAATATTGCAGTGAAACTCTGAGGCAGAAATTACAGTTGCTGAAGACTCCAGTTACTTCTGGTTTTTCCCTCTTGTAAAATTACCCACAAACTTTTTATTTTCAAGGTTTACAATCTATCAGGGTAATACGCTGTCAAGCACTGATCATTAACTTTTCCCTTCTGAACAGCCCATTCACTAGCCAGCGTTTGCTCTTACTTCCAGATATTTTATGTAGATAAGCCATTTGTAATGCTGCATTTCGATAGCATCAGATCCCACAGGCATCTGTGCATGAGCCCATATGGGGTCTGAGAGGCTCAGCTTAGACTTTGCTGTGCATTGATGCTGTCAGAACGTGCAGCTGCTCCGATTAAGGCGCTTCTCTCTGTTGTGCATGTAGTCCGGTGGGAGACACAGAGGTTTGCCTGCAGTTAGATAAGCACAAAAAGAAAAGGAAGAGGCTTCCCTGCAAAATACAAAGCCCTACAGAATCTCTCTGAAGATGATGAGACAGGAAAAACACAACACGTACAGAAAAAAAAAGATGAATTTGTCTCTGTGTGTAATGATGCAGGTATAGATCTCTGATTAGACATCAACTTTAAGCAAGCCCTTTGCATGAGAGGAGTTACCAAATTTCAGACCTACATCTCTGTGACATTTGCAGATATTCCACATATAGATTCACACACACTTCATAATGCATGTGAATTAAACTTCCAAGTCCGATGTTTTCATAAAATTAGCATGAATACACAGGTGTACCCATAGGCCCAGCTCTAGCTAATCCCCAAACTATTCTTGGCACATCACCAAGCAGCAGCAGCTATAATGAATGGCAACAGCAAAGCAAAGATAGCCTTATCTTTCTGGCAAGAGCTCTGAAAACTCCACAAGAAACTCATTATCACTAATGCAAACCCAATAAAGGAGGGAAATGTGCATTTGCTAAGCGGCACTCTCACGGGGGCATCTGTACAGAGTAACATCCATAGGAGCTTATAAAACTTTCTATAATAAAAAACAAGCAGTAAAGATTCTTGCAGTACAAAGCACGTGGGGAAGCAAACAGCCATTTTAAACCATCCTGGATCATGACTTTTTCTATATTGTTTTCTCCTGCTTATTTCCCCTTGGGGTCTGTTCATTTATTTATTAATTTGGTTTGTGAAGATAAAACCTTTTGGGGAACTATTAGTTGAGAATATCAGAGATTTTTTTTAACAAGTTTCAAATTATGTTTGTAAATTTAAAGCTTGGGTAGTTAGTAATTTCATGGACAAAAAGAAAAGTACTATGTTGTGCCTGACCTCAGAAAAATAAAAATTAAAAATAATCAGCAATACAAAGCAATAATGAGGCTCCTTGAAACCTGTTCTTAAATACCCCTGCAGTCCATGCCATCAGCACGTGCAAGAAGCGCAGCTGTGGTAGGCCCTGCAGTGAGGAGGTCAGGACTTCAAAGCCAAGCTTTTCAAAGGCCTCTCAGTTCCTTGCAGCCCTGCAGAAGACAGCAGTGTTTCTGTTTCAATTCCTTATAACTAAAAATACGAAGATATGCATACCTACAGGGTGTCTCTGAATGCAGACTAACATTAAATGAGAGGGGTTTTTTTAATGCAAAAAGCATCAACGGGCAAGCCATGGTATCAGTGGGTGGAAGGCAGGTGTCAGGGCTGTGTCAGAGCCAGGAAAGGTGCAGTACGCTGCTCTGGAATACTGCCATTGAAATCAGAAATGTCTTTAAGGCTACAGAAAATGTACCTCTTAGAAAACTTCCATTTTAAAACTCCTTTATATGAGCTCTCTCTCCCAGCTTCAGTTTTTGCGCCCCGTGTCAATGGGCTGGATTTCCTCTTGCAGGCTGCAAGTCCTAATGCTGTGGCAGCCCTCCCCGCCATGCCAAAAACATTCAGATTGCACTCAGTCAGCACTGCAGGCCCTGAGTCCTGCCTTCCTGACTCTCCCCCAGGGGAAATCACTCCTAAGAGCAACTTCCATTGCCTGAAGATCAAGAAATGCAGCAATTATGTTCATCGTGATTGCCACCCCCACTTGCACCACTGTGGGTAAGATTTTCAGGCATGACAAATACCAGCGAGGTCTTGCAGTTTGTCACAGTGCCTGACATGCTACATTCTTTTTAATTCATGTTTTATTTTCTTTGTGCTTTTGGTCACTAGCCCAGTAGACAGTGAAAATACAGAGATATTAATATATTTCTGCATTCCTAATCGCGTCTGGTCTTCAATTCTTTGAATATGATCTCATCTTCTCCTGCTTTCTGATCTGATCTTCTCAGGCTTTAGCCTGCACACCCCCTGGTCTTCTAGCTTGGCAGCTTTTGCTATGTGTCAGAACACTGCTGCTGATCACAGATCCCTTCTCTTGCATGTGTTGAAAACATTAGATACTCTATTGCCTTGTTTTTTCTTGAAGCATCGCATATAAGCTTTTCCTTGCTATCTAGAGCATAATAATCTTACTTATTTCTTTTTCTCAAATGTAATTTCCCAACACAAGTGTAAACTCTTCACAATCCTACTGTCTTTCTTACTCCTTAGTCCCTTCCCAGTCCAGCTGCTGCTGGATCTTGTATCAAGCTGCTGTCTTACGCCTGGACTCTTCATCCATCATATCTATACCATCTTCACAGCCCTTTCAAGTATTGTCTTAAATATTCTAGACTAAGCAACACATCTTCTCTTCCATGATCATCAAGAATCCCAATGTCCTGTATTATTCTTCTGCCTGTTGTATTGAAATTGTAATCTTTCTCAGTGAAGATACAGGTCTCATATCCATGCCAAGGAGCTTAGCATCAATTGAACTTGCCCCCAAAAGCGAGGGTTTTTTTTTAATTTATTTTTTTGTAAAGACACTATTTTCATATTTCCAGTCCTACTGGGGAAAGTAGATATATATGGGTGGGCCTGAAGTATCCTTGTATATAAAGTCTGTTCCATGTAAAACAATCAATCAAACAAACAAACAAACACAAAACAGGAGCAAACAGTAAGTAGTGTGGTACTTGTGTCAATGAGGTACAAAGTTGTTTTAATAGCATTTTATGCGAGGAAGGTAAAATTGAGCCACTTCTCAGATTTTGCACTCCTCTACTGCAGTTATTAGAGTGATTTACTTTTTTGGGGTTAAGGAAACAACATTAAGGAAGGAGAAACTGCCACAAACATTTTGAGACACCCAGCCTTCTCTGAATGCAAAGCTCAAGAAATCTCATGAACCAAACATCTTGATTTAACTTATCAAATACACATAAATTTTACAGTTACACATCTGCTGTTAATCACCTTCATAGCATAAGCTGCTATTCTACCCCAACCTCCCGAGTGATATGGTAGAAGGAAATACACGGAAAAGAAGCTGGCAGAAGAGATCAGACCAGAGCGCTACACCTATCTGAAAACTCAGTTTTCTTATCAGATGCTTCAGATGCCTCAGACCTGCCCAACTGCAGCTTTCAGCTGTCAAAACCACAGCTGTTATTACAGGCTACAGTTCTTGCAGTGTCTCAAATACTGTATGAGTTTTGAGGACTTGCCTGGGAAACGTGACAACTCAAAAGATGATTTCCAGTCACCAGGATATACCTGCAGCTGCCTGCTTGCAGAGTAGGTTCTACCTCTGCCAGCCAGGATAACAGGGTGAGACTAACAACTTCTGTTGTGGAATACACTCAGAGAAATATGGGTTGCAACAGCTTGAGAGGAAAATAAGAGTGAATATATGTATACACACACATATATAGGTATATAGCTGCAGCAAAATGGTCCATTCAACAGGAACAGGAGGACTTCAACATACTTGGGAAAATGCCAAATTCTATAATACTGAAAACTAAAGTCTAAGATTCTGTCTCTGATATTTAGAGTCATTATTTCAGACCTGCAAATACAGAAAGACTCGTCTCATTCCATTCTTAATTTGTATTTTTAGGATACTCCAGAAATATATATGCATGTAGGCACGTATGTTTAAATATATTTAATATGTGTATGTCTCTCTCTATATATACACATACACAAATAAGTGAAGATATAGATTTGTTTTAATTTAGTGAAACTTCTATTTCTGAAATCCAGTGAAGCCCATAGCCAATTTTAAAGTTAAGGAATTATGAATGCATACATTAAAGAATTTCTGCTACCTAAAGATACAGCCTGAGTTCCTGCTCTGAAGAACCAAAAATTAAATAAACCACAGAATTCAAATTTCATCTGCTTGAAATGAAGACAGGCTTTAAAAGGACACATTCCAGGCAGCTCCCTTCCCCATCTTTGTGTAATACTAACATGTTGTGGACAATAATGTGGCAAGACACTGCCCTAGGAGCTGCAGATTCCTCTGAAGACAATCATCTGCATAATATATTACTCAGTTACTTTCAGTCAGAATGAGTTCAGTTACCTGAGTATGGCAAAATTATGTCCTAATAGTGATGAAGCAAATGGGGTCAAAACAAAGAAAGAGTTAAAGAGTACTCAGAGAGACCAAGCTTGCTGGATTGCAAGGCTGAAAGGATACAGAAAGATAGAAGGGGGAAAAGAAAAAAAAAAAAAAGAAAAAAAAAAGAAAAAAAAAAAAAAGAAAAAAAAAAAAAAGGAAAGAAAAAGGCTGCTCTACACAGTTCTCTAATACCTATTTGAATTCTGAGAGTTTACTGACACTTGAAGCTCAGTAGAATTGAACCTAGAACTGAGAAATATACTCTGTGGTACAGCAAAGTGTATTTTTTTTTCTCTGTTATTTTGCCTGAATATATATGATGAACAATAGACCAATTCTTACCCATCAGTTGCTGGAACGTTGTCCTCATGCAAAGACAATCGGACAATTGCAGCACAAAGACATTTGCCTATAACATCAAGGAAATATAAAAGGTAGAATTTTAAATCAGGTAATTTTTGTTAGAATTCGTTAAAAAATCATTTTCATTGTATTGCAGTGTATTGTTCTATGCACCCCTCTAAGAACTGATCACAGTGGCTTTACTTAGTTACAGCTCGACTCTCATAATTATTATTGCTTAGGTAGAATTCAAACAATCTCTGTTAGTATTATCCAGTCAGAATCTGTTGTTACAAATTAGAAGTTGTTTATGTGTCTTATTTTTATTTGAACCAAAGTAGATAGATTGATAAAAGCACAGAAATTAATAGAAGGTAATTGTCCCACTAGAGGAGTAACATTTGCGTAGTGACAAATTATAACATGTACCTATAAAATGCTTCATAACAATCAAATAAAAAACCCTGTAGCAAATTCTGCTATGGATGTGTGCACTTCACTGGGGTAAGTCAAAAACCATATGATTTGCATAATAGAAGATACACTGAAGATAGACAATTAAAAATAAAGAGCAATGTTTAATTTATATGCTTATATATATAATATGCTTACAGAACAGGTAGAGATCTCCATGGACAGAATCTCTATGGTGAATATTTTAATGTCTTTCATTTTATGGCATTTAAATTGGCTGAAGAGAGTTGAGGTTCTGCTCTCTCCAGTTTAAGGGATATCAGGCAGAAAGCTGGTCCATCCTTTTATAGTTTCTTCTGCCATCCCTCTCAACATAACACCAGAAGGGGCCACAAGATCACCTGTGTGTCACAGGCCACTAAATTTACCCTAGACGCTCCACAGATCAGTCTGACTTTACTCTCCTGAATGCTGAAGGGATTTAGTCAAATTCAGCTGTGTAACACCTCCAAGGAATGGGAACCACCAAGTTACCATGCCATGGGGTTTCACACAGGTAGCTAAACTCCACCACACCGCTTCACCTCAGGACAGTGGGGAAAGTACTATGAAAAAAAAGCTCATGGGTTGAGATAAGGACAGGAAGATCATTCACCAATTACCACCATGGGCAAAACAGACTCAGTATAGGGAGATTAACGTAATGCATTGCCTGTTGTTAACAGATTAGGGCAATGAGAAACTAAGAGCAGACTAAAACCACCTTCTCCCCATCCACCCTCTTCCACCTCCTCACCCTGAGCAGTGCAGAGGAACGGGGAATGGAGGCTGCGGTCAGTCCATGACGCTTCATCTCCACCGCTCCCTCATGGTCCCCCTCTGCCCCTGCTCCATGTGGGGACCCTCCCACAGGATGCCGTCCTTCCTGAACTGATCCTGTGTGGGCTTTCCACAGGCAGCAGCTCTTCAAGCACTGCTCCCACACAGCTCTGTCCCACGGGGTCCATCCGTCCATCCCCCAGGAGCAAACTGCTCCAGCACGAGTCCCCCACGGCTGGGCGGCAGCTCCCCCCAGACCTCCTGCTCCTGCGTGGGCTCCTCTCCATGGGCTGCAGCTCCGGCCCGGGGCCTGCTCCACCTGGGACTCCTCCACAGGCTGCAGCGTGGAGATCTGCTCCATGTGGGACCCATGGGCTGCAGGGGGACAGCCTGCTCCACCAGGGGCCTCTCCACAGGCTTCAGGGGAACTGCTGCTGCCTGCCTGGAGCACCTCCTGCCCTGACCTTGGGGGCTGCAGGGCTGGTTCTCTCTGCATTTTCTCACTCCTCTCTCCCAGCTGCTGTTGCACAGGAGATTTTCCCTTTTTTGAATCTGCTCTCACAGAGGCCCAACCAGCATTGCTCACAGGCTCAGCTCTGACCAGTGGTGGGTCCCTTTGGAGCCAGTGCTGGAACGGGCCCTTATCTGACACGGGGCACTTCTCACAGAGGTCACCCCTGCAGCCCCCCAGCTACCAAGCCCTTGCCACACAAACCCAATATACATACTCAGCTTGGCTGCATGGCTGGACACTGGGTGAGATTTACAGAGAGAATCCCATCTAGCCAAGGGAAAGATGAGTATACCCAAGGCCCCTACCAATATAACCTGGAAGCAAAGTCTTTCCCAAGCCCAGATCTTGTGACTAGGTCATTCAAGATGACTTTAGACACACAAAACTATCCTGGGGCAAGTTTTCCCTCCAGTTGATTTCCTGTCTCTTGTTGAGGGCTTCAAGAGAGTCATAAAATACAAAAAGTAGAAGTTAACAAAAATAACACAACAGCCTGGTTATATGTGATGGGAAGAATGAAGAGACTCTTTCCTGTGTAGGAAATCTGCAGTTTTGAAATGTAGGGTGATTCTATAGCTACAGTCTTTATGTGTTATGAACACACCAACCACTAACTGGCCTTTTTACTCTCCCAGAACCCAGGAAGAAAGAAGGAGACATGTGCCATTCAGAAAGTCCCAGATCTTTTGGGACTTTCTTTTCAGGAAGAATTTCTGCAATATCTGAGCTTGTTGAACAATGTACTTGTATGCACGCTCATGGACAACACACACAGAATGAAGCTAAAGCTTTGCTTTTTGAATGATAGCTAAGCTGGGGTGCAACAAAGAAACAAACAAACAAATTACATTACACTTTCCCAGGTCAGTCATTCTGGTATTTAAATTGCACTCACAGCTAGAAAATTGCACCTCATGCCAAGGTTGGAGTTTTCTAATTTCAACTTCCAGCACTTAACAGAAAGACTTTATCATGAATACTTGTACACCGGACATGGGAACATAAATGAGTTATCGTAGGACAAGGTCAGGTGTTAGCTTCTGTATTAATAACTGTTCTTATCCCATGGAAAATGTGAGGCAGCTTGCTCTCAGGGACAGCAAATGTCTAGCAAACATCAAGCCACCCCTGGGAACACTCTTTCCCTGATCACATTTTGTTGTCTTCCTATTCGCATATTTCAGGAAGACCTCAAGAAGTAGCTTGTCCTGGTTTTTTGCATGCATGTTCACAGACAGCCCTGCAACATCTCCACCTCTAGTTTTACAAGAACTTGAATTTCTCACAGTGCCAGGACTCACAGGGTTGGTTGCCTGTGCCCTAATATCAAGCAGGGGCAAAGCACTACCCACACTTCTGCTTTCTTTGCCCTTCTTTTCTTAGGGAACAGTTTATGAAAGTCTATTCCTGTCAGATGATCCCAATTCCACTAAATTACAGTAATACCAACCATATCATATTTTCCTATGTATTTGAGCATCCCAACATCCTCTTGTTGATCAGGTAGGTTTCTAACATTAGTACAGAGTCAATTAAAATATATTTCTTACATGCACCTTTGTGCCAAATTAAATTAGATAATGTATGCGAGAATATTTTCAAGGAGTTGCTGTGTCAGGGGTGAGGAGATGTGCTGAGAATTTGAAACTGATGCAAGATATGGAGAAGAAAATTTGTGAAGTAGTAAGCATTGGAAAGTCACTTTGACCCAATTTTCCATTTTCTTGCAGAATGTCAGATTTAGTCAGTATCTAGGAGTGCACAGACATAGTTAGGTAACAACTTCATAATTTCCGCAGTCTACAACTCAGTTTTCACAGCTGCATTACAACTGCAGAAACAAGCGGTGTTCTCATCAGCTGTTCCAAAGGATGTTCTTTTCCCTTTCATTCTCTTGGCTGAAATTAAACATCCCCTGAAATCCACAGAACATGCTTGTACAGCTTTCTTCCTCATTTCTATTGCAAACCTCACTGGCAACTTAATACATTGCTTCTATTTCCCAGTTTTCCTCAAAAACTTGTTTTTTAATTAATTTTTTTTTCCTTGATGAATACACGAAGGATATCATCATTTCATTGTTTTTAATGAGACATTCTCACAGGCATCACTGCATCGTACTTTACAGTTGCTAATTCCTTTTTAGAAATACAGTGCACTGATTTTGCATATTGTCTTTTATAGCTATGGCACCTTAAAAGCCTGATGGCCTAAAGCTTTCCTGTGTATGCTCTTGGAGATGGAAATTCCTTTCCTAAAGACTCTTCTCCCTTCTGCAATGTACAACTACATTCTCCTTTGTGTATGTACATGCATACAGAACTTGCATTCAACTGCAAGGCATGTTTTGATATGGATATTTTTTACAGTCCCTTCCTCGTGTTATAAGCTTGTAGCTAACTGAGAGATTGACAAAAAGCAAGTCCTCAATTCCTTCAGAGTTTTCTTTCTCCACTAGAACTAAAGCTCAGTCCAGAGACCAAAAAGTCTCCCTAGCTTAGTACATTTTTTGGGGGGATCTGCTAAAACAGTTGTAAACAAATAAGTTTTGCAGTGCCAGGCCTCTTTATAGCAATTTTTTTCAAAAGTAGAACCCTTTGAAAGTCACTATACTCCACACCCTCTCTTGGAGTAGGTAATACTCTTACCTATCTTGGTCTTGCAAGGATATTTTAACTCATGAATTTTACAGAATGTGCTGATGTATCCCAGGTATCCAAGTAGGGGATAACATGGAACAATACGTGGAAAACTCTCCTCTATGATCCCTCATAGATGGATCAAAGAGAATTTCGATGCTTTTTTCTCATGACAAGCAAAAGAAACATTTAGGACACAGTTATAATGCCATAGGAAAAGTTTTTGCAAACAGAAAGAAGTAATTAGGTAAAAATATGGGAGAAAGATAAATTTCAGGCTAGATTTGAAAACAGATGAAGGCAGAAAAAATGCAGGACTTAGACTCGTCTAGGAATTCCTGTATTTTGTTAGAGATTGAATTATGCAAACCCTACAAATAAAAATATATGTATTCTGTTTTGAATGAATTTTCTGCAATCTCAAGGCAATGAAAACTGTTTTATTTATGTAAGCATTGTAAAAACATACTCATTTTCAACATCAGCTGATGACAAAATTACAGATTTTCAGGGTCAAGATCTACATAGTGGGACTGTGGTTAACCCCACTGAAGTCAGCAGCAAAATTCCGCTGGAGTCCAAAGGAAAGATGTGGTGAATCACAAGGCTACACCAAAGTAAATGGACAAACCTCAACATGTTTTGTCTGTGCTCCCCAGTAGGACTGATGAATTACTCTGCCTGTCATGTCACACTGCCCTTTTTTAGGCATAAAAACTGCTTGGACCTCTTCCAGAGAGGAAACCCCTGGAAGCTGCTGACTGCTGGTGTCACTTGTGAAGCCACTGCAGGGCTTGACTCATTTGCAACTTCTTTTTGCCTCACTCATCTTTCTTGTGTCTGCTCTCCATTTCCACACAGCAAGCAAGACCTCCTGTCATTGTCTTTGCTCCCATGCTGTTCAACTGGACTTTAGTATTTACTCCGGTAAAGCTGTGAGTACATAAATATGGAAAGATCTGCAGAAAGTGAAAACGTTACAAGGCCTATTCGGTTAATTTTACCATTAACAAAAAGGTTCCCAGTGGAAGAGATATAACGAGAGGACTGTAAACGCAAATTGTCCCCACTTGCTCCTGTTACAAAGATTGAGTCTCCCAGGGCAGAAAGGAAGGGGGAACGCAGTGATTCATTTGCTCGGTAGAAAAAAACCCTTCCACACACAAACAAACCACCTTGGGCAGAAGCCTTATAGCTGCGGCTGCAAAACTCCTAAGGTGCCTTCAGGAACTGGAACCTGCCCGCTGCTTTCCTTCCTCCAGAGGGTCTGCACTGAGCCCACCTCAGAGATGCTCTGCCACCCATCTCAGCCCTCCCTTGTGCCCAGGGTCTCCTCCGGGGCTCCAGCAGAGGGGCACACACCACAACGCACCATAACACAGCACCACACACACCATAACACACCATAACACACCATAACACACCACGGCCCCGCTTCCTCCCGCAGCCCCCTCAGCGGGGAGGGCTCGGGGCGGCTCCTACAGCCAGGGAGGCAGCCGCAGCCCCCTCACAGCTTGTCGGCAGCCCCCGATCCTCCATGCCGCTAACAAAGGAGCCGAGGGGCGGCCACAACCGCATCCCCCCCCGCTCCCCTCCCCATGCCCACCCACCCCCGGCGCCGCCCTCAGCTCCCTCCCTCCCCGGAGCGCGGCTGCCGGGGGCGCTGCCGCTGGCCCCGCAGCGCCTCCCCCGCGCCTCCCCTTCCCTTCCTTTCCCTTCCCTTCCCCTCCCCGGTGTCGGTGTCGGCGGCAGGGTGCCTCCGGGTAGGGCTGAGCGGGCGGGGTGTCTCCCTCCCTAGGCGGCCTTGCCCGGATGTGCTGCCCTGACTCATAGCAGCGCCGCACGCAGGCTCCGCGCACACGGCTGCCCCAGCACCCGGAGCACTGCGAGGAGGAGGAAGAGGAGGAGGAGGAGGAGGAGGTGGAGGACGAGGAGGAGGAGGAGGAGGAGGAAGGCTGCCGCCGCCGCCGCCATGGGTAAGCCCCCGCTGCCGCCCCTCCGCCCCCAGCGGCCGCTCGGGGCGACTTTGGTGCAACTTCCCCGCCGGGCTCCGGCCCCTGCGGTGCAAAGTTTTCCCCGGCTGCCGCCGCCCCCGAGCCCCCCAGCCCCATCGGGAAAAGGCTCGGGGTTATGTAAGGCAGCCCCGGGGGGCTGGGGGGCAGGTGGGATAACGCGGGCAGGAGGTGATGATATGAGCCCCACGCGGGGTCTGCGGGAGGCATCGGGGTCTCTGTGTCCCCCCCACCCTCCCCTGCTTGGGGAAGAGCACTGCTCGTGCCTCCCGGTGCAGCCATGTTCCCTCTGCCTCTTTCTCTTTAATATTGTACTTTCACGCCGTGCGCCGCTTCCCTGAAGCCCGTGTTGCGCCTGGTTGTTGCCTCCACAAGGAGCTCGCTGAATTTCTCCTCCCTTGCCCACCTTGCTCCCCTTCCACGCACCACGGCTCCTCCGCCAGCAGCGAGAGTCACCAGCAGCCTGGCCGCAGCGTAGAAGCCACGGGGGGCTAAGGAGAGACCCCCTTGGTGTCCCCCAAGGGCCCGGCCACGCTGCCAAGTGGGCTGCGGGTCGCAGATCCTGCTTGTGGTGGTCCTGAGGGCACCACTTCACTAGCAGGGCGAGGGGGTGGCAGCCCCCAAATTGGGCTCAGGGGGTTGACAGCGGCACTTCCTGTGGCCCTTTGGTAGCTGGGTTGGTTTCTCTTTTTGCTGCTCGCACGCGCCTGTCCCTCGTAGCTAGAAGTTTCCATGGAAGGAAGCAGTGGCAGGGCCTCGGTGGTTGCTGGTGGTGAAGAGGGGGTAAATGGTCGCTCGCCTCCCGTGCAGGAGCAGAGAACTTGTGGGGAGCTGCTCAAAATGGAAGCTGTCAGGGTCAGGCGTAGGGAACAGCTACTGGGTTTCCTCAGAATAAGGTACAACAACATAGCAAAGTTGTCTTTATTTTCATGCAGGTTGAAAAGGCAAGGCACCAGGATTCAGTTTCAGTATGTATCCTGTCTGTATTCACAAAGTACAGCTACTAAGCCCATCATTCTGGGCAAAGTATAGATGTAACTAATCCTGTTTCGGCTTCCAAAAATAAAAACTTCAGGACATCAGCTAAAACCTGTTCAGAAAAGCTGATGCAGAACTAGTGCAGCTCGCCTTTTTAGATGAGACTACATTTCAGTTGCAAGCAAGTTTGTAAACGGCTTGAGGATCTGCTGCAGCTTGCTGTATAAGTAAGAGTAATTGTAATGTTTTTCAGGAAGACTGAAATAATTTTCTTGGAGTATCTCTCATCACCTGTCCATAACTGACCAGAGAGATTACTTGTGAAAATATCGAGGAACCTTTTTTTTTCCCCTACTTCTTCACATACCAGGGCCTGACAACATTGTCCTTAAAATCAAGGCAAACTCCGACAGCCTCTGCAGCAGCTCTTGTTGCTCCAAGGAGTGCATGGCAAAGGCTGAAATTGGTTTCACCTTGACTAGCAACTAATAATGACTTCCCCTGTTGAAGGTCTATGTTTAAGATCACAATCAATGCAGTAGCTTCCCTTTTTCCTTGTACAGTATTTGTTTCATTGCATAGCAGCTGAAGATTTCTAGAATTAAATCAAGGCAGAGTATTTGCGGTGTTCAGTTTGTTCTTCCTATAGCTCGTACATCATTCCATAAATCATGCTCAACAAACAAGCATTTGCAGCAGAGGGTGCAGTAGTGTCTTACAGTTAAACATATGTTTTATTCTGTGCTTAGAAAGGCAGGTATGGTATTAGCTGATTTGTATACTAATGCTATAGAGTAAGTATATTTCAATTCCAGTCAAAAGATTTCTGCCATTAAAAATATTTATTGTGTATACATGGATCTGCATTACCTTTATTGTATAGAAATCTTTCTGCTGCCACTTTAGCTCTATGTGTCGATTCCTCTGGAGTTTCTTGTGGTAGCTTTTTCCTCCAAGAGGACAGTGGCTTCCTTTCATTAATATCAGTTCTTCCCCAAATTGTTACTTTTGTTGCTTGTATTTATGTTTTTTTTTTGTTGTTGTTGTTGTTGTTTTTTTTTAAGTCATGTATAAGTACAGTTTAAACAATATTCATCTTTTGGCTTTGTGCGTCAAGTTGCTTGAAGTACTCCTGGCAGTACAGCACTTTGAGTACTTGAGATGATGTGCGCCACCAGTAATTTACTTCTATTTTTATAAGGACAATTATAGGTTGTTACTTTTCAGTTACTGATGTAATGCTACAGTTTCCCAATGAATAGTCCCTTTCCTAGTCAATTTTCTTGTTTTGTTTTGTTTTCAGTCTTGAAAAACACAACTTTGTATACTCTTTTGCAAACATACTGTAGCAAGGGTAATTTTACTGTTTTAGGGCAGTGGCTCATGGAGGTTATTGTAAGCAGGCTGCAGTTACTCCACAAACACAAATCAGTAAGATAAAATCAGGAATATGATTACGTGCTGACAATTCAACAGTAATCCATCGGCCCCAAAAGATGGAGAAACACCATGAGAGTTTGTATACAGAATACAAATACAAATCACAAGATCATTTTTAGAGCGTGTATCAGTTTGCCTGAAATGTAGATGTTATGGTCTGCAGTAGTGAAAGCTCATGAACAATGTTCTTGCGTTTTCAAAGCACTGTTTTTATTAGCAGGAAATGGAAGGCAGCCTCTGTTCTGATGAGGCTTGATACCCACTTGGGTACTCAGTTGGGCAACAAACTGTGAAAGCGACCCGCCAGTTTCTTAGACTCTCTTTACAATACCTAGCAGTAATACCATCATGGCAAGATACAGGGGATACACAGGCTATAATGTAGATGGACTTGTTTAAGTACTGCCTATTTAGCTATGCTGTTGTCAGAACAAAGGTTTATATTACCCTTCTCCTCCCAAAATACTCAATTTTCTCTCCCAGTTTCCATACAGGTTTACCACATGCGGCTATGTATTAAGCTTTGGGGTCAGCCTGGTGGCCGTGAACTCCAAAGTGAACTGCTGATCAGGATATAACAGGCCATCCTGTCTTCAGGACATTGATTCATTAAGTAAAGGAGGCAGAAAGGCGTGAAGATTCAGGCATAGTAGTATGCAGGAAGATGGGGATAAGCCTGCATGCTTTCTGTTTTTTTTTTTTTTTTTTTTTTTTTTGTTTGTTTGTTTTTAAAAAAAAAAAAAAGAAAAAAGTATCAGTAGCTGCAGACGTGAAAGGAATGAAAGTCTTCCATCTTGAGAGCTCTTTTGGTACTTTTTTTACAAGAGGTGCAAGTCAGCTTAACAGATTGCTTGGAAAAGTAGTGTATTAATTGCACAAAAAGATCATTTTAAAGTCTTCCAAAGTTTTTGCCAAAACAATGAGATTTCTTACAACACCAGCATATTAGTTCTATGCAGCAAGAATACACCAATTTAAGCCAATACAAAATGTATTACCATTTCCTAAAAGCAAGACTGATTTTAGCAAAAGACTTGACTTGAAAACACAAAGACAAGAGGAAACTGATTTTAGACTCTCTTCTGTTTCAGTAATGTTCCTCGATGCCAGAGAGGTTAGGTTAGTTCTGACTACCCTTCCTTAATGAATACTGTTCCTGTTTCTTGGCCAATATTTGTGGTCTTTCATTATTATATAAGACAGAAACCAACCAACTTTGTCTTCAGCTTCAGGTTAAGGGCTTCATTCAAAAGTATGTTTCCTAAGAACAGAATATCAGAGGTTGCTTCAGAAGTCTGTAAGGAACATCTGGCTTTCTGTAGAGTCAAAATAAAAGTGGGAAGAGAAAGGGCAAAAAAAAAAGAGAACGGATGAAACCTGAAGGAAACAAAGCAGTGATAATGGAAATGAGAGAGCTACCAAGACAAGAGACAAGAATAGAAAAGAACAAAAGTCCCTTAAGGGAAACGTGTGGAGGGTGAGAAATACTAGAAGCAGAGGAAAGACAAGGATAAGGAATGAATGAATGGAACAATAGAGAACAGAAATAGCAAAAAGAAATTGGGAACTCTACTACCCATCTTTGTGTTCTCCCCACCACCATCAATCTCCCAAGCTGAGAAAATAGCCAGGGTATAAGTGATGTAAATAAAATCGGAGAATTCTTACCCTCTTTTCTTTTGTAGTTCATTCTGGCTGCAGCTGACAGTCCTTGAGAAGACTCATTATAATTCTCAGCCTTCCTCAAGTAAAGCTGATCTATTTCTGGAAATTCTGAGGACTTCATTATTTATGAATATGTAAAAAAAAAAATAAATATGAGATTAACATAAGCTAACAGTTGTTCAATAAAGGGGAAAATAATGTCACCATTTGACAGGAGAGAAAGCTAAGTTCCATCTGTGGCATCTGTCAGTGAGGCTGGGAATGATCTCTTCTTAAGTCTGTTGTAGGATGCAGTTCACGTGTTGGGAACATTAAGGGTGACCCCGCTACTGAGATAAGAGAGAACCCACTTTCCACTCTTGGTTAGGCCACCTGGGTCTGCATGTTGAGGAAAAGAAGTATCCCCTCTGTCTTTATACTGTTGGAGGTGTTACATTTAAGATTGTAACTTGTTTCCAGATTAAAATTGCTTAGGAGCTACATATAAACTTCTGAAAGTTGAGTCTTAACAATGTTTACGTGTATTCTTCAGCTACTGGAGAAATGTTTTAATGACAGTTTGGATATTAATTAGACAAGGAGCTTTTCCTAGTAAGGCATTTTGTCCTCGCAGTGGAAGCTGCTACTTACAGTCTCCCAGGACCTCTTCTTGTTAAATATGGTCTAGAAACTTGTTTCTGTTTACAAATTTTAATATAATAGCAACCAGATGGAATTGGTTTTGGTAGAATAAAATGATGGCTAAAAACCACAGACTTCTGAGCATGGAACTTGCATTTAGTCCAAAAAAATAGCTGATGTGTTTTAGAATTTTCATGTGCTCCAGATATGCCTAATCGAGTTTGTAAACTCTCCGAAACAAATGGCTTTGGTTCGAGGAGCTTCAAAGCCGTGCACCCAGCCTGGCGACGTGTGTTCAGCCCGAGTCGCGCAGCTCTGGTTTAGGGAGCTTTGAAGTTGTGCAGAGACCCTGGTGATCTCATACGCTCTTAAGCTGTGGCTCAAGAAGATTACGAACTCGGCAGATATCCAGAAGAATTCGTCAAGTCTATAAACCAGATAACTGCTATTCACTTCTCTCCAGATAGAGGATGGAGTTAAGTGCAGGGTGCTTTGATACCTGCACATGAATACAGCATACCTGAAGTACTCACGTAAGGACGGCTCTTAGAAATGTCCCAGGCTCCAAGCAGTTTCCAATACATCTTTGCAAATTCTGATAGAAGTGGCAGGGAATAAATGTGTGTGTGTGTGTCTGTAGTAACTGGAATTCAAAACATATATAAATTGAGAAAACGTGGATGTCTATATAAAGTTGTGTTAAAATTTGCAGCCTAAAATGAAAGCATTTCATGCTTTCTATCTCCATGTTAAACAAAAACCTCTTATGAAAATTACATTTACATATTTAAAAATCAGGGAAAATTAAAAAAAAAAAAAAAATCATGCTTTGCAAAGGAAATATTTCACATTATCCATTTCAATACTTAGTCCCAGTTTTCTCACACTTCACATCTCTTAACAAGCTTATGGCTTCCTAATCATGTATTACAGGAATATCCGAGGGAGAGGTCAATTATGAGCTTTTGTTAAATCACTGAACTCTTCTTTGTGTTAGCGATGGCTTGGTGAGATTCGTGGAAGATAAACCACAATTGTTGACATTCATCAGTTATTTTCTGCCACTGATATTTGCCAGCCTGACAGGCACAATTATTTTGAAGAAATATGCAAAAAAAAAAAAAAAAAAAAGCTAATTTTTATTTTAATTTTTTTGTTGATATTTCCTACCAGTTGACTCAGATTTGGCAAGCCATGTTGGCCTCTGATTAAATCCAGCTAAGCAGGTGCTTAGATTCACTTGGTGAATAAGCAGCCTTTCTTTCAGGCTTAGCACCTCTGCTCTTGCAAATCTACTTGGGACTAAGGCTGGACAGAGAGGAACATGGAAGTGATCGAAGAGAGGGATGGAGACTGAAAGAGAAGACTGAGATTGAGGGAGGAGATCAGCTAAACAGAATAGGATGTATGATGTGACGAGGATTGACCAGAATTTGGGAAGACTTGCCGCTAATCCTGTGGGAATCAGGCCTTTGGGAGGCCTGGGGAGGTGACAGCTTGGTATCTCCTGGTAGCCTGGAACCTGCTTGTCTGCTGTCAGCCACCTCTGCATTTTTAATGGCCTTTCTGATACGCTAACATGGGAGCATCAGGACACACAACCAGTTAAAAAGCCCTCTCCTTATTGAATTCTTCACTTTTCAGTGATGTCTTTACCTCTAGAATACACCAGTCCAAAAATAACCCCAAATATAACATTAATCATTCTCACATGCTGTCTTAAGTGCAGTAAAGAGGTCTGCAGTTTAAAGACAACTCTCACACACCTTGCACTTTACAAACTCTGTTCTACCCCTTTTTTTCCTTAATTGTATCCAGACTGGAAACTAAAATGGCATTGCACTGTCTGGATTAATTCTGTGATAGCATTTCGTGGATGGAAGCTGAAAACTGGTGGCTTAACAATTCAACTTAAATGTAAAAAGACAAAATCCGAGCACCTGCAAGGCTTTGTGGTTTCCAGTTTAAGTGAAGCGTTTGGCTGGGGAGATGCACATGGTGCTGAGCACGGCCTGCTGTCTGGCAGCTAGGAACTCCTCTCGAGAGCGTGTTTAGAAACATTTCCTGTCTTTGATGCTGCACCAGTCTCATGACATGATAATCCCGTGACATTATTGGGACTATTTTAGCGTTTCTAGCCTTAAAAGAGCCCTTACGAGTACATGTGACTGTTGCACTGTAGCACTCGCGTTCCCTTCTCTACCCTTGCTAGGTTCATTCCCATATCCCTTCTCTGCTGAGAAACCCAAGATGCTCTCAATTTGCAGCGCCCAGTGCCCTGCAGGCATAACTGAGTTCAGTACTGCCAAATAGCTGCTTGTGCTACATGAAGGCTTTGGAACGATTTCCGTAAATCAAAATGCTGTTTTATCTTGACAGCAGGAATAAAGCATGGGAAGAGAAAAGGGCTTTAAAACCAAAGAAGGATTGTACACATCTTTCTTATCCAAATCTTCCCTGTCCACAGAATGTTTAACTTACCCCTCCTGGGCCTCTGGAGGAGCTGACTGAAGTCAGTCTTTGAGCCGGGTGTGTATGGTAATAGCATGCACCACCTCTGACTGTTTTCCCAAGCACACCCCTTCTGAACTTCACCGAGCAATTGAAGAGGAAACGCAGGGAGTGAATACGACCGTCGAGAAGAGTGGCAGCAGCAATGAAGTTTCGAGGCATTTCACGCTTGCTGCTGCCTCCCCCTGAAGTAACTAGTAGCCATCATTTTTCCTCCTTCCCCTCCTGTGCCTTCCATGCTTATGCATTGACCTGGTTTTAGGATCAGGATGTAGTTCTACCAAAAAAAAACAAAAAAAAAAAACAACACAGCAGAACATTGGCCTGTGAACACATTCCTTGTAAAAATGTCTGGTGTGATTAAATTCATTCAGAAGTACATTTAATAGGCTTTATACAAACACATTTGCTCTCATCGTGCCAAGCCTGTTGAGCAGTCCCCTTTGGTTGTGGATGTCTTCAGAGTTCAGGGGGGTTATACAGACCTGCTGCTCCTGCCATATAGAATTAGGGGAAATGATGGAGATTGAGGGAAAGGTACAGAATGTCCATATAAGAGATGGCTGACAGGAACCAAGCAGGTTCAGTTTTGTTGTGTTTTTATTTATTTTTTTAAACCTCCACAATAAGAATTTTATCACCCGTGTATAGTAGGGTAGTGCTTCAGTTGAATCAGACACACTGATCAATAAATTTACGTGCAGCAGTGCCCAAAATACACCGTGTACTTCCCAGGCAAAAAACATACTTCTCTATCTGATGCTACAGTGTCCTTATTTTCTTCAAGTCTTTTCTGCTTTCCCTAAGAATCCTTCCCACTCTCTTCCACAGCCATCCTATTCCTTCAGAGTTCTTTGCCCAGCTCCCTATTTCATTGCCCAGTTTTCTGTAACATCTTCCTCCTCTCTACCTCCTCCAGCTGTCTGTTCTTTTCCATCTTTCCTCCCGTCTCCCACTCTCTCTCCTCTTCTGGTTCTGTCTTTATTAATTATCTGTCAACTTCTTCCATCCTCTGCCCTTTCTGCTGTCTTTGTTAGAGAAGGAATTGAAAAACTAATATTCTACTTTCTAAGTTTCAAAAGCGTTTTCCTTTAATTAACTATCAGCTAGTTAAAACCAGTTTAAAATCATGTTTTAGTTGTGCCTGATGTACCGTAAGCAAGACTATGTGAAAGAATGTATCTCGCAGGAAAGAAACCATGCAGAATTGGGCCTTACTCATGTAAACGCTATTTATACAGCATTCTTGTACCCACACAAAGCCCACACCGAGTACCACTGAAGTCACTGGGATCCTGCTTTTCTGACTCAGCAATAGTAGGGCTTAAGCTGCATAGTTTGGGTGAAACTGCAAAATGGCATGGGTCACCCCATCATTTCAACACTTAGAAACACTGGCTTTCCAATCTATGCAGTTGAGGGAATGGAAATGCTAGAGACTGGGCTGATTTTGACTATCGGAAGCACTGTTATAATGTCTTTTATTGATAGATGGTGATATTGATAGACTGTACCAGCATATAGCATGTGAAGGAACTTGTCAAACGAAGAAAGCCGTATTCTATGTTGATGAAAATGATCTGTTGAACTCAATTTTTTTTCTTAAAAATTGATGGAATGCTATGGTTTGTAGTAATATGTTATTTCAAAGAAGAAGCCAATTTAACATTGAGATCATATTATTAGAACATCATCCTGTAAAAGCAATAGTAAGCACAGTGTCATAAGCTATTAATATCTATTCAGTTCTGTCCTGTAGCAGCATGGGGAAAAAGAAAAAATATGGTTTCTGAAGTCTGTTTCAGAAATTCATTTTGCAGCCATTAGATAATGCCTTTTGATGCTTTCTGATATTCCCAGAAAATGTTAGGAATCCCTCTCTGCAAGGCTGCTAGACGTTATACTTCTAATGACACATATTAGTGTGTGGACACTTAATGCTCCAAGGGGAAGAATGGTGGAGGGAAACAGGAACCAATTCAATGCACTTCTTCAGAATGCATCATCATCCCAGAAATGATCTGAAGTGCTTGTTTATCTTTATGAAGGCTGTAACTTCTCCTTTTATGAGGAGGGTGAAGGCATCACAGTTTCTTTTTTTGGCTGTGGAGAACAAGGTAGAATTTAAGTCTTCTCATACAGTCTCTGGAAGAGTTCTCTTGTGAACATAAAATTCAAGTTCTGTACATGTACCTAGTTCAAAACAGATGGCTGGAGGGAAAAATGCCCTAGATAATACAGCAGTTTATGTTAGCAAGGGGTGGACTGTTTTACTTTTTTTTCTTTTTTCTTTCTTTCTTTCCTTTTTTTTTTTTTTTTAATAAATTGATATTGTGTAGGTTTTCTGATAAAAAGCACCAGATGTGGGCTGCTGGATTACTTTTAGCATGCTTAGCCCTTCAAATTCTGAACAGTTCACAGTACTCAGGGCTCACAACAAACAAGGTGTCAGTCAGAAGCCAGCATACTTCAGCAACTATTTAAACTGCTTGCTTTTCTAAAATCAGAAATAAATGGTCATCAACAAAGCAGAATTTTTGGCTGTACATAAAGAACTTGCTGACTTTTTCTGAAAGCTGATTAATAGGCACATTTTACAAAATGACAATACTTGGCAGGTTGCTTGAAAAACTGGCTCTTCTTTTTGACCCTTTTTATGCCTTTAAAATAAATAGATCAGTCTATTAATATTTTTTCCATTACTGGAAATACGTTTCTTACAGTCAGAAATATGCTGAGAAGCCTGATGCACATTAAGTTTAGACTATATTTGAGGGTGCGGAGATGTAGCTTTTCGATATCAAATAGTAGATATCAGAATTGAAAGTTCAGGAATTGTTGCAAACTCCTGGTATTTCCCTTCTTATCTTCTCCCCAGACTCACGTTCTTCTTGCAAAAGCAGCCATGCTGTCAAAGTAGGCCTCTTCTGGTTTTGGTCAACAATTCGGAGTGAAAATATAGCAGCAATTTTCATTTTAACACTCAAGTCAAGTTAGACTTGCAGAGAACATTCAGGATAGGTTTTTGCTGGCTGCTGTGATTGTTTTATTTCTATAACAGTAAAGCGTTCTGTACTTAGGCTTTGATCACAGAGCATGTGTTGGACTTCAGTGTTCATTTCTAACACCTTAAGGGTGCAAGTGCAAATTTAGAAGCCAAATTCTGCTTGTTTACATGAGCACAGTGTTATTCCACTCTGTGCTTGTGGAACTAATTTGTCCCCAGAAGTCAGCATATCATCTGAATCTTTTCATTAGAGACGTTTCTGCTGCTTCATCTAATACAATCCAAGGGTAATGTAAAACCATCAGACAAGAAAGTCTGCTTGCTCTGACGTGAAAGGTCTGCAGGCTCAACACAGAGTTTATAAGAAGGCATTAATTCAATGGAAGAAAAGTTGTTGTTTTTTTTTTCAGTGCTGAGACATGACATCTTTAACTGTGATACAGCAAACTCCATCAAATGACAGCTTGAAGTGCGTGTTGATTTAAATGATGCTGGATTGCAGTGCTTCAGCTGACCTGGTTGCAGAGCTTTTAGAAAAGGTAATCTGTTGAAACCAGCTTTGCTGCTGAAGCCTCTGTGTAGTCAGATTATGGCCTCAGTTCCCCATTGCCCTGCATTATGCATAAAGTGACTGCAAATTTGATTGAAGATGGTAATTGGGCCCAAATTGTAGCTTTTATGTTCTGCCCGGGCATAAATGACCATAGGATAATGAGCAATAAAATGATAGGTAATAAAATGATGCCCATGGTGCCTTCATATCTGAGATGACTTGAAGAAGTCTTGTTTTTAAATACTCATCCTGGTTTAGTAGAGTTACTGGTTTTAAGATCTGCATACGGTTTTGAGGGCTGCAGTGACTCACAACTGTAGAAGCCAAAAAAAGCTGCAGATGTTCGGCGTGCTGGAGAATTTGCAGCACCAGGGAATTAGAGGTTGTATTCACCAAAGACTACAGCCACTCCGGTGTATCGTGGTGTCAGACTCTGGTCTGAGGAAATCTGACTTTTCATGCATTAGAGAGAAAAGGTAGATGTGCTAGTCACAGGTGACCAACGGTGACTGAAAAGATAACAGTATTGAGCTCTATCATTGAAAAAGTCCTCTTCAGAGGGATTTATAAACATTAATTCATCAAAATAGCCTTTTAAATGAGAGATTAAAGACAATACTGCGTTCAATTAAAGGAAAAGTGAAGCAGGGAAGTAAAACCAAATTCAAATTTAGCACCTTCCATCCAATCCATTTCTTTAAAAAAAGTGAAAGCAAGCAAAAGAGTAGATTGTAAAAAAGGATTTCTTCCTCTCTACTGCTATTCTCATGCAGATTTACAAGTGAATGGACGGCGGAAGACTGCTATTGACTCAGACAAGGAAACAGGAAATAAGTGAAACCTGGGTAATTGTTTTCTACCGTAAACTCTGAAATGTGAAAGTAAACAAGTAGCCTAGCAAATGAAAGGCGGGGTGTGCAAAAGAGATGTTGATTCACTATTTCTGAAAACATTTGCTCCCAAAACATGGTTATCTAATGTGGTGGTGCACCATTACGAGATGTATCAAGGTACAAAAGTTGTCAGAAAGACAAGTAGAATAAAAGCAGCATTTTCAGGCTTGAAGGCCTGTGTGCAGTCTGCAGCTCCTTAATTACCTCAAAACATAAGGTTTCTGGTCATTTTGATATTTATTTCATTATCTACATATCACCTCCTAACTATTAATAGGCTGCAAAGTTCCTATCAGCTTGTTTTAATAGAGTTAATGTATTTTTGTAGTTTGACTAGAAAATAGTTTACAAAATTCCAGCTGTGGTAATCATGTTCCATTTGTGTCATGCATGCTGTCATCTCACAAATTTTGTCGTTTTTTAAAAAAATCAGAAATCACATTTTCATTTTTTTTTTCTCTTAAGATCTAGAAATCATAATCTTTGCCAAGTATTTAAATCTTGCTACAATAAGCAAGCCTAATTCCAGCTCTTTTTGTTTGCTTTCACAACTGAAGACTACAGTGAAAAGGAGTCCACTTTCTCTGTTCATCAATGGTACGCTCAGATCCTTCTGGAATAAAATGAAGGATTTACCAAATCAAGATCATTTTGCCTCCTAGTTAATAAGTTTCTTTGTCTGAGTAGTAAGACCTAACTTCCATGGTATTTTACAGTCCTACTGCCTGTCTTATTTGCAGGAACTCTGTTCACAGTAAAAAAAAAAAAATACACACACTGCTGAGTAAAGCAAGATAAGAATCTCAGAATAAAATCAACTATATGTTAGTAAGAGAAATGAAACAATTTTATACATACACAGGAGTCCTCTCTTATCCACGATGGAGGATTTTCCATCTCGAGCCCAGAATTGTAGAACTAAAAGTTGTATATCTGTTTGGAAAGGAGGGGAAAAAAAAGATCTGTTACCTAAGAGTTCAGGCAGCAGGAATAGTCAGATCAGGATTTTTCCAAGCTGTGCTCTGCTGATTTTTAACGAGACCGAGCAGTACATTTCTGTCACATAGCAAGACAGACTTAACCTATAATAAGGATGTCCTACTTGGAAGCACTGTTACAGTATACTTGGAAGCCTGTAGTAGAAACAGTGAAGGTGTTTGAGCTGCAATTTGAATAGATTCACGAACTCATAGGAGGAAACAAGAGCTGTCATCTGGAAGGATTTTGAAGCAGTGCAGTTGCCAGCACTAGAAACAGGTCAACTGCGTCTTTGTCTAGGTGCATCTTGAGGCCTCCGTGGTCTTTATAACTTCTATTTAGGTAGCTGCACTATTCAGTAGCCACTTAACCTCCTCTTTGCCACACTGAGGAAGTCTAGGTCATGTCCTCTAAGCACAGGTTCTTTTTGGGAGCCCTGTCCTAGACTTTCTCCAGTTTCTCAGTATCACTGTTGACCTGGGACACCCAGATCCAGAGAAAGAGCTCTGGGACATGGAGATCTTCACCAGGCATCAAGTAGAACCTTGGTCTGCTGGCCACACTCCTAAAATAGCCAATATGTACATATATTTATTTCTTTTACTTATTTTATTTTTTCATTAACAGTGTGCTAGTGACTGACTCATGTTTTTCTTGGCTTCCTCTGTAACCCCCTGGGTCTTTTCAGCTGGGCTGTTCCTCAGCCCATCAGATCCCCGCCTGTACTGATGCTTGGGGTTGTTCTGCCTTAGCTGCAGAACTCGGTGCTTACCCTTGATGAACTTCAGGAGACTTCTCCTCATCCAGTCCCCAAGTTTCTGAAGGGGGCTGTGGAGTGCTATGTGATGTGCCAGCTGATCGCCCAAATTTAGCATCGTCTGCAAAATACTACAGCTGTTCAAATGCGTATCTACCTTCACACTATACTGGTTTCAAACAAAAAATCCACATGCGAAATCTGCAGTTTGACCAATCCGTATAGAGCTGTGCAAACTCGCATTTGATTTCTTGATACTAAGTAAAGCAATGATAAACACTTCATATCTGTGGCTCTAGGATAACTAAAAAATGATTGCATACTTGAACAAATGTCTGGGAGTTTGTTAGACTAGCATCTGCAGTTGCACGCGAACTTGTATTACTGGTAATCATTTAATTCAAGTGAGTAGAGGATGGCAAACCTTAATTTGTAGACACCCAACAGAATTAATTCTGTAGAATTACGCTGATGATGAAATATGGATTCTCAGCTGTAGTCTAAATGAAATTCCAGGAGGAATTTCTGAGGAGAAGTGTAGAGAAGACTGACTCGCAGGAGCAATTCTTGGGAAACTGTTGGGTCTGTTAGCATCTACCACTGTTATTATTCCTCTACAGCACTGATAGTGTAGACTTGAACATAGGACAATCAGAGCTTCTGCTCAGCTGTTTGAGAGAATAATTCCTTTTGGCAGTGGCATCTAATCCATCTGTAATGGGACGTAACTGCACTGTTTCAAGGGATTATCGTGGTGCATTCTACTCACGGGCAAGACGAGCTTCAGTATAAAAGGGTGTCAGTGCACAGATGTGCTTTCCCTAGGACAGTGTGGATTTTGTGGTGCTGGTAGAGTTTGTCAGTCCGCTCTTTCTGGGCCTTCATGTAATTTTCTGCTTGGAGCAGTCAAGCTGAGATTACAGCTGGAAAGTGCTGACAGAGAATAGGGGAGTGCTTGGTCTGAGAAGGCCAAATGAGACATAGAAGGAGCTGTGAATGCCGTGTTGTCTGCAACATTTAGGGGGGATTTAAAATTACCAGCAACTACCAAACTACTGCTCATTGTGCCTAAGTGCATATTTAAGTGTGAAAGGAGGAAGGAGAAAGAAGAGTCACTTTATCTTGTGCTTATAGCTGAAAGATTAGCAATTTTCCTGATAAATATTGCTGTAAGGATCAACTGCTGGCTGTATTAATTAATATTACCTCAATAACTTTCTATATGAGGCTTTTGAGTGTTAATAAAATAGAGAGGAAGGATATTAAAACTGATAATGCTTAATTTTTTTATTATTATTATATGCAGCTTCTGGAAGTAAATGGAATACAGCGAGCAACAAAGCTGCGCTGATTTATGCCTGCCGATACAGACACATCCTGGCCTTTTCCTCTCATTTCATTAAGACCTCAGCATGTGAACGGTAGTTAAAATGACAGCAGCAGCTTTTGGCATGTGTATAATCCACACATTTACTCCATGATTTGGGTCTAAGCTTTCCTCCCATAATGTGATGACTTCTGAACTACTCTTTTTCTCTCCACTTTCTTTTTTTTTCTTTTTTTTTTTTTTTTCTACTTTCAAAGGAACAATAATAGTTAACCAAAAGAAAAATCAGAGAAACATAACTGGAAATCTTAATAGGAGAGATACTTCCCTCAGCTGTGGTCTCTCTGTTCCAGCAGTGGCTGGCATCTGTGGGGGTTATATGTGCTGACCAAGAGGAATTTCCTCAGCACAAGCACTGTAAGCATATGCTGGAGAGAAGTCTGTGCTGTTCCTTAATCTTGCTGCAAGATGCCTACGGGAGGAGGGGCTAGGGCACATTGTTGGAGGTTTTCAGACAATTGACTGACTTGCAAAGGTTCTTAAATGTCTCTTGACTGTGGAGCAGTCCATAAATAACTCCTCAGTGCACTGAGTTATGCTAAAGACTGCACCAATCCCAGTGACACGCAGGAGCTGGTCAGGAAATCACCTCTGCCTCTCAGTCTTGCTGGGTTTTGACTTCTGTTCTCTGCATCTCTGCCTTCTGAAGTAGCACAGCATCTCTCAGCCCTAGTGGCAGAAGGGTTGGCAGTCGATCAGTAGCTCGGTCGGTGTTGGGTGGTTAAGGCCAATCCAACAGCACAGCTGCATCTAGCAGGGGTGCAGCGCTCTGAGGCAGTCCTTGAAAGTGGCATAAAATAAATAAGAGGGATATTTGGAAACACTGCAGTAGTTTTTCTGTAGGCTTGTGGTTAGGGATGGACTGCACTACGCATATCCTCTGGATTTTAGGTGTCAGTTCCCTTTGTGGCATTCAGAGATCTGAGGCAGGTGCTTTGCCTCTCTAAGCAGTGCCTGCGGAGTTCAGAGCAGGATCAACTACCAAGCTCAGCGGGAAGCCACCCATAATTAACATGCATGCTATTTTCTGTTCAGCACAATTTCCTCCTTAAGCCAAGGGCACGGAATTATTTCTGATAGGTAGGTGCCTGCACCCTTTCTATGAAAGCCTGAGCCTTTGTTACTCCTCCTTTTCAAATGTGAATGGAGGATTCACCTTCCTTGGGATCTTGGGATGGGCTGCCAACCTTGGTAGTCTTTTGGTTTACACATTTACACAGGGAAGAGTAGTTCAGTCCTTTCCTTCTGAACTTGAAGCTCAACCATGAAAGAAACAGGATCTTGGTATGCTTCTGGGAAGTTGTGTTTAAATCACTTCAGGCAGAGGATTGAAGACAGTTTATTTTAGTGTTTCAGCCAATGCGTAAAAGGTGCTTCCATTTTTTTGCCATCAGCTTTCTGTTGACCACGAGTGCTTTCCCCAAGGCTTCCTGTGCTGCCCGTGTGCCCAGGCACTTTTTAGGAAAGGCCAAGAGGACTCAGTCCCTCGGAGATCCCCATCAGGCTGATGCATGGATTCGGTTACTGAGCTGCCTGAGAGCTGTGGGTTTGGGCTGAAGCCAAACACATGTGCAACTCCAAAGGGAACAAAGGTTAAATTTCTCCAGAATTTGGTGACAGATGAATGGGACCATTGGAGGTTCGCTTCCTAGAGCCATGTCTGTGCATAAAACTGATTTTTGTTTTGTTGGGACTGTGGTTTAAGGGTCAGTCAAGATCTGCTTGGTCATCAGAAGAATAAATGTCTTTGGAGGTATACTGGATGTTCTTGATTTGGAGGTGCTAACGTTGATAACTTTGCAAAAAGAGCTTTGCATCCCTTGTGAAACATATCCCAAGGACTTGTCTGTCCTTTCCATCTCCTTCAGGCTCGGCCCTTCCTTCCCGAGGCCTGCAGATCGCACGCTCCCTTCAGGTGCTGTCAGTGTGACTCTCCGCATGGTCTGAGGGATGGTTATCAAGCAGTGAGAGCAAAGAACTCCTCCACTTCTCTGCAATACACTGAGGTCTTGCTTGTGGGGGAAACAAATGACTTGCAATTTAACAAAGTGGCATTTTGCAGTAGCATCTTTTGTCTTTTAAGAATATATTTATCTGGGGAAAAACTCAGTGGCCTTTTCTTATTCAGCTTCCTATAAATACATGTGTTTTTGGAGCGTTTCACTTATTTTTGGGCTGTTGTCTGACCACAGCTGATCGCAGACTGGGAAATGAATAGCCTAATTGAGAGTCATGAGATTTAAGACATAAAATAGCGATTCCTTTCAGATTTTTTTTTCCTGATTTGCACTGTCAGATTGTCTTGCTCTGAAACCATATTTTCAGTGGATACATATTGCATCTTCTTACTCATTCAAATATTCATCAGAATGGTTTGAAGTAATACTTGAGGCCAATAACATTTGGATGATGATTTACCCAGCTGTGCATACATGCTGTAATGTGCTGCCTCCAATACAATAGTGTCATGTTTACTGCTCTGTCACTGTTGTATAATTTTTACTAAGTAAAGCTCCTAAATGTCGTGCAAAGGTTAATGATCACTTACAACTACAGTAATCATGCAGAATACTAGTGGGTTTTGTGGAAATGTTTCTTTTAAATGGGGCTATGTTAAGCATTTTGTGCACCATTTAAATTTTGCCTTCTCATTAGACTGCAGGTTTGTGTCAGCAGCAACATGAAAACCCAGTTGAATCCTTTTCCTCTGGAGAGCATCTGAGCTGATCCTATCAGTGCAGTGTTTTTACTGATGCTGTCATTCCTATCCATTCCTAAGTGAGAACAAATAACGTTATTAATAGATAAATATTTATCACTAGAGGGATTAACCACAGATGTCTACAGATCTCAGTAGCACCAGGTTTAAGGCAATACACGATACCTTTAAAAACAAACTCTGGAGTACGTTTTGCCCCTAAAAGCTTCCAGATGAATGATATCAAAACCTAAGAATTGTAAACATTAGATAAACTGCTAATTTGAAGGACTTGCAGCAGCAGACAATCTCACCAGCCAAGAACCAGTGCTTTTCAGGACTTGCTTTCCTTTGTATCCTTCACTGACATTAGAAAATATTTAAATCCTTTTTCTCCCAGGCATGAGGAAGCTGTCACAATTTATCAACCCTTCTGTGGCTAAAGGAAATTTTTGAATCACAGGGTTTAACAATGGTGGTTTCATGAGGAAAGGTTATTCTTGTGTCCCTTTCTTTCTTGGGACAAAAATGTTTTACCAAGAGTAACTTGGTAGGAAAATACATGCAGATAAGCAGTTACCACCACTTGAAACAGAAGTTGTAAATAAAGGCTTTTAGAGTCACCTATTAGTCACCTATCTCTTTCTAACAAACCTTCCCAGAAAGCAGAACAATAGAACAGATTGAAGGTCATTTCTATTATGATTTTGTTTGCCTGTATTCATCAAATGCAGTGTATTTTCAGTGCTGAAAGCTTTCATACATAGTTTGTAATTATCATATAGCTTGTTATTAAAAATAGTGATTTTTTTGGTAAATTTGGGAAAAAAATAAGTAAAAACAAATGAAAAGCAAATGAAGAACATTCTCTGGAGAGCAGTATAAGCCACCATTAGGACTTAAATCTAAGGAATATGTGCCTTTTTTGACATCTTTGTAAAGTCCCTTAATCTGACAAGATGCAGAGGCTGCAACTCAGCCTTCTACTGAGATAGAAAACTGGGAGAACTCTGCATGTTTCAGTAAGAAGTAAAAAAAAAAATAGCACAGGGACAACTGCAGTAGATCAGTTGGTTTTAGGAAAGTGAAATTTGCAGGAGTGTGGCTGCATAAGGAAATTATCGTCTTACTGTCTTTTTAGTTTGGAACAGTTAAACTAATTTCATTTATGACATTCTTTATTTGTTTTAGGCTTTATTTTACCAGTGATATATATATATATCTATTATATTTATGTGGCTGTATAAAATGTAAAAGAATAGAATATAATGAGGCCTTTATAATTTTGTCAGGGTAAATACTTACTCTCTTCATTGAGGTTTTGTTGAAGTGCAAGCCCAGGGTCTTTCAATGTCTAGTGTTAGATTCTGCTTCAGGCATCAGAGAGGTTTCTCACAGAGCTAACATGCAAAGGGAATTGTATCAGCACAGGATACCACAATAGCAACTGCCAGGGAGAAACTCAGATCAATAACTGGAGCAGGGAGAAATGCTTGGCTGGAATGCTCTGATCTACCTTGAATTTAAAGCCAGCTGCTTGAAAATCCATCAGGCAAAACAAAGCTTGGAAAATGGCTAGGAAATACAACTCTATGTATTTTAAGAGTTTTTAAAGGACTTAACCATTTAGGGCAGCGCTCAGGGTCCAGGCTTCCTTCTAGAATGCTGTGCATTTGCAGGCAAGTACAACAATTTATATATCCCATAATCACATGCAAAAAGACAGTAACAAAACAAAGAAAAGTTATTAATGGATAAAAATTGAAGATTTTAGACCAGGAATACCAAAGCAGGTTACATTAATTGTTCATTTTCAGTGACAACTTCATCTTAAGTTGCCAAGGTATCTTTAAAAATGTAGCACCAAGTGAGTAATTATGGAATATGTAGAACCATCACTGTGCCCTGTCAGGAGGTATTTTATAGCCTTTTCTTAAAGCCTCAGAGCTTTTCCTAGATGAGACACTCTTTTTCCACTTCTTGGACCTGTTTTATTTTCTTTATCTCTATGGATCCTAACCATATATCTTACAGCTCTGAAGAAGACTAATTAAGAGTCTAATTAGAAGACTAATAAAGTCTAATATGGCCAAGAGTTGAAAAGAACGTCAAGGTGAAGATCTTCTCCAAATCCTTTCCAAAACTATGTTTTTTTAATTGGTCACAAATTAATGAAAACGACAATAAAAATAGTTGATACTTTTACAGTCTTATTCCCTTTCATATCATGTTGCACTTTAGGATCTCCAACTGTTTATGCATTTGTGGAGGACAACAAAAATACTCTAGGAAGAACGAAGTTCCTCACCTGTAAGTAGTGACAGAATCAGGCCCTTATCCGTCGCCTTATCCTACAGAGATTGAAGATATAAACTAATCCCATTGATTTAAAGAGTTTATGCTTGATTCAGTTAAAAGGTGTTAAAGGCTAGGAGTGAGGAAGGAAAGTTACTCAATCACGAGTTATACCTGAAATAGCTTTTTTGTCTCACTTTGTACTTCTCACATCCCAGACCAGTGATCTTCTAGCTGAGGGTCTGATGGAGCACTGAGCGTTGTTTTACCTGTCTTCTGACTCAATACAATGCAGAAGTGGATTGCCTAAATTACATCTGCCACTCCTGCAACGTGTTGAATCCTTGAAGATTTAGCTATTACTGTGATTATTTTACAGTGCTGTGTATTTGTGATGTACACAACCTCATCAGATAGACTCGGAGCATCGCATGAAAAAGCAGATTGTAGGGACCTTGGAGGCTAAGCCAGGCTAACTTTGATGCTAGATCATGTAGCTTCTGTTTATTTGCCCTTTTTTCTTTTGGCAAGCCCATTCTGTTTTTCCAAAGTAAATTTGAATGCAGGTTACAATGTAGAATATCTTTTCACTATTAAATATACATATTTTAGCACAACGATTAAGGAATAAATCTATAACTGATTTTGGCACTGAAAGATATGTACTTAATACATATTGAGTGTAGGACCCATCTGTTGCTGAAATCTCTCTCTCACCATTCAGAGTGGTTCTTGAGATGTTTCCCCCGTGAAGATATTTGTCACAGGACATTTCTTTAATTTACTGTGTACTGGAACATGATTTCACGCTACGTACTCCCATGCTCCTGGCCTTGAGGAGGCTGAGCAGAGTCTTGCTATGGTTGCATTTTTAGAACAACCGTGCACCAGGTCTTCACTTCTGATTTGCCTAAGAAGGAAATCAGAGCAGCAGTAGACTGAACAATCCTAAATGTTAGAAAAAAATTACATAAAACCAAGCAACAACCCAAAGCAGGAACTCCGCAGTTTACTTTCAAGGGTAGTTTCAAGTTTACATGCAAGTAAACTTGTTACAACCTAGCCATCTGTACACTATTAGGTGCGTATCTGACAAAAAAAAAAAAAAGAAAAAAAAGGAGGGAATAAATAAAAAAGCTGTCAAATGACTCTTGAACATTTGAACGGCTCAAGGGCTCTTTGTGTGGTAATGTTGGCACAGCTCCTAAGTGACCAGATGGAATTTTGTTAACACTCAACAGGACAAGGGCTGAGATTTTCTTTCTTAGCTTACTATATTTGAAAAGCTTGCATAAAATGTGTCAGAAAGCTTAATATTTTTTCCTAGTATGCAGAAATACACATATACTTTCCCTTAATGCAGATATGTTGGTTGACAGCTTCAGAGGCTATCTGGAAGGTGGGTAAGAAAAGAGATGTGAGAGGCTTTTGTAATTTCTAAAGCTGATGCCAATTAAAAGGTAGGAAACTTAAAAAGAAAATGCATAAATTTTTCCTGTTCTAATTTTGGAGGTGTTTGATAATTTAAATATTACAATTTGTTAGTGAACTTTGAAAAGGTGTTTTTATTTACACAGTGATTGTGTTAAAACCAGAATTTAGAAACAAGATTTTTTAATAAACAGGCAAAGTTCATATTTTTGTAAGAGATAACAAAAATATATAAATATAAAAAAAAAAAAAATATCTTGGTTTCTCACATCAGGTACCATATCAGGTAGTGATGTCATATTTCTATTTAAAGACTCTGCTGAATATAGAAAACCACGTGAATGTCTGTGAATCCCCCTATTCTCCCATCATCGTGGCTTCATTGTCAGTAAGAAATTCCAGCAAACTGAAAGTCTCCATAGTCTCTGGTAAATCACAGGATGATTTTCAAACCAGACAGCTTAAGAAGCAAGAAACAAAATCTCTTAACACACCGTGGACTCATCATTTGCCTTTTAAGTGCTTCGTTTCCATTTTCAAGGCTTTCAGGGAATCCGTGATAGCCAGAAACGTGCTGTGTTACAGATTACTGTTTCATAACATCTGACTTATTACAGTATCTGAGGCTTCAGGAGGAACACTAATGCGACATACAATTAGAGTTAGCCGTACTAATTTTGAGCCTGAGTATCTTATTCAGGCAGAATTCTCTCTGTGACCAGGGAAAGATGAGCCTGGGGGCTTTGCAGAGACTCAGATCCTGTATTTGTTCAATAACTCAAACTGATAACATAAATACAGTTATGACAGATATTGTACTGTGTGCTTATATTGTCTGATTTATGTATACCCACTTGCATAGTGTAGGCCAAAGACTAGATCTAGAGCCCGTTGTGGTCCAAAAGAGTTTTTAGCTTCTTCAGTACTGAAACTTTGTATCTTCCACCTTGTACTGCTTGATTTTCATTTAGTTATTTACGTATATATTTTTATTGAAGCCTAAGTTCTGTGTATAACTTGAATGTCGGAGAAACCCAGTATCATTTAGCAAGCAATATTTTGTACAAAACTTGGAAAACGTATAGAGAATTGGGAGCCCCATTAAATTATTTAAAAAAAAAAAAAAAAAAAAAGGACAGTTTGTTCTAGTATGTCAGGGAAATAATTTAAAGGAAAATTCAAAAACATTTTTTGGAAAGTGTTTTCCTCTTACTATTTTTGATGTGATTAGTAGCATTTGCCATCTCTAGTCAGTTAACTGGAGTCATATTAGGATCAAAACTTTTAGTGTAGGTGCAAGCAGAAAAGGTTATGTGCAGTCGCATAGGTGCAATAGCACCCCAAAGGAAAGATCAAGCTGAGTAATGACTAAGATTTAAATACTCAGTTTCTAGACAGTACTATTTTTGTAGATGACTTTTATTCTATCACCTGTTCTCTCTTCTTGCTATCTTGACTTGACAAAGTCTCTCTTGGTTGCTAGATTAAAAACGCTTCAAGCAGAAAGTGTCTTGTGCAGCAGGAGAGGAGACAAAAGAACAAAATAAACCAACAATTATGTAAACATGAGTGGAAAGAAGAACCAGTAAAGAGAAGATGGCCTTTCTGCGTGTGTGCATGTGCATGCATGTACACGTAAGCTTTCCTTTTCTGTGTGGCTGTTTATTTCTATGTAATGTATCATAGGGAATGATGAAGTTGATTATTATTTGGGTTACACTTTATTTGCAGGATTGTTTCAGTCATTTGCAATATGGCTGAACTTGACTCTTCAGGAAGAGCTTTTTAAATTTTCTCTGTTTCAGTTTGCTCATCACTCAAGTGGTATATTGATTCCATCTTCCCTTATAAATACTCTCTGAAAACAAGAACATTAATATCTTTGAAGCACTGTGACATAATGTAATGATGCTAACTTTGTAATTGCTAATGAGGAAGGAAGTAATCTTTTAGAGAAGGATTTTTGAGTAGTGTTTGGCTAGATTCACATGAGGGAGGATACACCAAGACATTAAATTGTTGTTCTCTGACAGAACATTTATCCTAAAAGAGATACTGCAAAAAACAATATTCATCATATGTACATCTTGGTATGGAAAAGAAATACGGCAAAAAATATTCATGCATACATCTTGGTATGATATTGTATTGTATGTCATATGGCAAATATTTTCCAGGGTCAAATGTACATGGGGTGATTGTATTTTGGAACTTTTTTTGTTTTTAATATTTCTTTGCAACCTAATAATTTTTTTGTTTGCAGTAGTGTATATATGCACTATATAAGGCTTTGTATATACACATCTATAAGATGAAGGAATTATGGAAATCTTATGGACTGTATGAATTTTTTGCACAGCTATCTGTTTTATTTATTTTGGGGATTGCACTAGTAATGGTAGCATTTGTTTAAATCTAACCGACGCTTAAGGATATTGTGACAAGTATGATTGTAACTGTGCCCACATAACAGAACCTGAAAATGGCAAATTATGAGCAAAACTGGGGGAATGAGATTGGTGTAAAAAGTCATTTTTTGGGTTACTTAATAGTCAATTTATATATATATTATTTGTTTGTTTGTTTGTTTGTTTATTTTCTTTCAAACCTGAGTGGTGAAAAATGTATTTTGAGATGCTGAACTTGATATTCTCAGGTATATGAGACTGAGAGCAATGCCTTTGGAGAAATACCAGCTGACACGTGATAATATTATGACAGTTGACAACATGGGAATTGCATCATTTCAGCTGTTCTTGGGAGCTGGTGTGGGAGGCCACAAACACAGCAATTCATTGCCACAGTTGGGCTAAAAAGTCAGAATCGAGCTGCTAACAGAAACAGGCCTTTTGTGAACTAAGTGGGCAGACAAGAACTAAATAAATTCCTAAGATGCTACAAGTTATTCTTTAGACTGTCTAGCATCTCTTAAAAAAAAAAAAAAATGTTATTGCTGACAGTAGCTGAAGTGTTCAAGGACATTTCTGTTATGGAAGCACACAGGGCAGGTGCCCTGCCCTGCTTTTGCCTGTTTCTCCAAATGGGAAAAGTACTGCAATGAATTTTGATTTTCCTCTGGATTCGAAATTCTGATGCTGCTTTCCAGAAACACAAGTGCACTGAATAGTAATCTGGGGAGAGAAATCACTTAAGGATTGTCTTTAAAAAACTTTTTAAAAAGGGAAAAAGGGTAAGAGCTCCAATTCAGTAGGGTGTCTGAAGAAATGAACTGTGATACACATGAATTTATGAAACTAACATATTTATAAAGAGTCATATGAACATACGAGAATTAAGCCTGAGGACGTAGAGGAAAACCAGATATTAAATTTTATGTGTAATTTTGACTGATGTAGATAAAGCACATCATTTAGGATAAAGCAGGCATCTTACCTGTTTTATTACCACTTTTATAACAGAGCATTGAATCAATTCACTGAAGGGATTCAGTTTTGCTTGTAGATGATGATGTGTGTTTCTTGCTTACTAAGGATCCAGTGAGAATTTAAAAGGCTTTTGTCTCGCAAAGGTCCTAATTAGTATTTTACGTTCTTGCCCTGCATGTCTCCTGGGTTTTGGTTGTGTGGCTCAGTGAATATCAGGCACCTGGAAACAACAAACTATATGAAAATAAAATGTGCAGTTATTTGTCAATTAAACATATTTTCTTTAAAGAATAGTAGCCATACTGTATATTGTTTTATGTTCTACTCCTAGTAATAAAGTACCAGAAAAGATCTTTCCATAAACTGAGAACCATGTCTTTGCTAGTTGAAATCATTTTTTCTAACATCAGCTGACTTTTAAATGAAATTTTAGTACAGATTCTCTGTATCAAACAATGTATTTCTTTTTTATTTGTGAAAAGATCTATTTCATCCTTCTTTTAGACAATGTTTTAAACATGACCTTTAAGGGTTTTCATGTTTTATACCCCCTGCAAACCAGTAAGAATTGTTATGTAGATTTCATAGAATTTTGATCAGTTTCTTTGGACCTTAAGATAACTCCAAATCTTTAGTATTTCATTTTGAAGTATAGAAATACCCAAATCTGTATCACATTTTCCTTAGGAAGGGACAATAATCTTCCAAGATCCTGCAAAATCTTCTGAAATGTCATTCTTGTTGTCTTGCCTTTGTAACTCAGGACTAAGTAATAAGGAAAGGATTGCTAACATGTAGAAACCAATTACAGCAGCTACAGATCAATGTACCTTGCAGTAGTGTAAATATGTTTTAAAGATATGAGATTGTATTAATTACAAGGGTTGATGCTTTTAATTCTACTTAGGTGCAAAGGTGTACGTTTCTTGCATCTTTTCAGGCATTTTACTGAGGGAGTTCAGGGGTGAATAACAAAACAAAATGCCCTTTTTGCATAAAACTGCAGCAAAGTGAATAATCTGCATTGGTAAGAAACTTGAAGTGAACTGGTTACTAGATGATGCTGGTTTTGAATACAAACTAAGTAGCTGTTAGCGTGTATAGGCTGACCTGATAATTACCAAAAATAATTAGGTAGATTACTGCTCAGGTGGCAATGAGCCATAGTGTGTCAGTATTTTCAGGTAATAAAAATGAGGCTCTTTGAGAGATTGAGGTGTCAGAAGAACAGATGCTGAAGCAAATGGATAAATGAAAGAGTAACAAGTCTCTAAGACCAGATGGTATATATCTAAGATTCAGAAAGTGTTTAAGAATGAAGCAGTTGAACTGTTGTCAAAAATAGGCAATCTTATTAAAATTAGCTACTATGCTCGAAAAGTAGAGCAAGTATACCTAAGTTAAAAACAGGTTGCAGCGGGAGCCCTGCAATTAATGATCTATCAGTATTTCCTTAGAAGTAGTAAAATTGGTTGAAAAAAACCTTAACCCACCTCTATGAACAGGGTAAGGCAGAGGCAAACAAGGAGGATTTCTGTTTTAAACAAACAAAAGTTTCTCCTGGATTAGGAGGTGGATTCATGGATTTAACTGCTAACCTGCTTTAGGGCCAGGGTCAGCCTCAGGACCCGTTCAGCACCGCAGATGCAGTTAATAACAGAGGAATTACCTTACTGGCTATGGTAAAAGAAGTCTTTTCCAGGATGCTGGGTCCAAACAAACAGCCCAGTAACATCCAAGCACATCTGGGAGATTTCTTTTCATGGTGAACTAGAGCACCGAGGCACGATGTGACCACATGAATGCCATGTGCCCCCCCTGTAGCCCTGTGGGTCAGACTGAAAGCGGGGGCACCCAATTTGTCCTATTTCTGACAGGGAGGGCCCAGAAGCATACATCTAGGAAAACACTGGGCAGGGCAGAGACAGGATGGGGTGAGTGCAGAGTGGTATTCTCCCAGTTTATAGTAATCTGCAGGTTAGGAACTTCCTACTCTAGAAGTTTAGTGCATATTTTAGTATTAATAGCCATGGGTGGGTTTTAGTTTCCACATAAAATTTTTCTCATTGAATAAATTAAGTGAGTCTGTTTACAGTTCCAGTTTGACAGTTTAAATACAACTGGGGTGAAAATATACTTTCTTTTCTAAGTTTGTTACTTGATGATTTCATTTTGATATTGTAGTTGTTGCATTAGGAGAAGTAGTAAATAGTAGCTTTCTTCTAATCGTTTTAGGGCTATTCTTTATTCCATATATCTCAATCATTTTTACCCTCAGTCATTGTTTTTTCAAGGTGAAGAGTTCTCGCCTGTTTAATTTCTTGAGGCATTCCTTACCTTTGTTCAGCCATGTCTGTGCCTTTTCTAGTTCTTCAGGGTGTCATTTACAACATGGGGTGCCTAGAGCTGCATCCAGTATTCAAGGTGTGGGACCAAAGAGGAACCCTGTGCTAGCTTGTCACTTGGAAAGGTTACACACCAAGAGCACCAGTGCAGCCAAAAGCATCTTGCTCAAAAGATGCTAAGTGAAAAGAGATGCCTGCCAATATAACCAGCATGGCTACAGCATCTATGCCTCAACTTTCCAAGACATGTTTCTCTGTGCCTGGAGATCCATCTCTGATTTTGCAGGCTGAACAATGTCTGCAGAACGTATGTCTGTAGTTCCTGATCGTTCTGGTTCAGTACATCCTATTTATTTTGAATTCCTTGTCTGTCAAGTTGCATGTATAATCCAATAGTACCTGTGCTCACAACAGTATACTGACTGTCAATCAAAAGATAGAGGAAATGTTAATGATACGTTCAAGGAGGATTTTTTCTTTTCTTTTTAAATCTCTATACTGGGTAAGATCGCAAAATCCAGAAAAATAGACTGTGCAGACAAAAGCTATCCATCTAAATACTCTTCGGAAACATTTTAAATAATTTTTTTTAATGTCAGTCTTAAGATTATTTTTTTTGTGTGTACCTTGACTTTGTGGTTTGGATGAAGATGCTGTGAACTCAATGTAAGATTAGCAAGTTGGCTCTTGTACACAAAAGCTGCATCCCCAGATATACTACTGGCTACCCTGTAAAACTGTTTGTAGCATATCCAGCATTCCTGTGGCCCTGACCCAAAGCAAGGCTGATCAACTACCAGATTTTTATGAGATGAAGGAACAGTAATTTTGTATAAAACAAATTAGTGATTGAAAATGAGTCACCGAAAAGCTCTCGGAAACAGAATGGAATATTAAAGCATTTACTTACATTAGTCATCTTCTATTTTTCTCTGTAAAAAAGCCTGTGCAAGAGGTAGTAGTAATAATGTGTTGCCACCAAAAGTAACACGTTACTACAGGATTTAATCCACCCCATTTTTGTGAGTGTTTGTGCAGGAGTAATTTTCAGGGGAAGTCAAAATGCAACAGGAGATGGAATGGGCCAGACAGTTGGGTCTGACAGCCCTTGCCAGACTCCACGTCCTGACTTACCAGTTTGTGTTGTTAGGATATGAAGTATAAAGGCTGTGGGGTTCAGGATTTTCTGCCCTAATTATTCTGAAAGCAGTCCTTTAAGCCAGGTGTAAGTATGAGTGACTCCCTGTGCTTGGGATAGACAAAATGGTTCATCCTACTGTTAAAATGCTGATTTGATGCCTCACAAACTCACGACATGATACCAGGTTGCTGAGCAACTGTATCATATGTATCACTACTAGCCTTATTTTTGCCTTTACCATCCTGTCCTGGTCCCCTTAAATCTTCCCAGATAATGTAAGCTTTCATGTGACCTCACGTATTGACAAAATCTACTTATTCACATTTCCTTGTCACGCAGCCAAAAAGATTCCTTACATTGGTTTTATCCCACGGGTTTTTATCTCTGAGAATATGATCAGCCTGTGCAGTAACAAGCCTACTGGAAACAGATTCTACAGAAACAGAGGAAGAGATGGAAAAGTAAGCAAGAGATGATCACAAGAAAACAATGGGGGTTTTGTACGTGGAAGAAAAGCATCTGCAGTTTCCGCCCTAAATGACAGGTTCAGTGCAACTGTGAAACTGCAGAAATCGGGAGCCTTGTGTAATTATATGGTAGGAACCCACTGGACCACTGCAGTCTTTTCACTCTGAATATCCCTGTCATTGTCATCTCAAACTGTAAGGTTTGTTCTTTTCAGAACAGCAAAAGAAGGGAAAAAAAAGGAACAAAACCTATGAATTTGTTTAAGATGTATTTGCATATATCCAATACTTCCCGATTTCAAAGATAAATATGTCTCTCAAGGTATTAACCCTTTTTAGAATGGAGAAAGCCCTGGCTTTGACAGAAATATACAAAATGAGCACGTAATGTGTTTCCTGAAAGGTGCTTTTTCCCTCTGTCTCTGTGGCCTTCTGACTTCGTGGCTAGAGTTCTAGTGTTCCTGCGGTATTCCTGCATGTGTTTTCTTTTACACAGGCTGAGGGATGGGATATGTGTCAAGATGCAATAAGTTTGGAATTGTAGGCTTGAGAGAAAATCAAACATTATTGTAATTTGCTTTAACAACACATTTTATGCATATACTTTCTAATTTAATTTCTGTGTATTGTATTTTTAAATTACTTACAGTGTTTAATCATATCTACTGACTGGCAGTTTCACATTTTAAAGGTAATGTGGCATACCACTGCCACAAGCATTGGCTGACTTTTCGTGTCTCAAGCTAAAAGTCTGTGTATGTCAGTGAAATGTGTACATGCTCAGTACCATGAAAAGTTGAAGGATTGAAACATTTAGTCAGTCACGTTTGAAGATTTTGCCCAAAATACATCATGGTGCGCATCGTATGTGACTGTGGAGTATTAAAATGGTAGACTTCCCCCAGAAAAAGTAAGCAGAAGGCAGCCAGGAGGGAGTAGGAATAAAAGATGGGGGAGACGTTCCCGGTGCCTCCTGCAGGTTCTGATGTGGCAAGGAGTGGAAGAAATTACAAACATTTGAGATAGAGCACTCATCTCTTTGTCCAGTCAAATACAATTAAAGTGGGGGTTTGTTATTTATCAGGCATATATGTAAGGTAGAAGAGGCTATAAGAGAGAAACAAGGCCTGGGTGAGGTCTCTGATAACAGAAGCCTTTCTCCACAGTCTACAAAATCTGGTGTGAAGGTGAATTTCTTACCTACGCGTTTTCTTCCACAGACACTGGGAACCCCTGCTTTTTTGATACCTATCTCTCTCATAGTCCTCTTGCTATAAACAGCTGCTGCGGTTTCAAAGCTACATGTGTTAGCATGCAGGAAGATGAGATGAGGTACCTGTGTGGTGGAAGAGAGGTAGTGCCACAGTAGACGAAAACTGAAGAGAGATACGAGAGAGGGTGGTGGGTGAAGAAAAAGGAAGAGGAGGTGAAGCACAGTGTTAGTTTTGCAGTGGTTGGTCATTGAGTACCCTGCAGCGGTGTAACCTGACAAATTCCACTCACATTTAGGGGTGATGAGGCTCCTGCCTGTAGCCTAGCTAAGGCCACATGTGTATTAGTCAGTAAAGAAACCAACTGTCTGATAAACAATTTAATACCTAAAGACTGAGAACTTAAAAAAATGAAGCACCGTACTTTTATCTGCATGGGAACTTGGGCTACAAAAGGATAGGTGAATGAAAAATGGAAATGGGATGAAAGCCCCAGCTTTGGCTGAGAAGCGAAGCAGCTCCAGGAGTGCGATTTTGCTGCCTCCATGGCACACCTTCTGCGCCTCAAAGGCAAAGAAAGGCAGCATAAGGGAAGCTCTTGCCTCCTTCCCTTTGCACCATCCCATATGTGGGCAAGTGAGGAGGAGGCAAAGTGCAGCAGCCGCCAGCTTGCTTCTGAAGGGGGCTTCCTACGTCGGTGCGAAGCTCTGAGGCAGCGCTGGCTGCCTTTCAGGCCCAGAAGATGCCAGCGCTGTGTGGCGGAGGGACCGTACCTACGGTTCGGTAGGGCTGGGGTGAAGGCTTTCTGATTAGTCACCGGGGAATGGTAGGCGGCTAGACACTATTTAACATTATTTGTTTTGAGTAACAATTCCTGCTCACTGACAGAGTTGGCATGGAAACCGAATCAGCACTCGTTTTTAAAAGGGTAGTCCATTCAGAGGGAGGTTAGTCATCAGCGGGCAGGCCAAAGAGACCTGGGCTGCAGCTGCTCCCGCGCTTATATTTTGTCCCCGAATAAGCAGAGTACTCAAAATGGTAGCAGGGATACTGCCCTAACTTGTATGAGGATAAATGGGAGTCTGTTGAGAATTGTATTACATGGTTTGAATTGATTTGTTTATTTATTTATTTATTTTTTTCCTAAAGAGGGAAGAGTTATTGAATTACCCTGAAATTCAGAAGGTTCTGATTTCTAGAAGATGCCTTATATTTTCCCAGATCAGCTGAATTTAAACAGTTAACACAGTTCATATAAACCGTGGTGCTTGTAACAATGTGGTGGAAAATGGCATAGTCCTTAAAAGGCTCTAAGCTTAGCACTAGGGCTTTGTGAATGCCTCGTTGAGATGGAATCCTATATAGCATACACAAAATGGCATTTTCAATTACTTTCCCATTGTTGATGAAAAAAATCAAGATGTGCTTATTTCCATCATATTTTTGCCACGCACGAGGATAGAAGCAAAGATCCTGCTGCTGGTTTTCTGAACCAGCTAGACTGAGGCAATATTGATGGCTAAATTGCCATTCAGCAGCATTTCATAAAGTGCCTGCTGGCATCCTGTTCTCAGATGCAGAATGATAAATGTGTGTATAAATTTGAAAGGTTTAATTTCATGCATAACCTTTGACTCCTGGCTTTTTATATACTCAGAAATATAGACCATATACTATAGACCATTCATTCCTTCTTCATTGACACAGGATTTTGTTTACTTTACAGTAACTATTTACATTCAGTGCTGTTACCAAATTGCAAAGGACACTGATTTCTCTTCTCTTTGTGTTTACCAAGCAGATAATCTAAGTGATGCCCTGAAAAAGCTGAAGATAACAACCACTGACAGCACGGCAGATAGCTTGGAGGGATGCTTGGACTGTCTGCTTCAAGCTCTGGCACAAAACAGTAAGTTCTATGGACCTTTCAAATTTTAAACCATATCATGAGATCAGTGAATAAAAAGGGAGATAATAAATTATGTCTGAAAGACTCACTCAAGCAATGGGCTGCTAGACTGATTGCTCTGGGTTTTGTTGTGGTGTTTTTTTTTTAACCCACATATGTGTGACATTCAGGTGGCAATGAAGACAGTAGTAGTTAAATTCCTGATGTTTGTAACAGCTGTAGTCCAGTCCTTTTTCCAATATTATGACATAGCACAAGAACTTTGAAAATTGAAGATTTCTTCACACAAAAAACAAAGATGGACAAATGAGCCTGCTAGGACAGGGAGAGGGATATGGGGGCTGCTTGCTAATTCTGGTTAAAAGAGCATGGTTTCCTATCCATAATGTATTTTTCCTCATATTTTGAATTTATATTTCTTAGGAAAGTAGTTTTAATTAGCAGAAGTGGGCCTGCTATCCCAAGATAGTCCACATTTAACAACTAGTATGATAACAAAAATAACTTAAGAATGGAACAAGAAGAGGTTTTTTTTGCTTTGTTTGTTTGTTTACTGAAAGCTGTGGAATGTGTGTCCCTACTCTTTGCAGGCAGAAAGGTATGGTAAATTAAGATGATGAGACTCTTCCAGGTTTAACTTTCTTAGCACTTCACATGGTGGCAGAAGAAAAATCTGTGTACAATTTCAGGTCAAAAAACTTGTCAGAATAGATATAAGTCATAATTACACTTCTTTTTTTTAAAAAATAAAATGATGGTCTTTTGTAAATATCTGTACTCTCAAAAGTATATGCTATCAATAACTCATGTTTCTTCCCCATGATGTTATTCACATCATTTTGGTTTCCTTGGTGTAAAATGAGGTTTTTCACAATAGGATATAAGTTCCATCCATATCACATCAAAGATGTCATGTGGATAGTAACAGTCTTTGCATTGAATGGTAGTGGTGTGGGTTTTTTTGTTTCATTTTAATTATTTTGCAAGGAGATGTCAGCCAGGAAATAATAAACTCCGTTTTTTAGATCAACTCATTTTTTGATGATGAATCATTTTTATAACAGGTTTATTTATTAGGTGTATCCAATTCTTTAATCCAATTTTCAATTGGCTTTGGTATTTCCAATATTTTAAAGTCTAATGCTTAAACTTAAGCAATAAAAAGAAGACGGTATGAATAATGACGATGCACTTAGTGCTTAGTATAAATAGCAGAGTTTATCATTTTGCCTGTGAAGGTTGCATAGCTATGTCACAGCACAAGTTTGGCAGATGCGAAGTAATTTTGACTAATGCACAGCAAGCATACCAGTGGTTCCTTGCAACCAGATGACTCTCTTCCATTGCAGTGAGGGGCTTTACTCTTCTTTCCAAAATCCTTTCTCTTCTGATCTTGTGGCTGCCAAATCAGATAAACAGATTAGGATTTTGACCTATCTTTTCTGATCTTCCTTTCATCGCATTTTTCTCTGCCTAGAAGATAATCATTTTATCCACCACCTATTCATTCTCACAATGATTTTATACACATAGTGACATTGCTTACCAATTCCCAGGTTAGCCAAGTATCAACTCTAAGTGGAGGTAAGGACAATTAATTTCCAGTGGATATAGAGATCTTCGTCCACTAAAAGTCTTAAGTGGGCTGCCCTCAATGAAGGTGCAGTTTCAAGTTTTTTTTCAAGGTTGACCAAAAAAACACAAAATTTTTTAATAATGATCACTCATTGATGACTGGCGTGAACTTTTCATCAAAAAGTTTAAGTAGAAAAGCACTATTGCCCTTTTTTAAATTGCTCAGGCCATTAACTGCACCTTGAATATATATATCTGAAAGACAATTCAGATGATATCCTTCAAAACTGCATCCTTAGAGAACACGGCAATCTTTTTCTTTTGGCAGAAAAAAAAAAAGGAAGAATTAAGTGCCCCACCTAGAACTTTGGTAAATTGCTGTAGGATATTTCCAAGCTTACTGGAAAGAACAAACCAAGCAGGAAGTTATCCTCCAAAACGGAGAATAAGGTTCCAGCTTTGGGTAATTAAACTGACCTTTCCATTTCTAGGTAATTAATTTTCCGGTTTGACAGTATCCCAAAGGAGAGGATGTATTTTGTGATAAAGATTACTACCCTACAGCTACAAAGTAGAGGAGATTAGGTGCCAATATGCTTATACCTCTGCGTGTGTTCTGTGGAGAAGAGAGTCAGCTTTCTTAGTGATCAACTATGCATCCAAAATTTGCTTCTGATACCTTTGAACTAGGGAAGAAATTCTTTGCTAGTCCAAAAAGTGAGTATGAAAAGGCTTGTTTTACAGAAACTATCAAAGTAAAGACTTTAAAGAAAGTATGTTTGATGATAATCCAATTTAGGGGGAGGGAAGAGCCGAAATGGCAAAAGCATTTTGTCTAAAATAACTCACTAAAAATTAGATGGGTTAGATAGGACAGTCTTTTCAACATCTTGTTAGTAAATTAGGAGCCTATAAATCAGTTGCTTTTCAAGTAAATTAGACAGTTTGATACCAAAGTTTTACTGAGTTTCCAGGAAAAAAAAAGGCTTTAGTTCCCAAGATAGTCTGATGATTTTGAAAAAAAAAAATTCAGAAAGAACACAGGCTTCTCTTTTGGCATAAATTTGTAAGAACACCAGCGCATTCAGAAGACTTCAGAGATTATTAGGTAAATGGCATGTAATAGATTGGTTCAAGAAGTAGTTATATTATATAATTGTCTTTCTAAACACTGCAGTCTGTGGGATATAATTGAGCTACCGATATAGTGGGATAGTCGTTCTTCCTTTGACCAAGCAGCCAGTGAATGTCCTTTCTCATAGTTCTTATCCATCTAGTTAACTTCTTAATATGGATTTATTTATTTCTTTATTTGGTACAGTGGGTACTGTATGTACAGATTACATATGTGGTAATATCGTATAGATGTGTTACAAACTATACCTCTGTGTATTAATACATCTCTCTCTCTCTCTCAATATATGTATATCAAGCAAACAACATTTGGGGCTAAATGATCACAAATGTTTTACCATTAACAATAAGTCAATCATTTCACAGAAATGACATAATTTATATTGGTAGATAGGAGCAGTAACACGTAACCCGTAAACAAAGCAAGACAACGTGACAGAATGGTTTAAGAGATGATTCCATACACTTCAGAGAACATAGTTTAAACTGTTTAGAGTCAAAGAGATGTTTTGTCATTTTAAAATGTGATTTTTTTTCATGAAATATTTTTTTAATACTTTAAATCAGTTTATTTTTTTTTAATAACTTGATTTGCCCAAAATGAGTTGAAACAGGAGAACCAGTGAGCTACAGTGCAAAGGCATACTGTTAGCAAATTTCTGCCAGATAAGTCATGTTTGGGTACCTTAAGAATAACCTATTATTAAAGCTAGTAGTCTAACCTTTCGTGACTATATATAAATATCTATATACACATACATCTATATGTAAGATAAGGGAATTTACCAGGACTGCTCTGAAGACTGTTCATACTGTACAGGCTGTCCCCAGAGTGCATGGAGTGATGCCACAATGATTGATTCATAGCTAGTCTCTTCTTTTGCGGGTAGAATTAAATAATGTCTAGGTAGATAATGTGGAATATGTTTTACATGGGAAAGTTTTATTAGTTGTGTTTTCATATAACATTAAAATAGCAATGTTTCCACTGGAGATCCTTCAAAGAAAGGTAAAAGCTGAGTAATAATAATTAGAAGTCAGATTGTTTATACTAAATTATAGGTTAATTGTAACAGAAATAGTTTTAATAAAATTTCTCAAATAATGATTCTACTTTCCCTTAATATATTCCCATGTGTATGATAATATTAATGAAATTTGCATTCTGATTATAGTTCAGTAAGTCATCATATTAGAGTAAGAACAGAAAAATAATCCATGCAAGGAGTAGGGTTTATTTTAATAAAATTTTATAGGTCTGTGATTTCATTGGGAGTTCATAGTGGTATCTTAAGTCACATAACTTATATTCACTGAGACTTAGAAATGTAAATATTATTTTAACTTACATAAAATTGACTGTATTTTTAATACACTAATGGAACCCACTCCCATGTACCACCAGCCAAAAACCACAGTTAAACCCTGTGTTAGTACAACATTGTGTTTTTAACAAAGGAAATAAAAATGTATCATTCCTACAAGTTCAGTGTAGAAATGCTGCATCTACACGGGAATTTTTCTACACAAAGAACTATTACACTGCTTTTAATTGCTAGCTGCATGCATGCAGCATATGTTGTGGTTGTTGCAGAAACATAAGGTAATTTCCTTAGTCTCCAACAGTACAGTGACAGGTTTGGTTCCGTTTACTTTGCATGCAATCTTTTAACTTTTTCTTATGTTAAAATGTTACAAATTACTTTCTTCCAATATTATATGACATGCCATATAGAAAGGGATGGTGAAATTGAGATGAATGTTGTAGCTCTAATTGCTTTTTATGTCATCTGTTGCTTGTCCTTTTTCTTTCTTTTTTTTTTTTTTTTAACAATCCTTTTGCCAACCCATCGCTTGTTTGATAATTGTAGTGCCCTGGAACATGATACCCCTTGTCTAGCCTTATGAGCTTTTCTGCCATTTGTCACACCAACCAAATTAAGTCATATGCATACACACGTACTATACTACACAAGGGTGAGTCGGAGAATAATTTCTGATAACTGCCCGTAAATATTTAGCAAGTCAATTTGAAATGCTTTTAGCTACTATTTGTCTAGGGAGACAGCAGTAAAGCCTTTCACATCTGAGACCTGGGCCTGAAAATTCTGCACAGATGGTTTCTTCAGGAGACATTGTTTGGAGAGACATTTATTCCTATTTATGCAGATGTTTTAGTTCTTATGTGTCACCAGCACTTGTGGCTGGGGCCAGTCATATATGGACGATCTAGAGGCACTGGATAAAACGGAGGGCTATAGGCTCAGAGAGGTAGCGATGACAGGGGAATAAGAGATAAGCACGTGTTAGAAATACTTTACAATAGGAAAACACACCTTATTTCATGAACTTCCTTCAGCATTCCCAGTGAAGTCAACTGGCATAGCTGGGGACTTTGTACCCATTCTGCCCACCGTATTTCTGAAAGCAAAACACAAGTGCTTGATCTCCTTCCACCCAGCAGCATTCGTAATTTCTGAACAGCTGAACTTTCTGTATTTTAGATCTCTGAAGGCAGGCTGTGGTGCATGATACATAAGCAGTGTCAGCAGCAGAGAAATAGAGTCAGTCAGCCATGCACTGAATGAATTACTGGCTTCTACCAAATCAGGAGGTGAAATTCATATATCACATGTGTTATCTTTTAAAAACTATACATTAAACAAGTGGCTCCATTGTCTGTCCTGTACAATTTAGATGTATAGACATGGTTTGGTGTGTTACTGTCAAAAACGAATTTTGCTGACCTGTAAGCAGATAGTTTACAGTAAAATGAAGTGCAGAATTATCATAATAATTGGAAAAGACAAAAAAAAAAAAAAAAAAAAAGAGGAATTAGTTTGTCAGAGCATTTGATTCTGAGGTTCTGCAGCTTTTTGTTTCAATTCAGCTTAAGAACAACAATGCTAAGCTTAACAGTGCATTGCAAAATGTAATTTCATTTTGTGTGTAATATGTTAAAATTCCTTCCATTATAATTTGAAAATGTTTTACAAACAGGGGTTGTTTTCTTCCCCCTTCCCACCCCCACCCCAAATAGGCTAGAGTAATAAACAGTTTGCCTTCTAGCTGCTTTATAATAAAGTCTGTAAAGACAAAAATGAATTAAAGTCTGCAGAAAAAATCCACAGGAGGCAATGAAAGCAAAGAGAGCTCTGGTAGGTGAGTCTGAATGCATTTCTCTCAGAGAAACATTGTCGTGTCATCTCCCTGTGTTCACTGTGAAGCGGGGAGCAAGTTCCCTTCCCCGGGGCTTCAGACTGCCCTCTGACACCACAGAAATATCACATACTTGTCTGAAGCCCAGAGCCATCTGCCTACGCGTCTTGGCCATAATATTAAAAGCTTCATATTTGGTGTGATATTTTTGCTAAATTGCTGTCGTATTTAGCAACTTCGGAATCAAAGGGTATTTTGCATGTTTGTTATTTTGTTTTAATTGCAATTACAGAAGGACATTCTCTGAAAAGTCATTCTTCCCCTACATACAAGTGGAACTGAAGATGCAAGGGAGGCATATTTGCTTGCCTGACTGACAGAAACTCTCAGTGCAGATACTGTAGAAAAATGACATCTAATGACACCATCTCTAGTGGCATCATTAGACTTGGTGTATTACTGAATATTATTACTTTTTGAATAACAAAAAGCAGCTGAATATTACTACGTGCTCATGTTATTTTCTATTTTGGAACCAAGAACTGTGTTATGAAACAGAAAACAATTATTTGGTTTCAAGAGTTTTGTTTTAAGAGCACAATGTTACGTGTTTTATTATTGTCGTAATTCAGAGGATGTAGTAATTGGAACTTAAATCGTTTTATGCAGAAGAAAATCTGTGAGACAATGGATACATCTTCATCCATTTATGATTTTATTGGGTCAAACATTTTTAATTTAGGCCTTAATCAATGACAGCCTAAACTAACAAAAAAACGTGATAGCTGAATTGCAGCTAGGAATCTAGTTTTTTATACATAAAACCTAGGAAAGGTAAAGGTAAACCTAGGAAACATTACATGCTGGATAAGAGTATTTTGACAGATTATAAACTTAGATTTCTGAGAAGTAGCAGATGCTCTTTTCTCATATCCAAAAAGATATATGACTATGTACTACCAGATTTTGGGAATGGTAGGTTAATCATGGTAGGGAAGTGCAATAGAAAACAATATTGGCCATCACTGCATACATGTATTATTATATAGTGATTTATACCTATGAAGTGCTGTCTCATAAATGTTACGTCTATCAAAAAATAGTTATCTTAAGATCCTCAAATAGAGGTCCACAAGAAAGGACTGCCTGGAAAAAGAAAACTGGGAGGAAATATTGGTTTTCTTTTAAACCACAGGCCTTCTGGGACAATTATTGCAGTAACAACAGAAAAATGAAAATGTTATTGCTAGTCCAGACATGCTGCATTTCAGATACAAGAGGTTATAGCAGACATAAATAACCCAGATTTGACAGATGAGGAATCTGAAAATCGGCTGAGAACATTATTTTTGGCTCTGATATTCTTTCTCAGTGTAAGAGGCTGAAAATGCCCACTAATCCCAGCCTTCAGCACCTGGCTCTGAAAAATGCCTGGTGTGTGACTGAAGTGCAAAGGCAAGCACACGCATTTCCAGCCATTTTTTACACATGCTGTTTGAGAGGCTGCTTCTGAGTTTGCACGTTGGTGTGTAAAAAAAAGTGCTGAGGCAAAATTATGCCAATAAAGATATGTTTAAGTGAGAGGGCAGGGCCCCATTTTTGAAAAAGGGGTTAGAAATTTTGGAAAGCAGTTACAGTTTAATGAAGAAGGTTTAAAATAACACACTTTACCTTCAAGATGTGACTGGCTAAGATGCACAATGTTCTATTTATTGAGTTATGCTGATCACTGATAAGGAACTATCAGATGATACAGGAAAATTTTAGCTTCATGTCTGAAACTGCAAATTTCAGCGTTATTCTAAGGCTTCTTTGGTATGTCATTTTTTTCTGCCTTTTTTTTTTTTTTCCCCTCCAACATATTTTAGCTATATACTGTAAGCCGTATTTTCATTTGTATATACTCGCTTTATCGCATCAGAGAAAACAACATGATGTTACAAACTTCCTGAGCAAATGCTAGCAGGTCTTTTCCATCACTTCCTGCTGTTTCAGCTTTCTGGGGCTGAGATCGTGAGCTCAGCCCTCCTACCTAAAGCTTCTGTTCAGGTTTTCTCTTGAAAGTCCAAAAAGGTTTTCTCTTGAAAGTCTCTTGAAACCAGTGGGTTTTCTGAAACCCCTTGGATCCCATTTGATGGCATCACAGAGGAGGATGCGTTGGCATCTGCTAAAGAAAATGGTGGATTTCAGCAGAAAGAACTGATTTCTCACTTCCTTCATCAGAGATGAAACTTACCATCCTATGCCCTGAATCTTCTGTAGACACTTGCTTTCAAAGGCATCTAGTTTCCTGTCTTTAATGTTTTGGTGGATTTCCAGTTCTCACAACCATATGTTAACACAGAGGTTATATCTGAGTTGGAAATTCTTGATTTTGTTCTGTTCTTTATAACTGTGACTTCCATATGCTGTCGAATTTAGCTTGTACTCATACTCTTCCTATAATTGACGTTACTTTTTCTGATCCTTACTGGCCATAGAACAATTCAGAACAATTCCTGTACTGGAGGAAAAAAATCACAGAAGATTCAGAGACAATTTTTTTTGTAATTGCTAAATTCAGATCTCACCTAAGAAATATCAGCTTAACTGAATTTTTTCAAATGTATTGCCACTGCTGATGCCTTTGATTTATGAAAAAAAAAAAATAAAAAATCTGTTTACCTAACTTTTTTTCTATTATCTTTTTATACATTTATGGCAGCTCAAAATACATGCACTTAATTGCAGAGTCAAGTAAGTGTCTCTCTGCTTAACTTTTAGCACATCAGAATGCCATGCTATTTCAGAGAAATGTTGTGCAGTACATACAGTATTAAGTAGTGGTCGTTTCATGTTTTGTTTCTGTGATTGTCTCACACATTACTATGAAAGTGAAAGACTGGTTACCCCCCCAACCCAAACGTAGAAAAAAATAATCTATAGAGCCCTTTGTCCTAGCAGAGTTATTCTAAGACACAAAAATTACCTGAAATTACATTCATTTGTTCCCATTGATAGGTATTTTAAGCTGACCTTTTCTGAAGTATAGAGAAAAATCTCTGCATTTCAGATGTTGCTCAGTCAAATTTTACCATAAACAACACCAAACTAACCTTTTGCAGTTTTGAAGTCAAATTTAAGCAGAATAAGAGTAAAATGAGGTGTCTCACTTCAGGTACACAGTGACCGAGTAACAATGCTTTCATAATTGTGAACTTTTCCACAGCATTTTAGCCTAAAACAAAATAATAACCATCTGCAGGCCCTATTCTGACACGCACATGTAGGATTAGCTTTTGGCTACTGTCGCTTCACATAAATAAAAAAGAGCACTCAGCACCCCCACAGATTTAATGCTCATTACTGATGAGTGAGCTGCAACAACACAAGCCTGTGGACAATCACAGCAAGACAGCGTAGTGCAGGCAAGTCGGCAAGCAATGATACCGATTAATCAGTGGCCTATTAATAAGTAGTGGAGTCAAGTTGAATGTTAAATTTCGTTGCTCTCTAACTTCTCTTTGATCTTTATCATTGCCCATTCTTCTTAGCAGCAGTCTCCTTTCCAGGTGGATTTCTGAGCCTTCTGAGGTCTGCCCTCCATATTGCTAGCATCTGTCAACCATGAGGGATCTTGGAGCCACCCACGGGTGCCTGTTGTGTCTGAGCACAGCAGCCCTGCCTGCCTGTTAGTCCTGGTGTCTGACACTGTCCTAGCCTGAACACTCAAATGGGCAGTGGTAACTTACGAAAAGGAAATATGCAGGTGAAAGCTAGAATGCCCTCCTCCAAAAAGGCAAGAACAAAACCATATTATTGCTAATTGTCTACTGCAATCCGTAGTTGTCTACTGAGATGATGGTATTCTTTAGGAAGATGATGCCCTTAGCCCGTGACAAAGATTTTACTACTTTGTTGTTCCTGCTTTGTCATGGAAACTGCTAAAATACTAAGAGTAGTACTGAGCTACCTGTAGCACCTTCAGCAACTCCTGTTCTGTGCATATCGGAGACACAAAGTGGTGCCAGTTAGCAGCTGCTAAGTCTTGATCCAGCATCTTTGGATTCAGTGGTGCAGGGATAATTCATTTAATCTGTCTACTCAAACCAAGAGAGGGAGAGGGAATAGAAACGGAAAAGTTGAGACTAAGTGGATGAGTAACAAGGAATAAAGTAGTATGCATTTTTTAAATGAAGGAAAGAAATGGGAGAAGGGTAGGACAGATTTAAAGATATTAATTTTGAAAGAAAACCAACAAACTAAAAGTACCTAGGTACCTAGGCAGTGATGGATGCCATATCTTCTTAATTCCCATCACCTTCTGCAACAGCTGCTCACACTCAAAATCTCTATTGTTTTACCTCAGTTACTGGAGCATGAATATTTAGAGTAAAATTAGTAAAAGGAATATAAAGAAAGGTCCTGATTCTGCCAATATTTCCATATATCCATATCTTGAAGGACATAAATTCATACGTGTTCTTAGTCCCACTGAGTTCAAGAACTGTACCTGTATAAGGTATAGATATAGATCTATATGATATATGAACATCTACCTTATACATACAGATGTATAAGGTAGATGTTCAGATCTAAAATGTGTGTAGCCTCTTCTTGCAATTCCTTTGTTATGTGTCACCATCAATGTTGATTTCTGCGTGACAGTTGGTGTCAAGGAAAGCATTTTTTCTTCAAAGGTGTTATTTCCAGTTTATTTCTTCAGCACACCATCTTTGCTATCCTATAAACCTGGTCTTCTTGATGGGGATTATAATGTAATGAAATGTAAAGCAAAAGGCATAACACAAGCATTTAGCATTTACGGATGAATTATATTTTACATCTAGATTAGCAGAAGTTAATATAACATTTAACATAATTTGGAATATCTGGCATGACAGAAGTAATTTTGATGGGCTTGTAAGTATAAAATCCAAGTCTTAACGCTCACATAGGTGGTGATAGTGGATTTCAGAGGAAGAAATTTTTGACAGGAACATTTTCATAAATGGAATGAGTTTTGAAGAGAAAATGAAAGTAGTACTTAAAACCCTGAGGAAGGTGTTACATTCTGCTGCCAGGGAAGGCTTAGGGAGGATGGAAACCATCTTAGTACAGATGCTGTTTCTACTGGCTAAAACATTCCTTTGCTATACCTTACACTGTGCTATTCCTTTATAATAACTTACACCACATCCCTCAGAAAGTAACATTACCAAGAAAATGCATGTTAACTATTTTTTTGTCTTTCGCCAGTACAGTTACGTCAGCAATAGGGTTTTGTTGGCAAGAAACTGTTAAACTGAAAAGACCACATCTTAGACCAGCGTGCTCACACAAGCAAGAATTTCTACTCTGCCTCGGATGCAGATAATCTCTTGTAGCAGAGGTACGAATCTAATTGGGCCAGCTCAGCCAATTAAGCTCATTACAGTCCATTAGGTTTACTTGAGAAGGCTGGTAGTCAAATGCCTTTCTGGAAGTTGGGGATTCTGGTGGATATTCTGTAAGAAGGAGTTTTGTCTCATATACTGTGTTATAAAGCATTCCTTCCTTTTGCTACAGATGCTTGCTGCATCTTAGCTCATGAAACTGCTGCATTTTTGTGGCACTGTATACACATAATGCAGAAATGTTTCATCATAAGTGCTGTATATGATATATTATTACAGTATACCTATTTAATTGGAACATACTAAATCAAGGTGACTGCTTTTTATTGGACTATCTCCCAGTAAACTGGCCTAGCCTAATGATACTGGGTAGTAATCACTGCTGCCTAGTGGGGTTATATTTTACATAAATTCCTCTTAATAGTGATATATTTAGTTAGTGCCAAATACTTAAATGATGTTTATCCGAGTGTTAAATTCCAAGGACTATTTGTTGAATATACAATGTGCCAAATAAAGATTAAGTATGATATGTTCCTTCTTCTCAGGAGGCCTCAGTGAACAGTAGTTCCAGATAACAGAATATAAAAATTTCTTTTTAGATTTTATTTTTGAATTGCAATACAGAAGCAGAAGAAAAGGCCTGTTCTTACAAAAAAAAAAAAAAAATACACAAAATAAACAACAGTATTTATAGAGAGCATGTAATTCTCAATTTTAGGTCTGAAATTTCATAGCTTTGGCCCAATCCCTTATGACTTACAAACATAATCTTTTTTAGATTAGGTTTTCCCTTAAAATGCTTTGGCAGCAAATCATTTTAAAAATATCAATTCCTAAGAAAATATATTTTGTATGTAGACACAGTTTCTCAGATAGCACTGGGCAGAATTTTACAATAGGCATTTGAGCTTGCTTGAGAGCACTCTTAAGAGATTGCTTACAAGGAATATGAAACATTTCCTGAATATAGAATATGCAAATTTCAAATCTGATTGTATTTTTAAATTAAAACCTGTTACACAGATTGAAAAACTAAAACGTGAGGATACTTAAGGTTGTACCTAAGGTCCTGTAATAAATCCAGTTGGTACAAGCAATGGAGGAGGCAAATTAAAACACAAGCTGAGTATAAAACATGAAGGTGCTTGTGGATGACATTTGTTCTTAGAGGCTAGACAATGAACTAGGCAGCTCAGGCACTAATTATCGAACTCTTTAAGCAACTGAGCTACCGAAGTGGTTGCCTCCTGCAGAGGGTCAGTCAGAACGGTGGACAGGGGGAACTAGCAGCTCATATAAATCCACCAAAATAAGTGTCAGGGCACTAACTAAGCTCAGGAAAACAGACTCCTAGCCGCCTACCCTTAATATTCTGCTTTGTGCTGCAAAGCACCCATGGAAGTATCCATGTGTATGTTTCTTTACAGAACACAAAGCTGGCATGTGTGTTTATTAAATTTCTTCACTGGTACCTGCAACAGGCTATTCAAGTCCTGAGTCTCATCCTGCAATTCACTTTTATTCTTTGGATACAGCTTTTGGGGAATTTAATCAGTGGGAATCATGCAGCTAGCTGGTTGGTGAATCTGTCTCTCCATCTGTCCTTCCTTCCTTGTTAGAGCTGAGATTTTAATTACAAACATCTGTGCACTATCTCTGCTTCTTCATTAAAAAATAGGAGCTGAAGTTGCCCTGTTGCTGCTGGCAGCAACAGAACAGAGCAAACATCATGCTGAAAACCTTCACACAGCTAAGGGAGAATCTTCCCTCCCTCCTAGGGGTCTAGTTTGAAGGATACGTGAGCAAGCAGATTATATTTGTGGGGAATTCCCTATGTGGGGAGGAGTGTGCCAACAGAAGATGTATTTATACATTTCATTCTCTCTCTTTTCTTTTTCTGTAAAAACAAATCTTGGTAATTGGAACGGTCTTTTTGGCTAAGGTATGTTAAACAAAAGCCTCCTTTCTCTGTGGTGTATGTCTTGTTGCATGAGATCACATTATTTGTTTTACTGAGGTTCTTTACAACCCACTATTTGTGTTCTTTCAGTCAGACTAAAATCTCCATTTTGTGGTTTGGAAAAAAAAACAGCAGTAGGATGCAGAGAGACAGACAGTGCTTCTTGCGAGAGGCAGTATAGGGTATGTGATGCGAGCATCAGTACTTACTCGGTACATGAACTTTTTTTTGCTGTGGTAGATAAGAGAATGCGCCAGTTAGAAAGATATCCCTTGCTCCCTTCGTTCTCTTCCCTTCTGTCTTTTGAGGGAACAGATGGAAGGTTCCTTTCATGATATACGTGGTTCATCATTATTTATTCATGTGTTCATCCTCCTCTTTCTGATGAGTACATGTGGGAGGGACGTTGTAAAGCCAAGGTAATTTTCTGCAGTGGTTTCTGGAGGTTTATAAAACATCTTTGCAGCTAGAAATACATACATTTTTCAAAAGACTAACATGGTTGGCTTAATAAAGAGGGCGCTCGTGGAGCTGCTTATTTACAATTCTGTGGTGTGCCTCATTTCTCATGTAAAGCTCCACAACAAGGGAATTATTGCAGTGCTAGCCTTTGCTAATATTGGATTATTTTAAACTCTTTTTTCTTCTGGAATAAGAAATTGCTTGCACCAACAAAATATCTAATAGTGGAACTTAAAATCCTTGCTCAAAGAGAGCAGGAACTGTGCACCAATATTTTTCTTCTGCTGGCAAGTAGTGGCAATTCTGACAGCTATGCCTTTCCCTTCCCTTTCCACTCCCTGCCTTCTCTTTCACTTGAAGATGGAGGAAATGATGCAGAGATGAAAAAAGAGTGAGATAGAGAGGAGTAAAATCTAACAGGAAATAGAGCTGAGAGGGGAGAGACAATTTAATTTGAGACACTCATTGGATTTTTTCCTATAATGATTTCTGCCACTTAATTAAGCAGTCTGATAGCCCCGGTGCTGAGCTCTCCAGCTCTGATCTATGGCATTAAAGAATTGCCTGCCCACACCCGTTATTATTCTGACTTCAGGCACTGCAAAAACCATGAAAAAGCGAGGATATTGACATTTTAATCACCCTGCTATGACATTAATAAGATTTTGGAACTATGTGATCTAACATATTCTTCATCTTGATATCCAGTGATATAAAGAGACATCTAAAGCTGCAGGTTTGACCTTAGGGCTTTCCCCCCCCCAATTGTGCTGCCGTGGCACAGCACCGTATTGTATTGTGTGCAAAGGGGCTGTTTCTGAAGCAGCGTTATCACAGTCCTGCAGTTTCTTTCCTTCATGATAAGGGCAGTCGGTGCTCTATGGGGGGGGTTAGTGCGCGCAGGCTCAAAATCGGGCTTTAAAAGAAAGCATCTGAAATCTGGGCATGCACTTAGAGCAAAATGGTTTTGGGGTGTGGCACCCTGATATCTGGCTGCCTTGATTGCCAGGTTTCCTTAAGGCACAGATTGAACGGATGTGAAATTTAACGTGGTTATGCTAAAGGGATTAAAATGGTGAGCATAAGGCAACTTGCTAACACATGATTAACGTTGACTATAATTCCTGTTTTCTCCGTTATAGAAAGCATGAGGAGATTACATGGTGGAAGTTTTGTCCAGATCTTTCTTGCTCCTGTAGGAACATTTGGTTTGCATGCCTCAACTGCAATTGACAATACATTGAAACAATCAAAAGATAACAGTTGAATTAAAATAAAAGTAATAAAAGAATAAAAGTAGTATGCAGCAGGTACACATCCTTAGCAAAGACTCCCTCTTTCTTGCATACACACACAAACAGGACTTCTCCAGCCTGTGAAGAGAACAAGCGAAGGGAATAATTGAGGGTTGCCTATGCTGAAACCATTTCTAATGTTCCGCAGAGGAAGTGCAGGGTTTAGGGAAACCTGGAGTAGACAAGCTGGAGCACCCTCATGGCATTTACCTCACTCAGGGTAGAGCAGAGGTAAGGGTGTCCCTTGCCAATGATGGGAGACGTATGCTCGCTGCTGGCAAATTCATCAGTTTTCCCTCCTTCATAACTACCAAAAGTTTGTTGGTGGTGCTCAGCCTGGGTAACAAGAACCAGTGGGATGCTGGTTTATTGAAGGGGAAAATATATGCTGGTGTGGCTCCTGTAGTGCTTAAGATTAAAAAAGTCAATGTTCCGTTTTCATCCGTGTGATATCAGCTAGCTGAGATCCCAGTTTCCAACAGGTGTATTAAGCACTGTGTTTCTATTGATACTCACTTGCTTATCACAGTAAAATAAATCAGAGCATATCTGCTACATAAAACTGGCCTGGAGAAGCATTTAATTTTATTTTCCCACTTCTTGCAGGATATATTTTGTCCTGTTTATGTGATTTATTCTTTGCACAGTAATAAGTCCATCAAACTACAGATCATAAAAATAAGACTGGATACTGTATCCATGTAGCAGCATGGCATGAAAAAATGCATTAATGTCTCCTGCCTTCTAATTCTGGTTAACATCGTACAGGTTCACAAATACCTACATGTCCAGTGTTGAATTCTGTACTCTTGTTTTTGAACTTAAGAGAGGAGAATCTCTTCTTTAGTAGACACCTAAGAAAAGTCTGGACCAGTCTCTGGTCCTGTCACGATTTTTTTCTGGATTCAAACTTTTCTTTCATCCTTCCATATATACAAAGTATGTGCTGTAAGTCAGAACTTGCAAAAGCTTGCGAATAAGTAAAAAGCTCTTTTACGTAGCATCTTCAGAGAGAAGATAGCTTAATAATAATTAGCATGTTCATTATGCTTATATCGAAATTAATCTTCATTTCATACCTAATCTGTTTGTAATCAGATGTCATCACTGTATTGCAGATGAGTAGTCCCAGCCAAAGACTGGTGTCCCAAGGTAACACGAGAAATACAGAAACACAGAGGCATGACTGCAATCCAGGCTAGAAGTTTTCTCCCTCGAATCCCTGTTCTGTCACCTAGACCTCACTGGCTCCCGGCCAGTGAAGCGTGTACACACCATATGTGAGCCACAAAGCCAACGGGAGTGACCTCTACCAGGCTTGTGGGGCTGCTGCTCAGGGTCAGCTCAGGCAGCTGTCCCCAGCGCTTGGGGCATGGGTCGGCTTGGAGCTGCCACGAGTCCAAAAGGCAACTGCAGCCCTGAGAGTAGGGAAGGGGAGGAGGAGGAGGAGGGTGAGGAAAGAGGAGGCAGTGTGCCCAGTGAGATGTTGTTAGCTATTCACAGGTGAAGCTCAGCTAAAAAATGGTTGCAAATTGCTACTCTAGAAGATTACCTGGTCGTGGCGCACAAAACAAAACAAAAGAAAAAAGGATTTACTTGTCTAGGGGGAAAGCAGAGAATGTTTTATTGGGAAAAAAGAAAAAAAAAAAAGCTATTGGATTAGTTTAAGGCCCCTGCTTTGCTGTTTAAGAGCATCCATCCCTCGCTTTACTCCCTGATTTGAAAGGTTCTGTGTAAAAGCAGACCCATTGATTACTACTGTTGCTGCCCAGTCTGACTGTCTTGTTAGCTCCTGATAGCACCACAGTAAGGGTGCTTTTGAGAAGCTGCAGAAAGCAGTGCTGTGAGGTCAGCCTTCTCAACGCTGAAATGCCTGACAGCCAGCTACAGGAAGAGTCTGCATCGGTTTCTTGCTGTTACTGGCAAGCTCTAGCATTTTTTTTTTAATTTTATTTTAACTTGCACTTACCTTAAAGCTTTTATTTTAAGTGGTGTGGGGGGTTTTGTGCATTTTTTATGCATATCACACTTGTATTCAGCTCAAATATGCTGTTATTGGAAAGCATTAGCAAAGTACATTTAGCATCTAGTACCTTTGTTTAATTGCAATTCATGCTCATGTTCAGTGTTCATTTTCAGGTTGTACAGAGCATTAGGCCAGCAGCGCTGGGTGGGGCCTTATTACGGAGCAGCTGCACAATTCCTGCAGTGTAACAGGCAGAAAGAGGAAAAGCCTTGTCCTGAAATCTTCAATCTCTATTACAAGGACTCTTATTTTTCCCTTCCTTTCTACCGGGACTATGCTGGAGCTACTGTAGGTTAGCAGAGTAACATAGAAGATAAGCAAGCTGAGCATAAGAGGAGTCCAGACTAGGATCTGTTTAGCTCTCCCCCTTCTCCAGTTTCTGACTCCTGTGCTGCAATATACTCTGCCCTCAGGTGTTAGGATTTCCCCATCATTCTTTGAATGTTTGCCACAACTAGTCACTTCAGAGTACTATTCCTGGATTTTTTACACAGTACTTTAGGCTGCTGCATATCACTCCATAGCCCTTAGTCTTTCTGCCAGTCTCTACAGTAGTTGCTCTGCGTATGCACGAGTATGTGTGCATATTTATTTATTTAACACACAGCCACCCTGTAAAGATTGATTGATTCTGAATGGCAAATTGTAAAGATGTATGAGCACATCATGTGAAACAAACACAAAGTAGCCGTCTGCTTCTTATATGGGAAAACAATCACTTTGAGTATTACCTTTGAGAAGATTTACCTTTCCTTTCTTTCTTCTTTCCTTCCCCCGTACAAGCTGATGCACAAGTCATTTTTGTGTGATGTGTTTTTCAGATACGGAGACGAGTGAAAAAATCCAGAAAAGTGGAGTGCTTCAGGTGTTCGCGAGTCTGTTGACGCCACAATCTTCCTGCACAGCAAAAGTAGCTAACATCATAGCAGAAGTAGCCAGAAATGGTGAGGTTTTCTACAAGAACTTTTCTGCTGGAACATCTTCAGTTTTTCACCTCACTTGTCAGTATGTTTTACTTCATTTATGTTTTCATTTTGTAGATTAGACATCTTTTTCATATCTCTCCTTTTCACTCTTTTTGTTTTTGTTGTGTCAAATTTTATTTCTCTACTTTTCAGTACAATTAAAACAGCATTTGGCTGCTGGAATATTTTCAGTCCTGACTTTCTTCCTATTTAGTTGTCAAGACAATCACTAGTGTATATTATCGGACAGAAATAGCATGCCATTAGCTTTAAGAAATGCATACGGGAAAAAAAAGATGTCTATCATTACATTACTATGTCACACATAGTTATAACAGATGTATGTATAAATGTGGTTAAGGGATAGCAGATAGTTGCTTTGGTCTGAGATTGGTGATAATATTATTATAATTATGTGGCCATTGACACCACACCAAAAACAGTAATTCCCACCTGAAGAGCACTGTAAGTGTTAGAATAAGAGCACAAGATCCCAAATGAGAATCAGTGGTCCATTTTCATATGCATTATAAACATGCAGTCATATAATGTGGAAGATAATCTAAAACTACTTATTTTTTTCTTCAGAAATAATTATCTTAGAGCTCACCCAGTACCCTGCATACCTTAAGCACACAAGAATGGCCTAATTTTTGCAGGCAGGGGATACTGGCAAACCCTTCAAGGAGGGCAGAGGAGGTTTGTGGCTGACTTTCCTCACTCCTTAACTTGCTGCTCTACCAGCCAAAGAAGCACTGATAGCGTTTCGTACTTTCCTTCCCTGGGGGCAAGGCAGAGAAAAGAAGGATGCCCCTTACCTGCTGTGCACAAGCAGTACTGGCAGCTGAATCTGTCTCCCTGTGTAAATTCTCATGCTGGTGTCTCTTCAGAGAAGGGCCTACATTACTGCTGATTGTTTCCACATTCCTTTTCCACCTTTTCCATGGAATCACAATACTACAGCTCCTTACTGATAGCCTATCTGTAACCTCTTCCACCAATTTTCTGTTTTTGAGACAAGGATATATATATATATATATATATATCCTTGTATATATACCTTGTATATATATATACACACAAATGTTCAGAAGCATTACCAAGATAAGAAGATACACTTTGTTAGTTTATAAGTTTTTAGATAAATAACCTGTAAAAATGTAAACACGGAAATTTAAACTTAGAAATGTTTCAGAATGATGGAGATTCGTGCAGCCCTGTCACATGTTCTTCCATACTTAATAAATGCATAAATATATTTAGACTATTCCAGTTGACTGTGCATCTTCAAGCTCATTTAATCCTCCCTTCTAAAGTAGGAGCTAGGAATCAAAGCAATGTTCACAGTAGTTTCACTGATTACGATGCATTGTTTCCTGAAAGATTCTCTATAGAGCATTTTAGCCAGTATCTTTCACTCTGAATTAATAAATGAAACCTCTGAATAGTTTTTAATTTTTCCCTTCTCCCTGCCAGGTTTTAAATTGCTGTTATGAGCATGCTCTTCAGAACAGCTGGCATTTTACCTGGTTCATCATGCAAAATAGCTTTTGTCTTTTTCTTGGAGTTAATTAGTAGGCACAACTAGAACCTCTGGCAGCTAAGGTTAATGTGAAGGTATTCAGAAGTGTTTCAAGGTTCCTACCACTTTCAGGACTGAGATGAGCTGGGTGTTCCTCTTTGGGTTCTACCTCTGTTGAAATAGTTGCTTAAGCAGCGTAGTAGGGAACACCTCATTTGAATTCTATGATTTTCTTTGTCCTCTTACGTAAGAATGCAACTGTTTCATGTTTATATTGCATCTTTTTTCAACAAGCTTCAGGGCACTGAGAAATTTGCATTATTGACATCATACAGATAGTAGGCATTAAACACAGGCAATTGAAATTATTTCCCTTTGGTCTTGCCATGCAGCTCTGGCAGAGCTGGGAGTAATGCCTCTGACTCTGAATCCGGACTTTACCAGATATTTCATTTCTTTATCATATTTCATTTCTTCCTTTTCATCACTTTGCACCCTTGCTCAATTTCACCTCTCCAGCTCAAATGACTCTTCCTTTTCCTAATACTATATGTTAGTCTCTCGTATCTTAAAAATCCAAACAGACAAAAAACACTTGAGTCACTCTAGTCTCACCAGCTACAGCCATTTCTCTTTCAGCTATGGGCCTACTGAAGGCTCAGATGCATTTGCTGCCTGGAGTTTCTCTCCTCACCTTTTAAATCCTCTTCTGAGGTCTTCAGTCTCTTCTTCTTTGCTAGATTTAGGAATGAGAAAAACATTTTTGCAGTCTATAATAACACAACACAATTAAATGTCTCTGTTGAAATATTGTCCTCCACTCATTTATGGTACTCTGTCGTTCAGTGCTTCTCCTAACTTTTTAAGTGATTCTTCAGTGTTTTCTTCAAAGGATCTGCTTCATTTCCCCTCCAGGTTAGTGGAAACCTTCTGAATGTCTCTGTTATTGGTTACTTTCCTTTTCTGCTATTTCTTCTGTGCAAATATAGTTGCAGTTACCACATTTTTGTTGCTGTCTAACAGATCAGTTTTGCTATGTATGGCACCACTTCTTTTACTTCTTATCCTTACATGACCTTGATAAATACAGGCTTGCTCAGCATATTGCCTAATTTTTTTTTTTTTTTTTTTGCTGAATGGGAGGCTGAAAGCTTCTGTTCACTCCACATAAGAGGGTGTGTGGAAAAAAGGTTTCTTACCCTTTCTCACCACATGAGCAAGACCCCAAACATACAACAGCACAGACTGAGACCTCTACCTCTAGAACAAGTTACCATTTCCTCTCACAGACCAAGAGTTAAAAAAAAAAAAGAACAAAAACAAAATCTGATCTCTGATGGTGCCCCGTAGTAAACTATCAAGTTCATACTACTGGTGTCTCAGTGGATGCCCCTGTAAACTTCCCTTGTGAGATGAACAGCGCAGTGCCTAACTACAGATCCTCCTGGAGAATAGTGCTTCATCTCTCTGGCACCAGGATAATTCTCTCCCTATGACTTGCAGAGATGTAAGAGAAATACTTTGGTTCCCTATCACCAAGGGACATAGCAGGAAAAAAGGACAGAAAGGTAGAGAGTTTCCCAGTGGATGGGACCTCTAACTTTCCTCCCATTGTGGGGATCAGTTAGACTGTGGAAAGGCACAGGTCTCACATAATCCCTCTCGTACTTCTCATTCCTTACCTTCCAAATAAAGACCCTGTTACTTGGCTTTGTTTACTTCTCTTTTATTTTTTTCTAAAGCAAAAGGTTTTTAGGAGTTCTAATTATGGAAAGAGAAGGTTAAAAAGTGCTGCTTATTTTGGGAGTATGAGTACCAGTTTTAAGTCATCTCTTGTGTAATTCAGTAGTTTAATTTATGTTTGTTCAAGTGGAGAAAAAGGTTGTGAATTCACTTGTTCTTTTCAGCATTTTTTACGATTCTGAAAACATGCTCAGTCTGATCTCTGTTAAATTAGTTTCCATGGAAGTCAATTAAATACTCTTAATTCCTTCTAAATTAACAAGTAATGGGAAGAACATAAGCCCAAATCCTGACCTTGGGCTTGTTCTCTAAACACCTGCATGCAAACTTACATTGTTTGTCCATGCATACGTTTATTCTTACAAAAGGCCCAGTTGCGATGCCAGTGTAACTAGAATGGAGGAAACTGAAAATAGCAGGCTTTCTTTAACAGGCTTTTCCTTTTTTTGCAGAATTTATGCGGAACCCATGTGTGGATGCTGGGTTGATCCCTCCTTTGGTGCAGCTGTTAAACTGCAAAGACCAGGAAGTATTGCTTCAAACAGGACGTGCCCTGGGCAATATATGCTACGATAGCCGTAAGTGTTGAAATATGCCATCTTTTGTAGACACACTTGTAGGAGGGAAGGGAATGTTTTGGTATTTGTACATTGTGTCCTGGGGGTTATTTTCCACTTTTCTTGACTTTTATTTGCCACACGCAGCTATTCTGATTGCATGAACACTTGTGCATCACACTTGCATTATACTTTTGTGACAGAAAGAATAAAAAAAAACTGTTAAAATATCGTAGTACAATTGGACATAATATTAGAAGAGATTTGTGGGCTTCAGTGGTTTGTTTTGTCTTTTTTTAAACATAATGAACTATTTTTTTAAAGACCAGGTGCTACATATACAGTGTCCTGAATGGCTAATTATTCTCTAATAGAGTCAAAGGGGAGTAGTTAGAAGGGAATATTAATATCTTAACCAGTCTCAAAGATGTGCAGAGCTACATATGTGGGTGAGAGGGATGCCTAAACTATGTTGCTGATTCTCAAAATTCTAAAGTGGCCAATCAATTGCACCAAGATTACATACTGATATTTTTGATAGTCCAGATTTCGGGTTGGTTACTTTTTAGTTGTTTTTTTTTGCCACAATAAATATTGCAGTGTCAGGCATTAGCAAATTGAAATGCACCTGTGACTCCATGTCTTTATATTCATATGAAGCAATTAGAAGCCTATGGATGTCTGCAGATGGGAAATGAACTGAAATTGCATAAGGACTTTAGTATCTTCAGACTTAATGTCTTATTTCATATGGCATGAGATTTTCTTTGGGGTATATTTTGCCTTTACTAAAAGTTTTTACTATTGTGAATTACTGTCTGTTTTAAAAAATAATTTTTTAGCAGGCTGTTCCTTAATACATTTTTCAAGCTAGTTTGGAAATTTGCATTTTATGTTGTTTTAAATTACTTTGTCTTTGACCTCAGGGATGTTAATCAGATTTTTTCTGCTGGCATTTCCATTTACAGACAGCTACTGCTTGAGGATGATAATGTTTAATTCTTTCATTTAGGGTTTTATTTAAGGTGACCAATCAACTGAACACCTACTTCCCCATGGAAACTTCAAGACGAAACTGTTGAGCTTTCCCTAACAATTTACTTACTAAATTTTATTTCAGGGTCATATATGATGTAAACCTCAGTCCCAGGTGGCACTGGTTTATTTCATATTAGTAAAACCTACATAACTCTTCATATCATTCCTGTTCAACCCACATGTTTCATGAAATACAATAAAGCCACGTGAATACTGGTTTCAAAGAATCAGGTATTGGGGACTGCTGATGCTGGCTTTTACAGTGCAGGATTTACACAGTAGGGGAAAGCTGTACCTGTGATGCTCTTTGCTGTACTTGTGAAAGCCTCGTTATGCTCTTCCATGGAACAAAACAGATGCTGTTAAAATCTACAGTGCACAGTGATGTGTTCTGTATGCCATGTGTTGCTGTGCTCCTGCAGGAGGACAGTTGCTACCTTCCCTGTGTATTTAAATGAGAATAATGATTAAAGTGTAATAAGACATCACAAAAATCAAGACTAGCATCCTAGATTTAAGTGGAAGAGGCTATTTGCAGTGCTTATTTATTACATCCACCCCATTTTGCTTTGTTTTGTTTGTTATCTTAAAGAGTAATGATTCTGTAGTTATAACCTATCCTGGGATCTGATAGAAGATGAATACTTTCAATGTGTTTATTATTATAAAATTGAGTTTATTCTCATTTATGACTTATTTACTTATATTGAAATGATTTTTCCATAACAAAGAGCTTTAAAGCATAACAAAGACAAGGTGTAGAGGACAGTATTTCTAGTCACAGACATTGTTATGTACAGATAGTCTTTTTCTTCTCAGCTGAGACAAAAGCATGTGTTACCCCTCTGATAAATGGGGCTCTCATAGAAATGTGGAATACCTCAGGAACTCTATTCTACAATATACATGACTGATTTTTCATGTCTACCGCCCTACAACTTCTACAATGCGTGCAGTAATGAAGAAGGCCCTTAGGTCCTAAATCAGTATTAGGCTGAAATTCTGAAATCAAGCTCACATAGAATAGCTCATAGGAGCATTCCTGTGTATTGAAGGCCCCAGTTATCTTGTATTTCATCCAAGCAAGCATGTCATTTTGTTCAGTGACACTTTTTGTGAAAAGGAGCTAATCAGGTCTTTATTTTAGAGGAAAGTCTGCACAGAGCAGGATGGAAGCTGTGGGCTATTTTTCCTATGGGGACCCAAAAAAGTGCCCTTCCAGAGGAGGACAATTCCCTGATACTTTTCTCTTGATAAAATGGAAATGGCACTGGTTTCTCAGAGTTCACAGATGCCTGAGTTTCTTCATGAAGGCAAGGCCACTTCCACATAACCACATAAGGGACAACTCCTGCAATGTTCCTGCTGCAGAAAAGGTAATTCACTGCTAAATCCCAGTGCTAGAAGAGGTTTAGTATGCTTCCACAAAGAAAAAGGGGAATTAGGCATATGCTGACCAGAGACCTTACTGAATAGATGCACCTCCTCACAGAAAATGTGAAATGGAAACCTGTTGACTTATTGACAGATTCTCTTCTCCATTAAATTTGAGGTATGTGTGGACAGTGTTAGCCCCCTAAAATTATACTGAATAAACTGTTTGAGCAGGGAAGAAAACACAGGTAATTAAATGCATTTTGTAAACAGTTAAAGAGGGAAAATAGGTCACATTTATTCCAAGCAGTCTTGAGAGCGCACTTTTTAAGGCATTAATGTTGTGAAGAGATCTGCTTTATGTGAGCCTCTGAACACCAAGAATATGGGAAAACATAATTACAAAGCAGAGTAGAAGGAATCTTTGTTAGTACTGGTGAGGCTTCTAGTCTCCCGGCCTTTCTCCTATATGCAGAGATAAAAGAAACAATTGAGGCAGCCAAAAAGATTTTAAGTCAGGAACAATCACAGTATGCAAACTGTTCAGTGCTGTCCTACGATTTAAGAACAGATACATCACTGTGTGTTCCTGTACAGCCTGTAAGTGCTCTGCCTGCTTTATCTAATAATGCCACATACACCTCGTCCCCCAAATTTCAGTCATAACAGAAAGTTCCAAGCAAAGAAACAGAGATGTGATCTCTCTGTTCTCCATCCTGCTTTCTCTCACACTTTATCTACATGATGTACTGAACGCAGGCACTTGTTCTTCTGTATCCCCAGACAGCGGATTCCATAGTGTTGCTCAGGAACAGAATTATGCCTGAACTACATTACTAGGTGCAAAGATCCTAGCCCACTCATTCCTTCTAACCACCAGTTACTTTTTTTTGTGTACAAGCAGAGCTAAATTCTTAGATATTGTCCAGTCAGTCCATAAGACCCAGCTTTCTAGTCGGTTTGCCACTCTTTCCCCATGAAATAAATCATAGCTACCTGTCTACTTTTCTCCTTTCCAAAACCCCATGCCATTTTCACTAGTGCTGCTTCTTCAATAAGTTTGTTCATTTGAGGCTGTTACAGATGTACAGGTGTTACAGATTCATAGGGCATACCTCCAAAAGTCTTCTGAGTTCCCCCTGCATCTCGGTTCCACGTGCAGGATTCAGACCTCATCCCTATTGTTTGGGAAAGGTTGTTTAACATAGCATGGTTCTTGCTACAAAAAGCAATGTCGTAACTCAGAGCATAATGGTTAATTCAGCTGCAGATAAAGCCTAAAAGTGATTTGCTACCATCAGCTCTGGCGGTTAGGATATTAAGATAAAGAACAGCATTTCCCAATTGCAGCTTGTGATCACTTTGTGAGCAGCCTGATGGCTAAAACACGCATCAGCTCTCCTGGCTTCTTTCCCACAAATCTAGGAAAACTCTGTTGACTTGACTCGTGTGGCAGGTATAGTGCTTGGGGAAAGGGAGACAGCCCACAGTTTGGGAATTAGGATTGCCTTCTTGCACAATCCAAAGGAGAAACAAAAGCCTGGCTCTGTAGCCTATTTTATACACCACACACCAGTGCAGTTTTTGTAGATGATAAATCAGGCCAACCAGATGCATTCTAGTCAAGAATGTTCATGCTACATTAAAACAGCAATACTTCCTTTGCAGATGATAACCTCACAATATTTTATTATTAAGTTTGTGATACACATGCTATCTCAATCTCAGTGATCTTTCCACAGATAGTCACTACACACTTCAGTTCTGAATTTACTGGTGGACGAACTATTTTCCTGTGTTCTTATTCAACGTTAAGCACACTGTAGAAGCTACTGTAATCATACTATAAAAGCAATAATTATAAGAGGAGGCAAAAAGCTGAGATATTTAGAGCCTGATTCATGCAGACCAAAGGGAGACATTCAGAGTGACTTCAGCTGACACTGGATTAAGCTCTTACCCACTATGAAATAACTCCTCCTTGCTGTTCAAAGCATCCAAATATTCTGAAAGCTTTCAAAGTGAAATAAGCTCTCCATATACCTTAAAAGGGAAATGGAAAATTTCCCATTCTGCCCTTCCAAAAAATTCATATTAATGGTAGAGCTTAGAGACCTCTTCTGGGAATCTCAGAGCAATTACTGTTTGTGCCCATTCAGACCTTTGTTTCTCCATGAAACCTCCAGCATGAGCTCATGTTCTCAACAAACACACTTCATGATATAAACAGCTATGGAATTGGAAAGAAACTAAAAATGCCAACTTGTTCTGTAAAGCTGACAGCTGCTTATCTTCCTTTTCTGCAGGAAAATTACTGGATCCTTTTCTCATTTCCCAAGCCATACATTTCTTTGTTATCTACCCGGTCTTACTGTATTGATGGCAAGACTCCTTGATGTATTTCACCTGTATGGCCTTTCACATAGATCCATATCTGTCTTGGTCCCACCGTTAACACCAAACCATGAACATTATACCACCTGAGTTAAAAAGAACTTATATGTACAATAAATTCTGTATACTCAGCTGCCCATCCTATAAGGATGTACAGACTTCTTTCAGAAGGAAGACTATGTACAAAAAATAAGAAACTACTTAATTATAGAGTTACATATATCTTTCAGGAGACAAAAATAATTTCAGGATCCAAAGCAGCTGAAAACCAGTCACTTAACAATTAAACGTACTGGAAACAAATCAAATTCATTTTTCTTCAGAAAATGGCATAACCTTTCTCCGTACCATATGGAAAAACAGCAGAATCCTAGAACACAACTGGTGTTGATAGTGGCACAGTACTGGCTAATCATTTTATGAAGGTCACCCTGATTCATGCAGCCAGGCAGCATCATAGCACAGTCTTTCACTTTTCTTTGTACTAGGTTCTACCAAATGCAAATACCAGCTACTTAGCTGGTCATGAAATTAAGACCAGAGGCTTTAACTTGTTGCTTGAAAACTGATTGTTTAGAGCAGCTTACAGAGATTTAAAACTCTTCTTTTCATTGCACAGCAATACTATGTTGCCTCTAGATCTGTCCTCTGTAAGGCATGTCTGAGTCTTGGAAAACTACACCATTTTTAAGTTAAGAGTACACAATAATGCAATATTTTTTCCAAGCCTCAGCAGTACAAGCATTGCATCAGCTAAAAACTAAGTATACCATATGCATGCCAACACGTATTTTCACAGTAATATTTGGTACTTATCAGTGATTAATCATGAATGTTCTTAGGAAGCCATTAAACAATATCATTCTGATTCACATATCTTATGGCTGGCCAAAATGGAATCAGAATGAGAGAATCTTCCTAGACCATTGGAAAGAGCTGTTTGAGAGGTGATAAGGAAAACATGAATTCTCATTCTCAGACTATTACTCTTTCCAAATTTATGTTCTATATTTATTCAATATTTGACCCTACTAAAACAAGTAACAAAATTCTCACGAGTTAAGCCAAAATATAACAACAGTCCACATGGGAAAAAAAAAATACAGTAGATTTTTTCCAATTCCTTACCTTTACCTCCCTCCAGCAGTTTATTCACCAACTGTGAAGTTTGTCTATTACTCATACTCCAACAAGCCCAGAGGCACCTAAAAAAAAAGGATAGAAGGTGTTTCCATAGCAAGTACCGCAGAAAACAGTTTATTAGTTGAGTGTCTACATATGGCCAAAGAGTCTAGTTTATTCTATGTTAGAAAAGTAGGCATTATTTGACCAGAAATATCAACTGTCACTAAATTAGCAATAGTAGAAAACATCAGCTGAATTACCATGGGAAACGGAAGAAATGATGTATTAGCATCTTTGCTAAGCGTTGTGTATTTGTAATTGGGAAGTAAGAGTTTGTTTGCTTGTTTTTGCTAAGCTTAGAAACGTCATTCTTCTCCTTTTAACATCGTGTTTTAATTCAGTAAGTAGAAAGAACAAAAGTAGAAAGAAAGTAGAAAGACCAATAGAAAATTGGTCTTTGAGCCCCTTTGGTACTGAGACTGCTGACCATCTGCATAGCTGTCCAGCCAGCCGAATGGCCTGAGGAATCAGGGTGGGTGCCTTAATTGCCCTGTCTACAGCAGCATTCACATCTCTGAAAAAGATTCAGTTCCCTGAGACAGTGTCCGGCTGATTTATCAAAGACACCTTGACACCTGGCCTCGTAGTACGGGCTGTTCTGCGGTCGTAGCGCGTTGCTGCTTGCCCTCAAGTCAAATCAGGGTGCTGCCTTCTGCTAAGGAGGTAAACGATTTCCTAAACCAAAACTGTAGTGGCCTTTCCCAAGTCTCATCCCTTGAGACACAAGCATCTCCCACTGGTCAGCTTCTCGTGCAGGCAGTCCTCAGACTGTCACCAGCCCACGCACTGCTTCTTGAAGCTGCTTCAGAAGGCCAGAAGCTGCTCCCTGGGGCTTTGTGCTGTGGGGCAAGGATCACACTGGCCTCACACCCAAGACTCCCTCCCAGCCTTTCCCAGTTTCCAGGGCCACTTGTTACTTCTCTGAGTAATTCTCTTTCTTCCCAGGGCTTAGTAGGATCTGCAAATACGCTTTATGGTGTGGGATTTTTTTTTGTTTGGTTTCGCTTCTTGCCTCTTGGGCTTCTCCCAACCTATTCCAAATCCCCGTGGGCCACACGCTTTCTGAGCCTGCTTCTCTAGCTGCTTTGTGGGAGAACAGGAGCTCCTTCAAGCTTCAGCTCTCAGTACTGCTCCTTGCACAATGCCAGGCCAAGCACCTTGCCAAGCTCCTTTCAGCAGCACCCAGCAGAAGGCCTCTGCCTTGCACCAGCCTGCGACCAAGAACACCCTCATTCTTGGGCAAATGAAGCTGAGAGACATCATTGCATCCAAGGCCCTGGAGTAAAAAATCTAAATTAATTGATGCATGCAGATTTATTCTGTTAATATCATGAGATGCTATAAATCCCTACCTACCGGTGTAGAAAAACTGCCTGATGCGTTATTGTATAATTGGATTCCATGATTTATTTCATGCTGTATGAAACAAAAAGCATAGGTTGGCTTCAGTTCTGACTTATGTTCTCATAATCCTAGAAAAAAATGTTTGGCTGCAATGAAATGACTCTGGAGTTGCATAGAGTTATAAAATCAGCTGAGGAATCTGCTGTAAGCATTACATGTGGAAAGGAAGGCAGAGGGAAGTGCTGCATTGAGCACTCAAGGCCTTTGCCTGTCTTTTGCATATCTACTAGAACTTTTTCATACTGCTTGGTTTCTTTCTGTCTTTTTTTATTTTAATAGAATTTACTAGTAGAGATTACTGCACCTTAAAATCTCATTGGGACTCAGGACAAATTGCTTGCCAATACTGTGACTAGTAGTATTTTATGTCTTGTTGCTGAAAAAAAAAAAAGTTTCTTCTGTTACATCAAAATCTCAGGCTCACTAGCAGAATTTGACTGGAAGAGAAGTATTGAAAAGTCTTGAACAATAAATTCATCACCATTCTTTTGTCTGAAATCAGAAACACATGGTTTTTCTTGTATCTATCTGACAGAAGAGGAATATGAAGATCAAGCTTTTTTTTTTTTTTTTTTTTTTTTTAATTAATTAAATTAAATCAAGGATTTGAACTGGTTTGCATTTGGTTGTTGCACCAGTGGAACATTAAGGACACTGTGTTATTGGCACATTTACCTGTCCCTTCAAATGCTCAGCCACACTCCTGAACCTGTAGACAAAAGAAATCCTGTGATATTCCACAGGAAAGCTGAAGGCTTGTTAATATTGATATCCTATGGTCCATTCATTTAACGTATTATAAGGAGTCTTCTAAAAGTACTGCTAGATCTCCATATGGATACAAAATTTTAAAAAGTTATTTGCTGGAATAATTGTTGAGTAAGTGCTATTGAGCACCTGGCAGTTCATTTTTAGTAGATTTTTCATCCATCATCTGTCAGTGCATTGCCCAAACTGAACCAGGTTTTCGAAGCTGTGTGTCAGGTAGCAGCCTCCAGGCCTGTATGCTGTTGCTTCAGTTTTCATTACCCAGCAAATATGCTGGAAACAATTTTTTCGAGAAAGACCAATGTTATTTTCAGTCCTTGAAGACATGATATTAAAAGACAGCTTTCTTTTTGCATTTCTAGTTTACTCTTAAGCTATTTTAGCAATCAATTCTGAGACAATACCCTCAGTGAAGCTGGAGTTAGAGCCAGGGATAGATAGCAGCAATATAAGATTGACCAATTACAAGACTGTTCTACATATCTTTGCAGCAAGCATGACTAATTCAAGATGATTTTTTTCTTCATAAAGGAAAAAAATTTAGGGCTATACTGGTTGATTTTTAACCAGTAAGCAATTATAACAAAATTGTACTTCTGGTAACCAAATTCTACTAATTCCTGAAGGAATTAAATAAAGGGAAAGGAATTTCAGAACAAGACAGAGCAATCCCAAATCAATTTGATCTTTCAAATCCTTAAAAAATGAATCTCAAAGTACAGCATTGCTATGCCCTGTTGCTTTTACGCAAGTGCACAGAAGATATGGAAAAAGCAGCAAACAGTAACAACAATGCAATATAATTACATGAAGCTTGCTTTCCTTGAAAAAATAAGGTCAATGTAATGCTGCTCTCTGTTCTGCAACAGGGTTGTAGCTGTAGTCCTGCAGTCAAAGAATTTACAGGGTCCAGAATCCACTGCTTTAAAAAGCATAAACAAACAGATTCAAAATAAACAGGGTCAAGTATTAAAATTGAATGTTAGCATTGCATTAAAAGTTTCACCTTTACAGTGTTCACATAGAAAAAAAAAATAGTAAACTTCTACTTAACACAAGTGATAATGTTTTTTTCTTAACATCTACGTAGAAAATGGGGTTTGCATTAGGTACGGCTTTGCCCCTAAAATTTAACAGTTTTGTTCTGATAATTTCTTCTATTTTCTTATTGAAAAGGAAAAAAGAGCAAGAGCAAGAGAGCATGGAAGCAGGGCCTCTCTTCCTTTGGAGTCCTACTCCTGCTGCTTTTTCCTCATATGTAGTCACAGTATTCTGAGTGTCACATCATAACTTCCTCTGCAGCTGCTAGTTTGATGACACAGAAGATTATGACTTCAGGTAAAGACTAAGCACCAGGAACAGATGTACAGTAAGAAAAGACACCCAAATAGGCCCTAATTAAAAAATAAAAATAAAATTAAAATTAAAAAAAAAAAAAAAGAAGAAGAAATTTAAAAAATAGAGCATGTAGAACTCTTTTTTTTTCCCCTTCCTTGGGCTACTGCAAATTAATTTATCTTTAAAAATATATATATATATTATATATTCTCCATAAAGTACTGGTCCAGTCTAAGCAATATTTTGGTCACAAAGATTGGAGCCAAATGCAATAAAGGTGAAGCACTTCAGTGCAAATAGCAGTATAAAATTTAAATAATTTGATCATTACACCCAATTGCAGAGGAAAATAATTTTAAAATTAATGCTTGAAATAAAAGTAATATTTTCCATGTCACCCCAAAGCTACTCTCCAGGGAGCTTGGTTTATGCAGATCAGGGACCTTTATCTAACACATGGTGCTTTCCCTCACCAAGTTGCACCGCTTAACCCAGTGCAACTATTTATGCCAATAAACTTTTGGAGCACATGAACTGGAGAAGAGAGGATTCAGGTTTCCAGTTGCAAGACGAAACCAAAACATTTCAGAAAACAAATTCTAAAATTTGTTTATGTCAAAACATATATTTGTTTAGCCCAAAAGATGATTTTTAAGAAATGCTGTCAAATAGTTTTCTAGCTGATTATCTGAGATATAGGTGTATTTTTGAAGCCTACATTTACAGTGAATATTATAATAGCTTGCTAATTTGTGATTTTTGGTACTTTTTAAAAGTTAAATCTATTTTCTGTGTTTCAAGTCTGCAGAACAATATAAGAGAAATGCCATTATATTTGAAATACTATTGTGAATCATAAATTTTGGATTTCAGAATGGAGATATGGTAACAAAGATTTGGGAAATAACTGTTTGGAAAGTAATGGCACTGTGGTCATTCATGATGTAAAGGTGTAAGAGGCAAAGGTAATACGGAGTATTCATATCTTACCTTATTTTATGAGGAAAAAAATGAACAAGCTTTCACACAGCCTTTCAGTACATAACGACACCGAACATAATTTTCTGTGCTTTTACTTAATTTAATAAATTTAATATTAAAATAGGCCAATACAAAAGCAGCAAGCTATTTAGGGTTTAGATAAAAGAGCATTTAGATGAGCTACTTGCAAAAATATTTTCTGATATCTGTCTGTATTATGGCAGAGGCCTTTGCCTGATGTCACTGTGTTTACAGAAATAATTGCCTCAGAGTAGTGACAAACATCAAAGTACCGGTGTGTGTATTTTAGAAATAACTCATTAGCTGTATATAGCTCATGGTTTACATGTTTTCATGTTTTAAGCTCTAGGTTTGTTTATGGTGTGTTGTTTGTTTTTTTTTTTCCTGTTATCTTTTAGTATCCAGTAGTTAGTTTTAAGGTTTAGTAAACCAGGGAAGAAAGCTCAAGGGAAAATGATGCAAACACATCTTGGGAAAAGCAAATTGAAGCTATTCAAAATTCATGACATTAAGAGTTCTGGGAGTACAAGTTCAGACTCTCAAACTGCATCCGAATTGCTGCAGCTCTGTCAGATACCTGAAAGCATGGTAATGCATAGGAAAACAATTTCTAACATAACGTATTATTTTAGTTACGCGTATCGATCATACCGTATCTGTATGGCAACATCTCTTTATATTTTTCTTAAGGGTCTTTCATTCTTGGAGCAAAAACATATACTTGAATGAAGAACAGACAAATCGCATGAGCAGAGGGTGGGCACAGAAGATAAACATACTTTGCAGTGTGCAAACAAAGACATGATCAGACTGAAGAAATGGCTGCACCAGCTCCTCTCACCTTGGAAAAGTTTGTTGTTTTTTTTTTGCAGTAAATGAAGGGAGAACTCCTATAGGCCCTAATTTATATCAGGTACCCACTGACAAACAGTCCCAGCCTGGAGAAGAGCCAAGCATGGGTCCTGAAGAAACCAAACACCAGTGAGGAAAGGTTGAGATTCTTTAGAGAAATAGGCTTTAGGCTGTCACATCTTCCCCGGGTGATATTCAAGAGGAACAGGTGGGCAAGACACTTTCTCCTGCCCCCGTGGCTGAGTTTTAAAGATCCCCTAGTCACACATTAAAAATAATTTGCTTTTTGGCTGGGGCATCCCTTAGATCACTTGTGACTGGGCTGTGGCAAAATTTGACAAGAGAGTGCACGTGAGCAGTCACAGTCATTTGATGATCCATACTAAAACCCATTTTTGCATAAAACTGAGCAACTAAGGATGGGAAAAAAAAAAGACTATTAATTCTTAGAGATAGGGTTGGACTAAATAACATTGGGGAAATAATAACTTACTCAATAATAAATCTCACTATACATTCCTTTGTAGGAAAAAAACATCCCTCTGGTCTCCCGGCTTGTTGTCATTCTGGCATCTTTAAATGGCATCATGCGTACTTAAAAAAAATAATACAACAGCATTGCCCTTTGTGAGCTGTAGAGAAACATTTTTAAGCAGAAATGTGAATGCTTATTAACTGTTCAAACGTTGATCTCATAGGAATAGCAAATGTTTATTTTAAAAGGTCACAGGAAAAAAAAAAACTTCAACACAGCTTCTGGGAGGCTGGAAGCACTTTAAGTGTGGGAGTTCATAGAGCTGCTGAACTGCAAGGTAATAGTTGGACTGAGAACAAGACACAGCAACATGCTGTGGTCTTGTTTTGACTGTAAATGATTTGGAACTCGGTGAGTATTCTTGTGTGCAAAATCTGTTTCTTAGCGACAGAGCAGGGAGAAGCAAGTCCGTAATAAGTGCGTGTAGCGCTCTGAGTCAGAAATACACTTTTTGCTTGGGGATGCAATGGGGTGTCGTAGCCTGAGCGTGGAGTGGGTGGTCAGGACCTTCAGAACCTTCCTCCTACACCTGGTGCAGGATTCTTTGGGGCCCTGCACTAATGAGCTGAGTTAATCCTCTTGGGCACATGAAGGCAGTACCAGGAGATCCTAATTATAGTGCCAGCCCAGGTCTGTTCTTCACCCAGCTGCCTTGGGCAAAAAAGCAACTACACAGGGTGAGCTCTAACACGGGAAAGAGGTACAGCAACAAACTCAAGTAAGGTCTCTCTCCTACTTTAATCTGTCAGCTTATGCAGTCCTGTCAAAGACTGGCACTTACATCCTGCCACCTACCTGGGAGGAATCGTGAAGTTCATTTTATCCTACTTTTTGAGTACTCTATACAAACAGACTGTTTCTTGGAGTGAGATTTGTTGCTGAATCTTTCTTCCCTAGTTTTGCTGTTGGTACGGTGGAAGCTGATTATCTACCTAATAAAAATATTTTGTGGGTAAAAGTGTTATCATATGCCAGAAGTGAGAGAGTACCATGTACTTAAAACATAGCAGTTCTTGACCTACACCTTCTTTGACAAACCAGAGAGAGAATGGAAGTAGAAGGATGTGTGAGTTCAGATCTTCAGTTGTTCTAAGGTATTACCACACAATTATTTTCAGTGGAGTTGTGCCAAATTCCACCCAGGTAAGGAACTTGGCTTGTAACTGTTCTTTTTTTGTGTGTTTTTATTTATTTATTTATTTATAACCTTTGTTTCCAAACCCTTTGCATTATTTGTTGTTTACATATTTTATATGCAGTTCCATACCGAGACATGGAAACTAGCTCAACACCTGATTCTTATCTCAAGTTTAATTTTATCATGGTTTTAGTTTGTTGACTTTAATTCCGTTATAATAATAAGAGAATGATGTTTGGTCTATTTAATCCAGAATCGGTGATTCTCTTATTGTTTTGACTCACAAAAGAAGTGAGTCAAATACAAAATTGTGTAATTGCAGAACTCTCATAATCAAAAAAAAAAGTTCTACATAAAGAAATATAAAACGGTATGCTGGAGTATTAAAGGAAAGTTTATTTTTTCTCTACTGATTTGATAAACATAAGTGCTTAATCTGAATGACTGTATTGTCTTACTATATTATGCTGTAGAGTTTTATTTCATTTTAGCATTATGCCTAAGTTTATCACTGCATCAAGGATGAGAGAGGTTTATTTTTTTCATGTTTCTCCCTTTTCCACACTCCATCCTTGACACAGAAGTTCTTACCTTGAATTTAATAGAATCATAGAACAGCTTGGGTTGGAAGGGACCTTAAAGATCGAAGTTCCAATTTGTTTGGCCATAAATAGATTCCAGTGTCTAATTTCTCAAACTGAAATATACATACCTGGAGTGAATGACATTCCTCTAATGCCCTGAGCAGGTCAGAGGTGGAGACAGTCATGGCAATGACATTTTGCCTCTTCTGCATGTCTAATTTCATGGTTATTCAGCAAAATGCTTGTGACTGTGGTAATATAATAGTTAAGATCCACCAAGAATTTCCCTTCCAACTCCACTCAGCAAATTATCTGAAGTCCCCGCATATACCCCTTTATACACACTATAGTTATCTCTCTCTCCCTAACTCAAGGGGTATAAGAGGTATATTACAGAAAATTACAGAGCTCTGGAATGCTTCTTAGGGGAAGATTGTATCATAAATGAGGGTAACCTTGGTTTTCATACTGAAGGTGTTGTAGAATTAGGAAACCTCAGTATCTCAACCCCCAAGCATGATGGGGAGAAAAGAGTATGATAAGAGTGCTGAATACCAAAGGAAAGAGGAGATCTGTTGTTGGGCCGTTAAGAAATGGAGGGGAGGGTGTTGGTTTTTGTTGTTTGTTTTTTTTTCCCCTCTAACTTTGCCTTTAGTGATATTTTTTTTTCCGCTTAAGATCTTGTTTTCATCCAGATTTTTGAGTTGGTTCCAATTGTAACTCACTTGGAAAGCTCTCCTTTTGGAAGCCGTGCAATTAAGGTTATTGACTGTTGTCTATTGCTGACTGCCTGCTGGGAAAGGAAGCGGTATTGTTGATTACTGTAATAAAGGCCAATTTTTCCTTTATTCATACACTGATAAATCAAATTGGATTTGTTGTACAGAGTTCCATACAGAGATTATGGTGTGTTATTTATGAAACCTCAGAACACTGTAGTCTGTTGCTGATGCAAAGTGAATTTTTCTTTTAGCCGTACAAAAAGAATCTGATCATGGTATTAAATTCCAGGTATAGAAGTACGAAGAACATTCTGGGTGGCAGACTGAGTGCATGAACACAGTTTGTCACTGAGAACTAGTACCTCTGGTCTGCTTTGTCCATTTTTTTCCCCATTTCCCATTGCTCATGGTGTACTCCCAAATATTCTCTATATTTTGATTTCTCAATCTGCATAACAGTAAGAGCAATTTACCTGACCCACAAAGCCATAAGGATGTATGGACTAGGCATTGCAAAATGCTCAGTGCCTTCCTCTGCATAATCCAATGTGAATCAGAATATTATTTATCAGCTTCAGGGGCTCTGCCTCAAACTAAACTCCTGTACAAAGGTATTAGTGCCAAGTGGTTAATCCATTTTGTTGTAGATATTTTCACTTTCCTAGCTCTGTTGCACTAAAAGCTGGCCCTTGAGCATCTCTACAGATGAATTCAACAGCACTGGAGAAATTATTTCACTGTTTAAAGAACTTGCTTTGTATAATTACTGTCATGTTTGGGACTCTATGGTGGGTTTTGGTTTCATTTTTTTTTTAATGTAACTCTTTGTTTTACAGATGAGGGCAGGAACGCAGTTGACCATGCAGGTGGTGCACATATTGTAGTAGACCATATAAGGTCACTGTGCAATAAGACAGATCCAGCCAGTGAGAAGCTCTTGACTGTCTTTTGTGGCATGCTGATGAACTATAGCAATGAGAATGGTAAACAACACCAAAAACTTGCTTTATGTCTACCAGGAGAACAACCCCATCAAAAGAGGGGGAAAAAAAAAGATAAACGTTAAACCGTAGGTTTATGTTGTGGAAACTAACACTAAGTTATTTAAAAAGATCAAGTAACTCCATTCACATATACAATTTTCCATTTCAGTAAAGTCATGTTCCAAAAATACTGTCTTCCTGTAGCAAATCCATATAGCAAATCACATAAAGATTTAAAGTCAACATTTAGAATTTACTTGTGTCTGAAAGCAATACAGATTTGCAGAAGTAAACTAGATGGTTACATTAAGTCCTCTTTTTCATTTAGTATCAAGTGACACTATAATACTGATTTGTCCCAGGCATTCTTTTGTTGAAATTTGGGGTAAATACACTAAACAGTTCATTTTTCTCCGTGAGAAATGTATACAAAACTATGTTACTTTCATCTAATATAAATGGGGAATAATTTATGTTTATGTCCAAGTGTTCTGTGCCTACAAACTATAAGCGGATGTTCTTTATCACATTAAGTGGAGGTGTTTAGGGCCTGGGACAAAAATGCGAGACGGTAGCTTAAGTGAGAAATCCTTGACCACCGAGGCTAAGAAAACACTGTTCTACAGTACTTGTACAAATGTACTGCTATTTTAGTACCTAGCTTGCTTCTGCATGCAAGTGTGGTAATATGCCAAGGCACATTTTATAGCATTCACGTAGTTCCAGGTTTTTCTAAATTGGAATTTCTGAGAAAATAGGAAGAAATGTAGAAAGCTGAATAGAGGCTGTTCTCCCAGCTTGAAATGGCACAGATTGCAAATGTAGTTAGCTAATCACATTGTTTCTTCGATCATGCCCATTTCCTAATTTGTAGTCTTTTATCTTAGGAAGAAATAGCTTCTGTATTAGCTACTTACCATTGTAATTTATCAGTTCCTGTGATAAATCCTGTGATCACTTTCCAAACCTGTGTCTTCAAAACTCTTCTGCTTTTGAGGAAGGTCCTTAGGTTTAATTATTTTTTTTTTTTGACCTTTATAAATTTTTAATCTACTTTACCATCTCTTCTGGTATAGCTTGTGTGTTTTCTGCGCCATCTCTCCAGAGCTCTCAGCTCCTAGTGTTACTTTTCTGCCTCCAAATATCACTGCTGTATATGTCTCATTTCTTTCTCTTGTTCTTGCATTCTTTTTCTCTCCTCTTTTCCTAGTACTATCCAGGAATACTTGTTTACAGTACTTCTGCCTTCTTCACCAAATAACAACTTTCTAGCTCCTTTATTTCATATGGTTTTCAGGAACTTTTTTGCTTGATGTCTGTGTGTCACATTTTTTTCTGAATTTTGTAGAATTAACTCCATATTTTCTTTATTTGTTAATTTTTTTGGAGCAAATAGATTTTCTCACCTATAAACTGCCACAATCCTCTGCATTAAGACTAATAAGCATCCAGTATATTTGGTAGCACAAGACAGACCAGTCCCAAAGAGCTGTATAGAGATACTGCATCAATTTTGCTTCAGTGGCCAAGCCCCTAGCAAATCTTCCCTAGATAAACTAAAGATAAATCTCCAAGATAACAGTTGAACTGTTAAGAACATTGAGTAAATGACTTATCCCATCTAGTAAGATAGCTTATTCTGATGCAATCAATAAAGCAGTTATATAGATCAGTGTCAACTAGGAGGATTCACTAGCTGCTCTCTACTCTGCTAAATGACATCTTCTCACCTCACACGAACTAACAAACTGATGCAATGCTCGCAGGATCTACTGAAGTGGTGTCAGAAGTGAGAAACAATCCCAGCTCCTGATTTTGGCTGCAGACCACTGCTCTGTCCCACCACCACGTCAGGGAGGAGTGCTGGGGACTTTCCAAATCCTCACCTTTGGTCCATGTACCTGGTGGTCTCTGTAAAGGACCTTTCTGTAGGCACCCAGCACCCATGGCTATGCTGTGTATTCTCTGGTCCTGTAGTTCTGCTGTGGCCAGTGAGTCTGCCCACCAGCTGTGGCAACCACTGAATTAAAGTCTGAATTAAACAAACAAACAAGCAAAAAGATAGAGTTTTAAGAAGAAAACTCAGGAGCATGTGCGTGGTGAGACAGGTAGTTGGCCTGCCTTGCCAGATTTGTTTTAAGAGCCATAGGTACAGATGTATCACGGTTGTGAACTGCTCTGAAAATACTACCTGCAAACCATATTATGTGTGCAGTACGACAGTCTGTGTCAAATGTAAGCCCGAGAAAAGTGCTTACTTCCACGTATTGCAGCATCAGGTGGATCATATGCTGAGTAAATGCAGTTCTCTCCTGACCTGTTAAAGAAGCAAACTCAGGTTGCCCTGACAGTGAATTGTATGCACAGATTAACAAATACTATTTTCAGGATTCACATGCAAAAACTCAATCCCACGTTACTTACGAAGAAGATAAACACTGTATTGGTTTTATTGAGAGATGAGAAGTATGAGATTGCATCCTAGAGCCCCAGATTGCTTTGCCTGTAGTTATGGAAACAAATTGGGCAAAAATAAAAAAGAATACTGGAAGCATGAGAAGGAAGTGTTTCAGTCTTTGAAATAGCACTTCTACCTTCTGTTTTATTGTTTCTCTAATCTTTCCCTGCTTAGCATGCTATGAAACAAAGTTGCAGGTGGGGACTTTGAAGATTCCTTTACCGCTTTTAATGACTCACACTCTTTCAAGTTGCACTAGCTATCCCCATAAGGATGATTACAGTGTATTTGGTTTAGTTGTGTTTAATTATCTGTGAACACCCTAATATTTTCTAATTCTTAGCATTTTATGAGCAAAGGGCATATAAATTGTTTATTTGATTCTAAACAGCTCACTATTCTCAGTCTACTAATTGCCCTCTTTTTCAAGTAGTGACTACTTTATTTTTAATAGCTATAAACTACCTTTTTTTTTTTTTTTTAAACATTAGAGACTCATTCTAGAGTGCTTCGTGTTTTTGAATTAGCACAGGGCATTTACCACACATGAATTTTACAAAAATGGCAACTAAAGCCCAGCTACAGGTAATATTTTCTTTTCCTAACCAGAGCAAATTAGCATTCCTGTATCTTGTGCTAGTTCTGGACGCTCAGCTTGCAATTGTAACTCCATTCATAACATTGTTGTCTAAGCTTTAAAACTGAGATTTCCTTTGTAAGGTTCTTGTGCCATCTGCTCATGTTCTGGAATTATTTTTGCCTGCTGTCTCTCAATCCTTTTGCTTCCCTGGTGTCTTATCATTTCATTAGGTGCTACAATGTTAACAGAACAAACTTGGCTTTAGCATCTCTTCCTGTTCTTTTAAGCTTTTAAAAAAAAAAAAAAAAAAAAAAAGTGTTGATTTTTAATTGCATTGCTAGAAATCAGAGGGATATTTTATGGGATGCATCCCTTTGTCTTCAGTCTAGGATTATCTTGACCCTGTCTGTCTTAATCGTATTTTAATGCCTGTTTTCAGTCAGACTCAAATAGCTCATCCCTGCTTTCCATTATTAGTTCATAAAATGCCAAGTTGCAGGTATGGCTAGGAATGAGACAAGCGTGTTTGTGAACGTCTTTGCTCGTGGCATAATTTCTGTAAAGAAGCAAGTCTTGACAAAAGCCTGTAGCAACTATTTCTTTGTCAAGGCATGCAAACTTTCTTTAGGGAACAGAGCAACTGTGCTTTAAAACAGCTGTTTTGGCACCCTTTGATGTGATCAGTGTGTTGTTATACTTCTCCCATTCTGAGGACATATTGGTATGTACAGTCTCTATGTAGCTACGAATCTGCTGAAAAGCAAGGGACAAAGCAGGCTTGGATAAAGAGTGAAAAACTAATAATTAATAAAACTAATAATCACATGCAAATAGTCACGTAAAAGAGCTAGTGACATGAGTAGTTATTCTGCAGATCTCATAATCCTGTGACCTAAGACTATTTGCAAGTTAATGGGATCAGTCTATAAGGTAGCTAATTGTCTCTCTTGAGACTTACAAAACAAATCACAAAAGCATTTTTAAATGGATGGAAGAACTAGGTCAATTGGATTCTTAGGTAGTCAAGTTGTAGATCAGAAGTCAACTGGACACAGTATGCATGTATATGTATTTACGTATGTATATATAAAGAAAGTCTGTTTATAGATTACTTTCTCATCTCATTTCATATTAAACTTTAGTCTGTCAAAGTTGTCTTTTTCATTCAGTGCCTTTGTAAAATGCAAAATTACGATGTTAAATCATACAACTGCCAAGCTTTTCTTATTCTCACAAAACTCTTAGTGACTGGAATGAGTGTTGGGGACTGTCTTGCATTGTTTACCATCTACAGAAGCTACACAAGGACTGAAAGGGAGATTTATGGTACCATGATCATGGTCTAATAGCAGTATTTCAACGTTTCCTTCTAAGACTTACCTTTGCTAATTTTCATGCTTGCCGTGGTTTTTGTTTCATTTACATCACAGCTAAAAATGTTTAGCATGCTTTCAAGTCCTAAATATACTTAAATGCAAAGTAACATAAAGCATGTAAAAGCAGATAAAAAGTATGTTTGTTTTTTCTTAATGATAGTGAGGTATGTTATATGATGATTTAACATAGATGTGGGGGTCACAAGCAGTTGTGTTTTTGTTTCTTTAGGGTATGAATTTATGTCACCAATTTGTAGAAAACATTAGTGATATAATCACTGTTACTGATTAAACACAAAATGACTAGCTGTTTTCTGAAATTCTGTCCAAAATCAAACAGCCTAAATCAGCATTTTGAATTCAAATGCCCCCAATAAAGTTCTCAATTTGGGATATTCTCCTCAGATCTTACTCTTTGGAGTTTCCATGTGTGTCACCGAAGGACATGGAGCCATTGAAATTCAAGTTTTAGGTAGGTAATTATTTGTGCTGGCGCATGTATTGATTGCCTTTTATCTACCTGTATATGCATCTGTGCAGCATCACTATCAGTGCTTTTCAGCCCCGAGAGAACACGGAGGCGTCTAACTAGCGCAACATTTGATAGCAGCGTAAAATTTGAGAGTTTCTTTTCTAGTTTTAAGTCAGAAATTCAGAAGAGGCATTCGGTTTTTCATGCTTCCCATTCACTATGCACCAAGTTCTGCTTAGGAAGCTGGTAGGAATGTTGTTTCATCCTGAGACATGATGTTGCCGGGCCTCGTGGTTTCATTTAGCCCTGCATCAGGCAACTTCTTGTAGGATGGATTCATATTTCCCCTGTGACTGTCTCCTGCTCTAATAGGGCCCTAGCACTTCATGCAGTGAAGGGTTGACATTACGCAGTTATTCCAGGTTACCCAGGCCGTGCTCTTTCACAGGAGAGCCTGAGAGCTGCTGCTGGTCCCTGTTCTGCAGGCTGAACCATTCCAATGTTTTTCATTTCTCCAAACTAAAAAGTGCTGCAGGTCTCCATACCAGTGAGAAGCCTATTGCTTTTCTCCCCAAACTTCATGCTAAACTCATTTACCTCAGGGCATCACATAGGGGCAAAATTCAGATGAGAGAATCTTTTTGTTGAAGATGTACAATTTCCCCCTAGCATCACTTTCCTTTTTTTTTTTTTCTTTTCTTTAAGCAATATGAAAGAAAATATTTCATCAGGAAAATGCAGTTTTGCAAGTTTACCCTTTCATAGAATTTGCTCTTGCATTTAATAGAGAAAGAGCCTCCTATTGGTGATAACAACAGATATAAAAAACAAATTCAGAATTTGTATGGGAAGCCCAGGCTTAATTATGGCCAACAGCTGCTGGCGGCCTTACATTTTTGAAGGTTTTGCCTCCTGTGCAGCTTTGTGACTCACAGGGTTGTCCTATCTTTGTCAGAGGAGAAAATACGTCCTGCTTACCACAGCTAAGGCCTGGATACAGTGCCTGGATTTTCCCTTGCTGACGATTCTTTATATCCCATTCCTGCACTAGGCCATTCGTGTGCTCAGGTACACTCCTACACCAGGGAAATAACTCTGGTATGGAGTCAGATGCAACATCTGACTTTTAAACCAGTGCAATTACTCTTTTGTGGTATATTTTCTTCTTCCTTTTTTCCTGTTAGGGATTTCTAAAGTCCCTTAAAGCAATGCACTCTTGAACAATATATCCTTCCATTTAGCTCTTAAGATTCCTTTTTTTCTTTCAGGGTTGGATATAGTTTCCCTTTTTCCACTCATCTTTTCCTCCAGACTTTTTGTATCTATTGTGTTAAGAGAAAGACAGCAGAAAAAAGCACTGCTCGAAGTACAGAGTTTGTGTTTCTGGTGTCAGAATGCTTTGCCAAGTGGAGCCCATAGAGATTACTCAAAGAGATTCTCTCTTTGTCCATTAGAGTTGGATGAAGTGATTTTAGAGTGACTAAAGGCATAGTCTAGTAACAAAACAACTTCTTTCCACATAATTTTCTATGGCATTTGTGGTTTGTGTCTTTGTTCTCCTACTCTCCATGACTACCAATTTTCCTTCAGCATTTTTAAGTGTCTGCAGGGGACAATCACAAATCAAGGAGAAAAACAGATTATTTACCAGTAACTTGAGTTCTCCTACACAATCATTTTCTCCAAAGAACCATTCCAGCTCCCCACCCTCGCCCCCCCCCCCCCCCCAGGTTTCTCTATTAAGACGTAGATGTTTCAGTTTGGGACGAAGTAGGAGGGCATTGTAGTGACTCACACATCTGCTGGAGGTAAAATGGCATTCAATGCATGCGCTAGTGCAATTTGTACTTACCTGAAATTTGACAACTTCAACAGCTCTTTGATGTCTGAGATGGTGTTCTCATAAATCTCTCTAAAGACCATGAATCTGTGGAAGAGGTAATACCCCCAGCCCACCCTCCCACCCCCCAAAAAAAAGGAAAATTCAGTTACTGGTAAGTAATACAGTTTTATTAAAGACATCAAGCCATAAGGATTCCTGTTCATTCCCAATAACCTGTAATAACTGCAACATTTACTTATTTAGTGCATCAAATTGATGATTATTCAAAAAGCATTTTTACTAAATATAAATGAACTAAACATTCCAAAATCTTTTCATAATTTTAATTACATGATAATTTGAAATGCATTCGGCAGAATCTTGAAGGCAAAGAAGTTTCTGAGAGCATGAGATGATACTAAATCCTCTAGACTTCAGTTGTAAGATATTTTTATCTCCCTATAAAAATTGCAATTTCTATGGCTCTGATTCCACAGATGTTAAAAACTTCAACTGATTTCAGCTGCTCAGAATGAATTCCTTAAATAATAATAATAATAATAATTCCCCCTGTAGGGCTTGATCCAAAGCTAAATGAAGTAATAGAATTCTTTTGAATTCACTGGGCTTTGGATCCTCATCTTTTGAGTCTGTAACATTTAAACATAGCTAAAGTGCTTAGAAATAAAGGAAGAAAGATGCTTAGGAAAATTACTTAACATCTGGTGTGTTCATGTCTGCTTCATTCTATTCAACTGTGAAACAATGTTTTTCTTCTTTGCTATGTTATAGGTAAAATGTGTAAGAGAAAATATGGTTATAAATACTCCTTTAAAACAATCATGTTTCTGCCTAACTTTCAAAGCACCTTTCTATTTGCAGACATCTAGGAGCAATAACTTTCTTACTTGTAAATACTATAAACTTTCATCCTATGCAAGAAATTATCAGAATGGCTTCTAAGGACTTTTCTTAAACCTTCCATTTTTTTTGTCTTTATTAAACTTTCTTTTTTCTCAAGCTCCTCATAATCTACATTGTGACTTCCTGTGTTTATAAAACTTTTCATGTTTATTTCAGTACCAGTTTATATTCATTCTACTTTTAATTTTCCAGTTTTGATCTTTAAGAGATAACAGTATATAGAACCACGCTCTTAGATAAATAAGTTTTTCACTGATGTAGTTTTGTTTGATTTCAGTCAGCTAGTCTCAGTCAGCTAAGAACCAAACCCAACATATATTAGGAACCACAAAAGGACCAGTAGCTGCATAATTCACAATACCTAACCACCAGAGCAGGAGGGAATATTTCTGGGAAGGTGTCCCATTGCCAGGGGAAGGGGGAATTCTGAGTCCGTATCCCGTGTCTGGACCAGATCCTAGTGTAGAGGAGACAGCCATTTTAATGCTGCTTAGGCTAGAAGTTGCTTTGTGTGAAAAATGCTTTTTTGATTTAAAGAATACTACTACAAACAGAAATACTAACTCATTGTTATACTTTCTTTTTATGTAGATACCCTGCAGTCGCAGCTTATCAATATGGGTGTTATTCCTACGTTAGTGAAATTGTTGGGTATTCATTGCCAAAATGCAGCTCTGACAGAGATGTGCCTTGTTGCTTTTGGCAATTTAGCAGAACTTGGTAAGTCCGCAATATTAATCTCAAATTTACATCCAATTTTCTTAACGTTAAATATTAAGAATAACAAAAGTCTTGCACTGATGCTTCTTCCATTCCTTCTGGTATATTCAAAATTTAAAGCGAGCAATTTCTGCTTATCTCTAAAACCCATAGTTGTCTCTTTCCTTCAGTAACTTAAATTTATTTGGGTACTTAGTACACCTTATGTTTTATGTTAATGTTCTTCAATGCAACTGGGCACATTTTAAATCACCAACAGTATTTCCTGAGCAGTATTTCCTACTTACAGTGAATTATTTATTAATAATATAAATAATATATCCTGGTGCAGCTCCACAACATTGTATCAGGATTAAATTGGGCTCATGGAAATCACTGAATGAAACTGAGACAGGCACAGTTTGTAAATCTGCCTGTACAATATTCTTTTAGGTGTTGACTTTTAACATGTAGTAGACTAAATACTTGCATATATAAATCACGAACAGTACCAAGCTAGAGATGGTATTTTTAAAAAGTTTACTTACAACTTCATTTAAATTGAAGTTTGTGATCATGCTTTGATCCAGAGCCTTTGCAATTGCATTGATTTTCATTGGTAAATGAAAACTAAGTGTTTCTAACTAACCAGCAGGTTATTAGGTCCTGCGTTTTATCACCTGTGTTTTAAATCAGTATTGTTCTTTTGCTAACCTATTTTGTGGAATTCTAGTCCTCTTATTTTTTATTTATTTACTTATTTACTCTGGAGCGTAATAATATAGCAGTTAGGATCATCATCCTGAATTTCAAAGGACATTCAGCAATTCAAAATGTGAAAAATGTATCTTTGAGTTAGTACTATTTGGAGGCCTGGAATTATTTAAAGCAACGTATGTTCATAGTTTTCAAGGCCAGAGGGAATATTATGTCCTCATCTACGCTAGTCTGATCACACACATAATACCTTTATTCACAGGAGGCAAGTTTGCATAATAATAAAACAACAGAAAGACTCATCATAATAGCACTAAAGAAATGAGTAGATCAGAGATCTTCAAGATAGGCACTGTGTCTATCTGTCTGCACAGGAGAAAGTGTAATACAACTCATTTACTGGAAGTCCATACGGATATTAAATACGATAAATGGTATCTTTGCTGAGAATGCCATTTCCTTTCCCTGTTTGGGAAGAGCCAGCACTGCCCAGCTGACCAAAAAGAGCCATGAGAAAGAAGCTCAACGGCAGCCACTTCCCTTCCTGCTCCTGGGTGGTGAAAAATAATGCTTATTCTATGAGATTGGCACAAAATTAATTCAGCTTGTAATACTTTAATCTCCCTTAAGCAAAAGCTTAGTCGATCACATTGTAACTGTAATATTTTATTTTTGCCTTATAACTTCAGGGAGTTTTATTGTTAGGTTGTCATCTTTCATCACTTAGAAAAGACAACTGCAATGCACAGATCCCTTGAGAAACATTAAATGAAAGTTATTCTGTGTCAAAGCAGGGCAAAAACCCAATAGAGAATAGTAGCTATGCTTTTATAAATACTGGAAAGGTCAAAAATCCACTTAGAATATGCGACATGATCTTACATATAGAGAGAGAAAACAACAATAGGATGTATGGAAAAGGGGCTGGGTCAGTCTGCAGTTCCTGCTTTTTCCCAGTCCTTGGTCAATTCTACATTAAAATAATCCCTAACGATCCATTAGAGCAGTAGCAAAGGTGCTGGAAGGTTTTTTAACTACAGATGGTCCTCAGGAGGTGGCAACTGGAGAATGCAGAACACCAGTCCTACCATCTGCATCCCCTGTAAAACTGCCAGTGAAGAAGAATAAGATGCAGGTGATGGAGGAGGAGATGCTTTTGTTGAATCCACGATGTGTGAAGAACCATTATCTGCTGGCTAACCTCCTCGTAGCAAGCTAGTCTGTCTGCAAAGCTGCCCTGTGTGATCTGCGCGGTATGAAACAGCCATGCACAGATCTCAAAGGAAAAGTCACCATTGCAAAACCATGTAAAAATTTTAAAGCTTTCAGTATGACTCTGCATCTCTCCCATGAAAAATGCAGTATATAATCTGTGATTCTTCCTGTTAAGCTGAGGGTAATCAAAGACTTAATATCTATTTTCATAACGTTACTGTTTCTATAGCTACCTTTACATTCTCTGGGGCAGAAACAGCCCCAACAGCCTTGATCATAAATATAGATATTTTTTTAACAGTCTTAATCATAATTAAGTCAGTACATTTGTTTAGAAGCATTAGACATTTTTCTTTTCATTTAGTGACAAGCGCGAGTCTATTGTTCTTGTCTGTGAAGAGCACTATTAATCATCTTACTGAATAAACACGGTAACAGAGAGAAAATAGTTCTACTTTTTGATTTGTTTACTTGATATGTTTTTGTTTTTGTTTTTTTCTTCACAGAGTCAAGTAAAGAGCAGTTTGCCTACACAAACATTGCTGAAGAGCTTGTGAAACTGTTCAAGAAACAAATAGAGCATGATAAAAAAGAGATGATCTTTGAAGTTCTGGCTCCCCTGGCAGAAAACGGTGAGAATTTTAATTTTAATCTTACAGTATTTTTTTATACCAAAATGCTGTAAAGGAAAGGATATTGTTGTCTCTTTTAGGGACTAAAGGCGGAGTAACTGGCTGCTTTGTGCAGAAGTTTGCATGGTTGATCCTTGTGATGACAGTTTCAGATGAAGCGAATGTCAATTGTCTGAGCACATGACGGGGGCCTACAAGTTGTTGATGCTGATTCCACCTCTGATTCGCTTTCTGTATGATTATGTTACGTTTGATTTCCCCGTAACAGCAGTGGGAATATTAAAAGCAGCTTTTTAGAGGATTTCACAGTATTTTCTAGACAAATGTGAATATCAAAGATGCCCATAAGAGCTTTGATATAATTTTCTAATGATAGATGCTAGGAAATATGTAGTAACTATCACACCTCTGCTTCATATTAATGTACAATAATAATGAAGCACTATCTTGTAGAACTGTTAAGTGTTATGCTCGCCTTCAGCACCATATTCTTCTCCTATATTTTGAGCACAGTCCATTTGATTGAAAAGTTACATTTTAGACTCAGTGGAGCTTATTATTGGTAGTTACTTCTCTAAAGTAGCCAGCAGATTTATCTGTGAAATGAGGAGAACTCACTTTTCCCCTCAAAGCTCAAAAGAGGATGTTGTAGTTCTGTAATCCCTGAGGAACAACAGGAAGAGCACGACGATCGGCTAAAGTGTTCATAGCCCATTACAGCACCAAAAAGTCAGCCACTACATCAATTCCTGGGATCTCAGAGCCACCAACAGTTTCATGTCCCATGGAAGTATTTTTACAAGGAGCATGCTAATTGCAGAGCTAAGAGCAGGACGCTCTCTGCTTACTATTCATTGAGAGATCATTTAAATTTAATTTGGGGGTTTGGTGGAATATATTTACTATTAGCCCCGGGAGACCTAGATCCATTGTCTGGTTTGAGCAGTGAATGACAGGGATGTGTGCAGGATCATCCCTGCAGGATGTTCCTCCAGAAGGACTTATGGGTGGTTTGTATAATCTACCATCTGCCCTTAAGGGAAGCTAAAAAATGAGTTAACCTGTGGAGCTAGTTCTGGCCTGAAGTGGGAAGCAGCTCAGTATGAAGACAGCACAGTGTTTGATGGCTCTTTACTTTGTTTTCATCACCTCAACATTAAAATTTGTTTAAATGGAATAAATCTTAGAATGGTAGATTCTGAAGATTTAAGTCTCATCCTACTCTTTTCAACATCTGTCTGTTTTACATAGTATAAATCAAGATAAATCTTGACTTCAATTTAAAGAAGTGGTAATGTCTATTCTCAGCAGTTATTTTGTCTTTTATTGTAAATGATATGTGAAACAGGATTCCTCTCTTCAGTTCTAAAAATGTGCATTTTGCCAAAATCTATTCATTTATTATATAATAACTAGCATGCAGTTCTAAAATTGTTCCATCCTTGGAGACTGATGCAGAATCGGGTCCAACTTTGTGTTAGCTTCACGTATCTCAGTTCAAATGCTTAATTTTTCTCTGCGTTTTATGGTCACAGTAAACTTTGATGGGTTTACTGCTGCTGAACATAACTCAGCCACTGGCACGTTACAAGGTAGTCAGCTGAACTCTGTCACTGTGCATTCAAGGCATGTTTAAAGGGAGTGAGTTCACTGTGTTGGTACCGTTTAGGTGCTTTTCACTGTAGATCATTGGCAATAGGCCAGCAGGCAAAAACATCTAAATGAACAATTTGCAGAATGGATTTGGGGGGAGTTGCCTTGTTTGTTTGGTGGGGGAGGTATTTTAGTTCATTTTGTTCTGTTTTTAAGGACCCTGGTGCAGCAATTTATCTTTCAAATCACAGCGACCTGATGTTCCGCAACTTTTTAAGGGCCTCAGTGCAAAAGTACCTATTTAAAAAAAAATCCCAGTTGAATATTTTGTGTTCCCTAACAAAGTTCATGAGAAGGCCAGCTGCTTTGAGAGGAACCATTTCGGTCAGGCAAAAAGCCTGGCAACAGCAGTAAATGGAGAGAATCAGACACATCCTTCACCGGAGGTGCAACACCTCCTCACCCAATTGTCGCTTGTGGGAAAAAAAAAAATGCATCCACGGCTTTGGCCTTAAAATGTTTTTAAACTCGGGCTAAACTCCTTACTGTTAAAACGCCATCTCATGCAAAAAAAAAAAAAAAAAAAAAAAAACTATGCACTATCCATTTGTTTGGATGTTTCTGCAGAGCTTCTTTTGTCTAAAGTCGGTATGAAAAAACTACCAGAATCACTTTCATGGAACAAAAAGAGGTGACACAGCATCAGGCAACCTGCCATCCCCTCTTAACAGAAAGGGAAATTAGGCATGTAAAAGAGGAGATGCCCAGCTCCAGTCGCAGGGGGAAAAAAAGGTGTTAAAAATTGTGTTGCAGAAACAGAAAATGTTGCTTCCAAATCCTTCCTATTTCACCACCTGAGTAACACGTTCATCACCTTCTCTGTTGAGCCTTATTGCTAGTAACTAAGCATCGAGTTTGCTGTATCAGTGTTCAGGTTTTCCCCAATCACAACAAATTTCTCTCCCAGCCCAGCCTGCTGGATTTGGCCTTACTGTACTCCTCCTGCAGCCTTTTCAACAAAGGCCGAAACCTTGGCTCAGCTGAAAGAAATAGGTGATTAATTGCTCTGAAATTTCATCAAAAAGTTTTGTATTTGATATTTGCGTGTCTGTGGGAAGTCAGTAGTTCTTCTGTGGACGAAATAGAAGGTGAGACGTTAGGTTTGTTCTGCAGCACACTCCAAAGTCTTCGGAGATCCCAAACGCAGCACAGCCCTTATGAGCATGCTGTGTAAGGACTGAGATGCCAGATGTTTTCTGCAGATAAATTTGCTCATTTTTGAGAACAGAAGAGCAGCCCCACACTGCTTCACAGTGTGTAGACGTGGTCTAAAGGCAGTCCAGAGCTGGGGGAGCACCTGGTAGATGAGCAGTGATGGAAGTTGACCCTGAGAACCTACAATAATTAAGTTGCACTGACGAGCTGTCAGTGAAACACTTGGCATTGTTACGTGTTTGCTGTCCCGCATGCAGGTACAATAGATGTGTTTAAACTCATAATGTTGACTCCTCCTCTCCATGCTGTTCTTCAGATGTCATTAAACTGCAGCTGGTTGAAGCAGGCTTGGTGGAGTGCTTGCTTGAGATTGTCCAGAAGACTGTGGATAGTGACAAAGAGGATGATGTTGCAGAGCTTAAAACAGCTTCAGATCTTATGGTTTTATTATTGCTTGGAGGTAAGTACAGTGTAAGTACAGTTTACCTTTTGCAAAGCAACAGCAGACACCTGTATGCCATTTGGCTGCTGAAGTTTACTGTTTATTAAACTATTTTTTAAATAACCTAAAGGACCTGCCATTTAACATATAGTAGGTCAGATTTTGTCTCTCATCTGATTGCAGGACTGAATAAATTGTAGTGAAGCCAGCAGAACTTGACACATAAAAATAGAAGAATTTTCCCTAACATTTTTTTGGCTTGCTGACAAAGCTTTGGCTTTTTATTCCAGATGAATCCATGCAAAAGTTATTTGAAGGAGGAAAAGGCAGCGTGTTCCAAAGAGTGCTTTCATGGATTCCTTCCAATAGCCATCAGCTACAGCTTGCAGGAGCATTGGCTATTGCAAATTTTGCCAGAAATGGTAAGACTATGCTATAGTATCTTACATGTATTTATTTGTGCCTTTCTGTCATGCTACATCTGTACAGAGAAAGTGTGTGCAGTGTTAAAGCTGGTATGAAGCTATACAGCACCATTGGTAGTTTTATAATTTAAAATCCCAGAAAGTGTTAAGGCTGCTTTAAAAATAATAATTAAAATAAACCTTTCACATTTGTGATAGGTGTATAGATTTCTGCATTCTTCAGTTTCTCATATCACTGTTCTAAATTTGCCATGAGCACTGTAACCCCCCATTGACGACGGTGGTCAAATTCTCCAGCAGTAAGATCTAGAAAGGAGCAGGGAAGTGACACTTCTGTTCTTAAAAAGCTCAAATAAAAATCTTAGCAATATTCTTTCACTCACAAGTGACATTGTCTCATCTTGCACAGACGGAAACTGCATCCATATGGTGGATAATGGCATAGTTCAGAAGCTGATGGATCTGCTAGACAGACATGTCGAGGACGGAAACGTAACCGTGCAGCACGCAGCCCTGAGTGCGCTCAGAAACCTGGCGATTCCTGGTAAGCCTCCCTTTGCATTGCTGATTGCACCAATGTGAAATTCTGCTCTCCCCCTGCAAGCCCCAGGGGCTGAGGGTGGGACATTTCTGGAGGAGGTCAGCCTGCTGCTTTCCATTCAGGCCCATAACTGCTTTTGTAGTTTTTGCACAGCAGCTGCAGCCAGCAGTTTTAAATAAATCACCGATTCATCAGCCATCCTTTGGCCACTCTGAACCCACAGTATCACCCCCCTACCAAGGAAAGGGCAGCTTTGTGGCAAGCAGGGAGCTGAGGCCTCAGATAGGATTTCTCAAACCCTTCCATGCAGAGCTCTGCATTTTTTTCATTTGGGGTTCTCTTCCACAGCTGAGGGTCCCCAGCAGACAGCAGTGCCCAAATTACTGAAGCACTGCATCTCCCTGTTAACTCCTAGAGCTTTGACAGTTCAGAAGTTAGAGCTGGAGCTGAACTGTTGGAATAGCCAACCTGCTCCAGTTGGTTACTGTTTGTAGGCAATGAACTGAATGCTAATTGTGTCATTTTAATAACTCCACTTGTGTGAGTTTTGATTACCCAAATGTAAAAGACAGAGTACCTGCACATAAAAACAAAACAAGCCTATAATAATTATATATGCTTTCTAGTACAAGGCCACAAAATAAGCCTTTTATCCATTTAACCTCATTTTACTATTTTCAGTCTTCACAAAGAGTAATTTTCTAAAAATGATTGTGAGTACATACTAAACCCATGCAGCTTTAGTGGCATGCCACTTGCTTATATTTCTTGGGCAGTTCTGTTAACTTCCATTGTTTGGAAAGCTTCCCTGTAGCCTGTGCTCAGGGATGTCAGCCAGAGACCTAAACAAGATTTAATGGATATTGTTACTGAAAAATGAGCAAGGAATAATTGGCCCCGTGATGAACTGCTTGTTAAACACTACTTTGAATATGAAAGAAGTATTTTTTCCTAAGTACAGTATTGGACCCATGGAAGTGGAGAACTTAAGACTAGTGGAAGGGATGAAGGACAGTTTGGGGAGGCCTTACCAGGACTCCAGACATGTCAGGCCACAGTGTTTTTTGTGTAAAGTATTGGGACTGGGTATGAGGTTGCTCTGCTAATTGGATGCTTTAGTTTCTTTCTCTATGAGAAACACAAGAGTGTTGTTGGGTATCAGAGATGTTTCCCCATATTTTAGGGCACAGGTAAGCTCTAGCCTGGGCTTCTGCTTGGTGCATTTTGTGGAGGACTCTTCCTAGCTGAGGTCTAGCCTTCAGTTCATGGTCAGGGTGAACACTGGAGATTAGGCGTGCATGCTGGGACAAAGCACTGCATTTCATACCTGCATCTTAGCAACCCCAACATTTTTCTAAAACACAGCATTGTCAGCACACACTGTCTGTGTTCACGAGCTATTTTTCAAACGGTGTCTTAAAAGTTGCATCAAGACTGTCTTGGAAATAAATTGCACCTTCCAGAAATGTTCTTGAGATCGTTCCTGTTCTTTATTCATGCAGTTGTAAATAAGGCTAAGATGCTATCAGCTGGCGTTGCAGAAGCAGTATTGAAATTTCTCAGATCGGAGATGCCCCCTGTTCAATTCAAGCTGCTGGGAACATTAAGAATGTTAATAGATGCACAAGGTAAAAATAAGCTGTTCTCTATGTTAAGTAATTCTCTTTGGTTCAGTCTATGATATAATGCTAAGAGAGAAGGGAAGCAGAGGGGGTTTTTTATTGTTTTTTTTTTTTGTTGTTGCTGTTGTTCTTTTTAATTTTAAGCCTGAAGCCTTAGAATAAACCTAATACATATGCAAAGGGAGAGAAAAATGTGGGTTGACTTTTTTTTCAGCACTCCTAAATTGACTACTCGGGACCCTCAGAATAGGTGTCAAATGCTTGTTTACTTTTGTACTTCAGAACTCTCCTACACTGTCACATTATGAGTATGCGTTGAGGCGTGGGAGTTTGAAGCTACCACTCCAGCTTTGCTGTTCACTTGCTGCATTTTCTAGCTGTACCTAGCTTCTTGGAGCACGCTAATGCGCTTGCTAATTGATAAGCTGCAATTTCAAAAGGAGCGAGCACCTTTCAGTTCTGCTTCTTGTTCTTGTACCTAAGATCTGTATTTATGAAATTAGACATCTAAAAAAAAAGTTATTAATGAGATAATTAGCCAAGTATTTATTTTTGACCTAGTAGAGCAGATTTTTTTCAAAAGCTCCCTTGTAGTTCTAGCATAGCTATTAGATGTGAAGTAGAAATTCATTGAAGTAACTTATGCAACTTTAACATCTTGTGGTTTAACCCGGTCGGCAGCTAAGCACCACGCAGCCGTTTGCTCAGTCTCCCCCCTTCCTCTCTGGGATGGGGGAGAGAAACAGGACAGTGAAGCCTGTGAGTTGAGATAAAGGCAGTTTATTAAGACAGGAAAATAATAATAATGATAGTACAACTAACAGTAATATGTACAAAACAAGTGATGCATAATGCAATTGCCCAGCCTAACCCCAAGCAGCCGGCCCCCTACCCCAGCTAGCCACCCCTATATATTGTTCAGCATGACCCCAGATGGTGTGGGATACCCCTATGGCCAGTTTGGATCATGGTCCTGGGTCTGTCCCCTCACAGCTCCTGCTTCACGCTCAGCCTGCCCACTGGCAGGACAGAGCGAGGAGCTGAAAAGTCCTTGGCATTTTTTTTTTTGGTTATGAGTGTTTTTGGTATTTTGTTTCCATTTTGGCTTTACTTGCTTCCATGCAACCTCGACTTTTCACACTGTTAGCTCAAGCTGGCAAAGTTCTCCTTCAACTCCTTCTAGTTAGTGACTTTCAGCTTATTTTTCTAACACTTGCTTTAAAAAAATGACAACTTTTCTGTTGTGTTGTTGGCTCCGGCAACGTGTAGCAGAAGCAGCTGAACAGCTGGGAAAAAATGCAAAGCTGGTGGAACGGTTGGTGGAGTGGTGTGAAGCCAAGGATCACGCAGGTGTGATGGGAGAGTCGAACAGACTACTGTCTGCACTTATACGACACAGCAAATCAAAAGTAAGTGGCGAAAATTTCAGCTTTTAAGCACAAAGAGTTACCTCTGCACTTCGTATCATTAGTAGCCAAGGCCTCTGGTACACAATCTTTCTAGAAAGCCAGGTTGCTTTCACGGAATCACAGACCTGTAGGGGTTGGAAGGGACCTCGAAAGATCATTGGGTCCAACCCCCCTGCCAAATCAGGTTCCTCAGAGCAGGCTGCCCAGGTAGGCATCCAGACAGACCTTTATTCATATGTTACATCCTCTCTGCCTCCAGGACCTGCCCGTCAGACTCGAGCATCAGGTTTAAACAGTCACTGGAACTATATAGGTAAAAAACATAGAAACAAAGCAGAACAGTCACAGATTTGCAGGCCAATTAAAAAACATTGTTAGGGTGAATGTGGCTCAGTCCTCACCCATTTGAATTTGCGTTGTATCCTGTAGAAGTTCAGCATGCCATATTTCCTACTTTATGATGATATATGTAAGGAGGCATTGCATTCAATCGCTGTTATCTTTCTATATAGATAGTTATTAAATAGGCATTCACAGAATGACTATTAGAAGAAAATGTAGAGCTGAGAAGGTGGGTTTATTTTTTGGTGTTTTTTTTAATGCTTTTACTGCCCTCTAGGTTTGGTTATGGGTACAACTGGTTCTTTACTGCACACTGATTTGAGTTCATTTTTTTATTTAAAAGTATTTCAGCTAGTATTTAGAAAGGCAGTGGTAGTTTAGGAACCTTAGGTCCCATTTTAAAAAATGGAGTCGGTACTTGTCTGTTAAACCACACTGGTATTGAACCTGGATGCTGTCATCTCTTACCTGCTTGGTACTACCTTTTGGAGGATGATGTTCACCTATAAAATCATTAAAATTTTCACATCAGGGCATATAGCCAAAATTCTCCACCAACTCAAGTAGAAATTAGCAGTTCCCAGAGAATTCGAGGAAGTCTCAAAACCTCTTTGGATTTCTACCAGAAAAATCACAAATAGGAAGAAGCATCACTGCAAGTAAGGAAAAGTATAAATATATATGTATATATATTTTTATATACGCATAGATTTTATATATATGTATTTCTATCTATACACATAGACTTGTATATATTATGTCATTCAGAAAAGAATAAGTTTTTTAAGTGTTAAATTCATGAGTCATACAGCTGTGACTTGCACCACAAGCATCCTCAATATGATAACTAAAAGGATTTCAGTTTTCAAGGTTATGATCATACTGTGTCTGGTTCCCTGCACAAAGAATGTCTCTGCATAGTCTGTGCAAGTACTGGCATGTAAGTCATTCTAAACACACGTAGCAGTTGATGAGTTTTGGCTTGTGGTTGGTGTTTAGAGGGGATGTATCCTTTGAATGGAAATTCAACACTATCTTTAAAAATTTAAACTAGATTCTTATTCCAAGAAATAACTATTTAATTGTTAGTTATTATTAATAATATTCATAAATATTATATAAATCATAAATGTAAAAATAATATTTAATGACAAACATAATAGAAATAAATAATAAGTATATGATTTATATGAATATTCTATAAAATTTAAAAATGAATATTAGCTATTATATTAGTTATTATTAGTTATAACTATTATAACTTTGCACCCTCAGAACAAATAAATAGTTAAAAAAATATATATATATATATATATTTGGACTGTTGCCCTTTAGCATGCAAAGTTACCTGACTTTCAGTCAGTATTTTGCAAGTATTTTTGCTCTGAAAAATATATATTTCACATATAACTGTGAAAACTTAAATTAGGTGCAAACTAACTTTTTAATGATCATGTACAGGTAAATCAAAGACCTCAAACACCATAAATGGTTAAGTGGCACAGTTTGACAGGTCCATCTTATAATTAGAGTAATTACAGATAATTAGGCTTATGTATTATGTATATGTACATTTATACATAAAGTTCTTCAGTGTGCATATAACCAATGAGCAGCCTTACCTGGAGACAACACAGCATCGGTGACAACTTTGTTATTTAATAGTTTATGTGCAATGCAGAATTTTTTTTTTTTTTTTTAATTTCTATGCTATTTCTTTTAGGATGTCATTAGGACCATTGTACAGAGCGGTGGCATCAAGCATTTAGTAACCATGGCGACCAGCGAACATGTAATAATGCAAAACGAAGCTCTCGTTGCGCTGGCACTAATAGCAGCTTTAGAGTTAGGTGAGTATCCCAGAGGTTAACTCCGCCTGCGTTCTTCTGAGCCTGGGCCCATGAGAATTGCACAGGGGCAGTCGTGCGAGCGTCTCTTGCAATGTGGAGCAGGCTGCTTCTTCCACCAGCTGCTTCTTCCACCGGCCTTTCAGCAGCACAGAAATACATGGCAAGTCATGCACTGACAAACAGGAAATAAGGTTAAGCAGAAAACTGGAGTTTGCTCGTGATACAGTTCCTATTCTATTATTCTGGTAGGTAAACACAATCTAGAACACCCTCTAACAGATTTCAGATTTGGAGTAAAACCCCAAAGGCTAACTATTTTAGAGTGGAGAATGTATGACCTAGGTCTGTGTGCACTGGGATGGTTAATCCCCTTTTGAGAGAGCTTATCAAAGTAAAGCTTTCACTTGCCTAATCTGTGAGAGCTGAAGAATACATATGGAGGTGGATGATGCCCCCAAATGTCTTTATTATTATTAAATTCCACAGAAATAGATGCAAGAGTTGCCATATGAAGGCAGAGATGAGTACATATCTTGACCTGCCTTTGTAATACTTCAGCTTACCAAACAAAGAAAGGGAAATGCCCACTGGGGGCTTTATTTATCCTGTTTGCTTGCTTGTTAACTAAGATGATGATCTGAACAAGCAACATTTACGTATTTTTGTTCTTGATTTCATCTCTTGTCATTGTGCACTATCAGAATGCTACTTTCAACTTCCCAATTGCTGCCGATGCATCGGGGAATTGTTTTGTTTTAATTGAAAGGAAAAATGCTTGTAATTACATGACACTTCTAACCCTTGTCTTATATTCAGACATTTAAAGGTTCTGAGGCTGAATTCAGTACATTAATGTTTCTTAGAAAACTACAGAGGAAATAACTCATATTCTGATTTTGCAAAGCTTTTCATGGTCTTAATGGATCTCTCTCTCTACCATGGAGTCAAGAATTACGCTGCCTGTATTTAAGTTAAACAAAGTTTTCAAAAGCAATTCAGGCAGTGAAAGTCTTGAAAGCTTAAATATTGCAGGTGGTAGAATAAATAGCTAGAAAGCCAGGCAGGTTTTCCATCAGCTCACTGCACATTTAAGATTGGATTTTATTATTAAACTGTGTAATTGTCCTTTCAAGCAGTTAAGCTATTTTGCATTTTTATAGCAAGAGCTGTGATTCCTATCAGCACACCATCTGATACGTGCTTCAGTTTTATGCCAGTGAGCTAGGTACCACAGCACCAATTCCACTACAGGGGGAGATCCATGTTTCAGTAAGCTAAAACACTAAAGTATCAAACCAAGCGGCACTTCCAGGTTTACAAGTTTTCACTTGTGTTTCAGTCACTGCTGAAAAGGACCTTGAAAACGCTCAGCTCGTTCAGATTCTACACAGACTGCTCTCAGATGACAGGAGTGCTCCAGAAATAAAATACAACTCCATGGTGCTGATCTGTGCCCTTATAGGATCTGGTGAGTATTCAGGATGGGGCGCTTTTCTAAGAGATTTTTATTATAAATTTTTTGTGACCTGAACTTGGAGCACATGCAAATGCACTCAGTCTTTGTTTCTGTTCACAAGGAATGTACACAGAATAGTTTGATTTACTGTGACACTTTAGTGTCAAGAAAAAGGCTATTAACTCAGTTTGGGATATTAACTGCCAAAATTGGATTCAAGCTTCTGCAGTTTGCAGATAGCTCCTGGAAGTTTGAGCTATCTGTAAGTTTTACAGGAGAAAAACAAAAACCACCTTTAACTGTACAGTGTCAGGCTCTCTGCAAACATGCAGATAACAAGAACTTAATTCTTACCTTTAGCTGTAAGCTCCCTGTAATCGATGGGTGATGGCTGTTTTTTGGGTTTTGTTTTTCTTTCTTCAAGTAAAATTAGGTGGAAGAGAAGTTTGCAGGGCACCTCCTTTAAATTCCTACAATAACAGTAGAAAGTTAAAAAAGAGAAAGAAAAAAAAAAGGAATACTTACAGGGACACAAGTGAGCACTTTGTACAGCACATAGGCTGGCATCCTGCTCACTGACCTTGCTAGGAAGAGTCCTTCCCTTGGCAGCCTTCACGTGCTCTGAGTACAACTGTTTGTGGTTTTTTTTGAAAGATGAGCAGGCTGTGCTCTAACACGTGCCAGGGCTGGACACTGAACTCTCTTCTTTCTGAGGTAACCCTCTGGCAATGGTCAGATTGCTTTGAGGATAGTGAAGAAGCAGGCTATGGCTTGCAATGCAACTTCACACCTCTGCATGGACAAAGAGGGAGGGGAGAAATGGAGCAAAGTATCATGAAGAAGTTTGATCCCCAGCTGAGGATTCAAGAAGTGGACAAGTTTCTTTCACTCAGTCCTTCAAAAAGTATTTACTCTATGGAAGGAGACCAAATTTCATGTGAGAAAAAAAATCAGAAATTTACAAACACCTAAGGGACAAGGAACTGCATTAAGTGCAGAAAGGTAGGAAGTCGGTACATGTTCAGTACCCATCTCTGCCCATGGCTTGATGAGTGTGAAACAGCTGAAGATTTGCCAGAGATGAGTTCACAGCAATTCAGCTGAATTGATTAAAACGTTATAGCTACATGCATGCTGTCTGTAACCAAAGCTGCTTTTCCTATATAGAGTTCACCACGCCAGCTGCAGGGCTGGTGAACCCATATGTTCATGGTTGCCCGTGCATCCATGCTAGTGACTGCTGTATTACTGACATCTTAAAGGAACTAATACATGGTTTTTAGAGCAATACATACATCTCACTGTACAAAGAAGGGTGCTCAAAGCTTGCTAACAAGCCTCAGCTCCCACTAAGCATTTGCTTTAGTGCTAAGACACAGCATTTAGGTTTTACTCACGGCCCTCTTACCTTAAGCCATTTTGTGCTTGGAGTCGTCCATCCATTTTAGAGCAGAAGCCCTTCTGCAGAGGTTCCCTCAGCCTCATTGCAGTGCTCTTGTGATGCTCCCATTGCTTCCGACTAAAAACATCAGCCTCAGAAATTCTGCTCAACACTTGCATTTTCACTTCCCTGAGTCTTGTCACCTGCAAGATGGACAGCATTATTTAAGGTCAAATAACCACCTCTATTCCACTGGAGTAATTTTTTTTTTTTTCAGAGTGAGTTATCCAGCTGGCAGAGCTCAGCCACCACACTACAAGTTTTACATAGACAAGAGGCATCTTAGCATTCTCCCATAGAGCAGACAGCACATCACTACACTACACAGCTGTGAAGCTAGGGCTCAGCACTTGGCTGACCCAGTGGCCAGCCTCCCTTCTTGATGAACAGACCTATGTAACAACAGCCAGTACATAAAAACAGTAACTGAGCAACCCTAATATTAGCTTTTAATCCCCCCCCACCACCTGATTTTTAACCAGGGGAGGCAGGCAGTGCAATCACAAAGTTTGCTCTCCATGCATGAGAAAATACGAAATCCATTTCTTCCAGCCCTGCTGCCTCTAACATTTCTGCCACCATCCCTGCACAATGAGTATTTATGTTTACAAGTTCCCATGTTCTACTGTAAACAGAGCCATAGTTCCACAACAGCTAGAAAGTGGTTGTCTTGGTTTTAATTATTGAGAAGTTTAATTCTCCAGGGCCTGCTGTTACTATCCTTCATTACAGGGTATCTGGCATCATATTTAACTTGATACTACTAACAGCTGTGCTTTAGCAGTAAATACACATGTATAAAAGGGATTTTTTTGCCATCTGGAAGTTGATGTTGCAACTGAAAGAATGGCTGGAAAGAGGGAATAAGAAAGACAACAAAAAATGGAAACGTAACCTAAGGACTAAGCAAAAGCAGAGCATTCCTAGCTAGCAGGCACGTCTGTGTGAGGGTCCAGCAATCTGGATTCTGAGCACAACCGATCAGCCACAGTAAGTCACAGCAAGCTCCTGAGAGGTAGTTCAGTAACATCTGCTTAAAGACGATGCTATCTTAGAAGTAGAAAGAGGAAGGAAAGCACTTACATGGTATAAGCACCCCGAGAGCTTTGCTGACACTACCCTCTATAACCCAGCTCCCAGGTGCACAGCCGTGCGAGTGCTCCTAGCTCCCACACAGCAGGGGATAAACTGAAAGAAAACTGAAAACTTGTGAACAAAAAAGTTGGCAGGGAAAACAAATGGACAAAGCGTGCTTTTCTGTCCAGAGGAAAAGCAGTAAATATGCATAGCTGATCTGAAACAGATGGTTGGGATTCCTCCCGGGAAGCTCAGGGATGAGGCCCCCCCAGCAGCACCTGGGAAACAAAAAAAATACCTGTAGGTGTTTGCTGCTGATTGAGAGTTCACCAGAATGGACTAAGCAGGGCATGAAACACCACCAGCTGCTTTGGCTCTTCACTGTGGGATGCCTGAACACAGGGCGCCAGGTAAATGCTCCACATTGTATTTTTTTTTTGTGAATTGCACTGTCTGGGTCGTTTCCGACCTGTCCTTACTGACACAGCGTACAATCAAGGATCAGACTGGCAGCACAGTGTCACACTTCGAAGTCAAACACAAACGCTGTACACACGTGCACAGCTCAGTGCAGTGCCCGACGTGTTTTACTGTCACGGTCAGAGCTGAACCACAGCTGGGCAGCTCCCAAGCAGTGACACAGCCAGTAAGGAAATCCCTCACCCTCCTCACACTCCCCCACAAGCCACCAGAGCTGATTTACTACAGGTGAGCTATGCAGCGAACCCTCCAGGCACCCTCATTCACTTCATCAGACCGGTTTAAGTAATAAAGCAGAAAAATACTCCATTAGAAAACAAACACTTCCTAAGCATCTCTTTTGGAGGACTTACCAGGTGGATCTTTGTGACTGCCAGGCAGCAGCTTCAGCCTTCACCTCTACCTGAAGTCAGTGGAGCCTGGGCATGCCTAGGTCCAGGGAGTTCTCTCCATCCTCAAAAGCAAATGAGAACAGTAAATGCAAAGCCCGTGAGTACACACACCTGTGTGCGTATGCGTGTACACCAGGGACTCCCTAAGTGCCTCACACCCACCCAGCTTTGCTGTTCTCTCGCCCGTCTCATACCCAGCACCATTTCTTTTACTCTTTCTTTTTTCCAGAACCTCTCCAAAAGGAAGTGCAGAGCATGGCATTTCTAGAAGTCGTATCAAAACTCCGCAGCCATGAGAACAAAACTGTTGCCCAGCAGGCCTCGCTAACAGAGCAGAGACTTGCTGTAGAAAGCTGAGGAAGGTCTCTTGTTTTCAGTGCATCCCATCACAGATTCCACCTTTGTCCTTCGTCCTGCTGCCGCTCCTGCTATGTTTTCCACTGTATCACTTGTGCATGCGTGTAATGTTCCCACACAAATTGATGAACTGCTGTAGGTACCCGTCCAAAAAAAGGTTTCTAAAAATTCATAGGTGGTGTTAACATGAACCTGTCTCCACCCGTAACTGTTCTACTCGTATTCTTGTTGCTTGGGCCACATAGTAGAATGTGCATGTTGTAGTCCTATGATGATGTAAAAGTGGTACTACATGACGACTCTCTCCTCACAGCCCCTAACCGCGTAACAATGTACTACTAAATTAGGGACAATACAAGATGCAGCAAGTCCAGGCTAGTGTGCTGACTGTAGGATTAAGAAGTAAATCTAGCTCCATTTTTGGTGCTCTGGAGATGCAGGTTTGGATGCAATGTACTGCTGCTCATTCACTGGTCTTGCCTATTAATGTCAAACTCGTGGTACCTAGAGGTAACAAATAAAAATTTCAGTGCTCTCACTTTATCCTGTGGTTTGTCCTTTTCCATATTCACCCAGAGAAGCTGAGGCCACACCAGCAGGCACTGGTGAGGAGCCCTTCTCGTTCCTGGCTCTGGCCCCTGCTCAATCACTGCCTTTCAGCTCCAAGAATACAAAGGAAACAATTCCAGCCACTTCCACTGCATACACTGCTGTGCACGGAGGCACTGTGTGGTTTAACAACTGGGGGTTTTCACAGGAGCACACTATACAGTCCTTATCCCATAAAGCCACATGGGTACAAGTGCTGCTAGGTTTGCTTCGGGCTGGGTGTTTTTTCGTTGCAGTGTTTTGTTTTTGCAGATGGATTTTTAAAGGCCTATCTTGCAGCAGCTTTTCAAGAGAACCCCATTAATAAGTGAGAAACGCAGTGTGCAAGTCTTCCCTTTCTCCTCTCCTAGGTAAAGGAGTTGGGGAATTGCCGGTTTAAGCACCTTACCTCACAGCTGCTCCTCTGTAGGATTTGTGACGACGGCAGTGAGCGGACCAGCAGACAGCTGTTTGGCAAAACAGGGAGCGGTGGGGATAGCAGTTTCCAGCAAGCCTCCACATGCTATTTGTGACTGTATGATACCATTGCCATCTTGATGATGCCTTGAGTGATTGCACAAAGATCGTATGATCTGTAACGCTGTGAAGAGAATTCAGTTCTCCCAGTGCTGAAGTGGCAGCCTCAGGAGTCTCAGGCTTGTTTATCAGCCCAAGGGAAACCTAGAGGCCAAGCTATCCATGTGATCCCATGCCACATGGTTGCAAAACACTGCTTTCAATCTTTCCAAATTCACTTCCCAGCTCCGTGAAACCACCGGCTATCCTATACTGCGATGGGAAGATGCCATTCATGACAGGAAAGGAATCACGTACAGAAGCTAAGTATGAAAAGAAGCTGGACACTTCCTACATATAGTCAATATAATATAAGATCTGAGACCGTACCAAAAACCCCAAACCTAGCAGATGCTACAGGAGAATTCACACATCAGATCAAATTCCACATCCATTTAAACTAATGCCAGGAACTAAGTGGCAACACAGTAAAGTTGGAAAAATAGTAATAATAAAAAAGCCTGGTAGCAACTGTACACAGCCTCTTATTTAAAAAAAATAAAATGCAAGACACCACCAACATAGACCTGTAGACACAGGCCAGGATCCCATGACACGAGGCTCTCAATAACACAGACCCTCTGCACTGGTGTATGTAGCCCACACACTTACAACCACTGTTCACAACAGACCCACGTGAAACCCAAGTTTCTGTATTTATTACAGAAATAATTTTCCTTGATTTCAATGAATTCCAAAAGACCGGTTATCAATGGCTTACCTGGTTCTAGAAAGAGACTCTTCATGCCTTTTGACACCTGTATAAACTGCAAATACTCACACGAGCAGGCCGTAACAAAGCTGTGATGAGTCCCATTCAGCTGCTTGTCTAACTGGAGCTCAGGTTAAGCATCAAACCTATTTCTATCACTGAATTTTTATTAGGGATACCTAATATGACCACTATGACAGCAAGCATAAAGGCCAACAGGCCTTTAATTTTCAGATGGTTTCCCCGGGCAGAATATCAAGGCATTTAAACTTCTAGATGGAACTTGTGCTAAGTCTATATACCGAAGGAAAGTCTGCACAAAGATGGTTTTATGTCATGGCAGAAGGTAAATGAAGAGACTGTCTGTCCACACAAATGCATGCTCTAGCATGCAGGTCATTTTGATGTAGCTGGTAAATCATTTATCCTCTTAGCCTCTTTTAGTCAGACAAACAGGATCTGAGGACATTACCACCGTGTGCATTTCACTACTCACTTGACTGAAGTCAACTGAATGGGAACTGCTGATGACAGTTCGGCTGTTTACTAGATAGATTACAACTAAGCAGTTTGAAATCTGCTGCTCAGATTATTTTTATGGCAACAATGCCAGACTTTTCACTTGCCTATTGCTGCAGCAAGCCAAGCTCAAACAGCCCACAGCTGCCACGCTGTGTAGGGCCAGCAGTGCCCGGCTGGCACGCTCCACTCCTCTGCACCTGCAGGGCTCCCACGAGACCCAGCAGCACGGAAAACCAAGAGCACACGCAAGAGTTTACATTTCACAACGTGGAAATAGAGGGAAAGGTCTCTCTTTGTATGAGGCACAAACTCCCAACAAAACAGGTTTTGGATCCAAAGGACCAATGGTCAAACGAGACCACGAGACCCAGTAAGGGTCACTTGTTTCAAAGGTCCCAGAAATGGTAACTAGTCATGTCAGGAAACAACATACAAGTTCACACAGAATACAGGCAGCTACTCCTCATCTCCCCTTCACCGCATTTTTTTATATACGAACACCACACCTATTGCACGTTAACAAAATTTAGGCAATGTCCTGGACTTTGCTTCTTTTTGGTTGACTTCTCCAAGCACCCCTCGCCCTGGTCTCCACATTTGCATTCTTACTTTGCCAGAAGTCATTTCCATAAGTGAAGATTTATGTACATGCCTGAGATACACAAAAGGTATTTGACTTCAGTTTGGATATAAAGATGTGCTTTTAAATCAGTCACAGTGGTGCTTTGCAGACAAAGCAGTAGGTACAGATGGGGATGGACGGTTAATACAGGGCAGATGTCAGGATGAGGGGCAAAATTAGCTGCAAATCTGAAATTTGTTTCCACGGGGAAAACAAGGCAGGCTCATAAGAGACAAGACAGTATCATTCAGATCTGCTGCTTTTTCTTTTCCTCCTCGAGATTTGCATACTCACCAGACTGGCAATACTTCGACAGTGGTCAAAAACATAGCAAGGGCGGGCCTCTGCCCACAACAGCACAAGGAAGGAGCATTTGCAGGGGGGCAGCACATAGCCTGTCACAACCACAAGCTATCAAAGGAGCGATGATTGTGATCGCTTGGCCCAATTCCCCCTGACCGCCTGATCACACCAGATCAATCAAAGACAAGCAGGTTGCTGGCCCGTTTGCTCAGAAATTTCTGTTTCTCAGTGAAACCTCCTGATCAAGCCAGGTGCTGCAAGTGCTGCTCAAAGGCAAACTTTGCACCTTGGGAAGAAAAGTGATAACCACGGTGGGTGAAATCAAACCAGGGCACCGACCTCCCAAGAGCATTTGAAAACTCCTTGCAAGAGGTTCAGCCGATTGTTTTTCAAAGCATCCAATGCCAACTATGCTTACTATTTACTGCAAAATAATACAGATTGATGAAATACTGTATTTTAGAGATACTAAACTGGATTAGCTTGCCCTACAGTTTTGGGAATACTAAAAAACGGCTTCCTCCTCCTCTGTCTAAACAAGCACAAGACATCATTACACATTTTTACCTGTGAAAAACAAAAAGTCAGCTCTCAGTATTTCTGTTTAAGGACATGTTACGCTCTAAAAGTTAAATTCCCACCTCCCCTTATAAAAGTTTAATTAAATCATGACAAATTGTTATATCCCCCTTTGTGCTGCTCCCTGCAAAGAACATGCCAGGGTCACTAAAACGATTACGGCGAGAGCTCCAACAGCTGTACTAACCAGCAGCCACAGCAGCCTGAGGAACACCGGCGACCTGTCAGAAACAAACAGAGCACATTTGTTAGCCAGACTTCAACAACAGCTGACAGCAGACGTGGGATTTTCTCACATGTGGACGTGCTGTTGACGTATTAGCTTATTACTCATTTAAAGGCAGCCGCTGGCAGCATGAAAATGTGCTTTGTGGCTGCCTTAGAACACAGCTCCCACATTGCATATGTGAGACTTGGGGATTTATTTCCCGTTAGTTTTTGGGAGGGAAGAGGGTGGCTTCTTCCGGAGGAGTTTTACCTGAACATATCTTTGTATCTTCAATGTTGAGTGCCACATCAAGAGTACACGTTCACAGCATCATATTTCACGGAATTTTATTTATAAAATTGTAATTATCTAACAAATTGCATATAAAATGATTTACTTCAAGTAAATACAGAATACTGCACAACTATTAAAACTATCGTATTGTCCATCATAAGTGTATTAAAACATTCCTAAAAAATGCATCTATTAAAAAACAAAAACCCAAGAACACAAGTAGCATGATCAAGACCACTTTCAATAGCTTAAAATGAATTACCAGGAAGTTGCAACAACCTCCCAAGTATACTCCAGTTACATCCATTGAGATCAGCATGTGATACAATACCACAGTCTAATGCTAAAGATGACAAGTAATACATATGCACCTGATCTATGCTTTTCTCCTAGACTGAAGATAACCAGTCTGAAATCAGATAACTAAAGCTCGAGTCAAACTCTACTGGGCATGCAGTTCTGTTATAGCAATACTTTCAATCGGTAGGTGTAGTTGGCTTTTACAATCAATTTTACAACCGATAAAAAAGGAACACAAGAGAATACATTCGTATAAAAAGGAATGATACACAAAGGGTAAATACCGACAACTTATGCCCTGGGGTGAACCAAGCAGAGAGACACAGCTGGAACCGATCTGGAACATCCTTATCAGAGATGGGTCCGAGTCCCAAAGCCCAAACCCCAGTCTCCCCAGAGCTCAAGGTAGCAGCAGGTCTGTCCCTGCTAGGTGCACAGTGTGAACATGAACATACGTACAGATGGAGCTTTTTGTTACCAGATTTGCATTGCCAAACACAACAGACAGCTAGCCGTGCTGCATGGCTGAGCACCTGCCTGATGCACGCTAGCAGTCACAACCCTTATTTTTATACTGCATGTTAAGGGAGAACGATTATTGGTTCTGCAAGTGGCAAAAATCAGTAGGTAGTGGATCAAACAAGGTAGATTCGTTCTGTTTGCATTAGAGAGTTTTATGACCAATTACAGATATCCCAAAAGGCTTCAGAGGGGGAGAAAAAGATAAAATAGGAGAGAGGAACTGGAACCTTCACCAGTGTCTGACACACGCCGAGATCCCACCTGTGGCCACCACCACACGCCCAGATGGCACTCGTGCAGCAGGAGAGGGAGTTATGAACTTCTCTTGCAACTAAGATTGTTAAAATCAGGATGGATTTTACCAAGGGCATCTCTACAAAACGTCCAGGACAGAAGCAGTTCGTATAGCACCATGCTTTAGTCCTTTTAGTGATGCTGACCTCCCAGAACTGGCAGGGGGTGCTGGCTCTGCCCCTCCAGTTCCCAGTCTGATGCTGTTCTCCCAGTTCCAAGCAGCAGAGGAAAATAAGAAAAGAAAAAAAAAAAAAAGCCAAGGGAGGTTTGCTAGGGGTTGTACCTTCCCCAGGGCCTGCTGCAAGGCGGCTCGGAGGCACTAGGTGGCACTCCGGGGCCAGGTGAACGAGGCCTGGTGGCCCCTGGCTCCCACCGCCCAGGTTTGGTGGGTGGACGCCGTGCTTGCCGGGATGAAAAAAGCAGTCATGTGCAAGAATCATTTCACCTGCATGCTACTATTTACATTTCCAAGACTATTTACACACCAGGACTACGATGAACACCGCTCTCTCTCAGGGGAGAGAAGGCTTCCAGGACAGAGCACACTTGAGCAACGCCTCCACAGCCTCAAACTCTAAGGGGCACTACCAAAAGTATGGGTTTTGAAGCAAAAAGATCTCAACTGCTACAGAAACAGACACACGCACACACAGACAAATCAAACATTTGTCCATTAAGCTATATATATATAAAAAAAAAGAAGCAGCAAACAAAGGCTTGTGAGTACGGAGAGCATTTAGAAAGCAGCAGAGGAGGAACAAGGACCGGGGATGCCCTCTGACAGGAAAATGGCTTTAAAACTGGGGCTGAAGGGATCAGACCTCCCTACAGCAACACTGCCATCACGGACAGACTGCCCAGCAAAGGGGTTTCGTGCTCCACATAGGGCCACAAGCCTGGCAACAAATTTCTGAACAACCACCGCACGGTAAGGATGTGGTGACACGCTGACCTCCACATCAGGCAAGCTAGAAACTGCCAGAAAGCCATACTGCCTACCGTACCTTATTGCTCTGGAAAATAAGCCCGTGTAGCCAGCGGTTGTGCTCTAGTTGTGCTCACCTGAACGTTTTGCAAGGTTTTCTGGAAGAAAGCTTGATCGGTTTTGGTAGGCTCTGACAATTACAGATGGATTTCCAAGGCCTCCCGCAAGCTTTCCGAACTGGACGCCTAAGCTGTAAGTAGATCGGGCATTGTCAGGACATCTTACCCGATCCGTAGACAAAAATGTGGCATTTAAATGTGCAACATAGGCAGCTAATCCTGAACATTCAGTATGCATCCATCAAGCAACTGCAGAAATGAGAAAAAATAAGACCATCTCTCGGGAGTTATGGGGGGGGGGGGGGGGGGTGTCAGCATCTGCAGCAATAAAGACAAGGTCTAGAAAAATACCTTATTTAGTGGTTTTTATTAAGAACAGTCACTCTGGGACTCAGCAGAAATGCTGCACATCTGCGTGTACACATGCAAGCAGTGAGAACAAGACTTGCTCACCTCAGGTCGTTTTTACCTTCCTATCAGCCTGACACTGCCAAGGGCACGCCGAGCAGACCGGACCTCGGAGGAGAGCGTGACAAGTCAGAAGGCCAATACAGTACAACTGCAGAAATTCAAGTACAGGAATGGAAGTTGTCTTCAGAAGCTCACAGCAGCAACAGCAGTACTCAAGATCAGTGGCAACAAGGAATGTTTCTGTAATGCAGACTTTTTTTTTTTTTTTTTTCTCCACAGCGAAGTGCTGGGTCACAACCAAGGCTCTTGGGTGGAGGAGTTACTTCCTGAACCACGTTTCCCTGATTTCTCCCCGCACCATTTCATTACAGTGCAGCAACCTAAGTGCTGATGACCTGTCTGTCCTGCTGCTATCAGGCAAAATGGTGTGTCCCTTTGGGGGAAATGAACACCAGTAACTCCTCAAGATGAGGAGCGCTAAGAAAAACGTAACACTGCGGTGAGGTGGAACCAACTTTATTAAGGACAGTGAATTATAATTGCTTTCAAAGGCTTTTAAAAATGCTCTGAGTCACGGCTGGCCTTTAACAGCAGATACCATAGGATACGGAGGCTGCCTGATTCAGAGCCAGTCAGTGGGAGTTAACCAGAAGAGGATGAGGTAATGCTCACAGACAGGAGGGCAACAGGACTATCTGTGGCATCTGTGGAACAGTGTGCCCACCTTTGGACGGGGATAAAACACAGCCGACTAAAGCACAGAAAGGCAAAATGTGCAAGGGTACATATACTCACACGTTTAAGAGTCATGGGGCCAGAAAGGACCTCAACAGGTCATCAGACCAGACTCCTATCCATCCCCCACAACAGGGAAGCTTTGAAAACAACGCATTCATCTCTTCTACTTCACGTACTCGTTAGGAAACTCATCTCAAAGATGCTAAGCTCTTACAGTGAGGTCCTACACACCACCCTTGGTCGCTGTTTTAACAAAGCAGGAGCCAAAAGCTCATCGCTTTTAGGACCGGTTCTGCATATACTGAGAAGGGTCATATAACAAGCTAAATTTATACAAAGTGCAATGAAACTACCCAAGCCATGGTTAGGTTCGGAAATTAACTATTATTTGTGAAGAACAATGAATCAAACTGGATGGAGTCTGATCTAATTCTTCTGCTATTTGTGCTTTATTCCAAATTCTACTCTTTTTTCGACTCAAAAGAGTCTGTGTCTTGGCTGATCCTAATATACACTTCGATATTAAAACTTTTATTCCATTGCTTCAAGAAAGCTTTTTGTTGCATTTAGAGCAACAAATGGAGACATCTCTATAGCAAGGACTTGTTTTCTGAAGGTATAGATTTACTTCTGGCAAAAGCTTTTCTGTCCAACTTCCAAGGGAATGGGATATGATCTTTCCATAATCACATGCATTTACCAATAAATAAGTTTGGGTTAGACTGTATTAAAACATATGCACAGATTTAAAGCACTGGAGTGTCACAGGTACTTACTCCACAGCTCATGCAAGAAAAAAGAATTGAAGGAAAAAAAAGAAAAAGAGAGAAAGACCAAAGCCTCAGATAGGAACAGACCAAGGAATTATCTTAAAAGAAGTTTTGCACGAGTATTTCAAAGCACTAATATTAGTGAGATCCCTAAATACATTAGGTTACACTAAATTCCAGAGAAACAAAAAATTTAGCCATATCAGATACATATGCTTTGATTTTTTTAAGTTAATATATAATTCATTCTTTGAATAATATTATTCACTTGGACCCAACATCCACACTGCTTTCATACATTTATACAGTTATATCCCATTCTTGCCTTAAGAAACTGATGTCCTAAAGTATGGCAGCAACCAAAGGATCTACAACCTTTGTTCGTCAAATATAAAACTCCTTTCCTTTCATACAAGGGTGTAGAAAGGAAAAAAGATGTTGATAAAATTAGACAGTCCTCCCTGTGAGCTTGCCGATTCCAACATCAAAGTACAACAGGGAAATGGTTGTAAGCTTGTGTAAAAAAAAAAAAAATCCTTAGTTTTAAAAACATTTTCATATACTGTACAATAGATGCATAGAAAGTTGCTTCCTGCTTGATGGGTTTAGGCCTGTAGCTATGTTTAGCTGTGAAAACAAGAAGATTGCTCCTTTACAGAGTGGTGAGGAGAGAGACCATCTTGGGAATATTTGGCAGCTATCGTAGAGCTCATGACATGAAGAATAAACAGCATATCCACAGACTACAATGATGCAACTCTGTCCCACTGAATACACCAATTTTTAAAAAGTGTCCACTTGTTACTCAGGATCAAGAATACAGTAGAGATTCACGGCTCAACAGCTTTCAAACTGGTGGTTTAAAACAAAAAAATTGTCAGTGAGCAGCAGATTTTAAAGAGCCCACTCTTCTCTCCCCCACCCCAAAGAAACACGAGTTCACTGCAACATCAGGAACTTAGGCTTGAGACTATGTGGGAGAGAAGGCTTCCCTGTCACCCATGTCCATACAGCTTGGTGTCGGAGCGACACACTGGAGGTTTCAGAGGGTTTCGGTTGTCCAGTGTCTTGTTGTGGTTACTTCAGCAGTTTTACCAGCTGGCTCTGACAGCCTCAATGTCACTAACCAAATTCTGGGCTAAGCATATCCCAAATATCTGGAAGAGACAACAGTTCATTCATTTGGAGCACTGGATAACTCTTTTCACATAGGCAAACTCCTTAGGTTATACAGAACTTTGATATGAAAAGAAGCAATCAAGTTAGACATCGACAGCGTTGGCAGAGGAAAGCATCGAAAAACTCCTGTAAACCTAGTATGGTATTTATAGTGTCACTGGGTTCCAGGAAATTGAATAGTTCTAGATTTGCTTTGTAAAAGCAACTGTAAAGGCTTTCCACCATTCTTTTAAGCACCATCAGAACCTGTAGGTCTGTAGAGGTTTAAAAATCTCTGCCCAATCTTTAAAACAGTGTTAATTTTGACCCACGAACAGTTGAAAAGAAAAACAAATCCATCTCTATTGATAAAAATGAAACACCCTTTAACACAAAAAAGCCTCATGCATTTAACACACCTCACTAAAAATCTACAGACTTTATATTTTTAAGTGAAACTCATGCTGTGTTTCCATTTCTCATATACAGTCCCATCCCCAGCCCCTCTATGTTTTATCTTACTGCTTTTCTTCCATGTAATTCATTGCAGCAAACGCGACATTTACCTGCAGTAATGCTATCCCTATGAATATGCCAGCAACTATGGTAAGATTGTCCTGCAACCATTTCTCAAACTGAGGGACGCAGCCTTTAGTGTAGATAACAATCTGCTGATCAACTTCCTGCCAAGGAGAAGGAAGAAAACAGAGGTCATTATATTCAATTAGCCCATCAATAGAATAAGCTGCTCTTGCAAGAAGGATTCAGATCTTTAGGATAACACATTTAAAAAAAAAAAAATGCTTACTGGTTTTTGCCTTGCGTCGTAGCCACACTGAGTATTAATAACATCTTCCTAGGAGAGAGAGACAGAGGAGAGGCCAATGAGTGAAACGTCTCCAAAACCTCCCGTCCCACCTCTCCAGAGCTGGTTCTGTATGTAGTAAGACAATCACCCTAACTTCAGTCACCGTACTACTTTTGAAAACCACCTTCCCTCTTCCATTTAGTGCTGTTCATTATTCACAACAAACAAAAGCACATGATCAAAAATTATTTTCATCCCTCAGAGCTTCACACTTGGAAAACCAGCCCTCCACCTGGATAAACTCCACATTCCAAATGCAAGCATTCAGAAGTCAAAGTAAAGGGATTAGGAAGCACCTATTTTAAGCAAAACAACTTGCCACTGAAAAGGTTTTGTTTGTACTGAAAATACACCGAGACTACTGTTAATTTTTTTTAGGGTTCAGTCTGTCTGGCATGAAGAGGTGAGAAGGGACAACTCGGTTTGCAGAAGCTGCAAGCTCTTACAGGGAATGCCTGCAGAAATACATACAGTACCTAGCTCCTTTCCAGAAACTCCAGAAACTATTGAGGAAAAAGACAATATGGGGTAATGTTTTCCTACTGCTCATTCTTTCTTACGGGAGCTTGATACCATTGGGGAGGGAGATTATTCCTAGTGCCTCTGCTTTAGCACTCCCCAAGCGCAGAAAATTAAACAGGCTAGGACAGACTTTTTCTAGTGAACAAGTGCTACTTAGCAGAAGCTGAAGTTTACTCCGTATACACAGTTATTTTGAGGCAATAAAATGAAGCAACTACCTTCAGTGTCAGCTCCAATGGCAGCAAATATTAAGTTACTGGATCACATCATCATAATGAGCAGAAGGACCTACTCAAGGAAGTCAGAAAATCAGCCAGTCTTAGCTTTTTCCATATGGCTGCTATTTAAAATCTATGTCTCTCCTGGCTGTGTTTCTCACTTCCCCCAATTTGATTAAATTGTGACGTTCAGTACACCTAGATATCTTCTCCTATCGGCAGCTAAGCTCCTCTGCGTCTTTTCCCACTTTGCAGAAGTACATCAACAGGTTGCCCAAGCTGGATTCCCTCAATGGATCTCTAAGATTCGAGTAATTTTTATCTTTTAATGAGGTGACTGCTTCTATTCGGGGCTTAGAAAAGCACAGAGCCACGTGCTTCAAGCATGTAAAAGCAGGTAAGATTACAACACAGGGATTCCAAGCTTTCTTTTTTTTTTTTGTGCTGAATGCCTACTTGTTTTATTACCAATGTCTTTTGTCTTTAACCTCAGGATTGGTTACCTGAAAGAAAGCATGAAGAAAGAAATGGAAATAAGCCAACTTTTCTAGGCCTTGCCTGCAGAAAAAATCAGAACCTTTCAACTCATTAAACTACAAAGCAAACTAAAGGAGTCTAAATTGGTTTAGCTTAAACTTTTTGCTTCCTTTTTTAAGCCGAACTAAATGCTACAACAAAGTTCTGCTCAAGAAAGCATCCACATGATTTTTTGTGTCAGTCCAACACTGCACTGCAATTTCTAAAAGGGACGAATCTGCTTTCCCGTGGAGTGAACCTGCACATATCACTGCCTTTGAACCTGTCACAGATTAGTTTCATTTATATCCATTACATGCATGAGTCTAATATGGACGGGGTCTTTATTTTGAAGGCAACTAAGTATGCTGCTTCCATACAATGAATAAGAATGAGGCTTATCTTTAATTTTCTGGTTACTGCATCACCCCCTAAGAAAAAACATAGCGAAAGGGAGAGCGAACTTTAGCATGGACTGTGTATTTATAGGATTACCTTGTAGTGCTGTCACTGGCTTGGTTTTATAACAACTATATTTTTAAAACTGGGTTGTGATGACCTCTCAACGTGGGTAGGCAGACAGGCAAACACGGGGGGGAAATCCTAAGCATAATGTAAGGCTTGAGCCTAACATACTTTCCATTTCATGTTAAGACTTTCTTAAAAGACATGACAATATTTGTGAGGAAGATTCAAACTAGTGTGAAGACATGTTCCCTGCAGAGGAAGCAGAATGCAGCTTGTGCAAATGGAGAGGAGGAGGAGGAGGGCAGCAGTAGTGACTGGATGCCAGAGCTGCAATTGCGTTGCATTCGCAAGGCAGGAAGCACCTGAGCTGCCTGTTGGCAACGTGCCTGATCCCAGTCAGTGCTTCGGATCAGACATTCAAGGAACGAGAAGTCACTCCAGGTAGAGAAAAAGCCAGAGCTGAGCTACCAGATAATACAAGCACTTGCAGGCTGCTTTTTTTAAACTCTATGAAAGTCAAATGTATGCAGTGTTAGCCACGTAACAGTCTCAGTGCACACACCCATCCCTGTTCCAAGCTTTTCACTGTCAGTGAACTGCTTCCCTGAGCTCCCGATCATGTCTGTACTAGTAACATATGGCTCCAGCATTTTCTGCTTGATGATCCAGAACTATTTAAAAAGGATGTGAAAATTTACCAGAAAAGCCGCTCCCTCAAACAACTTCTGACCTTTCAAGTCTGATCTCGGGTGACTGTAGGACAAGCAGTAATTTTAAAGGGAGAAAAAGAGTAAAAATATTTCTGTGATCATCCCAAGATCATAATGAAAACATATTCCAGTTCTTCAGAGCACAGGCTGTCATTTATCATTGCACCTAGAGCAAACCAGGCCAACCTGACTGCAGCCTCTGGACACTCCATTAAATAATGAGTAATACCTGCTTCAGAGTGCCTTAGAGTTTCTGTTCTTTAAGGCAGCAAATGAAATATCCTGATGATACTCAGTTGAAAGCTCATATCCTTCAACTCATTATGGGCTTCTGCTTTTTGTATGTGCTAAAATTGATATGTATGTTCAGCCAAGCTCGTGGTTCTCTCATTCTAATGAAAAGCAGCAAACATGAAAAGCGTACAATGAAGGCTCAAGTTAGATCAGGATTTTTGCTGACTGCAGAAAATTAACAGTTAGTCTGAGCTTAAAGTACGGGACAAAAAAAAAAAAAAAAGAGTGGTGGGAAAGTTAAGATCATGCATGACTTCTAGAAAACTTTGTACAGTGCTTTAAAATTGCAACAGCAGCCCCATTCTACCCTCTTGACTGACTTACAGCAGGATCCTTAGTGCAGCAAGAGAATGGCACACCACAGCGCTCGCGACTTGCATTGGAATCTGTGCAATTGAAGTAAATATTAAGGTTCCAGTCATCAGCTCCAAAAGCCCCACAGCACTGCCACTAGAAGAAAAGAAAGGAAAGCTTCTTGACTTTCAGTATAAACAAGTTTCAGCATTAATAATTATCGTTGTCAGTTTTCCTCTAGTTTTCTATAAAGAATCAGAGATTCCTTCTTGTTTCATCAGAGCTGTATTTTTTTAAAGACCATTTCCAACCTTTAAGTTGTTCCAAAATTGCCACGGGGTTAAAGTTGCGTTCATACCCTGCAGTGCTGATCTTTGGGGAGAAAAGCATGGAACAAGCTGATAAGCCTAAAAGCTCCCAGTTGCAGAGTCCTACACGCTCAGGCCCAGGGACAGCACAGCCACGAGTGTGACGTTCTGCCCAGTCTGATGGGCCCTGGGTTCTCAGCAAAACCAGTCAGCACCAAGTGCTCCATTTGCCAGTTTGAGGAACCTTCGTCAGGCCATCCACGAGGCAGCACGAATTCAGTGTTTGCTGCACATCACAGATTATGCAAGTAACACCTTGTTGTGGTTTAACCCAGCAGGAAGCTAAGCACCACGCAGCCGTTCACTTACTGAAGGTAAGCAGAATCCTTCAAAAAGTGTAAATACCCCAAATGGCAGACTTAGACTTTTGTGAAACATGCTGAACATACAAAGAAGGGACCAGTGGAGCACTGACAGTTTACAGCACTCAAGAATCTAGTGCATTTAACCCATCTATGCCAGGTAAATAATAATAAAAATAGTTAATAAATCAAGCTAACTGCACTTTCAAGGGTTGGAACGGAAATTCTCTCTCTGTGGATGTAACACAGGTCCCTCTAATACCAGAAGCATCTTGTCTTCATCTTATCTCTACTAGCTGAAAAAGTGGCTTGCTCTCCAGACTCACGCAGTTCCCGACTTAAGTGTCAGGACTGCTAATCCCGTTAGGAGAGCAGGTTTTATCTAGTGCCAGCCTGCTGCAAAATTGGATTGCAGCCTTTTGGTTGCATACGCATGTAGCAGTGCTTTCAGCTTGCGTTCACCTCTGACCTTCTCCAAACCAGAAAATATTTGAACCAGCGCAAGGATCCACATCCTGTTACTCAGTTCCTTTCCCCCCAGGGGATATAGAAGCAAATGAAACATCAAATAAATTTATTTGCAGAATAGATAAAAAATCAGAGATACAACGATTTCAACCAACACTTAACAGTGTAGTTACACGGGGCCAAATTCAGAGTGAAGTTCACAAACACACTCCAGAAGCAAGTACTGGAGTGAGAGCGTACTGGCAAAACCACCTGCACAAACTCTGGCCTCACTCTTCCTTTCCCCCCAGGTGCAGGTGGGGCATCATTTAGAGATTTCTTGCCAGAACTTTGAGTTTCCCACTTCATCAGGCTAGCTGCATTAAGTCTTGGTAAAGAGAAAGAACCTTGTAGATTCACTCAGATCAGCCAAGCACCTCTGCCACTCCACAGTGTGGTGCGGCACCTCTCGTGTTGCTAAACCACCACCACCATCATCCCAGAACTGAATGCACGTCACCTGCCATGACACCTAAAATACCTTTTTTAGATACATACAGAATATGCTCCAACAACCTGAACGCAAGACTCTGATGGTAGCTACTCCATCTGACACACTGACCCTGAAAAGCTTCATGAGTAAGTCAGCCCAACTCTCCAACTTAAGAGTTTTCAACCAAAACCAACAAATAAGCCACTTCTCACAGGTGCTGTGGGTTATGTACAGGTTCTGTAAAGATAACAAGGATTATATATGCTAGAATATTTCTGTTGTTTCTTGAAAAGACCAAACAGATGGGAAGTAAAAAAAAAAAAAAAAAAGAGAACGTATTTATTTAAAGCAAGCAAGAAAAAATAAACATAGTCCAACTTACATATTCCTGCGTAAAGTCTATGAGGTTTTGCAAATCAATGTCATCTCGGTATGCTCTGATGTTGTTGTTTATAAAGAAATAAAGCTGGTCCTTGATCCAGTCTTTGAAAACAAACGCTAGAACACCAGCAGTGAGCTCCAAGAAGAAAATAATTCCAAGAAACACAGAAAACTATGAAGAAAAAGAAAGAGGTTTGAATTATTTTGCCTTCTGGCCAAAAATTTATTTTTCAAGGCTCCCAATTATATCTGGTGGTAGGGCTTTGTTTCAGTGCAAACTCAAGCTATTCTGGCACACAATACATTTTAAATTTAAAATACACCATTTTTAATTAGAGCTGTAGTACAGGACTCTTAATTCTATTCTAGCAAATAATAAAAATGCCAATGAATTCAAACTTTGGCACCCAGAGCAGGACATTTCACTGGAATTTCCAAAGAGGCCCAAGGGAGTTCACTGTAAATTTCAACAGAGATGGCCACCTGCCAGGGCTCTCTGAAAACTCATCTTAAATTTCTGTGTAGGCACTCCCATTTTCAAAGGCAAAGAACAAACAATAAAGCCAATGAAATGCTTTCTGAGTGACTTTTTCCTTAGACTTCCTCACTGGTAAAGCTTTGCCTAAGCGGGTAAAGCAAAAAAAAAAAAAAATTGGTAACAGCAGAAATTAATTAATGATTAAGTCAGAGAGGAATGTCTATGGAATGACTCACATCCACATTAAAACCAAATGAGGCTGTGATGATTAATGCAAATGCAATGGATGCCAAAGGCATTACTAATGATCTGCCACTTTCTCTAAGCATCTCCACTGAGCCCACAGTGTTTTAAACAGACAGGGGTCCTCATCTACTGGAAGTCCATCTCTTTTGCAACTGCCTCTTTAAGTTTCTTTTTAATATGCTCTCTGTGTTTGTTCAGATGCATTTTTAATTTCTCCATCAGCTGCCGTATAGGAAGCTATTTCTGGTACAGCAGATGGGTTCATTTTAGGCAAGCTGAGAGAAGCAAGGCAGAAGAAAAAAAAAATGTTACAATAGCTTTTCTTTCCTTTTTTTTTCCTTTTTTTTTTTTTTTAAGCAAGAGCAAACTAGAACTATCCCAAGCTGCTTTAAAAATGCCTCAAGAATCGTAACTGTCAACCACCTCCTCCTGCAATACAATGAGTTTGTGGGAGCCAAATCAGGCACTTGAAGGCAGTTGTTTCACTGGAACCCTTTTTGTGTATATCAGCAGTTAATGGCTATGAAAACTAATACTGCCCAGGCTGTGCCCAGCTCTGGAGGCTGGGAGAGTGGAGGAAAGAATCATGAATTTATAAATCTTCAGCTGACATTCAGCAATGAATCAGGGTCACATCCCACCCCCCCCAAAAGGCATTTTAAGGCCTTTACACAGCTAAGCAGGAATACAGAAGGTGACTTACGCCATGTAACCAGTGAATGCCACAGTTGCAAAGGCTACTTACAAATTTGAGAAGGAAGGTGTTTTCTCGCAAAGCTCCAATGCATCCTGCAAATCCCAAAATGAACATAACTCCTCCTACCACGAGGAAGAGCCAAACTGGATCAAAGCCTCCCAGGTCGGTGATGGAGGAGATGTTGGACAGCACTCCCTGGGAAAGAAACAATGCCAAGGTATAACAGATGTCTTCAAACTTTCTGTTGTACAAATTCGGCTTGCGTTTCTCCTTTTTAAAAAGGGAGAGGCGTACAGCAAATAAATGTCCTTCAGTACAACAAGGAAACACACTAAGATCTTTGCATCCAATGAAGAGATGAAAAGGGTGAGTAAGTAGAGTATTTCTGAATCAACACCTGGAATGGAAAACAAAACGTGCTTCTAGAGTCTTCTGCAAAAACCCACAGGGCATTTTGCTGCATCTGTAGCCAGAAGAAGTAGTCTGCCAGAAAGTAAGAATAGACATTCGAATAAAATTTACCTCAATTTTATTACCCACGGGGAGGTATCATATACGTTGTTTATGTAAGCACACGGTTATAAATGTTCTGATAGAAAAAGCAGTCAACAGCAAGCACATCTTGAATTTAGCATGTAGGCTCACTACATGCAAGTGACAGAAATTAGAAGTGAGCTCCTAGGTTAACTGCAGCATTTTGCAGCAACAGATTTTGACAAGCTCGATTAAAACTTCAGTCATCTACACATCAAGAAGTCACGATATCAGTATGGCTACTGACTAATCAGCAGGAAGAAAAACTGAAATTAGTGTTAAGTCCCTTAGAAGGACAGAAGGCAGCTCAAGGACTTGTCTTAGGAGGCGGTTTGCACTAGCTTAGGTTATACCTATCATATGGTAATTACATATTCTGTATTTTAGATATGACAGTCAGCACGGTCTGCTTGTAATGCCACTGCCTCCTCAGAAATGGAGCCTGGGTTGCGACGCCAGTAGTCCCAAGGAACTATTTTATTTTTCTGAACACATTTTAACCAGAGTTTGGCTGATGTTGAACAGATGGGTCACGTCAAGGAGCAAACACAAAGTTTTCCTTATTCCAGTGAGCTTGCACAGGAACAGTTACAATTTCCCAAAGCCTTTTGGCAGCAAAAAAGCTGAAGTATCACTATTTCTTCATTCAACTCCCTGGTGCCGTAGGTCGATGCAAAGCACACTGCTGCAGTGGACGTTTCTCCATGTATTCTCTCAGAGAAGCCTGAGCCCACGCTGAGTGCTTTGGACTACTTTTCTCTCTGTTAACTCCTGAATGAGCTGTGGTTTGAAAAGCAACAACACAAACCTTCTCCTCTACAGCTCTGTATCTGCAGATTTATTCTCAAGTACTTCATCCTTTTTCTTCTTCCTGTCCGTACTCCCTTTGCTTCTTTGAAAGGCTCCCACAACAGCTATAGTTCTGAAGGATGTTATCATAGCATCGTTTCCAAAAGTCATTAGTAACATTGTTAACAGCTAACAACTGTGGCTTTGGATCTGCGATATTTTTTTTATACTCAATTTGGACCACCCATAGCATGTAAATAGTGATATACCCGCTATCTCTAATACAGCACTCCACAGTCTGCAACCACGTCCACAATTGCCCACGCAAAACTGACAGTGAGTAAATAGCAAATGAAGGCTGTCTTTTTTTTTTATTTTATTTCTGAAGACCGCGATAGACTGGATAAAATAGGCACCTGCGTTTCTCCCATGCACACAGCAAGGAGCCTTGGAAAAGGCTGGCATGCTAGAAGAAAAAAATAGAGCACAGCCTAACCCCATGTTACAAACAACAAACCACAACATCAGTGATGTTCTCTCCCTCCTCCTACAGGTAGCTGCTGCCTGACAGAGGGACACAAAAACAATCGCATTCACACTTTACTCCAACCTTATATGTAGTATTAGTCCTGTTTTCATTCATTATATAGACCAAAATAGACAAAAGGCATAACGAACACAACGCTGCTCAGAGGCAGTGTGCAAGCAGACCCGTTGGCACGGCCCCTTTTCTAAGCAGCTAGTGATGAGGTGGTACAAGCCAGGCTGAACTCAGCTTTTATCAGTCATTAACACTAAATCAACTCGTGCAGAAGTCTTCCACCACCGTTGCTTCATTACATATGCCACAGAAAAGAAATCAAAGGCAAAACTTCCTGGTGAAGAATAACAAACATTAAGCAGTATTATCTAACGCACAAACCTCCAAAAAAGGCACAGCCTTGGACATATGCAAGTCAGGAGACACAAGCTCTGCCCCAGGGAAAAGGTCTGCTCTAATGACTTCTAACCAAGTTTCAAAGTCCTCTCTCTGTTTTCTCTTTTTGCATAAGATGAGAAGAAATTATGCCTTAAGCAAAAACTACTCCTCATTTCTTTCAACGTTAGCTCATTTTGTGAATTAATGCACTATAACGTAGCAGAATGTGAAAACAGCCACTGGAGAAAGGATGCTGCCTTTGTATTGCAATTATTTTACTTCAAAAAATCCAGAAGGACGAGCAGTCATTTAAGCCTCTCTTCGTCAGACACTTTGTCTTTCTTAAAAACCAGCAAATTAGTATGTCCAATCAAGTTCTTTCCATATGAAAGTAGAATTCAAATGCAAGATGAAATCCAAGTGAAATTCAGCTCACACTTGGAGACACTGCTCTTAGAGAAGCTAGTCCTGATATAAGGAAGCGTTAATAAGAAGAACTAGACCAAATTTGTATTGTCACGCTCAATGATGACAAAATTTAGCAGACCAGTTGTATTTATATTCCCTTTCTGATCGTGCCCTTTCCCACCTTACTTGATTTTCTACCACTGCCAGGCTCTTGCCACCCTGGCACGCCACAAGCAGGCAGCCCCCTGGCAAAAGTCACTCATCACGTCCGTGGTCTCCTCCCGGCTCTGACTCCTCAGGATGCTCTCATCTGACAAGCACCGAAGGAGAACAATGTGAGCTTTATCTGCTGTTGTTTGCTGTCCTTGGAGAGCACCTTTATGTGCATCTTTTGCTAGTCTGCATATGGCAATCATCAGCCCAGCCTGGATAAACCCCAAGTAATACATCCTGACAGCACAAGGCGTACACCGCGTAATTCTCGTTTGTACTGTGTGCTCTCTGCATACGAATTCCAAGTTATCAGTATTCTGGAGAGACACCTCAGGATATACAGTCTTCAGAGAGGCTTTGGCAATAAAACAATAGCTAGCAGCAGGAATGACAAACACAGATAATGCTCTGTGGTTACAGCTAGACATGCACAGAGGTAGGCTGATAGAAGATTGCTGCTTACTGCTGAAATACGGTTCAGTCATCTTCCAGATTTGCTTTTTTTTTTCTGGACACTTACACGTAAGCTCTCCAAGGAGAAACAGCAGTGCAATACTTTAAAGAAAAGCTTATTTTGCTCCAAGCAGCAGGGCAACAACTGAGGAACATTATTTCATTTTATACTGCTAAACTGAACTGGATGTATGCTCCTACAGGCGCATGCTCTTCCTACCCACTGCAGGTTCCTGTAATGCCTTTTACCACAGTATTCAGGCTTTTGTTGTTGTTGTGGCTGACTTCTGGGCAAAGTTTGGCAGAGATGCACAGTGATCTGGTAGTGGCCAATTCTGTCTTTATCCCATCTTTAGCCTACCAGTCATTCTTGTAACCAGCTCATCTCTTGCAGGGATGCAATTCCTAAACAGACTGCCCGTAAATCCTTTAAAGTCGGGCTTTCTACAAATACAAAGGATTTTTCTCATCAACGCTACTGCAGTAGCCCAATCTTTACTGCTAAATAGTTGTACTTACTCCTGATATAAATGAAGGAAATCTTTTTTCTTAAACCTATGTTCATAATTCAGAGGTATGGTCATGTTTCTGGGCACCTTCTTGGTGGTTTAGACGTAAGCATGATCTTTACATGGCAGTAAACACCATGCGAAGCTGCATTCTGTTACTTTCCTTCTCGCAGTGGCATCAATCCAGGGCTCTGCTATAGCCCCACAAGGGGAACCAGCAGGACACGTCCCCTGGCTGATCTCCAGCTCATCTGCTTGCTCTGTTCCCCCAGCCTCAATTGCCTGCTGTACACTCGAGCACCTGGGTTTTTATTTAACTTTTTCATCCACCACAAGTCAAAAATTTGTTTGGGGTTGTGAAGGGACAAAATCATCATCCATAACTGAGCTAAAATCAGTGATGGTGAAGTTACAAATAAAGTTCTTTTACCTGTGGAGTGGGTTTGATTGCAGTCACTAGGATAGCACGAGACAGGAGCGCAACAGAAAAGACCAATCTCATACTCCTGCCACACACCAACTCAGGAGAAAAGCCAAGTGAAACGGCAGGACCTGCTCCTTTCCCAGCAAAGGAGTGGCAGGAGCAGCAGTGGTGGTGCCTTCTGCCACACCAACAAACACCAGCTGGCTGAGCCAGGCCTCTCGGAAGATCTTGCAAAACTGCAGTCACCTTCCTAAGGTGACTTCTTCCCATGTCCACAGATCTACATTAGCATTTTAGGTGAGCTCCTTTAAAGGGACTCCCCGAGTTACCACATCAGGTAACAGTCTCAGAGCACACAACCTAGGTTACTTACAAAGGAAGACGTGCCCCTGGGATATATAATCCATGTTCTCCGCCAACGGCAGGCACTCAGCCCATGGGATCACACTAGAACTGGACTGAAGAAAACAGCAGCACACGGCTTCGAGCAGAAGCACTACAGACAGCAGCAGCTCTGGAAAGCTGACCCAGTAATGAAAATTCGAGATATCTGGAGTCAGAGACAACTTAGGAGAATAATTGTTGTAGGGAACAAAGAGGTGATAACACTGTGAAAGTACACTTCGGCCCACCAGGGTGAATGTGAAAGAACGGGACTCTACAGTCCCCATGAAAAACAACAACCCAGCAGGCTATTAAAAAGGAGAAGCCAACACAAGGAGGATGGGAGAAAGCAGAGGAAACAACAACAACAAAATAAGACAGGAAAAAAAAAAAGCCACTAAACATTTCTGCTGCAGAATTCTACTTCTGGGGTAAAAAATAAAATGGTCAGAAGAAAGATTCAGCAATATGAGACCTTCAGAAACATTTCTTCTCTGCAGGCCGAGGATTAACCTTCCCACAAGCTTGTCTGCAGGACTTAGAAACACTGGCAAACAGGAACATACGAGAGTGATGGGAAATAAAAGTATTTCCAAATGTATTATTTTAAAATGGAAAAATGTCTACTTTCCTAGTCATAAAATTCATGCCGTTCCTCCATGCTGCGCATCTGAATGAGCGTGAGGAACAGAACAATAGCCATTGAAACATGCCAAATTAATTCCACTCCAGAATTTTGTCTTTGCGAGAGAGAAACGAGGTGGGGGATGTTTACAAAACTTATTTCCTTGATTTTTGTTGGTTTTGCATTTCCACAGCAAACAGTAACAGCAGCAGAACTGTATTTTCCAAGCTCCTAATGAAGGAGAATTAACCGCCTTGTCAGGGCAAGGCAGAGTTCAATAGGCAAATGGCTGGCATAAACACATTTGAGATACAGATTTTTGCCTTTTTCAGGATTAATGGTTACAAGATCTTGGAACGCTAGTAAACAATTTAAGGGCCTCTTTAGATAATGCATCTTTAGGTACTGAAATTTAAATTAAAGGCAACAGAGAGTATTAATATACCCTTCTGTCCTTCCAAGGCATGTAAAAACCACAGAAGCAAGAAATATGCTTTGAGTATCCTTCAGCTTGTGAGGACCCACAGCACATGAACAGCGTTTTGCTGTCAGCAACTGGTTTTTTTTAGAAGAGCTAAATAATGGACATGCATGAGCAACAACTATGGAGCGACTGCTGTATCAGTCCCTCTTGACGTTTGCCCCTTACTGAGACAGTAAAGAGCAGCAAGAATTCCTTCTTGAAAAAATAAAAACACTGTAGTTTTAATTTCAGGGCAAGAGGGAGGCAGATTTGGGCTGACCAACAATGGCTGTTTCTATGTACGGAGTTTAGCCTGTCCTAGAGCACCAAAGCCAGTCTCAATGACATGTAAAAGTCCAGCTTAAACCTTGAGATCCGGATCTGGAGCTCCCACTCACCAAGAAAACCATGCAGGCACACAGAAGTACCGTGCTGGTGCTCCAAATCGCACAGCCTGCCTTCTGAGTTGGAGTATTTTCTAGTTATGCTGATTTAATCACGAAAAGCCTTCAAAACCATATTTATGCACGTGATCAGCCTCCTCCACTTCTCCCTCCTCATTTCAGACAACTTTATATGGGAACTAAGTCTGACAAATTCTGCAAGGATCTGTACATTTTTTCCCCACCTTAGCATCTCTACCTTTACAACCTGCTACCTAGTACAGACTCCTGAACTTTTTTCCTAAAAGCTCCCACTCCACAGATGGTCCTGTGAAGTGTCAGAAGACAGATGAGCAATTCATAGTTCATTCTCACTGCACTTGCATATAACTCTGCTGCAGGTAGCAGGAGAACCTGGAAGTTTGTTTTCCCAAGTACCTACTGGCATCATACCATGAACGCTCTCAATGAGCCTTAAGACCACATTATTTAACATAATTCAACCAATTTTTGTACGATGTTAGTTGTACGATGTTAGTTGATTTTTAAAAAGTCACCAGAACAAAAAAAAAATGCTTGAAATGCTTTAAAAAAAAAAGTCAGTCAAACTTTTTTCCACCTGCTACTGAGTAAATGTAGCTTAAATTGCTTGGGCTTACCACAAGCTCTTTAGTACACACTCTTTCTATGCTAACAATGTTCATGCTACTAGTCGGGTGTGTGTGGGGGAAATAAAACCAGCTGCTGTGGATTACTTTTGTTTTTTCAATGGTGCAAGCCCAACTGCAGCGTGCCTGAAAACACTGTGAGACTGTGAGCTATATAGTGCATCCATGTATAGATAGCTTTATTCATGCCCCGAGTTTATTGCCCCCCCAGCTCTCTGCCAGGTTCATGACTCAGAATGCTAATTGCCCAGTTTTTGTTTAGGCCTGGCCGCCTGGCTGTCAGGCCAATTCTGCTGCCTGGTTGACAAATGAGCTCTTTCGCCTCCCTGCAAAGGAAGGTCACGAGACTGTACAGTGTGCTTTTTTTTTTATTTTTTTCTCTTTTTTCTTTCTTTTTTCTTTAAAACAAAGTTTAAAGGGGGGAATTCAAGCCAACCTAGCTAAGAGAAACCAGCCACCATATCCACAGATCTACCACAAACTGTTCTTACCCAGCAGCAAACAGGACTTCTGTAAAACGTGGACTACTTCATTAAAACCTGCATTTTTAACATGGACTTGTACAAGATTTTTCTATCTTAAAAAAGATTCTTTGACACAGCAAAAGTATATGCAACTTGATGGCCAGGATATGGAGCAACACAGCTGGATATAAAGCCAGATGACTCAAGACAGAAATAACATCCTCTCCACCATCGTACCAGCTCACAGTGGAGAAGCCCTTCTGAAGACCCAATCCTGAAGATCCCTTGCTGAGATCTCCCTGAGCCTCCTCTTCTCCAGGCAGAGCAGTCCCAGCTCTCTCAGCTCCAGTTTCTTCGTTATCCTCATGACCCTCTGCTGGTCTCTCTCAGGGTGGGGAGCCCAGAAGAAGACCCAGCTCTCCAGGTGTGGCCTCACCAGCACTGAGCAGAGGGCAGCAATTGTTTGCCTAACATGGGCCAGGATGCCAGCAGCTAGCTCACGGTCAACCAGGAGCCCACCAGGATCTATAGGTCCTTTTCTGCAAAGCTGATTCATTGTCTTACAGTAGGCCATGACAGCAGACCAGAATGGCCAAGAGGCACACGGCAAGAACAACTCCACAGGGGCTGTAACTGCTCTGCCCCCCTGCAGCTCCATGAGGCCTACGGCTACCTGGCACTCGGCCCTGCAGCTTTGGGCCTGGCCATGTACTGTCCCCCGGAGAGCTGCATGAAGAAAAGGTCCCGAATTGGCTTGCCACAGGGCCATGCTTCCATAATTCCTGCTACAAAAAAAAATAAATCAAGCCTCTCTATGCTCATGAGCATTGCAGTTCTTCTGTACCTATACCGCATTTTGATTGATGAGACCACAAACTGAAGCAGTACACACTAAGCACCACAGGGCAGCAGTTGGGGAGAGATGATGCTCATTTTCAAGGGAAGACCTTTGCTTTCGAGCAAGAAACAGCATTTTATTTATTCATTTACACATGAAAACCTACCGCATATGGAGCCTGAGCTGATGCCTATTAAACTGCAATAGGTTTTATTTGCTTGTCTTAAAAACAACATGACATTTCTTCCCTCTTGCAGGATCTGACTACTGAGGGTTTAAGATGGCACGATAACAGATGTCCAGATCTCAAGTAAAAACATGAGCTTTGGCTTCTGGTTATTAACAATTATGAACCCAAAGCATTTTTACTTGGAAGTGGAGGCGGTTTCACATACAGAAGATATGTAAAACCTAACAAGCCATCTTTCTGCTCGAACAACCTCAAGCTGTAGGGGTGGTGTATTTTAGACTACACAAACTAGACTATAGCTCATTTCCCTTTACATGCTCATTTATTCTAAACAGGAATCATTTGTGTTACCACTGGAACAATATAAAAACATTAAAAACTTGCCTGGGAAGCCACTCTGAAATAAAGTACTTCTCTGAGGCTTAAACATCAGCATCATAAGCTCTGTATGCTCAGAGAATTAAATTAAACATGTTTTTACATTTTGCTGAGTGACAGCACTCCTTTTCCAAGCCTATTCAAGCCATCCAACATGAGCATCATACAGTAGGTAAATACACATGCATACACATACATACACATTATATATACAAACACAAACTCGCATATATGGGTGTATACAGTGCAAGTTAGTTAATACCCTATTACTAGCCCTGAGAAATACTATTTGTAATTATCAGTAACCAAGGCACATGCACAGAGCAATTAGATTTTAAGTCAATAAATCACTTCTGAATCAGCAAAATTTGTCCTGCATTTAAGTGGCAAAACTCCAATGTTTCCAATGTGTTGTTTTGTTCTGCTGCAAGCACCAGTTATGCCTGAAGTGAACATCACTTTGGAACTTACTTTGTTTTCCATCAGAAAAGAAAAACATTATGTAACCAAATATCATAGTACCATTGCTATCAACCATGTCTTATTATTTTCAACTTAGCTTTTTAAACAAAGAAGAAAAGGAAACTCCTGGCTTTAATTTCAGCTGATATATTACGGCCAAGCTCTTCATTCAGTAACCCAGTACATACTGACTTGTTTTGTATATTACACTTTGATATTTTATCTTCTTCCCAAGTTCTGCAGCAAGCAAGCTAAAAATTAGGCTCTGGTTCACAAGTGGGTTCTCTCTCCCCACCCTTATTTCCCCTTCTTCTCATTTCCAAGTTGATTTTACAGCCTCGAAACAGAAAGCCAGTGGACAAATTCATTTGCGTAAGGAAAACCAATTGTTTTGTCTCAGGTTTGGTTTGCTGTTCCTTAAGAGGAGCAGCAGCTAGCCTGCTACGTTCAGCAAGGAGGCTGGAGAGGCTCTCTTTCAAGAAGCTGCCCCCTGAGAGGCGCAGGCTCCCTCTCCCTTCCCGGGGCCACGTGCAGCAGGGCCGTGCTGCCAACACCGCCTTCAGCAGAGCGATCCAGCGCCTGTGCTGCCGCTGGAGCGTGCATGGGTTGCAATGGTTATTTTATGTGCAAGTGTCAGCCATGATTCCTTGCCAAAGCGTTCTCAGGAAAAATGCCAAGGATCTTCCTTTAGGTGAGCCAAGCCAAGGTTTTATTTGACAGAGAAGCTTGATTTTGTTTCAGTAGAAACTGTGTGGACACACAAAACGTGCAGCATACTGCTATTCCAGTATTTCACCAGAAAAAAAAAAGAAATAAGGTGAGTCTGATGCCACATTCAACTTACCTTTTCATTCCATGCCCACAGTCCAATGCCAAGAAATGCTATGCCAAGGAACTAAAGGGAAAAATAAAAATAAAAAAAATATCAGAATGGGAACTACAAATTTATAGATTTATTTATTTAAACATTCATATTACCTCATCCTTTATGTTGGAAAATCAATTTTATCTGGACTTTGGGAGCTTAGCAAGAGTTTTAAAATATGCATACAGTGTGTTTTTTTTTAATTTATTTTACAACTCAACCAGTAAAACTGAGGGGACTTTCAAGGTTGCACAGCTCATTCAGGGATGTTCTACATACAAATAGTAGATACAATAAATGTCACTTTCACAACACCACTCAAATAAGGCTTCTTGGCTTGTCAGACTGCCCCAAGGCAAACTTCACAAGCAAGCAACACGTTATTTTGCTGTTGTATTATCCACCACCCGCACAGAACAACAGTCCTCACAGCTCTCACAGACCACTCATTAAGAGAAGGAGATTAAAAGAGAGCCTAAATATACTTTTACTATCTGTTTTAGCAATATTATCCAGAGACATAGAAAGATGTTTAAACATAATATAACACAGGGTTTGGGGAAGGGGGAGGTGGGGGGATTGACTTCACAGGTCTGAAAGAGTAAGAATTTTTAAAAACTAAAGCCAACATTTACTAACCCTTTTCATACTGAACGTTTCTGTATTTCATAAAGGAATGCATGAAAGACCATCCTTTCTTCACCAAGGGATTCAAAAGTAGCAAACTCAGAGAAGAAAATGCCTTCCAACAATGACGGAAAGGGGCGCAGTATCTAGGTTTGCTACATCCCCGTATTCTCCAGTCCACTAAATAATTTAAGTGTATCCTTGCCCTCCACATACTACAGGATTTCCATACAAAATCCGCACAAAGCATCTGTGAAACAAGCAGAAAAGGCAGGCTCCACCTCTTGACACCACCACTGTATATTTGGCGTGATACAGTACCAATCACACAGAGTACTGAAAAAAAAAACATATACTGGGAGGCTAAGCACATCTCTAAACATCCACCTGTCCAACTTTAATCCCTGTTTTTTTAAACCAAAGTGCTAGCTAAAAAGAAAATTACACACACTCTAATTTCAGGGCATGTAATTGAATGGTGCTTGAACATCAAACTTGTTTTTCCTTGTGGTTTCTGGACAACACAGCGCGCAGATTTACTTTGGCACGTAGCACGTTTTCTCTTAAGATCTGCATAAACAGCTAAGTATCCTAACGATTTTTCTTTGCAAAACAGGACAGAAATGTTTTTCTGTTTAGAAGTGGGAGGAGGCAGGAATATCAACTTTAAAAGCTTTCCCAGAAGTGATTTCACCAGCTTCAAAGCAAGATTCCTTCTTTGTTATCTACACTAACTTTAAGTGGCAGTTCTAGCTTCCATACCACAGGAATTTCCATACAGCATAACTCAGCATCAAGGGGATTACATCCTCACTGCAATACCCTGAAGTCCCCCAATACCCCTCGTATCTCTGTGATATCTCCTGCAAGCGTGCTCTGCCTGCCCAGCACTGCTACACGCCGCCAGCTCACCCAGAAGCACATCTATGCTAACTGGAGCGACGCTCTCCTTTTTGACTCGAAGAGTCATGATGGCAAATTTAAACAATACTACAAGGCAGCAAGGGATCCGTCACAAGCTTGGCTGTATTAAAGACAAGGAGAATTGAAAATGTTCTTGAATAGAAAAACAGGTCAAGAAAGTCTGCAATTTCAGCAGCCTTAATTGTCTATAAGATATAAAAAATGGATTAGAAAGTACAGTCTCCTGCGGTACACCACGTGAGCAGGAAAAGGTTATCTTACCTGCATCAGGACTGTTCTTTCTCTGTGGTCGCACAGCTTGCCAGAAGTGTGTATAATCCTTCTGACTGGGCTGCTTATTTGAAACTTGACAAGATTAAGCTGCACAAGTTTCCAAATCACTTTCAGACAAATGCAGTTAAGTTCTCTCTCTTTTTTTTTTTTATTATTTTTTTTTTTTTGCCATATCAAGCTCCTTTCCTTCTTTCTTACACAGCCAAAAGTAGCAAGGACGAAGGAATGGGAGTGGGGTAAAAGAAACATTATTTAAAAAAAAAAATAATCCATAAGTGCATTTGGAAGCAGAGAATTTTTACTTCTAGAGAGACACAAAGCACTATGTTTTGCAAGGAGCTTAACATAGTTTTGAACTGAGTGAGCATAGAAAAATAAAAAAGAATTTGATCAGTGCACACATACGTAACTTAACAGCCATACACATCAGCTGCAAGTCTGTCTCAGATCTACCAGCTTTATTAAATTTAATCCAGTTGAGTGTTCTTATTCTTCAGCAGCTGCTGAGAGATACAGGGATAAGGTATTACCTCACAGGTTGCCGAAGGTAACTTATAGCAGACTATATGGGTCTCAAGCCAGACTGATCTCGTTACTCAACCTGTAAACTGAGAGCAGAATGTACAATGCTAAGCTGAAGCACCTAAAAAAACTGAGATTGTCAAGCTTCTGGCAAGCCTGTTAACAAAACCCAGGAAATTGATTCTCTTGAAAACTCTCCAAGAGGACTCACAGATTTACTTGCTGCTCTGTCCTCTTCATATTCCAAAACAGAAATCTCTGTCCAGTTGCCTTTTGAGCAGCTGGTGAAAAAGGAACAATGGTCAAGACCCATTAGAAGAAAAGGGTTGGGATGGGAACATGAAACGGGATGCTGAACAAGTCAAACACTTCCTGGCATCCAGAATACAGGGTTAGATAAATTAATGGAGGATCCACAGCTAACGAAGAGTGACTTTGACATAGCTTCTGGCTCAGAGAGTTTTCAAACCATCGATTAGCAGGAGAAAATAAGCAGGAAGAGATCACTGTATTGATGCTTTGTTGCTTGAACGCCTCCTTCCCTCGCCAAACTCCACTTGCACCATTTAAACCAAGATACTGAGCTAGGCATGCTGCCAACCTAACCCCCCAGGATCGCTCCCAAGCAATGCCCACCCCTGCACAACCAGCCTGCTGTAGGGTGAAGCTCCGAGGAATGCTCTCGGTAATCCCCTCTGGCACGAGAGAGATGTTTGCCAGGAGACTTGCACCTCTCTCCAGGATTAACTCCAGCATCTCTTGACAATTAGGAAAAACTTTTGTGTAGCCTAAGAGAAGCAGAAAGTGCTTAGCAAAAACGCAGGGGGATTTTTGCTGTTAGAAGCAGAGGCAAAGCAGGATGTATATCCTGCTTATCTTGTAATCCCTCTGCAGATGGCTCCGAGAAGGTCTTATTCTGCTTGCCTGCAACCAGAAGGAAAACTTCTTCACATCCTAAGCACGTGAGGAGAGGATGACAAGTATCCACATCTTCTCGGTTAAGTCTGGAAAATTTCACTCACATCCTTTAAATTATTCCAACGAGTAATAAAAAGGTGGAAGTTGGCCTCGTTATCTACTAAACAATATATACAGACAAAGATGGCCTCGATTCTCCACAGACATCTAGTAAGACCATTTCGCCTGACTGTGAATGGTCACCGGATCTGGGACAGAGCTCGTAAAACCTAGATATTTTTTTTTTTAAACAGCAATTTGCAAGAGAACATTAAAATATTCCTCCAGAGTATTACAGCGTTACAAAAAACTTGCACAATAGTACTTTTTGAGCCATAGGCTTTCAGTCTGTAAACATCAAATAAATGTGTTTAGATTCCTCTTCTATAAGGAGCGTGGGTATTTCAGAGCAGAAAGTGTAGCAATACTTGTGCTGTTGCCCTACTTACAGAGTTTATGTGCAGTTTTCAGAAGTGGATTGATGGATAAGTGTTTCAAGCTGCATATATCTTATTCCCAGTCTTGCCTGCATGGAAGTAAATGACTCTTAGTTGCTAGGGATACAGAACGGCATTTCATCTAAGGGATGCTGAGGTAAATAGCAATGTAAATACTCGATACCATTTTAGAGGGAGATGAGCTTAAGCAGAGCCATCAGGCGGTGCCTCGTATAGCGAACGTTTCGTTGCAGCTGACATTCTTAAGTAACCTGGCACCGGGTTTCAACCAAAAGCCCGACAGCTGCAGACCGAGCAGCAAAAAGGTCTGTTACTCTGCCATGTGCATAACCCAGCGTAGGTCTGTGTGTGAACGTGTTAGTGAAGAGTTGAGCGGGGAAGTGCTACGGCACAGCTGCCTGAGATTTCCCTTCCTCACCTCATTACACGTGCACTAGCAGGAACACGTCAAACTTGTGAAAGTTCAGAACCAGAACTTCCTCACGATGGTGTTTTATTATTATTATTATTATGTTTTTAAGCCCTGTGTTGAGGCAGCACGTAGACCTGCCAGCTGCCCCAAGAGCTGCGTGCAGCATTAGTGAGAAAACTCAGGGTCCTACAGCCGGTTCGGCGCCTCTTCCCTGCAGGATCCTGCAGCAACCCACACAGCAGGACCTCCTCCTGCGTGGCTCAAGCCAGCACAGCGAGGGAAAGCAGGGTGCACCATCTTACTGACAAACACAGCAGTAATCGGGCCAACACAGAGAGTAGCATTTCACATCCTGAAACGTAAGCAGGGAAGCACAGGGCTTCTGAGCCCTGCACGTATATACAAGCAGCACTGACAAGTTCCTAAACAGCTCTAAAACCCCAGTGAACACCTTTTTTCCTCCTCTCCAGTTCCATCAACGTTTCCATTCCCAACACGAACAGGTACAGCATCTCATTTCCAGGTGGCTAAACACACATCTTGACTATGGGAAAGGCAAACTGCTCAAAATGTATGTACACGCTGACACATTTATGGTAATGCTTACAAAGAATGTGCTCACCTAAAGCCCATTTCTTGTTTGCTTTGAGACATTACCAGCAAGAAAACTCCATGTACTACAGCTGGTGAATGAAGATGCTGCGTAGGTGACTAATTACCATTTTGGTTCAAAGCGGCGTTCGGATATAGACTGAACATAGATTAAAAGACATCAAATTCCTTTCTATGTTCAGCTTTTAAAAATGCATTAAACTACATTTCACAGATTACTGTCCCTGTGATACCTGTTTCCTCCCAACGCATACATGAAGAAGAAACAAATCCCAGTTTTCACACATTTTTTGCTCAGCTGTATCGGAGACATAACTGATTTTATACAATCCCCCAAAGCAGAAAACCAGACCTGAGAACACGGAGAGAAAAGCTGTCTGCTCCATCTCGCACAACTCTTACCATGATGCTTTCTAATGACAAATTAAGCTTGTAGAGACCCCACTTTTCAATGCAAGGTACTGGAACTGTTAATGTATTTATTATTTGCACCAGTATGGGGTTTTCCGTTTTGTTTGTTTTAAAAGTAAGCCAGATATACTTCACCCTCCCAAACGCGCAGACATTTGCTATTATTTTTCTTATTGCCTTCTCCAGTTCTTTAATTGCAAAAGCAAGACATCTGCTTTGTGTTACAGTTGCTCTATGTATTTATTTTATTGCTTTCTGGTGGTGCAATTGTAAGTACTGCCAATCAGCTTGGAGCAAGAGTCCCTAAAGACTCAAGTCCCTCTCCTCTTGTCCACAGAAATTGATATACTGGAAAACAGAAGAAAAAAAAAAAAAAAAAAAAAAAGGATGAATTAGACTCAATTTCCCCTGCTCCAACTTTTGGAATAACAACTCCCCTCAAGCCTAGATAAACTAAACTCTTTCCAAGTTCCAGCGAGATTCTCCAAACTCAGGTCCTACGTGGGAAGACTGAGAAACTGCTGCATGCACCTTGCCGTGGGCCTCTTCCCTGGCTTTGCTTCCGAGCTATCTTCCAATATCCAGAACAATTACGATGAGCAGATACACGAGGGGCTGTGAAGTTCTTTATGGTTTTGAACCCTGTAGCCCATGCACTGGAGGGACACAGCCAACGGGTTGTGCTTTTAGCCACTGTCAACCCTCAACATTTCCATTTCCCTTTACACTCAACATTTCCCATTACACTGTAACTGCCCAGAATTAGGAATTACTGATTAAATATTAAGCATGGCTGTGCAGGCCTCCCAGGGCAGCTTTTGGAGGCACAGATGGTCTGTGGACCAGGGCTCTGAAAGATTCTGTTCCAGACGAGAAGGTAACCTACCCTGGCAGTTTCTCTTGTAGGGAACTGCTTCTTCCTAAATCTAGAAGCTACCGCCATGTGCCCTTGAAGTATTTGGTTATTCATCAATTTAAGTCAAATTTTTTACTTTATGTCAAAATTAAAGGTTTTTTTTAGATACTTTTATACTACAAGATAGCTTTCTATCTTCCACTGAAGGTAAAATTTGCAGAAGTAGACATCAATCTGTCATTTCTGCAATAACATGACTTGGCAGGGGGTAGAGCAAACAAACTTGTGATTCCAAATTCTTTTCAAACAGAAGCACGGAGGAACAAACAGGAGGCACCAAATGGTCGCAGCGCTGTTTACCTGCAGGTTTTATTCCTCGGCACAAGTTCCACCGTTTGGCAGTGCACAAAAGCAGCCGTAAAACAGCTGCGTGGCTAACTGAAACAGGCTGCTGACCCTTTGTCTTGTTTCCAGACAGCATCAAAAGCACCTCTATTATTCATCGTTCTCCACAGAGGAATTGGGGGCTTGACTAAACATGTAGGGGAAACGCTCTTCGCTTCTGCAAGGTGCCCCTTCAAATCAGCGCTGCTTAACGCGATGCGGCGCCCTGGGGAGGTTCTGCTCCTGGCACCCGTGCTGGACTTGTTTTGGGGACTATGCAGTGCTATCACGGCCATTTCATTTCATTTGGAGGCATTACGTTTGTTTGAAGAATAAATGTGTTGAAGAAACAGAACCATGTTGTAAGGTTTCCAACTTACTGTGAAAGGATCTGTTCTCACATGGTACCAACCCAACCAACAGCACGAGCAGTATCTTCTAGGTCATACACAAGGTTCATATGTTAAGTACCATCTTTCATTCCTGATTTCATTGTCATTTTGAACTGAGTTGTTTCCACAAACTCTAATTCCTGATGACTGCATTGCCTTTGCCTCCTGTAAGACCTTCCAGCTTGCATGGATGCTAATAGCCAATTCCTCCTGTTGAGGCATATCAGGAGGGAAAAAAAAAAAAAAAAAAAAAAAAAGCATTAGAAAATCTCTTCAAGGGATGTGGAAACGTAGCTGTAGTACGTACAGATGGCTCGCTAGGAGCAAAGCTATAAAAAGGGAGTGATGCTGCCTTACAAAGACCCTACTGCTGCAGAGCTGTGCTCCTGCGGTAAGTCCTTGCCCACCGCTCCTCCACGGGGGAGGCAGCGTGCAGGGAGCACGAGCCCACCAGATAAGCTCATTTTCACCCTTATCTGTAAGAGCGAAGCTGCTGCTTGTTTGATCCCAGCTTTACCTGCACAGTCATTAGCGAGGAGGACAGTGGAAATGGATTGGAAATGGAGCACAGACGGGAAATGGATTTCCTTGCTTCCTGCTCAGCCCCAGAAGGATTTCCAGGCAGAAGGTGTTATCAGAGCACAAAGCGGCTTCTTAATAGGAAAAAAGAATCCTGGGCAAGTTTTCATGCTTGTCTGGACACTGCTTTAACAGAAAGCATCCCGTTTTTAGCATTGGGTGCCACAGAAAATCAGTTTCCCATGGAACATTTGTCCTACGCATAATCTCAAGCGGGACCTCTGCAACCCACAGGGTCCCAAGGCAAGCCTTCCAGGCAAAAGCTGCTGTGCTTGGCTCATTTGGGTCAAAGTTAATACGACTCTGGGGAACTCTGCCTTTAAGAGTCCCACGAGACCTTGTTGAACAGTGCTGCTTTGGGCACACAGCATGACAGTGACGTGTTAGGGCACAAACTGAATAAAAACAGCAGACCTCTGTCAGAGTGAGGGGCTCCAAAGGCCTCCTGAGTGCCCCAACAGCAGACTCCTCGCCCCTAATATTCATAGAAGGAGCAAAGGATGCACCTCAGCTGTTAGCCAGAGACAATTAATTCCAGCTAAAAACACCAGCATAAAGAAGGCAGGGATAAAAGGTGGGGCTGGGATAAAAACTTGAGCACAAATGGAGAACACGTGCAGCATTACACGGCTAACCCGGAGCTCAACACCTCCCTGCCTGCTCTGCAATTTGAAGCCAAGCAGGCTGAGAAAATAAACATTTTGCAGCACAACAGCACCAGCCTAACACTGCAGAGAAAAAAAAACAGCTTAGGATCTTAAAAACATTACTGCAGCTTTACCCAAAGGCAACGATTTTGGTTTTACTGTCCAGCCAGTAACCGTGACAAACGCACAGGCAGCAGGAGAGGAGACAACCTGAAAGGCAGCAGCGTGCTTTCCCAGAAAGGGATTTGGAGAGGAAACCACTCTTAACATAGTTCCTCCAGCTTTCTGCCCTGCTTTTGTTTAAGAGCACATATATTTGGAAGCCACTTCCAAACTCTCAAGAAGTAAACGCAAAGAACAAAAATGTCACTGAGCAAGGAAAAGCAACATCAAACAACTTTTTCCTGTGCCTTTTAAAAAACAACTCAATTTGTGTCTTGACTAATATGCCCAAGAAAATGCAGAACAGTCCGCTTGCTGGCTCTTCCATCTCAGGCGTTTCTCTCCCATTTCAAAACCCTTCAGAATGGGAAGTTTCCCCCTTCATCTGCATCTTAGTTCATCCACTACGAAGTCAGAAGTCTTTCAGAACATAAATTATTTTCCTTTTTGTTTTGCTTTAGTTTTTGTTCGGTTGTTTTTTCCGCTCACATTTTTAGATACTCCTTCACTTGAACCGAAACATCAGGAGACAGGAAGAGACCTTCAAATTTGGTCCTTCCCTGCGGCACAAACATTGCAATTAATCTGCGTTGGGCTACACAGAGGAAGAGCGAGAGGAAAAAAGGTCTTGGGCGACGCACAACTGGTGACAAACTGTCACAGCAAGAACCCTTCCCCGGCACCTCGTGTCCTCCTCGTAGCGAAGAAAGGTGACCACAAACAAACTGGAGCAGTAGGAGGGCCGAGCATATGGGCCGTGCAGATGGAAGGGAGTTTAACTCTCCACACACAGTGTCGTACGCTGCAGAAGTCAGAAAATAGATGTATCTGCTCTAAGCTGAAAACTCGTTCACTGGAGGGATGACAGAAAACAGCCATGGGATTCTGAGCATCTGTCTGCAAGCTAGCGAGGTGATGGGATGTGAAAAAGGGCAAAACAAGGTTTTATGACATTTAAAAAATCCTCAGAAAAAAATATAATTGCTTTCTATAATTTTTCCTCATTCCCCTAATTCTACAAAGGTCTAAAGTGGCCAGCACCACTGAAAGCGTCTGGTGTGGCTGCAGTCCACCAAATACCTGCAGGCTCCTCTTTCAAATGTCACATCGACGCTGGCACCGGCAGTGTCCAGCTCTTCAGGTTACCGTGTGCCTTACAGCTCCTGTAGGAGACCCTGCTGTGCCCCGTCAGCATGCAGAAATGAACCCGGGCTCTTGAGACGCGTGGACATAGGCCCATGACAATTAGGATGCAGCTGGACCTGATTGTGTAAAACTGCAGGTTTGTTAATTGTGCGGTAACCCACACACTGCTAAGGAGACATCCCAGCGAGCCTACATTTAAATGCAAACACACAAAAGCTCACAAGATAACCCCACTCTCTCTCTTTCACTTGTCTGTTTTTAAATTAGGCAGCACGTCCTCAACAGCCCCTCGTGTGACTGTTCCACTTGGGTGCCCCCCGCTCCTCTAACCCCAGCTCTCCTGGTGCTGGCAGCTCTTCTCTTTTCCGAATTTGACTTTTCACTCTGATTGTACCCAGTCGGAATCTGTGTGTCATTTAGACGTACCTCCGTCCATATCTCCCATCGATCCCATGACACCTGGCAAGGAAAGCACTGACCCGTGTCCAGGCAGGGAGCACGGAAGGGGCCCAGGGGATTGCAGCTGTGGTTTTGGCCCCGACTCGCTCTCCTGGCTGCACTCGTGTGGCCTCTGCTTGATTTCGGTCACCGCCAAATAGGAAAAAGCAAGTGCAGGGTGCTGCCTGATCCTCTACCCTGATGCACCAAATCGTGCCACTATACTCTACAGCAGCCGCCCTGGGGGCACCGAAAAGGGAGAGAAAGGAGAGCGGTGAGGACAGAGATGTCACTGATAGCTTTTGGCCCTGCCGCCAGTTCATGCAGTAATTAGCGCTAACAACTCTTGCCTCGGAGCAGAAGGGGAAATGAGTTGTGTGTGTAAGGGACGCGCCCCAAATTCAGGAGTGGGCTTCTTCCCCTGGCCTGAACAGCAGTCGATCCGTATGATGTTTGTGTAACGATGCAGGACAAGGGATCCGTGGCCTAGCTTTCCTCACCAGCAGTTCAGTCTCTCGCTGCCTCGCTCCTACTCGTGCCTCTCCTGCACAGCTCCAGGCAAGCCGAGAATCCCCCGGGATGCACCAGGGGGGCACTTCGAAGCCCCGTTTGGTGAAGCGAGCCCCCGGCGCTCCCCCACCGCTGTCTGTGCACAAACAGAGAGCTCATGACCAGACGCGAGGCCATGTGGAGGCTGGAGCTGTGAAAGCAGCAGCAGAAGGAGCAAGCCCACACTCTGCAACGCTTCCAGTGACTAAGAGAGATTGGGTTTGGCTGCTGGCTGGGCCAACTGTCTGTTCCCGTACGACACCGCATCAACCTAGAGGTAGACAACAGAACCAAAGATGTTTGGAAAAAAATATATTCTTTTTTTTGGATGTTGGAAAAAGTGTGGAAGAAATCTGGCTTCGTTAGTTCTCCAGGCAAAGTGCATACAACAATCACATGAAACTAAGGCATTACCCTCCAGGTTTTCCCTTCTGACTGTAATTGCAGCTGGGAAGTGCCAGAAGCTTTTAAAAAACCTCCCCCAGTTACTGCTGAAGTCCCGGGTACCCGGCTTAGAAGAACTTACTTATTAACACAAACGTAGTTAAAGTGGGAAGTGGAAACAAACACACAGTGGTAAACCAGTAAGTTGTTCTTTGTTCTGAAGCCACCCATTTCTATCACAGGCTCAGTAAGCTAAAAATAGAGCCGCAGGATCTGAAGCCACCTGCTGCATCTCCTCTTTAAAAATATTTTCTTCAGAAAGCCAAATTTTGATCGGAACATTTACCACCCTTCCCAGATCTTCTGCTTTGCCACTTTACACTACAAGCAATCAGTTTTGCAGCTTAAAGGGTTTCACCTCCCAGAATAGCTACCTATATTTCTGCATTCTTCCACAGAATGCTGTAGTCCAATTTTCTTTAAATGGCTACCTCCTTGCAAAACTAAGGCATCTTGCAGGTCTCACCTTTCCTGGAGGAGAAAACAAAACAACAACAACAACAACAACAAAAATAAAATAATAATATTTAGAGAGTTCACTCTTTTCATCAGCTTAAGGATTTCCTCGATTCTCACCTCCCAGTAAATATAAAATAATTGGATCCGGTTTGAGTCCTAAGAATATACTCATATATAAAAGACATTGATTTCCTTCTAAGCACAACTTCACCAATCAATGTAACAACAACTTAAGCAGGGGCCCTGGTAATCTGCCTGCTTCTGTCATGTGAATCAGCAGTAACTGTGGGGAAAAAAAAAAACACCAAGGACCCCAAGCTCCCAGATAGCTTGTTCTATGCACTGGAAAAACAGTAAAGAAAATGTATTTTGAATAATTCACCACATTGCTATGCAAGTTTTCCATAAGTCAGGGCTGAAAGCACTGGGAGTTTGTGCCAGGATAACATGACAGCAGCTCTGTGGGTCAATCTCACCTGACAGAAGCAATACAATTAAGAGCTCAGCTTAAGCTCGGGGATAGACTTTCTACTTAATTCACTCTTCCAGATCCCGTCACCAAGGACTTCCCAAGTACCCAGCCACTCTGCTGTCCCAGAATTACACAGGAATAGCAATAATACAGGCAACAAACCTACCACATGTGTACACATTCATATATACATACACTTAAAAATCTGTACAGTATTATCCCGTACAGTCTTGTAAGTTAATGCACAATATTAGTAAATCCAAAAATGGGAAAAAAACAAATGGCATATTTTTGTTATCATTTTTTTTTTTTTTCATATTGACCAGAATATTTTTCTGGCTTCAAAAGAGAAAATATAATCAGGAACTATATAAAAAAATCCTGTACCTCGGACTTGCATTTTCCCTCCCTTCCCCTTTTTCCTTTTTCTTTAAAGGGTGTTTTTGTAGGTCTGACTCCTTTCTAATATTTATACTGCAGTTAAACTCAAATTGGTTTGTTTTCCTGTGCTCAGTGAACTTGAAAATTGCCCATCTGAAGAAGTCCCCTTGGCACTACAGTAAGCAACTGCTATTCTTAGCACACTCTCACCACACGGAGCATGGAAAGCTGCACGATAAGCATCCAGGTAAGTTCTCGCTACCTCATTTCAGAGTGGAAGCGAACGCGACGCCCTGTCACAGCACGCAAAATGAAATTCAAGTTAACACCGAAAAAGATCTGGTTTTAAAACAGAGGTGGTCTGTGGCCAACAAGTGACCTCTAAAATGCCAGGAACCAGGGCCTGCTCCTCAAGAAATGATGAGCTTCCATTTCTCCACATCTCTGGTGAGACCCCAGTACACAGGCTCCCAGCTGCTGTAGTCCTTCTTATCAATTAGAAATTATAAAATCTTTTTTTAAAGTATCCTGATGTCACAATTTCAGCTTTTAGTTTTTTTGTCTTTTTTTTTTTTTTTTTTTACCCTGAATTTGCAGATTAGAAACTGCAAACTGTCATGTTATCAAGCTTGATAACTTAACCAGTAGTTCCTCATCTATCCCTCCCACACCTTTAAAAACAGGCACTGAGGAAGTCCTTCTATATAAATTTTCCCATCGTAGAAAGACAGCTATTTTTAATATCTTTAACTTAACAACGCTACTGCTATTTGTTTTGCATAGGGAAAAAAAAAATCCTGAAGTCAAATTCTTCCACCCCAAGATCCAATACCTTCTCCAGAAAAAATAAGTGCCAAAAACGTTCATACACAAGCAACCTCGTGTCCTCCATCACCTCACCATTTAGGCAACAGCAAGTTTTGCCAGAAGCATGTGAACCAGCTCAAAGCCAGCGACGTTTTAATCAAGACAAATTATCCCTGATCCACTTCTCAGAGACCACTCTTTGAACAAGCGCCGTCAATGGAGGTGAGTTTATTTGTGCTGTGTGACATTTCTTCACAATTGCTCAAATCCATCCCACAAAACGCAGGCTGCAACCTGGACAGTAATTAATAAGGATCAGGAAACGTCCAATGGATTCATAAGGGGAATTCTTCGTTTTGAATTACTGCTCAGTGAATAGAGTACATTGTTACAGCAAATTACCAAAAAAAAATAACACTCATTTCAGTGAAATTGCATAGCGTGGCTTTTTAATCCCACAGTGTCTACAAAAAGGGATTAGGAGCAATAGATTGGTGCCATTATAGCAAAAAATAAAAAATAAACAGATGATGGTAATCTGATCTTTTAATATATTTTAGAAATCAGAAAAAAGGCCTCAGAGGTGTACTATTTTTTTCCATAGAAGTCACTAAAACGTTTAATACTTAATACACATTTCATTACATATCACTGCTTTATTCTACTGCTGAAATGATTAACTCTGACAAGCCCTCTTATGAAGTTACTGCTACAGTTCTGGTAAAATTGACATGGAAGAAAAACACTATAAGACAAGGAGCGCAGTATCTAATCAATTTATGCTTGGCTGAATGAAGAACAGAACTAAAAATAAAGCTCTTTCATATTCCCACGTTCCGTTTAGCTTTTGGGATGCTTTACGAAATATTCAGAAGTATTATCTTTTGGTATTAATTTGTAACCCTTTTCGTTATTAAAATTCTGTCCGCTAAATCCCGCTAACTGGGGATTAGGCCAAAAAATTGTAAACCTATTTCCCTTCAAAGTAAGAGTAGCGCATGCAACTCAACGCTTGGAACAACTTTAAACGATATGAGCAAAAACAAGCCTCCACCCATGACTAATTTATTTTTTCTGTAGATCCTAAGAAGAGAATTGAACACGAACGAGCACCGGTGGTTCTGTTTGTGGTGTTTCCTTTTTATGGTCACTCACATGCATCAAGGACCGAGGCTGCAGTTACTCTGGAGGGTTGCTGTTTCCAAACACATTTTAATTATCACTGTGGTATGAAACACGGGAGATGGCAGCTGCGAGGACAAGACGCTGCTGCTGAAGCTGCAGGGGAAATGCAGTAAGTAGCCACAGGGCCTCGTATTCTTTGCCCAAGCCCCTCCACCTGCAGCCTTTGGAAGATGAAATCATCAAAAAGAGGATTTCAACATACGGCAAGAGTGCAAAAGTGAATACTGGCAGCAGTGCAATGCTACAGTTGCTGATAAAAAGCTTTGGGCCTCGAGTACAAGGTACTGTTTTCTTCACCTTTCGCTGACCTTAAAATAAAAACAAACTGCAAAAATACGTAAGCCTTTTTCTCTTTTAGAGGCGGTAACCTGGATCAGAAACTTTTATTAGCATTCCCTAAGGTCCTGAACTTCCACAGCCCTACCAGACGGCTTGCTACGTCGTGTCAATAATCTGCTGATTAAAGGTCGCTGCTAAGTCCCACAGACGCGATAGGCCGTGACAGCTCAACCATCCGCTTATTACAGCCCGGTGCAAGACACTTCCACAAATCAACATTTTCTCATTCCGAGCTAATGCAGATTTCCAAAAAAGTTCAGAAACAAGACCAGGAGCCCCGAAGCTATAGATTATATGGATAGGTGAAAGAATGGAGCCGACAGCACCACCGCAAAGAAGTCAACGAGAGGCACGGCCTTCGGCGCATGTGTGGCACGCTGAGGACCAGCAGTGCCTGGGAAGCAGTTTCTCCGGCTGCCTTTTGTCGGCCAAACAGCCTGAACCCTTGGGACAAGGCCCGTCTCAAAGCTGATGGCCAGGCACAATGCTAGCTCGACTGGAGAGGCAAAAAAAAAGAGGAGTTTCTCAGGCCCGGCAAGGGCAAAGTGTTAATGAAAGGCTGGTTTCTTATTGTTCACTTCAGCGAGACGGGGTTGGGGCTTTACAACAGATTATTGCTGGTTCACTTCCACTAACATTTTTTAATACCGAACGTAGGAGAAAAAGAAAACAGCACGTGAAAAAGCATTTCGCAAAGTTTTCATTTTAGCAGCCCCGCTAACACCCGTGTGTTTTAAGCCACACGCTGTTTGACAGATTTTGAGAAGTCTACAAGACAATCCTGGAGCAAGACTAAGGGAGATAAACGCCCTGAACAGAGTGGCACCACTGTCACGTGAGGACAAGATTTAGGGGAAAAAATAAAGGAGACGAGAAATGCAGGGGCCCATCTTTTCTAGTGGCCTGCTCTAAATGCTGCCAGAAAAATAAACCTAACAGCAGCCTTATCAACCACTCACACCTGGCAAATTTTCATCAGCATCAGGACATTAAAGACTGTTTTGATATCTTTTAGTCACAGCAGACAGCTATAGTTTAAAAGATGTAATTACCTTGTCTGACAAAGCCAGACACGTCTTTTTCTTCATAAAAGCCTGAGACTCAAAGGACAGAGAAAAGAAAAAAAAAATAAAGCACAGAACATAAAAAGCAGGATAGAAGGGTTCACGTGACTCGTGCTGTCTAGCTCCTTTTCTCCTCACCTGTCCTAATTAAAGCGCATTTGGGATCAGCACAGCGAAGCCCAGTAATGCCACCAAGGACCCCACAAAAGCAAGGGCACTACGCCTGTTTGCCCCAGGCTGCACGCCCCTGCCTTTGCCCAAGTACTCTGAAGTGCTGACTAGACTGAGAAACGATTTCTGTGGTGTTTTAAGCCATTGTCAGGTATCAGAAATAAAAATCAGGGATCTCCAGCCTGATAGGAGCTGAGATTGCAGACAGGCCCCGGACAAGATGCTAGCAAAAACATGAAAACAAAAGAATTTACACACACACACACAAATTATGCAGATATCCTTGTTAGCATTTCCCCCTGTGGCAGTCCTAGCTACTCGTTATCTTTCCAGTTCCCCACTTACACATCTGGTTTGCACGTCCACCTAGCTCTGAGGAATGGGTAAGTCCCACCATGGAACAAGGTTTGGAACCAAAGCCCTTCTGGGACAGCAGCTTTCTTCCACTCCATTTCCACTGCAGATTGCCTTCACTGCATCAGATTATTTCAAACAAAGAAAAAACCTAAAACACACAGACTTGTTTCCACAAGCCTTCCAGCATCAGCTAGCTCTTACCTGCTCCTCCAGAGCCACCCCAGAAGTATTCAATGACCATCCCAGGCCCTGTTGCCTCCAATGCTGACCAACCTTAAGCAGCTTCTACCAACTTCTTTTCATTTTAGTCAAATATTTGCTGTACAGTCCCAACAGTTACTGTATTTAAAGGACAATTTCAATGTACAATGTTCTTGATCTGAATTTCAGACTTCTTTAATCTTGAGGGCTGGCTGTGATTTTGTTGTTGTTGCTTGGATAGGTTTCAACTTAAGAAAACAAATAATTACCACTTACAAAGAAAGGGATTTGTAAAAGTTTTACTTTTCCTTCCAAAGCATCGACTCAGTTCATTCAAAGACTTCCTCTTCCTATAAATTGTTAGCAATTGCAAAACAACAAAGAAAATTTCGCATCAAAATTGGCAGGGTAGCTAGACGAATATTGGATACATGAAGAAACACTCAATAAATTTGAAAAGGTTGGAAATTTCAGAAGGCAGTATCTCCTTAAATATCTCACCACCATCCCTGCTACCACCCCAAGTCCTTTAAGACGTTTTTGGGCATCACTAGTTAAAGAAAATGAGAAAGAAAGGGATTTTAAACTGCTGCTTTTCAGCTTACACAGAATCGAAATGTCGGTTCCTGGTGACCAGTTCTGTCATGTTTGCCCTGCACCAAGGCAAACTTCTGCCAAGTCTTGCTCCACTTGAAAGAACCAATAGAACAACTATTTATTCAGATGCTTATCAAATTTTCCAAAATCAATAATGGCTCTGAAACAAATCAAATAATGAATAATAGCTTCCTTTCCTCCTTTCTGAGAAGGGCAAACATAACAGGCAAAAAAAAATAAAATCTGACGGCTGTCTTTGTAGCCTTTACACAATAAAAACTGATGGATTTGTTAGGCAGAGTTATTCTCCCCATTTCACACACCCAGCCTGAATTTCCATCGTGCACTTCAGGTGTACTTACCAGACACCCACTGCATTTTGATCAAAAAGTTTCCCTGAGGACACAGACACTGTGCAGCTGTGCAATGTGCAGTTGAAACTATTTTGATTAATATCAACACACAAAGTCAAAATCCTATTCTTACGGCAATATCCACCCACAACTTCTCTCGTACCTGTTCCGGGCCCCATTATTTCCAGCAAGACTAGTCTTGAGCGTTTTGCAGGAATTTCAATTAACGCTCCCTTATTCCCAAGTTTGGTGGAAGGCTGGTTTTAGTCAATCTGCTAGGACAGCAGGAATGAGGAGAAAAAGCCAGTTGCTAGTTATGTGAGTAATTATCAAACCTTCGCTGCCAAAACGGAGTGATGTGACAAGGATGTTTCCAGGGGCCCCTCCTACGTCCAGAACTATTCAACATTTTTGTTAACAACCAGGATGAAGGAAAACGGCGCATTCATCAAGTTTTCTTACGGCAGCTACAACGAGACTTCAAGTTTATTTTAAACAGAGTATAGAGACCTTGACAGAATGAAATAATCCAGTCAGGGGAGACAGTGCACAAGGAGCTACTTGAAAGCAGAGGCGGGCAAGTGGAGTGCAGCGAATGACTGAGCACACAGCAGCTCCTCAAAAAATCATCTAACAACAGGATTACTCAAATGGCTGATGCTTGTTAAGGCTCATTGCAAGTAAATTCTGCCCAGACTTCAAGGTCCCAAACATATACCTAGCATTTACATATTATTTGGGAGGATCCCCCGGTTCCTGAAGTTTTCTTGCTGTAGCAAAGCACTGCTGAAGTTTGGGACACGATAACTGCGTGCCCCTCAAACCTGCCATCACACACGGCTTCTTTACTGAGAGGATATCATTTCACAACAATTTTTTAAAAGTTTTAAAAGACCCGTGGTAAACTGCAAGCTGAATGTGTCAACAAGGAAAAGCTCTCACTGCAAACACAAGCTTTACATACGAGTTTATAAATGAAGCAAAATAGCCTGCAAGAGAGTGTAATCCTTATGCTATATTTAGTCTCTGTAAGGCTTAGCTGGGTGTTACATCTAGTTTTAGGCACTTAACTTGTCCAGAGACATAGAGTCATTCAGAGCATCTAAGAAAGCAAAGAAACGACTGCTGGCCTAAAAAAAAAGAAGTGAAGGGATGACTTAGGATCTTTATTAAAAAACACAATGGAGGGAAGACTGGTAACAGCCTGCAACAGTTGTGGAAAGAGCGAATAACCGAGGTCTGTGTTCACCACAAAAGCTGCAGAAAGCAGAAATTTAATCAAGGAGGATTCAGACACATCAAGCCCAGCTTTCTAAGAGGAGGACAAGAAAACATTTCAGCTCCTCTGCTGGGTCCCTGTCCCACTGCTTTCCTGCTGTCACACTCAGTCCCAGGCACCCCCTGGACATCAGCAGGGACAGGCTTCCTCACAGCCTCCTCTGGATGCTGGCATGCTTGTGGAGACCCTTCCTCTTGGCCTTATATCCTTAGCTGGTTTTCTTTTCAGCTACACTTTGGCTCTCTTGGCAGCATTCTGGTGCCCAATGGATGTGCTTTTATGCGCTCTGTCTCACCTGTCCTTGATCCTATTTCTTCTGTGCTCTCTTTTTGTGTTTCAGCTCACTAAAACTCCTTGCTTAGCTGTGCATCCCTGTCCCTGATATGCTTAGCCCTCCACCACAGAGGGATGATTTGTTCCTGGCTCCTCAGTAAGCTTTCTTTAAAGACCTCATTCTGACCAGAAAAACTGTTTGTTAACAAACATCAACAACAGAACAACAGGAATTGATATGGCTTCAAAACCTTTGCTACATTTTTCTGAGACACGAGTTACAGGACAGAGTTAAAAATCCTTTGAGGGCAAGTACTGAAAAAAAAAAACCCTTGTAAATAAGTTATAACTGGAGTTACTATAGAGCAACTTACAAGCTGTCATTGTCATTATTTTGCCATCCCTCACCCCATCTCCCACGCCTCCAATGAATAGACATTCTTCGCTTTTGAGCTGAAAGCCCTCGTAGCAAGAACAAGCTGCATGTATTGAAAGGTTTTGTGACTGAGACAAAACAGTGCAAAATGGAGAGACTCGTGTAAGACCCCAGGTTTAGCAGCACACACTGAGGATAATAAACCTTTACACATCGAGACTTTCAGCATCATTCTTTAAGGCCGGATTTCTTTGCTCACTCTAAGAGACCTAAACTGTTGTTTTTTGTTTGTGTTTTGTTTTTTACTGTGCTGCAAATGAGCATTTTGAGAAATGTGATGATCCTACTTGTGTCCCCAGGATGGCAAGGGTGGCAGCTGGCTCCTGACGATGTGGCTGTCTCTGTCCCCAGGCCATGACAGAGGGCAGATCCACGTAAGAATCACATTTGCCGAAGGCTTGAAATCGTTGAATGGATTTTCATGGTGTGTAAATCACATCCCTGCCACCCATAAGCTTCTTCTCACAAACCTTGTGCCTTCCACATAATGGTGGTCTGGAGTAAAAGAAATATGAATGCAGTTTGCCTTGTAGCAGCAGGGATTTATTTTATTTGAAAGAACCGACTCCTGCTGTAAAGAGACAAACTGCACCAACTGGAGAAATCCGAGATAACGTGCTACTGCAAAATGCCAGCAACTGTCGCATTCATCACCATAAAATCAGCATTGTAAGCTGTAACCTTCTTCAGCCATTCCCCAAAAATGAACAACAGAATGCAGTCTGAGGGGTTTGGTGGTTTTTTTTAAGGTACACATAAGATACACAAATACTACTGTCAAATTTTATTTGCAACATGTCACTGCTTCATACCATAATTCCTTTTTTTCCTCCCACTTCCATTAGGAAAGTTACATTACAGAAAGCCACATTGAAATTACCAGAAAGAAATAAAAGATAACTTGCAATTATGACAGATGCCTGCTAGAGTTACATCCTGAACATGATGTTATAGATTTTTCCCTCACTTGAATGAAGACAATTTACAAAGAAAAAAAGAAAAAGCATTCCTCAGACTGGGCTAGAACAAAGCAAAGCAGTTTGGAAAAAAAAAAAAAAAAAAAAAAAGAATAAGCAGCACTAAGGGATTTCTGTGATTTAATGCCATCTATATACAGAAATAGAAGCAAAAATAAACATAAAGATACTTGCATTATTCTACCGTGGGTCAGGTTATTCCACCATTAATGAGAACATGCAACAAAACCCTGAACAGTGCAGGTAAAAATAGCACTTTCTAGACAGGACTGAAAGCTGAAAAACCTTCTTAGAGGAGCAAAGTGGCATCTTCCCAGAATATTCACTACCAGCTTTGGCTTTATCTGACTCACATTCCTCACATGAAAAACAAATTGTTCTCCATCTACACAACAGGAATGTTGCTGGGGCTTCCTACCGATGGAGAAAAAGATCGGTGCCCTGTTCCTCCAGCCCACCACCACCCAGCTCCTTCTGACTGACAAGGAGCAATGGCACCAGAAGCCCTCACAGCCTTTTCTCAGGTCTCGGTACTAGAGAACAAAACTCTTCAAAACACAGACCTGCAAACTCTTGAGGTTGTTTTACAGGCTTCATTGTAATTACATTTTTTCCACAAAGCCCTAGCTACTATTAACTTGTTATTCATTGCTTGAGGTTCTCAGTTTTGCTTGGCTCACTGGTTTTCATAGGCATAGAAAAGATAAAAATTAGCTGTCCTAGCTGAAATGAAGACTCAAAATCAAGCCTCCTATCTTGGACCCTTCGGTTTTTTCAAAGTTTGCTCTGGCAATGCCAAAATCATCTTGCTGTGACTGTATTTTCTCTCTCTCCGTCTTCTTGGGGAGCTGATAAGAATCCCAAGATAGGAATTCCTGAGATAAGAAAGTGATCTAAGATCGATCTTCTTTTGAGCATGGAGAGCACATCGTAGGAAGGGCAGACAAATAATTGCCAGCAAGGCAAAAGGCAGACAAATAACTCCAGAAGGAATGCCTGCCTCAGCACCATAAAGCTCTTTATAGGATATATGCAGTAAGTAGTTAATAAGCACGTACCAGTAAGTGTACCATGCTAAGCACGGAAGGGAGGTGTGCAGCTTCCCCTTTTGGGTTGAAAGGTCATTTACACGCAAGCTGTAACAGCAGAGAGCTCACGCCTAGAAGCCCTGGAAGAGATTCCTGGCTGGTTCATCTCTAGCCATCCTGGTGCACTCTCGGGTCTTGCAGCCGTGTCCGTACACTGCCTTGGAAGAGCAGCAATAATTTCTGCTGATCAGGTGTCCTGCTCCCAACTACTGATCTTTCAGAGCAAGCAGGACACATTAAAGCACCTAACACAGACACAAACCAGATAAATAACCCAATAGTGATTCACAAATTCTTTAAAGAACCGAAACAAATGTTCCAGCTGCTCCCAAAAGCAAGTCAACAAGTATTTATGTAGGCTCACAAATAGAGGCTATGTGCCTCTGCGACATGATTTATGAAGGTGCTGTACTTAAGGAACTTACAGAATGACCAACTGATCAAGTACAGAACAAAACACATCTTATTCCTAAGTGGGCTTCATATAAGAAGTGCACAAAAAAAAAATTTACTCTGAGATTTTATTGCAAGATTTGTGTAGCCATTTCTACAAGCACCAGCCAGAGTCCCCATATAAAAGAGAGACAGGACTGAAAACACTGGGATTGCTGTTTTTTTAATGGGCTATAATTTATTAGAAGATCAGGAGCAGCTCTCCATTATAAAGGGAACGTGGTCATCTGTACCACTGGTTTAGAAACATCAATTTTGATCACCTTGGAATATCAATGGACAGAGGCTCAGTAACAACCATCCACCCTGCCAATTAATGGGAAGGGAATAAAAGGAGAAAGCCCCACAGCACACAGGTTTCAATCCCTGCGTACGTATATTAAACACCCACTACCAGTCACCTTGGGAGACCTCGTCTCACCTCGGTGAGCCAACAGATGCCACTGAGCACTGGGGGCGAGGACAGGAGCCATGGGGCTGATGACCAGAGAACTGGAGGTGCATCATGAGACACACTGCAACTGCATGACTGAGAGCTCTGAACCAAGAAGGACCTCTGCAGCAATCAGCTCGCACTTTGAGGGCTTCAAATAATATGCTGGGCAACTCCATTAAAAGGAGTTATGGTGTCTTACACAGGGAAGCAAAGACAACGCCCCACCACTACCTTAGGGGTTGCTGACACTGCTGATTCAGAGTGCTTATACAGGTGACATACAGGCAGTGTCCACTGCCAGGGAAAGTCTGTTAGAAATGAGCTAAAATTCACATTGATAATGGAAAAAAAAAAGCAAAAAGCAAAAATAAAATAAAATAAAATTTTAAGCAAAAACATCCTTGACCTGGAAAGATGTTTTTATAGTCTGCAAGGGTCTGAGCAACTTTGCAAAAAAAAAAAAAAAAAAAAAAGTGTAAAAGTGTCTGTTCCAGAACAAGAAATCAACAGGTTTCTTTGACAGACAACCATGCAAGTTATCACCACAGAGTAATCAAGAGCCCAGCTGCCTGGAAGCTTGTTTGGTATGCGAGAGATTCCCTTCTGCTGAAGTCCTCGATTTGTCTGAGCCAGGGGCTGAATCTGATCCGAAACATGGAAATTCATGGAAATGCACCAGGTTACCAGCCAAGCAAAAACATTCCACGCTGAAACAGACAACAGGCAATTTAGGGGAATCATTTTCCCTAAAGATTAAAAAAAAAAAATAAAAAATAAAAAAAGCCAATTTGTTGAAGTCTACCTCCTAAAAAGTGCATTTTATTTTTAATTTTTTATTAATAGCCTCTCAGTGAATTCATTCTTCTTAGAAAGGGAAGTATGCCTGTATTTATTATTATTGGAATGCTTTAATTCAGCAACTTACAAAGGCGAGGATCTGGACAGATACAAGCCTGGCGAGCAGAAGCCTTTGATGTGCTTCCAGCTGACTGCTCAAGAGGATTTGTTTAGGGCTCCCGCTGCTGTAAAACTGCATGAAAGAAGGTTGCTCTGTCCAGAGGGTCACACGAGGGACTCTTAAGACAATCTCGTTTTCAGAGAGCACCGACCTGGCTAACACAGGCTCCCTCTATTATTTTTCAGCCCTGAGCTGCTCTTGCCACGAGGAACTTTCTTGTAATTCTCACATGAGTAAAACTGTCAAGGGCCAGACTGACTCATCGACCAAGGAGGATAAAAATGTGGTGTCCCAGAGGAACACAACCTTAGTACTTTTCCTGCTGGGAAACTGTAGTGGCATTTGCTGAAGTACTTCTGCTGCTGTATTTCCTATAATTACTCCTTCAAGCCCTAATCTGTTTGGATTGGGATAGGTCCATGGCTAGCAAGGAAGCTATCAATGCTTCCTTTGGGGAAAGCCGGGACGCAGCTTCACACAAAGAGGCCTTTAAACGAGAATCGCACTTTGCGGACAAATTGGCCAGTGCTCAGTATATGCTATTCTTGGGTAGGCTCCCTGAAAATATTATGTTAGCAGAACTCTGTCCCTTACCTCTTTAACATCTCCTTAATCTGTGTCAACCTACTTACTGTGACCTGTAGCTGAATCCCTGCCCTGAGTATCACCTCAGCTACTCAAGAAGAAACCAGCACAAGCACGTAAAATGTCAGAAAATACCTCTCTGCTGCTTCCCTCTACGACCACGCCAGTCAAGGAGCAACCTGTGGCTTGCATCTAGCTGGCAAATTGCCCTTTGGACATGGAAAGCAGATGGGTCATGAGCTACTGGGTACCGAAAGGCTTATTAGCCTTAGAGAGGGAAGAAAATCTATTGTTTTTTCTAAAACTGCCCCTGGAAATCCTCGTCAAAAGGCGTTTCATCTTGATGCTGGATCAGTCGGGGCCGCTGGTGGTTCAAAGGCTGCTACACTGATGCCTCAGAAGCGGTTGTCCAGTTCGTTCCCCGTCCTAAAAACTCTACCCCAGAAATCTGCAAAATTTCCCCATCCACTCCAGAGTAATGCAAGAAGCAGCCAAGATAACAGCTGAACAAATGAGGGTAACGTTTTGGATGAAAGCCAACGGTTCCCAGAAAACAGATCTTAATTCTGTACTCCCTTCTCCCAGTTTCTCCCAGTGCAGACTCCAGAACAACAAGCAGTAAGCAATTTCTTCGGGGAACGTTAATCCTTCCAGACAGAGATTGGGACAACTGGCAAAAAAGAAAAAAAAAAAAAAAAAAACAAACCACATAGGAGGCAAAGAAAAGAGTTAGGTGTAATGGAGAGGTGGCATTTTCAGCTTTATTTCACTGATGGGACAAACACATCAGCTGTGCCTTTTGTCGAGCACAAGGGAAGACTGGAGAGATAGCGAGGGAAGTGAAAAAATAACCTAGGCTAGAGAACAATTTCAGTCAAGGGTTTAGGCGAGGCCAAACTAGATCCCTACCCTATTCATGAAACAGACGAAGACTGAAATGACTGGCTACTCATGAGTAATGATCACAGCTATTATAAAAAGATTTGTTCATAGAATTCTGGCTGTTATATAATTATCCTATGGGTCACCATCTGTCTTTAGATCTTCATAAAACTAAGCATATGTTGTTTTCACCAACTGCCGTAGTAGATTCACATTCTCATCCCGCTAACGTGCGGCAACGTGCAAAGCCTGTTCGGATCCCGGGGAATCTGTTAGCTGAGGCGGGCTGGCCCTCCTTCCAAGTGCTGATGGAAGCAGCAATGATCTCAGAAACTGGACAACCAAAGGAATCAGAGTTCATTTTTAAAGCTGTGCAGAACGACCCTTCCTTAAAATGACGGTTAGCAATTAAAATCACTGCCAAAAATAAAAGAATCGCAATTAAAATCGAATACGCTGTTGGCTGCACACAGCACTCGATTCCTTAGCATATGTTAGAGGCTGATGACAAATCCCCCAAATATAAGCCTCATATAGAAAAACGTCTGCGTGCCTTTAAACAACGATGAGCCACGCCGCACTCCAGAGTTATATAAATGAGAAGCAACAGTTACTCGACTCCAGCACTGCAACCTTTAGGCAAGAATTAAAAAATGCATCTTAAAGAGAGCCGCATGCACTAACTAGCTCTGGGGAAAACCATCTTCACGAGCCGTCAGCTTCGTGTCCGAGGAGCACGCAGTGCTCGGTTTGTGCAGCCACATGCATGATTCATGAGCGCTTCCAGAAGCAGCATCGAATTCAGCTGGGAAGGGCAGACGCAGCGTGCGCAGGAACGGCGCCCAGCGTGCTTTTGTTCTGCAGGAACAAAAGGAAATTACGAGTGCACAACCCAAGGACAGGAGAGGAGCTGCCTGGGCGCTCGGGTGGGCGGGCAGTGCCACCTCTGAACGCTTCTGCTACCGGCACCAGGTGGCAGAGGACCAAGAGCACGCAGCCCACCAGGTCTTGCTGCTTTTAATGTGGGACTGGCTTGCAGAGAGCTGCAGAGCTGCTCGAGCCCTCCGGCTGCACAGATGGGATCCTGCAGCAGCCCAGGTGCATCAGTCTGGGCTCTGCGCTGGGATGCTCGGCCCCACCAGACCTCTTATTCTGACAGCACTGAAGAGACCGGCTGATCCGTCTGCTGTCAGGAAATCCACCCTGTTGAGAGCCGCTTCTGACAAGTCTCCATCAATTCCTTCTCTCTTCCCAGACCCAAGGAAGCGTGCAATTGCTTTGCAATTCACTACTCCAGGAGTGAGGAGGAAGGTGGGATTAGAGGAGGATCTCTTTCAAACCTCTCCAATTCGCAGCACCCTTTTGTCAGAGCTCTTCAATACCTACAGGCCAAGTAATCAAGCAGGGTCTCGTCAGCCCAACTATTTTTCAAACACGTTTGCTAGTAATGTGAACCTTCCCCACATCCATTCCTTCCAGGAACCGTACCTTTTCTAAGGTATTTCACCTAACTTCCCTTTTCCTTCTTAACCCAAATGAGAACCACAGCAGCAGACACCACTCAGAGCAGCAGCCATCTCTCCCCAGCACGTAACGTGCAACCCAACACCATCCACAGAAGTTTCTCAGTTAATGAGCAATCGGCTGTGGCAACCTGCAAGTTTTTCAGGCCACATTCCTTGAAGGCTTCATTCCCAGGTACAGTCGCGCTGACTTGCCATAAAGCAAAGCATCTGCAACAGAAACTGTTTTGTGAGGAAGGGGATTCACCCTTCATACCAATCCCATAACCATACTGCAAATACAGAAGAAAGCTGCCTTTCCAAAATAAGACGGTTTATTTACAACTAGGTGGTTTCTATCAAGGAACTCTCCCCCAAGAAGTGCTTGCTGTAACTTTATAAGAAGTATAAAATGTATTTTAGCAAGGCTTTGTCTAACCCAGGGTAAGGCACTCTGCTGTAGGATTTTTTAATCAAGAACAGATGTACATCTAGTATACACTTTAAAAATCAATCTTCAGTGCTGATACATACACTCCAGCTTGATCAATAAGCAAAGGACTGGAGCACAGCAACATTTCCAACGCATGAATAAAATCAACTCAAGTAAATGAATGCCAGGAAGCATTACTTAGACTCACCAACAAATCCACTGTTAGAAAAGGATTCTTTCGTTGTCATTAGTTTCTATTAATGTATTTTGACTAGCACACCCGTTTGCTGATCTTCAAATTGCTGTGCTTCCCTACAGAGGACTCAAAGAGGGTAGAAAATTTCTTTTGAAACAAAACCAAAGGAAAAATTTCACCTTTGAATCTCAGCTCTTGCAAAAGGTTTTAAAAGCATTCACCTAAGTTTACTGTTGTGCTGTCATGTGAAACAGGCCTTCAGTAATCTCCAACTTTCAGCAGACTCAAAAGTACAGCTTCCAGGAGCAAACATTACGGTAAGAAGGTCTCACTCCACCTGATTAAAGCAATCTATGCACTGGAAGAACAAGGGTACCAGCCTGTCCACATGCAGGCAGCTGCTCCTGTCACAAAAACAGGATTCCCCACACATCCTTCCCAGCCGTGCTGCTTCCTGAGGCCTGCCAAAGGCATGAGCAGCTAGGAGTGGTCAGCAAGGGTGAGAGCAGAGGTTTGCAGGTAAAGAGAAGTACCCCTAACCACATCTGGAGAGGAATGCAAGATCACTGATGAGCTGAGAACGTGGCAATAATGCCATTGGCACTCCAGTAAACTCAAGGCACCACTTCTCTCCCCCCAGTAGCTCTGCTACCTGAATACAAACTCGTTCAGAGGTACGAAGGACCTTCCTGCCCTATCCCTTTCAGTATATACACATTATTCACTGTGCAACCAAGGCAAAAGAAAGAAAAATCAAGTACTGATGCAAGCCTAAAAAAAAAAAAAAATCCCCAGAAATTTCAGGTCAAAGTAACCCAACCCACACATGTTGCTCTGAGGGTCACTCGCTCACCTCTCCTCGTTATTTCTAAGGTACAAAGTAAAAACGCAGGTCACGTCTGAAAAAGCTCAGAGCTGGTTGAAAAACAATGCTGAAGCACAGAGATTTACACAGTACGGAGAACTGCTGATCTACTAAAACGAAGCAGGCAACAAAATGAAAGCTCGTTGTATAATTACACTAATATACGCAATTTATGTGAGAGGAAGATGGATTATGTAGTCCCGCAGCAAGCAGCTTCCATTAAATGTAGGCCGGGGGAACAGCTGAGGACGCGCAGGAGCTACAGCTCAGGTAGCTAAAAAGCAGCTGAAGCAAAACAGATCGAGCACTCCCATTAAAAACCACAGTCTTCAATAGACTTGTCAGACATCCACCAATTATCACATCTGCTTGCAAAAGAAGCCCTTTTTTTTTCTTTTTCTTTTTCTTTTTTTTTTTTTTTTTTTTTTTTAAGTTTTTAGCATTCCAAATTCCCTGCACCGCTGCATGCAGCTTGCAAGCAGAAAACCCTGACAACAACAAGACAGAGCAGTGCCACTGCACTCTTCCCCAGCTGATCTTCATTTTCCTTTCAAAGGTTACACGTGGGCACCTACCCATGCCCTCTCTGTGCAGGGTTTAGTCTGTGGTTATGCAAATAATTTTTCGGCAGCAGCAGATCTTAAGCCTCAGATCTTCCTTCTGTTGCTCATTCCTGCCCCACCCTGGGACAGAGGCTGCCTCTTCCTCAAAGCAGGGGCACATCTTTTGTCAACTGCTCTCTGAACTGGAACCATGAACTACGTTTTGTTTTTAAAGGAAATGAAAGAAATACAAGCCAAAAGCTTTATGTGTCTGTTTGCAACCCATACCGTTTCACCATTTCAGTTTAGAGAGCTGCCAAGCAAACACTCATGTCAGTACAATTAACAGTGTCACCTACCAGCAGATGGTGAATGAGCACAGCAAAGACAGGGACAATAATTTCTACCAGATCGGCCACCAAGACAGCCAGTCGCTTCGCATTACGCCCAGCTGAAACTCACCGAGATTTTCCTGAAAGTCAAGAGGCTCCTCAAAACAGGCTGAGGATCATTAAAAGGGGCCTGGTTTTCTATTTTACACTACAAGGAGTCACCGGCTGCAGTTCCAGGATCCCCTGAAGCACCACAAAACACAGTATTGCTGCGTGAAGACTTGCAAGTAAAGAGCCCTAATGACCAAGTATTTCCGAATAACACAGCAGCCGTGTCATCCACACCTCGTTGCTTTCTTGCCTGGCTGTTCAGGGACTCAAACATACTTGACAGCGATCCAGATGCACACGCAGCACTTGGCGTAGCTCAAGTTTTGACCAGCAGATTATGGTCTGCAGTGCTGAGGGCAACAAAGCATCAGCACCTTTGGGAGGAGCTCTCCGGTATGCCGGGCCACGCGCAATTCACCTCGTGCCACCAGAGCCCACCAACGCCACAGCTGTTGTGAGAATAAGTTCCCCTACCACCAGTGCCAGTTCACTTCAACCTGCCAAGCCCACAGCCTGACACTCCGCCCTTTTAGCAGACCAGCAGTTTCATTTCCTCGGGGTACCTGGTTTCAAACAGGCTGTTTTAGCAGTGGTAAGAAGCGCCTGCAGATTTCAGGAGCTCCCCATGCTTCTGCTACAAAACCCTCTCCCACGTTTCCCGACGTCCAGCTCGCTTTCTCCACGGTCCCCGAGGAGCAGGCGAGGGATACAGCTCACAGAAACAGCCTCCAGAAGTTCATTTTGGTTTTCCTAATAAAGCTGCAGTAGGTAACTAACAAAGGGAGCGGGGAGCAAACAGAAATCATGCCGTGATATAACCACCAGGGTGGGATGGCATTTGGAGCGACTGCTTCTTTATGCACAGATCTGCCCCTTCCTACTCAGAGACGTAGCCCAGATCTTCAAAGTGGAACAACTCTAAAATAGAAAAAAAAGTATTTGGATAGTTTCCTCCGCTCACGTTACCGAATTGATGATGAAAAGCATACTAAAACTAGACTCAATTGCAGCTTTCATACAAGCGTGAAGTGCCCTAATGCTGCAGAGCTGCCCTGAGATTTACGCAGCGCCGTGGGACAGCGCAGATGACGAACACACAAAGCAACAACTCCTCTGCAGGTTTGACTTTTATAGAAGAACTGATTCAAGTAACAATAAGCAGATGCTCTCACGTAACGTAATGAACTCTTCAGATGTTTCCTTGCGTATTTCCCACCACGGCACAGGTCTCACTCTAAGTGCCACTTTGGGTTGTTCCACAGCGGAGTGCCTGGGCTTTGTGTCCACGTACACAATCGAATGCTGCCTTACACAAGCACCTCAAATAAACTCAACTATGGAGTTTTTATACCCGCATACAAACGCTCTGAGAGCAGCAGTGGATGTGCACTGCATGTACTATTAATAAAAGAAAAGCCACATCGAGTAAATGAAATCAAGACATAAAGCCTTGAAGATCCAACAGATGGGCATGTTAATGTGCAGACAGAAGTGACAGCCTATTTACAATTGTCACGGTCTCCTTCCATCTCCTCTGGTCATTTTTGAGAAGACAGACAATAGAAGCGAGCACGGGATTTGAGGCAGGGAAGGGCATTAAGCATTTTAAAAGAGAATGCCTCGCACCAGTGTTAACTAAAGTACCTATGGGACAGAGACTCTCATTGTTCGTGTGGCACGCTGCAGAGTTTGCCACGGTCACTGCTCAAAGGCTTTAACTTATCCTGGCTGGAACAGCAGGACACACATGCCTGGCCTCTCCATTTTCGCTGGTTTAGTCGATGCACCCACGAGCAGTCAAGGCACAGAGCTCTCCCCAGTACTCTCCAACAACCCCTAGGGAACAGCAAGCTCATCAGCAGCTTCTCATGACTGTTTATTCACTCACTTGCTGGGTATTTACCATGCAAAGGGACAGTTCAGCAGCAGCTAACTGGCTTGGGTCGTATCATCTCGTTTTGTTTTGCTATTTAAAAGAGTTCTGACAAACAGATCTGCTTTTTTTTTTCTCTCTCTCTTCAGTCCTTTAGGCTGAAAAACTCCTTTGGATGTCATGACTGTGTGAGAACCAGGAACTTCTTAACATTGTGTTGAAACCTACAGTTGTTTGTCTAGCTGCTGAGAGAGCTTTATTTGATGTGCACGGCATCAGCCAACAACATCACAAGTTCCACCGGCACACAGCTCTCACGAGAGGTCAACATCACATCGAGTGCAGCTGCTTTTACAAAAACCTGGATCAGCCACTTAAAGGAATTCCAAAAATAACACTTGTGTCTTCAAATTTGTTTTCATTTCGACCACGTTTGCTGGTACCCAGTGAAGAGGTGCAATGGCATAAGACAGTCTATCCATACTGTGTCTCAATAACATCTCAACACAGAAAAGTTCACATGTGAAAGAGTTCAAAGACTTGAAATCCCTTTTATTGCTAGCATTCAGCCATCTTTTTGGTCAAGGAGTAGACACAGGTACTCACGAACAGCAGCTGATGGTGGTGTTGAGCATCCAGAGCAAAGTGGGTAACCTGTTTTCTTTCCATGAGGTAAAACCACTTGATAAAGCAACATGACCACGTGGGGAGCTCACCACAACGCATCTGCAAAACTTACCACCCGGAACCCAACCCCACCCCTTGCTCCCCCATGAAGAGCTTTTGCTTCAGAGAAATCCTCGTTTCCTTCACAAAAGATGTTCTGTCATAGGAAACTTCCAAAACTGCTCACTTTGAACATCTTGGCCTTGTAAGGCGCCACGGTGATGACCATACCGCTGCTTCCCCAAAACTAAATAGGAAAACTTGGGAATAAGATTTAGGAATGTGTTTAGGTGTCTGGAGTGAAATACAGAAGTGGTCAGAACGTCACCAGGGCACAGGAACAGGGCCTCGGGTCGCACATACTGCCAACAGCGGCCTTCCCCCAGCTGTGAGTGTACTCGCTCAGAGCAGGGCCGAGCTCTGTGGTTCACCACTTTTTAACTCTGCAGCTGCAATCACCAGTCATAGATGAGGCAGCAGCTACAGAAGGGCAAATCCCCCTCTTGGCAGGGCTCAGAGGAGCTCTCCCCAGGCTCTTGGTGGTCTACCAAGCCTTGCCACGGCCAGGTAGATGCAGCTCCACACTAGGATGCACTCGGCTGGGTCTTTGCTCTGCCACCCCGCTTCGCTTTCCCTTCACCCCCAGTTCTTGCACAGTCTTACTACACAGCCTGGTTATTGCAGAACTTTATGTTTTTTATCTTAAAATCTTCCATAATATTGTCAAAGTCTTATATACGCTTTCCGTGCATTTTATTATCAAAAAGGTGTTTAGACTTTTGGAAGATATAACCCCTGGGGAAGGCAGTGAGCGCGCTACTGCCACTCAGCAGCAGTATACATACAGCTGACAAATCTGGTTAAAGAATTAGCTCTGCTGGATTCCAACCCCAAAAGCAATAACAAAACAAGCTCCATTCCCTACCACATCCCCTTATGCTTGTCTTTCTAGGAGGCTCTGCTACCATAAATACCATTTCCAGAACTCCACTCACACCCCAAATTCTGCATTTCTGTTGCCATTCTGGGTAATTCAAAATAAGCACTTGTATGAATATGCATCAGCACAGTGCTCCGTGAGGACGACTGAGACAAACAATTATTAGTTACTCAATCTGTTTCTTTGGTATGCCTTGACCAGGAGCAGCCATACTAGTTTCGCTAGGGAAGCTATTACGACACAGATACCACTACCGAAGAAAATATAAATACATCAGGGTGTAGCACAGCAGTGCGAAACGCACCCTTGTGCTATTCTGGTCAATAAATGTTGAGGAAAACTCCAGCTCTTTCCCCTTTAAAGCCTTCCACCCACAGAAGAACAATGCTTCAGACAGGCAGCAGCCTCCATACAATAGCTGTTCTCTACTATACCAGGGCATTTGTTTCCTAGGAAACAAGGGAAAAAAAAAAAAAAAAGGACAAAAAGTATCTTGTATGTTAAATGTGCAAATAAAGTAGGACACACCAGTCATATTTCGCTCAATGAAGCGCAGAATTCACAACTCCTATTTTGGAGCACAGGATTAGTTTTCCCATAACCGCTCAAAACTAAGCTTTATTTTTCCACGGGCATCCCTAAGCACACTGCTTTTTAGGAATAAATGCAAGACTAGCAAGGAAGAGCTTCAGTTACAGCGTGCAAATACGTGTTGATTTAATGCAAAGAAAAAAACTCAAGTGTATTCTAACCAGACAGACCCACAACGCCTACCAAACTCCGAGCAAAGCATTGCCAACTGCGAGTCACGCCAGAGCAAAACCTACTGTTCCAGGCCAAAACCTTACCAAACACTAGGCAGGCTTCCACTCTGATCAATTTATGGCCTGCAGGAGAGCTCCAGGCGGAGTAACTGGCTTCTTAACACGCAGACCAAGCCAAGCCTCACTGCAAGAGGATGTTGAGGAAACAGAACAGAGAGAACGACCCTTTTGAACAATGCTTTTCACTGTCCTGAAGGTAATGCATAAGCGGTTGTTTCCCAGGTTTCCTTGAGAAATGGACAGGGTCCAGGGAAGGGTGAGCAGGTCAGGCTCAGAAAAAAAAACACTGGTGTGCCCTTTTCTTTCTTAAAAAGAAAAGAAAAAAAATCCAAATCCCCTTGACTTCAAGGGAATTCTTATTTCAGAGAAGAAAACCAAGCTGCTCAAGCACAAGCGAGGTTTTTTTTTTTAATAATTCACTCTTCATTATTACACTTGGAATGACACTACAAGAGTAGGCTTAGGTCAGAAAGCGAAGCACAGTTATTTATTATTTATAACACCTGCACTAGTACCCACAGGCAACACAGGCTAGTACCACTAACCAAAATAAAGCATCAGGAAAAATCAAAATCTCACAGTAGGCCTGCCTGAAAGCATAGCAATCTCCTCGCACAATACACAATGAACAAAGCATCCTATGTTGTGGAAGGCCCATGCCAGCGAGTCTAAAAAATGTGAGCTGGATCATACCAGTATCATTTTACAGAATAATGAATTCTACACTACAGTTATGCACTCCCTCTCCGACACTGAGCTACTGCTAACAGAGTCTCTCCAGCTCATATTAGACAGCAAGCTGTAACAAAAGCGCTCCGGTCACAACTGGGGGCAGAATTAATACAGCCAGGAAAAGAAAGCTGCTTGTATTGCACCTACAGCCTTTGCAGATCGTAGCGTGACAGTGGGCAAGTGCAGGCCACCACGTACTTCAGGTATTGATTCTGCTCTCGATTTTCTAGCCTGGGAAAGAGACATAGCATGAACATCAAAGGTTGGTGCCCTCACGACCTCCTGACATCTGTTTTGTTAGATACGGCGTTACATAGAAAGAGGATGCAGATTTGCTGCTGCTCTTCCTCACCTTCAAAAGATAACACAAACAAAGGTATGTCAAAAGTTCAGGGAAATGTTATTTATTTGATCAGCCGGGGAAGGACAGGAAGGACCTTTACACAAAAGCCAATCTTCTGAACCTTCCCGAAAGTCCAGCAAAACTGGTTCACAAAAATGCATTCGAGGATGATACAACTCCAGAACCAAAAAAGAAGTGAGCAGCATCAGCTGACAGGAATGCTACAATTCCTACAACTAAATTCATGACTCCTCAGCAACCTCTTTGGGTGTCTCACCACCCATAAGGCTTTTTCTACCACAACATTCATCAGATTTATACTTGGACTAAGTGACTCAACCCAAAAGCTCGCTGACAAGTTCACCTCAGGGACGTGGCACGGCTTGTAGCAGCTGGGGCAGGGTTATATCAGGGAAGAGCTACGAGGGACTACAGACGTACCCTGCCTCTGCTCCTCAGCAAGGATGCTGCATGGACACTTCCTCTACCACTCATCCTGCTCTACATGACACAGAGATGCAGGATGTCAGCTTGCACGACTATTTATCTGGCACCAGCAAACAGCACTAAGTGTCCTGAAGAAAAAAAAAAAAAGAAAACATTTACATGGTGCTTGTTTTCATGTAACTGTTTACTTGCACAATGTTGTCCTCTCGCCTCTCTGCCAAGGTAACTCTCGGTAGCCTGATCAGCATGATAAAAGGAGCAGCATCAGCAAGCCCCAATCCTGCTCCTTCCCTCTCCGAAGCTACACACAAAATCAATTGTTAAAAGAAGAAAAAAAAAGAAAATGAAATCTTAATGCCACACAAATGCGGATAAAAAAGGTTCTAAGCTTCGCGTTTTATTTTTAGGCTTTCACAATGCAGTGTATTATTAAGGATGACAAAATGGAATAACCTATGTATTCATTCAGGAGAGTTATTTGAATTACCAGCATTTGTTCATCGCTTCCAGATTAGGAGAAATAGACACGAGGAAACAGTCACAGCTTGATCCTGAAGTCACCAGCTCCATGGCAGCCCTCCCTGCCTAACCTCACAGCAGGGCAGTTCCACTCTGACCACTGGTTACTGATAAAAAAAAAAATAATAATTTACCAGAAGACGTGCAAGAGCATTTCATTTGTGCACAGCCAAAGACTCAAGAAGGTACTGGGAAGGATTTTTTCTTCACCCTCCTCCTCCACTTACCACTTTTATTATTATTACACAGCTTACCCAATGGACTAGGTGTAGAAAAAAGGAGCATTTTTCTCCTGTCTTGAGAAACTATTCATCTCAGTGCCAAGTTTAAAAAAAAAACAGGACTTTCTGACCCTCTACCATCACTAGCACCGCATACGACAACTAAATAAAGAAATGTAGATGCTAAAGCTCTTTTTGCATGCACCTGAGCACTGCAGACACCTGCATTAGGCATCACTGAAGATGTTCCTGCTACCCAAACACACGGGGGGGGATGGAAACCAAGCCCCAAGAAGCAGCTACCCCATCAGCAGGCTGCCTGGCACGGCCGCTGTTTGATTAAGCAGCAAGGAAGCAGTTAGAGCGCTCAGCAGTTGATTCCAGAGGTATTTTGTTCAAAGACATTAAAATAAATCTGATTATGAAGGTACTAATGGCATTTGGTTCCTGTTAAGTCAAATTGGTAGGCAGAACAGCAATTTCCAAATCTTACCACGTGCTTACCCAGCTTCCATAAGTGCTGCGAAGGAAAAAATTAAAAACCAGGGAAGTTTTCAAAGAGCTCTTGCATGATTGAGAAACCTATGATTAACACTCAGCATGGACTCAGTGTGTTGTGCATGAGAAATTCTTATCAGCTTCCATCAGTCTGAAGTCCCTTTTGATGACAGCCACGGCCTATGCTACTTTTGAAAGTTTTACCTAGTTCTTTGTCCTCTAACCTAAAAGGAGGACTCTTTCTGCAGGGCACAAAGGCAGTGCCACTGACTTTAAGTAAGGCTTTCTAAGCACTACAAGTCTATCTTTGTCCAGCTAAGGCCTAAATAACTATTTAGGAATAATAATTTGATGGCCAACGCTTCGCTTCATTAAAGAGCGTTCAGGAAAATGTTGTCATCGAGTTATTCCCTTCATGTGTCACCCACAAGAAATTGCCCTGACACACAAAAAAAAAAAAAAAAAAAAAACAAAGATCATCTGGCATGGCAAGGGTACGCAGGGCAAAAACACTTCTAAGAAGAAGTCCACCGGCTGCCAATAACCCACATGCAGGTTGGTCAGGATGTCTACAGAGTCGGTTTTGTGACCTTCCAACATTATATGAACACCGTAAGACCAAGCTTTAAGCAAACACGACCCAATCAGCCAAACCACTCGGCTCACTGCTGAGCCTTCGGTTACGTGCACACATCAGCAACCCAATGGCTCTGCTGTTTCGGATGCTCTGCGTGCCCCCCTGGGAAGAAGGGGACAGAAATTTGCCCTCTATCTTCAGCAGTCAAAAAAAAAAAAAAAAGTAGAAAAAAAGCTCCTCTTTCTCCAGGCATTATAAAAAAAGAATGAAGATTTGAGCTTCTGAAACCCACGTTGATAATTCTTTTCTCTAGGAACTGCTTCAGTCACTCAAGTACATAAACCATCTGGAGAGACTGGATTGCTGCACCTATTCAGCCCAGCACCAGAAGACAGTGACGGATACAAATGCAGAGGAAATTCTCGAGGAAAAAAAAAAAAAAGAAAGTCAAGTGAAGATGATGTAGAAGGTCTGATTTGCCATTGCAGTGTCAGCCAAGAGTGGCCACAGGAGACCTTTGTACTTTAATTTATGCTCTCTCAGCCAGGCTGAGGAGCAGCAGCTGCTGCAGAGAGCAGCAGAGAAGGCATGGCTGTCAGCAGAGCAGACACGAGGGCAGTCCTTATGCCCGCTGCCCTGCGGAGAGAAGAAAGATAGCAGGAAAAGATTTCCCCAGCAGGGACCCCTCACTGCAAAAACAGACTCTGGCTGGCAAGAGCAAAAGCCGTCCTCTTCGGCGTGCCTCAGCAGTGCCGGTGTGGAGCAGAAGTGGAAAAACAGAACCAGGAGAAAATAATAAATGTATATATAACATCCTAAAGCATACTGCTTACACTGGATTTTGTTAATGCTACTCAGATCCACATATCCTAGCAATTGCAACTTTGGGATTACACCTCGTCTCGAGTATCAAATCCAGCTTGCAGCACACGGGTTTGTTTCTCATCCATCAGAACCTATCGTATTGAAGAGCCAGGCGCGATGCAGAGCACAGCTACACACCAAGCTCCAAAGGTAGGATTGGAGAGGGAGGAAAAAAAAAATCCAACTTAAAAAAAAACCCACAGCCTGCCAGCCAAACTAAACAACGTGCTTTTAAACACTAAGCCTTAACGTGTTTTGTTCCATTGTCCAAGTTTTCATTGAAGTACTTCAAAAACAGGTCTCCATGCAGCAAATAAAATGGATTCCTGGATGAACACCTACCCAACTGTTTTCTCAGGCTTATACTTTTAAGTAAAGACTTCCTATAGGAACAGGAATTTAGATTACAAAGTTGTTTAGCTGGAAATCCAGTTCCCACTGGGATCAGACCACAGACCTGGGAACAAGGACTTAACAACGGTGCTCAGCAGCACTCATTATTTCTCAGGAAAACACAAAGTCTTAGAACCCTGCAAGCTTATTTATTTTTTCCAAGGCTAGTAAGCTAGCTTAAATCTGAAGTCCATCTTTTGCCTCTGCAGTCAGCTGTTAAGGCCACAAGAGGATGAAAAAAGGGACAGAACTGGGGGCAACTGCAGTCCTACATTAAAAACTGCCAGGGGAAAAACTGTTTATTACCAAGGTATGAGAGCAGGTACTGCCTACCTCGCTGTTAAGCATGGCCTGGGCTGAAAATGGTTAATTCCTAACAACTGGAGCTGTGTAAAGATCCAACTAGGTCACCATCTGGGGACTTACCGCCCTTCTTCCCGGCAGCAGGCTTTTTGGTCTGAGACATCCAGCTGCAGTTGCCTTGGATTGGTACACTTACTTGGCTTTACACGCCTCCAACATTTGTAATTCGACCATCTGAACTACTGAAAAGGAAAGCATCCAAAATTCTTCTCTCAGCGGTATTGCGCGGATAAGTCAGGGCTGGGAGAAAAGGTGTTTCGAGTTACATTTTTCAGATGCAAGATTTCCACTGCCATTTCAAAGGAGCTAGGCAGAGGAACGGGCAAGATAATAGACTCCAAACTGCAGAATGCTTTATGACACGCTTGTTGGAGCTCCACCTCTCCCAAAAGTCAGCCAAAATTAGTAGGGAAAAGGTATAAATAATAACTGGATGCCACGCATTTCAGAAAGTGAAGAAATTCAAGGCGCAACTAGACAAATTCACAAATTAAAGTCAATCTAGGGATACCAAATACAAGCATCCTAGCTCTGTCTGTGAAAGGCTGAGGATTCGCAGCGTGTTCCCTAGGAATTATCACCGCTTACCAGCCTTGTTCTAACGCTTTTCACCAAGCTTCTACCACTGGCCACTCTTCAAAAGATATTTACCTGAAGGGACATTTTGCCTGTTCCAGCACCATCACTGGAAAATTCTCTGTCACATTTTAAAAAAAGGTTCATTGAGGGATGTCTTGATAACGTCACCTTGGTTTAGTTCCTTTTTGCATCAGGAAATGCTTTCACCTTAATTGTAAGTGTAGAGCACGGTGAGGGAAGAAGGGGAGCTTGACTAGGACTCCTCACAGCAGATCCCCAATGAAACCAACTGCTCTATCTGGCCCCAAGCAGATTTTCATTAATTAACTTCATTGATTAATAACTGTAACTATATCTGAATGTAGATGTTTCCTTTCTTCTATATATTCTGACTGAAGTAGCACAAGCTTGAAAATTTCACAGCAATCTTTAATAAAGCACACAAAATGACTCCCAGTACTCACTTGGAAACTTCAGCTATTACTTCCTCCGCTCAGTTTCTTTATTGATGATGAGAGGCTGCTATGAACATTTCACAAACAGCACTTTCATAACCTCACCCTGTTCTCATTTTGAACACCGAGAAGTCATTCTGAAATTTCATAACAGCTTACAGACACCATGAAGCCTAAACTGCCAGCATTATCTCAGGTTAAATCAGAAAGACGAATTTGTATTAGACACTTGTACATTCACCCAAAAGCTCCAGGGAGAAAGAAAACCACTTCAGTAAAGTGCACTGGAAATGTCATTGCGGGCAAACTCATACTGGGTCATACCAGGTATCTGGATCTCTATTAACAGCTTAGTTTCCAGACCAGTAACTTCTGCAGTGACCGTAGCTTTTCAGATCTCAACATACCTTTCTCTGCTGAGGCTTTCCTAACTCAGCCTGGGACCGATCAAAGGTGTTATCCTTAAATTCAGGCTTCACGGTTCAAGACCTTGAGAGCAACAGGGAAATGGCAACTTATCTCCAGCCTTAGGAGCTAATTAGGGTGAACTGTTTTCAAGGGACAACACGTTGCATATCAAGGAGTGTAGCAGCAGGACAAGGGGTAATGGCTTTCAACTGAAAGAGGGTAGATTTATTAGATATTAAGAATAAATTCTTGACTCTGAGGGTGGTGAGGCACTGGCACAGGCTGCCCAGAGAAGCTGTGGGTGCCCCAACTCTGGAGGTGCTCAAGGCCAGGCTGGATGGGGCTTTGGGCAATTTGGGCTGGTGGGAGGTGTCCCTGCCCATGGCAGGGGGCTGGAACTGGATGGTCTTTAAGGTCCCTTCCAACCCCAACCATTCTGTGATTGTTCAGTTTATCACAGCTTTTTTTCAGAGGTTGGGCTGTCCGCAGAAATGACCGATTATACTCAAATTGCAGGGTCAGTGTTTAACATGAACAGCGCTCACGTAAAACCACACAGCTATAACTCAAGGCAGTTAAACCAGTCGGTGGTTTCAGCAGCAAAATGGCTTAGTGAGTCCCCGAGGCCCCATCCCCACCTGAGCGGGCACATTTTCCTCCTGTCTCACTCTTCGCCAGCCCCTCAGCTGCTTTATGAAGCCGTATCTTACTCTGCACTCTCACACCAACTCCTTAAGCTGTTTTTGCTGGCAAAGGCACCATCTCAAACCGCCCTCTCCAACAAAAACGTAAAACCTCCAAATTACCTTTGAATTGCACGGGACCCCAGCTGGAAATTAAATATTCAGAAAGATGCCTTTTCATCACGTCTTTCTCACCGTTCAGAACACAGGTCATTAATATTTACATACTTGGTACACTTTTTTTTTTTTTTTTTTTAAGTTGTCAACGTACATGAAGTTTAGAGAAATCCAGACCACACAATTCATCTGCAAAGAAACATTTTTTCAATTCCTTATGGTTAAAAATTTTCCAGCAGCTTATTTAATGGAGTCATCAGTGCACTGCTTTATTGTTTCTTCGCACTCCAGAGAGAGGAGCAGGATCCTTTCCCCCAGGGAACTCCCTTGCTCCTAGCCTAGTCAAAAGGCAAGGCTCAGCACATCTCCTCCAAAACCTTGGAGCAATTTGGGGATCTGCAGGTTAATGTTACATTTGAAGATGCCTGACACCAGCAGATTAAGGATTCAGTGCAGCAGCTAAAAGAAGTTCTTGATCTCCGTTGGTGGTACGATCAGTTTAAAAGGCGGGAATGTTAATCTTGCCCTATTTTTTTTTTTTTAAGCTATCAATAAGAATCAGCTTTATATTTCTTTAAAGTCTTTCTCAAATGCAAGTTGAAAGGCTGGCTTTCCTTTTCTTTTTCTATTTTTTTTTTTTAAAGCATTGAAACTATTGGTGTTAGCACAGACCAGCTACCTACTCATACTGTGCTGCCACAAACAACTGGACAACCTAACAGTAGCAGTTTAATTCATTATTGACCAAGTCCTACATTTGGGTAGGCTGTTTTTTCCCCTTTCCCAATCAATCACCTAAAGCATAAACAAAACTAGTCTGAGGTGCTCAGTTTCCATTCAACTATAAACTGGTTTTCAGCCGTGATTTATACACACGGCTACTTTTATGCTTTGTTTACAGAAATTCTTTTTATCTGCCACGCCGGCTCACTCGGTAAGACACCATTAGCAGTAATGGCACATATTTCACACAGAAGCCATTACCTTTAGCCTAAGATGTTGTTAAAGTTCAGAAGCCATTAATAAAACGTGGTGATTTCTTCTGTGGCTAATGGCAGACCACATAAGTAGTGGTACTTAACAGATGGGTGTGAGCAGCTCTGCTGGCCAGGCTTACCACGAAGCTGCTGCTGTTCCACGCATGCCTGGCAAAAGCAGGACTCGGTGCACGATGCCGTACTCTGAATTGCTACTTACAAAAAACAGTCATGACCAGCTTGCTGTCTAGACCAGTGGGCAGATCACAGCCTGCAGAAACCAGCGCCGAGTGATGGTTGGGCACGTGCGAGACTCTTTCACGCGAGCACCTCGCTGCTTTGGAAGTGGAGAACACCATCACTATCTGCGGCAGATGCCTGCTTCAGCAGCTAAATTCCCTCAGCGCTACAAGTAGCTCACGTGTGGCTCTTGTTATTGGGGGGAAGCTTTCATTTAGAAGGTCAAAGCAGTCAGAAGGGATACTCTGAGACACAACCAGCAGAAACAATGGCTGATCGGCTCCACTGTTCCCCACGGGGTTTTTTGGGTTAGAGCAGCGTCTTACCCATTTTGCCAGCTCTTAGCTCCTTAAGCAGCCTGAAGCAATGGCTCCAGCTCTTTTGACAGTCTTTTCAGCGTTTTGTTCGGGGACCTCTTTGGGCTTTCCCATCTCCCCCTTCCTCTTTTCCCCTCTTTCTTCATCTCCTCCTCCTCTCTCTCTTTTCCTTTCTTTCGCGGCCGTTGCATGAAAACCAAGGGTCTCATTATGCAGCCGCCACCAAGTGACTCCTATTGAAGTCCACAGGAACCGCTCTTACGCTGCAGCCTGTAACAAGGCCCCAAGTATTTACAGTGCTGAAAGCCTTTGTGCTCTACACCCTAAGTGGATGAAGGCAAGCTATGCAGGGGGCTCATTCAAAATTAATACTACATCAGGAAGTGGATGAGGGAAAGGGAAGGCACTTAATAATTGATCCACAGTTTGTTTGCCGTGAATTCTGAAATGTCTTTATGCACATGTTTGTTTTGGTTTGCCTCTTTGTGTGTGTGTGTGTTTTTTTTTTTCCCTCCAAGCTAGAGGAGTTTTTAAACTAGAAGAAAGTCCCATTAACAAAACAGAGGGAAATAATGCGAGAGAGCTCCCTAAGCAGCACTGTGAGACCAGGAACCGCAGAAAAATAGCTACCCAGAAGGCAACACGGAGACGGAATAGAGAACAAGACAGGTTTTACTCAGAATATGACTACCTCATGACTTCTAGAAGATATTCCCCAAGTTAAATACCCCTTGCTTTACGAACGTGAGCTGCTCTTTCTGTAAAAAGCGACGGGTTTCTCCTCTCCACCATTTACACAGACATCCAAGCCCACCCTTCCAGCTTATAAACACCTTCAAACTCCTGAAACCTCAAGTCTCAGCTTACTTGCAGAAAAAAATTGACACCACAGCTGCACCAAAATTGCTCTGCCCTGCTCAATAAACGTAGTCTGCAGCAATATTAAGGACGGGGTACGTTGCCAGATTGGTACACGGCAGCCTTTAGTAATAAATGAAAATCTGACCCTCATACACCAAGAAGATCTAAATACGTATTATTAAACACTACTCACTGAAGCTGACAGGTCTCTATAGATATCAAAAAGCCACACCAACTCTCAAAATACTTTAAAAAATAACAAAAAAGCTCTGGTGCTGTTTGTTACTTCTCCTTGCCCCTTTCCTGTGCATTACTGGCTGGACCAAGTGGCAGAGCCTGCAAGTTGTGCCCGTACAAAGGCCTCTCAGAGCGGTGCAGTGACCGTGCAGGGGCTGCTGTGGGCTAACAGAGCCCAGAACCCGGCAGGGCTTTCAGATCCAGAAGGGAGTAAGAACAGACACAGGCAGGTAGCCAGCCACAAAAAGGGCTACCTTGGGGAAGGCAACAGAGAGAACAGCCTCTGACGGCAAGGTGGAGGAGAGCAGAAGCTGAAAGGAGGGCAAAAATAGCAAAGATCAGGTATTCAGAAGAGGCTTAGTGATTTATACGGGCATTAATCAGCTGCTATCAATAAGCAAACTGCAAGTGGTGGCAGAGTTGAGTATATCATCACTGTCATTTACCAGGCATGACGTTTAAAATACCTAGGAAATACTGGATGGTAAGTCTACTGGAAACCCCACCTACCCACAAAGATCTGGGACAGGGAAAGTCAGAGGCAAAAGCTACAGTGGCTACAGCGAACTACATAAAAATGTAACTGTTTATGTCCTGAAGTCAAACACACTAGTTACTAGCGTAGAAAAAAAAAACTGCATCACCTATACCAGCAGTTAGATGGGTTTCCAGACCCTCCAAGTCCTGCCTTCAGGCACACAGGTCAATAAACTTCTGCTTGCAAGCCAAGATTTCCCCTACCTTTTTTTTCCTCCCTATATATAGATATATAAACAGTGTTATTCTCCCTCTCCATTTATATAAAGTATGTGTGCATATGTATATATCCACCCTGCTACCTGCTCACTACATGGAGATGCGTTTCCTACCACCAAATGCTTACTGACCTTCGTTTGCAATGAAGCCATCTAAAAGGACCCTTGGAAATGGATCATCATGATTAACACTCCCCGCTCTTCGGAGAGCAGATCATTTGCCACCCCGTCCAGGAGCCCACTCCAGTGAAGTGCCTTGTTACAGAGCGGCATGGCGTTTGGAATAATGTTTATGGGAAGGGAAAGAAACCAGAGAAGTCTATGACGGAGCTGTGAGCTTAAACTGCAGTTCAGATTAAGTTCACATCACAACAAACTTGGTAGATCCTCGCTGCCTCTTTCTTTATCCAACATCAACAAGCAATTAGGAGAAAAGAGTTAACAACAATAAATCTTAGTGGTAGAGAAGCTCGAGGCGTGCTGGACAAGCACCCCAGGCATTGCGTATGCCTGAATAACAGTTGTCACTGGACTGAGCTAATTATTAACACAGCATCATGCCCAATGCCTCTGTGCATTCCAGTCCAAAACCACTTAACTTAGAGCTGAGGCAGGCCCCGCGTGCACAATCACTTTAAATTGATCTGTACAGGCGAAGGAGGAGATGAGATCCTCCCATACCTCATTCTTGCAGCCAAACAGCCAGCCAGCAGGAGCTGACCCAGGTGAGAGAAGCTCTCAGTCGTGCCCCAGCTCTCACTCCAGCAGAAGGATTTTTAAGGCAGGACACCAAAACCAGTCAGGAGGCTGGATCTCAATTTATTAATTGTAATTATACTTATTTTATATACACACACAGGGAAAACGGAACCCTTCTGGTTTTATATCTCAGTGACAAAATAAATAAAATCCCAAAGCCCTGTTCTGTGCACCCTCCGAGAGGAAAATCTGCTCCCTGTGTGTGTGTACACAGCGCAGAGGTGCCTGACAGGGAGAACCTGTGCTGCTGGCTCAGAGGGAACAGCAGGGAGCGGGTGGGCCTGCCGGGAGACACCCCACGGGGTGCTGCTGCACCTCTGCTCGGGGCACCAGGGCTCGCCCGAGCCCCTGCCCTGCTGGCACTGACAGAGAGAGCCCTGCTGGAAAATGCTGTTCCGCATCAGGGAAGATCTGCGCCCAAATCGAAGTAAATTAAAGCTGGACTCCCATCAGGAGCGAGCCACGGGAATGCTAGAAGAGCCCTGCGGGATGAATTCGTACAAGCACCCTTGTGGTATCACACTCGTTGCGGTGCAAACTACCGGGCCTGTCATGGTGTACGTACAGGTTTTAACTCCTTAAGACTGTAGTCACCAAAACAAGTATGGGATCGAGTGCGCCCTCAGCAAGTTTGCAGGTGGCCCCAAGCTGAGTGGGGCAGTCGATACAGCAGGAAGGGATGGCATCCAGAGGGGCCTGGGCAAGGTTGAGAAGTGGGCCCACGTGAACCTAGAGAGGCTCAACAAAGCGCTGCAACTGAAAAAAAAGATGCTGTGATCCTCTCATTTTTGTCCAGTTTTGCTGTTGAGAAAGCTAGACGGCAACGGGAACAGAATAGGTATACAAAGTGTTTTCATAATATCTATTTGCCTTGTTGCAAAGAAAAAGAATAAAAGTCCTCCATCACCACACATCAGGAACTTGGCTTGAAATGATTTTCAATATTATTTGATGTAATGGAGCCTTCACTGGGAGCAGAGGGATTTTCAAGGCTGGGAAGAGGCATATTGATTTTTCCCAGTTCTGTGGGAAATTGACAGTTCATTCATAAGATCCTCTGTGTGTGCCGAAATGCTTATTCTAAATGCTGTCCAGAGGAAAGCGACTGGGAAGTTGAAACATCAGCTGAAGGTGGAGATGGATGTGTATGAAGATAAATACTGCTACTGCCATTTGCCTCATTTGTTTTACACAGCTAACGGAGCGGGATCGGGATGTTTTTAGCATCTCCACAAGCCGGGCCATCTGGAGGTTATATGAGATCACACTGAGTCAGAGTTTGGTAACAAATCAAGCACCCTCGCCTGCAGACCCCAATGTGTCAGTGACATTTTTAAATGCAAGCAGAAAGGGGAGGGTGGAACTGCTGTACATCTCTGTGTGCCTTACCCAGGGCACACAGCCCACGGGGACATCCACCCAAACCGACCCTTCTACCTGTACAAAGTCCTGCTGAAATCAGTGGAAATCAACATCCGCAACGAGCCAAGAGAGAGGATATTTTTTTGGCACGAGCAGCAGCAGAATCACAAGAAATGGGATGTTTTCCAAACTCACACAACAGCACAATGGAAAAGAAATAAATTAGGTTTCAAGCCAGTGAAGAACAACCTATGTTTTCCTGAATCTTGTGCTGTAAAGCTGGACTTGCACACAATTCAGTACACTGGTTAAAAAAAATAAAAACACAACCTTTTGGGGCTTAATTCCTTTTCTGTATTGCAACAATATTTTCTAAGTTTTAATTGGGGAAAAAAGGCAGGAAAATGGTGCGAGACTCCAAAGTCACATGAAAGGCTGGCTAATCAAAAAGCCACGTATTTAGAAGAGTTAAAGCAAACTCCCTTTACTGGCCGCCCTGTCGACAGGCTACTAGCCATGCATTCGAGAAACACGCTGCATATTTTGGGCAAAGCAAAGTACGAAAGCTGACTCTGTCCTGTAGCATCGTAGTTCAAGACTGGAAGTCGCCACCTGGCAGAATTAGGTCACGAGATTTCTTTGGGACAAAAATATTTCCTCACCTCCCCTCTTCGCTGAAAGCACCACGTAATACTGTAAATGCTCACAGCAAATCTTCACAGGTTCCTGCCCTTGGTTAATGGAGTATGAACTGCTGAGGAACCCGTACCAAGCACGTAACGACACAACAGATTCTTGCTCCAAATTTATAAGCTGCAACGGCCTTAGTGTCAAAAGCATTTTATAATTATTTATCTGCAAAAAAGTCCATTTGTAGCAAGGGGGCTTGAGAGAAAGTACCCTGAAAGTGCTGTTTCACTAACTGTAACCTCAAGTTTCTAATCCCCCCACTAATCACTGTTTCATCTTCCAGAGTTTAACGGATAAATAAAATAAAGTTTGAGGAAAAGTACTTTGGGATTACTGTAATCTATGGAACCAGGTCCGAGAGCGTTTAAGAAAAGGATTATGTACTTTGAAACTCCTCTCCACTGGAGAGGACAGGAATAAAAATGTCAGACACTTCTCTTCTGCTTCCCGCGTAGAAAAAAAAAATCCATTTGAAAATTACCCCTACGTCTATTGCACTACCTGATGTGTTATTTTGTTTATTTATTTTGTCTATTTTTCCAAAAACACGTTCTCCTTTTTGGGAGGGGGACACAAAACCCATTTTCTTCCACAGCATAGCTGGTACTTGCTTTTCCCTGTGTGCCTTTGCATGATATGGAGTAGCAGAGTATGCACTTACTTATGATAAATATACTAGTAAGAGTCTACCACAAAAAGGCCATCTGATTGAATTGAGGTAGCATATTTACTTTCCAATTCAGTCTTAATGGAACATGGATCTACTGCCTTTAGAAGGAAAACACTATCATCATGCAACGCAAAGACCTGAGCAGGACCAATGACACCAGCTATTTGTATACACAAATATTGATGAGCTCCTTCACTCGCTGCCCATACGCAGGATGCTGTTCACATGCATCAGCTTTCCTCTGATTGGGACACTGAAGATTCAAAATGTATTCTTGATGCTCTGAGACAGCTGTGCTACCAGGTGAAGCTTACTGGGATGTGCTGATCAAGGTGGGAAACTGGCAAATACATTTACTAAATTCATCTTTTTAGTGCAAGTATGTCAGCTGCACTCGATGGTTCCAATAAGGTGAATTTGAAAGTTCATTGAAATCAAAGACTAGAAGTTGACCACAAGATCAAACGCTGCAGAATGCATTTGAAGATTGCTTGGAACAAGTCTTGCACGGATTTTTTTTTTTTAACCAAGGGGGCAAGGGAAAGTTACAAAACCAAAACTTCCTTAATGGACATCTGAAAACCAGCAAGCATGAGAAAATGATCTTCTGTCCCTTCGAAAATGAACTATCAGCATTGTACAGAATTTAATAAACAGTCTATTTGTTGTCCCTCAAAGGTCAGTGTCCTTCTCCAACACTTCTCACATAACCTTATTCCATTTCCTTTTTGCTGTCTCCTTGTAATTCAGAAGACTATTTAGACTCCCATATGGATACCATCAAAACCAGCAGATGCCAAGCAACTTAAAGCACAAATTATGACTCGTAATATGCTGGTGCATCATAATCACAGCATATCTCATGACTTAGAGTGAATCATCAGATAAAGCATAGGTTGCTGTCTGAGGTGTCAGTGCTTTCTGTATATCCTTCCTATTAGGCTAGGGCCAGTGGACCCCAGTTGACATTGAGATTCCATGTTGAAAACTACATACATTTATTTTTTTTTTTTTTTTTAATCAAGCACAGTAAAACACAGATAGGAATTTAAAATACTTCTCAGAACTAGAAATCAGCTTAGAAGTGCCTTGCAGAAGCAGAAGGGTAAGAAGGGGAAACGGTCGCTGCCTTTCAGGAGGCAAGGTGACCTACTTTCGCTTTTTGCATGATACCTTTGACATCGTTCTACATGGATGCCTAAATAGGGAGCGGGGAGGGGAGCTGGTATTGTTTGCTTGCTTGCTTTGACCACATAAAACTGTTTTCTGTTACCTAGAGATGTTCAGAATAGACTACGGTTCACCTAGACAAAGACATAAAGGCTCACAGAAAAGCACCGACTGTTCCACCAGCCTGGAAAGGCAGCGAACGTCATGTGGTGCTTTCATGCAGGCATTATGCTGGTCAAGGTAAGGCGCAGGCACGTGCCCTAAAGAACAACCAAAGGAGAAAGACATCTAAGCAGCAAGAAGGGAAGCACAACGTTGAATTCTGACTTTCCATTTAGACATCTTTGTGCCTATTTGGTCTCAGTTCCTAAATACGACTTTGGCAAGCGCCAAGCGGGCACTTCCACGAGAGCACTGCGATCTCAAAGTTCTCCAAACAAGCACTTTCTGCCTATTTACCAACATCAATGCTGGATATCAAAGAAGGAATTAAGCCTACGAGTATACCTAGAATATTAATTATGCATAAACTCCGAGGATAGCGTCCTCTTCTGAAACGCAGAGAGGAGAACACGCTGCCTGGGGTGGGGCAAGACTAAGAGCTTATCTCCTTACGAGCATCATGTCACCCTCAGCCACAACTAAAGATACAGAGTGTGACTTCCCAAACTCATTAATCTAACAATTCAGCGGTGGTTTTTTAAGCAAAGGAACAACAGACTAGCACAACACCAAAAAAAATGAGAAAAAGACCCGATAATTTATTTTGCCTATATTTGACAGCATATAAAGCCTCCAACATTTTTTTTTGTAATATCTCCAGTTTAAGTAGCGTGTACAATCACTCCCCACATAATTTCAGCAGATCTATAAAATTCCTCTATTCAAGGCACTGACAATTTTCTTGTCAAAACCATTAGTCTTTCAACTCGCTTGTCTTTATTTTTAGTCCATTGTTTTATGATGCACAATAGAGGGTATTTTCCATTTGTTTACATTAAAAATTTAAAGGTTGTGTTAAAACCAGCATTTAAGAAAGCTTGAGAAGTTTTAACAAAGGTGTTCTACGTATCTAAACGCCTGAAAGATCCCCGGAGGGTGTAACGGGCATGTCACGACGACCTCTTTATCATTTCAATCTATTTATAATGACTACATTAGCGGCTATTTTTGATTATCGCTGTCTGTGAACAGCTAACCAGGCCTCCAATTTTCGTTTACAGATTTTCTGGCCCGGCTTCGTGGGAGAATATCGAGCACTTTGCTATTAATTCAGTAAAAACTTTAAACCTGCAGGCAAGGGCGACAGGCTGAGGTCTTTGGATTACCGCTGTGGCAGCACGAAGCCACGCAGCCCAGCGAGACCTCCTTTAACCCATTCCCTCACACAAGATGAAGGCTTGCCACCACGCAGAAGCTACATCCACAAAGTGCCACTTCCACCATCCGCACGTCAGCCTTCAGAGAATAAGTGGAACAAAATTAAAGGGTAGGGAGCTTCTTATGGGCTGACAGCGCCTGAAGGAGCAAGATAACAACGCGTTTATGTGCATTTTCCCTCCGTTAGTCCACGGACGTGCCACACCAGCGTTCCTCACACGGCTCTGCTCCCTGCTGTAAAACATCTGTGTTCACAGCAGTGTGCGCCCATGGGAATCAAAACAGAAAAAACAGACGAGCAAAAGAGACCCATGACAAACTGAACCGCTAAAACTTGATCAAATAATAAAAGCAGCTACTGTAGGGTCAGAATAGTGCTTTGGAAGGAGTCGTCACCGCAGGCTTATTTCTTAGGCCAAGTGCACTTTGACATACAGGCACGCAACCCCAGTCAATTTCACTCTACCAATGTACTTCTCGGTTAAGGAAAGGCATTTCACTGTAAAAGCATGATTAATATCAAAAGTCCCGTTCTTCCAAAACATCCTCCCCAGGCGCCTTTACTTTCCAGGAACACAGACAAAACGTTAGCTACAAGCACTTCTTCGCCGAGCGCCTTCCTCTGTTCTCACCACAGTGGCGACCACAAGCTTAGCATTAGCAAGGAGGCTTCTCTCCTCCATTACTCCTCACCTTCATCTTTAAGAAGGTGGTGGTAGGGGGTGAGCCAAGACACCTTTATGGTCCAAAAAAGACAACGTATGAAGTAGGTGCCCATCTCACTTTCAGAGTTCCTTAGGAACATATTTACCCTACTCGGGTTTGTGCACGTTTGCCATCGCTAAATGGAGCATCTCATGAGAAGAGGTGCGTCTACAAGGCTTCACCCAACTTTGCTACTCCACGCAGCGCTCCTGTGCAAACACTTCACCCCTCAGCACAAAATTCGGAACAACACACCTCCAAACCCGACTGCTTGCACATCCAGACCCAGCTGCTCCTCTTTCAAGCCCGTCACACCGAGAAGATGCTAGAAATACCACCGTACCCCCGTGACGCTTCACCACACGGCTCGGTGCCCTCTCCTTGGCAGAGGACCGAGCACCGTGGCCAGGAGCCCCGCTGACACCCCAACCGTGGCCACAGAGCGATCGGATCCGTGCACAGCCCCGGCGTTGTGTAACCCTTCCCCTGTTTGTTGGGAGAACTTGAGCCACGATTTATTTTTCCCCACTAACACATCACCATGCAGACAACACAGCTCGATCCCCGCTCCAGGCCCATGCGTTTGGCTGAGCCCTCCCCCACCACAAACCGGTCTAAATGGGGATGGGGGGATGAAAAATCAAATTATTATTGTTTTAAGGATGAAAAGCTCTTGGCACCCACAACAAAAGCAATTAGGAGGGTCGGCGGGGCAGGGGAGCAAGCAGCCCCGGCAGGCGCAGGAATGCAGCGTCTGCACTTGGCAGGGAAAGGGAAGGGAAAAGAGGAGGGAAAAGGGAAAAAAAGGGGGAAAAAAGGGGAAAAGGAGGGGGACACCCCATCCCCAGCCCCGTCCTCGAGGCCAAATGTCACGATGTGTCAGGACACGTCCCCCCGGGAGGAGGAGGAGGAGGAGGAGGGAGAGGAGCCCGGCCGCTTACCCAGAAAATGACATTGAAGCCGAAGATGAAATATTTGATGCAACAACTGACTTCAGGCCCCTTGTAGTGCTTCCCGGACATCCTCTGGGCTCATGAAGACACTTTGCTGGCGGCCAGGGAGGGGGAGAGAACCAGAAGAAGGGGAGGGTGCGGAAAAATTAGAATGAAAAATTTAAAAAAATGATGATAAAAAATAAAAAATAAAAATTAAAAAATAAAAATTAAAAAACAATAAAATTTACAAAAAAAAAAAATAGAGAGATAAGGGAAAGGAGAGAGGGCTCAGCGCCGGCTGCGCGCCGCGGGGAGATGCGGCAGGAGCAGCGCGGCGGCTCGGCTCCGACTCGCCGGGCGCCGGGGATGGCCGGCGAGCAGCTCCCTCCTCCTCCCTCTCCTTCTCCTCCTCCTCCTCCTCCTCCTCTCCCGCATGGAGGAGGAGGCCCCGGCGGGGAGCAGGGGGGAAGCCGCCGGGAGGCGCCCGGGCAGAGGCGCGGGGGGCTCGGCGCTGCCCTCCCGCAGCCGCCGCCCGCCGCCCTCCCGTTCGCCGCCCCCGCAGCGCCAACGGCCGCCGCGCCGGCCCCGCCCCGCGCCATTTTGAGGGGGCTGGAGAACGGAGCTGGGGGGGGGGGGGGGAAAGCGAGGGGGCGGGCTCCCGGGGGTGATTGACAGCGCGCGCCGCCAATCAGGCCTCGCGGCGGCCCCGCCGGCTGCCCCGGGGTGCGCGGCCCCGAGGGGGCTGCGAGGCGTGGGGGGGGCGGCTCTGAAATGGCGGCAGGGGTTTGGGGGGGGAGCTGAGGGGTTTTGTCAAAAGTGCGGGTTTATTCCGCTTCATACAGCCCCCATACGCATCCCCCGGCAAAATGGGCACTGAATTCATGTTTAACATATTTATATTTAACACATTCCTACTTAACATACTTAATGTATTTACGTTTAACACGTTTACATTTAACACGTTTATATTTGACATAACCACCGCAGCGTTGTGTCGCTTAGATGCGTTCATGCGCTTCGTGGCATTCAGAGCCCACCCAGTCCGGTGTTAGCCATGTAACATTAGCCACTGAACATCGCTTTATTTTTTTGGCTGAAGGATATCCTCGCTTCAGCACTGCCAGCCTTCAGCTTCCTGGCCCTGCGATAAATGCGATGCTTTTAATTGAAAAGATGGAAGGCTTCTTTGTAATGATGAATTAGGTCTCCCTCCTCGATGAGGCTGCAAGATGACGTGCTTCAGAAGTAGGATATTGTGAGAAGTGCGGGAGGCAGGCTTCGGTTCAGCATCACCTCGAGCTGGTTTGGGGGCCTTGGGCATGGGTCTTTAAGAGAGAAGAGAAACACTTCTTGTTGGGAGAAGAGGAGAGGAGAGGAGAGGAGAGGAGAGGAGAGGAGAGGAGAGGAGAGGAGAGGAGAGGAGAGGAGAGGAGAGGAGAGGAGAGGAGAGGAGAGGAGAGGAGAGGAGAGGAGAGGAGAGGAGAGGAGAGGAGAGGAGAGGAGAGGAGAGGAGAGGAGAGGAGAGGAGAGGAGAGGAGAGGAGAGGAGAGGAGAGGAGAGGAGAGGAGAGAAGAGAGAAGAGAGAAGAGAGAAGAGAGAAGAGAGAAGAGAAGCATTCACTGAAATAGATCGATGAAATAGATCCATGAAAACAAGCCATGTGTTTAATGGTAAATGAGAAATTAACGCGACACATACCTATACATTTTAACTGTGATGGTATAGGTTACCTTATGATCAATAACCCTGTGTATATTGTTATTGTTAACTTTGTGTCTTTGCAAGACCACTCGTGGGAAGAGAGCAGGAAAGGATGGATAATCAGTAATGCATAGGTTCTGTACCAACGAATAAAAGCCTATCACCATGTACAGTATGGTAATAGAATATTATATTGAGGTGCTGTTTTTACAAGTGATTTCAAATATTGGTGACAACCTGTACAAACATTGATAATGCTGCTGTCACAACACCCTGCTAACACCACATGTTGGCACCCTTTAGCATTTTAATGCTTCGCAGGCAACAGGAAAATATTGCGGAATAATATTTATTACAATAAATTCAATAACAATCTCTGATGGTTTACCTGTCAAACCATTCACTCCTGATCAACAGCTTAAAAAGAAATGCAACCTACATCAATTATAGCATCGCATTACATGCCTTCATTTGCATTCTCAATTGAGAATAGTATCATCATTGCCAAGTGTCATTTCAAAGTCAAAAGCTTTTCATATTTTCTCACCATCTGATCAGATTAAGAAGAATTTAGGACTTCTAGTGTTAATGGTTAGACTGCACACTTCAAGAGGGTATTGAACACAGAGCCCTGGTCTTTTTAATTCACTTTGTGTGTACGGTTCCTGTGCAGCCTCAGAAATGAGCAACCAGACAGCAAAGGCAGCAGAACAGCTTTGATGTAGGTAATTGATCTTTCAGAGTGCCAGCTGGAACAGAGTCCTCTGCACCTGCAGCAGCCTCTCTGGTTTACAAACACATTTTGTCTCCTGTCCTAAACAAACAGGAATAAAAAAATAAATAAATAAATAAAATCCGTTGGCTTTGTGCCATCACTTGTGGATCACTTCTTACACGCTTTGGCGACCTGCGTCTGGAAACTGAGCAGGACTGGCTGTGACAGCACTTTAAATTCGGTGTTAGTTACTAGACAACACTGAGTTCCAGTGTGATGTCTTGGTGCAAAAGCCGGAGGCAATACTACGCAGGAGTGAGGAGATAATATTACCTTTCCTTGCAGCGGGATGAGACAGTCATTCAAATTCCGTTACTTTATAATCCATCTGCCTAGTCACTGGAGTGCTAAGGGAGAGTGTTTCAGGGACAAAGCCATGCTTCTAGTAGCCCAGTGCTTCACAACACTAGGCAACGTTTTGATTCACTGCTCGCTCCGGGGAAAAAGTCCCGTCTGAATGATTAGATCTACTTCCAGTCTCTAAGATCTAAGCATCAACAGACTTCTGACCAAAGGCTGACCAAGTCTGATGCTAGCAAGTGCAGGAAGTTTGATACATCCATATCTTAAAAGGGGTGTATTTGCAGACTCTGAAATTCTTGCTTCACACGGAGTAAAGAGCTCTCATCCCAATTCCTCAATTCAGTCATTTCTTAGATCCAGCACCTCTGTCTTTGTGTCAGCCCCTGGGTTTTGATCTATGAGTTCTTAGACATTTTCCAGGGAAAAAGAAATGCAAGTCAGAGTGACTTGAGATGAAAAATGGCTAAGCAGTGTATTGAAGATGGTGGTTCTGTGAGTTATCACATTACTAATCTCACCACGTGCCACATTTAGTGAGATAAAGAGTTGTGGTCTAAGAAAAGCTCAATGTCTGTGTCTCTAAGTCTAGTTATTTCCCGGACACTTCATTTTGGTTAAAATTCGTACAATAGCAATATTTTTCCATTGGGAAGCCATAGAGCTTTCTGACATACAAGATTTATGGAGTCAGAGGTACTACCTACCGCAGGATACTTTTCAATCTAGTTACCCTACTAGCTTGCGATGCCTTTTGTGTTCATTCGGTACTCTTGCAAGCATGAAACCCCCTTGTTTTCTGCTTAGGAAACGAGTGTCCTCTAACGAGTGAGTGTTTTTTAGGAATAAAAGTAGTTTTGAGATAAGCATTTCATAGGACTGTACTCAGGTGTTGACACAAGTTGTGTTGGCTTCAGTGGATTTACATGCCCAGTCCCAGCTGTGAACCTGACTTCAACTTCCCACAAGAATAACACAGATCTGTTTCAACTCATTCACAAGTGCAAGTACTAACTAATTAGCCTTCTGGCTAACACTGTTTAGTGGCTTTCTGGTGAGCACTGAGTTGCTTTTTCAGCCCGAAACTTAGCCTGTGAGTACTGAATAATATCTTCTCGCACCACCAACCCAGTGCCATTATAATTTGATAACACCAGCATTGTTGGTAGGATGAGTCAGAAAGCATTAAGCATGCCTATACATCTACGGAGAGAGAGGCCAGAATCTGCGTGCACCGAGTAGTAAACAATAACCACTTGCATTACGTCTCATTTTACTTCCTCAAGACTACGTGTAGCTGAGCCTTAATTGTCTTTGTTCAAACGCTGTACTTTTGGTGTAAGGATCTATTACCTCTTTTGTTCTTACAGTAAAAGTGCCTGGATAAAGAAACCACAACTTCTATTCACTGCAGTTCCCACCAGGATTTGGCAGGTTTTCGAAGAAAGATGATCGGAGCCACTAACTAGGATGCAAATTACTTAAAGAGAACCACCAAGGATCAGCAATAACAGTCACAAGAGCTACTCAGCCAAGCCCTACTGCTCACCTCCTGCAAGTTGGTTTGCTCAAGATGAGCCCAGACAAGTCTGGCAGCGCTCTGAGCAGGTAGACACGAAGACACAGCCTCAGAAGTCCCTTTGGACGTGCAAAATGAGATACGCAGACCATTAGTGCTAGAAATACCACTTTCAAACACTAAGGAGGAATAAGGCACCCTGCTATCGCTTTCTCGCAAGAAAAAGCAGTAGGTGGGGGGGGGTTCTATTTTTTGCTTTGGTTTGTTGCTTTTTTTTTTTTTTTTTTTGTGCCAGGCAGGAGCTGCTACCTCTGCTGCTTGCGAGAGGAAGAGGTGTGAGCGGTGGCAGGCTTCCGCCCTCACGCTTTGTGGTCAAAGGCAGCACCATTGTGCTGCTCGGGGCAAGCACCCCGAAGCGCAGATCTGTTCCTGTCGTGCAGCACCTCAGCAAGCCCCTGTTCTGGAGATTTTCACAGAGAGCTTTCTCAGTAATTCCCCTGACCTGCCTGTACACCGTCGAGGCAGGAACAGTCTGATGTACCTGGTCCACAGCTCGCTAACACGCGGTGGCTGCAGATGTGGTTGCAAGCACCAGCCTTTTATATCCAAACAGGCTCCAAAGAGCATTAACTATCACATACTTCTTACCATTTTGTACACAGGATGGTGACAGGACTTAATGAGGTAAAAACATATACTCCACTCTACAAAAGAGACACGTTTGCAGTCCAAAATTAGTGGCGACTACGATTCACATGTGGGCAGTCCCCTCCCCTTTCACTTCTGGTGCCACGGGGCCACTGTGGCTAATAGGGATGTAAATTTAGACTCCAGTAAGTGCAAAACATACCCTTTTAACTTTGTATTGCTAAAAGCACTGGACAAACTCTGCAGATCTGGAAGCGGTTCAGTTCCCAAACAGAGACATCTGTGTGTGTGTATCTGAAGGTGCTGGTGTCCTTCTTTCAGATGTTCTGATCCCAAAAGAAACTGGTGTTTATCCCATGATGGAGTACTGTACCATTTCCTTAGGTTAAGGTCCGTTAGGTTTTCCAGGGCCCTCTGAATTGCTCCCAGCCATTCTTCATCAAATAGCAGAGGACACCCTCGCTTCACAGCTCAGAGGTTTAACATATGGTGTTTACTCCGTAACAGCACTCAGGAGAGTGAGGATTTCCTCTGAGTGTGTTTTTAATGGTGATAAAATTTTCTGTAAATCCACCATTTCAAGTAATCTTTGTGTGTATTTCTCTTCAAGGGTTCCCTTTACTCAGCCGTAAGCCAGCTGAGCTTCCCCATCCCTCTTCCCGTGTGGATCTTTTTCTTACCTGGGAGCCTGGATCAGTGCTGTCCAGGCGAGCAATCCCTCAGGAACCAGCCCAGCATCCCCTTGCAGGCAGATCTGTGAACCCATCAGAAGGTGATGGAGGGGGAGTAGGAGGTAGGATGAGGGACCATAAATCTGGTTGTTGAGGGCTTTAAATGCAAGTTGAGAGGTGGGAGGGGAGGATAGCAGAGCAGTTCACCCCAGAGCCCAGCTTTTAGAAAAGATTTCAGCTTTGGGCTGGCCTGTACTTGAGCTAAAACTTGTTGAAGTAGATGCTTTGTTGCCTCGGTCAGGAATTCAGCCCTCAGTGCAGGCAGAGCCTTAAATCATCTTGCTGAGAAAGGAGTGGGAAAAGCCGACTACAGAACAAGCTCTTATTTTGAATTCAGGCAATGCTTTTCCCATTGTTTTCTGATTCAAATGGCTGTAGAGATGCTGTATTATGAAAGGCCTCTATGTCATTGTGGAGCCAGAGCCTTCATGGCAGAGAACAGACCCAAAACCCCCAGGAGACAAGGTGCCAGAGTGAGTCAGCCTCTGGCAGGGACACGTTTCTTCATCCCAGCTACGGCAGTAGCAGTGGCAAAAGAGCTGCCACCCTTGCTGCAGTCCCTGCCTGTCAGAAAACACGACAGAGCATATCCAGGGCCTCTAAATGTTTGCTGGGAAGGTACAGGAGTACTGCAAGTGATCTGATAATCCCAAAGGAAGGTGGCTGGTATGTTTAACGTGATTTCCCCACGATTTCGTGTCCAGTTTTTCTTCCACAGCTTCTCTGTTCACATCTGACAACAGTTACCACGTAGCAGGATCAAAGACACCGCAGTTTCCTGTACCTTTAGTATGAGCACTTCTGAGTTCTCAGACGTAACACGAAGACACCTGCCACCGCAAATGTCACACTTTTCATGGCACCAGCTGGGCAAGGTGGGTCCAGACTTGGTTTGTGGGCTATTCTCAATTGCAAAGTTACAATTCATAAATAACCTGCACACGTGACTCCTCAGACACCTTTAAAATGAAGATGCTTCAGGAAAATACAGAATTCACTCATTTACAAGTCCAGTAAGTGGAAATGTCCATGCCTGTTTTTTTAACTCTCTCCTGTTACATTGACAAAGCCAGAAACCATCCTGTGGGGGAGAACAGAGGTGCCACCAACACTCTTGTCAGCTTGTACAATTGCTTTTGAAGTCTTGTTTTTCAGAGGCTTGTAGTTTTCTGCATGCTTCAGTGCCTGTGTTACACTGAGAGTTGGGATGGGTGGAGTTCATTTTAATTTCCTGCTTCTCTCTACCGCACTAATTATACCATCAGCTTTTTTTTTTTTTTTTTTTTTTTTTTTTTTTTCTGTCATAGTCCTTTAAGAAAATTACACTGCGAGCGACTGACACCTGAGCCAATATTTGGAGAAAGAGAAGAAATCCTACCCCAGGCGTACTTCTGTTTCCATCGCTACCTTACTATTTCATGTGCCACTCACCTTTCAGCTCATCTTCGGCATATCCTCAGCCTCTCACGTAGCTGCTAGAGTGCCCTGCGATTTCCAGGCTTGCTGTGTTAGATTATACTGCCTTAGAGGCAGGGACTGCGTCTCTCCTTGCTCCAGCAAATGGTCAGCAAAAAATGCTAGTGTTGTGACAGCAAAACAAGTGAAGTAATCTTAGTTTTAAAACGTGCTTCTCCATTGTTTTGACCTCAAGGATACAAATACATCTACCAACACAGAATGTGGACCCAGTAAATACAAAGAATGGATCCAAAAATGAAAAAAAAAAAAAAAAAAAAAAAAAAAAAAAGAGACTAAGGGGGAAAAAAAAAAAAAAAGAAAAGAAAAGAAAAAAAAAAAGTAACATCTTCAAGAAACAGATGCATAATTTATCTTTCTTTCTTTATCTGCCTTTCCGGCAGAGAACATCTGCCTGTTGAGGTAGGCCTGCTCATCAGTGCAGTGTGTCAGTCTGCCTTCACCAGGGAGGCTGATGTTTTTTTTTTTCTGTTACCCAGAAGTATAACTTTTTGGAAGAGACTGCCTGTGAGCAAAATAATTTTTATTTGGACAAGGAAAGCTAATTTGGGATAGAAATGGCCCTCCTGAGCAAAATCAGAGTGACCATAAATGCCAGATTTCTAAAAGTTTTGCAATTTGTACCTTATCAGATTCACCAGAGCAAGCTATGTGGCTGCTATGCCATGGCTTCTCGGGACTTTATTGTGCTCTATCCCAGTCTGAGGGATGAACCAACGAATGTGTGACACTCCCGCATGCACCTCTGAAATAAAGAGACTCAATTAAAGTTGTTTTACATCTGCAATGGAAGGCAGAAAGAACTGCAAAAGGGAGCTTTTTCTTTTTACTTTCCGTCTTGTGAAACATTCATCGCTTTCTTAGAAATGAGCACAGCTCTTTCGGTACGTTTGAAAAAAAAAAAAAAAAAGAACTATTCATCATAAAAGTAAATTTGCTAAAAGCATAAGCTGTTTAAACACGTTGAGTTATAAAGGGGGTGGGCAGAGAGTTTACAAGAAGTCCATTGTTCTGCCCTAAGCATTGTCAGCCTGAGAAAACAGAGCTGGACAAAGAGGAGGTCCAGCCATCTAGTGGTAAATTATGTTCCTGTACAGCATGCTGAAGTCTGCCTGTCATGGGGAAGCTCACAGATGTGTTCTGTAGGGGAAGATAGAGACATTTTACCTAACTCTTCCCAAATTTTACTGCTGCAGGACTCTGCTGGAGTAGGATGTCTCGGTAACAAGCTCAAGTGCATAGGAGCCAGCAGCTAAGCTAGGAGAAAGGCTGGCAGAAGTAACCGGGTGTATTGGGTTTATGTGGCAAACACAAGGCCAGATTTTGTTCGACTGAGACAAGGAAGACCCCAAAAGTCTGCAGTCAATGTTATCTTTTTCACCCCTAGAGCGACAGACACCAGAAACAGCTTACAGTGATTATTCAGACGGGTAGTTTTTGTTTTGTTTGTGGTTTTTGTGTGTGCATGTGTGTGTTTTTGTGTGTTTGTTTGTTTTGTTTTGTTTTTAGAATATATCTGTGTCCTTGGGAGCTTGGACTTGTTGCCCATGCAGCAGTACCAGAAAACGGGGGCAGTTTGCTGTAGACCCTTAGCCGAAAACAGCATTTCTAGAGGATGTGCCCAACAGAATGGTGCAATGCTCGCGGGTCCCACTTCACCTAGGGGAAAGAGTTGTAAGCCAAATTGGTTGTCATGACTGAAACAAGGAGGATGCAACCAAACAGCTACACGGAGGAAGCCATATGCTTAGTTCAAGCTAGGATAAAACAGTTACCTACCAAATGCATCGAGGGTGAACGGTTTCATATTTTCAATATGGTTACAAACTTGTAGAAGAAGCTTAGTCTTGGCAAGGCCTGAAGAGACATCAGAGCAGTAAAACACAAAGGGAAGTAAAACATCCAAGGGAAGAGTTGCCAGAGTTCCCGTTTCAAAAATGTCCATGCTTAGAAGCCCACGGCCACCTGAAAGCAGTGGGATGCAAGTTCTGGGGGGCCTCACATGAAATTTGCTTGGCATCTGGTGGGACAACCTGAGCATCCTGACCATGAAATAAATGGCCATTACTTTTGATGTCAATTGAACTTCAGCAAAAGCATAAAGCCGGGTGTCTGCTTGCCCAGCTCCAGATGCAAACGCTTTACTTACCACAGCCGAGATTAAAGATACTGCCTCTCCTACGTAGTAACTAGCAATTGATTTCCATCTATATTTGTCAACCCATCGAGTAACAGAGCATGGCATTTCATTCCCTGTTGCTACATCTTCCCCCGAGCTATTCTGACTGCTGCTGGATTCTTTTGAAATATCAAATTTTGTCCAAAGCACATCCCGTTCCTGGCTTTCATACCCTTGAAACTGCATTGCAATTTGTACTCGGCCGCAAAACACGGCCGAAGTCCAGTCATGGCTATGCCCAGCAGAGCCAGGTAAACAAGCAATAATTCTGTGAAACCGGCTACTTTCTGCCATGATTGAGAACTTTTGTAACTGGAAGCGAGGTTTCATTGCGAGCAGTTGCTGCAGCGTTAACTAATTTCAGGGTACACGGTTGTTCTTTATCAGAAAACACAGCACTGGAGAGAGCGTGGAGGACAATGCTTCCCTTGAGGCAGAGGATATCCGAAGGCAGCTCTGGCAGTGCTACTTGCTGACAGCCACTCGCATGGAAAAAGAAATACAGCTGTTTCCTACCAGGGTGGTATCAGCTACTATATCTCAGACTCTCACTTCTCTTTGCGTCATGTTTCTGTTACCTGCAGCGGACAGCTGAAAAAGCAAGGGAGAACAACACATCTGGCTGCTACTTCGGAGTGCTATTTGCCATTGATTCTCCCACCAGAAACTGGCAAGTCGATAGGGATGCAGATTTTTGCCAGTTCTGTCCTAGGAGCGTTTGGCCACGGAGAGGCTGTATCTCCCAACGAGCAAATTATGCTCATCTTGCATGCAGCCTTAACCAAACGTGATCCTTCCCCTGACTGACAGCAGAAATAAACCGTGCCCCTTGGTGGGACGGCTGCTTCGTGCCATCAGGCTTTGCCCCTCTCTTTCCACCGATGGATCCCACCTGATATTTGCCTTGAATCCTACTCCGCAGCCCTTTCAGAGCTGTCTGAAGCTGCAGATGTTAGAAGGGAGAGAAGGAGCAGAAAAGCTGTGCTTTGTACCTCTGTTTTACCCACTGGGAGGCTGAGACAACAAATGGGCTTCAGTGGACTTTCTTACAGCACCCCAGTAAATCAGAGGCCAGGTTTGAAGAAGAGCCCAGAGGCCTGAAGGTGCTGCCTGTTCCTGGCCGCAGCACCCAGTACGAGAACAGGATGCTAGACGTGAGCGTCCTGCTTCAAAACCTCTGCTATTTCGTTTTTCCAAGTGAGAAGGGGCTTGTTTTGAGGAATAGTACCCAAATCTGCATCCCTTTGTCTTATATTTCGGATATTCATTGGATATGGGGCTGTCTGCACTCAGGGCACCACTGTTGTGCTTCCTCTGCAGGTTGCTAGCTGTGCTCTCCAGACACTGCGGTTATTTTTGAAGCAGCTCCTTCAAACAGATGTCCTCATATGTATCTCTCCCCCTCTACGTAAATAACAGTTTGCCTCATGCTCCTGCCATCCTTCTGATCTAAAAAAAAGGAGGGGGGAAGAAGAGTATCCTTTCCCACTGGTGATTTCTCTTGCAGCTTTGGTGGCACTCCCCCTGTTGCCTTCACGTCCTTCTGTAGCTAGCTACAAAGGCTTTTTCTTACCATCCTTCTTTCCCTTCCCAGGTTCTTCCCTCCATAGCCCCTTTCCAGCTCTCTTCCCTTCTCTTTCTGTTGACTTTTGGAAGCAGTGCTAACACCAGGAGTCTCGCAGAAACTTCCTCTCAACTAATATTACCAAGGACAGATCCACACACAACAGAGTTTGTCCTCCTCGCATCATAGCAAGCACTACCATTGCTTGCCAGCTGCGAGTGTCTGTTTTGGGCATTACTTACCCTTCCCTGGGAAGGAATCCTTCTTCTTACTCACTTTATCCTTCATTTTTTTTAGTCCGTCATTTTTTTTTATTCCCAAATAAGTCGATTCAGTGCCTGCGAAATGGATGAGAGGCACGGATGCTGCCACGTTCCTGCAAACCTGATAGAACCGAGCCGGTAACACCAGCAAGAGCCATCCGATCACATCGCTGGAAAGAGCTGAACCAAACCACCACGTTCCCCCTTGCCTCTCATTAAAATACAAGTCTGGGACACCACTGCCAGCTCTCAGAGGATGGGCTCTGCTCTTCCACAGAGCAGCAAGCCCCGACTCGGGCTTGTGGTTTCCAAAGAAAACTCGGAGAGCTGCCTCAGCCCCAGGATTATGTAACTTCTGAACGTCTATTTTTAGGTGTTGAAGCCAGGGGAATCAGCCAAACAATCAATCAGCGCAGCCATCCCGATGATTAAAATATGTGCTGACTCAAAGGAGAACACGTGAAATCAAATATCCTTGAGGACATTTAGCCTAAATGTTGTTCTGTGGCGTCTTTTACGCACTCAGGGACTGGTTCTGCTAGCCTGGCCCACAGAGTATCCTCGTGGGTTTGAAGAGGACAGGTCAATAAGGCACTTTCTGTGAGCAGAGGAAACACGCACAAGGCAGCAGAGGTGGTGGCAGAGTAATTGCACAGGCCTCAGGACTTTGATTCCCTATACGAAATCCCAGCCCTGAGCAGATCCATAGGGGCTGGTGATTTTGGCTGGGGGTAGAGAGATTTTACCACACGGCTTAATGGGCAACACTCCCACCAAAACACAAACACAAACCCATCTGCTGGAACAAGAGAAGAATATTTTCCTCCGTAGCCAGGGCCCTACACACAGACACCCATGACACCGCTGGAAGCTCAAACAAGAGAGTGTAATCTGTAAAATGAGACATCTCAGAGACAGCCCTGCTGGTTGTAACAGCATTCCTGAACGGTTAGCACGGTCCTAGACAAGGAAAGCGGGATGCCAAGCAAGGTTTCAACAATTGCTAAAGCAGCTCAGTCATCTTTGCTTCTGAGCAAATATAGCCTAAGTGGCAGAAGCACGATCAGACTGTCCATTTCCATTCCTCGTTTTGCCTGATGTCTCTGGAAGCAATGTCCTGCGGTCTTGGATAGCAGCAGGAGATTAGCTGCTGGTGGCACCGGGAATATAAACAGACTGTAATACAGGGAGAGGGTTTAAATCAGACTAGCGAGGCTTGGACTGTTTCTTTTTGCTTTTTGCTTTTATCTTCTGTTTTTGTTTGGTTTTTTAACCCACGTAGTCTCTCTTAGCAGCTGTGCTCCCCCTAATGCTGGAAGAGGAAAACAGCCTTCTTTTATTCAAGGCTGTCTAAGAGGAGATGCAAAGATGCTTCCCACACAGACAGCCTTTCCACACCCTGTGGAGGGTTTCAGCCTCACGTTACAGCTCCCAGCATGGCTCGGCCAACAGCAGAAGCTGGGAACGCAAGCCTTGCCTGCCGGGCACAGCTCTGTGCTCCCCGTGTACTATTACACAGCTGCTGTCTTAGCACGGAAAACATGTCCCTGTTGTGATTTCAGGAGGTCGTTGGCCCAGCCACTCAACAGCGGAAAAGGGAAAACTTTAACTGCTGCCCTGCCAAAAACAAAAACAAAAAAGAAAAGAAAAAAAAAAAAGAAGAAAAAAAAAAAAAAAAAAAAAAAAAGGAAAGCAAACCACAAAACAACCTAACACAAACCTGGAGATGTTACAAGCAAGTTTCCTCTCCGTCACCCTGTAAGATAAGGGTGGGAGCAGGTTGAGGGTGGCGGGTGGTGGCGCAGGACTCCTGCTGCTGCTGGCCCTCTCCCCGTCCCCACCAGGAGGACACCTCTCACCTTCCTCCACCCCACAGCAGCCCAGCTTTCTCCTCTCACCATCCTGGCAGCCAGAAAAAATCACGGGCGGACAAGACACCATGCCCCCAGCAATGGAAAGAGCTTGCTGCAGGTCATCTCTCTCCTCACCCTGGCACACAAGTCACACTACCTCCTCCAGGCACCTTCTGAGCCCTGCTGCACCAGCTGAGGGAAGAAAAAAATAGGGTTGTTTTAGTTAATTTTAAGCCAGTGAAAGCTGATTATTGGTTAGCAAGCCTAATCCACGCCTGCTGTCTAAATACAAAAGGAAAAGTGTGCATGTTTTCCTTTATATAACAGAGCAAAAACAGAATAGGAGGAAAATCTCTTCGGGAATCGTGAATCAGAGGAGCTGATGAGAGCTGTCCAGTTTGATCCTTTTTCTTCCAAACTATCATTGCAGCCAGGAGCTGAAAATTCAGCTGTGCTAAAGCTCTCGGCAAAGTGTGGTCAGCTGTGTGCTATCAACAATCTCGCCCCACAGGCTAGCCCGCTTGCACATTGGGAAAATAAATAAATAAATAAATAAAGATATCCCTGCATGTCAGAAGCAGTAAATTTTAAAACCAGAAGAAATTTAGATGCTCACAACATCAGGGAACAAAGGTGCAGCGATACATGTCATGCTGACTGGATCAAGCCATTGGCAACAGGCATACTTTGTCACCAAATCCTCTTTCTTCACGTTTAGGTGTATTAACTGTTTGAGTGAGGGCTTCCTCCCACATATCTATTTTCTCTCTCCATTAAGGCATGGCTTTCTGCCACACAGGGAGCAAAATATGCTCACCTTCTTTGTCAGGTCACAGAACAACTCCAGCCGCTCTTGAAGCCGAGCAGTCTCCCTGCTGCTGCTGCCACTTGATTCTCACATGGGCTGATTCAAAGGCAGCAGACTTCAAAGCAGTGTCAAGCAAAACTGATCCATCCCTCCTGTGAAAAGTACATAGGAAAAGGCAAAGGCGGGTGAGGACAGTCTGCAGATCTTCTAAAATCATTTGGCATGAGAGTGGAGCTGGACTGAAATGAAAGCAGTGCAAGGAGGCTGGCCAGGCTGCCTGCATCCCCTGCAGACAGGGGACCGAGGAAGGTTGCAGCCTCATCTGTGACTGTAACCTGTCTTGGCACTCTGACAACAAAGCCAGAGAAAAAAAGAGTAACACTTGCACTCCAATTCCCCCCCCCCCCCTTTTTTTTTTTATTGCAGATGGCAAACCCTCAAATTTTCAGACTGCTTTTATGCCCCCCCATGTGTCATGATGGCAAATATTTGCAGGACATGCAGTGGTTCTCTGTTTGACCTCCTTCTGAGCTGCCTCCTCCTTAGACACAGCTTCTCCCTTCAGCTTTTTGCTTTGTAGTCTTTGCTTTTCTATTTGTGCTGTTTCCTTGGAGGATGTAGGTGTTTCCGTCCATATCTCGCTGCGGTGGTGAAGCCCACCAGGTTAAGCCTAAAGCCACATCTTCTCTATTGCACTCGTACTGAGGCCATGCATCTCTGCTCTTCTTAAGGTTTTCATTATAGACGCATACCAGATATACTTGGCCCATATGCACAAGGCTGAATGACAGTCTTAAAATACTTGAATTCCTTTGAATTTGAGCTACGATGAAAATTTTAACTAGTGTGAGTGCTAGCAAAATGGCACCCGCACGGCCTTGTATGTTTATATAGTCCCTAAGTGAAAAAGCTTATGTTAATCTTGGGAGTCTTAAAACCAGTTTCCGAAACAGATGGAATAGAGTTAATGGAACCAGCAGCTCCATGGGTCAACTGCACTCAGTCCTGATGCCTCGAGCTGGGGGTGGACTCCTACAGGCAAGACTTCTATGAGTAACTCTTTGATAACTATCACCCAGACTGTCTGGAAGGAGCTCGATATCATTTAGGTTGTTGCAAAGAGACAAGGAGCATTTCTTGCAGGCTTGCAAACCAAAGCAGTCGTTCTAATGAGAAAGAAATCATGAGCATGTGCCTGGACATCTGAAGCTTCATGACATGCAGAGACAGAGAAACTACTGTAAATGGACTCCATCATCAGTAGCAGGATCTTGTAAATGTTCCTAAGTTTGTAAGTGCTTTTCTTTAGGAGTATTTGAAGAAATGTGCCAGAGGGGTATGAGTCTGCCACTGGGAGCCTTGCTCCCCCACAGCTATCAGCATCTACTCACCCTCAGTGCAGCTGCCTTGTTATCAGCAAATCCCACAAAACTCCTTGCAGAGCAGCAGGCTGGTCAGGTTATCTGGCTGCCTTAAAGCTGTCTCTTTCTGACAAATACCACAAGTTCTGGTCTAGCAAGGGGAGACTTGCAACAGTAAAACAAGTAATAGCACCCAGCAGTAGATAAAGCCAGAGTCAGAGCCAATGAATACATCCAAGGGGAAGCCTGGCAGTGTCAGGCAGCCAGGTAAGTTTGAAACCAAGATTTCCACAAAATGATAACGACTGACAGAAGCTGCAGATCAGATCCCTCATCCAAGGCATGTCCCCGGGCTGGCAGGATCACAAGCACTGTACAAGCAGGAGGCCTGGGCCTTGTCTCTGGTTGTGAGAAAAGGCGTAGCCTGAGCCTACATCGACTAAGGCAAGGTAACTACTGCTGGATAGGTGAGAGCAAGCCAGCCGTAGTTTTAGCAAGAGCTAACAGGATGAAGCAACACAGGTTGGCATCAGGAAGTGCATAGTTCAGTGTGACTCACACTAAAATGCAAACTGCTCTGTCCGTGATAGGATGTGAACTATCACGCACTAATAACACATCTTTTTTTTTTTCCCAACCAAGCACGTATCCATAAAGTCAGAGAGCAGGAAGCACATCCTTCCCCTCTTAGGTAAACCCATCTAAAGATGTGGAACATACATCACTGTGTCATTTCTTCCATGAGGCCACTTCCTAAGACACTTTATCTGAAGCAGACACTAAGCGCAGCCTATGCATTACACCTAGGTCCCTAACACAAGTACAGTTGCTTCAATTAAATCTGAGGACTGAAATGTGTGTCTATACATCTTAGATTCCTTGCCCTGTGCTTTTTTTTCACAGGAAAATAGGTTATAGCTGGGATTTTCTGTTAATTTGAGCTTGTCTTCACACACTTATTCAGCCACCTACTGAGGCGATCAGCTCCAGGGCAGCAGAGTGGGGGATCGAGGCAGTCAGGGCTTTTTCTCTGGCATCGAGGCCACTCAAGGCAGCCGAGGGAGCCCCCAGGGCCCGGCAGCCCTCGTGAGGGAGGCTGAGGAGATGTGGACGGAGCCAGCAGCGCCTCCTCCATGTTGTACAAAGGCAGCCCCTGGGGAGCGCGGCCACCAGGCCGGGCAGGCAGGGCATGGCGCCTCAGGCAGGGCATGGCGTCCCTCCCCACTCAGGAGGACGGCTCATCTACTGGCTGCCTGCCTGTAGCTAAACCACTATGGCCTGCACTAGGCAGATGTTGAGGGATTTTTTGAAACTGCAAAAATCCCATGGCTTGCTGTAGCTGAGCAAACCAAGCTACCAGGGCAACTATGAGAAGCTCCCATGACAGTGTTCCCACATCGCCCAATTGAGGAATTCAGGAAAATATTGTTGCCAGTAGTTGGCTTCAAGGACAAGGTCTGCGTGACTGCTAATCACAAGGGGGTTGTTTTCTTGCAGGTGGGGTTGTTTTCTTGTAGTTGTTTGTCTGAGTGCTTTTGACCAATAATCTTGTGTGAAACACTGTCCGCCCCTGTTAAGTTCACTATAAAAGTTAGGCTATTCGGGCAATAAAATGGAGCATGATCTGGCTCTACTGGTGTCTGTCATACTTTCGGCCGTGCTTCCTGCAACATATGGGGCCCGAACACGCTGAGACCCGAACAGGCTGAGGCCCGCACAGGCTGAGAGACCGGAGCAGTGCCGGGAGACCTGGCAGAAGCCAGAACACCTGAGAGACATTGAGAAGCTCCAAGCACCGACCCGGACAAGGGAAAACGCGGGGAATTGAAGTAATCGCCGTGCGACGCGGGACATCCGAGATCGAGTTGCTACGGGAGACCAGAGGCGTCAGTGGACACCAGCAGCCGACCCTCACCGTGTGGCGAGTGGGCACATAGAGGGGCAGAGATCAGGACCCTGCAGCCTGTCTGACGTAACCATGGAGGCAGCGGCGGCTGTGCTGCTTCTCTCTGGCATTCTTTTTATAAGAGGTTTATCTTGCAATGCAAAAAGGACTATTCGTCCCCAGATCGGTGTTATAACTATGTTTCTGGATAACATTCCGTGGGGTTGCCACATTCTACGGATTACTAATGATGAACTAGCTCTATTGCGGGGCAGGAGTGCAGAGCCACGGATTACACTACTAAATGCCCACCGGCAGGCTCTGTCACAAACAGCTTCTAAGGTTGCAGCCGGCACGGCCTGCAGCCATATAGCAGACATTACACTCTCTTTCCTAACTAGCAATCATGTGTCTCATCCATTTGTGGTGAATGGTCAGTGGCAAAAAGAAAAGGGGGAGAGTAAGGGGCAACAAAGACAGAAACGGTACCAGGAGGATGCCACTGACACTAACAGCATGGGTAATAGGAGTAGCATAAGTGACACAGGTGACGGTGCGGGGCGCTCTGCCTGCTGCTCGCCCTCGCCGGCCTGTGCACTGCTGCCGATGGTGCTAGAGCAAAATGTGAAGACTGCTTAGATGGCAGTGATGAGAGTGCTTGTGTGAAGAAGACGTGTGCTGAATCTGACTTTGTGTGCAACAGTGGTCAGTGTGTGCCAAACAGATGGCAGTGTGATGGGGATCCGGACTGTGAAAATGGGTCTGACGAGAGTGCTGAGCTGCGTCATATGAGAGCATGCCGGGTAAATGAAATCAGCTGTGGTCCTCAGTCAACCCAGTGTATCCCAGTGTCCTGGAAATGTGATGGTGAAAAAGACTGTGACAGAGATCCTGATTGCAAGGATGAAGTGATGAAATTAACTGCCCTTCTCGGACCTGCAGGCCAGACCAGTTGAGATGTGAAGATGGGAACTGTGTCCATGGGGGTAGGCAGTGCAGTGGTGTGAGAGACTGTCTGGATGGCACTGATGCAGCAAACTGTAACAATGTTATTCAGCGCTCTGGACCTGGCAAATTCAAGTGCAGAAGTGGAGAATGCATAGATATCAATAAAGTGTGTAACCAGCAGAGAGACTGCAAGGACTGGGGTGATGAGCCCCTGAAGAAATGCATAAAAAATGAGTGTGACTGTCCAGCTGGGTTTGAGTTTGTAGACAAGAGAAACTGTGGAGATATTGATGAATGCCAAAACCCTGGTATCTGTAGTCAAATCTGTATCAACCTGAAAGGTGGCTACAAATGTGAATGTAGCTATCACATGAATCCTGCTACAGGAACCTGGAAAGTGCCATACGGGTACAGAAATACAAATAACACCCGTGATTACAATGACACTGCTAAGCAGGGTTTAGGGGCTTATAGCATGGAGACAAGGGCTAACAACTACAGTGTTTGGAACAATTGTACAGCTTTGGCCTTACCTCCTGATGTTTTTCTGATTTGTGGGGATAGGGCCTGGCAAGGTATCCCTGCAAATGCTATCAGATGTCCATGTTACTTAGATAAACTCATTGTATTTGCTCCTAGCTTGTTAGAGTTGCGTGAGATCACCAGACATAAATGGGCATTGCTTGCACCGGATTGCAATGATAATGTTGAATTGTGTGGGGTTGCAGCTAGAGCAGCATTGGCAATTTTAGTGCCTGGAGTGGCATCTGCGGCCGCACGTAACAACTTAGAAAAATTGGTATGCTGGGCTGAGAAGCAAGCCTATGCCACGACAGAGATACTCGAGGAGATGTTACCAGATCAAAATAGTCTGCAACATGTGCTTTTACAGGATCAAGCTGCTATTGACTACTTGCTTTTGGCTCAAAGGAATGGGTGTGAGGACTTTAAGGGAATGTACTGTTTAAACCTTTTTGATCATAATGAGTCAATTCACAAATCCATTACTTTCCTGAAAGAGCACATGAAAAGCACATGAAAGATTCAATGTGGTATCAATCCTTTCAATCAATGGTTCACTGATTTGTTTGAAACGATGCATAGATGGTTACTGGGATTAGTCAAAGAGGGATTAAGGATTCTGTTTGCTGTGGTGTCAATCGTCATTGCATGTGGTATTGTGATAAATGTGGTTAAAGGGTTACTTGTGTTAAAGGGTTACAAGTGCCCGCTCAAAAATGTGGCAGCTCAGGTCTCTGTCATCTGAGGGTGGCAGAGACACCATGTGTGAGGTGCGAGCAGGGGGATGGCCTGCTCAGCCTCGTGGCAGAGCTCGAGGACGAGGTGGAGAGGTTAAGGGCTACCAGGGAGTGTGAGCAGGAGATAGACTGGTGGAGCAACTCCCTGCCAGGCCTGAAAGAAAGGCACAAGGGTGAGACACCCCAAATACCCGCCCTGAGGCTTAGGCAGCTAGCAGAGCCTCCACAAGAAATGTATCACCCCCTACTGCCTTTGCTGAGTGCACCCTCAGCAAGTTTGCAGATGACACCAAGCTGAGCTGTGCAGTCGATACACTAGAGGGAAGGGATGCCACCCAGGGGGACATGGACAGGGCCCATGAGAAACTAATGAGGTCAACAAGGCCAAGTGCAAGGTATTGCTGGGGCAATCCCAGGTGTTTATATAGAATGGGCAAGGAAGTACTTGAGAGCAGCCCTTGTGGAGAAGGACTTGGGGGTCCTGATGGACAAGAAGTATGTGTTGATAGTGATAGGACAAGGAGGAATGGTTTAAACTAGGACGGGAGATTTAGGTCAGAAATTAGGAGAGAGTTTTTCTCTCACAGGGTGGTGAGGCGCTGGAACAGGATGCCCAGAGAGGTTGTGGATGCCCCATCCCTGGAGGCAACCCTGTCCAGAGCAGGGGTGTTGAAACTAAATGATCTTTAAGGTACTTTTCAAGGTTCCATTCTATGATTCTATGATTATTGAAAGATTTGTATCCCCTTGCCCCATGAATGTAAAATAAATCATATTAAAAAGCTATTATGTCGAATGTCCGATATTTTTGTAAGTACAAGAAAAGTTTTTGTTAATAAATTACAGTAAGGAGATGTGTGAAAGTTGGTTTTATAGAGACAAGAAGACCGACATTCATTAAGTTTCTGTTACAAGTAGAACTTGTGCACAAATAAAGCACAATTGTTTTAGACGTATTTCTATCTTTGACAAAACCTTTGCTAGTATTTCTATCTTCAACTAAATTCGACTGGGAAAGATTTAAATTTTATTTCAGTAGACAACGTGATACATCTAGATCTGATAAGACATTTCTTTGGCAGAGAAAAAATAACAAATAATCCTACATGGGGGAATTGTAGCAATTACAGCAGAGTCAGGCTTTTTCCTCCTTTGCAGACACCAGCCTTTTCAAACATGAAAACTATGCACCTGAAATTCATGCTCTGTAACAGAAAAAATATCTATGAGGACTGCTTTTTTTTTATTTTATTTTTTTTTTATTTTTTTGTGTCCATATCCATATTTATCATTAACAACAGTTCCTTCCGTTTTACAAGCTCCACCATGAATTTATTTATTCTAGAACAAAACGAAACGAAACAAACAAAACCCTTCCTCTCACGTAGCGCCATCTTCTCCTCTTGTGAATCCGGTCTTTTGCGAGATTTCCAGCTTTGCCATTCTGTCACCCAGGATAGACGAAATCTCAATTTGTCATGTAAAGAGTAAGCAGAAAAGAAAAGTTATGATATCCTCAACCATCACTCTCACTTCAGCCTTCCTTCATACGGAAGAAAGTATTCAAAAATAGGATTCAGCTGAAGGCATTTATTCATTTGATGGTCAGCATCACAATAAAGGCTACTGTAGCTACCTTAGGCACCTCTGAAAGGCTTTTTTTTTTTTTAAATATATATTATTATTTATTTATTTATTATTATATTTAATGGAGGAGGGAGCCTGAGCTCTGGAAGAAGGCAGCATGAGGGAAGAGGCCTGTTTTCCCCTGGGGGACCAGCCCCACGGGAATGCTCCTCGGGCTTCCAGCCCAGGTGAAGGTGGCCTGCACCTGAGGTCCTGCTGCAGGGTGGGTGCAGCTCAGGGCTGTGGATCCCATGGAGGGAGGGGAACGTCCTCAGCTCCCTCACGGTGCCGGGGGAAGATGAGCTGAGACGTGAGTCATCTCTTTCCTCATACCTCTTGTTTGACAACAGAGTTGAGCCGGCCAACGCTGACTTTCCCTGGCAAAACGCCTGGCGTGAAGAAATAAGGCTGGCTTTGTTTACGGCTGTTTCATTTGTTAGGTCACAAGGTTGCTGAAGTAATCGGGAACCGGTGGCGGCTGCGGGAAAATAGCTAACACAACAGGGCACAGGGACAGGAGGGATGGTTCCTTTGCAAATACGTGGTGTATTTCATTTGCCATTTGAATTTATTTTTAATCAAAAGGGGACTGACACAGGCAGAGGAGTGAAGGATCACACTACAGATCTTTAATTTCTTAAGCTGTTTTGTCATTAGCCGCTGTTGGAAATGGGAAATGGGTTAGGTCAATATTTTAACCAAGCCAGCAGATAGGAGGACATCCTTGCTGTCAGCCCCAAGCTTAAAATAAGCATGGCCAAGAGCACAGTATGAGCCAAGGGGAGGCAAACAGCAGCACTCCCAGCTCCCAAGTGAGCCAGAAAAGCAATTTTCTGCATGGAATGCTCGAAGTAATAAAGTATCATTTTTGTAGCTCTACTAGCAGTAATGAAAACCCTGCCTGTGAAGGTTGTGTCTTTTTTTTTTTTTTCTTTTTTTTCTTTTACCTAATGTCTCCAAAGAACAAACAGGCCCTGGACTTCACCACATGGGGAAAACTAAAGCTTATTCTCTTTTTAGTGACATTTTAGCCTGTGGAACATGAATTTAATGAGAAGACTCCTGTCAGCTGGCTCCCGTGTTGCATTTAAACATAATTCATTTTTTGCCTACTAATGCCGCAATTAATAGATAATGATTAACCACGTGAACAGAGATATCACAGCTTTGTCCTTCGGGACTGAAGGGAGAGCAACAGCCCCATCAAACCGAGGGCTGTACTGGCGCAGGCACTGCGGAGCCTGCCGTGGCCGAGGAGTTACCTTTCTAATCACGAGGCCTGCAGAGAGCTGCCGTATCTGTGGCCGTTCCTGCTGCTTTCGGCAGCAGCAAGGCACAAGAACATTTTCCGCAACAGTTTTTTTCCCCTTGCACATCTCATGCCGCTAGATAAAAGGGAACAAGCTGGCTAAAGGGCTCGGTGCAAACGCCACCTCGTGCCCCCACAGCTGAAGCCTATCGATTTTTCCAAACCTCGCTTAAGTGCCTCTCGCTGAGGCGGCTACAAACAGCTGTACGGGAGAGCACCAGGAAGCTTTTTGTGCTCCTGCACACGTGGCAGATGAACACGATGTGGGCTGTTAGGACGAGGCAAGGTGCTGCTGGCTTGCACCTCGCCTTGCCCGTGATTTTCAGTGCAGCTCCCCTTGGGACCTGCTGCTTCTTGCACGTGGAGGCCCAGCTGCTCGGCCTTCCCAGGGCAAACCCGACACGATCGGAGCACCGCTGGGCCTCTCACACTCCTTGCTGTGTGACCACGTCCCCTCAGCTCTGCTCTTCATGCAGGGAAAGGAGGATGCCCAAAAGGCAGGGGTGGTGCTGGAGCCCAGGAAGGAGCCAACCACTTTTCTGCATGGGTGAAAAACAGAGCGAATGAAACTTGAAGCCACAGGGCAGAAAATACTGGGAAAGAGCTCTTGGCGTTCACTGATATTTGCCAATAAATAAAGTACGAGATCACAAACTCAATTTAACTCTCTGTAAGATACCCCAGGGAAGGAGGGAAGACTGTGAGTGAACTGTAAGGCTCGTTCCACCTTTACCATGCCTGACTCCAGGCTCAGCATCTGCCCGAGGGAATGCTTCGGCCCAGCTCCCTTCCACGTGTCCCCACTGCCACCACTGGTACTCGTTTCCTCACTGGCATCGACGCCGGGACCGTGCCTGCCTGCTGAGCCCTCTGGCACAGAGCCTCCAGCTTTGTGAGTCACCCGCCCCCGAATGCCATCAGGAGGCATGGAACAGCTCACACGCGCTCCGCTGCCGGGCTGCTCTGAAATTTCGCCTCCACAAAAGTTGAAATTTCGCCTCCACAAAGGGGCTGCTGGATGCTCACAGCCCAGCAGCTGCGTTTCAAGTGAGCAAAAAGTCCACCTGATGAGAAACCGCAGGGCAAAGGCGGCCGGGGAAGCTCGGCTGGAGCACGCTGCTCAGAGCTCATGCTGCACATATCGCACATCAAACAGCTCTTTAGGACAAAACCTACGGCTTTTAATGGTCTTTTAGGTTATCTCCTAGATCCAGCAAGGGCTGTTCTGCTGCCCGAGCAGCTCAGGCACAGCTGAGTCATAGTTTCTCTGCCCCGTGGCGTGCCCTCGTGAGCTGCTGCTCCTTCTTTCTCTGCTGCTGGCCTCTCCTCCCTGCTTTCTCCTGCGGAGAGCTGAAAAGCTGCTGTCACAACGTGCCTTCTCCACGCCGTCACCGCTCAGCTTTGGAAACCCCCCTAAATACGTGCACTAAGCCCCTAGGAATCTCTTTTCTCTTCCTTTCCAAGCGAACGCGCTAACCTCAGAGCCAAGCCCAGCTGCACCCAGCCCAGCCTGGAAGCTGGTGCCTTGACCAAAAACCGGTCAAACATTTTTAACACTCAGCATTGAGCTCAGCAAAGCTGGGGAAGTCCTCAGTCTTTGAGTGTTATAAAGCATGGAAAGAAAAGGCCCCTCCGAACTGACACAAGACGGGGAAGAGGCCATGCATTTATTTTATTTTTTAAGGCAGAAAAGGACCAAGTTGCCTGGGAAGGATTTTATTAGAGATGACCCTAAACCATTTGCTTCAACACAGCTGAAACGTAGCCCCAAGAGCGCAACTGAGGAAACGTTGGGGTTGTGTTCAGGACTAATCATGTTCTGGCAGGAGACCTCGTGTTTCACATGAATGCTTGTTCTGGATTGTATCACAATATAAAAATAAATAAATCCTACAAGTGACAGGGTGAGTGCAATACCCTCGGGTGGATCAGGCCCAGGAGCACGTTTCCACACCACAACACAGGTCCATTTGGGGGACACAACCTCAGAGGGTAGAGCTGAAAACCTCACCCCCATCCTGGAGCTTACTGGAGGTGAGTGGTAGCTCCCATCTTCACACCTGACTGAAGTATGAAAGACCCAACTGCTCCACTTAAAGCACCCGTGCCCAAATGCAGAAAAAAAACATGTTGCAGCCCCAAAGAGCTCACTGCTCTTGCAGCTTATGACCAGTCCACACCTCTACTACAAACCAAAATCCAAAAAATTAAAACCAAAATGAGTAAATTCCCAGGGTAACGAAGGTGAAAGATGAGACAAATCCATATGATCTGAGGAGGTGACCTTCACAAATTTTAACAAATGTTAGTTTGAGGATATGGGGCTACTTACGAGGGAAGGTTTCTATAAGTATTGCAGGTGTATGCATGGACTCCAGAACAGGAAAAAACCTTGAACTGTTCAGAAGTATTTAAAAGGAAGTATTTAAAAGGAAGGAACACCAGTTCCTTGCAGCAAAGAGTTAGACTTACAGTTACGTTATTTCCCAGCTAAACCTGCTGGTGCTTGAATCCCACTTTGAGTTTTTACTTCCCAGGATACCTTTAAACAACCCTCATGGTCTAAGGAACCCTTAATTCTGGCATCATCCCCCACTCCTCTGCCCCTGAAGGCTGAACACATTTCAACTCCTCATTCATCCTTGATTTGCGTTTCTCAACATCCCATACAGTCAAGAAGCAGAGACGTTCAGTTCCTCAGAAGCTTTATTTTCATTCAAACTACAGAAATAAAGTAGTACCTTTCAATTTTTCTCATTATACTTTCTGCATATTTATATGGCTCAGGGTGAGATGCACTAAGGTAACTACCCTGTTCGTACGAAGGAAGAGAAAGTTCAAACAAAAAAAAGTTGCTCTATGTCAGAGAACGCCAGACCTTGCCTATGAGGCTGGCTCCAATTGCTAGGTAACACTAACAGGCACAACATCAGATCAGTATTTTTTTCGTTTAACTACCTACTGTAAGCAAAATCCAAGAATTCATTACAGAAAGTCATCCAAAGAAATCCTTTAGAAATAACAAAAACAGTCATTTTCTACTTTGAAAAAATAGATGAGTCATTTTTGCTTTTATGATATATTCACACACACTTTCAAGTATCAGTTTTGCTATCATACTTACATGGCTAGAGGTAAAAAAGGAAAAAACAAAAAAAAAATAAGGAAAATCCCCTAAGCAGATTATGCCAAAGAAGTCACACAGTCTTTATCTGGGTTTAGCAACAGGTGGAATTCCACATAGCATCAGAGTGACCAAAAAAGCAGCGACTGGACTCAGTGTGGTCTTTACCTTTATTAAAAACATTTTAATAAAGCTGAAAAGGACCAGGATTTAGGAAAAAAAAAGATGGGAAAAGCACAGGAGCACAGGTGATCACAAACCCCACAAATGCATGGTTAAACTCATCACTGGCTCAGTACTAGCAGGGAGTAAGACAACTGAGTTACGTTTGGTTAGCAGGCAACTGACACCAACAGATTGACTTCAGCCAGAAGGTTTTTGCTTGTTTTTTTTACATTTAAGGCATCACACAAAACAAACTAGTGCTGGGAAGCAAAACAATCGTGCTCAGCCGCAATTCACATTTAACATTTAGCTCTGGACATCAGAATTTGCTTCACTCCAAGAACAGGAGGGCTGGGGAATCCCGTGGTCTTCTGGGGAAGCGCCAGGCAAGAACAGAAACGACCACGGGTTTTGTTACACGGGAAGGGATCTAAGTGCTTATGAAAGGCTTTGCTGCAGAACTAGATTCCAGCAAACAAGTTCTGGTAGAACGCAAAGCTTTCGGGGCTGAAGGGCAGTAATTCTGTTCAAGCAACTACACCGGAGGGCTCAAAATGCATGATGATCAAAGTTAACAGCTTGTGGAGCTTTGAAATGGCAATGGAGGGGTTCAGCAGGTGCATCGATAGCTAAGGCAGGTTTGGTTCCACACTGCTTGCTAGTACGTTCTGCACTCCTGCTCACCAGGTCTAGGTGGGACAGATTCAAAATGAACTAGCCGGGTATAAACCCTTGACTTCTGATGTCATTTTCATTTGTTTCTGAACTGGCAGCTGAGAGATGGGGAGGAAGAAAGCACACAAGCATCAGCAGAAAACGCCAAGTCACCTGAACAAAGTAAACTCTTGACACACAAAGTTCCCGAGCAAGCCAACACTTTGCTCCATGTGGAAAGGCACATGTTCTACACCTGAACTGTACTGCAAGACCCCATTAAATGCTAGTCAGAACTGTAGAAACCACTGCCTGCTCTCAAGAGGGCAATGGATTCACAGGGAAGTCATGAAAACTTCAGGGGTAGGCAGTCTGGGAGCCCTATGGATTTAACTCGTATGCTCAACCATGTTGGTTACTACTCCACAGTGCAGAATGTTCTTCAAAAAAACTAGTTTTAAATCCATCAGGCCCAGACTTACATGTACAAGAGAAAATGCATGCCACTTTACTAACAATGCTTTTGCTTTTAGTAAGGGTTCCATGGAGTCCAGAATATGTTTCCAAGCCTTTCTGTAGGAAAAGGAAACATTACGATGGATGGAAGTTTTGAGTTCAGCCTAAGGTTTGCTAAAAACTACCAATTCAAACTCCCAGAATTTGGGCAGCTCATTAAAAATTAAGTCTTCTAAGCTACAGACAGCCTGAAACACAAGACAGTGACAGCGCAGCTGGACAAGGGACAACGCAAAGCACTGCATGTTCCAAGACTTACAGTACACCCAGATGCTGTTAGTTCACACATTCCTCATCATCTGTCACCCCTTCTTCCCAGGCTATATTTTGGCACTTTCTTGCACCTCTTTAAGTACAGAAACAGTTTTTTCTTTCCTTGTTTTACTGGTTTTGTACCATATGAACACATTTCAGAACTGATGCTTCAGACATTTACTCTTCAGCCTCCTCAGGCTTACTGCAAGAAATTGACAATGGCTACCCATTTACTGAAAAGTTTAATGACATTAAGTATTTTGTACAGAACTAGGTATGTAAACAAACCTAAATGTTTACCACCTTTTGTTTTATAAGCCTGTGGCTATTTTATTAATACACAGATGGGACAGCTCTCAGCTTTCTCCCACAGCATCCTGTAGAATACAAACACCACTGTTATACTCAGAAGCACATTATGCAGCACAAAGCTATTTGCAAGTTTGAGAGAACAAGGTTCATGGTCACTTGTTTTTTCTGGCAAGAAGTCACAGGCATCGGTTAGATATTCGATAAAGCAAGCACGTAATTTAATTTCCACTCGAGTCTCCTAGAAACACAGCAGTTACTATCTGAGCAACCTCCAATCAACCTACTGCAAGGTTTCAAATCACGGTGCAAGTCAACTGGCTGCTTCAACAGGCACAGGCTCAGAAACCTGAGGCCACACTGAGAATACAGTCGACCACCTTTCCAGATGAACAAAACGCAGCTACCCTGAATGATATTCCATTCAGCCTTGTAGTGAAATTAAACAAAAACAACACTTCATCCTTTTCTCAAGAGCACTTGGTTTGAACTCCAAGTTCTTTACAGAAGGACAGCACTACCTACGTTTTTGAACTCTTTTTAGCAAGCCTGGCTACAGTGCTCCCAAATTACATAGAGCTAGACAACCAGTTAGCTATAGCTAGACAATCCAATGTTACCACTCAGGAAACCAGGTCATCTTAACTCCTCCAAGCACACGAACATCACTGATTTAGGATGCATACTAGCTTATTAGGAAGTGTCAAAGCTATTTAAGTATTACTTAGCTTGAGGTTGATGATACAGAACAGAAATAGTTTACAGAAACGTTGAGCCTACTTTAATTGAAGAGATGACTCACTGGAGCAGTCAGTTGGAAGACAGGTAGGGCCTACGACACCTACGAATGGCCCTATTAAACAAACCCACCTGGCTTAGCACTCCTGCAGAGTCAGGGCAGGCAACCAGTTACACCAGAACCCACAGAAACCAGCTTCCAAACAGCCTAACAGCTCTGCACCTCCGACATCCAGCCTGGTTAGTGACCAATACTGAAGGCATAGTATCATTAGACAGAGATAGCTAATCTAAGTGTTTCTTTGAAATAGATACAAGATATTCAGAAGCTAACGTAATGCCTTTTTGGTATCACCTAATGCTCTACTTAACATATTTCTTAAAAAACGTGCAAGAGAGTGTTTAAGTCTATCTATGCAAGTAGAAACACTGTTCAGTGCCTTAATCAGAGGCAGATTTAAAAGCCTGATTAAACTAAAGCTTCATTACCGCAGTGACTAAACTTGCTCTGAGTTATCACTTAAAGACCAAAAAAACTCACACGCACCTGCTTTTAAGTTTAACTAGAGAGCTACACAGCCCTGGCAAGATCCTAAAGGACTAAGAAGTAGGATATTAACAACAGCATCAATTTGCTGTATCCTCTACTTTTATAAAGAAAAAGCTTCTTACACTGTACTCAAAACAAAAAGTTAACACAATGGCCTCCTCCAAAATTTCCCCCTAATGCCGCATGTCAAACAAACCTACATCTCCCCGTGGGATCTTTCAGACCAACAAAAGCTTTGTTTCATAGCAAGACATGCGCAATAGCAAACTACCTACTGCCTCATACTTCCGCTCTGCAGCCACGTCTCTACCTTGTGCGCTTTGCTTGTACTTCATCTCCTTAGAGTCATTCACTTCAGTGCTTTTAGTGTAGTCACCACCTGCACCCAAACGGCCAAGTACCGTCAAACTCCTTGGTAGGCACCAAAGTCAAACAGCACAAGCCATGATCAGTTAGACCAACCACTAGGAAAAAACAGTAGCCACATCAATATCATTCCACTTTCGTTTAGGGTGCTACCTAAGATTTATTAAGTTTCAATAAACTATAGCTCCAGACTCATCTTTCTTGGAAGACACTACAATAGAAGCCACAGCAGAGACCGCCTTGTCACAAGAAGTACAAATACTTGCTGTACAGATGGAGGAAAAAAAAGGACAAATCTAGTTGTCAAAAAGACAATTCACTGTACACATTTTATTTACAGTTTTGTACACTGTCTTAATATGAATGGGACCGCTTTTCTACTTGAGCCATTTTAACCAAAGCAAAATAACCTAAGTAATACAAAGTGTTAAAATACAGCATAAGATACAAAAACAGACATACTATTTCTAGTAAGGAATGTAAATTATGGTGTTACATTAAAAAAAATCCACAATTATGTTTAGGAAATCACACAAACAGATCACTGATTTGACTGAAATGCATCAATTTGTATCAAAGCTTTGATGTTACAAAAAAAACAAAAATTACCAAAGAATGCAAAAAATTAATGTTTATTCCACCTTTGTCATATTCCCAGATTCTTCACCAATGTTACATGAGCAAAAACAACTGAAATCAAAATATCACTAATGTTATCAAATAGGGAAAACAAATAAATTAATCTAGCAGCCATCAGCATAGGTTACAGCAAAAGTGATGCTGTATAAAAAAATGCTAGAAAACTGTATGCACCATACTCTTTTCCAAACCAGCAAAATGTTACTGCATACAATGCAAATGTAAAACAGAGTAATTTCCTGCAGGTACAGAAATGCAACTTGTCTGAATACTGTGGATAAACAAATGTGTTTTTTTTTTTTTTTTTTTTTTGTAATAGTAATGTTTCTACCAAGCTATCACAGAGTGGGCCAGGAAAAACATTTATGACTCAGGGGGGTGAAGTGTACTAAAATTCTGATTGGTAATGGTTACTTCAGCCAAAATAAAAAAAAAAAAAAATGAACACAGAAGTACAAGACAAAGGCGAATGAGACTCCTCACAAATCTTAGTAACATTTAGATGGAAATCAAATTTAAATGTAGTCCACTCTGCTTTTGAAGAGGCTTTGGTTCAGCTCCCAAATCTCGATTGCTTGACGCAGTCTCCTATGAAAGAATACTCAGAAGGTGTCTTCTTAAACAACAAACCTATTTTTAGTGGTGGAGCCGCTCTTAGTAGCTGTGTCTGCATGGGACTGGTAACCAATCACTATCTTTGGAGGAAGTCCTAATCTTTCCTTGTATACTCTCCTGAGAACAGAAACAGAACAACAGTTTACACACAATTCTTAGGAAGGAATTAGTAACAGGACACCTGCTTTTAACATCTGCTGATGCTTCCACGATAAAATAGTTGCCTATTTAGAATCATTTTCTCAGGTATAAAGACTTCAAACAGAATTTTTCTTTCTAGCTTGTTGCATCAAAAAAATCAGCTTACAGTTCTGTACAAACAATAACTTACCATACAAGTTAGGACAAGCTCTTGTCAAAAGAAATATACTACATAAATATCAAGCAGATTCTGCTGCCTTTATGTGAATATTATTAGTATCATCAAGCCATAATCCCCCCACGCACAAGCAAAAGAGCTATGAAAAAGTCAAGGCCCACAGTTCCAGAGGTGATAAAGTAACCTAAACCAGACTAAAAAGCAATTCCCTAGAACAATTTTTTTTTTTTTTTTTTTTTTTTTTTAACCACTACACACATCACTTGAACAGACTTGCTGTTTTTTTTGTCTTTGGAACCCCCTTCCCAGGCTCCAATTCATTACAGCACTGTCATGGGCAGCTACCCAACAAGAGCTCGAGGAAAAAGCTCACCTTGGATCTTCTGACTTCAGAGACAGAGGCAGCAGTAGCCCCTTACACGCTGTGTTGCTTAGAAAAGAGTAAGAGATGCAAGCTACTAATGGCTCTAGGTTGCAAGCTCTGACTAAACCAGTCTGCAGCTGAATGGGCTTGTTCTAACAAAATTATACACAAAGTTAATTCTTTTAACTTACCCTGATCATAATGGGGCAGTTAACAGGACCATAACCTATTCCAATTTTAACTGTTAAATAAAAGCTTAATGTAGGGTCTTTGGCGATGTAACAGCAGGTAGTGGACTGCGTAGCGTCAAGTCTGGGTAAGTTTACAAAAAACTCAACTTTTGCAGTTAGTTCTCTAACAGAGGTATCTTAGCTGTTTTGTTAGTTATTAATGCCATTCTGAAGTGCGCTCTGATAACCTTACATCAAACCTAGCAGGTATTTTCTACCAGCACAAGATGCGTACCCACAGTAGTTTGTCTGTTGTTAATATTGTTAATCACCTTTCATGTCTGAGTAAGATTGTAGTGCCATTAAATTGTCACTGTTAGCCACTGCATGCTGCAATAGAATCTACACTACTGCCAAGCACTACTTATGATGAAAACAAAAATATTCTGAAACAAATATCTTCTGCTAAGATTTGTGTTTAATTCTTGATCATTTCTAAGCTACAGCAGAGTACAGCTGCACAACGAAGTTCCTATGTAAGCCCATAAAAACTACAGAAAGCAAGCAATTTTGTACTGAGGTACTTGAATTTGGAATACAGCTCTGCTCAGATTACATCTGCCAGAAGCACACATTTAACCAAGTTAACTGGCTTTAAACGCGTCTTGAATGAACGTGAAGCAACAAGGCAAGTGGCATTACTTACCCTATATGCGTAACAGCATCCCTGTTTTCACATTCAGTTGTCCATATTGCTATTTTATCACCCTTAGTTCTAACATTAACAACAGCACCGCATACATCATCGCTGTAGTCATCAAATGACTCCCCAATAAGGCACAGCAGCTACAAAATAAAGATTAACCATTAAAGTAGCAGTCCAAAGTCGGAATCCCACTTCACAGACAAAACACTGTGTACAAGAAGGACTGGGAGGAATATTTTTTACTGCTCATAGCCACATGCCATGGAACAATGAGCTTCTAATTATCATTAAAATTTCAAGCATTACAAGCGATTGTTAACTGAGTTGCAGTAGGGTATCCTCCTCAAGTTTCTCTCCTGTCCTGACAGCTGCAAGTTCCGACAGATGATCATTTTTGTCTCCCACTCTCCCGATCCAAAAACACGAAGAATTAAAGGAATATAATCTTCTTTCTAAAGTACACTTGACACACAGGTAGACAAATCTCAAGTTTTAGTAGTTTACATTCATTACCTGGGAAGAACCTGTGTAAAACTATTTGGGCAATGTGGCAGCTATAAAAGATTCAACTTCAATTCTGAAAAGTATCAATTCAAAGGTAAATCAGACACCACTTTTCATCGAAGTTGCAATCTGATGCAGCATTATTTCCTATCAATATACTGCAGAAGCTTCAGAGCTCCCACAGACTCTGAAGTGGCTACCAGTCATTGTGAACAGCGTAGTGCACGTGCAACAACACAAGCATATGAATTACACGAGGATATCCCCGCAGATTTCTAATGGCAAAGTTTGGAAACGGCAAAAGCAGTAACACCTCAGGAACCTCAGATTAAGCTATGTCACTATGCCACTGTGAAGGTGATGCTTAAAGTTTTCACCTTTCAAATCATACAACAAGCAATTTTTAGATATTCAAAGCTGAACCTCTTGTAGTTATCCTTCTGAAGTATTCATCGCCAAACGAATACTTGTTTGCTCCACTTGCACATTATGTTCAGCATACTGCCATTACATTAATTTTCTAGAATTGCTTATGACATTTGGAAATCCAACACTCTTGCAACATGTTGAACAAAGCAGGTCTTTCAGCACCCCTGAGCTGCAAGGGCTGACTTCATCAAGGCAACAGAAAGTTACGTTTAACTACACACACTTTAAATGTTACACCCAACTGCAGCATGCACATCGTCACTGAGTAATGAAAGCTGTAAATGTTTAAGGCTAAACCACTCATAAACATTCAGAAATACTGATCAACAGCCTTGGCAGGTATGTAAGCAAAGATGACCACCACACTGAATAAGCACTACAGTCAAGGACATTTTTCAGGAGTGCTATACAAGAGGGAAAGTCTTCAAGTCATGTTTAGTTTACAGTTAATGGTAAAGATTCTTAGATTTTAATAAAAATTTGTTCCAGAAGGAAGCAACTTTGATTTTTATTGGAGATAGTTGTAGATAGTTAATAGAATTAGAAGTGACAGGATTGTTTTAGAGCATTGATCAGTCACCTGGCTATTTGGGCTGTGCCATTACTTGTCAGTACACAAAAAGCCAAGCCTAAGCTTATACAGACTGCATGTTTCCAAGCCACGTGAGGTGGCTCTGATGAGTCAGAAGGGCCCACACAGATATTCAGGTGGAAAGCCCAAATGCACAAATGCCCGAGTCTTGCCTACTCGGGTAGACAGTGCCCACAGTATGATGTCCGTCATCCTTTCCTCAAATCACAATTACAGTGACTAGAAATATCCTAAAAGCTCCTGTATTTGCACATCTTTGCTTTGATCCTGAAGGCCATTCTTTCCTGTCAAGAGGCAGAATGTTTTCCTCTCAAACAAGCAGGGAATAATAATAATAATAAAATAATAATTTTATGAAATTGCTTTGCATTACACTGCCTGTAAGAGATGCCCCTAGAACTCAGCCCTTATTAGCATCTCTTAGACTACTCTTAGCTGTTTCCTAGATAGCACAGTTGTATTCTTTTCCATAATACGCCTACTGCAACCCATATCATCTCTAGAAATATATTTAATTTCAAAAAATCTACCCCAAAACAGATAGTAGCAATGGGGAAGAAGTACTTTTACAGTATACAAGAAGATTTTGCTATTCCTTCTTACCTTAGTGTTAGGACAAGAACAGAATGAAGAAAAAATAAATCTGAAACTTGTTTCAGCAAAACCAAAACCTGGAAACCATCCCCTTGTAAGAGTATTTGTAAAACAAACCATTACCTTTGAGCAGTTAAAATAAATTTGGGATTCACATTCAAGACAAAGTATTACTGATAGCTCTGCAAATACATCTAGGATACTCTGCCGGAAAACGTTAGTACAATCAGCCTTATCACTGCCCTTTGCAAGAAAGTATTCAATAACATACCACTACATTGAGCATCAATTGGAAAAAACATGCTTCATGTACAGCCTGTCAATAAAATACAGCCTGCATGTGGATGCTCTGCTGGCAGGAAATTCAAAGTTCATAGTGGGGTACAGCAGTAACAAAGCAGTTAAAGTGTTAACTATAAACAAAAGTTTCCTCAGTTGTGACTTTTGAGGCCATAATGCTTACTGTCTCTAGCCAGAAGCGATCAAGGTCACTTCGTCTCTGCTGCTTGGTTAGTGTAATTAGCCATCGGCCTCCTCGCTTGTTTTTTTCATCTTCCCACATGGGTTCAATGCCATCCTGCAAATAACAGTCACAAGTTAAATCAGATTTGGTTTGTATTTTTCATCAGGAATAACCAAAAGACCAGTGATAACTGAAACTGCACCAGAAGAGAAGATGTGTATAGTTTAAGATTACATCCCTGTCCAAAAACAGTCTCGTACCAATACCAAAGCTCCACAACAGCTTTAAAAGTACACTTTCTCTACTGATTTCTTTTTGTTTGTTTCTACAGGAGATTCACAGCTCATGCAGAAGTTTTGGCCACAAAGTATTGCATAAAAGAAAACTGTGGGAACAGGCAAAGTCAAACACTCACTTTGTCCTCCCTGAAACCAGATAAAATTAGCAGCTACATTCTGGAGTCCTTATTTTAAATCTTGGACTCGGTGCAACATTGGCCAAGTGCTTGACTTACGTGATGATTACTTTGCTGAAAGATACCCTGGCAGGCTATCCCAGTGACTTCCTGCACACACAGGCTGGGAATAAGAGGGTTTTAATTGCTAGGAGCACAAAAATCAGCAGACCATTCAGAAGCAGGTCGCAGTCTCATTCATGCTTTACCAATGGCCCTGCACTGAATTCAACGACTCTGGATGCAGCGCTCCAGCAAAGCAGCTGGTTGCCACTCCCACACCAGCAGCTACACTGCTCTTCAGGAAAGTTAGTCATGAAAAAAGAAGGTAAACATCTAGACAGAAATTCAGATAAGAAGTGGCTATTGAGAGCTGCACATCAGTTAAGCGTTCAGCATACAGGATGGAGCGCTGCCAGTTCACTTTCTCAAATTTAACGCCCTCACTGGCAGCTGCAGAGCTGAAACTTCATCACCTTTAAGGGGAGCTCTCATGAGGTCACGACTGAAGGACAACAGCAGGAGATCACTCAGAAGCCCACAACAGCTGCCAATTTTATACCTGTTCCACACACTTGTTAATTATTAAGTTTTTGCTGATAATATGCAAACAGAATAGATGCACATAAAGACAAGTTTAGGATTTTGACAAAAACATAAACCGTGGGCCCTGCAGGTGGGTCATGCTGAACATTTACCAGTAACATTTCTCAGTCACCAAAACCACTGTTACTTCCCAAACCCAAGCATCACCATCTCTTCACTGCCTCAAGCTGCTGGGATTTACAAATTGCATACAGCGTAATGAGGAGGCCCAGCCAGTGGCTGTGTTTCATAAGGAAAGGAGGAACGAGGCATCAGTACTTACAGGATCATTTATGTATCGGAATCCAGAAAGGAAGCTGTATGTTAGAAGCACTCGGTAGAGATTAGGATTTAATTTAGAGCTCCAGATAAGATGCCCACTCCAGACAAGAGGTGGGATTTCACGCATAATTTCTCCTCAGCATTTCCTATTGCTAGCTTGAACACTGTCAGGATGCTTTAACTGCCAGCCTCATGCACAATTTTCTGTTTCATGCCTAAGGAGTATGGCATTTAACTGGTGCTGTGAATATTAATTATAGGAATGTTGTGCACCTGGCTGGTAGCATGCATGCAGAATACCGTAGAACATTGCAATCTTGCATAGAGCTCACACATCTTAACTCATTTCACGTGACATTAACTGACAGAGTTGGAAAATCCTTTCACATTATATAAACTGAGACTTAATTATTCACACAAACAAACCTAGAGCGACGACAAACATAGCTGCAGATTAAAAAGTCTTTATGTTAAATGTTGAAGGAATTACTTGTGTTTTCAGAACCACTGACTAGCCATCTGATTTTCACAGGGCATATGTTTGAGACTTCCTGAAAATTGACACTTCCAGGACATCTCCAACTATGTTCCTACATGTCTGAAGCGAAAGTGTATTGCTTAATTGAGAAACTATCGATCAACATCCACAACTGAAGAAAAAATGGTTAGCAAGCATACCTTAAAGAGCGAGTAGTCACAACCAGGCATTAAATTACTAGAGAGCTGGATATGGTTGTATAAACTATTGGAAGGGAAAAAAAAAAAGCAGGATTAAAAAATAAGCATTACTTTAAAATACAAAATTTTTAAAAGAAATTAATACACAGGACAATAAAATACAAGAATTCAACATCATTATAGTTATTTCAGAAGCAACTCTATTACCTGAGTATTTTTCAGCAGTACAAAAGCATTAGCTCTAAGATGTTCTGGGCTTACAGAAGCAGAATGGAACCTGGTTTATCACCACTTGATGGGTTCTTAGACCTTAGTATTTTCCAGAAGTACCATTCCTTCTTCTAAACGTCCTTCTGACGATTATTAGAAGCTTAACTCACTGAACTTTCATGGCAACAAAGAAAGTTCTGTGTGTGTGTGTGTGTGTGTATCCTATCCCCCATACATGAAATAAGGATAACAATGCACACTTCTAAGGCTACTCTCTCTTTCAGTCCAAGACCAACTAACATTCAGTCATGGTCCAGCACTAAAAAGGAAACTAATTACTGTGATACCCTAACAACTAGGAATCAGACACAGGAATTTAAAGAACAAGTTAGGGATTTACCAGCTTTCCTCCTAAGCTCACGTTAACCTTAATTTCTCCCCAAAACAACACTCCTCCTTCCCAGTCTGATCATCACTAGGGAGGCGTAAATTCTCAGTTGCTGCTGACTTTACACCTAGAACAGAGATATCTAAAACCTTAATTTTCCAGACCAGTCTTGATTATGACCTCAAAAACGTACCCCTAACCAACTTTACTGATGAACTTAATCTGACCTCTCATCACATACCCTGCAAACTACTATTTACACAACCTTCAGCCTCCCCCACAGCAGGAATGCACAAGCTGGTTGCAAGAACAGAATCCCACTGCTCTCCCGCAGACTACACTGGTAAATACTTGTTCAGCATCTTCATCTGTTTCTTCCCTGATGGTGCTAATTTCACTGATGAGTTTAATTATACCAAACTTTGAGACACCCTCTCTCCCTTACTGATGGCATCTGAAAGAACATACGCAACAAAAACCTTAGGAACCTAACACTCAAGGTAGCATGCGGCACCTAGCAAAGGCAGAACATGTAGTACATGTTTCTGTTCTCAGTCTCATGCCACTTTAAACAGAAGATTTTTTTCTCCATATTCCATCATTTCAGAAGGCAACACCTTCCAAGTCAGCCATCTGAATTTAACTGAAGTGTTTGGAAAGCACAGTGCTCCCTTCACAGGCTTTGTTCTTGTTCTTTGAGCCTATCTAATTGTTTCTGCAGACTTGCAATTCAGAATGAAAGTAGCTTCTTCTTTAACCTCTAATAAAGTTCTTTCAAGGATGCCATTAATTTTCAGTCTTCCAAGCACTATGCTCCAGATTCAGAAATTCTTGCACATCTGAAGCGAGCAAGCTATGAGAATTTAATGAGAGTTTACAAATTCATGATAGCATGTAGAAAATCATATGTGTGTATTATTTACGTCACGTATACCATGTGTGAGCAGTGTTATCAGCAGAACAAAGTGCATTTGAAATACAAAGAACTTCTCCAACTTAATTCAAAGATCCCACCTTCAACTTCGTAAACAAATTTCAGACTGTATCCGAGGAACTGCAATCAATGGAGTACTTTCTTTTCATGTTTTGACTCCGGTATAAAACTTTGCTAATGTATGCCAGCAGCGTGCAGATTGCAAAACCTTTACTTACGCCCAGAAGTCTTCAACAGTATCAAACTTTGAGATCAGACGAAGATTTGCTTGCCAAGTTTTGCTCTTGTCATTTTTAAAGAACCAGAGTGCCCATCTACAGGGGAAAAGAATATAAAAAAAAAATAGAATCTAGAAATTTAAGCACCTTACAAATAAAGTTCAGTATTGTGCATTACTATATGCAAATCTCAACAGACTGGCGTGGAAGCCAATTTTCATCAATAAGCTACATGAAAAACCTCAGTTCTCAAATCTAACTCTGCAAGTCAACAGTATTTGTGTTCAAGGTGCAAGAATTGTGGGAGAATTGATTATTCCCGTTCAGGTATGTACTTAAATACCTTTGGATCATTTCTATGACTCAGCTTCAAAGCCACAGATGATTCTCCTCATCACCACTGGTTAACTAGTCTCCTACCACAAATAACCAATTATGATCTAAACCACCATCAACTAGTCAAACTAGGCACACAGCTCCCTTTCCCATAATTTCTTTAGGGAAGTTCCAAAACATAATTTTAATAATTCCATAGTTTTAAATATGACATGAAAGTTTCCCAGGCACTCCAAATACTAGGAGAGGAAGCTGCTTTGAGCTTGTTGCTAACGGCAACCATCTGTACAGAATCACCAACTTTAGCTCTATTTCAAGAGTTCAGATTTATAGACATGAAGATTAAATTAAAATTTCCACCCCGTTTTCTTCAACATCATCTCCACTGAGTACAACACGTAGCATAAACTGAACCCTTACACTCAAAGATTTTATTTAAGAATCTAAAGAGCATTGTCTGAAATGCTGGAACAGGATACCTGAAGAGGCATTTAATAAAACAGGTTTATATTTCATTTTGATCATTTCAGTAGTCTTGAGCTCACTCAAGTTAGCACTAGAGTGGATTTATCTTCCCAGAGTACTCCTGAAGTCACCTGCTGTCAGTCTGTTGTTTTGTGGCCTTTCCTGACACTTCAAACCTTGTTTTGGAAATTTACCATTTTCTAGTAATAGCTCCGTGACCACTTCTAAGAGAGCGTCAGCAACAATTTAAGCAAAGCATTTACAGGAAAAAGAGGAAGGATAAAAGCAGAGAGGAGAAAATAAGGGGAAAATGAAATGCACGTAGCACAGCATGATTCTCCGTGTTTGCTCAACACTTACAGGAGAGAAAAGAGTAAAGGGGCCACTTGGCAGCATGCTCAGTTCGGGGCAGCACTTATCAACAGTGAGTGCTGAGGACTCCCCAGCTCTGCAGCTCACTGCAGTTTGGGGGAAAAACTACCTCCTAGCTGCTCTGCTTGAAGCGTACGTATCCTGCTGGAGTCGCTTCTGCGCACATTTAAAGGAATTCACCCTGTTGAGCTTAAGATTGCTTTCCTGCAGGAAGTTAGTCCAAGTGCAGGTTTATCAAGAAGTTTTGTACTTGAGAAGTCCTCACTGTCTCTACAGCAAAGTCATACAGCAGTAGCAGCTTACTAATTTAAGAAGCACCTACTTTTGCATGCTGAACACAGAATTTAGTAAGGAGGGCTTAGGATTTTCAGCATCTTTACTTTCAACTGCTGCTCCATGTCTTCCTCATTAAAGAAGAGAATTCAAGCACCTTGCAGCTTTCTCTTAATGAGACTTTGACACAAACGCATGCATGACTACTCCGCAGGGTTTCTTCTGCTGTGCTTCCTACAGGTAATGACATTGTAACTGCAGACACCAACCACCCAGATGATCCAAGTCTAATAATAAGCTCTTAGGCTGACTCAGTTTCTACAACTTCCTGTTCTAAATGAGAGAAAAGTCGTAAGATACGAAGAAGTAAGCCCAAGAAGAAATAAGAGAAGCCTTTACAACTGCACCTTAATTGCCAGAAGCATGAGGCAGAACAGAAGGACCTTCAGTTCTGCTCAGCAATAACTTCATCTCAGGCAGCAGCTTCTTAAAACATCAGACGACAAAAGCAACAAAATCTCCGCTTGCCTCCGCCTAAATAGGAAGCCTGTACTCTCTCATTACCTGTCTGCAGAAGTTCCTTGCTGCAGTATGAAAACTTGGAAAAGATTTCAACTTCCATGATAACACTCTGAAAAGTGTTAGAAGCTCTAAATTCAAACAGGATCAGATTACATTTTCCCTACACCCTCATTCATTGCAAAGATCTTCAGAACACACTCAAAATGCTGCTAGAAAACAAATAAGGTAAATAAGACATTTGGAAAGCCACAGGCATTCTTCCATCTTTGGCAAGTTTTCCATCACGCTTCTGTACTATTTACCTGTTTTGTAGTGGATGCTTAATATACTGTTCAGGGCTGGCAACCTCCTGAGTAGGTGCTGGCTCGGTTTTTTCCTCTTCTGAAGGCTGAGGGTTGGGAGTGGTTTCCTGTTTGAAGAAAGGAGATTAATAAGTCCCTTCTCAATTTTTATTGAGGTACCTCAGCTCTTTCAAGTAACTTTAAGACTGCTGAAGCTAAAAATTCCCTCTAATTCATCTCAGGCTGGGGGGGGACAAATCACACCACAGCAGCAGAATTTGCATCCCTTTATTCTTTGCCATCTGAACGGGTCCAATAATACTAGCTGCACGAATTCACGCTCTGCTCTGCATTGACTTGCTTCCTACACCATCCGTTTCCATCTCTGTTTACTTACCACGCTTAGCGCTGTCTCAAATTAAGAGGAGTTATTTCAGGAATACACATTATGGCACGTTATATAGAATATGCGCCTCTAAATTCATTCCCAGAACAATCATGTTTCAGAATGAAAACGTCAATTTTCGGTTCAGACAAAGCATCACTGGAAACAGACACGCAGTCCTCACTTGTTTAGAAAAAAATGTTATTACAAGCCTGAGACATGACCAGAACTTTCAGGTCTGAAATCAGGTATCATACGAAACGGTAAGTAACTACCTTTATTTCAGTATCACTGCTAACAAGGCTTCAGGCACCAAACATACGTGTTTGAACTATTAGCTCTCGCATGTCAAACTGCAATTTAATTACACATATGGTTTACCACAGATGAGGCGGATTCCGTGCATTATTTTCTCAAATCTCCAGAGAGAACGAGAGATGTCAAATATACTTTAACACAGAGAAGTGAAATAATATATTCCCTTTGCATGTGAAACCCCTCAAGCTTGTCACTCAAGAAACCACCGTGTCAGGTCTGAAATTCTCATGCCGTTCCTTCAGAGCAGGAACAAAGCGTTTTTGTGAGGCCAACGCTCCCCCAGTTACTGCCACCTCTCCCTAATCCGCAGTCCCTACTAGAATAGTGCCGACCAGAAATGAGGAATAAAGCTCGTTTCCTACAGCTACCAGGAAAAAAAAGCACATTGGTATATGTAAATATAAACCATAATAACTACAGCAGGTCCAAAGACTCTGGACATCCCTTAGAGCAGCGATACAGAAGTAGTACTTAAAACTGAACTTAATCTTTGTGGTCTTAAAAGAATAAAGCAGCGCACGAGTGGATTAAGGAAATCAGCGGATTAAGTCAGTCATCTAATTAAGGGAGCAATTTCCAGTTTATCATCACCGAAGCTGCTGAAAAGTGGAATGGGTTTCCAGTGATAGCAACCAGCACTTCTTAACCTCCACGGGACCAGTTGGCAAACTCCTCAGGTCACATCTAGAGATCTGGCTTAACACGGATTTTCCTTCCATTATCAACGGACCAAGTGCCGTTCATGAAGCACAGCAGCACGTTTTGCTTCAGTGCAATTACACTGCTAGGCTCAGGAAAGAAAACCCAAACACGCTTAGTTTAACTAGCAGAGATCTCAGTGCAAAAGCTAAACGTAATTTCTGCCACGTTTGAGAATGCCTTCGTACACCCCCATGCTCACAGTGAGAAGACTGAAACGAGAAGGCCTAAGATGGGCAGCGACAATTAGGATACTGCTTGGATTCACTCAGTGCAAGGGGCAGGTTGTAATGTTTCCTGCCTCTCCCAAGAAGAAATGCTTCCTCAAGATCCCCTAATGAGAGCCATCACTGACAAACCCACAGACGCACAGTGTTAAGCAATCTGTCAGATCTCCTTCAGTGTTATAAAAAACTAAACAGCTCTTAAAAAAAAATATTGTCAGCAAGTGCTTCAAACTTTATCTGAATAAAATTTCCAGCATTAGCCCCATCTACTTTAATTTGATGCAATCAGACATCCACCTTCTCCCTTAAACACACACGGGATGGTCAATGCTCAGAGGCTGTCAAATACACCTAAGGTATTTCAGTATCTCCCTTTTGGTTACAGTTTGCTTTATGCTAGAAGAGGTGAAGACATACCAGTAACCACAATTGCGGTGCTGCCCCATCTGCAACTTAGAAAAGTTATTGAAAACAGATGTGTAAATAAAAAAAATAATCAGAAAAATCTTACTGGTGTTTTAGAAGTAAACTAAACACAGGATTTTGTGATAATGCTTGTTTTCATTCACAGTGTGACTTCTAATATTTAGGATTGATTTAGAAGTGCTATTGCACTGAAGATTTACATCCCAAGGACTCTGACAGATGCAGAGCATCTCCCAAAAAATGCTGTCAGTTGAGAATCTCATTCACATTTGCTGAGCAAAGAGCTGTCACCATGCAAAGGGTGGATCCTAACATCTCCCTGGTCACTCCTCCGGAAGTACAACAATCTAAACTGAAAGAATCGATACAAAACTATCACTATTTATATGTTATTAGCCCTGCACGTGCTCAATTTCACATTTTTGAATACAAGGCAGTATTAGGAAGAATTCAGGTAGCACCTGTAGACAACACAAGAACCTGACAAGCCCCAGCGCCTGCCCTGTGCACTGATGGCCACCCTTCACAGGTGAACATTTCAGGCTCTTGCCCCAAAACCAGCACCTGACAGCTTGCTGCCACAGCTCAGGATTACACAGCTCCCCTCAAGAACGGAGCCAGACGGAGGAGGAATTTTTGGGGACCAGGCTGCCCGCTGAGGATAGGCACAGCTGCACACACCATGAACTCGGGAACAGGTGGGAAGCTGCAAGCAGAGCTTTCTGCCACAACACTGCTTTCGGCTTGGTCCCAGACAGGAGCTTAAAGCAGCTAATTCGTGCCACCATTTATTTCCCCGTGCTGTCAAAGAGAGAACAATTTTTAGCTATTTACCCATCCCAGCTCCCACATCTTTTCATCTCGCATTTATCTCGCCATTCTGACCCAACAGAAATATTTGTCCAGCATTTCCCATTAATCAAATACAAAGCGGTGCAACTTCACTAACTGGCAAAGTCCCTTCCTTGCGCCCAACCTCCTTCCAGGCACTGAAATTCAAAAGCAAGCCCCAAGCAAGCACCTAACACACATTTCCAGTGATTCTGTGGATACAGCATCACTTAAGGTTATGCCATATACATTTTTAACAACACACACCTTGAAATCCTGCAGCTGCTACGCTACTAACTTAAAGCCAGACCGTCTCCACCAGCAGTTTCTGGACTTCCAGATTGAAATTTATTCGCAATATTTTGCTCTTGCTCATACCCAACGCATCCTTTAGCCTAAAATTGACTTTGCGTCTGCCATTAAGCTAAGCCGTCACCGGGTTTGCTGCTTTTAAAGCAGACGTAATAAAACCAGGTAGCATTACCAGCCCAACTGGAAAGCTTCACGGGGCCAACCCTGCTCCTCACGCACACCACAGCACGTAATTAAGAGTGACATTTATTCACTACCCACATGCTTTTTGATGTAGGAATGAGCCCGCAGAAGTCTGTGAAACATTCGCCTACTCAGCATTCACTGACTGTGCGCATCTGCACGTTACTTGCCTTCTGACACTTGTGGCTTGAAGTGGCGTTACTCAGCCCTTCTCCGCGGCGCGTAATGACCGACACATCCGAGGAAGGCGTGCGTGCCACGGGGACAGGAAGGGAGGGCGACTTACAGTAAACGCTGCTTAATCAGGTCGGGCTATTTCAGAGAATCGACCAGCTCTGCCAGGTCTCACCCAGTGTTCCCAGGTGCTGCCCAGACCTCATTCTGCTCCTGTAACGACCTACAGGCATTGGTCAGGAAGTCCAGTTAGAAGAGATGTTTGCGTCCCAGCAGGATGCCACCTCGCACTGCTGGGCACTCCTGCTGAAAGTTAAGAGGATTCAGCTCGTGGAAGAAGCCTGTGAAGTTTCCTTGCGTTAAACCAAGCTCAGTTACATCCACCTCCTTGTTTAGGGTTCCCAGCAGAACAAGAGGAACGCATGCTCCAGTCTAGGGCAAAAGCCTGTCAGTTATCTCCTGGCGCTTACTGCAGATAGCTGCTACTCCACTGCGCATAGGATAACAATCCACAAAGTACAAAAACTGAGATCTATTTATTTATCTTGAATATTCTGGACAAAAAAAGGATTTAGGCCCACCTACAACTAAGTATGAGTCGTAAGAAAACACAAAATAAACGCTGTATTCTTACAAGCAACTGGAACTGAAGGACTGATACCCAACCCTTCGGATTTTTACCTCTGTGTATTCATTCCTGTGTGGCACGCGTATTACTAGGTGGAAGAAAGGTACCAACAGCCACCTACTACCAATTAAGCACTGATAAATAGCTTTCCAGACACCAGGACAAATACATTCTAGGCACGACGTAACCAAGGCCTAACAGGGAGCACCCATCCTAACAGCATTCACTATTACTGACAACACCACGGATTTTTAGAAAGGCATTCGCTGTTGGAACACAAATTACGACGTGATTTTAAAAGCGACATCCCACCAAATTAGAACAGAAACGCAACACATGTACAGGAGGACAGGAACAAGAGACTGAAGTGGAAGAGCCACACGCTTCCTACAGAGTTTGAAGGAGATGTTTGTTATACAGAAAATGTAATCCTGGCTTTTAAAAGAAGTGAAAGATTACAGCCCTTTTGACTTCTGAAACAGTGGTTACATACACTTAAAAGTATCCATCAAATTTTCAATGTTTAACTCACAATCTCATGTCTGGAATTAGTCAAAAAGTTACACGGTGGATCAAAACATCTCAGTGTCTGTTTTTCTACCTGTACGAGCAGGCTGCCCTTGTGCTGCCACATCGCGTGCCAGTCTGCACGCTGCTGCTGCCCTGGCTATTAATTTAAAGCTATTTAATAGCATATGGCTGCTGAGGAGATCAGTCTTCAAGCACAAAAAGAAAAACAAAGTCCTGGACATATCAGGGGTATGCCCGATCACTGTAAAGCATGAAATGTACACAAGCTACTTGGACAAACAGCACTGGATGCAAGAAAAACGGAGTGCTCTTTAGAAGATTATTCATTTGAACAACTGTTCTGCACATCTAGCAAAAAAAAAAAAAAACCAAACTTTTAAAACGGTAAAACTTCACTGCCTGCCTTACATCCACTATGTAATAAATGACAAAGTGTCATTTGCAGGCGTTAAAAAACCACCTACAGCACATTCACATCTGTAGACCACACTTGTAATACCTTTACAGCACAACCAATTCAAAACAGACTAGGTTTCAGGACTTTAGGAATGAGTGGCTACTTAGAAGTTTCTAGTTTAAAAATAGCTTTATAAAAAGATTTATTTCATTGAGGAAAAAGTCATTAATTCCTTTTTAAAATCTGTATTTCCCTTTCACGCTGTAGGCGTACTACCAACATCCTGCAGCTGATTTCCCTCTGTCCCCTCAAAATTCACACTGATCTTCACAGAGCTGCTGAAGGGGTCACATTTTGTCATCGAAATTTCCCATGCCCTCCACACCTGCAGGTAGCCTCAGCAGAAGCAACACGATTCAGTCTCATATGCTATTTTTGTGTGTTCGTTTCAAATAAGTTTGAAGTTTTATATGCTCTGTGAAATATAATTGTTCTTGAACTGCTTTCAGAAAAATGTTTTTCTTGGTTACAAACCATCTAACGCCCTCCTTCTTTTACAGTATTATAGGAAGCTTTGCATTCAGTCAGAAAGGGAATTTACAGTTAGGAAGTCAGCTTGTTACTGAAGCTCTCAACCAGCACCCAAGACACATTTATCCTGCATTTCAGAAACATGCAGGAATAAGTGTTCACTGTACTAAACCTGAATACTGCACTGATTTCAGCCACAGCAGGTCACTGACATCACTTCAGCAGAAAGACCTGCTTAAGACTAAGTCTGAAGTTCAGCCTGACCTGCATTTCCTTTACATACTGTCTGTCACTAATACAAAATAAATACCTTTCTGCACAAACTGTATTTCAGGAGCTATTTTGAACTTCCTAGAATGCCCCGGTTCTACACCACTATGTCTGTAACCCCTCAGAAGTCCTATTATTTCGTTTAAAGACGGAGCGGGTTAGCTTTGAGCCCTACCTATTGATGATTAGTTGCACAAACAAGCACTTTTCAAGCTATACGTAACTTGAGTTTCACCTGCATACCTTAGCCTTGAAATGGGGAACCAAGTTCGTAAGAACTGCACTTGCCCAGGTGTAAAGGTAACTGTCACAGAGCAAAGCAAACAAGCACGATGCCCACTTCCAGCGTGAGTGATAAGGGCTCAGGTGCTCCCACCCGAGTTACTTCCACGCAATTTATCCCCACTTGCAACTTAGCCTCTGCATGGCTACGTTTTAGAGTCACCTTTGGTAAACTGCTGTTTACTAAAGCGTTATTACTGGTTTTCTTGTTGACTTTGTGGACCTCTGCACGCTGTTATCTTATCACATTCAATCCCCAAAGGCTACAAATACAAGCACACTAATAGGACACATTTCTGCATATTCTAGCAAATTAATCCGGAATCATCTTAAAAGAGCAACCACCTGGATAGCACAAGATAAGCTGACAGCCTTAACCTTTCAGTTTTGCAGAGGTTCAAGTTTTCCTTTCCTTGCACCCTGTGCAGTGGGTTTATATTTACCTAGAACAACCTTCCTGTTCTTCCCAACTTCCACGGAAGTCTTTACAGTACCCTAACCTCGAGTCTCAATATTCCTAAATAGTTTCAGTAGTTTTTCCAGCCTCTTAACTGGACGTAAAATGCGTGTTACATCTGAGAACACACGAGTTCTATAAACATCGCTGATTTGAGCAGGATTTGAGCATTTAAAAAGAAATGCATTAATGAGTATTCTGCATTAGCAGAGACATTTCACACTAGGGAAGCATCACACAGGGCTGAGAGGGACAGCTGATACTGCCCTTTTCTTTCACTCCCTAGCCTATTTTCCCCTTTAACTTAATTAGAGAATCGAGGTTACCCTGCAGTTGCACAGAATACTTCTTGCAATGGCTTCTATCACGTTTGCTAAAAAAGACTTCTCTACAAACCTAGGTCTGGATTTTGAAGGTCTGCAAGAACGCTCCCTATGATCACAGGGTAATCAGATCCCTACACACACACACGCAACCGATCTGTTCAACTGAAAATCACACAGGATTTATGCAACATCAAGCATCTATGATCTCAGTTACAATGTAGGTCTAACTCGAAGCGTAGGTAGGAGACTTGTGAGCCACCTGAAAGGATAATAAACAGAAATTATTTAAGTAAATTTGAAAATAAACAAGTACGGCTGATATTTGTTTCTTTAAGTCGAGTATATTTTGAACAAAGCAGAATATTCAGAGGTGTTACAAAGTGTTTCCCTATCCTCTAGCTTTACTGGGGCAGCACAGCAACTACTGTACAATAAAGTGGATCTGGGGAAGCAAACCTGTTGGGAAACCGTTTGGTAAAATTAGTTATTTGGGGCTAGATAAGGTGCCAGGCCTGGTTTGATATACGACCACGGGCTTGTGCAAAAATTAATGAATAGTTGAGAATAGTGAATAGAGAATAGTGCGGAGACAGGCTCCCAGGCCAAGAGGAGCCAAAGCCATGCCTTTAGTGCCACTTCAATCACTTAGGGCCACCAGACTCCCACCTGCCGAGCTCCCAGCTGGCACAAAGGCCCCGCTGACCCCGGGCTCGCGTTTTGGGCACACAACCAAGCGCTGGAGCCCGGCGGGCGAGCAGGGGAAGGGCGCTGCTGGCCCCTTCACCCCCCCGCGGCGCGGCCTTGGCCAACTGTCAGCCCATTTACCAGCACCGCGGCGCTTCCCTCTCCCCGGCGAGTAAAAACCGGGCGATTTTTATTTATTAAAAGGCAGAAAACCACGAGAACCAACCCTTTGCAGCGCCGCACCGCCCTCCTCACAAAAGATAAGGGATTTTCACACACGAACAGCAGCAGCACAACCCCCACCCCCCTCCCTCCACCCCCGGGTGCCCCCACCCCGGGGTGCCCACAGACAGCAGGGGGGGGACCCCGACTCGAAGCCCTCCCCCCCCCCCCCGCTGCCATGAGGGGCCGCCCGCCCGCCCGCCCGCCCGCCTCAACATGGCCACCCCCGCCGCGCCGCGTGAGCCGCCCGGCGCCGCCCGCGCCCCACAGCCCCGGGTGCCAGCGGGGAGAAGCGAGGGCAACGAGGGGATGAGGAGAAAGAGGAGAATGAGGAGGAGGAAGGCGAGGAGGAGGAGGATGAAGGAGGGGGGGGGGGAGGCGCGCGGCGGCGCAGCGCTCACCGGCTCCACGGTCGCCATCTTAGGTCGGTCCGGCCGCACCAGCGCCGCGGGGCGGGGAAGGGAAGGGAGGGGAGGGAGGGGGGGGGGGGGGGGAGGGAATCCGGCGATGCTATTGGCTGCCCCGGCGTCACGTGGGCCCGGCGGCCGTTCAGGGGAGTGGGGGGGGGAGGATGGCGCCGCCGGGCGCGGCGCGGTGGCTGATGGGAGTTGTAGGCATGGAGCTCCCCCCCCCCCCCCCTCGCTGCTGCCGCCGCCGCGTGGGGAGAGGCGGCCCCCGGGGGCTGAGGGGGGGAGGGATTTGGGAGCCCCCGGTGAGGCGGGCGCTGTCCCAAATCGCTGAGGGAAGGGCAGCTCGGTGCTCTGCATCGCCTGCCGCTCTTGTTCCGTGTGCCCCGGTTGTTCTGCGTGTTGTTTTGTGCTGCTTTTCGCTGCCCCACATGGATGCGCGGCAGCGTGGTGGGGCTTGCTGCGTGGTTACTGCGGTTGGAGGAGACCTCCGGGATCAGCTCCAACCGTCCCCTACCACCAATAATACCACCTACCGCCAAAAATATCACCCACCACCAATAATATCACCCACCACCACTGTCACCATGTCCCCAAGCACCACATCCAACCTCTCCTTGAACATCCCCAGGGACGGTGACTCCACCGCCTCCCCAGACAACCCGTCCCAACGCCTGAGCGCTCCTTCTGAGGAGAAATGTCTCCTCATTGCCAACCCAAACCTCCCCCAGCACAACTTGAGGCCATTCCCTCCGGTCCTATCACTATTTATCTGTGAGAGGAGGCCGAGGTGTGCTGGAGGAGGGCAGGGAGGAGTGCTGTCCACCCAAAGAACGAGCCAGCTTTGACAATGAAGGGTGCTGGACGCTTAAAAGTTAGGAATATGCTGACAAGCCCCGGACACCCAGCCCGATCCCCTAGGTCAGGGACTTGGTCAAAGCGTGCTGCAGGTCCCTCCAGCCCGTGTGTCACGGCAGCAGAAGCCAGCAATGTCCGTCCATTTCATCCCAGCACAGAAATGAAACCCAGGGTGTGCCGGCGGGGAAGGCACGGGCACACAACGCTACCAGCTGAGCACTTTGCTGGCAGATGAAGCACAGAAAATCACGGCTGGCAGACACGTGTCTCTGTCTGGCACAAAACAGGCTCTCCGCAGTTAATTCAGAGTGCCAGGAATCGTGCCTAGCTCCACAGACGTGCCTGCATGGGGGCAAGGGCTGCCAGGGCACTGCATCCCTTAAGGACAGCTCCTGTCGGCTCCCGCCCTCCTGGGGACATTGGTCTTTGTATCCCTAAGCCCCTCAGGCATTTTAAAGCACTGTGAGGCACACTGGGGCATGCTGTCCTCCAGCCAAATGTCTACCGCTTGGTGGGCCACCGAGCATTTTGGGTTTTAGCTGAGGTTGTGCTTGCACATAGTGGCCTTACAGATGTAAGATGTGTCATCTTCCCCTGATGTCTGAAACTAGAGGCAGGCCGACATCCAGCGTTCGTGTGTCAGTGACAACCATAAAGCTAGTTTACTAAAGGGCTACGTTTTTGGGAGAGCAATTGTTGTTTGTTCCTATCCTCAGAAAATAATATCTCTAAATACAGAATCCTTGGAGATGGCATCCTCTTAAAGAGGGGAGAAGACATAGGTGAAAGCGACTCATTTAAAAACTGAAAGGTCTTGACATTTTGCTGATGTTTTGCTTTTTGTTCCACTATTTTAGCTGTCCCAGTCCCATTCCACTGCCAGTTTGAAGTGTATTTCTAACCACAACTACAGGGGTTGCAACAGCTATATTTTCCCTAACCCTTGGCCCTCGATTAAATAAATTAGGAGTCCGGAGAAATTTATCCCAACCGCTGTGGAAGAAAAACATTGCTTTGCTGTGTGCAAATAGCAGGGTTCAGGTTCTCACAAAATGAGACCTACCACAGCTCAGATTTTTGATGGTTTCACAGGAGATCAAAAGATGTCAAGGTTCCACCCCTAATTTACCCCTAATTTACAAGGAGGGTCTAAAAATTAAATGGAATGATTTTTAGAAATAAGATCCTCACACAGTACAGTGAGACCCATATTTTAGACGGCTGGTCATGATCAAAAATGACACCCAATCAGATGAACAGTAGAAACAGCAGGAGGAGAGGGATAACGCTATGTTTGAGCTCTCACTTGGTTCCATGGTAAAAGTCTGTAGCAGTGCAAAATTCCTGCGAGCCTCCAGAAAGAGACATTTCATTTTCCTTTTGAAATGCTCCTGTCACAGAAAGTCTGGTATGGGATCTGCATGCGTCCATTCTGCTTTACCTGCTAGACTTCGTTAGCAAGTAGGGTGTTTTCAGGCTTTGAGACTGAGTTCATTCATGCACGTTCATGCAGCATCCCTTTTCTCAGGAACCTAGAAGTGGAGCTACAACTAGAGGAACGGAGGGTTTGTAGTTATTGTGGTTAGAATGCTTTCAGTTCCCCCTAGAAATCTACCTTTGAAAGCTCTCTTCCTTGAAATCACTTTCCAGAACTAGCACAGTATTGCTCCTCTCATGACAGAGTAAGACATTAGTGTTAAGAAAAGAGCAGGTTAAGGAAGGTGATAGAGGGACTGAGCTGCACTTTACTCATCACCAAGACTTAGAGACAGGTATTTAAGGAAGGTGTTGGGAATAGGTGAGAAAAACAACTGTTTAGCTGTTGCTAAGTAATGTGAGATTGGAAATAAATACTCCAGGTGCTGCAGCTAGGCTTGCATTCCCATGTCCAAGCAGATGAGTTCCCTGTACATGCAGCGAGGCTATACAAGCCCCTCTTTTCAACATGCAGGTTGACCTCGGGGAATTCAGTACATTTGTAAGGCAGAATTTTCCTCTGTGAAGTCATGTTGGTCCTACCAAGTCAATCATACTTATCCAGACATCCAGCTGTCAGGCCCCCTATCTTCCATGCAACTCTTTTTAAAAGTTGACATTGTATTTGCCACCCTGCATACAATGGGTATCGTTATATTTTTCAAAGTGTAGTTTCACACACTTGCTAGTAACTTCCCTCTGGTCCTAATGGTTTCGGTACTGTCCATTTCATCAGATTTATCCACTCTGTCTTCAAAATCCCTTCCATTTCCAGGAAGGTGAAACTACTGGTGAGTTTCTCACCAAGGTTTCCAGTTTCCTCCTGGTGAAAACTGACTCAAATAGTTTATAAACTTCTCTGCAATGGCATGTTTTCTTTGAGTGCTCTGTTAATACCATGGTTATCGATTCGTACAGCAGAATTCTGGAAGGCTTCCTGTTTCTAATGACCGAAGAAAGATTTATTAGTAGCATTGATTCCTTTTGGAAGGAGCCAATCTTACTGTTTTCTTACATCTAATCTGCAGGAATCTATGTTTCCTTCTATTTTTTTTTTTATTTTATTTTATTTCTTGGAGTATTACTGAACATTTTAAAAAGATGTCTCCTTGTGTCTAACAACCTTCCTTATCCTGCTGTTTACCTATGCTGTCTCCCCTTTGTGCGTTCTCAACCCTTAATAATCCAAGTGTGTACAGACCTTTTGTTTCCAACACGTGTATTTCACATCTAGACATAACATTTGTACAATCTACATACAAGCAATGAGGTCTCCTGTACCTGTTGAACCTTCTTCCCTTGCTGACCAAGCCGCTTTTCCTTGGCATTTCACTATTAGTGAAACTGACCCAACGCTGGGTTAGTTAACTACAGAACAACTCAGTCATTTTTTGTACTCTTCTATCATCTCCCTCTTTAGGCCTGATGTTAACCTCTGCAGATACAATTTCATTTCTAATAATGAGTTTGTTAATTGGATTGATCAAAAGAGCTGCTTTTCCAACCCCAAGCTGTTTTTTACAGGGAGGTGGACTTCCTGTCACTCCAATATCTTGACACCAGACCAAAAAAACCTGCCTGGCTCTAACTCCCATGAGGGCAGTGGTACTTTGAGACTGTTTTTGGAAGAATATTTCCAGAAGTTCAAGTAAATCCAAGTCCACAGAGACACTGTGCCAGCAGAAAAGTACCAGGAAGGGCTTAAAGTACTCAGGCAAATGCCTTGGCTTTAGAACTAAGGATTTTCTTTATGGGACTCCAGACAGAGGGTGTGTATGTGAATGTTTTAATAAAAAAATATCTATCACTGGCAAAATCAGTACAAAGTCCTGAAGAGGGGCCGTGGTCTCCAAGTCAAGGTTAGTTTAGGGTATAGCATTTGATACCTAAGGAGTGGTTTAGGGCATCGTATTTTATTGCTGTTTCTTTATTACTAGGAGAAGCAATAAAGCTGTCTGCCCCTACATTTCTTTGTGGACCACTGAATAGTCATCATTTTTCACCAAAATGTTTTGGCACAGTAAGTTTTCTGCTGCATTCTTTCCACCATTGAATTCACGTTAGTGTTATGATTTGGTTTCATTTAATCAAGGGAGAGGGCTCAATGAAGCAGTGTGTTATCTGCCACCTGGTGTCTATAAATAAAAACACAACAAAAATATGTTGACGTTCTTAATCTTTTATAATACTGTTTTAAAAATAAATCCTGAACAGAAATTTCACAAGAAAATAACTCGGGCATGTCTTCCTAGTGATAAAACAGAAATCTAGTACAAAAATAATTCTCCATATGATGTAGAATGTTAACTCACGGTGGCAAAAGAACATCATCTATTAAATTTGTACATTTAGAAGGTATGTCAGTACATTCAGAAGCATTACTTTCTTGCCTGGTGACATGCTCTTGATTTTATATGCTTTATAATGTTTGGTTCCTAGTAATTGTTTACAGACTGTTTAATGTGAATATGGTAATTAATGAGCCTCCCTATATATTTGCCTAATATGCTGCCAGATAGATCTGATATTCCATTTTACTTGTTTGGCAACCATGCACATGCTTTGACTGCCTCTGTTTTAATCCTGCCTTTAAGCCTCTTAACATAGATAAAGATAATCCATCCCGAATCCTCTTCTTTGCTGATCATTTTCTCTTCAGCTTCTTTTGTGTTTGTGTTTTCATCCTCAATGAACCAAGTGTACAGAACTATGTTTTAGAGCCTTAAGTATCATTTTACTGGAAAGAAATGTTAACGTGTGGTAACCACCACATTGTACTGATGTCATATTGCATGTGGCTTTGTTCATTTTTCTTATGAGAACGCAGCATTAACCACATGAAGCCCCCTAAAAGACAGGTAGGCATACTAACAGTTTTGAATAAGATGGATAAATATAGCACAACTGAGTTCAGAACATGGCCAAGCAAACAAGTAAGCACATGTCGTGATTTGGTACATATTTTTCTTTGATTCGTTGAGTTAAAGAGGTGCAATGCCTCTAAAGATGACATCAGAAGTTATCCAGCAATGTACAGCAATGAGAGGATTATGAATTACAGTAATTTTTTCTTTAAATTCATTGACATAGGAATCCTTAAAAACCTCAAAGTGGCATGGCTACCTTGCGCAGTGACATCGTCTTCAAGCTAAAAGGAAAATCAATATACAAGGCAAAGAGGTATCATAGTTACATCCACAAAATCATACCTTTTGACGTTGCTTTAGGAAACAAAAGAATGGTCTGAAGTAAAGAAGTGTTAAACGCCTCTGCTTCAGTAATCCTTGCGCACTTCAGAGCTCCATCAGTTTTCAGTGTGAATTTAAGCAGCCGTTAGGAACTTCTGTTTCATTCTGCAAAGCATGGCATCAAAGTCAGAGGCACGCAAGCCTAAGTTCTAATTAACTTTCACACCTGTACCTCACTGATTGGAGTGGAAATGTATCAGATCACTCACATCACTAATCTCATCTTTTTAGTTTGTTTTTGAAACCTAAAAATAGAAAAAAATTGTAATGTCTCATAAGCATTGTCCATGCTATGTAAAGTGGAAAGAAAATATTGTTAGTATTTTACTGCTGCTAAGTCTGTTTCCTTATGACCTTGACTTCAGTGACAAAAGCTGAAGTATGAAATCCACGTTGCCATCAGTATAAGATTCCTGTTGAATTTTCTTACAGTACCATATTACAGAATAAAAGTCTTTCTCACCTCAAGAAACATCTGCGGATTCTTCCAACTATCATCAGCAGTGGACTTGTTCTCTTTAAAACCTTTATCTTGGTGCTTAAATAGGAATGTTTTTTTATAAAGCATCATTTTATTAAAAAAGATGCAGCTTGTTTTCCTTTGTTCTTGTTATATGAGAAACAACAGGTTTCATATACACACACTGAAAGATGCTAAGATTACTGGATACCAGAAAAGTGGTCTTGAATTCAGAGAAAACCATTCTGAAATCACAGCAGAAATTATATGAACATCACTGTATGAACACTGCAGAAGGCAGCGTTTACTTATGCAAACATAATGAAACTGAAGGATGTGCAGGATCTTCCTTCCAACCACAACTAGAGAAGACACTCTTGGAACTGCCTCTGAATACACATGCTCCATTACGAATTGTGGTTGCAATGGGCCTTTCAGCAATTTAATTTGCATCTCCTCTAATGGAAGGAACAAGATTGATTCAGGAGCTTACAACGAATTGCAGCATCTTTTGGCCCACAGAATCAGACAGGCTTTGAAATCCCACATCATTTTTATTTAAAAAGGAAAAACGGAGACAGAAATTTCTTTAATGCAACTGTTAATTTACGAAGAATGTTTACAGTCTTTTTTTTTTTGTGGTCATCTTTCAAATATTTGTCTTTGTGTGCACTGGTGATGGTTTTGCTATTTCTCTTTCTTACATGCACATATGGATACACGGAGCTGTTGCATTGGGTATGGGAATCCCAGTAAGTGCCTGCGCCATCTGGCCAAGCCATAGTTCATATTTGCATGTGCTCTAGTGCCTGGGTGGTATTTTTTTTTTCATTGTTTCAGCTATCACTAAACAAAGAGTCATTTAATTGGGTCTTCAATGAGCCTCAACAGAAGACTGCTGCTATACCCAAGAGCTTCAGTGGGAAAGCACAATTACCCACCCCCTACTACCACAACATACAGAAGCAAAGTGACAAGGGGATCCATGAGCTAAGGCACTCTCTTAATTAAGTAATGTCAAATTCAGTGGTCATTTTCTTCCTAAACAGCAGCTGTCTCAGTTGCCAGCTGTGCCTGCTTTTTGACTATGTGACCCATGAGACATTGCTGACCTCTCCTCCTGCCCTCGTTTGCTAACCTCACTCACCCAGCCCTGCATCACTTCGGAGGAGTTCCGAGGGCAGCAGGAGTACAGCGTGGACATAAATCGCGGATCACGAACGGGCTACACAATTTCCAACTCACACGCACCTCTTGTGTGTGTTTGTGCGTGACACCAGGGGACAGGCAGCTAGAAGGTGACGTGAAAAGCCTGACAGAGAAAAAAGTACTCAAGGAAGGTCACAGCAAAGGTCAGTGGAATTGCCTGGTGAGAGTAAGCAAACCACCAGATAACGGGAGATGGCAGTGGATGGGCCTCCAGGAGGCGTGAATCAGTTCACTTATCAAAGCAGAAAATCAAGGCCAAACCGGGAAATCATAAGCACTGAAACACCACATACGCCATATAATTTTCATATGGGGAAAATAAGATAAGGCTGTTTAAAAAGCCCTAAAGTCACAACAACAAAAAGAAATCTTAGGCCAAATCTTTCAGAACTTGCTATCCAAGGTTGATCCACAAACGTGGTTTGTGTTATCTCCAAACACTGAGAAGAACAAATAAGTAACTTCATCAGTTCCTCAATGAGGGAGCTCACTGTTCTAACTAAATACATTTTAAAAATTATTTTATTAGCTTATGCATCATTGGCTTCTCCAAGTAAGCAGTGAAACATTATGCTTTTATTTTGAGCTTCAGAAATGCAGCAAATAAATGAAACGAAGTAGCAGAAGGAACCCTGCCTACTAGCTAGAAAGGGGGGTCCTCTTTTATGTTCCTAACCTGCATCATTGTCAACCGCTACAAAATACATCCAGTAAGGGTACTGAGAGATATAATTTATTCCCACTTGTGAAGTTACACTCAGACATGAAATTAAATGCGATTTAAATACTCATAAAATGTAGTGAAGTATGCAAAATTACTAATGATGATCATAGTGAAATCTCATCAAGAAGCAAAGGATGGCATTTGAGCGGAGTGCACTGGACTAGATCAACCAGAGCGCTTCAGGTTTTTTATACCATGCCAGTGACTCACAGTACTTGTAAACCCTGCTCAGCCAGGTAAACGATGCCTACAGCTCCTCAGGGTTCTTTACACGGCACGAAGTGGCAACTCAGGTGTACAAAGGCATCTGTCCTACGTTGCTTGGTAGCTCGATTCGCTGGTTACATGCCAAAGGAGCACTGATTTTTCATGGGCTGCACTCAATGCAATACCTGCTAGCACCATTTATCATGTAAGAGTGATTGTGCCCAATCAATAACATTCTGCTTTAAAAAGGTTAAGCCAAGATTTTAATAATGGTTTGGACTTGGAACGTGTGAAGTCGGGTTGTGAATGAGTCCTTTAAAGATACTTCATGACGTTGGTTGCCTATCTTTGGAATCTGGACCTAAATGCTGGCACAACATGAGCTGCATAAATCAACACGTGGCTATTTTTACCTGTTGAAGAAAATAAGAGTTGTAATCTTTGTATTTTAAAAGCTTCCTAGGAACACTTACTAATTCACTCTCACGCCATTCTCTTTCTACAAAAAAAATAGGCTGATACAAATATTATCGATGCTAGAGAAATGAAGGCAAGGATTGTCAGATGAATTCACAAAGACGAGTGCCCACCTGTGATTAAAATTGAGTAATAGGATGGTATCAAATTCCTTTGGTAGTTTGACACTTTGTGTGACTTGCTAGTGCGAGTGTTTATCACACAACAAACTAGGATTAAATCCTGTCTTATCTGTCACTTGGTCTTGTAATCAGCTGGACTACTTACTCCATTTTTACCTATTGACATAAGACAGCGAGGACATCTGTGTGAATACAGGTACTCTGATAAACTAATCAGATATATGTTTTTTTTGTTGTTGTTGTTCTGGATTTAGTAAATGGAAATTTTCACTTAACCTCTATGCCTAGGCTTTTATTATTATTATTATTATTATTATTAAAAAACAGTTCCAGAACACCAAAGGGAACAGAACACAGTAAAATTGTAGAAAATCCTGAAATTCTAGCTTGGATTTTGATTTGCACTGTCTGGGAAGCTATCTGGATGCCAGGAAATGGGAATATTTTGTGTACCAAGATCAGGAAATAAATCAGTGCCGTTTCATTGAACTCAGTGAAGTTGAAGCAGGCTTCATTACACCACAAGAGCATCTGATCCTGCAGTTTTGACTGAAATAACAGGCTGTGTCTGCCAGCTAGTGGGAAGACAATAGAGATTTGAACAAGGAGTGGGATCCCAGTACTAATGGCTGGATCTTGCAAACATGTGCTCTGAAGTCTTTTGCAGTGATTCTCCTACTCAACAGACATCTCGCTGTGTTCATTATAAAAAGCAACTTCCTCTTGACACACAAACCAGTAAAAAGCGTCTCGCATTGATGTTGGAGATATTTTAGTACATACGGAGAATAGTTTTGACATTGACATTCAGAGAACATAAACACGATTAGCTCTATAGGCACAGGTGGTATCTTTTTTGAGATCAACTCACGTAAATGGGAGAATGGATGGGACTAATACATAATAACATGTGTATTAGTCAAAGATTTTATGTGATATAAAGAGATCATTTATCTTTAATCTTTCTCTTTCCAGGAAGAAAACTGGCATTCTTCTGGTAATACCGCTGTGACTCTGCAGCCTATTTTTCTAATTTTAGTTACTGCCCTACTGACTAGTGAATGCGACAGCTTTGTCTCTCCGAATGAGGGCTACAAACACAAGGAATTATTATAGGCTACGGAGTCCGACAGACTAAAATCCCATGCCGTCATAAGAAATTTAATAAGGTGTGACCAAAGAATCAAATTGAAAATACAGCCTCACTGGTGCGAAACACAAGGGATAAGGGCCAGGAGCCTCCTTTGGAAGAAGAGCTGGAAACACATGCAGTTGACTCGAGTGCAGGTTTCAAGCGAAGCTATTAAAATGCCCAGCACACGCATCTTTGGATCCTGATGAGTAAGGAATGGCAACACCAGCACTTATCATAAATGATCTTTGTGAATTAATTGTGGGGATGTGGGCGCCTGGTTTCTGCTCTTACCTCTGCCACCGCTTTGCTGGGTGGTTTTGCCACTGGGTCGCCCGTCGCTGCGGTTCCACAAGCCCACCTGCAAGACACGGAGGGGCAGCACCTCCACACCCCGACACTTATTTTTCATTTTTTGTTAATTTTGGGGGGCACCTGGCCGCCCGCACGGCGGGACCCCGGCGGGCTAACCTCCGCCACCTCAGGGCTGCCCGCTGCGGCCGCTCCCTCCCTGCGCCGCCATGAGGCGACCCGGGAGGAGAAGCGAGGGAAGAAAAGAAAGGAAAGGAAGGGAAAGGAAGGAAAGGGAAGGGAAAAGAAGGGAAAGAGGGCGGCACAGCGGCGGCTCCGCCTGCCCCGAGCCGGCAGCTCCTCCCTCAGCTCGCCGCGCCGCGCCTGTGGCAGGCGGGCAGCATGGCGGCCGTGGAGAGCCGCGTCTGCGAGACCGCCGGCTGCAGCAGCGAGGCCAAGCTGCAGTGCCCCACCTGCCTCAAGCTGGGCATCCAGGGCTCCTACTTCTGCTCTCAGGTGAGGGCATTGCCCCTGCTCCCCCCCGCGGCGGGGGGATGCGGAGGTGGGGGTGTAGGTGGGGGTGTTCATGGGGTGGGGGGGGACCCGTGCGCGGGTGGGTGCCCGGGGCTCGCCGCCGCCGCCGCCCCGGGGCTGGTCCCGCTGAGGGAGCGGGGCGCCTCCGTCCCTCCTCGTCCCATGGAGGGTCCCTTTGGGGGACCCCCTTTTGTTTTTTTGGGGCTCGACGGGGCTAAACGAGGCGTGCTGCTCCGTGTGCCTCTGCGGCTGCAGCAGCACGGACTTGTTGCTCTGCCCAGCAGCTTTGCGGGGTCCTCTGGCGAGGCGAGGGCTCCCCGGGGACACGGGTCGGCGCCTTGCTTTTTTTTTATTTGCCTTTAAACGCCCCTGGATGGGCTGCTTTCAGGCTGCCAGGCGAGGAGATTCAGGTTAGGCCAGTTGTCATTTAACCATCAACTTCGGCGAAATGCTTTCTGCAGGCCTCGGCTGCCCTCGTTATTGCCTCGGCGGTGAGATGGTGAGGGCCATCGGTTAAGCAGGAAGGGCTGCCCGATGTCTGAGCACGGCTTTTTTTATTTATTCTATTTGAATTACCTGAAAATGCAGAGCAAAATATGCATCTTAAGACTTTGAGCCCTCTATGCGTGCTGCTCCTCTCAGCAGCAAGTGAGGAGCTGTGATCCAGAGACCGGCAGCGCAGCTCCCTTCACGAAGTATAATTTGGGGTAAAACCACCCAAGTTTGGTAGATACCAGAAGCGTTTAGTCGCATCAGCTAGAGGAACTTCCTGATCTAGTAAAAAAAAAAAAAAAAAAAAGTCACTTCTGAGTCAGGATATGAACCAGTAGTTAGCGTTTGCATGGGACCTGGGGAGAGCTTCCCACGTGCGCCTCACGCGCCCGCTTCTGGGGCTTTCCCCTCCAGCCCAAATTTTGCCGGCTGCAGCCCCAAATTTCGCCGACAGGCCTGTGTGGGAGGTTCCAGTGATATCTTCGCTCCCCTCTGTCCCTTCCCCAGCTCAGCACATTTGTGCACGACGTGGAGATCCTGCTCGTCTGTCCGCTAGGTTTAATGCTGTTGAAATAGCTGCTACTGCTGTAAGGTAAAACTACTGGAAATGTTTACTGGCTTGTTAAAATAGGCTGCTGGATGACTGACTACTTGTAAAGCTGTCTTGCCTAGGCAGTAAAACACTGAACTGGGAATCCCGCTTTCCTTAGTTCTGGGAGACCTTGGGTGTTTTGTTTCTCCTCGTTCCTTTGATCAGTCAAGCAGGGAGGCATAGCTACTCCCCATATGAAAGGTGCTTTGAAATTTTGGGGTGAAGCGTCTCATGGAAGAAAGAAGGAAGCTAACAGCTGCCCGTTCCCATGATGTGCAAAAGATGTCACTCACTAAGAGAGGAGTCCTCATGTTCAGCCCACAGTGAGGAGCTTCGGTCCCCCTTAGTCTTGTGCATCATCCGATGGAGGAGATGGCATCTTGGGGGCACCAGGTACCGTCAGGAAGGTAGGTGAGGTGCTGCTGACAACTGCCTGGCTGTTTACACACGCACTGAGAGGCTTATCATCGCTCAGCAAAGGAGTCTTCAAGGCCAGGAAATTTTCTCTGAACTTCCAGCAGGTTTCAGCCAATAGTACTGGAATGGGTAGCATTTGGGAAACTTTTCCAAAGGTTTCTCCGAAGTGGTTTCCTATCCATTGAGGCATTACACGCATGAAAAGCTGTTTGATAAGCTAGTAAGTGGAACTGGGATGTTACTCCATGGTGCAGCCTGCGTACCTGAAGGCCTGGTCCTGTCCCCTCCCTCCAAGGCTGCAGGTTTCCACCCATTCCATTCAGCTGGACCTGACTCTTTGGTGAGCCATTCCGGGGGTTTTTAGGATTTTTTTTTATTTTTATTTTTTAAATGGAGCAACAGCAGTTGCATGAAGTTTTCTGCTGGTTCAGCTTCCCACGGCTTTGTGCTGCAGGATCAGAGAACACCAGTGCTTCAGGACAGTGCAGCCTGAGGGCAGGCATGTCCATTGCACCCAGTTTGGCACAGCTGGAAAGTCAGCCCCTCCTTTTTGAACACCGAGGTGTCAGCTACACCCATGCTGCGTGCTACGTGCTGCGGTAATTAATCTGCCTGAAGCCTGCAATAGCTTGTTCATACAGCCAAGGCTCCGATAAGAGCTAAAATCAAATTTGTGGGAGTTCATTTCTCTGGTGCTGAGAATAAACTATAGAAAAGTGTGAGCTACTCTAGCAGGTAGACAATGGTTTGGACAGCATGGGACTGAGAATCTTCGTGTAGTGAGGAAGTGTTCTTAGGATTTATTAAACGTTATTTTTCATCACTGCTCGTGGAGAATTGGATTGAACTTCTCATGTAAATTGTACCAGGACAGCGATTTCCCTGGTGGATTTATCATTCGTGCTCCTCCTTTCCTCAATAAAGGGCATCATTCTAGCCATTTATTTTCCCCCTTCTGTATCAAAAAGAGGACATCTCAACAACATGCCCTGGAAGTGCTTTCTCTGAAGCATTTGACCTCCTCGGAAATGCCTTCGAGCTGCTCCATTTGACCTGGGAGTGGGGTGTTGTGCACCTTGTCACCGGGGAACGCTGTTGAAGGTTGGGGTTGGGGTGGAAAAGGGGCTGAGGATGCCGAGTCCTGCCCTAACAGTGGGGTTTTGAACTGGTAATAGAGGCGAGGTAAAGACAGCTCCTAGTAGCAGAGGAGCTGTAGCAGTGTGTTGAACGCTGGCTTTTTTTTTTTTCCCCTTCCTTTCAGCCCAAGGGATAATGAGAGGGAATATTCTACTGAGGAATTCTGTCTGCTATTAACCTTTGATACCATCTTCATTTAGCCTAGTAAATCAGGTCCTGTCGCCACCAGCTATCTTTCACTGTCTTGCTTTCTCTTTTGTAGAGACTTGCAACAGCGTTGCATGGGTTTATCAGCACAACAGGCTCAATTACTGTATCTCCTGAACCTGGAAATAACGCAGGTGTCCAGCATGGCATCTCAAGCCTGGCGTTGCTCTTCCTAAGATGAATTTGCAGTTGCAAAATTTGCCTTCTTAGGTACACGTCACTCGTGTGTAAATTGTACGTAGCGTTTTGGTCTCGGTCATTTCAGAAAAATTGGGGTCTTGAAGGTCAGCTCCAGGCTCCCGGGCAGGCTGAGCTGGGTTCAATGCACTGAAAGGCCCGTCCAGTTTGAATTTCTCGTGCTGGTTGTTCCTTCGCTGCTCCCAGAAGCTGGTGCCATGCTCGTGCATGGTATCACAGAGGCTCGTTCAGCACCTAGAAGAGCAGAGCTGGGCGTGCTAAAGGCACCTGTTTTACCAGCCAGTGCAGCAGCAATCGCAGCCCTCGAGGCTCTTGTCTTTGCGGGTGAGCTGTGAGGTTAATCTGTGCCATGTTACATATGTAGCACTGATAACCTGATATTTTTTTTTATAACCTAAATGCCACACTCAAGGGTTTTGTTGTGTTTTGTTGGCATACCTTAAAGGTGGTTGGGTTAAAAACCGGTTCTCCTTAAGTAAAATCGCACGATCCTGGATTAATTCAGGGACAATTTCACCTTCCAAAGGGCACTTTAAAACTGTACTTAAAAAAAAAAAATAAATCACTCGGAATATTTTTAAATGCACCGTCCTGCTTGGCACTGCTTCCTAGACATTTGCCTAACTATTACAGCTCGGGGTGTGATGACATGCAGAGTGCCAGCCAGTCTGTCCCCGCAGTCTCAATTCCAGCTGTCTTTTTTTGCTGCAGAATATTTTTTTGCTGTCTTTCTGGAAATTCAGCTCCGGGGCTCTAAATGGTGAGCGCGGCGAAGTCAGGAATGAGCTGGAGTTCCCCGAAACTGTCCCGGCGTACCTGAGGGGACGAGGAGCCTGGAGGGGAAAGCAGCAGCCCTAAGGATGGAAATCGCTGCGGGATTGAAATTCTTTCAATGGCTGGTGTTTTTTAAAGCCAGAGGCATTTGGTAGTGACCTCTGTGTTCACACAAAAATGCTCTATACTGTAAAACAAATTCTGCCAGGCTGCGTGCTGCTGTCAGTGTCATCCAGGAGGTGCTGGACTGAGTCCTCGAGGTGCAAATCATTTAGAGCAATAGCTTGGCTTCCATGAGCTGGTCCAAGAGTCTTTCCAGAGCATAACGTGATTGTGTTACCTCCTGGTAAGTGCACAGCTTCTGGCAAACATTGGATCGAGGTCAGAGATGTTGCTAAAGGTTTAAATATGTGAATGGTCTTTAGCTAAAAGTTGCAGTTGAGTTTCTCTTGCTGACAGCCTGGCTGTACGCAGGGTTCGACCTCTCACTTTGCACAGTCCTCTGTCCTGATTGCTACGTGGAAAACACATGAAATAGAAAGATCAATGCTCTAAGTGATGGGGTGGGGTATTAATATCAGGATATTAATGGATATTGTAACGTTTGAAATAAAATGCAGGCAGGCTTCCAAGAAGCTCGGGGCCAAAACTGTGTTATTCCTGCGTGCTTTCCCTTGGAAGCTACTTAATGTTTTCAAACGTAGCCATATGAAGCCGGTCTTCTTTTTTTTTTTTTTTTTGACAACATTAGAAAGGAGTCGTGTTCACTTCTTCATCTCAATATTGAAATTCACCCTGGGTGCTTTCTTTATTTAGTCATTGACAGTTTTCTGTCTCGATCCGCGTATGGCACAGGAGCACGGAAGGCTCGTTAGAGGCAGGGATGCTAATAGGAAGATGGCAGTGAGCGTCTGGGCAGGGGAGGCTCAGCAACAGGCAGCATTTTCTCCAGCAAATTCTCCACAGAGTGGCCCAGATGGTGGCGAAGAGTGGCTTTCTTCCACGGCTTGTCAGGAAGCCTGCTGTCAAGGTGAGGGTGTGTGCAGCACGCCGTGGCACACCGACGGTGCTTTGTAGCCCCAGCTACGATTCTTGGTTTGGTTTTCACACCTGGTTTGGGTTGGTGTTGTGTATGTTAGGCTCAATCAGTCGTTGGCTCTGGGCCGTGTTTGTATGATGATGTTTCAGCCACTAGTACTGTCCTTCCTAGGAAAGGAAAACCTCCTGCCCGTGTCTTCAGAACAAGCTCAGCATTATCGTAAATAACCGGAATTAGCAGTTTTCTGAGGGTTGTCTTGTGTACACACAGCCATTGAATTTCACTTCTGTCTATAAAAATAATCAATTTCCTAGTCAGCATCTTAAAGGATCGCCTTTAAATGCCTACTTCAGCAGCTTTTTTGTTTCCATCTCTCCTTTTTTCCATGCCTTTCCCTCACCTCGGTCTTCCATTTCCACCTGCCCCGCTGCTCACTCATTATTCACTGCATGAGCTGCTCTGTGCGTGCTTGGGGGGAAAAGGGAAAAACACAAACCCCTTCCCGTGCACTCTTTCCTTGCTTTCCATTTCAACTTCATTTTGTTGTGGCTGTGATTAACATTTCCCATTTCCATGCAGTAGCTCTCAGGCTTTTTCCCCACCTTAATCTCTTTAATTTGTTCCCCCGTGACCACGCTGATTGACCTCCGCTGCTTTCTTACGCTGGGGAAGGAGGCAGAAGGGACGCAGTCAGCAGGAGGAGATGGCTCCTTGTAGGAGCCAGGAGAGGATCACCCTGACCACTGCAACGCCACCACGTCAGGCGTGGAGACAGGCCAGGTGAACTCCTACCTCTGTGCCCCTGAACATCGCAACATCTCGGCCAGCCACGGTGTTTAGTTACTCCTCGAGTTGATCAGGGGACGATATTTAGTAGATAGGATGAGATCAGCGTGTTTCATTTGGGTGGGCGCATCTGTTTGCCTGTGCTTTCTGACTGTTTTGGCTCATTAGCTGTTGCAAGCGGTATTTTCTGGTGCAGAGACTGGCAGTGAAAGTAGCATTTACTGCATGTTGCTACAAAGGTTAGTAAACTCCATATTTTGGTATTTTAAAATACATTTGCTTCTCAGTTTCCTGGGAGTGATGTGTCTGTCCAGGATAAGGCTATTTATTTATTTTTTTTTCTTTGCAATTCTAGGAATGCTTTAAGGGAAGCTGGGCTACTCACAAGTTACTACACAAGAAAGCAAGTAAGTTGCTTTTATTTTATTATCTCTTTTAATATTCTGTTTTGAATGTGCCTATAGAAAACTGTTCTTTTTTTTTGTGCATTTGCTCCCCCTCATAATTCAGCATCATCGTGTTTGATTTAATGTAGCTTCAAAATAAAGTGCCTGCGTATGAGTACTGGTGGCAGAGCAGCACGGTGCAATTTGCTTTGCATCTTTCCACACCTAAGTGTGTGGTTGTGCCTGGAGTAGTGCATCCAGTCCTGGTTTCCCCAGTACAGGAGAGATGTGGGTGTACCAGAGAGAGTCCAGCAAATGGCCGTGACGAGGGCCAAGGGACTGGAGCACTTCTTTTCCGAGGCAAGGCTGAGAGAGCTGGGGCTGTGATTCTGTGCCAAGAAGTGATAAGGATTTTTCCAAGATATCTGGCATTGTGTTTGGCATATCTGAAATTGTGCTCAGTTCCCGGCAATCTGCAGATTAGATACATCTCAGAGTAAAAATGTACAATTTCAGAGACCACGTGTGGTACAGAAATCCCAATTTCTGTTCCATTTTTGCCTAACATATTCCTTGAGCCAAATTACCAGGTATGTGAAGAGAAAGAGAGAGCTCCTGACACAGAGGACAAAGACAACAATAAACCACGACGATGAGGCCCGTCAACTTGTACCAAACTTGTACCATTCTGATGCCTGGTGAAGTAAGAGGCACCACTTGCATTCTCTATCCCGTTACTCTGCAGCAGTATGAATACGAAGTTGTCTTCGTGTTCAGTATGATAATTCTGGTAATCCTCTGGTGCAGTCCTCTAATGCTGTTGTTTATCTGACAGAGAATTTTTTGACGATACCGCCAAATCCACGATCTTGTTGGCTTCCTGGATAACTGCAGGATAAGCTCAGCATGAGTGGTCTCGGCTCTGGTAGCCCTCAAGCCCTCAGTGTCACAAATTACTGAAGCATCTCAAAGGAATCTCAAATATGCCTTCACGATAACTTTAGCTTTTTAGATTATTTCTCAGTGGTTTGTCTAAACCGGATGTCAGGCGGGCAGGTGGCTCAGAAGTCAGCCCTGGAGACTGAGAAATTTATATTAGGACTTGCTGTGTTAGAGTTCTTGCCATTTCTTCATTCTTGTGAGATATGAAAAGGGAAAACAAACTCAAGCTATCAGGTTGTGAGTTAAAGATTAACGCTGCCAAGCTCTTCCTTTACCCTTGCCTCCTCCTTCCAAGTAAATCTTTTTTTTTTTTTTTTTCCCCTTTTATTTTTCTCCTTTTGGAAATGCCCAGGATCAACTTGCTTCAATCCTCCACGTTAAAACCGTCAGATCTGGAGGGGTAGCAGGCTCCCAGTCTAAAACTGGTTGTTGGATACCCTCCTCCTCACCCCAGGTCATTTCTGTCACTGAATCAGGAGAAAATCCCAGACAAGCAGTCTTCGTCTGCAGTGCCAGATTGCTAATTGAAGGGATAATGAGGGTTTCTGTAGAAATATGCTCATCTCCCAAGAATGAAAAGAAGCACAGAACTATGTTTTAGAGCCACAAACGAAGAACGAATCAGGTAGCTATTACACTGCCTTCGTGCCTGCACTACTGCTGTCCTGACAATCCACGGTGTGCTGCTGAGAAAAGATGAGGTTGGCAGGCTGTGGTTTTTTTTTGAATGTGAAAAACTTGATCAAAAAATAAAATGAGGATTACGACCTACACTTTTATCTATCAGTAGTATCAAAACCAACAACAAAAAACCCACCAGAATGAATGTCAGCTTTATCTACCTTCTGGTTGCCTTCTGGACCCCACGGTTCTTGGTAGGACTGATCTTGCTGTTGTGTTTGTTTGTTTGTTTCTTTTCAGAAGATGAAAAAGCTAAACATGAAGTTTCCTCCTGGATGCTGGAAGGTGACGTTAACACAAATCCCTGGTCTGGTTATCGATATACTGGGAAACTCAGGCCACATTATCCCCTGGTAAGTGTTCAGTGGCACTCTGCACTCCAGCACTGCAGGAAAAGGTGCAGGTTACGTTCTGTAACAACTGATGGACCAGAAGTCCTGACCTGATTGCCTTCCATATTTTAGCTGAAGGAGGAAAGCTTCTTTATCAGTCTGAACCTTATGGGAAGGACGTGTATGACTGTTATTATCGTGGCTCATTTTTAGTGAACTTGATCTAGGTCTTGGTATATTTAAAATGAAGCAAAAGCCTGTGAGAGAACGCGCAGCAGTTCATGCCTTTTGGCTGTATGTTTTGACATTTATTCTGCAAAAAGCTGCTGATAGTTAAGATGGTGTCTTCTAGCTGTCTGCTGCTCTTACCAATGATGAAGCAGTCTGTTTCAGAAAAAAAAAAATCAGGGGGTTAATTTAGAATTGAAATAAATAGTTTGATATAATTGTATATAAATGGTTTGAAATAAGCAGATGAAACAGAGCATGTAGTAACTTCCAGCACTGGAATGGTGAAGGACAGCTGAGGTCAGCAACATCTTCAGAGTTGAAAGGTGGGTTTAGAAGACAGTATAGCTGTATTTTTAAAATCAGTACAAGTTTGTACATGGAATAAGCCAAAACTTTTACAGAATTAATGGCATTTTATTTACATGTGACTTTTCTAATTGGCCTCTATTAGAAATCCTGCCCCTGTGGCATCCTCTCCATAGCATCTGTTACAGGCTCAGAGCAGAGACTAACAGAGCCTGAGCCCATGTGTGTGTCTTTGTGTCCTTGGAGAATTTTGTTTTTGTTTTTGGATATGACACTGGCCAAGTAATTTACTAGTGTTGCTGCTGAGCATTTGCTTTTTTTGTCTCCTGACTCCTGTAGGATTGATGTATATGAAATAATAAAAAGCCCTAATAAATAGGGCGATGATTAAAAATAACAATCTTGTTAAAATACACTAATAATCACAGAGGGGAAGGATGTGCCTGGAACAACTACGTTTGCAGTCTGGGAAGTGCTACAATAATAATGCTACAATGTATTTGACAGACACAAATTTGGTTTTATAAAGCTGTGAAGTTGGCTATTAGGGGGTGTATAGTATAAAAGCAGTAAAGAGTAACAGGAGATTCTTTGAGAACTGGAGATTGGAGCTGTTTTGGACTGTTTGCATAATTACATCTTTTCCTGTGTGGAATTAGCCATGTTTCAGTGTGTTTGATTTTATTGTGTGGGTCTCTGCTTTTGTGGCTCTAGTATGTATTCTTGCAAACTAACTCGCTTTGACTATGATTTATTTAGACACCAACGAGACCTGTGCCAAGTTATATTCAGAGACCAGATTATGCTGATCATCCACTAGGTAACATGAAACTAATCACAATTATGGCGTGTTATATTTGCTTTTTGTCTTTCCTTTGATTGAAGAAGCCTTTAAAGCATGAAGGAGATGCTGGAGCAGGGAATCTCTTCTTTTTTATGTTCTTCTCATCTACTTCTTTTCCCTGCCCCCTCCGTTAACTTACTGATTTAAAAGAATAAAACTAAAAATGATTAGTTTGTAATGAGTTGTCTTTCAAAGGTGTTCAGGGAAGAAAAGACAAAAAAAAATCCACAAGCTGTATTCCTGTGTTTAACTTCATAACAAACAGCAAAGGTAGCAAAAGGTGGCTGACACAGATGAGGTTTGATAAGCCATTGTCAGTGGCATTTTGGAACTGTGTTGTAAAATAACTAAAACAAACAAAACCCCGGTAAGCAACACCCAAAAGGAAACAGGTGATTTACAGCTGTTTTTAGACAGAGAGAGGATAGATTCAAACTTACTTGCTTATGGGTTTGTTTGGGTATTGTCCCCTTTTTGCATTGGTGTTGGTGATGTGTGTTTCTCAAAAAACTGCTAAAAAATCTGTTGGAATTATTTTTAGATCTTCAATGGGTCTTTAATAGTTCTTTACAGAAGATAAACATTTAAACAGCACAAAATACTGTTTTTTGAGGGTTCTTCAACAGTAAAACTGAGTTTGCACAAAACCTTATAGGAAGAACTTAGAAGTATTTATCACTTGATTATTGCAGTAGTAGGACTACGTGGGGGTTGGAGCTAGATATCTTTAAGGATCCCTTCCAACCCAAGCAATTCTATAACTAGATATGGTCATTTATCAGATACTATAATATTATACTAGATATAGCCATATATAGTCATATTCCTTTAAGGTCTGCTGTAGAATATTACATATTTTAATATTTATTATAACACATTTATTATAGCATAGTATTATTTATTATAGATAGTATTATTTATTATCTCCAGGGTAGCTAAAAAAAAAAAGACTACACTTTCAAGGGAAGTATTTTATTCATAGAAATCTTAAAGTTGTGTTTTGAGAGTGTTTTGACTGACTGGGCAAGCGAATGTAAGTGACTGGGCATCCTGAACACGTTTGGACATTACGATGTTGTGGAAGGCTTACGAATTCAAATTAATCTGGTTAATGTTGATAATGCTATAACTGGGTTTCTTATTTTAGTCTCTGGTGGGAAAGTATATATTTTTCTTGCTGTTGGTAAGCTAATTAAGTTCCTTGATTGGACGTGTGTAGCAATCATTCCTCCATGTAATTTTGTTTGTTTGTTCATTCCCCAGGAATGTCTGAATCAGAACAGGCTTTAAAAGGAACCTCTCAAATAAAAATACTCTCACCTGAGGATATAGAAGGGATGCGAGTAGTGTGTAGGGTAAGGAGGTTTTGGTTTTCATTACAAAATGCCTTTATTCTTTAAAAATATATAGTTATTTTACCAGTTTGTGACAGCATACTTCAGAGTTCAGACTTTTAAACCGTTTTTGAGCACTGAAAAATAGTTTGGGAAATCTCATATTTTCTTTCTCCTTGTTGACTCCAACTTGCAGTGAATTATTTTGCAAGCAGAAAGATAACTTTTATCCATTTTCTGGCATTGTTGTTACTAGTGAGAAATAGTCTGTGGCTGAAATGTTGTTATTGTTAGGAATATATTTTATAGTGCGTGAAGGAGAACAGAATTTTTTCCTCTCCTGGAGTTAGTGCCAAGTAAGAACTAAAAAGCAAAACTGAAACAGCGCCCCATTCCTGACAATTTTGGGAAAAGAGTTCTTCTATCAAAACCAATCTGACTTTGAAATGTATTTAGGTAGTCTGGTTCATGTATGTGGTATTTGACAAAATCGTGATCCAGTGCTCTCTGGACATGGTCCTGGGCAAGCGGCTTTAGGTGGTCCTGCTTGAGCAGGGGAGTTGGACCAGATGACCTGCAGAGTTCCTTCATTCCTCAACCGTTCTGTGACGCTGTGAAATCTTAACAGAAATCTTAATTGGGGTATTTTCAACTGGGGTGTTTTCAAAATATTTTCAGATGTCACTGAGGTGACTCGGTACTATAAACTGCAGGCATCTTGAAGACTTTCTGTAGTCCCAGTTTACCCAGCTTTCCTAGCAGTCTGTGTAGCTGCAGAAAACAAGTTGCTGACCTTCCAAGGAGTAGCCCTGGTCTCATTTTTAAATCAGTATTTTTTTGTTTCCTTGTTTGCAGCTTGCTAGAGAAGTACTGGATGTCGCTGCCATGATGGTGAAAGCAGGTGTGACTACTGAAGAAATTGATCATGCTGTCCATTTAGTAAGGTTATTTTACTGTTCTTCTGGTGGTTTTAAGTGCTTTCTTCTCTCCCTCTGTTTTGGAATGAGAGTTGTGGGCTTTTCTTTGTTGCATGAATTCTTTTTCTTTATTTTGAACTGTTTCTCATTTTGAAGCTAATAGGTAGAGCAGATGTTAGAAGTATGTTAGAGCACAATGGCAGATTCAAAATAAGCCCTCAGTTAGGAACTCCTGGGACTCTGTATCAGCTCCTTAGATGATTTCCAGCTTTAGACTCCCTCTGAGTTTCCTCACATTTTCTCTGTTAACATCACGTTTGTTTTTTTTTTCTTGTAAACCCTTTGGGTTCCAGATACCACTATTTAAAAAGCATCATATTTAGGCCATGGACTTTTGTGCCCAGTGTTGTTAGTTAAGAAATACAGAGGAGAAAGTTCAGTTATTTATGATTGGGAATCAGAACTGCAGAGCCTGAGATAGAATTGGGATGAGGTGTTTGATGCAGTCAGGTGAACTATAACCCCAGTCTAGAAAACTATTTGAAATGTGTGTTCCAAGTATTTTTCTGGTTTGCTGATTCATAGGTAAGTTGAGTTGTGTAATATTAATTTTTCTTAGCTGTGCTTTCTGTAAGGTGTTTAAACTGATGGTTGAAGGATACCAATCTGCAGTGTGGAGAAGGCCAGGATTCTGATGTAGATAGGTCTGCATTTGCAGCTGTTGAGCTGAGATTGAGGCACTTTCTATGGTTTAATAGGCCTGAGGACTCTGGAACTGCATTAAACTTAACTGGTAATATACTCGCCCTCCACCTTTTGCAAACTTTTGCGTAGGAGATTGATACTGACTGAAATTTTGCAGTTTTAAGACAGTATTATTTTTCCATAATTGCTCGGTATGTCTCTTAGCATGTATATGTCAGTTTTGCAAAAATCACAGAAAGGTTATTAAAGTGAATGCAAAGGAAGCACATAAGGATTGGCTTTTGCAAATACATTAAAAAATCTTAGACCAGGTGCTAAAAACAATCCTTGAAAATGACAGTTTTCTACCTGAATAAATATTCCCATGCATTGTTCGGAACCTGAATATTTCAGCATTCATAATTGAACATAAAAATGAATAGAAATAAAATGAAACTAGTCTTACTGTCTTGCTGTTAAGAAGTGCAAAGCATAACAAAATATCATAATGAAAAAAAAAGCTCAAAAAATCTTATTTTCAGGAGTCACAGCATTTCAAAATATCATTCTTACTGTAAATCTGTTGTGCTTATGTTTTTTCATTGTAAGAAACTCACTAAAACATGTAATTATATTTTCTAAATTAGGCTTGTATTGCAAGGAATTGCTATCCTTCCCCTCTGAATTATTATAATTTCCCTAAGTCATGTTGTACATCAGTGAATGAAGTGATCTGCCATGGAATTCCTGACAGGAGGCCGTTACAGGAGGGGGATATTGTTAATGGTAAGTGCTATGAAAATTTAACTTTTACGATTTTAACCTTTCACGCTTTTACCTTCTACCAGTTTGTGTGCAAGGGCTGCACCTCAGCACTAGAAAACACCTTTTAGAAGAGGATTTAGGAATACCTTTGCTCATATCCCTGCCTTGAGTATACTTCTGCAAGCCTTGAGCCTACTGCTTTGTTCTGGTTTGGAAGAATTTGTTGGCTCTTTTGTTGCTTGGTAGGTCTTGTTAGAAAATAGTCCATGTTTTGTGGATCAAATGTACATTCCCCACAGGCTCAAAAGGCTTCCAAGGCTTGCAGGCTTCCTTTTAGAAAGGTAGTTTCTCAAAAGGTGCTTTAGAAAGAGGAACACAGGGTAAAGTGAGGGGATAGGAAAAAGTACAACGGAGGGAGCGCCTATCCATTTTTCTCTTTACCTAAAGCTTTTCAGCCTAGTAGAAGCAAAAGGTGTCCATTTCAGGTCCAAAACAGAATTTTCATTACAATCATAGGAAAATGTAGACCAGGAGTTACAGCCAAATGACATCTAGTCCAGTTTCCTGCTCCAAGCTGAGCATCGTAACATTTTGTTATCATACTGTACCCTGTGAGCAGATTCTGTGTAAAGTGAGATGTTTTGGCCATGTCTGGCAGTGTCAGGAGAAAGTCTTATAATCACGTAGCCTCTGGAAATAGCTTCTTTGCAGCAAGTACACACTGGTAATGTAGTTTGCAAAAAACTTAGCTGGGTAAGTTACCTGGCTGCTGGCTTCTGTGTGGTGTGTTGGTGTGTTACTGGTAACTTCACTGATCTAAATGTACCAGTAGTTGCACATAATCACGCAGTGAGTATGGTGTAGCTCTGTACATGCATGCACCCATAACAGCCAGCGTAGTTTCCTTCTTCCACGTTTGCCATCAGTACAGATTTGTTGACACAGATGTGTTTTCCCATGTTTCCCATTGAGGTTGTGCTGGTCTCGCTAAGCAGCTCACGTGCTGTATGTATTCTTTAAGTATTATTGCTGAGTACTGTCTTCTACCACAGGACATCAACTTGACCTGCAAATCTAGAATGTTTTTTGTGTGTTTGCTATCATACAGTCATTATAGATAGCAGCCATGAGCCAAATATTAAAAACTACTATGAGAGACATGATTCTAGAGCAGATGACATCTATGTCTCAACTGGTAGGCCTGTTCCCAACGTTTCATAAAAGGACTGTTTGTGATGAACATCTTGTTTAGACATTCTTATTCCAAAAGAGATGTATTTTTGGAGTGGGCTAAACAAAAAATGACAGATATAAATACATATTCAATAAAACTGCTTATATTTATTTATATTTGTCAAGAGTAAATTTATAACTTTAAGTTGATGACCAACTTTACACACAAAGCAAGTTTACACACCAGGTTTTGCTGCAACATAGTTATAAGCTCTAATTTTATGTTTTTTAAACTTAAGCTGTTTTAAGCATACCCCTTCTCATTCTTGCTGTTTGCCTGATACTGAATGTTTAAATAATTTAATTCAAAAGAAAAAAGTTTTAAGCCATCTGGTGTATTTTTTCTTAGGAATAATATTGGAAAATTTCTTCGTGTTTAATGTTCACGATAAAACTTTACCTTTTTGGCTGGAAACAGTGGGTTTTGGCATTCTGATTCCTGCAAATATGTGACTTATTATTTTAAATGTGCATTGAAAGTACTAAAGCTAAAATACGGCTTTAAAACATGATTACATTCCTACTTTAAATTTAATTTCCTCCTGTTAGTGCTGGAGTTAGTTCTAAGGAAATATTTTAGCCAGGTAAATCACCATGGAGTAAAGAGCATCTGTTTCTTGTTTTTATATTTGCCTAGAAAACCAATCATAAGCTTGTCATGGCTGTATTGCACAGGTGGATTTTTTTTTTCCCATTTTATTTTTTCTTAAATCATTGAGCAGTGAAACATTATCTTGATAGTTATCCCGTCGAATTTATAGAATTAAGCGTCAGAATTTAATCTGCTGAAAAAGTTGATATGAGGAATTCTTCATAATTAGAGAAATAACTTCACAATTACAGTAACACATTGTATGTGGTTATTGTATTTTCACAAACAAAGAGAAGCAGTGGAAAACACAGTGGCAGTGGTATGACGTGTCTGGTATTCTTTGCAGTGGATATTACTGTCTATCGTAACGGCTACCATGGAGATCTGAACGAGACGTTTTACGTTGGAGAAGTGGATGAGGGTGCAAGGAGGCTTGTCCAAACAACATACGAGTGCCTAATGCAAGCCATCGATGCAGGTAAATGCTCTGGCAGAGGCCTGAAACATCACGGCTTTGGTTCTCAAGCTCGAGTGCTCATATTTGTTATCCCCTGAGAATGAATTTTGTTGCAGAACACAGAAGTGTTGGTGTGCGTCACTAGCAGATGATGTATGTTGTATAACACGGTGATGGTTCAAACCCTACGGTCCTGTGGGTGGTGGTTGCAACTTTTATTTGAAACGTGGGCTGACAAGGGAAATGTAACTGATGCTGAGGTGATCCACGAGCGCTGATATTTACATGGAAATAGCCTTTTTGGGCTACTTAGATGAGTAAGACGTCCTTGATTTGAATTGTTTAAGGAACGTGAGGAACAAAGTACGTTTTGGAAAATGAGAGTATGGTTCTCTACTTTTCTAACACACATGGCATTGTAAAATGAATCAATAAGGTAAAACATTGTTTGAAGACTTTTTAACTCACCCCATTACTCCCATAAACTTGATGGTTATTTTATAAAGCTAATTATGTGCTTAGATTTTAAACTTTGAGAGTATGCTGGGGAAGAGAGATCTATATCCTTCAGTACCTGCAGGACTTTGATTATGTTGCTTATAAACATATTAAATATATTAAATCAGGACACCTTCACTGAGACATACATAGAGATAGAAAGGTAGCTAGAGAATGCTGTGTTCAACTGTATTCACAAATGAATATCCCAAGTTCTCTTGGACAAACAGGGAAAACAAAAATCTCTCAAGCCCCTGCAAATAATTGTATCCTCTGCGTATTATATATCCTGTAGCTTCTTAGAATCTCCAGTAAAATTTACTCACTTCATGATCCTGCAGGCTGAAGTTTACGTTACTGTATCTGAAGGTTTTAAACATGCAGTTAATTAAATGGAAAAAAAAAAAAAAGTGAGCTTACTTTGGTTAATAATTTGGAGGTAGCTAACCAAACTGCAAAGACAAAAATCCATGTGAAAGATATCTTGCACACCTGTTCTGTGAGTGAGAAAATACTGTAGAGTCGAGCTGTGAAGGACCTAGGTTATTTATGTGGGATTACTGCTCCGAAAGGACGACTTAATTTTCCAGAGCTAGACCTAGATTGTTTATCTTTGTTCCTCTACTTAATTTTTATAGCAAAAGTTAAATATGTTGTCTCTTATCTTTCATATCCTGGCTTTGATGTGTAAACTACAGCGGTTCACTCTTGTGTTTGTTATACCAATATATAAATTCTCAGTGTAAGTGGGTTTTTTTAGTACCCTTTCAGATGCTGTAACAGTTTTTGATGTCTTTCAGCCACTCCCTGCTAATAGGAATTCCAGCAGCAAATGTCTCATTTATAGCCCTGTTTGTGCCATCTTAAATTCGGGCTGTTGGACCAGCAGAGCCCTAACTAGGGGAGTCGTGTCAGAGAGCCCAGCAGAGAGCTCCTTGTTGCATTGCACTGAGCTGCTTGGAATTGTGAGGCCTGAGGTTATTGCACAACTGTTTAGTACAACACCAACAGATTAACTTTTCGTCTTTTCCACCGTGTCTGTCTTACATTTTGGGAAAAGCATGCACATTCTGATAGTAAGCCAAACTTCTCTAAGTTCAGTAAGCAGAACTGATAAGCTACAGTTGTTCACATTAGCAGAGAAGTGAACTGTGGCTTGCTTTATGCAAGCTTTTAGCTGTGTATGCGAACTGTTCAGGCTTATCTTGCTTAACATGGCTCCACTTAACCACCCAAGGTCTGGCTCCTGAAAGAACAGCATATATTCACGGAGTTTTGAACGATCTTGAAATAAAATAAAATTTCCTTTTTATTTTTTTTTCCTTAGCTGCTGAAGGTTGCTTTCAGTATGCAGCTTTATTAGTTGACAGATGAGGCATCGTTGCTTTCATGGTGCTATCAATCCCTTGTGCTCAAAGTGAATTCTTCACGCCATTTTCATAAGTGGCAAATTACTTAATTTTCAAGGCTTCCCTAAAAGACCATCAAAAATGCTAGCCCTGCATATGAACATTCTTATTTGCTGTAGCTTTGCCATTAAAAACCAAGTCTGAGAGCAGAGATAACCGTTTTATCTTTTTCCCTTCTTGGTGCTTCACCTGTAATCATTTTTCCCTATTAATTTGTGTGCACTTTTCACATAATGGAAAGGTAAGTACATATTAAAATACAGTTCATACATTCATTGAAAGAAGCACTGAAACTCTGGATATGAGAAGTTGCCAAGCGTGTTGAAAATCTTTTGTCTTTGATTTCCAACTTCAACATCCTTTTAATATATGAGCTCTTATGTCCATGAAAGGAAAGAGGTAGTGTTCTTGCAAAGGAGTTTCTCTCCTTCTTCCTCACTTTCTCCTTTATGTGAGGCTGTTTCCTCCCTTTTTCACGTTATTACACTCACTCACATTCTTGGTGAATTAAGTGAACATAGTGGAGAAAGGAGGTTGCATACTAGAACAGATGGGCTCGCCAGCCAGGAGTGTTACAGAGGTGATATGAGCCTGAATGGTATTAGATCGTTACTTATGTTGAAAGAAAGCTCTATAAATTTGTAACTATCTTTTTAATTTTGCAGTAAAACCGGGTGTTCGGTATAGAGAATTGGGAAACATTATTCAGAAACACGCTCAAGCAAATGGATTCTCGGTCGTTCGGAGCTACTGTGGGCATGGAATCCATAAACTTTTCCATACAGCCCCTAATGTGCCACACTATGCCAGTGAGTATTCCCGTTGTGTTGTCCTGCAGACAGGATATGCTTTGCAATGAGCACACCCAATTTATTTCTTGCTTATATTTTAATAGCACGTTGCCTGACAGCCATCAAGTTAGCATTTGTGCACTTGTGAGATATTTTTTCTGAACTCTGGACCATAGAGTGCTTCATGAAGCTAAGCAAGGTGTCTTGTGTCACATACTGAGGCAATCTGTGCCTACGCTAATGATTAGCCCTCACCTGAACTAGTTAGTGGTCAACATTCTTGCATGAATTCCCAACTAATCCCTCAGACATCGGTCCTTGTCTGCCCCGAATAGCCAAATGTTTCCAGTCAGAAGGTCCAAGTGAAAGCTTAATGCCGTTTCCAGATGTAAATAAGTTTTTTGAGTGGTGTAGGCAGGTGGTGTGCCTGAATCTGGATCCTGTTATATTTTGCTTTTCTCTATTTGAGTGTTGTGGTCTTCCTGGAAAACTTTTGTAGTGTGTGGTAGAGGAGGAGGGACCTGCTGCTCCCACAGGTTCTCTGCTTTAGTTTTTGGAAACGGCAATGTCCCTGGTTTATCAGGGATTGCTGAAAATCAGTTCTGTAAATGATTTTACAGAGAACAGAGAAAATCTGTTAGTCAACAAGTATGAATTCATATTATTTAAGTTTTGTGATGTAAAACGAAGAGAAAAGGCTGCCCAGAGAAGCTGTGGATGCCCCATCCCTGGAAGTGTTCCAACCCAACCCAAGTCATTCCACAATTCTAAGAGAATCTGGACTCTGCAGATGGAGAAGCATTTTATGCCTCCACGCAAATGCTTTTGGGGAATCTAACATCAGAAAGTTCCAATGCTGGAAACTGTTTTCTTTTTTTCCTTTAATGTTACTTAAAGTATTGTTACTTAAGGAAATGCAGCATTATCACCCCAAGACTACCTTGACTTCTTTAGTATTCCCGAGTAATGAGGATGTCTTTCATAAATGGAATCATGGGATTACTTGACCGTTCCTTGAGAAAATATATCAGTGTTAGAGCATGGAGAGAAGGAAAAACGACTAATGGAAATTTTATTATAAAAAATAATGGACAAGTGAACTCGATTCATTTATTACCTAAGATGGGATAAATTTTCTAACCTGATTGTTTGCTTTATTGCAGAAAATAAGGCGGTTGGAGTCATGAAGCCAGGTCACGTATTTACAATCGAACCAATGATCTGTGAAGGTAAGCAATTTGGCAAAAGCCAAAAATCACTAAACTAAACTGATTCTGCATAATGCCTGAACCGAGTAAAATGGTTACTCATATTGACTCTTAAGAAGCGATGGAATAGGATGCTGGTCCTGTTCTTTTGGGGGGAACTAATATCTGGTCTTTAAATGATGAATTTTTGATTTGTTTAATATTTCTAGGTGGTTGGCAAGATGAAACATGGCCCGATGGTTGGACTGCGGTAACAAGAGATGGGAAGCGATCTGCCCAGTTTGAACACACCCTTCTGGTCACCGATACAGGCTGTGAGATCCTCACTCGGAGGCTAGATAGTATTCGTCCCCATTTCATGTCCCAGTGATAGCAGACTGAGCAGGTGGATCTGAACGATACATTTTTTTTCTTTTTTTTTTTTTTTTTTTTGTCTCTGTTCTATGCATTTTTTAAGAGTACAGAATAGAGAGGAATTTCATCATTTACTTTGTTCTCACTGATTGTAGATAAGAGAGGAATACGTTGAACAACCTGACCCAATGTCTGGTAAAGCAGAGAAGAATGCAAAGAATTTTCTGCTTTCCTCCTGCCTACAACACTCAAAGCTGTATTTTTCTTTTTTCTTCAATTATCTCTTTTGCACCTTTCTTCCAACTAGACCTGCAGTTGCTTCTGTTGCCGCCATGATATTAGCTAGAAAAGTGTGGGTAACCTTTCCCACTGGGACTTTGGGATCCAGGTTTTTTTTTTTCACTACTTCAGTGTGCCCCGTCTCTCTGGGTGTGAGTGGCACCTGAGATTTTAAGCATTTCTAGTTCCAAAGACCTGTTCCTGCTTCTGCAGATAGTGTTCTCATGGGCTGGGCCTTGTTTATCAGTTGAGAAGTGGGTGAGGGGAGAGAGACACGCGTGTTGCCAAGAGTAGGTGACCGTTACCTTTAATTCTGTTCCCATCTCTCTGCTGATGGCCTCCGTGGTAATTATGACCGTAGGTGACGCGCTGTGTTAGTGGCAGGGCTTCTTTTACCAGAGATGGGTAGTATGGGCTTCCTACACGGAAAATTACTAAATTTGGTCTTAAATGCAGCTCCCTGGAACAAGCCACCTCTCTGCAGAGCAGCGCTTGCAGGCAGTCTCCTGCTCCAAATGCTTGGTGAAGCTGATGTATCAGACTTGGCTAGGGAAAGGAATGAAACGAGAACCAAAAAGATCCCACGAGAAATGAGATCCCTGCGTGGGTCAGCTGTGGGACGTTTTATAAAGGTACATCCACAGTAGCTGTGGGGGGTTGGATTTGCAAGACTTACAGTGAGATGAGTTATATATCTCAAAAGGCCGAGTGTGAGAAGACAAAACACCTTAAATGCTGGTTTTTTTTTTTGTTTTTTTTTTTTTTTTCTTTGGTAGTTCTAAAACAGGTCTTTTTCCCCCAGTCAAGCAATTGAGAGAGTTTTGTGGTTTTAAAAAGTCTTAGGGGGACACAGGAAAACAGATCTTTGTCCTCAGGCTCTATAGTGGGCAATCTCACAATCAATATGCACTTCTCTATCAGTGGGTCACAGTGAGCTGGGAACTGTCACCTTAACAAGGGTGGATTAAGCCTCTGTCTTCTCTCTACTTTTTCTTTTCCCCTGCCCACTTCCTTTCCATTATCTTTGCTGAGGGGATTACTTTTTCTTTTCTTCTCTGAATCGTAATGAAACTTTTTTCAGACCCCATTGCAGACTCAGAAGTCGTACACCACTGTCATGCAAGTAGTCAAACCAATGCAGACACAAAATCATACCATCACGGGCATAAAACCCACCTTTTACCAAGGTGGCTGGTGGATTTATTGCCACATAAGACCCAAGCGTGAGGTACTGGATCCCCTCGGCTCCCCTTGGCACTGCAGAATTTAGGTGGGGAAAAGGGGTTAGTGCTTCACAGAACTGGACTCGCGCGCGCGCTACCAAATACCAAATTTACCAGAAACCGTCTTCTCTGCCCTGAGTGCCTCAGACCTCTGTTGCTGTAAGAGTTCCATTGCAATGTTTTCATTACCTTTATTATTATTTTTAATTATGCAGTAAAGTGACCTGAAATGATGCATCTAGAGTGCGTGTGCGTATGCGTGTGTGCGTGTGTATAGATTTTAACAGAACAGACTGTAGTACTCCGAGTGGAATTGCCTGTGCTGAACGAAACGTAACGTGCCGGGGCGGTGGCTGTCCTGGAGGTTTGCCTACCATATCACTCGCTCGAATGGTCACAGCGGTCTTGCCTTTTCTATGTGCGTGTGTGTGCGCGTGATGGGGGACTTCAGTTTTGGTCTATAAAATAAAAAGTTGCAGCTGCTTTTAACAGAAATTACAGTTTTGTGATCCAAAACGGGATATAGCGTGCTCACTTATATCCAGGATTGCTTGCACTGGCGCAAGCCCACTCGTAGATGCATGCAGCCAGTTCAAAACCAGTCTTCAACCTCTGCATGTGTAACCCGAATACCTCTTTGTTGTTGCACCGATACGACCAAATCCAACACTGCAAGTTTTCAACACAGGTAATCTCTGATGCTATGCATTTCTGCCTATGAATTGAAACCACAATTTCTACCGAGTTCATACGATTGCGGTATTTTTAAACGAGTGAAAAGTTTGATGAACATCTCCGCCTTGTTCTTTGAACATGAGGTAACACATCAGCCTGGAGAACAGAACTTATTTAATAAAAATATTGCAAAAAGACCTTTTTCACCTATCTAGCTGTAGCCTTGCTTGAACATTATGTATTGCACTTGTGCTGACTGGATGTGGGAAATGATTTGTGTTTGATTTTTGCAGGAATTGCTATCTACTTCAAAAGGAAAAACAACCCGATTTTAACTTTCTGATGGTGCTTTTTAGAAGTCGTTCACGCTTAGCAAAAAACACAAGTGTGCAATTTGTTCTGAAACAATCTCGGGAAGTATTTTCCCGTTACTATCATCCCCAGTTCTGAAATGACACGTGATGGTGTGAAAACTTCATGCTGTTTTTGCAAATTGGCATGAATATTTAAGGAAAGATGATGTGTTAGGTAATGCTGAATGAAAGGAACAGCACGAGGGCAGGGAACAAGTGCTAGTTCAGTGCTGCTGCGTTTTCACGTGACAGTCAGCAGAGTGTATATGCATTTTACATGCAGTTATTTATTGGAAACTTTTGGTCACTGAAGTCCCTGCATGTGGCAAGATAGTACAATTTCATACAGTACCTCAGTCGCCAAGCGTGAGGTGTAAGGAAGAGCACCTGTGTTAATGAATCCCTCTGTTAGCCGAGCAGCTACAAAGGGATTACTTCAAAGACACTTCATTTAATCAACAGCTTTGCAGAACAAAGTAGTCTGAAAACTGCTACCCAACAGCTAGGCCATCAATTCCGCAGCCTGGGAAGAAACTAAGTCTTTGAACTGAACGCCTGTATTGCTAAATGTCTTTGTTTTCTTGCCCTGGTGTTACAGAACCAGCTCTCCATAAACACTCTAAGCTGCAGGTTCTCCAGAGTAAGAATGTAATCCAGCCAGCATAATGGCATGGGCATGATTTAGCATGTGTAACCCAGAGGATCACCTGTTACAGCGTATGCACTTTAGATCTGTTGCATCCAGTTGGTTTTGCTAAGATGCTGAGCTAATACTGTATTGATATAACCCTGCAGTTACAGAGTGCCCTCCTGGGAACTGCTTATTAACAGTAAGGTTTCTGTTTTTTTTTTTTTTTTAACCTAATTCTCTGATGCTCAGCTGGTATTTCTGGAGCTTATGAGGTACTGAGAATCACCTCACTGCTGTGCGGGAGGGCTTGCTTTCCTGGTAGAAATTCACTTGTTATTTCTTCCAGTTGCTTAACATTCAATTTTTAAAGCCATTCAACAGGAATTAGATTTTGTTGCTTGCTGTGTCTTAAACGAAGTTAGAAATAAAGCTACCTCAACTATTCTTAGAGTGCTCTCAGGGTAACTTTCCAATAACAAATGGAAAAGATGTGAGCGTCCCAGTTGTATAGCAGTGTCTTGGGGCAAGATAATTATTAGAAGACAATTGCCTCTCACCACTGACCTGATTACAGTTTGCATTGAGAGTTTTCTGAACAGTTGCTTTGACCAGTCTCACTTTAAAAATGAAATCCCTCCCTTAATGAGCATGTTTGGCTTTTCATGTATGCAACCGTATTTTAAACGGGGTAGTTTTTCCACCTCTGTTTGCAGCCTGTTTTCTCTCACCCCTTTTTCTGGACCTGCCATGCTGCTGCTTCCAGGTTTAGATGCCAAGACCTTCTATCCAGTTGGGTCAAAGTATAGTTAAGGGGAGAAAGAAAGGAAAAAAAAAAAAAAGCCCTGCAATTTCAAATTAAAACACATAACGCTAATAACAAAAAAAAAAAAAAAAAAAAAAAAAACACACCACAACCCACCCTGAAGCCTTCCTCAGTCAAGGCCTTTCACTGTTCTTCCCGTGATCTGCACGAGGAAACTGCTGCTCTACCAGTAGTACTCCCTTCTTCAGTGGATTGATTCTATTTCTGGCCAACTACAGATAACAATCCCAAGTTAGATTTGTTTTTGTTTTGTTTTGTTTTTGCAGTGCTGGCTGTAGGCCTCCTCAGTTGCCAGGAAGTTTAAGGAAATGACAAAACTTTCTCTGTGCTACTGAAGCCTTGGAGGGGACGCCACTAAGGCAAGCCAGTGGAGTGCTCCTCTGCTCTCATCTCCAGAACAGCCCTGCCTGCAGCCAGCGTCATGAGCCAGATAGCAAGTAAGGCAGCACAGGGACTTGACTGCCCAGGCAAACACAGGTACACCTGGACATTTAGGTCATGCATCCAACCTGTCTGCTCTGCTGGGTGGCTTCCAGAGAGAGCAGGGTGGTAAATTCTTCACCGAACAGCCTCAGAAGCTTGAGGGCTGTTGCAGTTCTTGCCCCTCTCGCGCTGCAGTTGCAGTACATGACTCTGAAAAACACTCTTCCTCTATTAGAATAATACACAGCCTCAAGAAGAAAACAGCGACACAGCCTTCAGCATCTTTACCGTCAGTAATTCCAACACTCTGTTTAGAAATGAGCTTTTATTAACTATATTGAATTAAGCATTACTGAATTTGAGGAACAGGTACAGAAATAGAAGTTCCAACATCAGTGTTAATTATGTAATGCTCCCCAGTGGTTACTGATTGTTTTTTTCAGAAGAAACAGTTATTTAGTATCCATCATGATCACCCTAAAATGTATCATCCTCCTCGTCTTGGTGAGTTTGCATTTACCTGATTCTACCCTCTATCAGAAACTCCATTACAAAAGGAGAGTTACCATGTGGCTGGCTGGCAGGAAAGTCCACGTTTGTCTCTAAAACTTGAGGACTGTTCGAATGCTTAAAATGAGAAAAAAAAAAAAAGAATTACAAATATGTCCATTTTCTCCTTTCCTTCCCCTTCACTGTTGAGACATACTCTCAATTAACTTCAACTTCTTATAAAAATAAAATTATACCTCTAATAAATATTTATTAACAATCCTGCCTAAAAATGGGTTGCTAAATGCTCATTATTCATTTTTTAGTTCTTCCCCCAAAAGGGTGTACTTAAAATGGAAGGAAGCCTTTTCAAACTACGTGTGTCAGTTTTCAGTAACTACCCAAGAATATTGATTATGAAAAATCAGTATTTACAGGTTTTCCCTCTTTTGGCTGCTTGGCGAATTTTAAGTAGCTTTCATTATTATTTTAATAGGACATAATCATTTTGATGATTTATTCCTGCATGAGCATAAGATTTTGTAACTGGGTACGGGGATCAACTGCTGGAATAAATTTGCATAGATGATGCAGTGCTTCAAATTTGTAAAAGGTACAAATGTGGTTAATGTTAACTGACTTATCCAAATTAGGAACACCGATAAAGTATCAGGAAAAGCAGAGAAAGTCATTTTTGAGGAAGTTATAATATCAATATGGATTGAGGTCAAACAGAAAGACTGTTGTGGATTCTTGCAGTAAGGCTGATATCTATTTAACCATGTGCAGGTAAAGCAAAGTATGGAAAGAGATTCATGTAAATATGTAGGAAGAGAGAGTCTTTTTTACTAGAGCATCTCTCCAATTTTCCTTGCCCACTATCTGATTCTTTCTTGAAAACACCTTCTGAAAATGTATGCAACCTGGACTGCTGATAAGCTGGTTTCTATTCCAAGAGACAGCGGTAGCTATGCCAGTCTATGAATTTCCAACAAGTTAGAGAGCATCTCAATACAATTCTTATTTCAAAGAGGCCTGCACTTGACACAGCAGAGCGAACTTTAACATTTCTCAGGTTAAAGCTGACTAATCCTTCCGCCTTGGATTTTAACCTGCAGATGCAAATCCTGCCAGAGCATCCCCAGGTAGTCTCTGTCTTCCTTCAAGCACATCCACTCCTGTATCTGTACAGGGCTTCACAGGCATCACCCAATCTATCCTCTGGTGAGCATACCCTACACTTTGAGCCTTGTGCTACTGCTGCAACCTGATCACAACCCCTACATGGTATACTGCTATGAGGACAGAAAGGCTCAATAAGCATCCAGCAGGTTTTTCACCACCTGCAGTGGATGGCAGAAGTTCGCAGTATGAACAGTCTAAACTGCTGCTAACCTTAATGAAGGCAGAAGCTGCTGTTAAAGTGATCTGGCCACATTAAGAAGTACAAATTAAGAAGTACATGTTGGTGTTCTACCCCAGTTCAAACTAGAGAAAAATATTGAAAAAATACATTTAAAGATCATTCTAAGTGACTGTTTCTGCTGGTCATCTATCCTAAATAATTGTTTGAAAATACAACGAAATCTATTATTTAGTTAACAGCCAAATTAGACTAATGGCTTAATGACTTGTAAAGATGTATTTGTGATAACTCCCCTTCAATCTCTCTACATTTATCTTTTTAAGGAGGAATGTTTAAGCAATACTTTTAGAAATGGAAAGCTAAGACTGGCTTGTCCCCTTTATCAATTTTACTGATCTGCATATTTCCCTTAGACATTGTTGCTTGTTTTTCACTCTCTGCCTGTGTTCTGGCATGTGGAGAGGAGCTCAGAGAATGTGCATTTATCTCAGAATAAAAGTGCATGGTACCTGTCAGCTCTTATCCTACCTGTTTAAAACATGACAGTGGGCAGGGAACCTGTATCTTGACACTGTCCCACCAACAAACACAGCTGAAGTATTATGAACATTACCTCTTTCCTGTATGCATCAGCTCAAAGGCCTCATTTATTTTGTCAAAAGGCAAGGTGTGAGTCACAAATTCATCCACTTTGATCTTCTTGGACATGTAGTCAGTCACCAGTTTAGGCACGTTGTCTACGCTCTTCCAGCCTGAAAGACAGTGAGCGTGCATTTGTTTTTGCCCTTTCCACGCACCTCTGTACAAAGAGGAAGGAAAACATACAACCCTTTTACGGGTTATCATCTGATAAATGTGAAAAGGAACCGAGATTGGTGGTGTTTGTTACTCCTGCTCTACTCAGGCAGTGAATAAGGAATGTCAGAGGGCAGCTAGATCTGGCAAGGGCACACATTATCCAGCCACATTAGCGCACTAACCTTTCACTAGGTATTTCAACGTTTGGCATAGAGCAGCCCTCACCTAGGAGAGCATGCACTAGCATCTCTGTCAGCCCCTTGTGGCTGTAAAAGTCTCACCAGGTTTCTGGTTTGATGGCAGAAAAGGTCTATCAGGACTTTGTTGCTTTTTATTTTCAAGGTCTTTTGTAAGTTCCCATTTTAGCCCCGCAATATGCTTACTGACTAAGCAACAAAACCATCTTTGAGTTCACATCTCCCCGAAGACCAGGTCCTTTGCTGCATCCCAAACCTTGTGCTAGTAAGAAAGCAATCCCACTATACCACTGCTATAGAACTGAGCGGGTGGTTATATGCTCTCTTTGACATATGTGAGATCTTGTATTTCGTGTGTTTATCTGTAGACAGTCTGTAGGAATATCATGTTCTTCCTGCATTTAGCCCCCAGCAAATTACTTTTATCCCCAAAACAAGAGTTACCTCCAAAGGCGGTCCCTTTCCACGTCCGCCCAGTTACAAGCTGGAATGGCCGCGTAGAGATCTCCTGACCAGCAGCAGCCACTCCAACGATCACACTGACTCCCCAGCCCTTGTGGCAGGCTTCCAAGGCAGCCCTCTTCACAGAAGAACAGGACAAGAACAGATCGTTTACTGCTAATGTTAATGCTACTTAGACTGGCACAGGTTGCACTTCCTCTCCCCCAGTTAATGAATCGCCACGTTGGTGTTTAAGGGACAATAAATCCCCTGAAAATTAGGTTAAGTTTCCCATTGGTTCAGACTCCTTACACTGTTAAAGATTGCTCTTTTCATATCCCATCTGGCTTCCAAAAACGTCACTCCCCTAGAAGCTGGGATAAACTGCAAGCAGAGACAACGCAGACCATGTTACTGACAGATTAGAAATGCTGTTGTCATTCCTGAAAGCCTCGCCTTACGTTCAGCAATACTTCTGTGATTCTAAAAGTTAAATTCATTATCTGGGGGAGAAGGGAGATTTCGAGCGGTCCTTGAGATTTTACATTTGTAAATTATTATTATTATTATAAGTAAATTATATGTTGTACATTGTACAATACATTTTATGTGTTTTTTGTTAATTTTTCAGCAGCTGAAAACTCAGGATAGAAAAACTTCTGCAAAGTATAAGAAACAGGATTTGCATATTTAGGGTTTGATGTAAATTGTCCTTCTTAGTCACAGCCGTTATTACTATTTGAAAAAAAAAAAATAGCATGGCATGTTTCCTGTAACAAGCAAGCAGCTGGGTTTCCCATTTAGCTGAACAACGAAGTGGCAACCAGCTGTGCCCTCCCTCCCCTTGCTGCTGTTCTGCACTCACTCACCATGACTCCAACGTTACCGATGCACTCAAAGGAGTAGTCTACGCCACCGTCGGTCATTTCAACCAGCACCTCCTGGATGGGCTTCTTGAAGTCTTGAGGGTTAATGCACTCGGTGGCTCCAAACTCCTTGGCTTTGGCGTACTTATCCTTGTTAATGTCAATGCCAATGATCCGGGATGCTCCGGCAACTTTACAGCCCATGATAACTGCCAGCCCAACTCCTCCCAAACCAAAGACGGCACACGTGGAGCCAGGTTCCACCTAGGTGAAGAAAAAGCCATGAGAAACAGAGAAGATTCTTCCACGTGAGTGAAAAATGCAAGTCTGTTATGAAGAAAATGGGGTGGTAAATATATATGGCTACAAGACTTTATCGCTTAACCTCTTTACGTGCTAGGCTCTCCTTCTTGCCCAAAGACTTGACTTCCATAACCTGCCCCAGCCTCGTGTGCTCGCCTACTGTCTCTCCCTCCCACCCTGATCTTCAAAACTACCAGAATGACTTGCACCCAGATTAAGATGAGTTGGAAAAGTGATTTCAGGAAAAGCAAAGTTGGTATTAAAAGAGATGCAGCATCTTCCACGTGGATTTTGTCTAACCCTCTAATTTTCTTCTGACCTGATCTGCCCTGTATGGACGTTTGAAATTCTTAGTTAAATTTCACCAGCTGAAGAGCATAAAAACCCAGAAATTTGGTACATCATGGCTACAGCCTTTACCTTGGCAGTGTTAACAACAGCCCCATAGCCAGTGGAGATGCCGCAGCCCAGCAGACACACTTTATCGAGAGGTGCTGCAGCGTCTATCTTAGCTACGGAGATGTCAGCCACCACCGTGTACTCCGAGAAGGTGCTCGTCCCCATGAAGTGGTAAATCTGCTTTCCTTTGCAGGTGAATCTGCTGGTACCATCAGGCATGACTCCTTTCCCTTGAGTAACTCTTAAGGCAAAGACAGGAAAGTAGAGTCAGAGCCTTAAGCAGTAATTACTCTCACTAGACAGTATTGTGTAAGTAGCACAGGGATACAGTCACATAATTGCACCGTAATTTTTGGAACATTCCAGTAAACCCATGAATTTACAGAAATTAGACACTAGTCTCCTAATAAAACATTTAATATTGTTAATTCCTCCAAGGAAGCATGGAAAGAATTGGGAGTTGGATCAGCACATTGACCCTGTTAGCTACCAGTGCTAACTGCTTGTGCCATGGTACCACACTCCATCTTCATTCACCTCCTTTAGTCTGCTTCCCTCGAGCAGCAGCCATCAGTTATGTCCCTGGGTTTTTGCTTATTGGACCCAGCTGCAAAATCAGCAGACAAGCGTGTATTAAGGAAAAAGAGCTCTCTCTATAACTCTGTACCACTCAAAGCCTTCAGTGTTTGCAGCAAGAGCTAAATTCCCTGAAGTATTTCCTTTAAGTATGGATTAAATACAGAGTCAGAGCATTTATGTTTTCAAAGCTGTGGAAACAGGCTACCAGCTTACACCTTTACAAATGTACAAACAAAAAAACAGATTTATTTAAGGAGAAATCTTAAGGAAGAATGCAAAGTAGTGTCTGATTCCTTAAAACATGCACTTTCTTACTTTTGATAACTAGAACAGGTATATGTTGAACAAATACTATATCGTGTGTCAAGATAAAAAGCATACAGACCTGATCTTTTGACACAGATTAGTTTTAGGATTCTTGCAGAATTTGCACTCGCCACACTGGGGGATGTACAGAGGGATAACGGTATCCCCTAGAGAGGAAAAAAAAAATATCTGGCTAATAGTGAGTCAAGCAAGGCATAAAGAGAGAAGCGGAGTTATTCAGTTTGTATGGCTTTTATGTGAGCAACTGTTGATTTAAAACTGTTCATTTCTTTTTACAATCTGCTTACAGTCCAGAGTAGCACTGTTTATAGAGAGTGCTAGATAAAACACTTTTTCTCATGTCTGAGCAGACAATCAGAACTTTATCGTTCCAGAACAAATAGGAACTTACTGTAAAACAAAACAACCTCAAACCAATAGTAACACAATTAAGTTGTTTAAAAGAACAGGTAACAACTTTCATTTGAAAAAAAAAAATAAAATCTTCTAACTATATCGATCCAATTTCAAGCAAGAAATCTGGAGTTTTCCAATCTTTAAACCGAGGGTACACTGAATAGATAAGTGTTATTCCTCAGACAAAAGAAATGTATGCAGACATTCAGAATAAAACATTATATCCTGCAATACAGCAAGTGAGTGGCCCAATTTGACAGTTGCCATTATAGTAAAGTCACACTTTTAAGGAAGTCAGAAAACTTGTAAGATGTCAGGTATTTTCTTACCTGGCTTTACTTTTGTTACTCCTTCCCCAACGCTCTCCACAATTCCTGCTCCCTCATGACCCAAAATCACAGGGAAGCATCCTTCAGGATCAGCACCGCTCAGTGTATAAGCATCAGTGTGACAGACAGCAGTGGCAACTATCTATAAGTAAATAGATAAATATAAATAAGTCAAGGTATCTTGAAGAATAGAACAGTAGCATAGATTTAAATATTAACCTTTGATTGGTCATTCAGCAAAATCGCCAATAGGAGTTTGCCAATCCTAGTAACATTTGTGATACAGCAAGCTGTATCACTCCTGGCACAGCACAAAGTATACGTCACACTTTGAAAAAAGAAAATTTGGGGGATAGCGCATCTTTTCTTATTCCACCAACTATGTCCTGCTGTTGAAAGGGGTAGATGATGTCATCTTGTTTCCTCGGGCAATAAATCTGTAGTGCAAGTCATCTCAATGCAGGCTGGGTTCCTGGATTTGAAATAATCAACCTCCAAGTCTAGCTATGAACTTTAGACCAGGCTCTGGACTGAGACCAACAGAAATCAAAGATGTTTTCCATAAACAGAAGATCTAAACACCATAATTTTCTTCTTTGTAAAACCGCTGAGATACTAATGAACTAATGCTATCCATTCAATGTTTATTCTGTTGGTAAACAGCTTTAATACTCAGTCTCCCAAAACATAATGGATACAGGTAAAGATTGATGTAATTACCTTGATGCGGACTTCATGAGCTTTTGGTGGAGCAACCTCCACCTCCTCAAGAGAGAGAGGTTTACCTGCCTCCCAGGCAACAGCAGCCCTGCATTTAATAACCTAAAAGACATCAACAAGAAAAAGAGAACATCTGTTAAAATAATTCTTGTTCAACCAAGCAAGGAAATGAGAGAAAGGCTACTGGCTTTTGGAAAGAATCCCAGATCTGAGATACATCATTTCAGCACAAAGGCTTAATTGGTCTACATTTGCTCCCAGGAAGCTGAGTGAATGAACCAAGATCTGAACTTTGAATGTTATTCTCTTATTGTGCAAAAGTATAATAAACCCAGGACTGCTTGGGACATATATAAACACTGCAGTGAAACAAGCAACAGGAATGGAGAGATTGCATAATAAAAGCGGTGGTTTAAAATAAAACAGGTATGTGTGTAAGAGGTGGTCCTTGAGCACAGAGTGCTCGTTCAGAAATTTGGAAAGCAAACTGGAAGTCACGTAACAGCCCGAGACCCCCACATTAAAGGTGGGCTTCTTGTTCCATAACATGAGGGCTACCACCCTCACCGCACCCCAAACAGCACAGCCACGTGCAAAAATCGCTGAAACGACTGCTGCCGACCCAAAAAGGCCCTTTTAAAAACCTTATAGCCCCAGCAGAGCGAGCAGGGATTGCTCCCTGGGACCAAATTCCCTTTGCTCTGCTCCCTGCTACCCGGCTGAACGCTGCCAAACCGCACCAGGGGATTTCACCACAGAACCCTGAACCGGCTGCTGGGATGGCGACGGCCGCGGGTGCACGCAAAAATCGCCAAATCCCATTAATTTTGTTGCCAATATAGGTCCCCCAAAACCCCAAATCCCATTATTTCCGTCGTTAGTCGAAGCCTCCCGGAGCTGGGGGGGGGGTCCCGGGCGGCGGGATGGGGGTGTGAGGGTGGCACTGCGCGACACCCCCCCCCAAGGCGCAGTGACACAAAATGGAGGGGGACAGAGGAGGGACCGGAGGGGGACAGGACGGGACCAGGGGGGACGGGGACCCCGCTCGCCGCCTCACCCCGCTCGCCATCGCTCCGGACGGAAGGGGAGGGCGACCCCGACCCCGCCCCGCTCCAAGGCGGGCACACGCATGGCCGCTGGAGCCATGGACGGAGGCTGAGGAGGGGCGGGAAGATGGCGGGTGCCTCCTTCAGCGCCTCCCTCCATCCCTTCACTGCCACCCCATGGCAGGGCGGGGGTCTCCATGCCCCGGTCCCCGTCAGGTGCCGGCCCCTGAGGTGTTGCGGGGGGGTGCTGAGGTCCCGTCCCCCCTCAACTAAGTACCAGGAGTCAGCAAGTGCCACTGGTAGCTTGATGGGGTTTGATGGCGTAAATAATAACTGCAGTATTTAATGGCGTAATGACAAGTTGAACATGAGTCCTCAGCGTGCCCTGGGGTGCTTCAGGCACAGCACTGCCAGCCGCTCAAGGGAAGGGATTGTCCCGCTCTGCTCTGTGCTGGTGTGGCCTCACCCCAAGAACTGAGAGCAGTTTTGGGTGCCACAGTATAAGAAAGACATAAAACTGTCAGACAGTGTCCAAAGGAAGTCTATAAAGGCTAAAGCTTCCTCATGAGGGGAGCAGAGGGGCAGGCGCTGAGCTCTGCTCTCTGGGGACAGTGACAGGACCCGAGGGGACGGCATGGAGCTGGGACAGGGGAGGGTCAGGCTGGGGGTTAGGGAGAGGATCTGCACCCAGAGCGTGTGCTTCTGATCACCCCTGCTTGTGTCAGTGCTCCCAAAAAGCCTCCAAGCATTCTGGTTAGCTCAACTCCACAGGTGCTCAGCTTCTGTTAGTGGCCCTATCACTGATGTTCTGGAAACTATAAGTGCTGATTCTGGCAGATAAAAGCATAAGTACCTAAATCGTAACTCCATTAATCATAACTTCTTAATGCTCAGTGTCCAATTTCAGAGATAATGCGTTGTTTTTTTTTCATTTCCCCTTCTTGCTGTTTTGTCATGTAGTTTCTAGGGTTGCTTTCTACTCTTGGAAGCCCCTGGATGTGGTATATAGTTTTGCCACTTTCTTTCTATTCTCTGAACCATGCAAGTAAATCAGGTCACCACACGGAGCAGTTGGCTGAACTATATATGCTTTGTCATGTGTGTTTCAGGTTTATATGGGAAAGGTCTGTAGGCGAGGCCTCCCAGTGCTACTCTATTTCCTATGTTGGGTTGGTCATGGTCTCTCATATGCTATTCTGGCAGATGTTCCGCACTAGCCAGGGTTGGGAGAAGAGGGGGGCTTGGACACGGTGTGAGCATGTGGGAGAAAGGCCTGGCAGTTGTGTTTTTGCATGGAGGGAGTTCTCTTTTCCATGTTGCAAGGGAAAGGGAGCCCAAAACAGCTAGGGATCTACATGGCTTCTTTTTAAATTCTTTTTATTTTTTGAATTGCATTATTGTTCATCTCCTGGAGGGAGTGCTTTATAGCAAAGTGTTTCTCTACCTTAGTTTGGCTTTGAAGTGCAAGAAGATCCAGGGAAAGAAGTCTCTTGCAAGCCTGGGAAACAATATGTGTTGGAAAAAATTGCAAGTGATCTGCCAGGGTGTTCATCCCTGGGCAGCCCGAGTGCCAAAGGGAGGAATGAGGAGTGTGCCAGCACTGGAATGGGAAGGTGGTGGCACTGTAACTGCTGCCTGCCACCTCGCACTGCTGAACAGAGTGGCGAGGTGTGGGTGGAGAGGAGGGGACCGACACACCTACCTGCTGGAAAATCTGGGATGCCCTCAGGGAAACATCACCAGGTTCATTTCCACAAACAGAATCAGTGCTAGATTGCCCCAGAGGTACTTTTTTCTCCCACTAACATAATTTCCTAAATAAGACCAATGTGATTTAATAGTTTTGATAGATACATTTCATTTTGAACCTGTGGTAATGTGTGCCCTCATTCTGCAAGTTCCCATGTGCAGGTGGAACAGGACAGATCTAGAAATTTCAGCTGTGACTATCTGAGTAAAGCAGTCTTTTCGTGGGGCATTGCTCTCCAAACCAGCCGTCTGAATTCTGATTTAGGCTCTCCTACCTTCTCCTATGAAGTAGTGGAAGATATTTTTGTAGCATTCAAAAGAATTAGAAACTTCAAAGCAACAATTCATTTCTGTAAAATCCATCTATAGCTGAGAGAGTTGGGAGAATCTTATCAAGTAGAGATAGAGCGCTGACAGCATTGAACTAGGATGCTACTTAGTGTCTTTGCTAACTATGGTGCATTGTGCAAATTAACTAAAGCAAGAAGCCTTGGGCCCCTTACCAAGGTCAGTCTCCTAATAAGAGTGTGAGCCTATCTTAAGAAACTGGCAGACACAGGTCCTGTGGATAGACAAGAACCAAGGAGCAGCTGAGTCTGCGCAAAGACAAGAGGTCAACTAGCAGTGACGAGGAAGAGTGATCAACCTTCATCCCCACGACCCCCGACGACCACCACCAGTAGACACTGCACAAATTCAGATGGGAGGATTTTATGGAAATTACTCCTTTGAACTAATTTTAATATGAAACAGGGACAGGTTATGAATATGTATAGGCGTATTGTGAAACTTCATGCATAACTCTTTGTTGCATATAACCATGGCAAGTTGCCGCGTCAGGTGCCCACGACTTTGGTAGGACAACCCCCTGTGCTGCCCAGCGCTGAATAAACATAACTACTGTACAATCTTACTGATTGTGGAGTCTGTTTTCCGCAAGTCATAGCTGCTTGGGAAATGGAAATATTTAAAAAATAATTAAAAAAAAAAATCTGGTTGATATTTCTTTGGATAGTCCTGAGTGAATTATAAAATTCTGCTTTTGTAAATACAAATATAAGTTTAAAAACATTATCCATATCCAATACTTAAAAAAAAAAAAAAAAGGTTGATTGGAAAGGAAAATATTTAGAAGAGTAATTTCACTATAGTGAAGTATAATACTAAAAGCACGCCAAAGTAAAAAAACTTCTCAAATCAAAGGCCCATGCTAATGTAGTGTACTTAAATACAGAAATGTGTAAAATGATCATGATTTTTTTTTTCAGTAGAGATGCAAGAAGCTGGGATAGTGAATGATTTTTAATATTTTAGGAATGAAAATGAGTCATTTGGGGATGTGCATGGTTAATATTTTTAGCTCTTTGATTTAAAAAATAATAATTTAAAAATAAAAATCAAATAAGCCACAAAGGATGGTTCTTTTATGGGTTGATTCTCATATATTGATGCATATACCATGCCAGAGAAATCAGAAGGATAAAAATAGTGGAAGGGTTATGCTGATAATTCCTTGCTCATACTTGACAGCGTCTTCCTCTGATACATTCATATAAATGTCGTTGTTAGTCCTCTGCTAGTGCCCGTGGAGAGCCTGAGCCAAGGACGTCTGCTGCAGGCAAATGTTGGTCCTGGTGGAAATCCAGAGCCTCCTGCCTGGCCAGGAAAAGTCGATCAGCAGCACACAGAGAAAGTGGTAGGAGGTAACCGCCAGGTGGCACTGATATAATACCAGTACTCTGCAGCCCTTAACAATTTTTCACGTGAAGAGTACAAAATAACTGGTAAAGTGCAAGTTATCATTGACTCAAGGCAGACTTATTTTGTAGCAATCAAATTTTGTTTTGTCAAAGTTTCTTGGGAGGAACTTGTGTTTTCTAGGAAGGGGACTGCTGAAGCGCAATTAAAACATAATGAGTTCTTGTGGTGTCATCTAATTACCTGTAGCCTTAATGTTTTATACTTAAAAAGTAATGAAGAGAATTAAAGGTGACTTTTACAGCAGGGCAAAGTGAGTTCTGTGTGCAAACATGACTGCAAACTGGCAGCAAGATGGGATTTGTTAACCTTTAATAACTCATTTGTGTGTTCATGATGTGCTGTGAAATTGCTGACCCTACTGAGGGGGGTTCCAGAAGCTCAAAGGGCTGTTGACTGGGATAAGAGTTGCACAAAAGAGGTCAAAAAGCATTAGGTGTATGATGCCTATCGGCCCAGCCTACCCAGATCCCTCTGCAGAGCCCTCCTACCTCAAGCTGATCAACACTCAGGCCTAACTTGCAGAATAGCACTCCGGAAACTTACTGAGGGTGCACTTGATCCTCTCGCTGACATGGCTGATAAAGATATTGAAGAGAATTGGCCCCAACACTGAGCTGTGGGGGACACTGGTAGTGACCGGCCTCCAGCTGGATTTAACTCCATTCACCACAGCTCCTTAGGCCTGGCCACACAGCCAGTTTTTAATCCAAGAAAGCATACAACTGCCCAGGCCTTGAGCTGCCAGCTTCTTCAGGAAAATGCTGAGGGAAATGGTGTCAAAAGCCTTAATGAAGGCTTTTTGGTAGGCCACAGGCACAGCCTTTTCCCCATCCACTGAGCGCATCACCTTGTTGTAGAAGGAGACCAGGCTGTGAAGCAGGACCTGCCTTTTATAAAACCATGATGACTGGGCCTGATCACCTGGTTGTCCTCCAAGTGCTGTGAGATGTCACTTGAGATAACAAGCTCCATGAGCTTCCTTGACACCGAGCTCAGACGGACAGGCCTGAGTTCTCGAATATATCAGTGAGTGCCCTTTGGGCAGATCCTCCCTGAGCCTTTTTTTTCTCCAGGCTGGACAGCCCCAGCTCTCTCAGCCTTTCCTCACAGGAGAGATGCTCCAGTCCCTCAGTCATCCTTGTGGCCCACTGCTGAACTCTCTCCAGCAGCTCCACATCACTCCTCTACTGCGCAGACCAGAACTGGATATGGCACTGCAGCTGTGGCCTCAACAGTGCTGAATAGAGGGGAATGATCACCTCCTTCAGCCCTTTGGCAACACTTTGTCTAACACAGCCCTGGATACCATTAGCTGCCTTTGCTGCAATGGCACATGCTGTCAGCTTAGCTATGGTGTCCACCGGGATCACAAAGTCTTTTCCTAAAAAGCTGCTTCGTAGATGGACAACTCCCAGCATGTCCTGGTGCCTGGGGTTGCTCCTGCCCAGGTGCAGGACTTAGCACTTCCCCTTGCTGGATCCAATGAAATAGACAGGTTCTGCCTTTGCAAACCTCAGAAACAGCAGTTCAACGCCTGTGACAGGCCCTGCAGCCGCTCCAACCCCTGCAACGGGCCCTGCAGCCATTCCAGTCCCTGTGACAGGCCCCAAAGCTGGGACGGGGAACCAAACCGTGCCAGTGTCAGTTGCCTTGTATCCAAGATGAAACAATGGATGAAAAAGTCAGGTCTATTAGAAAGCGGAGGAACTCCTACTGAGACTGGGGAGGAAGAAGAAGTCCAGGCAGGCTACTGTAAAGTGGCTGGGCCATCAGAGGAACAGGAAGACAAAGAGGAAGATATCATACAGGCATCAATAGCTACCCAAAGCCTATCCCAGGATGAGATACAAGATATGCAAAAAGATTTCAGTCATCGTCCAGGTGAGCACCTTGTCACCTGGCTGCTCCGGTGCTGGGACAGTGGAGCCAATAGCCTGGTATTAGAGGGCAGGGAAGCCAGGCAGCTGGGATTCCTCTCTAGGGGGCATTGACAAAGTGATTGGAGAAGGAGCACAAATCTTCACCCTCCTCTAGAGGATGCCTCATCCGGGAAGTGTTTAAGGCCAATTTGGAAAGGGCTTTGGGAACTCTGGTCTAATGGAAGCATTGTGCAGTCAAGGTCAGCTGCCCACCAGGACAGAGACTCTGTAGCCGTTCTGGTCACCAGTTCTGTCTGAACGCTCTTGTGGGGACAATCTTTTCCTTTTTGCTGCCTGGGCTGTCACCACCTGCAAGTATGGGCCTGGTGCTGCTCACCTTTCTGCCACAGAGCACCTCAGAGAAGATGCAGGCTTCATCTTCTCTACTCCCTCCCTGCACCTCAGCGCCTCTTTGTTCCTGATGCAGGCGCTATCAATAAATCCCGTCCCACCGTTTCTAAAATGGTCTGTCTCAAGCAATGGACGGGAGACTCTGCCAGATTCCGGCGTGTCGCCCAGAACAAGAGGGACTGTACATCCTTCTTTCGTAGTGTTATCCCTACTTCCTTGGCCAAGGATTTAACAGTACTCACCACCTCATTGACTCCAGGCCCCATGGCCACCCGCGTACCTAGCACGTACGCACCACGCCTAACTCGCGCCATGCCTAACTCGCGCCAACCGGTTTCACATTGAGAATCGTATCACGTCGGGGTCACCAAAGGTCGGATAACCCGACCGAAAGGCCCTGGGACAAACGGACACAACGACCAGCGTTCTGTGCCGTAAGCCAATTTATTGCTGTGTGACAGTATCTTATATAGTGCCAAAGCGTCCCACTCAGGAACCCAGAACCCCTCCCACTATGCTCGCAGGAACTCCAGAACCTTCCCCTCGCATAGCCCAACTCGCCTTTATCCCACGCAGGGGTGGGCAGCTGTCGCCCCAGGTTCTCTTCAGACCAACCATGGCTGGCATTCGCTAGAGATCCTGGGGGATCAGCGAGGGGGGGCCAGGCGCAGGGGCTTTTATAGGCACCAGGACAACGCCGGGGGGCAGATGCCACTGTGACATCAGGAGGCCTCTGTGATGGCCGCAGTGATGGCGCCACGCCCCAGGCCCGACATGGCCGTGTTGGAAGGGGGCTTGTGCGGCCTGAAAGAGGCCCTGGTGTGGAAGGAGGAGGGCCAGGGGGCTGGGGGCCCCTTTCCCGGGCCATTTTGCTTGCCAGAGAGACAGGCTGCCCCTTGGGCACTGGGACTCATCCCATGCCTCCTCAGCCCCCTCCTCATCCCATGCCTCATGTCCCTGTGCCACAAGATGGTGGCAACAACATTTCGGGTCTTCCTTTACCCCCTACCTGTCACCACCACATATCCCTGCAAGTGGCTCAGCCCCCCATGTTTGAGTGAGACGGTTCATGAGTGGGGCCAGTCGTGGTCCTGGCACAGTGGCAGAAAATAAAGCTGTTGAAAGTGAGACCTAGAAAGATGCTTTTTATCTGAAACTAATCTTCTTCTCAGTGAGCATACCCGATGGTATGGCACAGGGTTTGAAGGCTTTTAGACATTCTGACTTGGTTCCCAATGCTTATATGGGGAAATGGGCTGAAATAAATTTGTCTAAGTAGCGATACTGGAAATCGATTCAATGTATTCTGAATAAAAACATGATGAGATGGAGAGTTCAAAGGAAAATATGGTTGAAATACCCACGTAGCAAATCACATGCACCTGACTTACTGATGTGGAAAAGCTGGGCAAGGTAGATAGTACCTCAGCATTTGGGTTATGCAGAAGCAGTCTAGCAGGTTGTACAAACACCATTTTGCTGTTCTTACACAAATGCCCGAGCAATATTTATTTTGAACTGCTTGTTCACTTCTACTTGCAGATGTGTAAGAGCATGTGCATTCTTCTCTGACCATTTCGATCTTTCTAGTGTTAAAAGTTTCCCATCCAATACAGGTCCAGCTATGGAAGTATTAATAAGGAAATATTAGAATTGTTATAATTTGTATTGATTGGTAGGAATGTGGTCTGATGAGAGACGTGTATAACTTAAACCCCAAGCTAAAACTTGCAGGCTAGAAAAAGATCAGCCAAACATGAGTTTGCTTTGTGGTAGGGCTTTAAAAAATGGGAAGGGAGGTCACCGTCAGCCTGATTGATGGCCTCTCGTGATGCCAGGTAACCCAAGAACAGGAGATGTGTCCTTTCCAAGGGGTTATACTTTGACAGTATGATGCACTTTAAAATGGTAATGGAATACATCATTGCTGGAGGCCTTTAAGCACAAGTTTTCTCTCAGCAATGATCCAGAGAATTGATGCTGCATTGGGAAAAGGTCCAATCTACGTGGTCTCTCACGAATCATTCAAACTCTGTTTTTAAGTGCGTCATTTACTTTAAATTCATTTATTTGTTTATTTATTTATTTAATCTCTCAATCAGCAGACTGTGGTTTTAGCAAACTTGCAGGATGTTCCAAGAAAATCTATCTTGTGATGCATTGGATTTGAATGGGAACTAGTTTGCCCTTAAGATATGAATTAAACCTCCTCAATCCATGCCTGGCATCCCTGTGCCACAAGATGGTGGCAACATTTCGGGAAGGGCAGTGGTCCTCCATTAACCCCAACCTGTTACTGCCACGTTTCCCAGCAAGTGGAGCAGCTCCCATGCTTGACAGGAGCTTGGGTGGGGCCAATGATGCAGATATCCTACATGTGGGTAAGGGTGGCATGGGCAGCCTGCACCAGGTCTACCAGCAGTCAATTAAAGCCTTGCTGGTATGCAGTTGGTGTGCAAGCCCTTCCTTGCCATCCACAGCACCTACCAACATGAATTATGCTTGATGGAGATACATAAGTGGCCTTGTAGGATGAGGGGAGGGCAGCAAATGCCACTGGCTGCCGTGAGGGTTTTGGAAGAGCCACTTGAAACTACTACCTTCACGAAAAGGCTGCTTCCATTACGTGGAGGTGGAACCTGGATGCTGAATGTCAGACTTTCTGATCGAATGAGTCAGTCTATTTAAACCATAACCAAACCAAGCCAAAAAAGAGCAGTGCTTTGGCTGGCCCAAGCCTTTTGGAGCTGTTCTGCGTTAAAACTGTAAAAGGAGGCAGCCCCATCCACGTTCTCCTAGGAGTTTCTTCAGGGTCTGTTCACAGAAGCACGGAATGAAAGCCAAAGCTCTGTTAGAATTAGATTTGGCCAGGGACAAAAAGAGTATCAAGAAGCTTCTAGACGTCCATCAGGAGGTGATAAAAGGAAGACTGGGAAAACTGTGGGCCCTTTCCAGAAGAAAACGGGACACCTGCTCACCCAGGAGATGGTGAAGGCTGAGGTACTCGATGGCTTTTTTTGCCTCAGTCTTCACTGGCAAGAGCAGTAGCCACACAGCCTGGACACCAGAAGGAAAAGCAGGGAGTGGAAGAATGTTCAACCACACCCTGTAGGAGAAGATCAGGTTTGAGACCAGCTAAGAAACCTGAAGGTTTCTTAACAAGTCCATGGAACCTGATGAGATACATCCACAGGTCCTGTGGGAACTGGCGGATGTGGTTGATAAGGCACTACCCATCATGTCTGAGAAGTCATGGCAGTCTGGTGACGTTCTCAGTGACTGGAAGAGGGGAAACATAACCTCCATGTTTAAAAAGGGAGAAAAGGAAGGCCTGGGGAGCTACAGGGCAGTCAATCTCACCTCTGTGCCTGGCAAGATCATGGAGCAGATCCTCCTGGAAATTAAGCTAAGGCACATTGAAAAAATACAGGGGTGATTGGTGACAGCCAGCATGGCTTCACCATGGGCAGATTGGGCCTGACAAATCATCTACATCCTCCATTATATCCTTGTCTCTAAATTGGAGAGACATTGATTTGGCGGATGGACCACCTGGTGGGTAAGGCATTGGCTGGATGATCACACTCCAAGAGTTGTGGTCAACAACTCGACGTCCAAGTGGAGATCTGTAATGAGCGGTGCTCCTCAGGGGTCAGTGCTGGGGCCGGCGCTGTTTAACGTCTTTGTCAGTGACACGGACAGTGGGATCGAGTGCACCCTCAGCAGGTTTGTTGATGCCACCAAGCTGTGTGGTGCAGACACAGATCTGGGAGAACGGAGGGCATTGGCAGAAGGGGAACTGCTCACAAAAATGGTTGCAAAGTTACATAAAAGTGTCCTTGGAAAATGGCCCCTTGCTGACACGCTCTTCTCGGTACCCAGGGAAAACGGCTGCGGTGCCACAGAGAGCTAAGCTGGACTCCAAAAGGCTGGGCCTGTTTATTCGCCATACCATGCTCTCAAGGTCTTCTTTTCTGCTGTAATTATTAATCCTTTCACAAATAGCTGGGGGGGAGCTGCTGCCCGGCCAAAGGTTGCCCCTCGGCAAGGAGTGGAAGCCCGAGCGGTGCTGTGAGTCTCCTCCCTGCAGCCCGGCCACCAGCCCCTGGAGGCTGCGCCTTTCAGGGGGCACAGGGGACTCCCTGCTCGCAGGGGAACCTCCCGCTCTGCTCTCCACCAGCTCTGGTCCCTCGCCAGGCCGCCCGCCGCGCTCCCTGCTTCCCCCTCCAGCCGCAGCCGCGGGGCCAGGAGCACTCGGGGCCTCGACGCCAGCTGCGGATCCGGCCACAGAGACGGCAGCTCACCTCCAGCCTGCGCCGCCGCCGGCTCCTCTCACCCCACATGGCCACGTCTGGAAAAGTAAGGACGCTCGCTGCCCTGCTCCCCGCCCCAAGCCGAAGGCGAAGCTCCCCAGCAGCCTCAGTCCCTCTCCTTGCAGGTCATCCGCTGCAGGGCTGCTGTTGCCTGGGCAGTGGGCAAACCGCTCTCTCTCGAGGAGGTGGAGGTTGCACCCCCAAAGGCGCGTGAAGTCCGTGTCAAGGTAAAAGCAAGGGCTGCCGAGCGCAAATGCCAGCCGCAGCTTCTCTCTTCTAGGGAAAAGACTGCTAACATGATTACAGAATCACACAGAATTTCTAGGTTGGAAGAGACCTCAAGATCATCGAGTCCAACCTCTGACCTAACGCTAGCAGTCCCCACTAAACCATATCCCTAAGCTCTACATCTAAACGTCTTTTAAAGACTTCCAGGGATGGTGACTCCACCACCTCCCTGGGCAGCCTGTTCCAATGTCTAACAACCCTTTCGGTAAAGAAGTTCTTCCTAACATCTAACCTAAAACTCCCCTGGCACAACTTAAGCCCATTCCCCCTCGTCCTGTCACCAGGCACGTGGGAGAACAGACCAACCCCCACCTCGCTACAGCCTCCTTTAAGGTATCTGTAAAGAGCAATAAGGTCGCCCCTGAGCCTCCTCTTCTCCAGGCTGAACAAGCCCAGCTCCCTCAGCCGCTCCTCGTAGGACTTGTTCTCCAGGCCCCTCACCAGCTTCGTCGTCCTTCTCTGCACCCGCTCCAGCACCTCCATGTCCTTCTTGTAGCGAGGGGCCCAAAACTGATCACAGTACTCAAGGTGCGGCCTCACCAGAGCCGAGTACAGGGGGACGGTCACCTCCCTAGCCCTGCTGGTCACAAATGCAGACCATTTGGGAACGTGCGGGCTTGTAGGTAAAGGCGCAGACCTGTGCACAGCGGTGCTCTGGGAAGGTGGAGGGCTCACAGCTGGCAGTGGCTGTCCCATGCCCTGCCTGTCACAAACATCTCCCCAGCTTCTGGCACTGAAGCTGTTCAGGCCAAGAGGAAAGGACAGTCTGTACGGGATTATCAGATTCCGTACCAAAACAGTGCGAAGGACTCACCAAGTTGGTGACACCCAAAGAAGTGAAAAGCCTTCTATTAACTGACTACAAAAACACCAGGCTCCTTCTACAGCTCACCTGCTCTTTCCTCTCCAAACAGATCGTGGCCACAGGGATTTGTCGCACAGATGACCACGTTCTGGAAGGTTTCTTTCTTGACATTGATTTCCCAGTCATCCCTGGCCATGAAGGAGCTGGGATTGTGGAGAGCATTGGGGAAGGAGTGACCTCTGTGAAACCAGGTAACCAGCTCGCAACCGGGACTCAGCTCTCAAAGCCCATGGGGCTGCCCAGAGCTCGGAAATAGCCCCCAGCAGCCTGGAGCCATGACCCATGACCGGCTGCACACAGGTGACACTGGACACCCTTTCCTCATCTCCTCCCCAAAGTGCCCGAGTCAGCCTCTGAATTTTTCCTGCGGACAGAGGAGGCAGAGGGCTCATGCCAGGCGCTGTGACAGGCGGCACCTCCAGGCTGCCGAGCGAGAGGCACCTAACGCCAGTTCTGCTCTGTTCCAGGAGACAAAGTCATCCTCTTTGGCCTTCCTCAGTGCGGGGAATGCTGCTTCTGCAAGAATCCGGACTCCAACTACTGCCTGAAGTCCCAGTGAGTTTGCTTCCCCACCCTGTTGCCCATGCAGGCTCGGCTCTCAGCAGTGCTGCCACACAGGCGAGTGCTCTGCGTGATGAGTGACCCGTGTGCGTGCTCCCTACAGCCTCTCTGTGTCGCAGTGCCTGCTGCCCGACAAGACCAGCAGGTTCACGTGCCGGGGGAAGCAGATCCACCACTTCCTCTGGATCAGCACCTTTGCCGAGTACACCGTGGTGCCGGAGTTCACCCTCGCCAAGATAGACGCCGCCGCGCCTCTGGACAAGGTCTGCTTGCTGGCCTGCGGCTTCTCCACGGGCTACGGGGCTGCCATCAACACCGCCAAGGTTGGTACCCAGCCATGTCCAGACTAGCGCCCCGCAGCCACCCGTGCGCCCGCAGAAGCGCTCTGCCACAGCCTCCTCCTCCTCCTCCCGCGGGAGGCTGAGCCGGCACCGTGTCGTGCAGGTCAAACCGGGCTCCACCTGCGCCGTCTTCGGCCTGGGAGGAGTTGGGCTCTCCGTGGTCATGGGCTGCAAGGCGGCCGGGGCCTCTCGCATCATCGCCGTCGATGTCAACAAGGAGAAGTTTGCCAGGGCCAAGGAGCTGGGGGCCACCGAGTGCATCAGCCCTGGGGACTTCAAGAAGCCTGTTCAGGAGGTGCTCACCGAGATGACCGGCTACGGCGTGGACTACTCCTTCGAGGTCATCGGGACAGCTGACACCGTGGTACGTGGCCTTCTGACACAGTGTCCCTTCCAGCTCATTCACAGCGTCCCATCGGGGCAAATATCACCACAGAGCGAGCTCTGTTGCCTGGTGCCAGCACCTGTGGGCTTGTCTGTGTGCAGAAAGGCAGTTTTCTGTCTTGGGGAGTAAATCAAGTAGGAGTCTCAAAACGGGATGGTGCTTTCATTGTACAGAAAGGAGTGTTGGTTTGTAGATAGCTGTGAGTGGCAGATAACTGAAATTTCTCTCAAGCGTTTTTAATGCACTCACCTGTCCCATCAGGTCGCTGCCCTGGCCTCCTGCAATATGAACACTGGTGTCTGCGTGATGGTTGGAGTATTACCTTCTGGTTCAGTGGTTCCCATGGATCCTTTGCTTTTTCTAAGTGGCCGTACCTGTAAAGGGACTTTGATAGGAGGTATGAAAGTAAGGGAAATATTGCAGACATTTGAGTGTTGTCCTTTCACAGTAATTCCCGGACTGCCTGTATAACAGTTACCCTCTAGGGATAAATATATATATATATATTATAATATATATATATTATATTTACTTATATATATATATAAGTAAATATACGTGTGTATATATATATACTTATATATATACATATATATATATATATACTTATATATACGTGTGTATATATATATACACAAGTAATAATAGCAGCATTTCTCCAGTGACTCATTGCAGGTGCTTTTCCCCCTTCTCTAGGCTGGAAGATGAGAGACTCCATCCCCAAACTGGTCTCCAGCTATCTGGAGAAGAAATTTAACTCTGACTTGCTGATCACGCACACGCTGCCGATCGCTAAGATCAACGAGGGCTTTGAATTGCTACGCGCAGGCAAAAGGTGAGGATGTGGCTCGCAGGAGCAAGGTCCCTCCACGAGGCAGCGCCCGGCTCGCTGCCCTCAGCCAGCGCCCAAGCAGTGCCAGCAGGCAGGGCCCCGATCCCGGTGGTGGGAGGCCCTGCTGTAAGGTGGAGCACAGGGAATGAACCTGGATGGGTGCAGCTCAGAAGAGACCCCACAGCCCTGGCACAGCCCCTCAGACCCCACACCTCACTGTGGCGTTGGAAAGCAGAGTGAGGAGGAAGGGGCATCCGTGGGGACCTCGCAGACTGTGCCTTCAGGCTGAGGCACAGGAGCTGCGGGGCGGGACGGGGTGCCTCAGGCTTTCCTTCAGCGGCCTCGCTGAGCTCAGAAGAGGCTGGGGGAGAGCTGAGGTGGCTGGTCCCGGCTGCACCTGCCTGCCCCTCCTCCTGCTCCTGAGCACTGCGGCAGCACCTCCGGTAACTGCTCCCTTCTTCCCCCTTCCAGCATCCGCACCGTCCTGCTCTTCTGAGGGATGCGGCTGAGGGAGGATGAGCGCGGTCAGCGGCCCAGCAGGCCCTTGTGGCGCAGGCCCTACTCTCTCACCGTCTCCCTGCACTGAGCACAAGGAAATGAGCGCGAGGACCTCGATGGCTCTGGTGCTGCTGCCTGTGCTTTCACGCCCTGCGAGAGCTGCAACGCTGCCTCTCCTGAGGAAACACATGCACAAGTAAAAGCTTTCTTCAAACGCTCCCACGCAGTGCTGTGAACAGCAGGGGCCTCACAGGACATGAGGAGCTCTGCCTTGCACCCCTGACCCCGCCACCACACCCCTCTTCTCTGCACTGAGCAACTTCCTTTGCTCCCTCTCCTGCTGATGCCTCCAATCTGTAAGCACCTTGCATGCAGACACTGCAAGCACCTTGCATGCTTATGCATGAAATGCCTTGCACGCTGACATAGCAAATGCCTTGCAGACTGTCACGCCAAAATGCCTTGCAGACTGTCACGCCAAAATGCCTTGCATGCTGATGTACCACATGCTTTGCATGCTGATGCACAAAACAGCTTACTTAACAGCTTGCAAGTTTGTTAAAAACTGCTGTGGGGGAGATCAAATAAATAAATAAAGAGTATCAAAGTAATTAAATCACTTAAAAACAGAGCTCGGATTATTCTTGAGAGACCACGTAGATTAGCTTTTCTTCTCAGTTCAGCATCGATTTTCTGGATCGTTGCTGAGAGAGAACTTGTGCTTAAAGGCCTCCAGCAATGATCTATTCCATTATTATTTCAAAGTGCATCATACTCTTAAAGTATAACATACTTGGAGAGAACACATCTCTTGCTCAACCTCATAGCCACTTTTTATGGCCCCAAAGACCATTATTATGTCCCTCTGCCCTTTTCCCATTTCCTTGCGTCCTGACAACTGCATCCCTGTTTCCACAGCCAAACCACATAGCAGGGGGTTGCCAACTCTTGCTCACTTTGTCATCCACTACTTCTTGCAGGCATTTTTCTGCATCTTGCACTTGCACACCTGCAATTTTGCAATTACTGCTATTGAATTCCATCCCAATTCTTTAAAACATCTCTTTCCGTGTGCATGGAAGTCTCTTGCTATCTGCATGTTTAATGAGTGTACTCGAATCCAACATGGAAGTCACTCAATAAGAGATATTAACTGGGCTCAGACAACAGCAGAACCTTGACAGACACCACTCAACATATCCTGTGAATCAGACTAGCAGATGCCAAATAACTAATCTCTCAATAAGACTTACCACCAATAATTTCCCCAAGTAACCAGAATCTCAGCATGGGGAGCACATAGAGAATCCTGACACAAATGCTCTTCAAGATCTACTTTAGGATGCAGATTATGGAACAGGACTTTGATAGCCTCACAAGACTACACATTATACCTGGTACAAAATCAGCTGAAGACAAATGGCTGTAATTCCATTCAGCATTTTGCAAGCATTCAATTAATTGCTGACCGTACTGAATAACGGTGCTATGCTTACAAGTTATACCACACTGTTGTCAGATTTCAGCAGCATTTGTGTGCCTTTTGAGATCAACACAGCTTGTAAGATGTTCCCAAACTGATAGCCTTTAGTCTGCACGAGTTTCCTGTGACGTCCTTCAAGTTAACAAACTCATCTTCAAAACAGAATGGAGTATTGGTTTGTAGTCACCAGAGCAATACATCCAAACCAAGAAACAAGCAGTTCAAAATAAACATTGCACGGGCATTTGTGTAAGAACAGCAAAACTGTGTTTGTACAACTTCAATGTTCAGTTGCACAGAGCCTGTCTGAAAGAGAATTTATGCACATTTTCTCTTGTAACTACCATAGGTCTCAAACACTCAGTCTTGACTGCAAAACGTGCTTGCGCCAGAGCTTCCACGTGGCTACAGATGTACTTCAGCATCCGCGCCCTGCAGAGCAGGCAGGGAACACACTGACTGAATGGCAGTGGGACTGCTCCCAGAGTCCACAGTGGAAATGGTACTGGAAGTCACTGTGGCCTCAGTGATGGCCGCAGTGATGGCGCCACGCCCCAGGCCCGACATGGCCGTGTTGGGAGGGGACTTGTGCGGCCTGAAAGAGGCCCTGGTGTGGAAGGAGGAGGGCCAGGGGGCTGGGGGCCCCTTTCCCGGGCCATTTTGCTTGCCAGAGAGACAGGCTGCCCCTTGGGCACCGGGACTCATCCCATGCCTCCTCAGCCCCCTCCTCATCCCATGCCTCGTGTCCCTGTGCCACAAGATGGTGGCAACATTTTGGGTCTTCCTTTACCCCTGCCTGTCACCACCACATCTCCCTGCAAGTGGCCCATGATTTGAGTGAGACAGTTCTTGAGTGGGGCCAGTCATGGTCCTGGCACAGTGGCAGAAAATAAAGCTGTTGAAAGTGAGACCTAGAAAGACGCTTTTTATCTGAAACTAATCTTCTTCTCAGTGAGCATACCCAATGGTATGGCACAGGGTTTGAAGGCGTTTAGACATTCTGACTTGGTTCCCAATGCTTATATGGGGAAATGGGCTGAAATAAATTTGTCTAAGTAGCGATACTGGAAATTGATTCAATGTCTTCTGAATAAAAACATGATGAGATGGAGAGTTCAAAGGAAAATATGGTTGAAATACCCACGTAGCAAATCACATGCACCTGACTTACTGATGTGGAAAAGCTGGGCAAGGTGGATAGTACCTCAGCATCTGGGTTATGCACAAGCAGTCTAGCAGGTTGTACAAACACCGTTTTGCTGTTCTTACACAAATGCCTGTGCAATATTTATTTTGAACTGCTTGTTTCTTGGTTTGGATGTATTGCTCTGGTGACTACAAACCAATACTCCATTCTGTTTTGAAGATGAGTTTGTTAACTTGAAGGACGTCACAGGAAACTCGTGCAGACTAAAGGCTATCAGTTTGGGAACATCTTACAAGCTGTGTTGATCTCAAAAGGCACACAAATGCTGCTGAAATCCGACAAGAGTATAGTATAACTATATATAGCATAGCACAGTCATTCAGTAAGGTGAGCAATTAATCGAACGCTTGCAAAATGCTGAATGGAATTACAGCCATTTGTCTTCAGCTGATTTTGAACCAGGTATAATGTATAGTCTTTTGCGGTTATCATAGAATACAAATTCTGTCCATATAGTGAGACAATTCCCACAGCAAAAGATTGCTGCTTTGCAGGTTAGTGGTGTAATTTTTGGGGAGTATGTGTTTTTCAGGCTAGACCCAGACTTTCCTAGTTGAAGTTCAGAGCAGTACAGCCAATAAGCAGTGGACTGGGAACAAAAATAATAGTCAGAAATCATTGTTATTTGTCACAGCTCATAGGCTATGCTGCCTTAAGGAGATCTTGTGGGTTTAGTATATGTCTTATTAATTTCAGATGTCAGAAACTTGGACAGACCTTTTCATTGTTTGCATATATACTGAAGTAAAAACATGACACTTCTACTTGCAGATGTGTAAGAGCATGTGCAGTCTTCTTTGACCATTTCGATCTTTCTAATGGTATATGTTTCCCATCCAATACTGGTCCAGTTATGGAAGTATTAATAAGGAAATATTAGAATTGTTACAATTTTTATTGATTAGTAGAAATGTGGTCTGATGAGAGATCTGTATAACTTAAACCCCAAGCTAAAACTTGCACACTGGCAAAAGATCAACCAAACATGAGGTTACTTTGCGGTAGGGCTTTGAAAAATGGGAAGGGAGATTACCATCAGCCTGATTGATGGCCTCTCGTGGTGCCAGGTAACCCAAGAGTACGTGATGCCAGCAACCCAACAGTTTGGTGCACTGTAAAATGGTAATGGAATAGATCATTGCTGGAGGCCTTTAAGCACAAGTTTTCTCTCAGCAATGATCCAGAGAATTGATGCTGCATTGGGAAAAGGTCCAATCTACATGGTCTCTCAAGAATCATTCAAACTCTGTTTTTAAGTGAGTCATTTACTTTAAATTTATTTATTTATTTATTTAATCTCTCAATCAGCAGACTGTGGTTTTAACAAACTTACAGGATGTTCAAAGAAAATCTATCTTGTGATACATTGGATTTGAATGGGAACTAGCTTGCCCTTAAGATATGAATCACCAAAGAGTATCTGGCATGCCTATCCTAAGATTTGTATAAGCCAACCATAAGAGTATTTGTCTTAAAATCAATCCAAGGATTATTCAGATAATATGCTAGGCTTACAAAGGGCTAGTTTATGGAGTGCTAAAGGCAAAAACTGACTGACATTTGTGTTTGTGTTTATTCCACAGTAGGAAAGTCTTGGAAAGGGCACACTTGCTGAGGTATATAATGTGATTGTCACATTTCAAGTTCAGGAAAACAGGACAGACTGACATACAGTGAAACAGAAAACAAAAATATTTTTAAGCAGTGGTCTGTTGAGAGCTGGGTGCCGTCTACATTCACTTCTAGCAGTGTGTAAGCATCAGTAGAGAGTGATGGTTCACACTGATGCTTCTTCATGTATACATTAGGGAGCAAACCCATTTGTTTGCTATTGAGTTTTGCAATTTAGAAAGCATTACAGTAGAGAATAGGAGTTTTACAGCAGTTGCTAATTTTGAGTCCATCCTATCATATCCTTGTGTTTCGTTCTGTGCAGAAAACAAATGCTGTTGCCAGAACAATTGTGATGTTGGTAGCTCCCACAGAATCATACTGCTGTTGCCATAGACATGTATGGGACATAAATGTACTGTTAAATTTCTCTTAGTGGTTCCATTCCCTAACTTTCTCTGAGGCTGATACCAAAAAAGCACAACTAGATCAGGAGACAAGCCAGCAGATTTTGCTCAGGAGGCCACAGTATGCACAGATTATAAATACAAATTGAAGGGAAGAAAATTCAGAGAAAATAAGCCATTGAGATGCGATGAGAAGAAGCTCGTGTTCAAATGAAAGGGTCTGGAGTGACCGCGCTCGTCGTCCCTCGACCGTGTCCCTCAGAAGAGCAGGACGGTGCGGATGCTGGACGGGGGAAGAAGGGAGCAGTTACCGAAGTTGCTGCTGCAGTGCTCAGGAGCAGGTGGAGGGGCAGGCAGGTGCGGCCGGGACCGGCCACCTCAGCTCTCCCCCAGCCTCTTCTGAGCTCAGCGAGGCCGCTGAAGGAAAGCCTGAGGCACCCCGTCCCACCCCGCAGCTCCTGTGCCTCAGCCTGAAGGCACAGTCTGCGAGGTCCCCACGGATGCTCCTTCCTCCTCACTCTGCTTTCCAACGCCACAGTGAAGTGTGGGGTCTGAGGGGCTGTGCCAGGGCTGTGGGGTCTCTTCTGAGCTGCACCCATCCAGGTTCATTCCCTGTGCTCCGCCTTACAGCAGGGCCTCCCACCACCAGGACTGGGGCCCTGCCTGCTGGCACTGCTTGGGCGCTGGCTGAGGGCAGCGAGCCGGGCGCTGCCTCGTGGAGGGACCTTGCTCCTGCGAGCCACATCCTCACCTTTTGCCTGCGCGTAGCAATTCAAAGCCCTCGTTGATCTTAGCGATCGGCAGCGTGTGCGTGATCAGCAAGTCAGAGTTAAATTTCTTCTCCAGATAGCTGGAGACCAGTTTGGGGATGGAGTCTCTCATCTTCCAGCCTAGAGAAGGGGGAAAAGCACCCGCAGTGAGTGACTGGAGAAATGCTGCTATTATTACTTGTGTATATATTTATATATACACGTATATACATACGTATATACGTATGTATATATATACGTATGTATATACGTGTATATATATACGTATATGTATATATACGTATATAATTATATATATACACGTATATATACATATATATACATGTATACATATATACGTGTATATACACGTATATACATATATATACGTATATATACGTGTATATACGCGTATATACATATATATACGTGTATATATATATATATACATATATATATACACGTATATATTTATCCTTAGAGGGTAACTGTTCTAAAGACAGTTCAGGAATTACTGTGAAAGGACAACACTCAAATGTCTGAAATCTTTCCTTTACTTCCATACCTCCAAGCAGAGTCCCTTTATAGGTTCGGCCACTTAGAAAAAGCAAAGGATCCATGGGAACCACTGAACCGGACGGTGCCTCTCCAACCACCACGCAGACACCAGTGTTCATGTTGCAGGAGGCCAGGGCAGCGACCTGATGGGACAGGAGAGTGAATCAGACACACTTATGGGAAATGCATTCTTTCTTTTCAGTTGTCTGCCACTCGCAGCTATCTGCAAACCTTTCTGTACAATGAAAGCACCATCCCGTTTTGAGACTCCTACTTGATTTACTCCCCAAGACAGAAAACTGCCTTTCTGCACACAGACAAGCCCACAGGTGCTGGCACCAGGCAACAGAGCTCGCTCTGTGGTGATATTTGCCCCGATGGGATGCTGTGAATGAGCTGGAAGGGACACTGTGTCAGAAGGCCACGTACCACGGTGTCAGCTGTCCCGATGACCTCGAAGGAGTAGTCCACGCCATAGCCGGTCATCTCGGTGAGCACCTCCTGAACAGGCTTCTGGAAGTCCCCAGGGCTGATGCACTCGGTGGCCCCCAGCTCCTTGGCCCTGGCAAACTTCTCCTTGTTGACATCGACGGCGATGATGCGAGAGGCCCCGGCCGCCTTGCAGCCCATGACCACGGAGAGCCCAACTCCTCCCAGGCCGAAGACGGCGCAGGTGGAGCCCGGTTTGACCTGCACAACACGGGGCCGGCTCAGCCTCCCGCGGGAGGAGGAGGAGGAGGCTGTGGCAGAGCGCTTCTGCGGGCGCGCGGGTGGCTGCGGGGCGCTAGCTCTGGACATGGCTGGGTACCAACCTTGGCGGTGTTGATGGCAGCCCCGTAGCCTGTGGAGAAGCCGCAGGCCAGCAAGCAGACCTTGTCCAGAGGCGCGGCGGCGTCTATCTTGGCGAGGGTGAACTCCGGCACCACGGTGTACTCGGCAAAGGTGCTGATCCAGAGGAAGTGGTGGATCTGCTTCCCCCGGCACGTGAACCTGCTGGTCTTGTCGGGCAGCAGGCACTGTGACACGGAGAGGCTGTAGGGAGCACGCACACGGGTCGCTCATCACGCAGAGCACTCGCCTGCGTGGCAGCACTGCTGAGAGCCGAGCCTGCATGGGCAACAGGGTGGGGAAGCAAACTCACTGGGACTTCAGGCAGTAGTTGGAGTCCGGATTCTTGCAGAAGCAGCATTCCCCGCACTGAGGAAGGCCAAAGAGGATGACTTTGTCTCCTGGAACAGAGCAGAACTGGCGTTAGGTGCCTCTCGCTCGGCAGCCTGGAGGTGCCGCCTGTCACAGCGCCTGGCATGAGCCCTCTGCCTCCTCTGTCCGCAGGAAAAATTCAGAGGCTGACTCGGGCACTTTGGGGAGGAGATGAGGAAAGGGTGTCCAGTGTCACCTGTGTGCAGCCGGTCATGGGTCATGGCTCCAGGCTGCTGGGGGCTATTTCCGAGCTCTGGGCAGCCCCATGGGCTTTGAGAGCTGAGTCGCGGGTGCGAGCTGGTTACCTGGTTTCACAGAGGTCACTCCTTCCCCAATGCTCTCCACAATCCCAGCTCCTTCATGGCCAGGGATGACTGGGAAATCAATGTCAAGAAAGAAACCTTCCAGAACGTGGTCATCTGTGCGACAAATCCCTGTGGCCACGATCTGTTTGGAGAGGAAAGAGCAGGTGAGCTGTAGAAGGAGCCTGGTGTTTTTGTAGTCAGTTAATAGAAGGCTTTTCACTTCTTTGGGTGTCACCAACTTGGTGAGTCCTTCGCACTGTTTTGGTACGGAATCTGATAATCCCGTACAGACTGTCCTTTCCTCTTGGCCTGAACAGCTTCAGTGCCAGAAGCTGGGGAGATGTTTGTGACAGGCAGGGCATGGGACAGCCACTGCCAGCTGTGAGCCCTCCACCTTCCCAGAGCACCGCTGTGCACAGGTCTGCGCCTTTACCTACAAGCCCGCACGTTCCCAAATGGTCTGCATTTGTGACCAGCAGGGCTAGGGAGGTGACCGTCCCCCTGTACTCGGCTCTGGTGAGGCCGCACCTTGAGTACTGTGATCAGTTTTGGGCCCCTCGCTACAAGAAGGACATCGAGGTGCTTGAGCGGGTCCAGAGAAGGACGACGAAGCTGGTGAGGGGCCTGGAGAACAAGTCCTACGAGGAGCGGCTGAGGGAGCTGGGCTTGTTCAGCCTGGAGAAGAGGAGGCTCAGGGGCGACCTTATTGCTCTTTACAGATACCTTAAAGGAGGCTGTAGCGAGGTGGGGGTTGGTCTGTTCTCCCACGTGCCTGGTGACAGGACGAGGGGGAATGGGCTTAAGTTGTGCCAGGGGAGTTTTAGGTTAGATGTTAGGAAGAACTTCTTTACCGAAAGGGTTGTTAGACATTGGAACAGGCTGCCCAGAGAAGTGGTGGAGTCACCATCCCTGGAAGTCTTTAAAAGACGTTTAGATGTAGAGCTTAGGGATATGGTTTAGCGGGGACTGCTAGCGTTAGGTCAGAGGTTGGACTCGATGATCTTGAGGTCTCTTCCAACCTAGAAATTCTGTGATTCTGTAATCATGTTAGCAGTCTTTTCCCTAGAAGAGAGAAGCTGCGGCTGGCATTCGCGCTCGGCAGCCCTTGCTTTTACCTTGACACGGACTTCACGCGCCTTTGGGGGTGCAACCTCCACCTCCTCGAGAGAGAGCGGTTTGCCCACTGCCCAGGCAACAGCAGCTCTGCAGCGGATGACCTGCAAGGAGAGGGACTGAGGCTGCTGGGGAGCTTCGCCTTCGGCTTGGGGCGGGGAGCAGGGCAGCGAGCGTCCTTACTTTTCCAGACGTGGCCATGTGGGGTGAGAGGAGCCGGCGGCGGCGCAGGCTGGAGGTGAGCTGCCGTCTGTGTGGCCGGACCCGCAGCTGGCGTCAAGGCCCCGAGCGCTCCTGGCCCCGCGGCTGCGGCTGGAGGGGGAAGCAGGGAGCGCGGCGGGCGGCCTGGCGAGGGACCAGAGCTGGTGGAGAGCAGAGCGGGAGGTTCCCCTGCGAGCAGGGAGTCCCCTGTGCCCCCTGAAAGGCGCAGCCTCCAGGGGCTGGTGGCCGGGCTGCAGGGAGGAGACTCACAGCACCGCTTGGGCTTCCACTCCTTGCCGAGGGGCAACCTTTGGCCGGGCAGCAGCTCCCCCCCAGCTATTTGTGAAAGGATTAATAATTACAGCAGAAAAGAAGACCTTGAGAGCATGGTATGGCGAATAAACAGGCCCGGCCTTTTGGAGTCCAGCTTAGCTCTCTGTGGCACCGCAGCCGTTTTCCCTGGGTACCGAGAAGAGCGTGTCAGCAAGGGGCCATTTTCCAAGGACACTTTTATGTAACTTTGCAACCAGCTGTGCAAGCAATTCCCCTTCTGCCAACGCCCTCCGTTCTCTCAGATCTGTGTCCACCAAGGTTTGGGGTTTGGTCAACTGCAGTAGTTCAGATCAGTATGATTTCAGAGGTTTCTTTTGTTTTTTTTCGGAGTGTTCCAGTCCCCAGCAAAGCTATAAAGACGCTACTAGCAGATGTTTACTGTGCTTGGGAGATAGGGAATGGAAATGGACTTTTCACGCTCATGGACAGGACAGAAGCCAGGAGGTCTGTTGTACCGTATTTCCTAACTCCATTTTTGTTTTGCTTTTTTTGTCCATCTTCCACTCCGGATCCTGTTATTATATTTTCTAAACTTCAGGGAATAGGGTATACTGCAGAAACACCATGTATCTTGCACATGGAGGATAATTTACCTCTCTGTACTTCTTTCTATCCCCACAAGCTAAGTATAAACAAACCTACTTTGTCTTGTGCTTAGACCATGAGTTAGATGTTTCTTAGCTGATATAGTCAATTAGTTTTGGCCCCACAGAAAATGTTTTCTGTGTGAACTGAGACACTCTTGTTCTACTGAATCCATGTTACTCCAGACGAGATCAGTTAAAGCAGAATTAAAACCCCTCTCCCTCTGCTTCCAGTGTTTCAGTGATCCAGTTCATGCTGTTGGTTCACATGCAGCCTGCCCTGGAAGAGATAATCCTATAGCTGAACTGCACCTAAAAAGATTTATTTTATGGTCCACAAAAAAACCTTCAGACCTGACCGCACAGGTAACCACACAGAAACAAATGATTGGTATTTGGGTCTTAATTGCAGTGTAAACTGAGTTTATGATACGCACACATATTTAAGCAGCTCTTTCTGTTAAGGTCTAATCTCTTAGCAAACCTGTCTTCAAATCATTAACCTTGCTGGGCTGCTCGAGGCCCCTTTTTGCTGACACAAACAGCTAAGTCATCATTAGCACACTGTCCTCTTCTATCACAGGCTCTTTTACCCAGCTACCAGGCAAGCTCTGATCAGTGCTGTAAGTGGCTACCATCTCTTTTAAAAGATAAGTCAATATTGACCATGTTTTCTGAGATAGAAATAGCTTCTGTTCATGTCTCCATGTTACAGATGCAGAAAGCATTATGATTCTTTCTTTGATCTCTGCCACACTGCTACCTGTCTCCTGTTTCTTCTTCTGTATTCACACTTAAAGGCCTGGCACCCTTCCCTCTGTTTAATGGAAACAAGTAATAATCGATGCACATTCATATATTTATTCTCAGTTTTCCAATCATCAGACACCCCTGTGTAGATTGGCAACAGATCTAAAACAACTAAAAAGATACACCATTTAAAAAACAAAACATAACACAACCATTTTTCATAAAATGCTTGGAAGTATTAATTTGGTAAAATATCCAGCAGTGAGCCTTTCTCCAGTACCTCAGTTTATGATTTACTTAAATATTACTTACTGAAATCGTTAGTTCAAACACACGGCCACACATCACCCAGGAATCCTAATCTCTGCCGTGTTTTCCTTGCCTATCAGGTAATGGAATAAGAGGATGCTAAAATCATTCAGGATGGATACTTAGTTCCAACCTAGAGTTTTATTGAGCAGTACTTTAATTTCCTGGTGTGTGAGCTGTTAAACTTGCAGCTTTATTAAGATCCGAAGAAACAGTTTGCTTTTTTTTTTTTTTTCCTTTTATTAAAAGATTGCCTGTTAAAAGCTGTTTAAATAAAGCCAAACCTTCCATAACACCTGTGACAAAAGCAAGTATGGTAGTATCATTGGCTATTAAAAGAAAATTGCTGCACAATACAGAGATTTTTCCTGATTCCTGCTTTGAAGTAGAAGGAATGATTATTTTCTTTCTAAGTGCTGTGCTTGAAGTCTCGATGTTGAGCTTGATCCTTTTATTCAAGGGTGGTGGTGGCAGATCTTTCAGAAATGTCTTATTTCACAATTTGCATCCGTTGTATTGGAGGACAATGAAGTTTCTGCTGCTGCTAAGCCATCTGCTGTTTATCATTTGGGAATCCTAAAACGTCAGGACACTGCGAATACTGCAATATAAAATGACAAGTTAGCGACTGCAGAAAACCCCTGTGACAACATCAGCACAATACTGCTGCTTCCTCTGAAAATCTAGGGTATTACTCTTAACCAGGGTACTCCTCACCTCCCCTGCCTCAGCTTGTAGGAAAATGATGGAGCAAGGTCCAGCAAGCTGAATATACTTGGTATCAAATGAGGAAAGAAAGGGGGTAGGAGAGCAGATCTGAAGGCTGCCAGGAGGGTAGTGGGACCTTCAGCATTGGAAAGACAAGCATTTTCTTTCCAATAGAAAATTTGGTCTAATTTATTTGGTCTAATTTGATTAATTTGGTCTAAAACCCCCTCAAATTACAGGCTGTAAGTGGAGCTACACCTGCTACAGTAAACCTTAAAAAATACCACCAGGTATGAGCATTCCCATTCACTTTTTAAGGCTTTTTTTTTTTTTTTTTTTTTTCTGATCAAGAACAGCATGCAATAAAATAATTAACTGAGCTATATACTGTGACTCCTTTCTCAAGCAGGATATGTTGCTTTCTGGTATGGATGATGGATGAAAGGGGCCAGAAATTTAATTTTTCAAAAGGAGGGCTTGGCTTTCATCCCCTCATCTGTTAGACTGCAGCCGGCCTATCTAAGGTATGGGGACAATGTGCATAGATCAGAGATAATCAGGAAAGGTGATTAATTCCCTTTCTTGCAAAGGTTTAAAAGGGCAATCTGAACTTTCTAATGGTCTTGGCTAAACAGTCGTGGGTACACTGCAGTGTGGTGCTTGCATGCTCTATGCAGAACATTGTGAACACTATTTCATTCAGTAAACACTAAAATGTTTGAGTAAATGACCAGGGGCAACATGTCACAGCCTTCAGGTTGACCATCGGTATTTTAGCAAAACTGATGGTGTCTGTGTCCTCGCCACTTCCACTGTTTGCCACACTAAAATCCAAAACTGACATTTGCAGCACCTCTAAAATAAAGAGAGTCAAAAAAATGGAGTAAGTGCTGCGTAGTTAAAACCTGGGAACAAACCTAAAAGAAAGCATCAGGGGCAAAATTCTTCTTCATCTGTTAAAGGATTTTTATGTTTACATGTATTGAAATACACAAAAGTATTTCCCACTTCTGCCAACAAGAATTTTCAGTCATTGCCGTGGTGAATCTTTGTCAAACATCTCTGGCAAACAGTATTTCTGATTGCAACATCCAGTGAAAACACAGTCTGAGTTGAACTCACAATATTTGAAGAATGCATGAGAGCCAAATTCTGAGCTTGCAAATACTAGCTGCGTATATACACAAAGCAGTTTCCCTTCTGAAAAGCTCTAAAGTTTAGGGCAAGCTACCCAGTGGCTTTAGGACTAATTGCACTGGGACTCTGTTCCCTAACCCATAAGAAGAATGGTAAGTTGCTTTTCCAGTAAACGTAGGTTATTCCTCTGTTCCTGTTCCTCATCCTAAAACGTTGCCTGGAATGTGAGGTGACTGACTGCTGGTGCTCTGCAGATTGACATTTCCAGTTTCCTTGGGTTGCTTGCCCTTTTCCAAAGCACAGTAGGCACTGGTTTGCTGCTCTGTGTGGTTTTTTCTCCCTCTGCCACTCAGACTCTTTGCTCAAACTAGACAGGAAACAGAATCCCAAAGTTCCTCTGGAAGGAAAGAAAACATCCCTTACATTTCAAAAGCTAAGGTGTTGCTGCCTTGGTTACTACAGCTGCAACTCATGGACGCACACTGTGCTGGGCAAGATTAAGGGGCACAGTGCATTGCTTTCACCATTCTCTGTCATGAAGTCAGCCATACTCTGTTCTTCATAAGTTATTTACATCATTTATACAGAACTTCTATAATTAAGCAGTGTTTACCTCTTCCCTGCCCTTAGCAGATCAAATCCTTCATTGATCTTACTGAAAGGAAGGGTGTGGGTTATTAATGGGTCCAGAACAAATTTTTTCTTCATGTAGTCAGCAACCAGCTTGGGGACTGAATCTTTGCTCTTCCAGCCTGAAAGAAATCCACAGGCAATGTATAATGAACCATTAAATGCTTGTGAAAATGGCAAAAACAGGGACTTAAATTCTCAGATTTTTTTTTTAATCTCTTCCCTTCTCTCTCTCTCTTCCTCCCTTCCCCTTCCTCTCTGTTTTTCTCTCTCCAGTAACCACTTCTGATAAGTGAGTCTCCTTAATGAGTTCCCTTTGCGCTACTTGGTCAGCAAAATAGTTGTCAGTAGTATGTCCAGCTATCAGTAGTATAATAGGACAAGCTAAGCAGTGAATTTAGATACATCTGCTTTGATTCAAGATGGTTTACAAGTTCCCAAGCCAGTTAAATGGCATCTTTCCAAGTTCTCACCTCCAAAGACAGACCCTTTCCAGGTGCGACCACTGAAGAGGAGCATGGGGTCAAAAGTGATATTCTGTGCTGCAGGGGGCACTCCCACGATCACGCTGACTCCGTAGTTGTAGTGGCACGAGGCCAGGGCTGCAACCTGCATTTAAAACAGAGAGGGACGTGCCAGGGTCACGCAAGCCCTGCCACTTGGAGCACAAACACTTGATTCCTTCTCCTCTCAGGAGTCAGCTTGCACTTCGTGTTTTGTTATTGCAGTCACATTAAACAAATTCTCAAGCTCACGTCCTTTGTCTGCTGTCATGTTTTAGCTTGTTCTGTTGCCTTATTTTGTCTTATTCACTAATGATAAGACACTGCTGGAAAGAAGATACAGAGTTACGTGAAATTTAGCCACCCTCCTTAGGCTCCCTTTCTATCAGAATAGAGGGACTACATTTAAGCTCCCTTTCTGAAGTTCGTGAGTGTCCTTCTGTCCTTACATCTCAGTGGCAGATAGCCAGATTTCAGGTTTAAAGTTAGCTTCACACTTCGCCAGTGGCTCTCAGCCCCTCACCCTTGGTGCTTAGTTGGTTAGAGAAGAGAGCTCTAACAAGCTAATGCCTCTTTTGACATTTTCGGTTGCATACCATGGTTTCGATACGGCCGATGACCTCGAAGGAGTAGTCCACGCCGTAGCCAGTCATTCCAAGCAGCACTTTGTGAATGGGCTCCTTGTGATCTTTAGGGTTGATGCAGTCAGTGGCTCCCAGCTCCTTGGCCTTGGCAAACTTGTCACTATTGATATCGATGGCGATGATGCGAGAAGCTCCAGCCGCCTTGCAGCCCATGATAACAGAGAGGCCAACTCCTCCGAGGCCAAAGACAGCACAGGTAGAGCCTGCTTCCACCTATGGTAACCATATTAATACAGTATCCTGTTATCCTGTTACAGCCCAGGTAAAGTGCAATGCATTTTCTTACTATCAACATTCTCACCTAAGCCAATTCTTGTAAATTAGATATCACAATTGTAAAAGAAAGTTGCATATGCATACCCTACAAGTGGAGTAGCCAACTATGGTATTATAATCCTACTTGTGACTAAGGGAATTTGTTGCTAAAATACATCTGAGACTAGGTCTTCATTACAGCACTCAGCTTCAGGTTTATAACCAGATTTTTTTTATGATGCTCTATATTCCAGTGGTGTTAAGATCTGTAGTGTCCCTCCATTGGAGATAATTCCAGCTGTAAAAAGTCACATTCGTGTACTGCTAATCATGGATTTTCCATGTATAGGCTCCCTGTATTCCTAGACTTAAGTTACAATAAAATAATTCATCTCATAACACTTTTCTAGGGGTAATACAGCTAGAGTTCTGAGAGAAGACCTAACAAATGGTAATAAGTTTTTTTTAATTGGATTTTGAATTGAAGATTCCTAAGTACCTTAGAGAAACGTAGGCAGGCGAAGAACTAGTGCCTTCTTTCCAGCCTGAACTCTGCGAGAGGAGCCTATACTTCCTGGCTGCCATGCTGAAGACCTGTTTTCAGGTCCCAAAATCCTGAATGACCCAGAAACGCCCGTGGTACTTACCTTTGCAGTCTGCAGAGCAGCCCCATAACCAGTTGAGAATCCACAGCCGATCAGACAGATTTTTTCTGGAGGAGCAGCAGAATCGATTTTGACCGCAGCAGTTTCATGCACTACTGTGTATTCAGTGAAGGTGCTGGTACCAATAAAGTGGTGAATTGGTTTTCCCTTGCAGGTAAACCTAGTGGTGCCATCAGCCATTAATCCAGCAGCTGAACCAATGCTGCTCAAAAGATAACCAGAAATAATGGCAAATGAGATCTGTTGGATGCAGTCGGTTCTGTGTAAATTAAAATCAAATAAGGGCCACAGGGAACCCAGGAAACTCACTCATTTTTAATGCACATATTACCCTTGGAGTTTAAGCAAGCGCCGCATTCCCCACACTGTGGAATGAAGAGGGGAATGACCTTGTCTCCTAGAAAGAAAACAGTGATGACAGGGGTGTTAAAGAAAGAAAAAAAGACAAAAGGCATGCAGGAAGCATGCAGGTAAAAACATAAAACAACCATATTTTATCCATAGAAAAATGTGCACTAGTAGTGCAGTGCTGAACTTATTTGCTTCATCTGCCCTCGTGCTGTTGGAAGATAAACTGATGCAAACAACATCATTAATGCACTTATGACAACTACTATCAACATGCAATATCCCTGGTGGCTTTCATAAAACTGAGTCTTAGCTCTGATATTAAATCTTGCTAGCTGTTGCCACTCACCAACTACTCATTCAGCAGTTTTTTCCATCTTCTACTTAAAAATAATGCTACGCAGGTGAGGAAATGGAGGTAAAAACTGACATCCATTAGGACAGGAGGCTGACATGCTAAGATAACAGGGCTGTAAACTGCATGTAGAAAGAATGGGAAATTATTAGTTTCCCAGCCCTCTTGTGTCTCTTTCTTATTTGCAGTCCTATTACTGTTGCTTTGGAGTAAAGGCAGGTAAAATATTTTTCAGAGAAGCACTGATACACACAAGGTAAGACATCTGTAATTCTCTAGCACAATGTGAGTAGCAAAGTAGCAGCTACATCCTCGGTGCAATTTTTTACTGCTGTACATTTTCCACAACAATAAAGTATGGTAAATCCATTACAATCCGTAGACTGATAATTCCTAATGCAGATCAATTTGTGATGTGGCAGTTTTGAAATGTGGCTAGTATTTAATGTTTTCAAAGTCAAAGAAAATCTTTGATTTCCACTAAAAAGTGGAAAATGACCTACAGAACACAAAATGTATGCACACGTGCACACACACACACACACACACACACACACACACACACTTTATTTAGAACTTTTTGATGTAGGCTTAGTAATCATTCTGGTAAAACAGCTTTGTGTGTCTTTTTTACAAATCAGAGTTGTAAATTAAGCAACATCAGAGAAACATGACTGTGTGCGTGTTCAGACCTGCTGTTTCAGCTCACCTGGAAACACATGGCAGCTAGCATTAGACAATAGAGTGATTTATCAAGTTTTTGAACCAAAACTTAAGAGAAAAAGCAGCCAGGGCTATCACTGAAATTTGAAATACACATATTTCTTTGGAGTTAAAACAAATCAGAGATCTCAAATAGACTTTATTCTCATCACACATACCAACCTGATTTGGACAGACTTCATAGCTGCAGCCAGTACAAAGACAGTAGAAGTACAGAGGTGTTAAAAGGGTTAAACTACCTAAACTACTTAAACTACTGCTTGTTTAACAATTCAGCATTTCTACACAGATTTAGCTCACTACATATTTCTTCTTAGCCCTTGTTAGACTTTGTTAAATCCTGGAAAACTGTAGTGAAACACTGTCAAACCTTGCAGCAGGATAGAGGAAAATCAACACCTTTTGCTGACTTCTGTATCTACAGTCTGTGGTTCACAGAGGATGCAGCGTGAGGATTATCTTGTGGGGAAGTGTGCTCAGAGCCATCCAGCGTAAGGAGAGAGCCCTTGGTGAGCAGTGCTGCTGGCACTGTCTTCATTGCTCACTTCAGCACTGACATTGAACCCAAGCAAACTTGCAGCAGGGAGGGCATCTCAGTTGTGTCCTGATACTCTTAAAATGAAATAATGCCACACAAAGACCTAAGTTCTGATCTACTAAAGTTAATAGATTATTTAGATGCTAGGAGAATGAAGGTGCTTTAACATGTTTTCTAGTGCTTTTTCCCAAGGGATGATAAACTATACTTATATTATTCTTGAGAGAGATTAGTTGTATAAACTGTGATTACAAAGTCTTCAGCCAATACCTGGTTTCCTCTCACCAAGAGCAGAGAACCTACAGGATGATACTGGTGGAAAGCAAGGTGCAGATGTTTTTGCCAAGAGCAAATGCAATAGAATGCAAAAAATCTGAAAATAAATTGAGATTAGGAACACAAAGATGTGAACAAACAGCACATACTGTTCTTTAAGATATCCTTGAAAAGACCCAAAGTTGGAACACGCTCAGCAATACAAGTATTCATGCACAGAACAATCATGACATAAACAGGAGTCTGAAAACTCAGCACAGGGTTTGTGTTCAGTGTTAAGCTGTTTCATACCTGGCTTTAACGAAGTTACTCCCTCCCCAACGCTCTCCACAACACCAGCCGCCTCATGCCCAAGAATTATTGGGAAAGGCATAACCAGTCCTCCAGTTACCACGTGGTCATCGGAGCGACAGATCCCCGTGGCCAAGATCTGATTTAGAGGAAGAACAAGAGTGCTTCAGCATTTAACTATGTCATATCACGTACAGAAGTCAACGTATGTCATATATTTGGAGAAGCCACTTTCTTCTCTCCAAAATCACATATGCACACAATAAAACTAATCTAAATTCACGCCTTTGATTATGTGACTCATGATTGTCCTCATTTGTGTTGTTTCAGCCAAAAAAAATCAGCTATACGTAGTATTCTACATTGCATTTTGCCTTTTCTTGCATTCAGCACAGCCGTATTTCTTTTAAAACTTTCAGGTATGCCTTTACAGCTTTTATTTTAACAAGTGCAGCCACTGACCCCATGTGAGGAAACCTCTCTTGAACAACGCTAGAAACTGCTCTAAAATGAAAACATCTGACTGTATCAGATGCTCAATACCCAGATGAAAAAGGAGGCACCCAGCCATGCCGAGCGGTTTCCTAGCACATATTCTAAGAAAGTAAAGGAGAAATTCTTGCTTCCTGGGGATTCAGATTTTTGCCTTGTTGCAGGTGTGTTATTAAAAAAACAAATAAACAAAAACCTGACCCGTGATCACACTTAGGACTTGAAGTATGTTCCACAGTATCTCCCTGAATAGTAACTACCCACCTAGTTAATATTTTCCGAGACTGGATCCTAATAACCTCTAGAAATAATTGTGACTAACAGCAAGATTGAATGCAATTCATAGCACTTGTTTTTAAGTACCTTAATGCGAACTTCATGTGCTTTTGGTGGGGCAACTTCCACATCCTCGATAGAAAATGGTTTATTGGCTTCCCACAGTACTGCTGCCTTGCATTTAATAACCTGCAAAAAGAGCAAAGGAAAAGGGAATGGCACCTGCACTGGGAAGGTCGCCACACCAAGACAGATTCTTACATTTCTACATGCAAAATTCCTGCTCGTATCTTGGGTAGGGGGAAAACTAGAGAGAAAAAAACAAGTGAACAGAAAACACAACCAATACGAAACTAACTGTATATACATGTAAGCCCATGTGTTTTTTTTTTTTACCAGCAAGATCATGCCTGACTTTGTTCATCTCTCTGCTCCCACATTCAATCCCGCTCTTTCTTTGTGGTGGCTGCTCATCCCATAGCTTTAAAGGACTCCAGCCCATGGAATAAGGTTTTCCATGTCTCCCTTATGGCCAACAGCGACTCCATTAAGTTCCGTGGCTGCAAGGTGGAATCGTCTTGACAATACAAGAAATTCAGCGCATGCCTAAGCATCCTGCATGACTGGGGACTCCTGTGCAGTGTAACACCACTGTGCCACACAATTCTGGTGCGGAACGATAGCAACCTTCTCATATCAAAGCTTTTGAAGTAAAAACAGACGCCTAATTAGCAAGAACTTGTCAACCGGTAGTGAAGAAAACAAGCACTAGGGAGCAGGCAGACACGAAGTGGGAACGACCACAGTGTTTTGAAAAAGACACTTGAGAGACATCTGCACTAAATTTAATGCTTCATGTGCCACGTGCAAGTGCGATCAGTAAAAAATTTACAAGTGAAGCCGAAGATCAGATTTTAAAGGGCAACATTTAAAGGGCAGAGGAAATTTCTTTGGAAAAAAAAAGGGCTTTATTATTTTTATTTATACTCTCTCGCACACTGCACGATAATGATTACACAACTTGCAAATGCAGAGCTTAAAGATCAAAAAGCAGCCAATAACCGTGGACTGCTGAGAACAAATATATCTCTCATTACAATTAGACACTGGTTAACTCTGCTCTGTGCTGACGGCTGATGCCCTGTGAACTTTTGTCAGCCATAACAGAGTCCCACAGATGCACCAACTTGCACCTTCTCACCCAACTGATCTCTTACATCAAGAACTGGCTGGAGTCACAGCATTTTATTTTTTGTCTATTCCTGTTTTCCACCAGCCTTACAAGTCAGTGCAGCAGAGGTTGAGTAAGTTGCAGAAACACACCCTCTTACAGAGGGTAAAGATCATGCTGCATGACCAAGTAATCTGCACGGTAACTCATGTATTAACTCCAAGACAAACACAGTGAAAATAAAGTGGTTTAGGTCCTCCTCAATACGTTATTTATGACTGTCAGTCGAAGGCTGAATGGAGGGCCAAACTTGTTGAATTTATCCCCACATGAATTAAAATTAATTTTGCACTTGCTGTATCTCAGAGTTAAAGAAACCCTTATTATATATATATTTTTTTCCTCTCTTTCTTGTTTTGTTCAGCTCTGGAGTAGCAAAGACAGCTGGCAGTAGCAGCACAAGGTCCTGGTACTTTCTTAAGGCACATTCCAGCAAGGTGCATTCCTTCAGGCATTTTCTGTGTATGGCTTCCTCTCCATTGACCTTTCTGCCATATTTCAGTGCATTTTAGCATCTCTCAGGTAGCCTGAGAAGCTTGATACACTGACATCAGCAGCGGTAGCAACCTCACTGTCTCTCATCACTTTCTATCAGAGATGTAAATACTCGATTCAGTCCCAGCTCAGTACGGCATTGCATGTGATACTCGCTTTTGGTCTTCATTAACTTAACCCTTAGACTCACTATATGCGTATTCAAACTTAATGACTGTCTTAACACAAACAAACCCTGAAATATAACACAATGTTTTCTGAAGACAAACCATTAATAAACTGATGGGAAATGTCAAGAAGCTAATAACAGTTTGAACCAGCCTCGGATCTCAGAATGGAAATCAACACAGCTGGTAAATACTTTTATTTATCTGAACACTTACTACACTACATTCTATAACAGAGGTTAAAATTAGCTTGCTTGCCCTGGGGTGACTTAATTCTCATTCTAGCACCATTAGCTTATGCTGCCTCAGTATTTAAAATAAATACATAAATAATTATTGCCTTGAAGGGTGTAGTAACCATTTCCTAGGAGCGTACTGTGTTCTGCATGGAACGGCAGCTCTACCATACCAGCTTTCTCCAAAACTGTCATTTATACCATACTACCAGTATTTGTGGTGTCCCTGCAAAGAAAGTGCATTTAAGATACATTACTCAGCTGCAGAAAAACAAACAAACAAACAAACAAACAAACAAACGAAAACTTTTATAAAAACATTTCTGCTTACTTTGCCTGCTGTGCTCATGTTGACTGGTGTGTCTGTTTCAGATCTTGCCACCACTGATTTCTTGTGCCAGGGACTGGGTCAGCCGTGAAGCGCTCAGGTTGCTGATTCCGCAGGTCCTGTCCAATACACTAGAAGCTTGTCTAGCAAAGTGCTCCTGCAAGTGCATTGCTCCGACCTTTTAGCCGAGCTGCCAAGCTCAGAGTCCCACCCCTTAAACATCCAAAGCACGAGAAAGAAAATAAGCCACCCGTCTGCTGAAATCTTGGTTTTCCCAATTCCTTTGTCAGGCTCATCCCCACCCTTTTCACATCCCATCGGTGGCTGGCCTCAGCTGGAAGCTGTCCCCTCCTTCCACCTCGCCGGGAGGCTGCCCTCCAAGCCTGCTGCTCCCAGTGCAGCTGTGGGAGCAAGGAGAAAGGGGGAGAGCTGCTCTTGATCTCACAGGGGCAGGGTCATGGGAACACGAGGGCTTTGTTGAATTATTTTGTTGACACTCTTAAGAGCTCAGCTGATGACTTAGAACATGCTGTTGTGCAAGATGCTTAAGAAATACACACTGTCAATCTGCAGCCCTAATTGCTCCTCCGATTCCTTAGTTTTGCAGCCGGGCTACTCATTAATCTGTTGGGCTTGCTTTCAGTGATCACTGACCAAGGCCAAAGAGCTGATCATGCTGATGGGAAAACAAAAAACAGCTGGCCAGGAGCTGAGAGGATGCATGTTTCTTACGATGTGCAACACGGCTGATTTCACAACAGACTGCCTGAACAGTTGGATCCACCAGCACCAGCAAGCCCAGGCCCCTCTGCTCCACAGGCACCCACACACTTATCCTCTCCTGACACAACATCGAGGGGTTGTGCTGCCCACGTATCACGAGTGGAAGTCGGAGGTGCAGGTGCATTTAAGGGCTCCGTGTTGCTTTGAATCAGGTTAAGGCTCCCATACCAACAGGCAAGGGCAGGACATCTCCTGAAAGCAGGGTTCACCATGGGCAGCCTGGGGAGCTCCTCGAGGCTTGTTTCTATTCTAATATATAAAAATATATTCCAAATGCTATTTTTTAAATTTATTTATTTTAATTATTTAATTAATTATTTTTAAGATTTCTACCTTTACAACACAATGAAAGGCTGGGTGGTGGTCAGCACCGCATGCCTTTGCTGTGGATTTCAAGCTTCGTCTATTTTCAAATTATTTCCAACACTTTGAAATCAAGATTTTGCCTTCAGAAACAAGCGAAAAAAGAAATAAAATACCACATATAGCCTAAGTAATAAGCACTAAGTACAGTGGTGTCTCAGAATTACCTCTATGATTAATTATCTTAAGAAGGTGTAGAGAAAGAGGAGCTGGGGAGAAATGTGGCAGATATATGTAATGTCAGGTGAATGCTTTGGGGATGACAACAGAGTGCAAGAGGCTGAAGAGGTCCAGCCAGCCAGGGACGCAAACCACGTTTGGCCCAGGCTAGAAAAGCAGAGACCAAGAGCCCCTGCTGAAATGTTTCCAAGACCCTTAGAGAAAAAAAGAGGAGGGTGTGACCTGAGGCTTCCTCTGTAAAAAGGCTCACAGAGTCCATAGGTGGTGACCTGGCTTACCTCCAGGGAATGGCAGACCCCGGGGTACTCACCCATAGGGGCAGCTCTGCTGTTGCAGTCTCCCCACTCCCCAGTGCTTTTACAGTGTAACACTTCTTTATACAGCAGTGGTCATAATTCATCTCAAAGGATGATTCTTGAAAATACAAAGCTACAGACGGCACAGAAATTTCATCTGCTTTCAGCAAAGTTCAGAGGGAACCTGATTTCATAAACATATTGATTTCCAGTGATGCTGCTGATTAGCCATGACTGCTTGCAGTATAGCAGACACTACATGATGTGCTTACAGGCTCTGTTAGCTGTGTAACCTTCATGGCACATCTAAGGCAAAGGAATCTCAGATAAGCCCTGCGTTGGCCAAGCTCACACGTGGACACTATGACTGACCCATCATGTAACTGGAAGCAACACATGCTTTCTCCTGTGTCCTGCTTACAGCAAGGCACTGACACCAACTCACTGCCAAGACAGAGATCATGCAGATAATCACCATGTCTGAAAGAAGGGGCTGCAGCTCTTTGATTGCTGGGGTGATGGCTGAAGAGCCCAAAGTAGAAGGCTGGGCACCTCTAGGAAAGGGCAGGCGATACCACAGTCGCCTCATCATGTTGCCTTGTTCTGTCAAGCTGAACATTTCTGAGGTGTGGTGCTATTAGAGAATTGGTATTGTAACACAAAATGTCAGCACAAATACAACGTGTTGGAAAAGCCTCCAAGTTCTCCCACTGAGACCTTCAAGGTAGAAGATACATTCTGTGTACTCTGCATAGAAATTAACCCAAAACAACATGGCTCACCTTCCTGTACTGTGCTGACCTCTTTCACAAAGCCTCGGGAGGCAGGACCTAGTGACTGTATGTAAATAAATAAATAAATAAATAAAATACAACAGAATGAAGAATTTCTAATCCAGTCTATTCCTCGACAGCTGTCTTTTTCCTTTCTTCCAAAGTTCCCAGCTATCTTTCATTATCAGTTTCTTCTTTGTTCCCTTTATGCTTCCTTTCCCCTCAAAGCTCCCCTCATGTCCTCACCTTTTTGCATGCCATTTCCCTGAAATATTTTTCCAGGGATTGGAGTGGAAGCCACCTGGAAGCCATTTCCTTTTGCCAGACTGGTTGCCTCCTGCTGGGAGCACTGGGCAGTAGATCCTGTCCAGGTGTAGGTGGCACAGTCTTTAGGGAAAAACTGTCAAGATAAAGGACTGCACATGGAGCCAGTGAAACACAAGCCGACTTGCATAACTGTGTTGCAGAAAGTGCTTTATCTGCATTGCTCTGCCAGATTGCTCAAGATGCTGGGAGTGGGGCTTGGGGACAAGGCATGCAGCAGCCCCAGAATGCAGGGAAGCTGCAGTGCTGCCCCTTTTCGGTTTGCTCTTGCTCAATGTTTTGATTTGGCACTGCCACAAAATACATAACTGCTCCCAAGACCCCATCCTGTTCCCCTCTAGGGCAGTTAACTACACAAGTATAGTTTCTTTAAGCTTATCTACTTAATCTATTCCTCTTTATGCAATTAGGACATAAGTAATCACTACCAGCCTTTTTGTCTAAGTTGTCCATCTCAATACATGGCACTAATATTCCCTAAATTGTGACAACAGCTCGATGCCAGGTGGAGGCCAGTGACGAATGGTGTTCCTGGGGGGTCGTTTTTGGGACCAGCACTGTTTAACATCCTTCTCGGTGACACGGACAATGGGATTGAGTGCACCCTCAGCAAGTTTGCTGATGACACCACGCCGAGTGGTGCAGTCAGCACACTGGAGGGAAGGGATGACGTCCAGAGGGGCCTGGACAGGCCTGAGAGGTGGGCCTGTGAGAACCTCATGAAGTTCAACAATGCCCTTCAAGTGCAAGGTCCTGCATCTGGGCTGAGGCAATCCCAAACACAAACACAGGCTGTGCAGAGAATTGTTTGGGAGAAGCCCTGAGGAGAAGGACTTAGTGGTGTAAATTGATGAGAAGCTCAACATGAGCCAGCAAAGTGCACTTTTAGCCCAGAAAGCCAACCATATCCTGGGCTGTATCCAAAGAAGCATGGCCAGCAGGGTGATGGAGGTGATTCTCCTCTACTCAGGGCCTCCTGGAGGGCTGCATTCAGCTCTGGAGGCCCCAGCACAAGAAGGATATGGATGTATGAGAGTGCAGAGGAAGGCCATGAAACAGAGCAAGGGCTGGAACACCTCTCCTGTGAAAGCAGGCTGAGGGAATTGGGGTTGTTCAACTGGAGAAGAGAAGGCTCCAGGGACATCTCCTAATGGCCTTCCAGTACCTAAAGGGGGCCTTCAGAAAAGCTGGGGAGGGACTCTTTGTCAGGCAGTGGGGGGAATGGTTTTATACTAAAAGAAGGTAGATTGACATTAGGTATTAGGAAGAAATTATTCACTCTGAGGGTGGTGAAGCACTGGCACAGGTTGCCCAGAGAAGCTGTGTCTGCCCCATCCCTGGAGGTGCTCAAGGCCAGGCTGGATGGGGCTTTGGGCAACCTGGTCTGGTGCAAGGTGTCCCTGCCCATGGCAGGGGGTTGGAACTGGATGGTCTTTAAGGTCCCTTCCAACCCAAACCATTTTGTGGTTCTGTGGCTCCAGGACATCTTCACTTTGTGACTATTACTTGTGCAAAGGACACAACTCTGAACGTGCTCAGCAGATGGTATCCATATCTGCAGTTTCTAACTATAGGAGCATGTAATGGGGGATGATCCTTTTTTACTCCCACTTCTTAAGCATTACAGCCTGCTTTTCACTCCTCATTCCCCTCAGGGCTGGACAGCCTTGCATCAGCTGCTTTCCTGAACTGGTGCATGAAGTTGACTCCAGGTAAAAAGCACTAGTAATTTCTGCAACCACTATCATTTAACATAAACAAGATTAATTTTTGTCTTGCACAGAACCTGACCTAATTTAACAGGATGAAATTATAATCACAGCTAAAGTAATTTAACTCTTCATAGAAAATGCTTTTAAGGCAAATTATGCTTTACAGTTTTTAGTGGAAACTAAGCATTGTCATGCAAATAATAGCATTATTAACCTTAGCCAATAGTTTAGCATTTTTTTTTACATAGGTTCCTTTTTCCCACATCTATACTGTTAATATTATTTCTAAGCTTACTAAGGTACATTTATATTTCTTTTCAAACCATGATTTAACTGCCCAAAACTAAGTAAGTAAATAGTTTTGCTCTCACTGCGGTTCTTCAAGTTGAAACTTCAGTATTTCTTCTCCCTGACAGCAATTTCCAAGTTAATTTTTTACAATTCACTTCTTACTCTTCAGAAAATGATAAACACAAAAGATTCAGCTCTAGACTCTACAGGTTAATAGTAAATAGAAAAAGAATGCAACATTGCCAAAGCCCCATCCTGCATAGCATGGAAGCTGTGAATGCTCATCTCCTTTGTATTTCTTCCACCTACATGCTTCAGGATGTCCAAAGGATTAGGTACATGAAACACTGCAGGTGATCACTAGTATAATACTAAAACAGAGTTAAAATTGAGGTAAGATTCAGATAGCACACAGGTCAGGCCAAATCAGCTCTGTTCGAACAGCTTGGAGTGAATATCTAAAGATTATACAAATGTGGATTACAAGGCAATGGAGCTGGATTAAGCAAGCACAGAATTACAACACCTAGTTTTGTGAGAAACATAACCAAAGACTTCTGGAAATAAACAGCAGCACCTTTCAAGAACACAAAGATAGTATGTAATAAGTCAACTGGGAATTGTTCGTGGGACAATGCCTTACTCCTTTTAGTAAAACGAAGAACTAAAGCCAAAGGTGGAAGCTGCAAATTAGCTAAGCACCAGTTATGAAAGTTTGTGGGTTTAGAGCAAGTATTCAAGTAATTTGAAGACAAAAAATAGTATCTAAGGAAAGTCCTTATTCAAATACAAATGCTTGTGGTTTTGTGTTTTTTTTTTAATATCTTCTATCTTCCCTTTAGATCTCAAAAAAAAAATGCAGCCTAGTTACAAAATAGATGAGAAGAATAAAGGATATATGGCACTATGTTAAAAGTAAAAATGGAGCAAAATGGAATGAGTATGAATAACAGTTTTATTAACTCCTGCCCTTAGGAGTGCTCACAAGACATTAGATGCTGATGTTTCAGCTGATCGAGCCACCTTCTTGGAAGAGAGACAACTAAGCCACACATTCCAAAGATGATCTAAAGTTTAGTCAGCCTTAGATTTTGCCATCATACTGAAGTTCACCTCTACTTTTCCAAATAAATTATCACAAGAAGAATGTGTGCTTACCTAAAGCTTATTTTAAAATCTGGTGCAGTAAAGCGATACTTTCCAGCAATATGAACCAATACAAGTAAACAGTACAGTGAAAGTATCAGCTTCAGTGTGCTTAGCTAATTAGTTGCACGCTGGATCTACAACATATCCCTAGCAATAAAAAGTTCTGTTTAAATCAAAGAAACACTGGCACTCTTCAATCATCTCCCATCTTATCTCCAAGCACTGAGGATTTTAGAAATGCAATCCTCAAGGTCTGTTTTACAAATATATCAATAAGTAAATGCATTGTTAATACATGCAAGCCACCTAAATGTGCCCATCACACTGTAGAATCTCTCCTTAGAAATCCCGAGACAGCCCTTGTGCCACCTTGCCAAATCAGAGCAGATTAATCTCCAAATGAGCCATTACAGCTGCCTACATCTTTGTAAAGCATGCATCAACAACATGGGTGTACCTATGAAAAAATGTGTGCTTACTTCATCATCTACCTATAGATTTCCAGCTACCTGTGCACTTGAATAGCAGATAACTGATCTTTCTCCTAGTTTCCAACACAGGAAAGTGAGGTTATCGAGTCATTTCAACAAAGGGACTGATGGCAAGAGGTAACCATATTTCAAAGGGAAGCCCAGCAGTCCTCCACTCCACTCAGGTATTTTTTCTATTTTGGCTCCTGGGCTCTGGGGTGCAAAGGGCAGGCACAAGCTGTGTCCTGGCTACAGCTGGCAGCCAAGCTGCCCTAAGCCAAGGTACTGACACAGGTATTTGGAGTAACTGGTCAGCATGGACCCTCCCAGTTGGCTGCACCCCTGTGCTGGCAAGAAATACCACCCGTGGCCATCCTGACTGAAAGCCCCTCAGGTGGGGTATGTAGAGAGGGCCTGGATTTAGTAGTCAAAACCAAAACGTTCTCAATTTTTCCTTTCTTTTTGGAGGGTGTGTGATATGCAGCAACAGTTTTAAATGCTGAATGCCAGTTCCTGTGTCTGACACAGAACCTAGATACTTGAAACGTGACGTGCTACAGCATCTTCACTTTAGGTGGTTCTGGTTTCCCTAAAAGCTAAAACCTTCCTGTAGGCTGAACCTATTGCTCAGTTTACATTGTGAGCAGTCAAATAATTCAGACGTCCTCCTGCAGAGTCAAGTTTAGAATTGAACAGAATTGCTCCATAAGCAAACAGAGAGTCACAACAAACTTATATGACACGGAACGGGAGTCTATTTGGAAACCAAATCAGAGATAAATTGACCTGAATCCAAGAAAAGAACAAACAGGGGGCTAGTACACTAACCTGCAGTCGTGTACTAGTGTTTGGGAAACTGCCACAGCACAGATGAGCACTACTGGGGTTCCAGGCTTCAGAAATCTGGTATATCTGTCAGGAAGGGAAGGGAAAAATGTAAATATCTCTGGATGTTTTCTGCTGTTCAGCAGCTGCTTAGGGTTGCTAAGTAATAGTTCTGGCCGCACCTGAAATTTCACAAACCTTGTAAAAAAGGTTTTATGAAAATCACAGCTTTCCTAAGCAGGGCAATGATGCCTGATGGTGAAACACTGATCATAGCCTTGTAGCACTTCTGTGCAGCTTTTCTCTTTAATGTTCTGTTCTCCATCATCACAGCAGACAAGTGAAGAATTGATTTAAACTGAATCAAGGACAATTCAAATTATACTTCAGAAAAAAAGTTTTTTTCTTGGTGGGGAAAAAAAAAAAGAAAAAAAAAAAAAGATTACATTAGAGATGGTGAGTGGTGCGGAGCTGTTATCTTGGAGATCTGTAAGACAGGGTTAGACAAGCATACCACAGATTATCTGCCCTAGGGACAGCAGGGTGAAGCACGTAACTTCTCAGTTTATTTTTCTACAGCTTTGTTAACTTTGTACAGCTGAAGCTGGATTCAAAGAAGGATTTTTCTTTAATAAATTTTGGAGTAGGTATAAATGTAAGTGTATATGTAAATGTAAATAGGAGTATAACTTTTTAGTACTGTCCTCTAAAACTAGTTCCTTGTCCTTTCCTATTACAAAACAAACAAACAAACAAACAAATACAGAAATTCATCTCTGCTTCCATCTCTGATTCAGTCTTCCACACCTGAAATATTCAGGTGTGTCCAAGGAAAATCTTAATACAGCCGGGTCTGTAGATTACAAACAGAAGATAAAAGTGCTTTCTTAAATAATGCAAGCTACAAGCTAGAACACTGGAGTGCCAAACAGTGCTACAACTTGCATACAATAAATAAATCCAAAATGAAAATAAATTTTAAAAAGGTACACTTAGTAACCTCCAAAGCCAGTGGTACATGCTGCCTGTAGAGCTGTTTTGGCTTTCCTTTCCAAGCCCACCTCACCTTTTCCGTGTGCAGCACTGTGCAAGTGGAAGTGGAGGAATCTCTATGTCCACCACCGGCATATTTAGGGACCAAAACATTACAGGAGTGGCAGTGACAGAGGGCAAACATCCTCACAACACAAGAGGTGGTGTTACAAGAGGCAAAATGACTTGTGCCTGCAGAAGTCTGGCTCTGCACAGGACCTTGTAGCTGCTCAGACAGCTACAGCATTGTGCACCCCACACCAGACCTCTTGCTGCTCAGACCCTGCACAGCACGAGCACTCCTAGATGCCTTTGTGGGCCTTTGTCCCCTACAGCTGTACCTCTGCTGTCAGACCCCACCTTCCTCCTGGGACCAGCTGGCAAAGAAAAACCTGCAGAAAACCCAGAAGGCAGGTACAGATGAACATGGGAATCCTTATTGCAAAGTTACACCTGAGACCTGTAACTTCCTACAGCGGTGTTGCAAATTGCCCTGGAGAGAGAGTGTTTTGGGCACCTACATATCCAGAGCCTAAATGGAGTATGTTGGCTGGGGCTGTATTTCCTCCACAAAATGGGTAAAAGGACTTTCAGTGAGAGTTTAGTGTAATTCTCCAAGTTTACCTTGCAATACAACGATGTTACTGCCACAGTGTTCATAAATGCCATACATTTATGTTTGATGATCCCTGTTCTGTGGGCTGTGTTAAATTATTTTGATCAAAATCCTCACAATTAGGACAGCTTGCGAAACAGCTAGCAATCACATTCATGAGTTATTAGTTAGACTTAGCAGCAAGTCAAATGATGTGAATTGGTTTGGAGACCAAGCCTTCTTCTAACTCCAAAAGATTGTTGCTTCAAAACACAGATGAAGAAAGCAATGATTTGTCAGTTAATTCCTTCATGATAAGTATGTTCGGTTCTTAGACTTTCAGATCAGCATTGTTCAGTTATCAAAGTCTCCTCATAGAAATGCAGCAGGAAAATTACAGAGATAAAGGCATTGGTTAATCTCTTGTCCACATTTATCTCACGTGAACATGAAAGGCTGCCAATAACACTGCTTTCAATTCATTTCTGGGAATTTCATAACAATACGCTTCTCTGAATAACCCAATCAAAGAAGTATGAATGAGAGAGGACCTTACCAAGCAAATTTGCTCTTTCTTTAGAATTGCTTTTCACTGTCAAGAATGCACTGTCAATACAACTCCAAAAAATTTGTTGCCTTCATATACTTCAAAACCCAACTACTCCTTGAAAACAAGCAGCTACATACTTCAAGCGTGAAATCAAGTGAAAGGTGTTGAGGAAGCCATCACCGGAACTGCTGCAATGAGCCCTGGCCAGTTCAAACAAGAGATATACAATCTCTGCCTTTCTTAAAATGCAATTATTGTTATCTGATACCAGTAAGATAAATATGCGGAAAGAAAAAGCTCAGAGAATCAAAGATATTTACTGCCTGATTTTAGCCAGAAATTAGAACCAAGAGAGGCAATTAATTACTAAATAAATATTCCTACTTGTTGAGTAATCATATCTGGTGTTACGGAACATATTAAACTCAGCCCTGGAAGGAGTGATAAAAACATGGAATTCAGCCAGAAGGGAGCAGGTTCCCTGCCCATAGTAAGAACTGATAAGATCTGCCTTGCAACATCTTCAACTGGCAGTTCATGAAAGGATCCAGACCTCAAAATTTTATGGCAGCCCTTCCCCTCACATGCTGAAGATACTTGAACATAGAAAGATCACAGACTTTTCTCCACTTGGCTTTATCCAGCATTTCTGTTGGTTTTCTCATTGCTTACTCTCAGTTGCTATTTATTGACCGAGACTGTTCTGCCTGTAAACTTGTTTTAGCAACTGCCATGAACGTGATCTAAAACAGAGATGGTATTTCCTTTGCCTGAAGAACATCTGGCATTGAGAAAGTTATCTTAATTAATTAACATTTGGAAAACTGGACTTGGGTTTTTCATAGCACAACAGAATACAGACCCATAAGAGCTATTCCCTTAAAAATGAAAAAATATCTCAGCATTTTTCTAGTGCTGTAATGGCCGAAATATAGATCAACTCTGGGGAAAGGAAAGTGTGAAAAAGCAACATGCCAGAATTACTGGCAGATTCTTATACCTTAATAATGCCTCGTCCTTTAACTTTCCACTGTAGCCAACAGGCTAAGCTGAACAAAGGAACTGTAGAATATCCATCTCTCCCAAGACACATAACTTTGGCAACTAACATTACTGGCCTTTACCCGACTCTTTCTTCTTTTAGATATGTCATTGCCTCTTTAACATTTAACATATTATGCATTGTTATTTGGCCGTAGTAGCTCTTGATATGCAACCCAGTCACAGAATTACACTGAATTTCAGTCTATGAATTTACTCTTTGCTTTGTAAAAAGAAAAGAAGATTTCCCAAATGATCCTTTTCATCAATTTACCAGATAGGGTTAAGCTCCTTGTACTGCATCTCACTAAAATGCTGTTCCAGAACCTCACTTTTGTTTGCTATGTTTGGATAAAGGCAATACTGCGTTATTTGAGATCTTAACAGCAAATACCTTTTAACGAATTCAACTGGCTATTTGCTTAAGTTGCTTTTATAGCAACTACGTGTAAACCCCAAGCAACTGTAAAAAGCTGCAGTGCACTGGAAAAACAAGGTTTGCAGCTTGAACTCTGCTCTGTAGGCAGACAGCTATGGTCCCTGGGAAGCCATTCTGTTGACATAGTTTACTTGACTATCATATAGGACATTGATGGAAAATTAACTGAAGAGCAGCATGAAAGACTCCTATTTTGCAGTGCCTTCCACATCCTTTGGATTTCTTGAATTTCTCCCTACAACAATGCCTGTTACGTGTAGCAAAGGTGCTGGTGTCTTCTGTTAACTCTGGTTCTCTTTTGCTCTCCCCCAACCCACAGACACAGAGCTCCTGAGGAAGTAGATCCACAATTTCATGCCGTTCTCCTTGGCTTGATTTAAAGAGAATCTGTACGAGTGCTTTCAGGAACCGAACACACATTTTAACACATGTGCTGGGGTTCTGGCAGTTTGCCTCCCCACACGTGACAACTCAAAATCAGCCTACGCTTCATGCTACCTCTGTGCTTCCACAACAGCCTCTTTTCTACATGGGCTTTACAGCAAAGCAAATGATAACAGGCCATTTTGGGCTGCAGGATCAAAAGCTAGGAGCTGCACGGACCCTTTCTCAGATAGCTTCTGCTATCAGCCACCTTTTTTCTTGAAGAGATTCAACTGCATCTTAGCCTGATAGCCTGTAAGTTATCCAAACATTTGTCAAAGTGATTAATACAAGAGTCACACCAGGAACACTCCTTTTTCCCTTCCAAATGTAAACAAACAAGCAATTTTTTTATTATTTTTTTAATCCTCCCATTTATTGTGCACAATACCACATATTCCCACTCCTGGAGTGGGATAAAACCTAATTTATTGCTGACCTCTTAGCCAAAGCTTTTATCCTCCTCTTTGTTTCCAAAATGGCTTGCAAACCAACAAAGCCAAAAATTAAATGAGTAGAAATCACTCGCAGGTACAATGCCCTGAAACTGAGATCACAGGATAACAGATCACTAAGGCACCCCAGTGGGACCAAAATTGTGGTCTACCTTTAAAAGGGAGGGAAAAGCCCTCTCTGATAGCTGTGCCTTCTGGAATATAAGCAGTGATGTAAGAGCCTAAAAGCTGAGACACACTGACAAAGACATCTCGGGTAAGAAACAGTGGCCACTTCGTAATGCATCAATCCCCTTCTTAGATTTACTTTCCAATTTCCCGTGCTGAAAATGAACAGGTAGACTATTTAACACTGTACTTTTGTACTCCAGAAAAATTCATCCCTGAAATCTTCTCCAAAAGTGTGAATTTTCATGAACACACAAAACCAAGGCCAGGTGATTTTACAGTCCTGTGTGCATCTATTTTTTTCAGCATCCACATGCAGACATTACTTCTCTCCATAAACTAGTTCTTCCTGGTCATTAATATTCCTCTCACATTGAAGAGGAAGAGTGATAAAAACGTGATGGGTGAACTGGTGGTAAAGGAGCATTTCTCTCAGCTGATGAGAGGCAGGAGCTGTGGTGGCGTTGCTGCCGCGGTGTCACAAAGCACCGGGGGGATTCTAGAGCTTCCATCCATCCATCCCCAGCCCCCTGCCCTCTGCAGGCTGCTCAGCACAGCAAATCTGGGCTTCCACTTGCTCAGCTGAAAACCCCTGCCCAAGGGAACACACAACTGCCTGCTACGGAGGGATGTTTACCTGCTGTAGCTAAAAAAGAAGGCACGCCGGCCTGGCACCCTACTGAGAAGGAAGCCCTCTGCAGCACTGCTTCTCAGGGAGCTCAGCCTTTCCCTCCATTATACCACCGGGACTTCTGACACGCTTTCCAGGTAAAAGTTGAGAGCTGGCAAATAAAGCAATAAACAGTGTAAATTACATTGTCCCTCAAGAGTACATTATCAGAGCCAGATAACAGACGGCTCTAAGCAACTACTGTATGCATCCTCCATAAGGAAATGGGAAGCCTTTGAAGTATTTTTGAATGCTGCAATGATAATCAACATTTGGGGTGTGATTTTATCTACAGTGTGAAAACAATCGTGCTGGCTGGTAGCATAGTTCTGTCAAACATCCAACTGTCTGTGAAGTTACTGCATTTAATTTCACTAATTTAAATATTAACACAGCATTGTGACAAAGTAACGCACCTAAAATCCCCCAAACACACTCTGCCAACAATAATTTTATACTTTCTATACATACTTTGAGGCAATACTTTGAATTTGGGATGTAATGCTCTGAGGTTTCTAAATAACTAGTGGGATTTTATATGCATGTTTCACAAGATGGTTTAGATTACCCAAGAAAATCTACTAAACAATTCAGTAAAGAAGAAAACCCTCCCACGTGAATTTCAAAAAACTTGAGTTAGGCATAGTTAGTCCTTTATAAGTAATCAACATAAAAGCCTAAGTAGAATTATGTAGATAATCAGAAGCCACAGAAAAAGAAAGTATATTCTGCTCCTACAAATTACCGTATACACTCTTTTTCAGTAAGCATTTCATCTTAAACATAGAGACAGAATATGTTAAAGGTCTACACATTTTAGAAAAATTCTAGGGCTTTGGAAAAGCTAATCTCCAATTATTTTCTTTTTTTTTTTTTTTTAATCAAAGTTATACAAGTTATCAGATATTATACAAATTGGCCATTTCCATTATTTTAGTTATTCCATCAATCCACTACAGCCAATACCAGGAGAAAAGTGTTTTTTTTGTTGTTTTTTTTTTTTGTTTTGTTTTTTTGTTTTTTTAAACAGATACAGATATTTTTAACTTTGAGTATATCTTATACATCCCATTGTTATAAAGAATTACTTTTTACAATGTCTATTTTTATATTTATCTGGAAAAAAAAAGTCTATTTCAATATTGTTATGATATCTTCCTTCCTCCCTCCCTCCTTCCCCTCCCTCCCTCCTTCCCTCTTTCTGTTAAAGTCTCCTATCAACTTTTGGTATTTTGGTATTTGATTGAGTTTAGAGCAGATGAAAGCTAGGCTGGACTTCTGTGACAGCATAGACGTCAGAGCTTAATGGCACAGAGGCATTGTTTTTGCAGCATTAAAAGCAGACATTGGATAGGCAGATGTCTGGTGGTCAACAAGCCCAACAAAATGTTTTGATCAAAATTCATTTCATGCAGTCTTACTAGATGTGGTTAAAAACAAGACAAACAAACAAAAAGCGACACAACAACACAAAGTTCAGTGAGCTATACAATTCAGAGTCAAATTCTTCTCGAAAATACACAAATCATGGCATCTCTTTGCAACCTTGAATTCACTGTGCTGATTAATCCATCATTCCACAGCTTTGCTGCAACCTACCATTTCTATCCACTAAAACCAAAATATTTCCTCTGAACACGCTTACAATAACACAGAATAACACAAACCCATCATACAATTTAATCATCACAACCAAAGATAGCGCTAATTGGTAACTGCTTCAAACCTTGCTTCACGGTTCAAAACAGGGCTTTCCTTAGAGCTGCTACTTAAAATTAGCATTCAGGTTTATTTTTTTTTTCTCCAAAACCAAAACTCTGACTTCAAATTTAATTTCATTTAAATCGGGAACAAGCTAGTAGAGTTCCATTAGTACAAAACTTGGTGGTGATGTGAAAATTGACTTTATCGTTCAATTTATGAAAAATTAAACGTCCGAAATATCAGAGAAAATTACTGACTGCACTCTAACACTACTGAAGAGCACAGAGCATCTGGCAGGCTGCCCGGGCTTTTTAATCAAGAATAATTTCTGCAGGGCAGCAGTCTGCAGGAATAACACCAGGACACCTGCAATGTGCCAGTATTGCTGTATGGGACGAAAATGGCAACTAAAATGATTTGGTAGTTCAAATCATACGCAATTGAGTATTGGCTTTAATCTCCTGCCCTTCCCTGTATTTTGTTTAGTTATTTTCAGCTTTTGTTTATTAGTCATGTTATTTCCTAAGTTACTCCATATGCTTCCAGGCATTCCCAAATTTAAAAATAAATAAAATAAAATAAAATAAAATAAAATAAAATAAAATAAAATAAAATAAAATAAAATAAAATAAAATAAAATAAAATAAAATAAAATAAAATAAAATAAAATAAAAAGAGCTTGCCATTAGCTACAAAACATTTATATGTACAGTTGCTTCCATCCTAGCAGAGCTGCACTGAAATGGTATGATAACAGAGGACAAACACTGACCTTTTTGGTTTGTCAGGGCATACAATGACCTTAATGCAGGACATTCAACTCTAGAATTTGCACTTTTTGTTTTCAGATGGGCACCCATCGCATCCAGTGATCTTCTGCACATGTTGCAAAATCTGTCAGTTCACTGGAGTTTTTTTCCTGAGTCATACACAGCCATGCAATAAAAATAACCTTGCAAAATGTTAAGAGTTGTTTTCCTTTTCCAAACCTCTTCTCTCCACATATTCCCTAAAACACTAACAGCAACCACACACTGCTTCCTGACCCTAACAGGTAGCTGATGAACACTTACTCCATTCTCAGCCTGTGCAGACTCTTACTGCCAGGAGACCCACAGGTTAATTTATAGATTAACTTGATTCCAGGCCATCACAAAACAGATTAGACAAACCCGCTGTGTGAGATTTGCAAGATGCCTTAAATAAACCACCATTCTTGGAATGTCCCCAGTCTTCAAGGTTATGGTACTGAGTATCCTGACAAAGGTGTCAGAGGCAAAGAACAGTGTGAATATCTGTGATTTCTCCTGCACGGAAGGAACAAATAATCAAGGTAACAGTAATAATGGCCACAAGTCTATTATTCAACATCTAAGAATAAAATCTAGAACCGACACCAAGTATTAGGAGACGCGGGACCTCCTCTCTGGATGCACGACCTTTAGTAAAGATGGAAATCCAAAAGGCCCAGACGTTTCCTTTGCTGGCACTACCTGTCCCTGCACTTCTCTCCACAATCAGAAAGCAATCTTCTCCCTCCACTCCCATATATCTGTTTCTGCAAAAAAAAGAGGGTCTCAGCTGCCCAATACCATGTGTATTCTGAGATGTGAGCAGAGACAGCAAGGAAATGAAGGCAGCTCCAAAGGGACCACAAGCAGTGGTTGCGCTGATGTAACTTAGTTGGCTGAGGTAACTACCTAGGTATGGAGCAGTAGGCAGCCTGCTTTCACCACCCTGTGCTTACAGCTTCTCCAAAATGCTTATGGAAGAGGTAAAAATAAGAAATAAAGTGCTTTACAAAAAATAGAAATAGGCAGAAAATAGCGGAAAAGTCAATGTCAATTCCTGTTCTTCACCTCCAGCATTTGGCCTCGGCTGGAGAGCAGAAGAGCCAGCCTGCCCTGCAGGAAGACACCCTGCAAGAGAGCAGGGACGGTCACACGATGAACACCAGCCCCAGGCCAGGGTGTGAAGCCGAGGCCAGCCACGATGTGCCACGGAACCAGCGCCGTTACTCGCACTCCAGCTGCGCGGCGGGGAAGTACTACTTCTCCAGGAACATCCCCCACCCTCGGATGGTCTGCCACATCCCCGGTGAGAGCTGTTTGGGACCACGGGGATAGTCCACACACCCTGGCAAGTCTGCCCTGGCAAGCACATAGAGAAATGCCGGTGTAATGCAGCTTTATTCAAAAAACACCCTGTGCTCCCGCTTCCTGTGCACAACTCAGTAAGAGATCCTGCTTTCAGAACCGTGATCAGTCATGGCCAAAATACTGAGACCTCAAGGAGGCACTATGGACATGCAGTGATACGGTCCCTGCATGATAGCATTGCAGAGAGCGAAGCACTAAGCTTCGCACTGAGTGAAGCTTACTCAGAAGTAAACACTGAAAAATTCTCTTAAAGCCCTTTTCGGTATAAATTTGTTGCTGACAACCTACCCTAAACACTCTCCACTATGCAAATGCAGTCATTACCTTCATTTCATTCCACCAAGCATCTTTACCCATTTTTCAGCAGCGCACAATCTCAGGCTGACAACGTGAAGGTTAGCAATGCTAAAATCTTTACAATGTACCAGTAACTATTTCTCTAAGACAACTGTCTGAGATTTCACTTCAGCTAAAATAATTTATTTCTTTTTCCTTCTGTATATAAGTGCATGCCAAGTGCCAGAGGGTCTGCTTACAGAGACATTTTCACTTCTTTTTTTTTTTTTTTTTAAAATCTATTTCATTCTCACCTAAATCATTGTGATACCTTTCCAGGGGCAACATATTATGCAATGTAGCATTTCATACTAACCTGGTGCTCTAAAAACCCTGTGCTGCTCTATTGCACGCTAACAATGATTACTACTCCTACACCTGAAGGGAATACAGTCAAAATCAGTGCACCGTTTGCATCAGCAGAAGAAATAACACTTCTAGGGATGAGCTTCTGTTTCTAAAGCTGCACCCGTAAGTTTGTACAAAGGCATCTTTCTGTCAGTGGCTGAAATAAAATTGCTGTTGCATGGCCAGGTTTACACTGCAGAAGGTAAATAAAGCTCATGATGGGGAAACAACCTCTACAGAGTTCCTCGAGAACTACTAGGATGAGCAGATATTACTACAGGATTTGCATTGCTAGTCGATGAGTCTGTGATATAACTTTTGTAATAAGGTATTAAGGGTGATGTAAACCAAACCAGCTCCGAAAAGGCTGAATTACTTTCAGCCTTCAATTCAGAACGGATACCTTTGAAGGAACAAAACAAGACTTCTTTCACATAGACCACCCAGCTTATGTCTAAAATTTTGCCTCTCTCTGTACACGTATATATTGAAATCTAGATAAATAAGAGTATAAAATATACAGAAATATAGAATGTATTTCTCTCTCTCTCTCTCTTCCTAGAACCTGGCAAAAAAAACAAGCTGACAACAGTCAGCAGAGACCAAAGTCTTATACTGCTTAGCCAAATGAACTTTAATTTGGTAGATAACTCTGTAGTCTCAGCAGAGTAATGTTTAGCTGTAATTATTTTCTGCTTCAGCTTAGTCTTATATCAAATACTGAGTAGAACTGAGGTTCTGAAAATCCTTATCAGCTACTTAATAGAACTGCTTTTTCTCCATGCTAAATTCAGCTGGACCAATGATAAAACTAATGGTTGTTTTTAAAATTTGTTTTAAATGGGAAAAATAAAAGGGCAATCTCACTTGACATGTGAAACAGTACACAGCAAACTCATCTGTGTCTGTCTCAGATGGCAGAATTTTTTATCCCATCCTGTTCCTATCATGCCTGTGGTCTAGCAGCAGATTGTGAGGGGTCAATCACGGACTTAACGCAGTAACAAAGTCATGTTGTATTTGCAAATTTTCTTGCAGCCGAGTAGCAATTTTTCCTGCCAGGCTTTCCAGTATTTTGAACCTCCCTTTGACTCATTCCACAAGCCCTATATTATTCTAATATATTTATTTTTATCATTGTTATTTTTTGGACAGGCTTAAATAACACTCCAGTCTGTATTGTAAGAAACAGCTTTTTACAAGAACAAGCACGTGCTGAAGGAACAGCCATCCCCGAGCAAGAAGCCAGTCAAGAGCATGTGCGAAGTGGGAACGCCGCGGGGAGCTCGCTTGCCTGCAGCTACTTTCCAAGGCTCGAGGCTCTCATGCAAAGGGCTCCAGGCTTTTTGCCATTCGTGGCACGTGAGTAGGGGCACCACGCTGCTCCATTAGACGGCAGCAGAAGGGGAACCTGAGCTGCTGAAGGTGGAACCAGGTCTCAGCCAGGGCACTGTGTCATAACAGCTCAGGTCCAGGTGAAGGGAACATAGGGCAATTAGTCCAGTAGTCTAAAAAATGTCAATTAAAAAGGCAAGTGTTTTTTCCCTTCTCTCTGTTAACTGCCACATCTTAAAACATTTCTCCTTGTTGACTCCGCTTGTCTCTTTATAAGTTTTAAAGATCCCGTGCTCATGAGGCATCTAACAATTTCACAACTACCAGCAATTATTAATTACATCTGTGAGCAACATTCTGCAGAGGTTGTTAACACAGCACCATAAACATGCACCTGTGACATACAGTTTCCAGGATTTTCTTCAGCTTTGTTAGGCTAATAATTGCATTAATATACTGTGTTGGGTAGTAAAAGCAAACGAAAAAAAAAAAGAAATACAGGCTTCTAAAATATGGCTAGCACATTTTTGTAATTAAAAATGCCCCCCCCCCCCCCCCCCCAGATACAACATTAGGTGTACCTTATGCCTGCTATTTTTCAACTTGGTAAAACACTCTGCCTGTTGGTTTCCAGAAAACAGAGAAGGACTTGCAGATTTTCCTAAAACGACTCAAAGCAACCCTACTTCACCTGAAAAGGTAAGGGAAAAAACACCCTAGTTTGTGATTTAAGCGCTCTCCTTCGCACTTCTGACCACTGTAACCCAAACATACTGTCTCAGAGCACTAAGGAAGACAACACAGATCCAGAAAAGGGATACAAGGAGAGCTTGGAAGGGATATGGTATTGATCTGGTATTAAGTAGGGTGATGACTACACTATACCTTCATCACTTTCTGCCCTGTAACTGTACCTTGCTACTAAGAAAAGCGGTCAAATGCAATGAAGACAGCAGTAAAACTCACTTTGTCTTAGACTGCTGTGGAAAAAATGGTCACGCTATACAACAAGCAAGTACAGGAAAAAGCCTGCCCTCTCAACACAAAGGATCTTTAGATTATTTACTGCCAACAGCTTTACTTTTGCTGACGCTGTTTTGCAGAAGCAGCATGCTGGGGTTTAGCTCCTGCTTTGCAGCTGTGTTCATAAATTCCAGTAAAAGATTCTCCTTGCAGTGGCTCTTTAGTCTCAAGTTGCAGGCACCTTCTCATCTCCTGTGTAGTGACTGTACAATAACTGAGTGCTAAGTTACTATTCTGTTACAAACAACGCATCGCCACGAGGATTCCTCAAAAATGAAATGCAAATGGTGCTGTATTGGTACTGAACACGAGAGGGCACTACGGAGATGTTTTGCAGTAAAGATGCTAAAAACAAGGAATAATTTTTCTTCCTCTTTTAATTTTTTTATATATATATATATATTTTTTTTTGTCTTAATATTGCTCTTTTGTCCCCAGTCTGAAGATAGTAAAAAACGTGTATTCCTTTTACTGTTCACCTATACATTTAGATCACAGTTCTTCAAACTATTCACCATGTTTGGGCTGCAAAATAACTATACAATGGCCAGATACTGCCATACAGCACCACACAGTAAACAACTGTCGTTAAAAACACTGCTGGGTGCATTTTTCTTTGTCTCTGCATTTCCCCTCTGAGCTTACAAACAAAACCTTCTGTCAAACATATTGATCCCCAGGCCTTTAATAGGCTGCTTAAGCTTGCACACATAGAAATGAAGAGTTGCTCAGGAGCACACTACAAATTCATGATAGAAAAGCAAACAGAACACAGAAGTCTGGATTTAATTCCTTGCCGATCCAATTTCCATTAACTCTTAACCAGCATCACTTTCATTCTTATACCAAAATCCAGATCTTTCCAAAACAAAACAAAACAAACAAACAAAAAATAGCTATTCCAGAAGACGTTTCAAAGCAAAGCATGATGTATAGTTCTACACATTTTCTTCAGCAATAAAGGGAAAAATCCAATGTTACATATTATGCTGTGCACATCTGTTATTATGTTATTAGTGTTAGAAGCTGTAACCATCAACCTATGCATTTCCCATTTCTGGCCATATTCAGTCAAATAACAGCTTTACATGTGTTTAATGTATGCCCTTGCTGGGGACCAGTGTTAGACATATTTCAGATTGCCTTTAATTCCTGCTTAAATGGAGTCAAGCCATGTCTTTACGTGTTGTTTTCTATTTTGGAAAAGCTTTTGAAAAAGCGATCCCAAACTTCTGTACAACCTGCAGCTGCGCAGGGAGCCCACAAGCCTCCCACCCAGTCTTCCTCTCTGTTTGCCAACTTGACTCACAGCCCTTATGTTCAGGAGAACGTGAATTTCATCCCAAGCTACCTGGATTGGGAAATAAAGGTAAGACATGAGAGCTGCGGTACGTGGTCCCCCGTGATGTTGTACATTTTTATTTCTCTTGAGGACGGTGTGAGATGTTATTTGATGAACTTATTTTCTCAAAGTGTGGATTCTGTTCGCTTAATTTTGTCTTTAGCAATTACTCTGGTAGGCAGCTGTAAAACTCTGCACACTCACACAGATAGAGATAAACTAAAATACATAAAAACTATGTTGTCATTCAGCTTCTTCCTCTCATGGTAGCTATCCCACACATCTTCCAGGTGCTGGACAGACTGGGCAAAGTTTTACAGACAGATTCACTTACGGAGATCCAGAAATGGCTCTTGAAGGCAAGCCTGAAAGGTAACGAACTTATGCACCCGCATCTGTGTTTGCAAGGAAAGTTCTCTTGTATATTTGTGTAAACCCCTGGCATCCTCAGAGCTGAACTGAGTGCGACTGCTGAGCTGGAGGGACTAGGTCCCAGTGAGGTGTGCTCAGCCCAGGTGGGGCTGTTCTGAAGAGAAATCAGTCAGTGAGACCTCAGCACGCTCAGATTTAGTGCAGGGTGGGAAAATGTTCTCCCGGTGGCTGCTGTGGGCTGGGGGAAGGCAGAAAGCAAACAAAACATCACCTTTAAACATCCAGACCGGCAGGTGGAAACGTAAATTAAATTTCTGCTACCTTCAAATTTCAGAGAAAGACTTAATGTCCAACCTGATTTACTCAGAACTGGCTGACAAAGACATGCTGAATAATCAGCCCCACGCCATGAAGGAAGGCGCAGCAGAGAACACGAATATCCCCTGTCTGCTGAAGCCTCCCCCCACTCCTTGGAGAGGTCCAGAAAGGGAAATGAATAACAGGTAAAATCTGCAGTGATGCTGCCAGGATTAGAGAAGGGCTAAGCCTCATAAACAGCAAGTTTTTGTTTCTTCACCTGGGCATCTTGTAAAGAAAGCTACTTCGTGACTGAAGTTTTATCAGGCAGAACTTGAATCAAAGACATTCCTAATTACAATCAACCCCACGCACTTTGATACAGATTTAGTTACTACAGGAGCAGAACAAAGCTTTAGGAGCACCTGAAACCCCTTTTTTAAAAAGGAAAGCCTCCTGTACATTGCAGTTCTCAGTTCATGCTATTCATGAAGAGTGACTTTCTTCCTCTTTCATTCAGGCCTTCAACTAAAGAATCAGAAGCAAGTCAAAACATGAAGATTGGTAAGTAATGGAATTGTAAATGTTAAGACACCGCGTGTTTAGGACGCTACTGAGCAGCACGGGGACTGTGAATGCTCAGCAGCTCTGACTTTTGTCTTTGCAGTGAGACCAAACTTCAGTGACAATATGCGAAATTAAATTTAAAATCTGAATTCAAGTTCTCTAAGCGCTAGATATTCAAAGACCCTCTATTCCTGCAGCCACTCAATTGGTTTCTCTTGACACAACGTTCACGTAAATCTTAGAGCCCACTTCTGCATCCTCTAGCCAGCCAGGGCAAACAAATAGTATTGGCACTCCAAACAGAGACTACCGTAACCTCTTCGTGTCCTCTCCGAAACACAAAGAGACAGCAAAAGTCAGCCAAGGAGTATGTTATTGTTTTACCAAAGCCACTCAGGGCAGCTCTAAAGCTACCAGCATTTATTGCTGTTTGTAACCCTACTGAAGGAGTGTGGCCTTATGTAAGTACAAGAAGGACAAAGGAAAAATCCCCAAAGCAATGATTTCTTCTTTTCAAAATGGTGTCTGAGGTGGGGGCAGCTTCCTTGCTCAAGAGTGAATGGGCTTCTACACTCTTAGCTGTGTACATAAAACCAAATCAGTACACCAAAACCCTAGTCTGGGAATTCACAGCTTTCTTTCTCACAATTTTTTTTCCAGAAAAGGATGCAGAACGTATTTTATTCTCAAGGCTGAGAAACAAATGTCCAGCACGCGCAGACACATTGTCCCCAGGGAAGAACCACGGCCAACAGAGAGCTGGAAGTGGAAACAAGAGCGAGTCCTGCTTCCCCCCAGCCCTCAAACAACAGATGCCTCCCTTCCAGGGGAGACCCACCTCCTCATAGCCACTGAAGCAGCTGCTAGTCACCTTCACATACAAAAAAAGTGTACTTACAGATATAAAGATTATAAGAGGTGCAAAGATAGCTGTTCAGACTCTCTTTTAAAATAATTTTCTGCTCATTAAATTTGATCTTTGTATGATTCAACCAAACCATTCTGCATAGATCTGTGTGAAGTGGGCTAAGTGGGAAAAAAAGAAAAGACAGAGACAACACTTTTGGCACCAGATCCATTCTTTTTGAATGTCTCAGCCAGGCCTGCACAAAGAGTTCTTGTGGGCAGATTTGACTGTACAGCCGCAGACATACTGGGGTAAGAAGAGGGACACACTTAAAATCTGGAGAGATGCATGTCAAGCCCCAGGCACTGGGAAAAATAAAAAAAAAAAATAAAAATAAATAAAAAAAAAAAAAAAAAAAAAAGGAGGAAAAAAAGACCCAGGATTCTCAAAATCTGGCCTGCAGAGTGACTGCAGATGTCTGCCTCACTGCAAACAGTGATTTGCTTCCATATCTCCATTATTAGTATAAAAGCATCACAAACTTTAGCATCCATGGTGTGGGGTTGGAAACAAACATTAAAACCACCATGTAAACAATTAAAATTCAGACCAATAATGGCATAAAAGTATCTCAGATCTTGTGAGTGAACTGCGAAAGCAGAAGAATTGGATTTTATCTGCTTTAAACACGCCTCTGTTCATTCTCACAAAAGCAAAGCAAGTTGGTAAATCAAGCACACTTCCATTAATTTTCCAGAGAAAGATTATTCGGTGAAGCCAGGCTCACTCAAAAGATCTCAAAAGTTTCTGAGTGGCCAGTGGAAAGCCACTCACTTACAGTGGCCTTTTACTCAGGTACACGTGCCGACTCATAGCACGGATGCAGAAACTCATTTTACAAAACGATCAAAGTGGGCATCGGTTTCTGGGATATGTAATTTCTCCAGAGCTCTGCAAGAGCATTAGCCCGTAGGGCACAGTAAATGGAGGCAAAGCTTCGAATGGGAGGAGCTGGCAAACATGATATTGCTACAAGACGCACGCCCTCCACTTTGGCAGAGCTTTGAAACTTCCCTTGTGTCTTCGGTATAAGCACTACAACGTGAGATGGAAAGCAAACAGCAGGGCTGAGTGACCGTGCATTGAGCTGCGGTAAATAACTGCGTGTGTGCTTCTGGCCACAGCCATTCTGCCTTAATTCTGTACAAATCTCTGTCCTGAGCGTTTCTTATCAGTTGTCTCTTAGCATCACGCTGCGTTAGCTGAGCCTGAAGACTGTAATTACATCTCGGAGGCCTTGGAGACTCGTCGGTGAGCAGAACCAGAATGAAAGCCGCCGTGTTAACACAGCCTTTCAACAGCACGGTTACGTTTCCTCCGTGAAGCTGACAGGCTACTGAGCAAACACGTTAGGGCCAGAAGCAGGATAGCTTGCGAGGTCAGTTGAGGTCATTGCATCTTCCCAGCGCTTTATTTCCCAAAGCATCTGTTAACACTTTTGCTAGATGTCTGGAAATGAATCTCCTTCAAAGGCGCTTCACCCATCCTAGTGAAGGGAGAACAAGGTTATATTCAATGTGTGAACCTCGAGACCAGATTCAAAGCCATTTATGTTGGGAAGACAGGGGATGGCAAAAAAGGTAGTGACTGACTTCTCTAACAGAAGAAGCCGGAGCAGATTCCTACCATCACACCGGGGTGCAGCAAGGAGGGAGATCCTCATACGACCGTTCTGGCGAGGCAGCTGCATTTCTTTATTCTGCAGTATAATTAGGTGCCCCATCTTCTGAACTATCACTTGTCCCCGCCACGAACAGCTGGAAGTCTGCAGTCTTTTGGAAGTGCCTGCTGTTACTGAGAAGGATCGGGTAGTACGCTAATTTCACTGTCCAGTACTTCTGAATGCTTTGTGAAGCGCTCGGGTGGCAGACCGATCTTCCTCTGCAAGTATTTAATTTCTGCCCCTTTTCAGAGAGGTGACCCTGTCACTGCAGACCTGGCCCATGCAACATGTAAAATCTCCACAACAAGCAGTAAAGCCAGAACTGAGTTATACACCAGTTATATGTTAAACTACAGGAAAATAATGGGTATTCTCTTCATCAGGATAAAAATAGACTAAATATACTGAGAAGTGGAGTATGAGACACATTGCAAGACAGCCAAATACATATAGCTCATGGCTCCCCATTCACTCTGTTCGGCTCAGACCTCGTACCTGTCCCTTACTGGGGACTTCCTTCCCTCTCACCTGGGAACCAGGACACGGCACTAATAGAAATCACTGGGGAAGGCACCAGAGAGGACATGAAGACCTAGTGATTTAGACAGCAGTGGTATGAACAGGCAATGACTGGTCCCTCAGGTGCTGTGGGGTTGTGGAGTAATACTAGGAGCCTCCCAAAGGCAGCACCCCAGGCTATCTATTCCTTAATTTGAATTTCAATGTGCAAGACAGAAAAGCAGGAGCCAAGAGACATTCCCAGTCAGTGCTACCTTGTCTTGTAACAATGTGCAAATCCTCCTGATTCTGCAGATTAAAGCAAATACAGGGCTACATTTCCAATTTGTCCAGATATGTAAACTTCATCTATGAAGTTTGATTTAAAAATATATGCACGTGCATGCATGTACTTTTATCTAACTTCACTGCTGCATATGCAAGACAGGCTGCGTCTTAAGCTGCAACACAATTCTTTCACAGAACAAAAATGCTTTGTCAGCAGAACAAGTCCCTAAAATGCCTCTGGAGTCTTTCAGAACGTCTCCAAAGTCCTCTTTTTGTCTACTAAAGTGAGGCACTCACATTAAATACTCTTAAGAAAACCTTGGAGACTGAAGAGTCTTAGATTAGGTTTAATAGGTGCCGTGTACATTAACATGCAGTACCTTAGCTGTAAAGATGTACCTCCCTGTAACTCACCACTTCACGCATTTGTGTGACATTTATGTGTAACAATACGTGGTAGGTATACTTACACTGTGCTTCGTGCTACAGACATAAAACCAGAAGCGCTTGCATGAAAAAGCTGGTCTAGTTTCTGGAACAAAAGAAATCACATTTTTGTGTAGCCTAACAAAACAAAACAATAAAAAACTATTTGAGGGAAAAACTACAATCGATGCTTTTAACAGAAAAGACCTTTATTTGGTCATTTGAGAAGTACAGGGAGAAGTACACCATGTATAGAAATTCAAGACCAGTTTAATGCCAACCCTTTACAGACCATAGGGACACTGTAGGGACTCCACTTTTACTCTTGATTTGAAAGTAGAAACAGAGGAAGGAATAAAAATGGACACAAACTGAGCCATATTTGTATCACCCCCCTGATTCCAGCTCAGCCAGCAGAGTTATGACATTTTTAAGCTCTTCAGCCAAGCTACATGAGGCTGCACTCATTGAAGACCCAACACGCCCCCTGCTAGCCCTACGGAAGGGCTCACAGGTGAGAAGTGAAGCCACAGCTCCAAGACATCCATTTCAGCACTTGGCCAAAGCTCTTAAATCAGATAAAAATAAATTGGATTACAGTTAAGACAACCTGTGACTTTTTATTTTTTAAAGAAAAAATATTTGACAGACACTCCGGTTAATACACAATCGTGGGACAGATCAGGTAACACTGAAACTGAAGAGCAAGGACTTGTAACTAGGAGTTCCTGACCCCTGGTATATTCTGACACTGCAGGTTAAATTTTGCTAAGATCATCAATAAATCACTAAAAGCAATCATGTCACCTCAACTCACCATGCACTGAGTGCCAACCAAGGTACACGATCAGCACTAGTGCAGACATCCATCCCACTCAAACTGAAGCATTAACCACTGGCGTAACCCCCAACTCGTGTTTCATCTTCTGACCCCAACTAACTAGATGCAGAGGTACAAATGAGAGCAGCCCAGCATACAAAGGCAGCTCCCTTGCTTGTGATCATCTGTTGAGATGTTCAGGAAAATTAGAACTTGATTTTTTCTTAACGTTCATGCACACTTCGCAACAGGCACTAGTGGTACAGGTTTTGAGGTCACAGGAATACTTGTCATGCACTGCATTTAGGAAACCTTAGAATTGATATGGAGAAGAGTGCACACATTAAAATAGTAATTACTTGTTCTTTTGGGTAACACACCCAACTTTGTAAGTATAAAACCAAACAAACCGTAACATGAAAATAAATAAAATAGCTTCCTTGGGAAACAAAATAAATTCTGCATTTGCCATTCATTTTTTTTTTAAAGCTCTTAAGATGGAAGTTTCAGGGTAAGAACCGCACGTGTCTCTACCCTTTCTGTCCAGGAACAGCTCTAAGCCAACTACTGAGCACTGAGACAATTCAGTACCACAGGGGCAGCAGGAGATCTTCAGAATTTAACTACTCCACGTCCCACTATCATCCTGTGAACAGCACGTCTCATCTTCTCACTCTGAAGGCTAGTTGCTGTCAGAGTCGTTGTCTTCACCTTCTTTTTCAGACAGAGCACGTGTGGATGAGTCGTTGGCTTCTCCCAGAGGAACAGCCCCTTTCCGCTGTGGCAGGACGCTGAAAAAGGCCTCCTTCCAGTCTCTCTTCTCCAGGTATGCAAGGATGATTTCAAACACTGCAACGTCAAGAAAGACCATCAGCTCTTTTACATGTAGCTAACTGAACTGCTGATAGGAACACACCCCCACATTCATTTCTACAGAGGTTTACGTGCATTTGGTTATTTAGAAAAATTCCAGGCTACCCAAAAAAACATAGGCTGGGGCTCTGCAGTAGCACAGAAGGCAGGAGGAGGCTCTATGGTGATAAGTAAACCAGACGTGGATGACAAATCTGGGGCATAAGGGTCGTTCCTCGGGCTCAAGGCTACAGGAATAGTATTAACACCACTGGGGAATGCTGACTTCAGAGAATGCACCCAGTTCAAGTGTTCTCAATGCCAAGTGACAGAATACTAGAAAGGATCAAAGGAATTAAAGAGGGAAGAAAAAAAACCTACAGAGTTAGGCAAGCATTCAGAAAGGGAGGAGCTGCACAGCTCTCATACTCACTGAGAGTCAAGTTACAAGAAAGTGTCACATTTACAAGAGGTTTCCTGGATCCAGCCTTACTGGACAGCCAGCCAGGATCCACAGTTTACAAGACTGTGTGACACTGATATCAAAGAGCTGGCCATTTTATTAAACAGGTTATTCCCCTCAGAACTACTGTGAAGATATGATCTCTCCAAAGACTGTAGCAGAAACAGTTGCTTAAGAAACAGGAAGAGTACAAGGAGCAAGTTATCTGCTTTGTGTAGGAACTCCCTTTACCTGCATAGCAAAAACAGGACTGATGGAAAGAGAGTGGCTTCAACAGCACAACAGGGGCTTTGACATGGGGCTGCAACAGCAACAAAAATACGAAGCAAGGACAGGAAGAGGCAGTGCAAACAGTTAACAGACATCACTGCAGACTGGGGTGGAACAATAGTGGTCCGGTAACAGACACTGCAAAGTATTAGCCTTGGGACAGAAAGCTGAAGATTAAAACAGTTGCTCTCAGCTACACTGGCAGTTGTGTTTTGCACTGATTTCACATCTTCCAAGGTTTAACATTCCAGATCAAGGTGGAAAAAGTTTCATCTCACAGTTTGTCAGTTTTCTAGCACATTTCACACATGTATGCATTCCTCGTGCCATTATAACGTGACAAGGCAGGCACTGAACTGCCTGTGGAGGTATATGGGGCCGTGATCCCAAGAAAGGTTAAAAAAAATCAAAAAATAAGAAGCAAGAAGTGGATTCCACTGCTAACGATGCTGTCAATCTCCCACCACTAGAGGGCCCCATTTAATTAAAGTGCTTCAAAGACTATCAAGGCAGTTAACAACTAATTTATTCTGCAGGATTTTCCAAATTCACACCTATTAGAGGTATTTCCACAGTGAGCAGGCAGGTCCCAAAGTCTCATCTGGCAAGCCCCATCCTGTGCTCTGCCAGCTTCCATTTCTGCACCAAGAGCAGGCATCCAGAAGTCAAAATAAATAAACCAGAAACCACGTGCAATTACACGTTACACAAAGCAATGAGGTAGTCATGTTCGCAGGAAAATACAAAAATCTCAGTGCAAATAACAGAGAAAAAAACAGAACAAAACAAACAAACAAAAAAAAACCACACTGATTTGAATGCTTTAGAAGGGCAGGGGCTTTAGAAGGGCTCTTACCTAATCTGAAATCTCAGCAACTAAACTGCAGTGAAATCAGGTGCCTACAAATCTGGCACAGGAAACACGTGCAAGACCGTAAAGCATATAAATGAAAGCCTCAGTGTAGGCAATCTGATCTATACCCAGTGCTCAAACCTGTAGGAGACAACCTCCAAAAACACTGACACTAGAGGTCAGCATAAGATTATCGCAGAAAAACTCTAGTACTCCAGTAAAACTCTACAGCTATCATAGCTTCTGATGAGTAACACATAAAGCCTTGCTGGTCTATGTAAAGAACATTGAAATATCATGTTTTAGAAACATATACATTATCCAATCCATTGTACGTGTAATATCTTTTAATTCTGGGGACATCCAATTAAAAGGAAGCTATAAGGTGTATTTTCCTCTATGTTTAAATCTGTAGTTTCATGTATCATGCCAATGCACATCTAATCAATCAGTGGCCTTTCCAGAAATTGAAGTTATCATCAAGCAACTTGTTAAATAAAAAAAGAATCTTGAAACAAAGAGAGGCAAAAAAATGACTTTCACAAGTAGTTCCCATGAAGGTCTGAGATGACCCCATTTTCCCTGTGTAATTCCCTGTTTAAGGACAAAAAGATAATTTAATAATAGACAGAAGAATTAAAGGGGGTGCATGTGTCAAGACTTGATTAAACATCATTGTATGCTTCAATCTGAACCAGGAAACCTGCTAAAAATGCAGTTGCGAAAGCTCAGCAGATGGAGCACTGCTTATACCATGGATCAGTCCACACCTACCTAAGCAGCTACTGCTGAGCAAAGCTGTCACAAGAGGGGAAAGAAAATCATCACATACACTTAAACCCCGAGGGGATACAATGCATGGGATGGTTTCCAACATTGTACTCACCCATGAGGTCTAGAAACAAGGCTGGGATGATAAGAATGCCAGAACTAATTATGGGACAAGTTAACAGAATAGAAGGTGCACTTCTAAGTGGGTAGGGAACTTCCTTAGCTACATTTATATTTAACAGTACCTAAAATATTTAGCGGCTAGGGAAATAACTGATTCCCAAAGGCAATTAGATTAAAAAAAAAAAAAATCAGCACAATAAGTGCACATTTTGAGGGTTTAAATTCTTAACATGGCAGGTATATTTTATAGTAATATAATTATCCTGTGATTTAAAACTTACCATGATTGACTGCTAACACTTTCCGACTGTTCATCTTCACAAAGTTTCCAAGGGGGAGCTGTGCATGACCAATTCCCTGCTCTACAGCTTTTTTGTAAGTAATTCCCTGCAGGAAAGACACCAAAGCAACTGGACTGAGAATCACAATTTTGAATCAGCGCATACAGATTACTACAATCATCATTTCCTTGGAAGAGTCACTGTCATGCTATTACTTTACAAGATACTTAGAAACACATCCAGGTAAGATTGTACCTGCTTCAAGGGCTACCTTTGAAAACCTTCCTACCCTGAATACGTGACACTGTGATGTATGGTCAGAAGGACTGTAAATAAAATCTGGTCACACAGCTCTAGGACATGTCAGCCACAATCTGTTTTAAAGGCAAGTCTGAGCTTAAATAAACAATTACTCAGGTTACACTAACTGGGTATTTTTTTGAGAGGAAGAATAAAAGGAAAAAGAATTTTCTTTTTTAAAACCAGCAAATTCTGTACCCAACATAGGGAAAAAAAATAAATACTCTGAAAAGTGAGTAAACCATATTTATTATACCATAATAAATATATAAAGGATATGCTTTAGCTCCCTCCTAGCCTTTCACTGTGGACTAACTGCTGAAGTATCATTTGGTAAGGCTTAAGATTCACCCCTTTTTTTAGCATTACATCGAAGTATCAGACGTCACCAGAAATTACATAGGAGTGTCCCTGAAGAAAAGCAGTAGCAGTGCTTTAATTTCCCAGCTGCATTCTCCATGACATTCCCAGTCCACACAGCACGATCCCACGTGCAGGTATGGAACCAGATCTCTGAGGCATGTGCATTACATAGCCAAACTCTCCTGACAGGCAAACTCATTAAAAAAGGCCATACAAGATTCAAGCGCTGTTCTTCATCTATTTTTGGGCATGTGCACATACAAGCACACACACAAGTGCATGAACAGAAACCAAACCCTTCTGTCTGAAAATATGGCCCTCAGTAAGCTGAGCGGTGTTATTAATTCCATTCCTATATTTAAAATGAAAAGATAAAATCCCAAAAAGTCTCAGCATGTCTGTACTCTGGAACACAAGCCACTGCTACCACTGCAAGCTTTTTTTCTTGTTTTCCTTAAATATTTTTTTGAATTAAATCTTTTTGAAGAAGTTGTCTTATTATTTTTTTTTTGTTAGTTTATATACGTGCAGCATTTATGCCAATAAAAGAGCTCTAAAGCACCATACCCACAGTTTACCTTGTGGTGATTGTGATCCACCAGGCCTCCAATCACATAGGCTTTCTTCTCATCAAGGTCGCTGAGAACATCTGGGGAATCTGAGGTAAGATATACTAGGTCTTCCTTCTTTATTAGCTCACTGTAATGCTCTGTTCTAATTTGGATATCCTAAAAGAATTAGTTAAAAGAAGGTACATTCAACTGATGAATTGCTGGACAAGATTACGGACCCAAGACAGAAGAAGGAAAAATAAGAGTATGCAGTTGCTCTATGCCTCTCATTCATAGATAAGTACATCACACAGCACAGACTGAGCTCTGCATAAATAATCCACAGCCTCAACTATAGCTCCCTAACGTACCAGCTTGTAAAAATTGAGAACCTTTCTGAAATCCCAAAAGAACTTTGTAAAACCTTAAGATCCTGTGATTCCCTTCAGATCTTACATTATGTCCCCTAAGGGATCCCAATCATTTTCAAGTCTACCTTTCTGAAAGGCAAGGCCAGAAGTAAATGCTAAATTAACATTACTTGCTTGGTAGGAGAGGCGTATGTTAGGCTTTTGCACAGTAGTTCTCACAAAAAAAACATGCTGGAAGTAGAACTATTTTTCACTTATGCAAAGCATTCTTATTTAGGCTTGTTGGAGCACTTATTTAACAGGGAGTCACAAGGAAAACCAGTGTGAGCTTGACACTGAGTCAAACTACTTCTCTAAAGAGCACTTCAATGTTGAAAGGCAATATAATATAGCAAGGTGCCAGCAGGAGAGTCACATCATGATTTAAAGTGGTATTTTCCCAATAAAAACACTGAGCACTGTCAAGATAGATGACTGTCTAAAATGCATAAATAAGGTAGGCTTGCCTATTCCATCAGAGAACGGTATCTGTTCAATAAGAACACGTGAAGACTGTATATGTGGAGTTTTTTAAGCAAAAAACAAATCTAGATTCAAGATTCACTGAATCTAGATTCACTAGCACTGCTTGATTTATTTCATTATTTTAGAGCCACACTAGATTTTTTTTAGTATTGCTCTGATGCCACGGAAAAAAAAAAGAAGAAAAAACAACCACACAGATCCTTCACAGCAAACAACCTAGCTAACAATCACAATGAAGATTTCTTTTCCCCTTCTTAACAGAAACAGTCAATTATTCACCTTCCAGTTCACCCATCCTTTGTCGTTTTCATTCATGTTGCTCTTCAGCTGTCCGCCATGGCTGGTCAAGTAAAACTTAGAAAAGAACAACAAAAAGGTACATAGAACTGAAATGTTAACATGCCAATGTTTTTCCACTCTGCACAAAACTTTTTTTTTCTACCCTTAAGTATTAGCTAAAACTCTTACTATTTAGCTAAAAGTGGTCCTAAGACCACGTTCAGACAGGTAGAGGCAATTTTAAAGACAAATACATGCAGTCACTTTTTTTCCCCCCCCTCTGTGTCTGTCAGACAAAATTGACTATCAGCTGTGTTTTTGTAGCATGAAAACATCACTGACATGCACATACTTTTACAAATGTGAATTTTTATAACATGTGGACTGAAAATTAGTCAGGTACAACAGAAGTAATTTTTTTTTTTTTTACGCTAAATAAAGGCCGCTTCTTTATTTTTCCACCCCCACTTGTGGCACAGCTGCCCTCTTAAACTTTGTACGTGGCAATACTGTCAGTTCCCAGCTTGTTTAGACATACCTGCACAGGATGGAATGCTTTGCGGTTTTCTGCGTAACATCTCTGAATTTGCTTGTGAAGCTTCTTAACATCCTGTACACAACACAATTTGTTTTTACATAGTCCTTCAGACAGACCACCACAAAATGCTTTACCATGAGCCAGTCAGAAGCTAAAGAGAGAAAAAGGAGGCTTTTAACTGGCAAAAGTGACTATGGAAAGAGAGTGGACATCAGACCCTATGAGACAAAAGAGCTGTTGTCAAAGGGATTATGCTGACATGGAAACGTGCAACTTGTACAAAAGTGTGTTTAGACACCTCCATGCATGTGCTTGATTTGCGTAGTTCAATGAAGTGAACAAAACAAAACATAAAAATCACCGAGGTTTAATTATATATTGAAACACAACTCAGAATTCATCTGAGGAATCTAGTAAATTTACCACTCTGCAACAACTCTCAGTGGGTGCTGGACATGCTCCACCTTACAGTCAACAAGAGGTGAGACAGGCTTTGCAAAACCCTGAATTCAAGTGTTCTTGCAGGGTGGTGAAGTCCCCGGCAGCAGCAGTATGGGAGGAGAGAGGTCTGTCTCCAACACTGCACTCTTACAGGAGGCTGCAGTTTAACATGTGTTCCTTGTAAAGGTGTTTGATGAAAAAATGGCAGACCAAGCATCCTGACCAGCAGCTGCATATCACGCTGATCTCTCTCATTTTCACCTATCCTGCAAACATCTCACATACACTTTTATCCACTCTAAACTTTCAGACATGGGCTGAATTGTATTGCCCTGTCCCAACTGCCTATGGTGTCATTGAGAGAAAAAGCTCAGCAGACTCATGCTAAAAATTCTGATTTCAGTGAATCCTTGCTAACACTGCTGGGAGCCTCAGGTCCCTTTCAAAACAGCATTTGTTGCATTTGCAGCCTCTCTAGCAAAACCATTTTGAGGTAGAACTGCATGTATCATCAGGCTGAAGGCATTGCACAAACTGTTCCTGTACTCCTGTTTTTGGAACCAAGCTAACGGACCACATCACCATGAAGGTGAACAAAACCTTTAGTCATCTTACAAAAAGGTATATTTAAAACCCCGAAAAATTCACCTACTGATGTGAGCAAGTCTAGAAGTCATCACAATCTGAAATATTTGAAATATAATATGAAATATTAACTATCCTCTGCTACTGCATCAACACTGCCACGGGAGCACCCGTCAACATTTGCGTTTGGTAGGTATATTTCTTTTACCTTTAGCACCATTAAGTCATCGAAGCTGCAGTCCACAACGAGGCGAAGAGTACTGGGAACAACTTCCCTTCGCATACGCTTTCTGCCACTCCCTTCACTATTGGAGTCCAGTTTTGACTGACGTTCTAATTTTCTCTTCTGACGTTTTTCTTTTCGTTTCTGTCTAAATAAACAAACAAATTAATCTTTAAAAAGTGCAGCCAAATCTCCTGAGGTACACGTTATGCACACATAGTTCTGTGATCAAGGTGGACGGCCCATAATTGTGGTTGTTTAAACTTCTCTCTGTTGTTTGCATTTGTGTTTTGCTAACAGTGTAATGACACATGTACCCCAGCTTTGCTTGTGATGTTCTGGATATACCTACAGAGATAGACATCTGTGGCAAATCCAAGTGAAATCAACAGTCTCATGGATTTAATGGTGCTCCGAACCAGGTCTCCTAATGGAAACAACCACGAATATTCACAAAATTGCAATAAAACTGTGCAGGACAATTTACCTCCTGTTTCACTAAGCAGAATTTGTCAGACTTCCATCCAAAGCAATTGTTTCTTCCTAGCCTATTCTCCCAGTGTAGCAGGCAGTTGGTAGATTTCAGACAACTTTAAGGTCTCTTAACAGCTGCTACTTCAGCGAGGAACACTTTTGTTTTCAGCAGGACAAGGATACACCATGATCAGCCCACTTGCAGGTATGTTTTATCTCAACACCAAAGCAACACCAAACCCACCATCTTCCAAAAACTTTTTAACAGATTGTTCATCAACATAACTTATGGGAAAAACATATTCAGTGTTTTTCAAGATTCTCTGGGTCTGACAGCAACAAGGAATGGGGAACGGCCCACATATAACTTCTCCCTTTCTACAAGTCAATAATAAGCAAGTTTGAATCCCTTCTGGTATCTTCTTCAAGCTGAGGAACACTTCTAGTATGAAGGGAGGATGCTTACCTTTAAAGCTTCTTCATACTCAGATGGAGCAGCCTGTGACTACTGCTTTAAACCTAGTGTGGGAGAAAACTGGTTCAACTGCCTTGATTTGCTCAAGCAATCTACACACAGATTCTGCTGATGCATTGTTACTGTTAGATCTCACTACTACACACAATCCTAGCAACGACACTTTGTGAACCATACCTACGTAGATCCTTCTGTTCTTCCCACTGTTTCTGCTTCAGTAGTTTCTTCCTTTGCCTCTTGGACAGGGACTCAAGGCATTCTACCTCATCTGAGCCTTCCACCTGTCTGTCTACTTGACTGTCGCTAGACTTCACCTTTCCTTCCACATCAGGAACGTCGGGGGGCATGGTGTTTTCTGTTGGCACCTCTGGACTTTCTGTTGGCGTTTCTGATGACATTAGTTATTGGTTGGGTTTACTGACTCGTATCTTAAAACGTGATGGCTATTTCATAAAAAGCAAGCTTTTCTTTCGCCAATTCTGTAAGAAATAGAGAAGTAGATATTAGATTTATTAGCAAGAAGTTCAATCAGGACAAATATCACTCTACACCTATCACAAACCTGAATAAAGCATAAACAAGAGATGGACCTTTTTTGTTTAAAGTAAGATTAGTGCCTTTGCAAGTGCTAATATATAAAAAAACGTAGAGATTGTGACCTGTATTCTGAACAAATCTGCAATTCTGCGTATTATCAGCAGCTATTCAACAGTTTCTAATGAAAAACCATGAACACAAAACCACACACAAGCAGGGAATCGTACTGGATTAAATATAAGAGGAAAAAAAAACAATAGCTGTACTGCTATGCATCACAAACTATTACCAAATATTCAAAGCAACAAAGACATTGATGTATCTTGCATCAGCACTTCAGGAAACTATATGAAATAAAAGCTATTTGGGCAAAACAACAACAGAAAGTGTTGTGAACACGCTGTACACCTTCAAAATTATTTTTTATTTCTTCTGCAAACCAGAACCACTGACCACGGCCAGCACTACAAGTAAGGGCAGGAATAAAACGAAGCGTTACTCAGCAAGATGCTCTGCATCCGAACTGACTAAAGCGATAACCCTGCTCTCTTCCCTCCCGATTGCTGTTCTCTCACAGGTCCCTTCAGCACCCCCCTGCTGCTCAAGCTCTGTGCCATTCCCCAAAGGCACCTGCATCGCTGGCGAGCACCCCACCTCCACAGCCAACAACCGCACAGCCACCAAACACACCCCACAAAACCAGCAGAGCTCCAGCTAACACCAGTTTCCTTTACGGGGCGTTACAAGGCCCAGGGGCCGAGCTGTGGGTGCCTAAAGGGAGGGAAAGAGAGCCCCGCTCGCAGCCTGCTCCCCGCCGCCATTTTGCCTCCCTCCCTCCCTGCCTGCCCCTGAGCCCCCTCCATGGGGCAACGGCCGCGTGCGGAGGGGGGGGGGGGGAGGACGTACCCGCGAGCCGCCCCGCGCGCGCGCCGCCCGAGGAGGGAGGGGCGGGGGAAGGAGCGGCCGCCTCCCCCGCGCATGCGCACGGCGTCACCCCCTCGCCGCGCCTCCAAATCCCGGCGGGCAGCAGGGAGCCGTGACGCAGCTGAGGGGAGCCCCCTGTCGCCTCCCCCCCCCCCCCAAATTTCATATTTATTACAGTTGTATTAAAAGTCACAAACCAGCTGTATGTGGTCACTACAGTACGCTGCTGACCTTGCGCTGCCCGTGTTGGGTGCTTGCTGTCACATTTGGTTTCCTTTGCGGCTGTTTCTCGCGTTGCTTTAAAAATAACTCCTTAAAACCTCCTTCACGTTGCTATTAATATCTAGATCGGTGCACCAGGCTGCTCAGCAATCCCCAAAGCACCGCTGTCCCTGTGGAGAACCCTTCGTTTTCATTTGATCGTTAAGCGGCTGACAGTCAGTTGCTGAGAGAAGCCCGTTTGTTTGCTTTCCTTTTTGAAAAATCAAACCCACATCTAACAAATCCACATAATATTCACGTGTGTCTTAGAGCAGAGAAACTGCTTACACATTAATTTATTTTTTCCTCATATTGCACTTTCCAAAGTAGCAGTATTGCTCATCCAGAGCCCTACGTCCTCAAACACTGACACGGGTTCATGCAATATTTCCTGAGTGATGACAAAGCAAAACAAAGACCTGGACGTCTGCAGAAGTGCAGGAAGAGCTGCCCGGCTGAATTTTATTATTTTGACGTAGACATAACGTGACATCTCGGGACCAAACAGCAAGCTGGCTGCACACCACGACTGCTGGCAGCACTCGAGTGGGTGGAAGGAAGACGGGGGAAGAAACGCCTTCTGCTGACCGCCTTAGGAAGGCTGAGGTCTGGCAAGGGAGGCGAGGATTAGGATGTGAGTGACACGCAGGACTCACCTTTAGACAGGTTTAGCTGTGTGTCTGCCTCTCCCCAGGGCAGAAATGAGGATATTTTGGGAGCATCATTCAGCAAAACGCCCAGTGTCAGGGCATGCAGGTGCTAGCTGCAGGTCAAAGACAGACTTGGATGCTTTGGTGCTCACAGCTGAAAGTCTGAGGTGAAAACCACAAGCTTCACACAATTGTTTATGAAGAGAAGACAAAATTCTTTCATTGAACCTAGAAGATGTGAGGAAATGTCATTAGTTTTATTAGGTCATATAAAGATATGAGCTTTATTGTTTGGACTCTGGAAAATGTGCAGCAACAGTAATACTTTGACCCTAATACATATGCCAGCATGGCGTGAGGCATCCATTAAGGGACTGATCCTGCAACCTCTGTGTGTGGTGGACTTTGGTGGGTGCAAGACTTGGCTAATGGAGTCAGGGATGTACTCAAATCAACAGGGAGATCCTGCCTCTTGGGACGTCCATAGAGGCTGGGGGGTGCCTCCTAGAGCACGTCTGGTCCATACGTGCTCTGGGCTCTGTTCAGCTTCCTTCACTGGTGTCCACATGAGGCCAGGCTTCCAGTCCCTTTTGTTAGGAGCATTTCACAGCCTGCACTGGGGAAGCAGTGTATGTAACAATAAATTGGGGAGCAGCAGGCACAGCCACAAGGTTTTCTTCTGTTCATCCTTCCCTGCCGCCTTCCCTCTCATAGCACACACACAGTGCACAGAGAGCTTCCAGGGGGCTTCCACCACGTGTGGAAATAAGCATGAGCAAGGGGACCTGTTGCAGCCCTGTTGCTTCCCAACATCGCATGACATTTTGCATCCACCATACTCAGCTTTTGTGTCAGCACAAGGCAATGAAGGAGGCATTTATACCATCCAAGGGTGTTCTCACCTCACAGCTCCTCACTAATACAGAAGAGCCGATGACAGAAATGGCCTATTGCTAGCAGTTAAATACAGCCTGGGACAGCACCGTTTTACTAGAGATATTAGTAGCTAGCAGCCAGCCAAAAGTCCTAAGGCTGTAATGCGACGACGATGCAAGTAGCACTCCAGGCTATAGTGGAAAAATTATTCTGTGACCAAGAGCTATTCAGAGGACCTAGCTTGTTGAAGGAAAATATATATGTCTGTGTTATATATATATATATTGCTAAAACAACCTCTGAAAATGAAGAGAAAGAGCATGGTGATGGCTCACGGTTCTCTCTCTTATCCCTACATGCGTAGGAGCAGATCTTTCCCTGCACAGAGTGAGGGAGGCTTTGTTAGTTGGGGAGAGCGTGCCCTCGCACAGATTTTGGCACGCAGGCTGTGCCAAGGAGCATTGGGGGTTAACCCGCTGCCACGCCGTTATCTGAGGACCAAGGGTTTCCTTAACAAGCCCCGTGGCAGCATGGCTTAGTGAGGGATGGGCTGGGGTTTGCTCTCAGAGGAAATGGGAAAACGCTCGGGTTAGTCAGGCTGGGGCTTATTGGGAGATAAAGTGAATGTGAGGAAAGGGGAAAATATAGGTGAAAAAGGAGGACGTGGTTTGCCCTGTTGCTTGACTGAGCACAGCAGCTCTTAGTGCCCAGGGTGGGATGGAGCAGCTGGCTCGTCTCCTTTTCAGTCTCTAACCCGTTGCTGCAGTGATATCATAGGATATCCCACATCGGACGGGACCCACAAGGATCATTGGGTCCAACTCCTGGGTCCCCAAAGGACCACCCAAAAAATCAGACCACGTGTCTGAGAGTGAGTGATGCTAACAGAGAGTCCCATGTAACTGCTCCCAGACCCTTATCAAGCGTCTCCCTCTGGTTGCCCACAGAGTTGATACACGAGGGTGGACAACAGTGGGCAGAACCTGGCCCCTGGCAGCAGCAGACCCTGGCACACCTTGGTTAAAGCAGAGGAGGAGTGCGGGGAGCTCTGGTTCTGCCAGGCCTGGAGGCCGCCTCCACTGCTTAGAAATGTGGCCACACAGCACTGCTATTCAAAACTGAAAGCCGAGGCAATCAGTAGAATGGGTAAAAAAAACCCTAGTTACCTCAGCTCTTAATAATTAACTGGAAGTCCTTCCATGAACTTAGTACCTGAGTGTGGAATTTGGAATCTGACCTTTACTACATCTAGATAAACACGGCGGCCGGCGCGGCGGCTCCCTCTGCAAGCGCAGCTCCACTCTCAGCAGTTCGCTTCTTGGAGGCTTTCACACTTGATGCTGCAGTCAGGAGCTCGGGGGAGTCCAGCATGATTCTTCTAACCGTGCTGTTCCTTTGCATCATTTCCACGTATTCGGCCTCTGTTAAAGGTAGGTCAGCCATGGCACGGCCAGCGGGCGTGCACAGCTGGATGCTTTGCATCAGAAAGGAACATCTTTCCTCGGCCATGCCTGAGTAATGCCAAAGGCAGTGGTTAATTACAAAAGTTTTGGTGCTTGTAACATTCGTGTCAGCTCTGTGAAGGGAAGAGACGATGTTTTCAGGTGCACAGGACCGGCGGTGTGAGCCAGGAAAGCGGGGATCTTGACCTTGCTTAGTCAGGACATGCTGTGGGGGCACCAGCTGGAGAGGGACTATTAAGTTAAACACACAGAAGTGCTGCGGTGGATCAGAGCCAGGAAGTGCTTCGGGCTCTCCAGGTTTCTTTCTGAGCAGTTGACTCAGCTACCACTGAAGTCAGTAACAAGCATCCCATTAATTTCGCTGGAAGCTTGATCTGCAATAAGGCATGAAAACCTGGATGTCTGCACAGGCCTTAAGAGCGGGGGCCTTACTCAGGTGTCCTGCACAAAGGTCAAGGGTACCAAATCTGGAGACTGCCCGCTTCAGCAGCGCCAGCCTACTGAGGGAAGGAAAAGAGGCCCTTTGTGGACAATCTGACATTAAACTTACAGGAGCAGCAGTCTTGCAACATTCGACAACACCTCTTCTTTTAGTTTAATGTGGATGTCCCCTGCAGGGAGGGAAGGGGAGCAGGGCAGCACCCAGGCCTGACTTAAACTGTTAAAAAGGTGGTAGAGGTGCTCTCAGTGTGCCTCATGACAGGAATTATACAGCAAAGAAGCCTGCAGGCAGTTCCTCTAGCAGCAGAAAGCTCTCATAAAACTGCCAAACAACATTTGTGGCTAGATACTGGTGTGCCACATTTCTTGTGCCGGCTCTTCCCAGCTTCTCCATAACGTCAGTGAACCAAAACTTACTGATGTGAAGTGCTCTTTGTTTGTCACTTTACACCCCCAGTGCGCTGTGCAAGCATTTTCTCATTAGATTATCCCCCATTCAGCTCTGCAAGGTCTCATCTATCTCTAGTGCAGAGAGACTGAGAGCTAAATTACTGGCCCAAAGGCCACTTGGTGCCTCCGTGACAGAGCTTGGATTAGGATGTTTTGCCTATCAGTCCACCTTCCTTTTAGAAATGCTAAAGAAATTAGTAGCTCTGAGTCAGCAAGATCAACACACATGACACTTTCCTACTGCAGTTCCAATTTTCAAATAAATGGCTGGCTTTTGCTTTTTTGAAGCTATCCAGTATCAGAAACAGTGGCAAAAATGATTTATGAAGGTAGAGCCAGCTCGTAGTTAGAGACACGCATGCTGTGCATGCCGTATGTATTAATAAAAGGCACAGGACTTGACAGCTGTCTCTACCCATGCAGTGTAACCTTCTGTATTATACAGTATCATGATTTAATTATAGAATTGGCATGTTACCCGTAATGACAGACACTTAACGTAACGAGTCAAACCATGTGTTATGTGCTCCACCTTGAAAGCATGCACTTCTGACCCTAAGACAGTGCGGCTGAACGCGGTCTTTATGTCCGATCCTCCTCCCTTCTCCGGCAGTGGGATGTTTGCCATCAGCTGAAATGGAAATGGCCTCAAGGATCACAGCCTTGGGTACAAAGGAAAGAGCCTGTGAAGGCAGTATGGGGAATTGTTTGGTTGTTTTTTTTTTAAGGAAGGTTTCTATTAGAAAGGAATGGGAATATTCATTCTGAGATAGTACCAGAGTTTTCCTCATGAAAGATAGCATGAATATTTAGGAACGCTATTTTGAATGCTGGTGCTGGGCAGTGAAACCTGTGCCTTTGTCCCTCGGGCATAATTTTCCTCCTTGCCTCTCAATCTGACAGTGCTATCCTATTGTCTCTTTTGGCTTCCCCATTTCCACCGGGTTAAGTGCTAACTCTCTGGGGCTGCCTTCAGCACTGCCTCATCCCTGCCTCCTCTCTTACCATGATCCATCACAGGCTCACACTTTGCTCTCAGTGAGGCCAGTCCTGCAACTAAAAGCCTCTTCTGCCCAGGGAACAACGTTTTCCACATATGAAACGGTGAAAGCTTTCAGAAGCTAGGAGTGTTCTAGCTTCTAGAAATACTTTGCAATTACTCATCTCTTCCATGACACTGGCAAGAAGCTGCCTGCTCGTGTCCTTTCTTCATCTCTTTCCTTCAAGAGGGAACAGTGTATGTGTATATGGGGACAAGCAATTGCTGAAAGAGAGGAAGATGGAAGGACATGCTGCCGAAATTAAAAAAAAGATCTGTGGGGTGAACTGTGGGAGAAGGGAGAAGATAGGTGAAAGTTGCCTTTAATTGAAAAGAGAGCGTGAGCAAAAGAACCGCCACCCCCCATAACTAATTAAGACTTCTGTCTCTCAGCACCCAGATCATTTTTCTTGGATATGCTTTGCCCCCACCTTTTATCTTTAGATGGGGCTGTGTCATCCTCTGCCTTTAGAAAGCACATAGCGGGTGGCCCCTGCCAAACCTCAGTGAATGCTAAACCACCAGCGCTGCCATTTCTGCTGCGAGTGAAGGACATTTTGAAGCAGGAAGCAGCCTGCTCGGGGCTGCTGCAAGGAAGCAGGGCTGTGCCTGAAAGGTGCCCCTCATCCCTGGGCACAGACTGAGTGCTCTCTGCTCTCAGAGGCAACGTGGTTTCAAAGGTGATAGGAGTGTGAGGGGAAGGGGCAACGGGAAAGGGCTAGGAAACGCACAGCAACCCGAAGGAAGGTTTGTACACCTCTTTTTTTCTTTTTTTTTTTTTTAAGCAGACACACACACAAAATGCAAAACTGGCAAAGCCCGATGCCAACCTTGATGCTTTAGCGTCCCTGCAAAAAAAATCAATTGCCATAGCTTTGAGGTCCCACAGACAAACAGGCTGCTTCCCCGGGGACTGCTGAACTTGCTGTGCCACATCTCCAGCTGGCGTAAATCCTCAGTCAGTTTGCCTCTCTGTAGCTGTGCCAATTTTCACAATTTGCAGGCCAGACTCAGTGGGGCTGCTGTTTTCCTCAGAGAAAGGTTCTTCGAAGCTGACCTTAACATACTGCTGTGACGTCAAAGTGAACAGGGGAGAAAAAAAAAAAAAAAACACAAACTTAAAAAACACAATTTTTGGGGTTCTTTGAGCACTGCAGAATGTATCTGCCCAGCCATGATGGCCCTGCACTACCCACCTAACTGGGATTAGATGGGATTTTTTTTCTGATAGTTGAATAAGAAAATACTTTGTTTTTCCTTTTTACCAATGCAGTGATTTGAAATGCATTTAACAGAGTCAAATAAAACACCGAGGAACATGATATGAATCAAGATAGCCTGTTGATTCTCCGTGAGGGACTTTGAACACACTGATTACATTACGGCATGCTTAAGAATTTATCTGAGATGTTTTGGTAGTTTTCTTGTTTTTTTCTTTTTTCTATTTTTTTTTTTCTTTTTTTCTGCACTTAGGCTGAGATGCATCTCCCTAAGGACTTCTCTTTTCTTAGATTAATTCTGTTGTGATTTTTTTTTTTTTGTTTCTGCTTCATACCTAAAAAGTAGGAACTCCCTGCTGGTTTCAGCAAAGCAGCATTTGGGTGCAAGAAGCTAGCCCTGTGACACTTACAGACAGCACCTAAGGTCACTCACTGCATGTGTGTTTACTCTGCGGATGTAACAGCACTGTGTGTACAGCCAGCTTCTCCTCCCTTCCCTTCCCTTCTCTTCCCTTCCCTCTGCAAACTGAGTTCATCAGTTTGTCTTGTGTGGAAGAGACCTTTGTAGCCATCCAGAGCACGGGAGGGAAGCCCTTGGAAACAGTGGAAAGGGATGCCACGTATATCCCATATAACACAGTCCTTAAGGGGGGTTCAAGAAGAAACTGTTTTTCCTTAGCCATATTTTAGGGGCATGATCTTAATCCCTGTGCCTGAGGCTGGTGTCGTAGTACTACACGTTCCCCCCAGAGCTGTGCATGAAAGCAGAGAAAGAAAAGACAGGAAAGGATGTGGACATAGGGCACCCCAGGTCATTCTGCAAAGGAAAAGAAAAATAAGCCATTTGTGTGCTACAGATACTTTTTACACAAACAGCACTGAAACTGAATTCCTAGGGAACAGCATCTCCAGTTTGTTCCTAATGTAGATGGAAATGTCACTGTAAATTAGGTATGCAAGCTTAATTTAAGCTAGATTTTGTCTTTTTATGTCCCTTAAAACACATCAGTTCACAGGAGAAGCATAGCTACAGGGACAGTCATTTAGTTTGAAGAACAAGAGCTTAATTACTGCATCTAATTACTTTAATTACTGCATCTATATTTTCTCTGTGTCTTCATTATGTTCATGTCACTCCTGGGCAAGGCTCTCAGTGAAAAGATTCCCAATAAATGTGCAAGAGGTGCAGAGAGCAATTTCCATTGGCTCCAGCAAATGGTTTCAGTATATTTCAAATTGCTACGTGCACACATTGCATGATTAATTACAATATTTTGATTTGCAAATCAAATCATCAAAATCATGTATTCATTTCTAATGATAACATAGCCAAAGGAAAGATTTTGACTCTCTTCAATTTGTATATTTAAGTGTAGAGCTAAAACAAAGGATTTTTGTGAACATTCATACCTTGTATATATGAGATTAGTGTCAACTTAAACAGGTATTAAAAAACAACTGCTCCGGTAGGACAGCCTCTGTAAGCAAGGGGAGGAAGTTCAGTCCATAATCTTTTGCTGGCAATTGCATTTTTAATTTTTCTAAAGGTGTTTTTTAGAGAGAATGACAAATTGTGTTAGTCATGTCTAAGACAACCTTGTTTTTGCTTTCCAAACAGGGCACACTACTGGACCAAGCTTAAGTAATGACAAAATATATACATTTACTTACACTGCTGAAGTCTACGTTGATCGGGCTAAAGCATCCCTGAAGAAAAGTGCAGGCTACCGGATTTCTTCTGATGTGGATGTCAACCTCTTGTGGAGAAATCCCGAAAATGATGATGACCAGTTGGTGAAAGTTATGGTAATTAATGCCATCGCCCAACTTACAACATGCCCGACCTTTTCTGCATTTATCTAATTGCTAATCTTATCTTGAAGTACTTGTTTTCGGAAGATAAGCTAAATCTTTTATTCTGCCATAGTCTCGTCAACTAAAAATGGCTTCTTCAATTAGCTGTTTCCTGTAGAATAAAACTTCACAAGAACATACCTAACATCCCAAGCCAGACCTTCAAAATATCTCCTGTATTTTGAAATTGCTTCATACGGGTTATTTAGCTTCAAACAACTTTCATGGAAGCACCTATGAGAGGAGCAATAGGTTGAAGTCCTCAGTTCTAGCCACAAATATGACAAAAAAAAATGGGGAAAAATGACATTTACTAGAAATTTTGAAAAAAAAAAAATGAACATTTTGAAAAAAAATGACATTTGCCAGAGACTCGTTTTGGTATTTGGGTTCAAGGAGATTTAGTCTACCCCAGCATACCCCAGGGCAATATCAGACTGAATTTTCTCTGCTTTTTCTTTGCTAGATAAAAAATGTCCAAGTTGAAAATGTGAATGAACGTCCAGATGCTAAAAACATCTTCAAAGGAAAAAACACAGAGAAGATCATCGGGAAAGAATATCTGACAGCATTACAGCAGCCCATGGTGCTTGAGTTAGCCCGTGGAAAAGTAAGACCCTGTTTTTCAAAATTTACACTCGGTCTCTGAGGACACCTGAGGCAAATCTTTAATTACAGACTTGGAGAATTTAGCAATTCGCTATCCTCACAGTGTTCTTGATATGCCACTGTGTCCTATCTTTCTGTACAAAAGACAGTAGCTTGGAGCAGGCTATAATTTAGCTGTACAAGGGGCCCTTCCAGCCCAAGCCTCTTGTGGCCTGAGGACACTGTATAGATGTAAGTAAACAGCATCTTGGCCACAAACATTTGGGTACCTATGCAGATAAATGCACAGTTGCTGTGTAAGATTTTTTCTGTTGAATTCAGTGAGGCCAGGATTTTACCCAAGGTCTGAAGACAGAAAGAGCAATACAGTTTGTCATGCAGGAGTTATACCAAATCTATGAGGAGCAGTGTTAATCTCTTTAAACCCTTAACAGATGTTTTAGTGTGTCTGCTTTACCCACTTCTCTGGCTTGCTTATTGACTTCAGTGTCACCTGTTACAGTTTCAATAGTCCCAAATTAATGAGCATGATGGTGAAAGAGCTGCAACCTTTCATGTTGCTCATTTACCAGGAAATTGTCTCCAAAAATGAGAAGAAAAGGGGCTGTGTGCAAGCATGGCTTGGCTGGTGCCCTGGTTTTGCAGCCTGCTCTGAAAGAGCACTGAAGCAGTCTCTCTGTGTAGGAGCACAGATGTCCATTTGTAGCTCTCAGCATCTCAGCCTTGCTTGGAAAGGGAATGAAGCAAATCCAACTCCTCATTTTATTTATTTATTTATTTATTTTTAAATTTATTATTATTATTATTATTAATAATAATAATTTTTATTTTTTCTGTGGAGCTGCTCCTTTGTCTCCTTGCACTCTGGGTCAGGAACAGCAAGGTTTGAGCAGCAGCTCCTCTTGCCTCCTCTCCATGCTCCTCCACCCTCCCATTGCTTGTGGCTGGGAGCATTAAGCCAACAGCTCTGCTCTCCCTTCTGCTGCCCGAGCAGGTGGGACATGGGCAGAGGGGCAGTGAGAAAGGAGGAAGGTTGAAGGTCGTGCTCTCTTTTCTCTTCTGCAGAGCAGAGCAAGGGCTGTGACACCCTATCCCAGCAGAATCTTTACCTCCTGCTGTAAATAGGCACTGAGCACATACCCTGGCCGCCAGCTCAGCCTACTGCTTTGCAGCTGCTATCAGGTCTACTCAGTAACTTTCAGACTCAGCCTTGTCATCAGCTTTACACAACAGAAAAAGAAACGGGACAGCACTGGCTCCCAACTGTACACATCCCTGAAGGAGGGCCGGGGTGTCAGAGGAACACAGTCAAAATACATCTGCTCCCAGTACATTGCAAATATGCTGGCAGAAGCAGTTCACATGCTGAGACTGAGATGTAGTATTAAAAACTTGGGCTTTTTCTCAGGTAATAGGGTCTATACTCTCCTTTTATGATTTCTCTGTGCTTTGATACTTTTACCCCTGGCACAGTGAGTTCACTTTCCAGGGTTGCCCCAAGATAACACGCTGATTTGACTTACAGTTTCTGAAAAAATGCATCTTTAAAGCACCTTGAATGCCAGGTGGAGGTGCAAAGTCTTCTGTTGCCAGAGGAGAGGCTGAAGCACAACAGTTGCCCCATGAAGTTCAAAGGTTGTGATATGTTTGACACGTTTAAGTCATTCAGTGATTTATCTATGATTCATTCTAGTTTTTGTAACCTGTGATTAAAGTGCAACAGATATTATGTGCACGTGGGGTGGGATTATTTGAAGATTATGCAGGAAAAGAAGTCACGTGTGAAATCATGCAAATTTTTTCATTTTACTTCTAAATTCTCAATTAGCAGGCAGGAAAGATGCTCACCACACTGAAACAGTCTTTAGGTACAGCTGCTTAACAAATCTTTGTAGTCTTATCAGGAGGCTCTCCAGCATCTGTAGTTTGCTTAAATAAGGACAACAGGTCCAAATTCAGCTTCCTGAACAGAAAAAGGAAAGGGGATTTTATGGAGGGGATCCACATTTGCTCTCTCTCCTTTAACCACATTTGTTACATACTTGTTTTTCATTCCTACAGGTCCAAAACTTCTACTCATATCAAAATGAACATGCTTTTACTCAAAATCTTAAGAGAGGTCTGGCTAGCCTTTTCCAGCTACAGCTGCACTCCGGTACTTCTCGTGAGGTATGGTGCTATATCTGGCAAGATAACCATCATCAGAGAAACAGGCAGAGCCCAGTCTGATCTAAAAGGAAGGGCTGTGGCTCCTGCTGGCTTCAGAGAGAACAAAGAGGGGCAGAAATCAGCCCCTGGATTGTGTTTGGTGTTGGGGGTGAAAGGACGATCTTCTGAATATCTGTTGACACAAGTCATGTTGCAATTAATTTAAAGAATTGGTGAAATTCATTTGATTTAAAGTACTTTAATCAATTCAGGAGGATCTGGAAATAAACCAACACAAACCACATCAGTATAAAAGAGATAATACTGATGTTTAAATTCATTTGATTCCTAAGTTCAATTCAATGGATAAAACCATTTTAAATCAAACCAAGTATCCACAAAAAGTTGGCAATGGTTTATCCACAACTATTTAACCTGCATTACGTAGTTAAACTTCTGCATCTGTCAGCATGAGCAAAGCTGGAATTTAATGCAAATTCTTAAGTTTAGTACCACCTGCCAGTTGTTCTCAAACTTTTTTGTTTAAATAAACTTTGTTACTTTCCTTCATAGCCATATAATGCAAAGTACCCCTGACTGTCTAAGACAGGTATTTAGAAACACCAATACAAGGAAAAATAAAGCAGTAGTCTCTCTTTACCCTCAAAACTGATAAATAAACCCAAACACAAACAGCACAGCACCTCATGTACAAGCTGTCAACAGTGGAGAATATGGCTCACCTTTGGAAGGTGTTCTGGGGTCCAAAAGATAAATTCAAGAAATAGTCTTAATCTAATTCTTATTTTTCAAGGTGGACATATCTGGGAAATGCAATACTACTTACCAGGTGCGGCAAGATCAAGTGACTAAAATAAAAGCCCTGGACTCCTGTGAAATAGAAAAAACGGGATTTACCAGCCACAACAAGGTATGATTTCTTCTACAAGGTAAAATCTGTTCTGCCTGTTTAAAATATATCCTTATTAGCTATTAGTCATTTTCTTAAAAGGTCTTTCTGGCATTGCATAAAGCAAATTCCACATGTGCATTTAGAGTATTACTAGTACAAATTTCATATGTGGTGGCCACAGGGAGAACAGGAAATGGATTCTCTTGTGTAAACCACCTTGTCTCAGCTGACATCGAGTCCAGCAAAATAATTCACATCATTTTGAACAAATAATGACAACTGTTACCTTTTTCTCAGCTTCTAAGTCACAGCATTCAGTGTACACAATAAATGCTGAGCAAAATCCTGACTCCTGGGTGGAGCCCTGTAGGGTTTGCATAGGAAATAAAGGCTTCCCTATGAATAGGTGTGATGTAGGAGATATGCTGCAGAGGTTCCTGAAGCCCTACTATGGCCTTAATGATCCTTCACTATCCATAAATGTTCTTCTAAATGGTTACTAGTGAGTGCAAGCTGGACACATGCTGCTGGCACTGGGATTCTCCGTGTCAGAAGCTGACATTCCTCAGCTCAGAGAAGTACAAAGGTAGCACATGCTCTGTTAATAAAATGACTTAAGACAATGACTGAATTCCTGGTTGTCACGCTTGCCATAAAGACTTCAATTTATATACAAGCAGATCAAGCAAGGTGGTTGGTTTTGCTTCTCAGTTGTGAACATGACAATCTCATTTATACGAGATTTTCCTGGAAAAGCTTCCAAATTTATTTAAAATGTATTTTCAACTAAATTACCAGTCATTTTCTCAGCTACAGCCTGTTCCATAATTTCTTCTCCACCACACTTCCCTTTCTCATAAGTATTGAGTTTGAAACACATGGTGCAGAAGTGAGTGGCTCTTCTCATAGAGGGAATTTGTGAAAATATGGGAGATCCTAGTTTGCAGGCTTAGCCTGGGATGTTGTCAGCCCATGTGCACCTTCTTCATTTCACTATATTTTTTATGAGTTTTGCTGTGACTTGGAACTATGAGATCTCCTAGATTGCTGTTTATTGACCAGCCTTTCTTCTGGTTTGTTTTTTAATTACTTTCAGATCTTGGATGTCAGCACCAAAGCCACATCTGCCACAATTTATGTGCTGGAAGACAGTTTCTTTAAATCCATTAAGGCAGAAGAGAATTATGTTTTCTTTCTGAACTCCCGACGAAAAACAAATGCCAAAATAGTTTCAAAGTAAGTCGGACAATTTGACCATTATTGACGGTAGCAGAAACTCATGGTTCAAGTTAGGTCACGTGTATGTCTTACAGCAATAAGATCTAAGACACCAAACCCTTCAGGTAGAATTTAGATCTCTTTCATATCCATATGGTACCTAGTCCAATGTTGATTAATGGCTCTACCATAATAGATGCAAATAATAAATAATGGCACTCATAGGAAATGAAATTAAAAAAGCTGCATCTGTCCAAACCATTGTGACAGACTGTAAAACACTGAAAGCTCGGTGATATTCATATAAGAAAAATGATTCAGGCATCTCCTTAACATTATGCTGTTTAAAAAAAAAAAAAAAAAAAAAAAAGTACATTCAAAAACCCAATTTCCAGTTCTTCTTATGAACAAATATGTGAAACTTTTCAGAATGTCTGTGGTTACTGAGGGCTGTTTACCAGACACTATAGATCCATACTTTGTAAAGTTTGTTACTGAGGTATTTTATATCATGCTGCTCTAGCAGTAATCCCACCAGGGTTAAATATTTCTATTACCTTAAAAAAGCTGTAGACTTTCCATGATCTAAATATTTTAGAACAAGTCCAAGAACTTTAGTTATTCTTTGTTCTGTATTTTTTGTCTGTGGAGGGTTTCTTTTTGTTTCCTCTCCCCGTGATTTTTGCATTTCTTCGAAATGTTTGAGTTCTAATGGTGTTTTCAATGTATGGATGCACAGGCAGAGACTGGAACTGAAGTCAGTACAAGCTGGCCCTGGACTGATCGCGGGGAAGCAAGCTGCTGGTGTTGTCAAGACTTTGGACTCCAATTACGTGTCCATGCCCCTGATAGCAGAGACAGTCAAATCCGAATGCAAAAAGTGTCCTTCGGTAAGTAAATGCAGACTTGTTGGACATCAGGTTGATTAGCTGAGCAAAAGAAGCATGAAATAGAAGTTTCTGTCCAAGCAGTCCACTAGGAGAGGTTTAACGCCCCAGGACAGGGAGCAGTACTGTAATGCTGCAATGGTTTTCCACCACATGAGGGTGTTTTAAGATCTACCTCTAAAAGTATCAACCTTTTTGGTGTCTTTCAAAGATTAAGTACAGTGTTTCTCAGAAATGCGACACCCTTTTGTTTTGTCTCATCTTTACCAACCTTGAGTTGGCAGAAACTTCTATCCTCTGGTTAATGGGGTGTGTAATGACCACAAAGATGGATGACCAGTGTTTATAAACAATTCTCTGTCATGGAGGAGCTGAACTGCTCCTAGAAATTAAAGGTAGATAGCCATTCAGTAGGCAGGAAAAAGAATTGTGAGAATATATCTGCCTGTTCTAACTGCTTGACCATGAAGGAAGACTTTTATTTAAAAGACTCTATAAGTATTTTATAAATATAAAATTGTGCTTTAATATTACTGGCAAGTCCAATATTCTTCTCATCACTCCCCTCCTGGAAAAAAAAAAAAATCATATGTAAAACATCTACTAAGACCTTTGTACAGTAAGAACTTACTTTAAATACATCATCTTTTGTTTTACTGATAGCATTCATCATATCCACTAATATAAATTGCAATAGTGATAGTTAGTAAACAGCTTTAATGCTATTACCATTGTAGAACGAATTTAGTAGTGAATGGGAATATTATTTTAAAGACTATTATTCTCTGTCAGTTTCTGATAAGCAGGATAAGGCTTCTATTCAGCACACATAATTTGAATCCTCTATTTCTGATGAGCATGAATTCGTTACTATTTTGGAAATTGTTCTAGCTATTTGGAAGTAACATTGCACTGCAATAATTTATCTTGTCTAAAGCATGTAGAGCCGCAGAGAAGATTAAAAAAATATATTGGGGAAAATGAATTAGAATTTATGTTGTATGCGTGCTGAAGCAGTTCTGAGTGGGGAACATTAAGGAGTCTAAAACAGAGCAGAGACAGGTGCTCTTCTCCAGACTCTGCCCACTGGGGTTTGTGCTGACCAATTTGTCACTTGGAACTGAGTTTCTTATAATGGTTATGGAGATAATTTCCAGGCCGAGATAACAAACATAGGGTACAATTCCAGAGCTGTGCCTGGGGACTGAGCTATAAACCTAATGGCACGATGAGAATGAAGTGCTGCTTTCTCACTGTATTTTACAGTAACTGCTATGAAAAGATGGGGTCTATAAACAGAACTCTGTATCCAAAGCAGCAACATAACATTTGGTACTTATATATCATAGTATACATTAATGCCATGCTGACATGGTGTGCTGTACATTTTTATGTTTTCAAAACCCGTTTCAAATCGTAACAAGTCCTGTCTCTAGCTTTACGAATTTGGTAAAATAACCATTATCAGCCCCCTTTCACAGGTGGCAGTATGAGCTTCTGTGAGGTTGTGGCCAACATCTACATTTAAATTTAGACCTAGCTTTCTGTGTTTACACGTCAACATGAAGCATGCTCTTTTCAGAAGAGCTCATGGCTCCTACAGTTTTTCTTTACTCACAGTTCCTACAGAAACAGGTGCTTGCCCTCCTGAAATGGAGCTGTTTCTGTTCTTTCTTGTGTAGACAACCTCTGAAAAATTTGGCTTTGGGCTCTGTGTGCCTAGAGCTACAGGATAAGCCATGCAGTAGTTGACAGGAGAAGATGCCTCTCACTGCTCAAGTACTTAATGTACAACAAGCAACCTTTGCATTGCAAGTGTTCCCTTATCTATTCGATATGACTTTTAGTAGTAGGAGGAGAAAGATTTGCAGGCAGTGAGTGATGAGGGACTAAATACCAACCCAGATGTTGGCCAAGCCCATGCTGATGGAGCACATACATCCTGATTGCCCACAGCAGCCAGCTCCAGCTGCATTTCACAGCACTGTGTTGGAGCTGGCAGCCCCCACTCAGGGCAGGCTGATGAGTTTGGGTGCAGCACTGCAGGAAAGCCACTAGTAATCCACACAGCTTCGTGTGCCATACGGACTCATGGGTTGGGCTCACCTAACCTGAGGGACATTTGTGTAGGCTGGTAAGGCAGCTGACAGGCACCGACAGTCAAAACCAAGTCTTGCTTGATTTAGGACCACTCAATTTGGCTCAGATTTTCCCAGAGAGCTCAGAAGTGCTGTGGTCTAATGAGAGGGAACCCAATTCCTGCCTGAACTTGGCTGAGTTGCCATGGGGCAGTGCGTGCATCTGTGCCTGAATCCCTGGGCTGTTCAATCCAAATAGCCTGACATTCACATCAGGAGAACGAGAACCCTAGTGAAATTCAGCTGTGGGTGCTGTTTTTTAAAGTCATCATCACTGCAGGAGAAGGCAGCTGCTCCTTGCAGCAGCTGAGTGCTTAGAGCACCCCCAAACGAGGAAGACTTGGTCTCCACTCTCTTTTGCTTGTGATGGCTCCAGTTCACATCTCCTACCTCACTTGTCCCTAGGGTGTGGGCTAAACCCATAGACCTGGGCTCTGCAAAGGAGAAAATAAAAGGATTAAAGAAGTCAGAGAATTCTTGCTGGGCTATGGTGCAACTTCAATAGTGGGAATAGAAAGTGCCCATATGTTTATCCAATTCCAGCCTATAATAGCCACACTGACCTTGGTGCACTAATCACCAGTTGAGGTTAACAGACCCATCTGTGCCTCAGAACATGAGCTCCTCCCAGCTGGCTATTAATCCCCAGGAAATATCCTATGTCTCAATCATGGTTGCCTAATTATTGTTTGTTACAGTTGATGGAGGTTGCACTCTGTACTGTCGAATGATACTTCTATTTGATGGCAGGTTCAAGTGTTATTGCCTAATACAAAACCCATGAACAGGGGAAGTATTTTAGTAAAGGTCAAATGGGTGCCAGTGTTATTTCCCACTCAGGAAAACTGCAGTAAACACTCCTGCAGAGAACAGCTGAGTTTTCACCAAGGAATGTTCTTGATAATTTGAGATAACAGAGGCAAAGGCAAGTGAGAGAGGAAAGGTCAAAATACCTGCACCAGCTTCTCATAGGAGCGTAGCTGGAAGGACAGATACAGGTACTGTGGGACCATGTTGGCTCACTCTGGACAGAAATATGGCATGGGGAGTAAATATAGCAACAACAAATGAAGAAGCTGGTACCTATTCTAATACCTTCTTAACTACCTTTTTGTACAATAAACACAAATCTGCAATAACTGCATATCTTATGCAGTTTTATGAGTAAGAAATCCAAATTACTTGTGGGTCATTTACTCCTGTTCCACACAAACCACTTAGAATATTACCATCTTGTGAGAATTTATGATTTATTTATGAAATGAGGACTTTGCATCTCCCGCTTGAAAAAAATCTGACTGAGAAGAAAATGGCAACAGAAGACAAACACCATATTCACCAGAAAGCACGGTGAATTTGCAAGACAAGGAAGTTCACCTTGTTCAGGTGACAGGACCTTCTAAATAACTACATTTTGTTCCAAAACAAATTGTACTTAAGGCAATGTACATTATTATGAAAATACTAAAGAGCTGGAAGAGAGAGATAGAAAGGTCGTGAAGATATGTGGACCGGGATATCACAAGTTAGATAATAGTTAGCTAAAGGATTAGCAACGTATTGGATTTCAGCTAATTTGAGCAATACCTGGCCCACATATCTGCATTTATCGTCTGATTTTGAGAACCGAAACCATGACCTGAGAGTTTTGATATAATGTGAATTATTTTGCAGCTTTCTGAACACTGGCAGAGCATCAAAGAATATATGCACCCCGACAAACTTTCCAAAGCTGAAGCAGCAAGAAACTTTTTGTCCTTCATTCAGAGCATCAGAAAAGCTACAAAAGAGGAGATTCTGCAGATCATTAAAAGTGAAAAGAAAGAACTCCTGTAAGTCATCATGAACAAGCTTTCAAAAGGTTTAAGTTTCTTAAACCTGCAAAAGGCTAAATAGCATGAAAACATTCGGTTCTACTGCTGGTGTCCTAGCAATCCAAAAACTGTATTCACTACTGTCTACAGGAAAAAGGAGGGTTTTGTTTGTTTGTTTTGTAAGAAAATATATTTGCATCATATTACTCAGCCACTAAGAATGCAAAGCAAACGTGTTTTGTAGGTTAGGCAGAGTTTCTTATCACAGTTGCTTGTTCTGAAACATCCTCTGATTTGTTTTTGACTTGCCCATTGGTTTCTTTCAAATGGAAATGTAGCAGGGAAGGGGATGGTTCATGGCTGGATGTTGTCCTTAGATCGGAGTTTGGGTATGACCAGCATGTGCACCTAGACTAGGGAGTTGGAAAGTATTTCTGAGTTCCACTGTACAGTCAGGATTTTTCAAGCAAATTAGAGCAGATGTTAACAACAAAGATAAACCTGCAAGTAATTCAGGTAGTGTAGAACCCTTTTTTTCTCTAGTTGCTACCTCTTCTGTAGAAGTAAAACTTTTTTTTTTTCCACTGAGAGCCTTGCCCTGTGAACTTAAAGACACTCTAAACAGTTGTGTTTTTGAATGCATTTTGTTTTCTGTATTTGCATAAATTCAAATATTTTTATCCATGGATATGAATACTTTCCGGAGTCCATCTGCTATTTTGAGATGGAAGAATTCACTTTGAACTGTGTTCAAAAAAAAGTTTTGGCCAACAAGAATAATTCTCTCTTACCTGCTAAAAACAGATTTGTTAGCACAGTAGCTTCATTCTTTCTAGGTGCAACAAACTGCCTTCAGTATTTCCATTACAAAATGAAAGCTCATTACAATATGTTCATTTCCACATCTTTGTAGTCCGCAGATAGTGGATGCTGTAACTTCTGCTCAGACCCCAGAGTCGCTGGAAGCCATACTGGAGTTTCTGGACTTTAAGGATGCAAGTACTTCCATCCTTCAGGAGCGATTCCTGTATGCCTGTGGATTTGCTTCTCACCCCAGTGAAATGCTGCTGAAATCTTTAACTGTAAGTCAAAGGACAAAACCAATACAATGCTTCCAATTTTCCCTTCCTTACCCCTTCCAGGGTCTCCTTTAAGTGTACCAGGAGCATATCACCTGGAAACACACAAAATTCACAGTCCAGACCAAAGCTCTATTTACTTTGTAAAATGTTACCAACATTTACTACATGGAAAACAAACATACTTCCAAGCAAAACAATTAAGGATGAAAAGCCTTATAAAAGTCCTGACACAATTTTATCATAGAATCATAGGATGGGCGTTGGAAGTGATCTTAAACACCAACTAATTCCAAAACCTCTTCCATTGGCAGGGACACCCCCCACTAAGCCACATTGCCCAAAGCCCCATCTAACCTGGCCCTAAACACTTCCAGGGGTGGGGCAGCCACAGCTTTTCCGGGCAACCTGTTCCACTGCCTCAGCACCCTCAGAGTAAAGAATTTCTCCCTAATATCTAATCTGAATCTATGCTCTTTTAGTTTGAAACCATTCCCCCTTGTCCTATCCCTCCACTCCCTGACAAAGAGTTCCTTCCCAGCTTTCCTGGAGGCCTTTTCCTGGAACACTGCCATGAGGTCTCCCTGGAGCCTCTTCTTCTCCAGGCTGAACAACTTCAGCTCTCTCAGCCTGCTTTCACAGGAGAGGTGCTCCAGCCCTTTGATCATCTTCATGGCCCTCCTTTGGACTCATTCTAATATGTTGGTGTCCTTCTTATGATCGGGTCCCCAGAACTGAACACAATAATATTATTTCAAAATAATATTATTAAAAAAAAAAAAAACTACAAAATTAGTTCTACTACTTGAGACAGTGAATGTAACTCAAGTGAAACATGGCACTCAGTTTTTATGTGTAATGCTAGAGCAGTTCTCTGCTTAGCCTGAGCCCAGGCTGTTAAGGTGATCACTGCCTTTGTGGTGCACTAATGTCCACGGGAAATGAAGGCATTCAGCCCCCATGGGTTCGTGTGGTTCATTGTATTTGGACAGAAGGACTAACAGTGTTGCTTTTGCCTGGCAGTCTAAGTTCAAGGGTGATATCGCAAATGAAGAAATCAGAGAAACTCTTGTCATTGTCATGGGAGCACTCATCAGAAAGCTGTGCGACAGAGAAGGCTGCAAGCTTCCAGTGAGTATTTGCTGTTCAGTGCTGGCCACACGTGTCTGCAACATGTGTAAATGAACCCTGCTGATGTTACTGGGAGAGCATGAGAGTCACAAGCAGCATATTCCTACCTGTTTTAAAATAAGCCCACAAACTCCTTTGTTTAATAGAGAAACTTTTTTTTTTTTTTTTTTTTTTTTTTTTTTTGAATAATGTCATCTATTTTGCCATCTTTATACTTTAATTTGATATCTTCACAGTGAAGTGAATGATAAGTCTACGGGACCACATGTCACTCTGGGCACACAAGTTATAGTTTGAAGGAAGCCATCAACATGCAGTTTACTAAGGGCACTTTCACTAGCTCTGTGTAATGTTGCACTGAATCAAAAATGGACTAGAACCCAGCCCTGCTGTTCCTGTTTCTCAGGAGAGAGTAAAATTATGACCACCACTTGAACATGCTTTTGATTTTCTTTAGGCTGTTGTGGAAGCCAAAAAGCTGATTCTAAATAGGCTGGAGAAGGCTAAGAAAGATGACAATGTGAAGATGTACCTGCTGGCACTGAAGAACGCACTCCTTCCCGAAGCAATTCCACTGCTTCTGAAGTATGCCGAGTCAGAAGAAGGGCACATCAGCAACACTGCTGCCACCGCCATCCAGAGATATGATCCCTCTTTCCTCACCGACGAGGTAAGAATAGATACTGCCCAAAAAAAGAGGTGCAAGAGACTATATTGAACAAGATATAACTAAACTAATTACATTTGTCAATCCCACTCTTCAAGATGCCCCCAAGTATTTTTTTTTCATCAGAACCTTATTACATGTACTTTAGTTCTAGCCAGAAAGCTCCATACATTCCTGCATCCCCAGCTCACAATCTGCCAATGGTACTTAACCTTTGTCTCCAGAGTCAGATGCAGCTATTAAAGGTGGCCGGCAAGTCTGCAGGGCAAACTGGAGCTCCATTTGCAAGAGTATTTTCTCCTCTGTGACATACAGAAGTCATTAGAAACATGGAAACCTGTGTAACCCCTGTTGTTTCTTGTGCTTTCACGTAGTCAGGGAAAATACATGATATAACAGAAAGTTGAAATAGCTGCATCTTGCCTTGCAGTCTCCAAGGCTAACAGATGAGACACAAAATAGCAGAGGTCCTGCCTTGGCTGCATTTTTCTGCATCCCATTTCATACCTTCTGTTGTGTCAGGGTGCTGCTCTCGCAGTGCTTGTACCAGAGACCATTCTGTCACTGGGGCTACATGGCTCTCCGTGGCTTTATCAGTAACAAAGATGTGTCATAACCTTCTCAGGGTTGTGGGGCCACCATAGGCACTATTTAGAAAGTGAAAATTGCAATACATATATATATATATATATTTAGTACATCTTTCCTTAACAGTCAAGAGAATCTTTCTCGGGATCTTATCACTGACACGGTATTTTGATCCTAGTACTCCTATTTATTTACAGTCCCACTGTCATAATCAGTGTGGAAGACTGTATTTGGACTGCAGCTGAGAGAGCATAACAGATTCCTCACATCCCCATGTGGTCACTGAGCAGTACATGTCTCTTACATTCCAAAAGGACCATGAAGAACAGTGAGCTGAAAATATATCCTAATGCATTAGCCTTAGCTACGGGCCTAGCTTAAGCTGACATTATAAACGAGATTCCAAGCTGTACTTTGCCCAGTCATCTATGCGAGATGAGTACTGACTGATAAATCTATTTCCTGCCCAGGTGAAGAAAACAATGAACAGGATATACCACCAGAATCGTAAAGTCCATGAAAAGACAGTGCGAACCACTGCAGCTGCTATCATCTTAAACAGTAACCCAACCTACATGGAAGTGAAAAACATCCTGCTCTCCATAGGCGAGCTGCCTCTGGAAATGAACAAATACATGCTCTCCATGATCCAGGATATAATTCGGTTCGAAATGCCTTCAAGGTACGTTACATTCACTGTGAAAAAATACAGTTCTTTTGTACTGCTCTGCAGAAATGTGACGAAACACAGATTCTTATTAGAGAACTGCTGTAAAATTTAAGGACAGTATAAGATGATGCCTGATCTTTGTGCCACTTTTAGGTATCAATATTTCAGAATAAATTTGGGCATTTGTGACATAAATTTGTGACATTCATTTGATAGCTAGTTATATTTTCAGAAGTACAAATGAGAATTAGGTGTCCAACCTGCAGTACTATAGGACATTTCTTCTGTTGAGCTAAATTCTGTCAGTTCAGTAAGGCCCTTGCTTCTAGATTTTCAAGAACCAATGATCAAGAAAAAATTTAAACATCACAGTACTAGAAAGAAAATAACCAAAATGTCTCTGTTTCTCAAGAATATTAATTTTCCAGCAAGACCTTTGTTTGCTTGCCTTTCTAACTATTACTGCAGAAGTAGCTCAAATTGGAGAAGAAGCTCTGGGTTAGGGGAGGCTTAGAGTCATAAGTTTAATTTTAAAAATGAGAGCATCTTTCCTACTGGGAAGTTCACACTTCCTCAGATTTGATGTTTCTGTAGAAGGGTAATACATTTGTCACCATAACTTTTCTGTTTCTTTGTTTTGTTTGTTTGTTTTGAAACCTCACAGCAAAACAGTTCGGCGAGTTCTGAAGGACATGCGTTCTCATAACTACGAGCGCTTCTCCAAGCCAGGCTCTTCCTCTGCCTACTCTGGCTATATTACACGTATGTAACCAGGAAACTGCCTTATAACCCTGTTTGTATTCCCAAACATTTGATTAATCCACTAGTTTAGTCACAGGTACCTTTTGTCTTTTTTAATTAAGGTGGTCCTGATATATCATCCACATACAGCCTTGACATCCTCTATTCAGGCTCTGGCATTTTAAGGAGAAGTAACTTGAACATCCAAGTTTTCGATAGAAATGCTCAACTTCATGCCGGCCAGGTAACTGCTACATGGTAGTAAAAATCTAAGCCAGGATGTGGGGTTCTTCTTGCAACTTCTAAATCAATTCAATAAGGCTCTTTGTGCCTCACCTAGAAGACAGGTGTTTTGTCCTATATGATGTATCCAAATCCTGTCTCTCGTTAAAGCCTATATTGTTTATATGATATAATTAGTAAAAGCCTTGTGATTTTGTAAAATCAAGTCCCATGATATGAGTATAATGTAGATGGAAGTACAAGGGTTGGTTCAAACCTAGGAATCAAAAAGATTTAAGCAAGATGCTTCTGTTTTGGCATTTTCTGAATGTTGGCAAGTGCCTTCAATACTACAATCCTCCTAAGTTTCTAAGTTTCTGCAGGACAAAAATTGCACTAAAAATTATTATTATTTTTTTTGTTTCCTCCTGAATGTCTGCGGAAAACAGTCATACAAATAAAGGAAAATGTGATCAAAAAGAAACTAAGACCAGGCTTGTTGGCAAATTCTGCCTTCATCTAAAGTGAAAAAAAACATGCTGTGAGATTATTTTAGTTTCAGTATTTCTAGTTGCTCTGCTTTGTTCCCTTAAGTCATAACTTCATACTTTTTCACCTACAACTAAGTAAATTAGACTTAGGCTCTAAGACATTAAGAAAACTTGAAAGGTTGTGAACAGCCTTGTTCAGGCAGAGCTTTTTCATTGATTCTGTGTTACTGTTGCCTTTTAGGTGGTGATCGAAGCTCAAGGTCTAGAGACCATAATAGCTGCAACTCCCGATGAAGGAGAGGAAAACCTGGACTCTTTTGCTGGCATGTCAGCCATTTTGTTCGATGTCCAACTCAGGCCAGTTACATTTTTCCAAGGCTATGGTGACTTGATGTCTAAAATGCTCTCAGCAACTGGAGATCCCATTAATGTGGTGAAAGGACTTATCCTCCTGACAGATTACTCACAGGTACTAGTAGCACACTTTTCTTCTGTCTCTTAAATGCAGATGCTCTCTCTCTCATATAGGACATCTTATTTTCTCTTTTTCTAATGTTGATAAATCTGACCAATGCTCCATAAGCTTCTCTTACTATAGGAACAATAGAAAAGTCACAGGTATGAAACTAGAATGAAACTACACGACAAGGTATCTAGGACAACGGTGAGAACACATATCATTCTAGAAAACAAAGTAACACTGAATAAAACAAGATACAACTGAGCTTCCCATAGAAAACTCCTATTACTATTATCTCCTCTCCCACAGTTTCTTGTAAGATAGTACTGTCCCACATAACCACCTCAGTTTTACTCTTCAGAAGTTGTCCAGAGACCTTACATCCAATGAGGCAGTAACTGTCAGGTAGTGAGTGAATTAATCACTGGTACTCAGCCTTTCTCAGGTCACTAACCTGCAGACAGCAATGCTAAGAGGAGCAAAATTCACATGCTTATAGCCAGGCTAAAACAGGAATTAAAATGGGGGTTGTACAATTTTCACCTCTAATGGCAGTTCAATTTATATTTAAATATAGACTCATGCACAAATATAACTGACACCATAATATCTTATTGGAGGACTAAATGTCCAGACATGTTAAAGTTCAGGGCCAGCATTTTACTCCATGAACTGGAGTATTCAAAGAACTGCTTGACTTCAGGACAGTTGTTGGCAATATCATTCATATGCGAAATTGCAGAAGGATGACCTTCTTTTACCTGACAGAGGGCTGTTGATTCCCCTTTAAATCTTGGCAAAAGCAGATGATGAGAAAATCCACTCTGATTGAAATTACACATAAACACCCCCTGAACATAACAGCTGTCCCCATCCTGAACCCAACTCAGCCACTTTACAATGGTATCATAAGCCTAGAGGGCTTCCCAGGTAGTGCACAAATTGGCAAAGTAAAGCTCATTCCAACAACAATTCCACATGCAGATTGTGGGCAAAAACTTTACCATGAGCTATTTAACAAACTGCAGAGATGAGAAAGATGATCGTACGAGCATGGTGTTTACAGAACTAAGTATTTCCAACTGCTGTGCGTGCACCAAGCTCCGTACATACCCTGGCAGAATCAGCTGGCCGAGCACCCTGAGAGCTCTGCCAGCTGACAGATGCTCTGCTCCTCATCTTTGGAGAACCTCATAAAAGTCTGGAGCACACCAGTGCTGGGATTGGGTGCCATTTTTAACAGCATCAGGGTGTATCATTTTCAGTCAGACACTGACTCTCTGGAAGCCTGCACAGTGCTGTGATTAGATGGGATCCCACCCTGCTTTCTCTCTTGAGTTACCACTAGCACGGCTGCTGCTTAAGCTCTTTGGGATTCAAGCTTTGGACACCACCAAAAGCGAGTATTTACAACCCAAAAGGCTGTTACCTTTTGTAGTTCTTACCTCTAGCACCACAAAGGCAAAAACTCTTTAAAGCACTGTTGAAAACAGCTTCAGGCTGAGCTGCTTTTAAATGACACATTTTTCTAAAACTAACATTACATCAACATTACAGGTCAGCAGCAACATCAGCAGTGTTTGGATACTTACACGTAACCCAGTTCAGCTTCGTTAGAAATGTTTCCACCTGTCAAATCCTTGAACTGTGACTGCAACTGAGATAGAAAACGTTGTTAGACTGGAATTGTGTGTGACGTAACACTGAAACTGAGGAAAACCAGTGCAAGAGAGCCATAATTAAACCAGATTCTTGATTGTTGAGTACCACCTCTGCTTTCCCTGGCCAGCTTGGCCAGGTCTTGCTCAGAACATAAGCCCCTTTACAACACAAACAAACACAGAAAAAGGCAACAAAGACAAATGTAGATTTTTCTTCTTCCAAATAAGAATACCAGGCATGTGAAACATTGCTCATGCTCTGATACCACAACTCAGTGTGCCACAGCTGACCGCAATGTTGATTTCAGAACAGGTGAAAAGCATGCATAAGATATGGACCGTGCAATCGAGACCAAACACCCAAAGCATGGCTTGGAAGCCAAGACATGAGCTTAAAAATGAATTGTCAGAAAAGAGCTGATGTAATGCTTGGTTTGCAATCATTGCATTGGCACAGCTTGATTTTGAGAAAAGCTATTTTTAAATCTTGGGAGTTCTGACCCCCCTCATTGATGTTCATAAGGATCATTTTGCATAGCAGGACTGAAACTGATTTATACTTGTAGTGCAGTCAAATCCACCAAATAACCTCCCCTGGCAAATCGCTTCCTTTCATTAACTTTACAACAGCAGTAATCCCGACAGGCACATTTCAGAGAGAGGTGATTTCCAAGTTAATAGTATTGCTGCTGAACCCTATGCTCCCACCCACTCTCTTTAACATCTTTTCTCCCCTAACCTCACAAACTGAAGTCAGAGTGTGTTTCACAGCCATTGCCAGTTCTCACAGTGCTGTTTGAGGGCTAAGAATAACAGTCCAGAATCTATAATTGCCTCTATAAAATAAACAACTCTCGTAAAACTGTTCTTGAGACTCTAAAGTCACCTGCATTAAAGTTCAGTAGTGTTAATATTTCTCCTAGGCAACGCACCTGCCAGAGGCACAGAGAAATTAAATACTTTATTAATAGGTCAGAGAAACCATTTGAAAGCCAGACCCCAGTGGAAGATAGCCAGGTCCCAAAGGAGTGCCTTTTCCAGCAGTCTCTGCGTTGCTTTACAGTAGCACTATCCGTGCAACACATAAAGAAACTGTTTTTGTTGAAGCAGACCACATGTCAGCATGTCAAACAGCAGCTAACGATTCCGATATTTCAGATCACACTTTCCACTGCAACTGACACACAAAGCTTAAAATAGGAAGGGAAAGGAAAATACTGCTCCTGAGAAGGCTGGGTCCCTGTGATCTACACCTCCCATTAGCCTGGACTGGATTTGCACATGAGACGAAGGACAGGACTGAGCTCTAAATAAGGAAATAGATGAGCTAGTAAAACACAAGACAAGCACTCCTTAGATTCTCTGCCAGTTTCAGTGACAAACTTGACTTCACTCTTGGTAGCCTTTAAAGCCTAGAAGTGTGCAGCCATCGCACACCAATCATACTCTGATATTCTTGGGTGCAATTTGACAATACATTTAAAAATATCCTCCCCTCTGGTTGTGTATACATGTCTCTGCTAGAACGTATACTGTTACCTTGTCAGTCGTTAAAAACTACTGACCAATTCAGTCCCAATTAAAAGCAAAGTAAAATAAAGTAAAATAGGTGTTTATCTCCACATCTAAACAGACCAACATGTGTTTTTAGTTAGCTCAGAAAGTATTCCTTCCTCCATTGCAGTCAGTAGAAAAAAAACCCTTGATATTGGAAGGACAACACTCCCAACCCATGATTTTTTACCTGGGTGAAAATAAGAAAGCAGAGCACACGGCATCCACGCTTGCTGGGGATGTGTTGGGTTTGTAAGCTGTGCCCAGCCCACGGCATCCTTGAGTTAAATCTCAAGCCCACTTCAGCAGCAGCTGACTGCTGTGTTGGCCCTACCAAAGAGATTGCTTCAAATACTGTTTCAGACCCGAAAAGGTGAAGTAATCATACAGAGCCACAGAGGTTTCAAGAAGCCATGAGCGTGCTTGATGTTTGATGGAAAATGCATTAAATGCAAAATACCTGTGGCAATTAAGGTGTGTTAGCTTATGGGCTTGGCTGGCCAGCCACTAAAAATGTACTTTGTGCTACTTTTGGGTGTGCTGAAGAAGCAGCAGCACATCGCACTGATGCTGGTGCTCCAGAGAGGAGTTGACTCTGACTGTGCCAGCCTGCCAGCAGAGCCTGCTGACAGCAGTACAGATGGGAGTATGGAAACCACCGAGGTCTGCAGGCAGTAACGGGGGTGTCCCTGTGCTTCCTTTTGGCTCCAGGAGTTTCAGCTGCAGTCCGGGCCGAGGGCCAGCGCGGACTTCCAAGGCGGCCTGGCCATCGACATCTCGGGAGGGATGGAGTTCAGCCTGTGGTACAGGGAGTCCAAAACCAACGTCAAGAACAAGTGAGATACCCCCTGTGTGTACTGTAGCTTTAGACAGCTCAGGCTCCTGGGCCCTGGTAGTCCCAATGAGAAGAATTTAAATATAAAAGACCTTGTATTTGAGCTAAAATTGAAGAACAGTTACATGTATGGGAGAACATTGGTTGTTCTCTTTTCATTTCCACCTGGGAAATACCAGTTCTTCCTGGTTTCTTCAGAATTTATATACCTTTAGCTGAAAAACGGGCTCCTTTGGGGGCAGATTTAATAAATGGATGCTAGGAATGTGTATAATTTATTTCCCTGTTTCTTGATATGTTTTGAACTAATTGTAATACCTTTATTTGCAGGGTAGCCATGTTTGTATCTGGTAACACAGAGGTGGATTCCTTCTTTATAAAAACTGGCATGGAAACCACTTTGGAAGTAGAAACAACATTGGACTTCATCTCCACTGTGCAGTTTTCACAGTACCCATTTTTAGTCTGTATGCAGATGGACAGAGTCGAGTCTCCGTTTAGGTAAGGATGAAGAGTACACAGCCTACGAGGTGTCCTTCCAGCCATCTGCTCTGTCTGGAACTTCTGGTGCTCACAGCCAGGAGAGATTAACAACAGAGGCCAAATTTCACCCTAACACAAGCAGGTGCAGAGCAAGCTGTCATGCACACCAAGCAGCTTCTTGCTAACCCATTTTTCCACATCCCTCACCCCTGAGGTTCAGAAGATCAGTGAATTTGCTCTGACTCTGCACTTTTGTCCAGTTTTCTAATTTGGTTTTACGAGTCAACTGACTGATGTGGCAGGAGACTCGTCCTGAACATGTGGTCAGTTCTGGTGGTTATCCGAAACTCTGCCGGCTGTAGTTGTCTGTTCCACTAGTGCGAGAGGAAGTGCATAGCCATAACCCAGCTGAACTTGAAAGATTTCCTCATGATCTGTTATTTACTGTAGTTGATACAGGTACCTGTTGCATGTAGTTGCTGCAACTGTTATGTGTGCTACCGTATTTTATTAAGGCATCAGCATTCCTGAGATCTAAACAACTGGACGATAAGGTAAAAGATGCTTTCCAGTAGCCAAAGAGTATTAACTGCATTAGCCATGTGAGAAGCCTGGTTTATTATTCCTTCCTAATCCCTATTTGCTAAGACCTAAAGGCAATAACACTTGCAGAGCCGGTGCCAGATTTCCATTCAGTCTTTTCTGATCCAAAAGGTGGTAATCCTGAGAGGAATTAAAGAACTTGAGGATCTCGAGGAAATCTTAAGATTCTGTTAAGTATCTGTTACTCTCTTGAGGCTAAAACATAGTCTGATTATACCTACGCATTGTGGCAGTGTAAACACCTATGTAAAGTGTTTGTCTTCAGCAGCCTCACCTACAGGGCACATTTTTGCATAAATTTGTTAACACCAGACCACCATGTTGTACCTTTACAGGCATTCCGTGACCAAGTATGAAAGTCTACCATCTGGCAGACGGTACACCGCCAGGAAAGGGACAGCAGAGCCGTTGGCGGGTTGTGAGTACCCTCTCCATCAAGAGAACTCCGACATGTGCAGGAAGGTTTTCAGCACTGCATCCGAGTCCTCCAGCAGCTGGTTTTGAAATGGGCACCTGAGCTTTTGCGACCCTGAATCCGTGGCTTCCCCAATGCCTTAGGCTTGTACGTACCGTACCAACTCGGAGCTTGATCTTGCACTACTGCAAGTGATGGGAAATTTGCCATTGATTTCAACAGGCCAGGATCAGACTCCCAGTGCGTGCACAGTGTTTACATATTAACCTATATTTAAGACTTTTGTAAAAAAAAGAAAAAGCTAGGGCAAATAACGACCAATTTGGTAGTGTACCATGCACTCCCAGAAGGGCGGTGCTTGTTCTTTATTTTTACTTTTTTGTGCCAAAAGCAAAAATAATCTCTCATTTTTCTTTCTTATGGAATACAGAAGTCCATGTTTTTGACATGCAGTAAGAAAAATTATGATGTATAAAGAATGATTATTTATGAATATATTTTAAAGTATTTAGGTGTTTAGGCCTATGACCAATCCTCATTCCAATATTCAAATACAATTAACATCTAGATGGGACCATGAATTCCTGCTTACTCAGTATTGCCTGTTTACAAAAAGAGCAGGTTTTATTTTACATAATTTTAACAGGATCTTTCATTTTTTAAGCAGTCAGAACTTGCTTAATATTATTATTTATCTCTTTTTTTTTTTCTTTTTTTTTTGTATTCACTGCCGCAGTTATATACAATTGATTAAAAATATGGGGTGACATTTCCAGAAGTACTTACAGTTGACTCAATTCTGCTCCAGTTGAAATCAGTGGTATAATTTCTGTAGCTACCAACAGGAGCAGAGTTAAGCCAACACGAATTGCTCTTCAGAGTTGCCTTCTGAAAAATTATGTCACTGTGTGTAATCAAGGCAGGTATAGTTCAAAAAATGAACCCACCCACTAAGGCAATTCTGAACTATGCTGAATAAAAAGTTCCTGAAAGAAATCAGTTTTGAATGCACGGTCTAGCAAAGACTGTGCAGAGCCAGAACATTTTTTTTCTGGATAAGTTAGGCTCATATTTGAGTAAGTACAAGTAATCGCTACTCATGCCAGTCATCCAATTAAAATAACTTACATTAGTACCTTTTTGCTCATTCAAGTAGTGGATTCACTAGAACTGTGGAAAAGAGGAAGAAAACACTTTATATTTACAACAGCATTGCAGATAAAAAAATGTATCTCATCCCAGCCTAGCTGATCTATGACATGATCCATCTGATTTAATTTTATAGGACAAGGTATGTGAGTGCTTGTAACAAAAAAATAAAAGAAAAAGACAGGAAGAATGTTGTGGGATTTTTTTTTTCAAAAAAAAAAAAAAAAGTAATAAAAAAAGCTCATAGATTGCCATGTAACAATGTATTACAGGAACATGAAAAAAAATAAAATAATCCCATATCCTTTCATGTTGTACAAGACCAAAAGTACCCAATCCTCAGAAATCAAACTATCAACGGGATGAAACAGTCTGCTTGCTGTCTTTCCTGATGATGCTGACTTCTTCTAGTCGAAGTATAAATAAAACAGGCAAAAATACAGTATGAAAAAATTGTTCTGTTTTCAGTCTTGGTTTGATCTGTTACCTTTGGGCTTGGGATAGCCGGAAGGAGTGGTGTTGATGGGTGCAAGAGGAACCATTTCATTCCCCACCACGTAGGACTCAACAACGTAAGTTGGATGCCTGATTGCCTGGGGCTCCCCCACTCTAGCCAAGAGATGGAGAGAGCTGCAGTGGGTGGTGGAGCCCAAGCGTGAAGAACCACACGCTGGAGGTACCCATCCAGCTGCACCCAGAGGAGAGGCACAACACACCTGCTCCTCCTCTGCATCAACACTTCGTAGAGATTAAGTATTTCCTGACTATGAAAGGTACTTTGGCCACTGCCAAGTATTTGGCCAACAGCACTGAGTTTGTTTTTCTTCCATGTGAATGTGCACAGGTCTGTTTTACATAAATATGTCAAGTTCCCTGGAGATACTGATCTGTGTGCTCTGTTTTTTTATTTACTCATCAAGTCCCAACACATCTTCTCAGGGAAAATCCTATGACCATCTGAATTATTGAACAGAGCTCTTTCAGAACGGGACATTCTGAAATTAGGGCTTCCACAGCGTTGACAGCATCCCTTGAAACTAAATCAAATGGAGCCTGCGAGGCCCATGTTACTCCTTCAGAAAAGATAAATGTCCTCGAGGCTCCCCCCGGGAACGGCAGCAATACACTTGTGCCCGAAGTTATCTGACCCTAACAGCTGGACATAATGGGGATGCCAGAAGGGTCTTAGGCCAACAGCTGGGTAATGGAAGGCAATGGCTTACTTACGTGGGCTCCATAGCTACGGAAACAACAAAACTGGTGATCCTCTAAAAATAAGGTGAAATTAATACACTGCTTAATCCTGCATTTGAAGAGAAAACACACTTAGGGCTACAACCAAAGCAAACACTGGGGATGCTTATCAGACCATGGAGGGTTAATGGTGAATATGTAACACACATTTTAATAATGACTATTACATGTACTTTTAAATAATCAGCAGTGGTAGCAACTGAATGATATCTCACGCTGAAGTATACATGAAGAACCAATATTTAATCCTTACTAATCAAAAGCCACTGAAAGAACAATGCGATAGTAATTGAGGGCATCTGGTGCTGAGCTGTCTGGCTACAGAGGGATTACAGAACAGAAGGAAAATAAAAGTCCTTAAATATGAATACTTTTAGGAGTCAAGAGCACACATAAGGCACGCTGCAGTGTCCGTGTACCTCAGCATGCAGGGGCAATTTGTTAAAAATAGCAAACCAAACAGAGGGCCTGATTGAGCAAGGCTGATAACTGCATTTTCAACTTGAAATGCGTGCCTGCTCCGGCCGAGGTCAAGGGAAAGCAGGGCAGTCGTGGTGCTGGGCTGGCAGGCAGCAATGTGCAGCATCAGGTTCTCATTCGGTAACTGGATGATAGGTACCTCAAAAATAAAACAGGTGGGTACCCTAGGGATACAGCTTGGGATTGTCAAGCCAATTGCTTGTTCTCCATAGTAACAACCCATGATGATAACTATTGTAAAATAGGCATGGTTTTGTTTGTTTGTTTGTTTGTTTTTATTATTTATTTTTTCCCCAAATGTACCATATTGCCTTGTTTTATCCTGGATTGCTTGCTTGGATTTGATATCAGGGAATCTCTTCTCCTTTTGCCTTGTTCCCACTGCTTCTGACGAAAAGTGCTGCACCTCTACCTTTCCTACATCATTCCTACCAGTGATGTTTTGAAGACCATTTGTGAAGATTTTCTCCACCAACCCTTGATAATCCGAGATATGTTTCACCTGACATTTCAGATTAATTTGAGGCAGCCTAAGTGACTCTTCCATCTTAGTTTCAGTGGACTCTCGCAGTGTGAGATGCAAATGCTGCTGGCAAATGGACACTGGCTGCAGGACTGGGCTTCTTGGGGACAGGGAAGAGTTCATTTCTCTAGACACATGCACTTTGGACCTCTGTGTAGTAGAGCTTTTGGCTTTAAATCATCTATCAGGCGAAGCTAGCAGTGATGGGAATCGCTCCTCACAGAGCTGCATAGCAAGCAGGCTCCAGGCTCCGGTGACTCTTCTTGGCAAAAAGTCTCTAATTTCCCAGTTGACAACCCCGGTTCCCTTTGTGATTTCAGACTCCTCTCGTTCGAACAAGGCGATCAAGGCCCTTCTCTCCACTATCTTCCCACAATTTGATTCTCTTTTGGTTGCCCTGTGATAGCCTGGGATCACCCAGCCTGCTCCTGCTGAGATGAGGCTGCGTGGCTCTGCTCCCCAGTTCGTTTCCCCTTTTCCCAATTCTTCCTTTCTCCACCCGATCTCAATCAGTCGGTTTGTATCTCCGTACATACCAGGAGATACAGATAAGAATCATTAGCTATACACTGGCAGTTAAGTCACTGGTGACACCTATCCTAGATGCAAAGCTAAGATGCACATTTCAAACCCAGAAAGAGGGAATATTGCAAGCACCAAACCCCTGTTTTACCATTAAACTTGGGCTTTCAGCATGGTAGGAAGAGAATGTCTTGAAATAACGTGGCAGACTGATAATAAGTGCCTTACTCCAGGTTGTATTACTTGCAAATAAAAGATGAGGTGAAAATCTGTTTTCCTTTAAGTATCTCAGGCATGTGGTTAAAAGGATAATATACGTAATTATACAATGAAATATATGTAAAGGATGATATAATTTGCCTCTTATATACTGAAAACTGAGAAGAGGAAGGATTCTTTTAAACTGAAGGACTAATCTTAAAATTTTGAAGTCCGTTTTGTGAATTGTTGGTGTTTAACTCATGCTTTTTTAAGCATTAAGGCTTAACATCAGAGATCTACTCATTCTCTGCAGGGGTAAAAGCAACACATTAAAGCAGCAAAGGGCTTTTCCTGGCAATAATTCAAGCAATACTGCTCTCTAGCAATGAGGTGATCTTATTATTGATCATATGGCAATATAAGACAAGAAAAATAGCAAAGAGGATGACCAGAAAAAAAAAATAAAAAATGTTTGCTTTATCAACTGCTGTCCCAAGAGACTATGACAAAGATACAGTTCTTGGATGCCCAGCCTGATATACCAGTGAAAGTTACTGCATTGGAACCATGAATTTCCATTTGAATTGAATTTATATTTGGGAAAAGAATAAAAATCAAACGAAGCAACGTCCCTGGCTTCCCCTTGTCCCCAAAGGGCTGGGCAAGCAGAGTGAGGTCAGGTCAGAAACAGACTCAGGGAGACTCAGTGTGAGGCTTTGCATTCCCTCTGCACTGAAATCTTTTCTTCTTTACCATTTATGTGTTCAGGTAGGTAACGTCACTGTCATTATTGTTCCATACAGCAGGAAGGGAAACTCTGCAAAAACATGACGAAGCAGGCTTACTTGCAGTGTGTCTTTTACTGAAAAATACATTTTATTTGTCATAACGTTCAAAAGAAAAAAAAACAACAACACAAAACAAAACAAAAACAAACCCCACCCACTAATACAAATGCTTACTCGTCCCGCTACAACTTTTGGCATCCAGCGGTTCCAACCAGCCTGCTCTCACACGATCCGGGCGTCACGCAGCACGAAGTGCAATTCTTGGAGCCACGCGGTCTCCTCACAGTGGGACCACTCCAGGCTCCGGCTGCACACTCCCCACAGTGTCATCGACGTTGAAAGCAGCTCAAAGAGTCCGTTTTTCTCCAATTATATAACTTTTTTTTTTTTTTCTTTTTTCCACACACTGCTTTCACGGCATTTTCCTGTTTGCCTCATACCCCACCGCTCTCCCATCAGCCACACCACCCACATTCCCTCCACAGTCACTGTCCTTACTTCACACGTGCACTTTTAAATGTCTTTACACTGATAAGCCACCCCCTTAAACAGGGGGGAAAAAAAAAGAAAAAAGAAAAAAAAAAAAAAAAAAAAAACAGAAAATAAGGGAAAAAACACAAGCATTTTTAAAATACTGTATGTGTTCCGGGGTAGCCACAAGTAATTTATGAGAATAAGGAATGACACTTGGCCATCAACACTAGATAGTAAAGGCACCTCTGAATGCAGACAGGAAAAAAAAAAAACACGCACACACACACACACACACACACCATAAATACATTTTAAATCATTCACCAAGGAGTAATTTTACCCAAGTGAAACCGGCCCCGCTGCAAAGGGCCGGAACAACACTCACGCATCCCTCCCATCCCGCCACGTCACTTAAACCGATGCCGACCTAAAATTTGGGGAGACGCAGACCCGGAGCTCGAGGGGCGGACGGGATTTGCCCTGCTGAGCGCAGGGGGTGAATTTTGGCTGCTCTCACCCAGGTGTTCGGGTACCCGGGTCTGCAAGGCACCCAGCGCCCTGGGCCGAGTTCAGCAAAGCGTTGCACCGGTGGGCAACCACCAGGGCCCCCAGGAATCCCCGTGGGTGGCTGAAGTTGGGGTGCGTGCGAGGGCTTCGCTGGACTGGGCCTGGGAAGCTCAGCTCCTTGCAAAACCGATCCTCCTCCATGCAAACACGGGGTCTGTTCAGTCGTCGACACAGCCAGGCAAACATGGTTTGACATGAGAAGTGACACGCTCCCCTGAAGAAACCTCCCCTGAGAAAATAAATAGCTGTTGGTATCGCCTCGTTTCATTGCTCTCATCTCTACAGGCAGCTAAAGAACAACAACAAAAAAGTCCCTACAAAATCTTCCTCCAACCAACACATGTTGAAACCCTGGGCACTTGTTTTCTAGGCATTTTTTTTTTTTCCTTTCAAGTCCACCGGGTGGAACTGTAAACCCTGAGTTTGTGTGTGCAAACCTGTACCTTGTAAACTGCAATGTGAAACCTCGCTCCGAGCACCAATACAGGAAGAGATAGGAGGCAAATGTTGTCTGAACACAGATGTAGCAAACGTACCGCGCGCACTGCTATCCCCGTGGACAACCTGCTCGGGTACCTGCACTGCCCGACAGTCCCAAGCACCGTTCTGCTTAACGCTGATGCTCTAATTATAATGAGTACAGAATGACTGGGTCATGAAAACAGTGAAGCAGCATTTGTTTTCTTTAAGAGGCTTTCAGCCAGAATCCCAGCAGAAAGTGAAGGCCTGCGACTGCGAACCACGCGACTGAGGAGCAGGGAGTCACGCTGACACGCTGGGTGCTCTAGCTGGGCACTTCAAGCTCTTAGAAAGGATCAGGATGTTATTTTTTTTTGCATTAAATTTGCACAGTGATGAAGACAAATGAGAAGATATATGCTAAATCGCTAGCTAACTTTATACCTGCAGGGCATTTCATCCCGAGGGCAATTTCAGTTTGTGCCTGTGGACAAATAAACTCCCTTGAAACAAAACCTCACACTTATGAAGACAAATATCAGTCGCAGCTGATTTCCCTCTATTTTGCAAGTTACTCATGGAAACTAAAGCCTTGGGTTTTCTTTAAAAAGAGAAAACCCTGAAACTTCCTTAGCAGCAAGCAGGTTATTTTTCTCCTCTGTGTGGAAAAATAAATAAAATACACATTCACAGAAACCTTGCTGTTATTGCAGCAGAAATTGGGGGTTCTGATTACTTCAATGCATTTTTCCCCTTTGCTGTACAAGTGTCTGGGAAAGATCTTATTTAATGACCTACATATGTATCCCCTTTTGATTTGGACACCTCACCTCAAAGAATAAAAAAGGCAGCCTATGGGGGTCTTAAAAAACAACTTGGAAATTTATCACGAAGTTTATAATACAGCAATGAAAACGTGAAAAAAAAAAAAAGTCCCAGCGAAGCCTTCACGCTCAGAAATCCAGCTTCCATCAGTGAGAAAATTGAATGTAGAAAAAAACACTTTGCCAGGTAAAACAGATCAGCATGGCTGAAATACCAGGAAATCTCTGAAGGTGTGTAAGGCAGACCTGGTGGATATGCAGGAAGGATTTAGAAACGGGTGCAGGAAAATCTCCCAAGTGGCAAACCCTCAAGTACAGACTTTTAGGATTTGCATTAATATCTTAAATTTTCAACCTCAAGAAAGCTTTACGTAAAACAATTTAGGTTTGATCTTACATTTACGGGCTTCTCTGAACTGAAATTTGGGGCAAGGAACACACTGGTGTAGTTTAGTTTCACCCTCGTGTTAGTAATTCTCTTTTATTGAGACAAACTAGTTGCTGGCAGCAAAATCATCAGTTTTTGCAGAAAAGACTGCAGTCTTAAAGAAAAATAAGTGCTGTCTTCTTTAGAACTGGGGTCTAAAAATATTACATTCAAGGGTCACTAATAAAAAGTTGATTTTTTGAGAGATGCCACAAACATTTACGCAATCCTCACTCCTCCAGAGAAGCGCACAGCATCTCCTGCTCTGCCACGATGCTCTTGCTGCTCATTTCCTAAGCTACTGCCGAGAACGAAGGAGCAGCATCCCAGCTTTGTTCCGTGCGTGCTCAGGCAGCCCTGTGCTGTCAGCAGAGCCCATCCCAGCGCTCAGGGTGTGAGATGTTCCTCAGCTCCCTGCAATTCCCCACAGACCGGTCCCTACTCCGGCTAAACCTGGCCTGCTGCTTCACTGAGCCGGCCGTGAATGCGGGCTGTATGTTCTATAACAACTGGAAATCAGCATCCTTTTTTTTGTTGGTTTGTTTGTTTGTTTCTTTGGTTTTCCTCTGTATGAAAGGAAAAGGGTGGCAGGAGACCCAGGCAAGAACTGTGCTGCCAAAAGCCAAGAGGTGACGAAGGCCGAGAGGGACAAGTCCCTGGCACGACGGCGCAGTTTGTGAGTGAAGATGTGGGAAAGGAGGAAAACAAGCAAGGAAGGCAGAGATGAAATACAACACGGGGTGAAATAGAGGAGCGGAAAGAAAGGAGAGCTCAAGGCAGGCTCTGGCTAGAAGGGGCCACGGGCACAATCCTGCTGCTGTGTGGGCACCGCTTCGCCCCTGGCCTCCTCTGGGGACCCCTGTGGGCCCCGTCCCCGCCGCCTACCGGTGCTCCACCACCAGCCGCATGGTCGTGCCGTCGAAGGACGGCGGCGCGACAAGCCGCGGGCCACCGGCGGGCGCCGTGATGCTGATCAGCGGCTTGGCCGCCACCGTCGAGGCCGCCGTCGAGGCAACAGCCGGGCCATCCCCACCGGGCACGAAGTAAGGCCCCTCGGCCTCCACCGCCGGGCTGCCGGGCTCGGCCGCCGCGCTGCCATCGCTACCCGGGTGGGAGAGCGGGCGCGGCAGGGCGGCAGCGGGCAGCACGGCGGCGGCGGGCAGCAGGCCGGGGTAGAGCATGTAGGCTGTGCCGTAGGCGCCGGCGTTGAGGGCCAAGGGAGGCAGCGGCAGCGGCAGCGGGGCGACGGCGGGCGCGGGCACCGGCACCTCGACGTACTGCCCCGTCTCGGGGTCGAAGAGGCGCCGCTTGGGCGGCTGCTGCGGGGCGGCGTCCAGCAGGTAGTACTGCCCGCTGCTCACGTCCAGCAGCACCCTGCGCTGCGGCAGGGGCTCGGCGGCGGGCACGGAGGGCGAGAAGCAGAGCAGCTGCGGCGGCGGCGCGGCGAAGGGCGGCAGCGGCGGCGGGAAGAGGGCGGCTGGTGGAGCCTCGACGGCCGCCGGGGCTGCGGTGGCGGCGGCGGTGGTGGGGGAAGCCTCGGTGGAGGCAGCCGAGCCACTGGGGCCACCGGAGGGCTTGGCGGAGCCGAAGGGCTGCAGGCTCCGCAGCGCAGCCGCCGCCGCCACCGAGGACACGGCGGAGGGGCGGCCGCCGCTGGGTGCCGTCGAGGGGGCGGTGGTGGCGGTGGTTGCCTTGAGGGGCAGCGCCAGGTAGCTGCCGCAGTCCGGGCCGTGCTCGGGCTCCCCCGACGGCCTCCCCTCGGTGCCGGCAGCGGGCAGGCGGAGCAGGGAGCGCGGCGCCGCCGCCGGGCCCCGCAGCCCCACGTCGGGGGGAGCCTTGGCCGGCGGCGGGGCGGCGGCGGAGGCGGCGGTGGGGCCGCGGAGGGCCAGGAGGGCTCGGGGGGGAGCGGGGCCGCGCTGCCGCTGCCGGGCCAGGCTCTCGAAGGCGGCCGCCTTGGCCGACACCTTGTCGGAGGCGGCGGCGGGGTTGGCAGGGCGGCGGGGCAGGCGCTCGGTGCCCGTCGGGGCCGGGCCCTTGGGGGGCGGCGGCGGCTCCTCCGCCTTCGGGGGCGGCTCCGGGGCGGGGGGCGGCCGGGGGCCGGCGTCGCGCTCCTGGCTGGCGATGAGGGACAGGACGTGGCTGCCGGTGATGGGCAGCGGGTCGCTCTTGCGCTTCCACTCGCGCTTGCTGAAGCTGTACAGCTCCTCCATGCTGCGCACCGCCGCCGTCAGCTTCTCCAGCGCGTTTTGCACCGGCGCTGCCTTGCCTTCCTCCCGGGGATCTTCCTCGCCGCCGCCACCGCCGCTGCCTCCTCCCCCCGACGCCGCCGGCCCCCGGCTCTTATCGGCGGCCCCGGGGGGCTGCTGGTGCCGCCAGGGCGCCCCGGCCTTGGCGACGATCTTCAGCACTGCCGGCTGCCGGGGGTCGCTCTTGTTGGGGGCGATGGTGGCCACCGGCAGCCGCCCCGACGTGCGGTGCACCAGGACGGTGCCCTCCGGCGGGCAGCCCAGCGCTCGGCCCCCTCCTGTCACCGCCGTTTTGCCCCCGCCGTCGGTGGCCTTGGCCCCGGCGTGTCCCAGCGCCTGGCAGGTGATGACCACGGGGGACAGGGCTCGGGGGATGCCCGCGATGACCAGCTGCCTCGGCTTGTGCTCCGCGGCCCCCTGGTCGGAGGCGACGCTGCCCTTGTCGCTGCTGTTATCCCCGGAGTCGCCGCTGTAGGAGCTTTTGATCAGCTTCCGCACGTCCCGCACCTGGTGCAGGGGGGCCTGGCTTTTGCCCTTGCCCTCCCGCACGTCCCGCACCAGGAACTGCGGCACCCTCTCGGCACCGTCGCCCTTGGGCGCTTTGGGCGGCTGGCCCCGGCTCTCCTCGACGGGACGGCCCCCCAGCTGCGGCGTGAGCAGCTCGGCGATGGGGAAGGGCGGATCGCGGCCCCCCAGGCTGATCTGCAGCTCGGCGCCGCGGGGCTTGGCGGCGGGGGGCGAAGCGGAGACCCCCCCCGGGCCACCGGGCTCCTTGGGCTCCGGGCCGGCGGCCGGCTGGACGGCGGGGACGAAGAGACGGGACGTTTTGGTGGCCCTGCCGCCGGGGAGGTCGCGGCGCGGGGACGGCTTGTGCCCTCCGACGGGCACCCGCTCCTCCTTCTTCTCCGCCTCCCGCTCCTTCCAGGTCCTGAAGGCGCTGTTGTGGCTGCGGAGGAAGGTGGTGGCCCTGGCCGCCTCCGAGCCTCCCCGCCGAGCCTCGCGGGGCTCCTCCGCGGCCGCCCTGTCGAGGCTGCGGCTCCCTTCTCGGGGCGTCGAGGCTTTGGATGCCGGCGACCTTCCCCCGCCGCCCTCCGCTGCCTCCTCGGCCGCCTGCACGCCCGGCTCCGAGCCCCCCTCCGAGTGCCGGGAGCTCTGCCGCTGCACGCCGCCCTCCCGAGGCCGATCCCGGTCCCGGTCCCGGTCCGTCGCCGCCGAGGAGGTGTCGGAGATCTCCCCGCGCTCCATCTTGAACTCGTGCTCCAGCTGCATCTTCTTGGAGATGACGTTCTTGAGGAGGCTGGAGGCGAACTGCGACTTCTTGCTCGTCCCCTCCAGCGACGGATGCGGGGGGTCCCTGCGCGGGGGGTCCCCTCCGCCAGCCTCGGGGGCTGGGGGCACGGCGGCGGCGGCGGCCCGGGGGGCAGCGCCGGAGCCCGGCGGCTGCAGCAGGCTCAGCACCCGCGGCGGAGCCTCGACGTGAGCGATCTCGCCGTCCAGCTTGCTGACCACGAACTCCAGGGCTTTGGGCTGAGCCTTGCCGGAGCGGAGGCAGAGCTGCGGCAGGCCGGGCTCGGCCCTCGGCCCCAGGCTGCCGCATTTGAGGTCCAGGTAGGTGGACCAGCGGCTGGAGCCCAGCGCATGGTCGGGCAGCGAGGCGGAGGAGGCTCGGGAGGCGAGGGCGAGGGCGTCGAAGTAAGGGTACGCCAGGCTGCGGAAAGCCCTGGCCGTCAGGGTCCGCACCTCCTTGTCGGCATCGTCCAGCTCGCTGACGGCGCTGGAGGCACCGCTCGAGTACTCGCCCACCTCCTTCGCCCTCACGGCCCCGCAGCCGCTCTGCAGCCGCGCCGGCACCGCGATGAATTTCTTCGCCTGCTGCTGCTGGTGCTGCTGGTGGTGCTGCTGCTGGTGCTGCTGCTGGTGCTGCTGGTGGTGCTGGTGGCCGGCGTCCTGCCCGCGGCTCGCCTCGCGTTCAGGGGCGGTGGGGACACGGAGGCTCATGTCGCCTTCATGCTTGGCAGCGTGGACGGCGTTTTGCTTTTCCTGCCCGTTGCTAGACTCATTTATAGCCCGGGAAGCGGCTTTGATTGATAGGAGAAGCTGGCCCGCGGGGCTCTCTGCCGGGCCGCCCGGCCGCCGGGGCCGGCTCCCCTCGGAGCCGTCGCACTTGTCCCCGCCGGGGGTATCGTTTTCCGAGCGGCTGCTGGCGATCTCGGCGGCGCTGGCGCTGTCCGTCGGGTTGTTGGGCTCGCTGGTGGTCGTGCTGAGGTAGCAGCTATTGTCCTCCTCTGTCGGCGTCTCCCCGGGCGTCTCGGCGCTGCCGAAGGAGGCGTAGTCCACGAAGGAGTAGATCACGTTGTCGTCCTCGAAGTCCCAGCGGGCGGCCAGCCCGGCGTCGAAGTCCATGTCGTGGTCCACCTCGCTCAGCTGGATCTCCCGCGTGCTGATGTAGTGCGCCTCGTCCCCCCCGACGGGGGGCGCCCCGGGGGGCCGGCCGGCCACGGCCTCCCCCTCCTCGCTTTCGTACCCGAGGGAGGAGGAGGAGGAGGCTTTGCCCTCCGCCGGAGCCGGCTCCCCCTCGGAGGCACGGCCGCCCGCCTTGCTGCCCGGCGAGGGGCAGGAGGACGGGGACGACGAGGAGGAGGAGGAGGAGGTGGAGGAAGGCTCCGGACGCCCGTCGGGGGTCCCGGCCGCCCCCCCGGAGCCGGAGCCGCATCCTGCCGGGTGCTGGCGCTGGGGGCGATGCGGCGGGGTGCCCGTCCCCTCGGGGGATGCTGCCCCCGCAGCCCTGCCCGCCGCGCCGCCGCCCGCATCCCCGCTCCCTCGGGCTCCGCTCTCCGCGCCCTGCCTCCGGGCCGAGCCGCACACCTCCACGTACACCGCCGCCTCTTCCTCCTCCTCCTCCTCCTCCTCTTTCCCTTTCCCGGCCGCCTCCTCCGGCCCGGGGCCCCGTCCCGAAGCCGCGTCCATGCTGGGTACCGGCGGGGCGCGGCAGTGGCCCGAGGGGGCGGGCGGCCGGGCCGCCCTCCCCGGCCCCCTCCCCTCGGCGGGGCGGGCAGGGAGGCGAGGCGGGGGCTCGCCCGGCCCCCCGAGCGCTAAAACGAGGGTTTCCCCCGCTTTCCCCCCGCTCTAGGGCCGCCCCGCTGCCGCCCGCCCAGGGGTCCCGCAGCCTGCCCGGGTTTTGTCCCCGTCCCCCCCCCCAGGCCCCGTCCCCTGCCCCCGGCAGCCGGAGTGAGAGGCGGCGGCGCTGGGGGGGAGAAGGGCGGTATTTTTAGCCCCTCGCTGGAAAGAGAGACCTCGGGTTTTGTTGGCGGCCGGACAGAAATAGATCCCCAAACCCCGGCCTTTCATACTTGGGGGGGTCAGGTCTGAAGCCCCGATCGTTCCTTGTCCCCAGGGGGGTTTGCGAGCGGACCCCGCTCCCCTCCTTTCCCCGTCCCCCTCTCCTGGGGGGGTCTCCCCGCTCCGGGGCTGGGTTTCGGCGCACGAAGGATGCGCGATCCATCAGCCCTTGGCCCCCGACACCCGCACAATCGGGATTTTAGCTGGAGCAGCTGCTCGGGCACCCCTGCCAAAATCCCTGGCCAAGCTCCCCTCCGAAACGAGCGCTGAAACACGACTCTTTATTTATCTATTTCCGCGGTCTTGTTTCCAGATACGGTCCAGAAACCTTATTTATTTATTTTATTTTATTTTATTTTATTTTATTTTATTTTATTTTATTTTATTTTATTTTATTTTATTTTATTTTATTTTATTTTATTTTATTTTATTTTATTTTATTTTATTTTATTTTATTTTATTTTATTTTATTTTATTTTATTTTATTTTATTTTATTTTATTTATTCCCTGCTGTTTTCTTGTGGTGACCACTTCATCTCAACCTCACAAAGCCGGCTGAGGATTTTCACTCTCCAAGGCTGATGAGACCATCACGGAGCACACATGCACATACCCCTGCTGCGTTCCTATAGCTCCACCACAGGGCATTTATGCCCCCGATGACAAAAATACGCTCACAAAATCCGCACCTGTTGCCCACAGAGGAGTTGCTGGCCTCTGTGTGCCCGAGGCATTGAGGTCAGTATCCTTACCCCGGCCCTAAGGTGTTGTGGGGTCCTATGGTGCCACCTCGGTCCTAACTCCCATTGAAAAAAGAGAGCCTGTAACACCCAGCTTAAGTGCCCTAATGGCTGCTTGTGTATTGCAGGAGGGGGAAAAGAAAAGAAAAGAAAAGAAAAGAAAAGAAAAGAAAAGAAAAGAAAAGAAAAGAAAAGAAAAGAAAAGAAAAGAAAAGAAAAGAAAAGAAAAGAAAAGAAAAGAAAAGAAAAGAAAAGAAAAGAAAAGAAAAGAAAAGAAAAGAAAAGAAAAGAAAAGAAAAGAAAAGAAAAGAAAAGAAAAGAAAAGAAAAGAAAAAAGAAAAGAAAAGAAAAAAGAAAAGAAAAGAGAAGAGTATTTCTTCCTCTCTCTCTCTCTTTTTTTGTTTTTGTTTGTGGTTTCTTCCCCAGATTATTATTTATCAGCACAAACAAAGTTTCCTTTCTAGCGGAAAGCTCCCCAGTCCAACCCAAGCCAAACAGGTGAGTTCAGGGGAGTCAGTGCAGGCTGAATTTCTTGTAGTGTCTGAGGATCACAGTTCAACAGCTTCGGAAAGTTGGGGATTTGGTTCCTGAAAGGTCTTCAGCATCTGTTGGAGTTGCCAGACAAAGCCTACACCAAGTGAAGTGCCAGAGCTGCTTTTTTGCCCAACCAAAAGTAACCAGGAAAGCCGTGTCTCCATCCCAAGTTCCTGCAGATAGCATTTTCTTGCTTTTTTCTGGCAAAGCATCTCATTTTTCATATTGCTGGAAAAACATCTCATATTAATCTCAAATGAATAACCTGATCAATTTTACCTAATAGTGTTGGAAATCAGCAGTAAATGCACGTCAGCCTTACTCTACTAATCACATGTGGTTGAGGCATTCACTAACACTGATTACTCCTTCGTTATCACCTTTAATTATCTTTGGCTCCTTAAAGGTACCAATGTCTACATTTTCTACATCCAAATCTGTCATGAAGCTGTCCCAAAAGTCAAATAAAATCCGTATGTGGGATGCCTTTCTCAGTGTGACAGGTATGCCACGTTTCGGTTCTTTGTTCAAAACGAGGACACACATGGCAGAGCTGGTGTAAAGGTGATGGAAAACATTCAGGCAAACTGAGTTATCTGTGCACCTTAAATACATCACTCAGGGAAGCGGGGCCAGAGTGGGATTGAAAAGGGATTTAAGAAGAGAGACTTGAAAGCAGAATTAAGATGTTAAAGGGGGCTGTGCAGAAGGCATCAAGGTTTGTTTCTTTAGCCAGCACATGGGCAGGAGAGTAGAGGGATTAGTTGAGCTTGCCCTGAATAGGGAAAGGCAAAATATCAATTTTTGTTTATTAACAGTAAGAGATGGTAATACCACGCCACACATTTTAGTTCTTACGGTGATGTCACAATTATTAAGAACTGAAGTAGGAATGCAAGTAACAAAGTTAGTAAAAGCAGGTCAGTGCAGAAGTAAAATGAGAATATTATTTGCACAGAGAAGGAAGAAGCGGTTCCAGCAGGGAAGATGGCCTGCAGAAGAGGTTAAGTTGGTTAAGTTTCTCACATTGAAAGAAATGATGGGTTTTGCAGAGAATGAAATCTCAGAAGGATTCTGCTGCCTGCTGCGCACACAGCAAGAGACTTCATTTCACTGTAGGTTTGGAAAGAAGTGAAGAATGATACAGGAAGAAGCTTTCCTTTTAGCAGAGTAGTCTCTTTTGGATAATAATTTGAATACTGCTGGATTTGACTTCTCTCTCAGCAATTTTTCGGTCACATTGTGCATTGTCAAAATGAGCTTCATGGTAGGCATCATCTTTCTTCTCTCTGAAATCACAACAAATTGCTTTGGCTGGAGTTTAGATATGTCTTAAAGAGAAAAGAAAACCAAAAATAGCATTCTGATTTGCCCTCAGAAATAGTGACTGAGGAGGAGGGAAAAAGAGCCACTTTGAGAAAAAACAGCGCCTGTGGTTTAGCAATAATGGCAAAGCCCGGTGCATATTATAAATCTCCGAGTGCTACCAGATACATTAAAAGAAAATACAATACCCACAAATGTGCTTTGTATGGAAACTTCCTAACACACCCAAGTGGAACGAGCCCAAGACTTGCGCAGCTTGCACTAAAACTTTTGTCTCTTTGCATTTAGTGAGGGTCTGGCTGACACAGTGCCGAGCCCTAAGTGAAAATCAGCATGGGTAGGGGGCAGCCCCTGTGAATACGCAGGGCTGTGCAAGCTGAGGGAATCTTTTTCTCCCCATCCTGAGCCTGTTGGAGAGATTTAGGGGCTCAACCTGCAAATGTAAGCCAAGTGGGGGCTTGTGCTCTGTGATATGCTCCTGTGTAACCGAGCCCCTGCAGAATCAGGGGCTGAAGCTCTTGTTAAACAAACCAAATCCTCCCCCCTCCAAAAAAAACCAACCCACCTCTCTCTGGCCCTAGCTATAGGCAGCTCACACTGGCTACCTTACAAGGTCTGCAGAAGATGCATATATTTTTAAATCAGGTCCACCCCCGCACTACCCATCCTTCTTTTCCAGACCCCAAAATCTGGTGCCAAAACAAACAAGCGTGAAAGTAATCCCAGAACAAGCTTGGATTTCTTGGGTATTTTACAGCCATGCGGCAAACACAGGCTAAATATGAGTTTGTGTATTTATATGGGGTGTCTGCTACCCAGATGAACTAAATTAAATTCAGGCTGAGTTTTACAAATGGCAGGATAGACTGTGTCTCCAGTGTCACGGATGCAAGAGAATATGCTGGTGGCCATTACACCTAGACAGCAATCGCACGTACGAACTGAAGACACGCGCTGAATAAAGTTTGTTCGGTTTATTTTTATTATTAAAGCTTATAAAGTTTATTGCCTTCACGAACATCCCGACAGGTGTCTGCCCAGCCTGCCCTGACAAATGTCTGCTTGCAGAGACTGTGCAGCTTCCCTGGGTGATCTCCTCCAGTGCGAACAAGTGGCCACAAGGTGCAAGGTGGATCCTCACCCCTGGTGAGAAGGGAAGGATGACTTTGTGACCCACGTACACACCCCTGAGTACCATCTGCCTCTTTCACATTGGTGTGGCTGTGTCCTTCAGCTCATGCCCTACTGCAAGCATGTTCTCCCTTCATTGTCCCATTTTTAATTAAAATTCCCCACAAATGTGATTGTGCTGAGCCCCCAAGTTCTTTGTCAGTATAAGCAATGCAGAATTTGTAACTGATCTCCAAGCATGACCCAAGATGTTGTTTCTCACCTCATAACTTCCTTATCTTTTGAGGGCCTACAGACTACATGTTTATGCCACTTTAAGTGGAGTTACACTGACTAATCTAAACCTTACCACTCCTTCTCCCAGGTCTCTGGGGGTCTCCCTTCCATAGGATCACATCTTCCAGCTCGCCGAAGTTGCCCATCACGGGCCCATCTTTGGAGCTGAACTTTCAGCAGTGACCCTATTCTTTGTGCAGCATTATCGGGTAACTCGAGACCCGCAGATGTATCTGATTATTGGAACTGTGGGAACGATTGCCACAAAACCCGAAACCGTGACCTTTCCGTCAGTGTTATCAGCCAAGCTTGGGAGGGGGGTAACAGAACTGATTTATGGCCATTCATTAAAATTACATTAAACCAATTATTTATAGAGGTAGCCTCGAACTGAGAGGTTCAGGCTCAAAACCGGCCTTCTTCCTAGTTCAAGATGTTTGGATGTGGGAAAAGAAGGAATAGTTACTTGGTGCAACATGAATGTAACAGGATTAAATGCGTATTTTTGAAAAATATCTATTTTTAGCTGGCTGGTGGCCATCAGATGGAAACATAAAGCAGTTTTGCTGGTTTTCACTCACTTTAGAATTAGAAACACAAGCAGACAGGCTGGATTTGCGTTGGGTAATATCAGCCCTTTGTGTGATCAACTACATCGCAGAAGGCAACAACACTTTTCCATACAACAGCCTCTACGGGCAAGTGTGCACCTAAACCATAAATTGTGCATCTCGTACCATGAGCCCATAACATGAAATTGCCATGCTGTGGAGAACTGCCAGCATCGGGCTGGGCTTAATTTGCTCGCAGGGTTCAAGCAACGTGTTTGGAGGAGCAGGTGAAAAGCAATCCCTGCTGATCGCGCCCACCTCCCTGCCGGGGGGCCTATGTTTGGTCACTGAGCAGTGGTTCGTGCCGAAAGCGACTCGTGGGTATTTCTCCCCGGGCTTACAGTAACAGCCAGCTAAAGTGCCTTGCACCGCGTGGTGATGAAAAGGAGGATCACGCAGCTCCTGGGGTGAAGCCTCTTCCAGGCTGGAGCGTCTATATATAGAGCAGTTCAATAAACACTCTTAGGAACTGCCTGCGATCCGCCTGCCCAGAATTAAGGTCACGCACATCCCTCTCTGTAGGTCTGTGCTTCTTCACTGGCTCGTTTGGCTTACAAATTAAACAATTACACGTGAGACATTGGCTGCATAATAAGTCAATATAAATCTAACCAGCTACTGTCTGACGACCCACTTTAGCCATCAGATGAGGGAAGCAAGAATGAGGTTTTTAAACCCAGGTGTAAAATCCATTGTAAAGGTCAGGTTTATAAGGAGATCATCCCAAAACGCTAATGACATGACAGTTTTATGAGGCTGGAAAATGATAGCCTGGCTGAAGCTGAGTAATATTAGAGCAAGGGATTTATTTGAATTGGACAACTTTTTTTTTTTTTTTTTAATTTATTTTTATTTTGAATTTTGTCCTCGATCCTGCCAAACCTTACTGAGATGAGAAATCCTTACTTGTGTGTCTATGAATGTCTATGGTTTGCAAATATATATATAAGACATCAACTCTTAACAGCTAGCCTCAGAAGGAGAAATGTTAGAGTTGTTACACAAAATTTTCACAATTTTGTCTTAGAGAAACTGCATTTTTCTACTGTGGTACAGGAGGACAACCTGTCTAAAAGAGTTTATAGTCAAAGGTGTCCTTTCAACATAAATGCATACAAACATAACCTGTTACCATTTTAGTGGGGCACACTAAGGATGGGCATTTGTGTATCTAACCAGAGCAAAAGTACTTTTTCATTTGGAAGGTAAAGATCTCTTTCAACCTAATACTGTTTCTTCAAAAAGCAGTGTTAACACCAGGTCTGACTGTTTTTTTTTTTTGTTGTTTGTTTTTTTTGTTTGTTTGTTTTGTTTTGTTTTGTTTTACTTTGCCCTAATTCTTGTGCAATGAGTGAATTCAGTCTCTAGAAGATTGTAACCTCCTGGACATGTCCTTCATCAACTGGGCAGTTCTTTTCATGCTGAAAAAAAATGCAATTTTCATTAAACTGCAGTTTCAAGATTCAGCCTCAAAACATACAAGATCTGTTGCTCTGCCTCTAGCTATGCTGGGTTTTTGCTTATAGTTCTGACTTTTCCACGGCTCCTTTAATCAACAGTGATTCAGGAAAAATAGGATTATCTTACATCCTCTATTTGCTTCTCTCCAAGCAGCCTGAAGCTCTCCAAGTCTATCGTTTTCCTTTACCACAGTATCAGTAAAATACCTGTGGTGTTCCAGCTCTCGGCGGGGTTTCAGAGGGCTCCCTGCAGGCAGGCCTGATCCTGCGAGGTGTTGAGCGCTTCCTGGGAAGCGATGAGCTCTCACAAATCCCTGAGATCCGGGCCACCGGGCCAGGCAGGGCTGACCACATCTTTTACTATGCCATCCTCTGAGTCCTCCCCTACGCAGTCTGTGGCAGCTCCGTCTTCCAGGGCTGCCTCTGAGGAGGGTCTCAGCTCATACACTGCTCAAACTGCTGACAATATTGTTGATGGCACAAGGTCTGTAGTGCATTTGGGGCAAGTGCCAGCTGCTCTGGAGACCACTGTGAAGAAACGAAGGCCAAAAATACATCGAGATTGAAAATGGGTAACCACCAAAACCCTGGCACAGCCCTGACTCAGACCCCATGCATCCAAGCGACCAGGCCCCAGAGGCCAGCCACAGCCCTGCAGCACTGCCCCAAGTCCTGTGTCCCTCTCTGCTGCTCCAGAGCTTCCTCCTGAGAAAGTAGAGGGAGGAAAAATCATCCCAGGGCAGTCAGAAGACACCAAACGTTGCTTCCTCCAGCTGAAATGTTAAAGCACTGGAGCCTCACTGCTGTGCCAGGCAAATGATCTGCTTGCCCTGACGTGGAACGTTTCGCTCTCCATTGGCAAGCAGATCTTGGCACGCTGAAGCTGCATTTACATCAGAGGAAAGGAAATTTAGTAGGGCCTGAAGTCCCGAGGGCCCACTGACGCTGAGATATTGCTGCGAGGATGAGGGCCCGGTGTGACGCAGGCACCTGGTTGATGGTCCTCCACCCCAAAGGGCAGCAACACAACCCACTGCTCCCCACACACCCTCTTTGGCCCTGTGGGTGTTTAGAAAACCAGGACAACTTTAGTCTGGGAGACAAAAAGCAGCCTAAGCCAGAGCAGGCTGGTGCAAAGGGCACTCTCAGGACAGATGGGACCACGGCCTGAAATCCCTGCTCAGGTCTGGTATGGAGGAATTGAGCACGGGTCATCTCCTGCTTTGGGGAGTCATCATAAGGAGAGGAATTGGAGACAAGACTTCTCCCTCCTGTCTGTGCATCATTTCCAGGTTCTCCTGTGAATCAAGACCTAAAACACAAAGCAAAACAAACCCCCACCCATTTCAGAAAATTTAAATACTCACAACTGTTTCTCCTCCTTTCCTGGTTAAACTTTTTGCTGAATTTTACCCAAACTAATAAACTTTACTGAAGTGTACAATTAATAAGGAACCACCTGGAATTATTTTTTGGCCACACTCTGGTAATTGCTATTTTTCCTATGCTAATAATGCAGGTGTAGGTGACACAAAAGGGTGCTGTGCGGTGACACTAGTAACACCTGTAGCAGTTTGTAGCTGCAGGGCAGCACATAGCACAGAGGCATCTGAGCCAGCTTTAAATTGTCAAGCTGGGTACCCTTCCTTGTGCTTTTTATTTCATCCCAGTGTGGCCACTTCTGCAACAACAAATATCCCCAAGGGCCCAACCCCAGAACATTCACTTTGTCAGAGAAATTTTATAGATCTCCCTGCCTGATTTCTCAGGCTGAAAAGACTCAAGGTAGACTCATTAAAGCAGCTGAATGCCTCTCTGGCCAGACTTCAAGGTTTACCACTCAGCAATTCATCCCAATTAATGCCAGAAATGTGATCGAGCTGCTTAAACTAGGAGCGTGGGTTCCTTGCATAGTCAGCAAAGAGGGGATTAAACCCACCCAAAGCCCCAGTTCCTCTGTTCATCACTGACTAGGCGGAGAGGCCTACAATAATTTGCTTCTTATTTTAGACAAGTCACTTTAGTGCATGAATTGTATGTAAAACAAGCTTCACCGGGTGCCCATAAAAAATAAAAAAAATAAATAAATAAAAACACTTCCCATTTACAAGGAAAAGTAAAGTTTCCAGAGCAATTGAGCCTTTTGGGGTCTCACAGAGGTAAGTGAGGTACTGGAAACTCCCTGCTGTCTTTCAGTATGAAGACCTGTGAGATGGGTTACTCTGTCTGAGCTGGGATCAGTGGTCTCGCTAAGTCCAGGTTGCTAAAGGGAAAGCAAAGGAAAAACAGTCTGTGCTTTGGGCTGTTTTTTTGTGAATGGTGGCAAGCCTGATGAAAATGTTCTAATGGGTTTGTACGGAAAAAAGCAGTCTCATATGAGCTTAGTGTCTGACACCTCAAACAACGCTGCAGTGACATATTTAGCTTGAGTGAACATTTGAGCCCTGATTCGCATACATTTGGCTACTGCATGTTCACCTCCATGTGGGGGAAGGTCCACAAAGGTCTTACTCTGGTACACTGGCATCTAAGCTAGTTACATAAAGCAAGAGTAAAACACAGAGTAATGATTTTCTAACACTGGATAGAAATCACTTCCCCTGGCTAATAGAGGGAAGCGTATGTTGGTCTTTCTGGACAAATTTCTACTCTCAGCTGAAATCTCCCTACAGCTTGCTGTGAATATATTGGGAAGCAATCAGGGCTAAAGTCAAGCAGCACTTGATGATAAAGCTCTATGAACACATATCTTGTTTGTGCTGCACAGCTCTTTTAGTGATCAGAGGCAGCACAAAAGCAGTTCCAGGGATAGGATGGCAACTTGATGAGAGCCGTGCAGCGATGGAGGGAGTACAGCCCATATGATAGCACAGTGCTGAGCTGAACAGACCAGTGTCTCTAGCGCATGCTGCCAAGTTCTCAGTCATACGATTTCACTCAGGAGTGATATAACTTGTCATGTATGCTTAGGGGAAACCCACAATTTATCAGATTCTAAGCCAGAGATTAATGTTCTCCCTCTTTACCTAGAAGAGATGGTCATCCAAGGTTACAGGAGAAGTAGCTGAGAGATCAGCACGCAAAAACTTCGATGGCAGCTGCCTTAGTCTGTTAGGCAGGCTTTTCTACTCCAGAGCAGATGGCTTTGAAGTTGGCACAAAAGTCAAACAGACAAGACATAGATACACGTACAAAAGCTTGCTCGCCCCCGTGTGCACTAATGCCCTCTGAAGATGAGCCATAAGCAGACTTTAGCAGAGAGGTCTCAGCATGCAAGTGTGAAGGAAGCTTGTTGCATTCTCCTTTTTAACAAATGAGCTTTGCTCCTGAGCTTTGCTAATCAGGAAATGGTTGGGCAACTGAAAATTCAATACTGTCACAGTACGCTGCTGCAAAAGATATTAAAAGACATTTGTGTTAGCAACCAGGTTTTACCACATTCTGCACAGGTTTTATGTTCAGATATCACGTTTATGAATTTAAGTAGCAGAAGCAGTGAACAAGTGCCTAGTAAGAACTTCTTAAAAATAAACCTAGGTTATTTTTAAGAGCATCCCAAAAAGGAAAATTGAAAAAATAGCTCCTTCTCTTGTGCTTATCAAACAAAGGGTACTATGGTATATCATTTAGGTCAAATACTGCTACTTTGTGTGTGTGTGTGGGGGGGAAAAACACAAATGAGCAGTAAGAAAAGTCAGCACAGCTATCCATATTCCTGACGGTGCTTTAAAATGTTTTCTGCAATTGTATAAATTTGTTGCTGTTCCTGTGTAGTGTCTCCCTGGATATGTATTTTACAGAATCTGGTTATCATTTCCTGACTGATCAGATGACCAACCAGAACATGGATTATCTGATCTTCTTTAATACAGAGTGTTCTGGCAGTACTTTATGGCTGTGTTGGCTGGCAGGCAATGCAGAACAGAATACCTTAAAATAAAAGTAATGGAAATTAACATTTAAAATAATTATTTTATTTTTATTTTTATTTTTATTTTTATTTTTATTTTTATTTTTATTTTTATTTTTATTTTTATTTTTATTTTTATTTTTATTATTTTTAATCACAGGGAGAAGGCAACTGCCTCTTAAAATACAGTTATCCTGATCTTTGATTTGCAAAACTAGAAAAACAGAATGAGGCACCAAGCTCATATCTGGGTGCTTCACCTTGATCAGGTGCCCCTGACATCAGTACAAGGTGAATCTTCTCCTGCTTTGACTAGAGGAGTGGCTGGCCTGTTGGCTTTACAGCATAACTCCAGATTTACACCAACGTGGAAGCAGAATCAACTGCTCACTCCATCTGCTGAACCAGTTGCAGCGCTGCTCCAATGTTTTCACTTGGCATAAGAAAGAGAATTCCTCCCAACCAAACATTACTTCTATTCCCCAAAACGGAAGGTGATTTCAGTTTCTACATGAAAGAGCATGGCAGTGTACCCAGCTGGGTTTGTATGGATCAAGCAGCATTTTAACAGCTCCCCTCAGTCTAACTTTAAGTGCAGGTTACCATAAAAATCATATTCACCACCCTTTATCAGCTGGACATGACTGAAAAGTATTTTAGTAAAAGATAGGAAGGTGAAGCAAGACATCCAAAATCTGTTGCCTTAAGGACCTGGTATCTTCCAGAGACAATTTATTTTATGTCACATTAATGCTGACATAAGCACTAAGCAGAGGATGCAGTGGCTGCACTGGCTATTTATAGAGACACTGTATGAAGATCAGCAGATGGCTTCAGAACACCCCTGCACTTCACTGGTTGTGTGCAAAAATTTCTAGGAGAGAAGTCAGATCTTTAGAGAAAACAATAATAATAGCAATTTGTAGTAACACCTCAGGGAAGGTAGATGTGAAATTCTTGGCACTAGATTAATAGCTAACCATGTCACCAATCCCAAACATTTAAACTACAAAATTCATCTTTTTTTTTTTTTTTTTTTTTTTTTGATATACTGGTTTGGAGTCCCCACTGGTCACCCTCAAACTCAACTATTAAATCATGGGTATTTTTTTAATAAAAGCTGACAATGGAAAATGAACCATAAACCAAAACCCAACATTGTTTCTACTGCTGTCACTAAGATGTTACTATGCAGCCATGTCTTTTTTCTAAAACGTGCATTAAGTATACACAGCAGTACCCCTTTAAAAACAAGGCACATTCTTGATGAGAGTTTGACTGCAAAATATTCCCAAAGCAAATTTCAGCTACATCATTATAAAAGTATAACTATCAGTTTTATCTTTGAAGGTGGATGTGTCTTGCCTAGCCCTGTTTAGTGCCTGCAGCTGCTAAAGAAACTTGCCTACTTTCCTGGCTCTGCTGTATAAGTGACAAGCTCTTTCAGAGTGCTCTAATCCACAGGATGAATATAGGCAACATGTTTGCACAAAAGTGCAGGCACTGCTGGGGCTGAGCAGCCAGTGGGCATCTACAGGGTCAAGGACTTTTTTGTAGCAACAGGGGACAAAGAGCAAAAATGAACATGGCAATCCCTGCAAATGAAGGATGAAATGCTCAACCTAGCCACGTGATAGAGCCATCAGGAAGGATGTCAAAAATTGGGTAATAAAATCTGGGAAGTGTGAAGTTCATGTGACCTTTCTATATGGAAAGTGATCTCTCCATGGAGACTGCTCTCTTTGAGCTGCCAGATGGGAGGAAATACCCAGCACAATACCGTAGCTCCTCTCACTGTAGCCTTCAGAGCAGAACAGAGCCTGTGCATTCACTAATTGATCATTACACCTGACAAGCAGCATTAATAACCAACAGGGAGGAGGATATCATGACCTTTGTTAGACATTCATAAAGCTGTGAGCTCGAAGAAGCTAACTTTACCAGCAACCTGATCAAATTCACCTTATATCATAAAATCAAAGAGTGGTTGAAGATGGAAAACCACGCAGCCAAAACCAAGGCACCTGGTTTCGGAATTTCAAGATTCAGCTTGAAATATTTAATCAGGAGTAGAAATTGAAATTCGTACTGTTGGACTAAAGGAACTGAACTAAAACCCTGAATCCAGGCAGCCCTGACGTCTGCAACACCTGAAATACAGATTTGGTGGTTGGCAAAACAACGTGTGCTTTTCTGATCCTTTTTGACCGCATGTATCATAGCTTACTAATGTGAATGGCAGTGCAGCAAACACGCAGAACCTCTGCACATCAGGTGAGCAACTGGCAAGTTTTCAGAAAGACAAAATTACCCATCTTTGCCATTTTAAGCAGAACAGGTGCTGTGGTACAGTTACTGCCCATGCTATGCTCCCAGCAAAGGCTCTGTTCAGAACAGAGTCCCAGCTGTGCTAAAAACAGGGTCCAGAAATCACAGAAGAGGTTTGGCTTTAGTCCATCTGACCCAGTACCTCCTTTTGTAATTTTTAATTAAGCTTTTTAGTAGGGAAAAAATAAATAAAATAAATAAATAATAAATAAAGAAATGCAGTGTTGTTTCAATGACTCAATGAAAATAAGTGGATTTCTGCAGCACCTTCTCATCTTCCAGATGTAACTTGCTGTCTGTGTCCAGTTTAGATGCTTGCCTTTTACAGGCAAGTGTTTGCAGGGCTACATGCTGCAACCACGCTTCAAACAAGCCCATACTTAGCTGCATAATTTTAGTAGATCTCTGAGACGGGGCCAGCATCTGCAGGGACCTTGCAGATTCCCTTGCTAAATGGCAACAAGGGAGATGCGCCGAGGGGCACCTACGGGGCAGATTGGCACCTACGGAGCAGAGGAGACATCTGTTGTGCCCATATTTTAGCAGCACTAATCCATGTCAGGAAGAGCAGGTTCGAAGCCCTCGGGGGCTGAAGTCAATCACGTTGAAATGCCGCACACAGGAGAATCGGGGGTGGCAGACGTCTGATCGAGGTCTAGATGGGTCACATTCATTTAGGGCAGGAGACATTTGGGAATTTCAAGGAGAGTTAAACCCTTGCCAGCCGTGCCTCGCTGCCGTAGGTGGCAAGGGGGAACAGAGACGAGTTGCAGCTGTCCTGTTTCAGGACAGGAGCCGCGGGTGCGTGTCCGGCTCTCGGGGAGCTATTTGAGAGGCTCTGGCTTTGGGCATGCGAATGGCGTGCATAACTGGAGCTACGCAAGGACACCCAGAGCGTCCCCATGCTGTGCAGCACACCATGGGCTGGGGCTCCCCAGGCCCTTACAGATGCAGGAAGGGCTGTGTGGGCTGCAGTCACATCTATCTCCACCGAGGCACTTACCTCCCGCTCAATACTTCAGTATCATGGCTGTATTGCTTATGATGCCAGAGCTAGCTTGTTTGGCTTCAGTATCTCGATGCCCTGCTCCTTTGCACATGTGCTTTTCACTCGTAGGAAGGCTGGAGCACACAGTTAATGCAAACAGACACGGCCAGGCTTATGCAGTTTTTCTTCCTACAGCCTAGGAAACTACATCACATCATAACCTGTCTTTTCCCTTTTCTAGGGAACTCATAGTACCAAGGTATTTCTTAACAAGTCCTACATTGTTCAACAAGCCAGCTTAGCTATGTAATTTCTACTATGAAAATATGTAGTGCCTGCTGCTTAGCATTGTTCGCATCCAAGGGCATTCAGAGTTACTAAGAGTCTGCAGCTCTTGAGGTACAGACCTCTCTAATGATGTTTCTAGCTCTATGCTGTAAATAATTTTGAAGATGCTGAAATCTAGGCAGTATGAGTTAAAAGAGCAGATTACAGCTGCAAAGCTGCTGGCAGTTTGGAGAACAGTGTAACATACACAGTTCCTTTGCTAGTGAGGGACAACAGCACAGCTATTGCTGTGCTTTGGGTGAAAAAAGCTTATATGTCTTTGCACAGAAATAGCCTTTCACTGCTCTTTCAGGTCACGGATGTGATCATGCTTTGCTCACTTCCTTTACAGACCATGGGGTGGCAAAGACTGTGTGGTGCTTGGCTCCTGGCAGTGAAGGGAGAGCTGAAACACGAGGCGCTGGGCACCCAGGCAGGCAGAGCCCACTCAGTGTCCATGGCCCCTGAGGGAGCAGGAACCACGGCAGTGCTGGCTGGGATAAGCAGCTTACACTTGCTTCCTATAGGAAGGACGGAGGACGGAGGGTGATGAAGACAACCAGCAGAAGATGGGCTTCCAGGTGGGGCCCATAAAGGGCCAGGCCTTCATTTGTGCCAGGTCTCCAGGGCCTAACATGGCCCGGTGTCACTGCGAGGCCCGCTGGTGATTCACACTGCACATAAACTTGGGGAGGCAGCAGGTGCTGGCGCTGTCAGAGCCCCGAGGGCGATTGTTTTCTAGCGAACAGAGTAATTTGAAAGGTATTTGTGCCATCTTGCCAAAAAACACAAAGCATGCCACGATTATTTTTGGACCTCCAGATATCCCCTCAGGGAAGAAACCACACTGCTTATGTCACACATAAATCAGAGCTACCTGCGGGCACCGTCACTGAAATTCCTGCAGAAGTTTTGAAATGGCTACCTGCCCAAATCAGGGGATACATTTTTCCTCATGTCCATCAGGCATCCAAATTTTCTTTTAATTTATGTGCCAAACTGCCTCCTTCCTCAAGGATCAAACTGCTGGCTGGGATAGAGATGTAGTGGAAGGAACAGAGAAAATGGAGGAAATGCTGCCTCTCTTGCAGGCACCAGTGAACTTATAGGAAACATACGCCTTCCAAAACTCTGCTGGGTTTACACATCACCTTCCCACGCAGCTCTTTGGCCCAGTAACTTGGTTTAAGCAGCAGCCACCAGAGCTCTGTCTGGCTCCTTAGACTCCCCCTTGGTGTGCTTCATGCTCCCTGCTAGAGCATGTGTTTTTGTTGTTTTGGTTGTTATTTTTACTTTTCTGCTATCGAGGTAATCACACTCTGAGTATGTGCTATACTGTAGCAGGGGTGAAGGTGGATGGGTGCTCGTCCCACAGCAGCGGATCTGGATAGCCACAGGCGGGTGAAGGCTCTCCTAAACCCCTGTAGTGGGTCAGCCACTAGAGGGGTGCAAAGGTCTGAGCCTGAGTTATGGCTGCTTGTTGCTGAGGTTATGTTTCCTTACACTTTTTATTCAATCCTATTTCAGTTCTGCTCTGTGCCGAGCCCTCTCCTGCTCCTTGCTAAACTTGCGATCAAATTAAATTGTGTGACTTCAGCCATCCCTGCTGCTCTGCACATAGCATTTCAAAGGCTAAATCCTCCTTCAGGTGTCCAGACTCCGGCAAGATCGATAGGATTCAGGACAGACAGCACAGTAGGAATCATTAAAAAGGAAAAAAAAAAAAAAAAAAAAAAAAAGAAAAAAAAGCCACTCCATATGTCAGCAACAAAGCTTGTTCTATACAGCAAGAATGAGAGTCCTAGAAAAGGATGTTTGAACATATGGGTATTAGGGGAACAGAGAAGGATTATGCAGAAAGAAAAAAGTTTCTACAAGACTTCCTTAACATTATTTTATTGTTCCTGTGTGCTGTGAACAATGCTGGTTATCTGTTGTCTCACATTTCCTGTCTCAGAAGGTTGTCTGACCCTCAGTTCTTTCCAAAAATAATTACAATATCACTCACGCAGTGCAATGCTCTGCAATTATGCTTTCAGTGAACACAGTAAAAAAATAATGTTTTTTCCAAGCCCTCTTCACTGTTTCGAAAAGGTCTGCAAATCCAGTGTGAACAAGCTCTATTTAACTCACTAAGGATTTCTGCCTGCATAACAAATTTTGAATACACAACATTTGGAATACTTCACCAAAAAATTAGATGTAAACACACGCATGTCAGAGGTAAAGCAATGAATTCAAGTTCTGGTTTAATTCAGATATTGCTGGGGGTTAAGTGCTAAGAGCTCTGATGTCACTTTGTCTCCTTGCTCCTCTCAGTTTTTATTATCGTCTTTGCTTGCCTTGGCTATATGATGATATAATTAAAGCGCAATTACAACACTGATTAAAACTATTGTGTAAACCCCACGCAAGAGGCACACAGATAGGTGGGCAGCAGCCTTATAGATGGGGGTTGGATTAGATGATCTCCAGAGGTCCCCTCTGACCTTAATTTTCCTACAGCTTCGTAACACGTACATTTATATGCCAACACTTAACGTTACCCTTCTGCCTGTCAGCTAATGGAAACTGAAATACCCCCATGGGGCAGACAGGGCCCGAAGGCCAGAGCTCCTCTTGCTAGATCACCTCCTGTGCCTCGCTGGACCCAGCTCCAAGGAAAGGTGATATGCTGCCCTCTAAATATCACACAAGTCCCGGCCTCACGGAGTTAAGCAGTAGTGTCTGGGCGGGTGGATGCACGGACAGAGCAGACAGTGGGTTGAAATAATCCTCAGAAGGAGCTGATTTCTCAAAACCCCTGCTTTGTCCTCGGGGGGGAAGGGAGGGTGAGGTCGCTGGGCTTGGCTGTGGTGCTGCTGCTGTGTGTGCCTCTGCCCTCCTCGCCTTTCAGAAATCCTCCACTGTCTGCTCCTGTCCTCGGGGCCCATGAAGAAAACGAGACAAGCCACTGGCACTTCACTACTGAGAAAAGCAAGGTGGTTGTTTTCCTCTGGTAAAAGCAGGAGTTCTTCCCAGACCAGGTCTTCTGCAGCATGACCCAGAAAATGATGCGTACTGGTTTTATATCCTACTAAACTGATGCCATCCCTGTCCTGCTTCCCAAACGCACACACAATAAAGCTTTGAGCAGTCCCTCTGTTTTCCAGCACACAGGCCTCTTTGGGCACCTAAACTCTCTAAAAATATCAGACAGCCATCTCCCAACCAGCCAGCAGCCTGCTACCTGCCTAGCTCCAAGGCAGCGCCTTGCAGGGAGTCTGTCTGTCTGTCCCTATCTCAACCAGCTTCCCCATGGCCCCTTCTTATCAGCGTTATCCTCGTCTTGCATACATTTACATACACCCACCACACAGGGACTTCTTTGTTAAACAAAGTAATTTTGTAAGCTGCAAACCTGCAGCAGAGGCCCCAGTTCCTCTATTGTTTATGGTGGTACACAATCACACAAGACTTCAGTGGTGCTCCAAAGGCACCTGGTTTCAGGATTAAACACCTATATCTCTTTAAATAGGCCCATAAACATACATATTCCCTACTGCCGTTGTAGGAAAGGTGCTACGAATCCCTACTCAAAACCAGAAGGAAATCCTTCTGGTACTCTGTGTTGCATTAGGAACCCGCAGGTCGACACCTGTTTACGAATTCACATTATGCTTTTATCCTCATTGACATTACCCTTGAGGAGCAGCAGCTGTTTATACCGTGACCCACAAATACTGAAGCTATTTAAATATAGGCTGGACAAAATGCCTGCAAGGACTACAGCTATCCTCTGAGCTTTCTTTTTTACTACCTGCCTCTCACCTCCCCAGTCAAGGCTTTTCTTTCTGCAACTGCTCCTTGTTCAGTACTTTGTATTTAGTTCCTATCTACACCTTAATTACTCTTTTACTAGCTTGGCTGGCTCCTGCCTGCTTGCTTGCAATAAAACAGGGCACATCCTATGCTGGAAAAAGCCACCTCAGCTTCCTCCTTGTAAGCTCAGACCTCCAAAAAAACCTCAAAACCTGCACCCAGTGCCCGAGACCCCATGCAAGCGGGAACACTGCTTTAGTGCCTGACCCAACCCAGCCCTAGAAATGATCCCCTGAAAGCCTATAACATTCAGCTCTTATCGCTGTTGTTTGGTTGTGAATTTATTGAGGTCCTACCTGCGACTTCATCAATTTTTTTCCAAACTCCTGCAGTTTTATATGCCAACAGACACTAATCCCACAGCCTCTCTCGCGCAGTATACAACTAAATTACTAAATTTTGTGGTTGGTCTCTATTTCTCCGTTTCCCTTCTTGGCAATCCCATTACTTCTTCCCTCACCTCCGTTCTTTGACTCCTCTCCTGCCACTATTATTTTCTTGGTGCACTTAAAAGTTTCATGGTTTTGTGTTTCACCCACACACAACGAGAGCTTCTTGCTCTCAGTGTTTTCAGACAGAGCTGCTCACAGCTCAAAATGTAGTCTGTTGTCACGATGGTGGCACATCCTGTGCTCCAGAGAGGTCACAGGTGCTTGCAGGAGCTTGATGAGCCCTCAGGGAGAGCAAAAGAAGTAACGGAAAGATATTTGGAAGAAAATATTTTGATGTGAAAATAACTGCCCACTTGTTTTAAGCTAGGGGAAGAATTGATTTGTTAAGCTAAAATTAGAACTGTGAATAACTAAGAATGCTACCACTGTTCTTAAATAAAAAAGATGAATCTACCATAAGATTGCAAACAGGGCCATGGGAGGAAAATCCCCTGGTCTCGCTCTGTAGCAGGGATGGGAGCTTTGCGTGCTGCTGAGCCCTTGCTGTGCGAGGCTCTTCAGAGCCCTGCAATCCATCAACGCAGAAAATCCCGTGCTGGCACCCGCTCACTGCTCTTTCCTGGACACACTTGAAATGCCAGCCAGGTATTTTCTTCCAAGAAAATTTATGTGCAAAGTCGAGAGTGAGATGTTCCTCCCTCGCCAGCTAAGCTGGTGCAGGTGGGGTTTTCGATGAATGACTTACAGTGCTGGACTCCTAGGCTTCATGGTGCTGCAGGGAGAGTGGAAGGGCACAGCCCAGTGCAAACAGGGTTGCTCACGCTTCATTAAAGAGGCAGACAAGGAGCCTTTGGCTAAACTGCAAGACACCAGGAGACGCCCATGCTTCCCTTTGAGCCTCAGCCTGAAGCAATGCAGCTTGGGGGTCTGGATGTGAAGTCAGGAGCAGCATTGGCTATGTTACATACATTGCATCTGCAGCACATAACCTTTATTTTCTCTTCCCATTCACCCGACGCGGGGATGAGGCATGATAGACGCAATATAACAACTGCACACAGAGTGCAACTGCTAGGTGAAATCCCGCCTACCTTTCCCTCTTTGTTAAAAAAATAAGGAAAATAAGATCCTGACTAGGTGGAGGGAAAAACCGGACAACTCTGCAGCCATCGGACCAAACCCTGCCAAGAAAGACGGTTCCACTTTTTCCACTCCTCTGGCTTCAGATATCATGTGCTGACCCCAGCCATAGAAATTTAAGTCTTGTCTTTAAATTTAGTTGACAGGCTGCCTCAACAGCTCATCTGGACAGCTGCAAGACTATCCCGAGTGGAAGCAAGAGAGTTCAGGGCAATTAGTAAGTAGGTGAGCCTTTAAGTATTGCCTGGAAGAGTTTCAAGTCTCTTCCATGCTCTCCACAGAAATTACAAGCTGTCATTGCTGCCCCTCTTCTCTGTCCACTCCCTTTGTGCTTATTTTATTCCATATAACTATATTAAACTTATGTATTCGGGATTGCTCACAAGGTAGTAAGTGCCTTCATTTGTACACATTTTGTTTGAAATCCTGATTAAATCTAAAAAAAAAAAAAACCTGTGACTGTCCAGTGACAGTGGACAGAGGAGTTTCAGATGTTGGGCTGATAAAAGAAAAATCAACCTTTTGGGTTCTTGTGTTTAACAGCTCTGATGTTGAAACTTCCCTCCAAAATAAAACCATGGTGTTTTGTATTCACTTCCCTCAGGGAGGTTCATGGACCTCTGAAGTAGAAGCCCACTATTTCTATTCCTCTGGTTCGAAGTTTTACACATTTTCCTTATGTAGATACTCCTAAAGTAGCCCAAGCATTTCAAAAAAAGTTATGCCAAGTCCCACACATATCATGATGGGAAAAAAATGTGTTTTTCTGAAAAAATGAAACAAAATAAAAATAGAAGTGCAAAACATGTGTCATAAGCACCTTACTTATTTAAACTCTCCTTTCTATTTCACTAATCTCTCTCCAGCTTGACTTTGCCAAGAGTGAAAACCAAGGAACACCAAGCCCAATGCTGCACTTTGACCACAGAATATCTCTAAACACTAGTCTGTCTTTAAGAAAAGGGATTTCTTAAAGTCTGTCTTTAAGAAAAGGGATTTGCCCCAAGCTTACCACAGCTCCCCTCAATCTACATGCAGGCACAAAGTCCCAAAGAGGGGATACAGTGATGGAAGAGGTCCTGGTGACAAAAAGAAGCCTAAAACCCCTCTTTTGCACCACGGAGACCCATGTGCTAAATTGTATTTGTACCAGACTGGGGCACGGCAGTCACAAGGGTGATGTATAGCTGTCTAGCAGTATTTATACCCCTGCGACCACTGCAGCATTTGGGGAGCGCGGTATAAATACAGACAGGGCGATAGCCAGGGAAGCCCAAAGAGTGGGCGAGGAGGGCGAGTGGCCAAGGCAGCTGACAGACGTGTTGGTTCAGGGCATCTCCTTCAGCTGTCCTCAACGGCAGGGTTCCACCACGTGGAGGTCAGGAAGGCTAAAAAAGCTGATTTTTCTTTTTTCCCCTTACAAAGTCTGTTTCTCATGCTTCATTCGAGCCCACAGGGTCCTTCATTTGAGCATCTGGATGTGACATTTTGCATTATGACATACAGTAAGATGAGGCAGATGATGCTGGATCCTGTCCTACTGATGGGGAAACAAATAAAGAAGAATTTAGAGGTGCATGGTCTCACCTAAAAATCTAGCCACAGAGCCTTTAAGATAATAGCTCAAATATATTCCTATTTAAATATGAGGGTAAACAATCGAAGGGGAATGGAAATGGTTGTTCAAGAAAAAACCCTGGGTATGCATTTTCAGTCATATATATAGCTTCTTCCCAACATACATTAAAGGCAAGTATGTTCAGCTGGCTCTGAGTAGGGCCTTCAAGCAGTGAAATCAGTGGGAATTTGAAATTTGAGCTTTGCGTGTTGACTTCTTTCTTCTCTATAAATAAATGGCAGTTCTCTATTCCCAGATGAAACCTTGGGAATAAAATATAAGTCGGAAAGATTCCCTCATGTAAAGGCAAGGAGCTGGACTGCTGCTTGGGTTTTCCAGCTCTACTTTCAGGAAACATGGAATAACAGGAGATTCATAAGAAATTCCCTCTCAAATAAGATACTTACAATGTGTTTGTTGTCAAGAACTGGGACGGATGCAGCAGCCTTCCTACTTGCTGTGATTCTTTACTTATAGCTGCAAAAATACTACCAAAACATGCTGTCACATAAATAGGGGATCACATCTAAATGTGGTTGCTTTTATAGCAAGGTCGAGGACCCTCTCTCCCTGCTAATTTGGCACTCCAAGCTCCTTGTGTGGACAGCACTTCACAAAGAACAAGCCTGTAATAAGAGAAATGTATCAGTGTGGCAATGCAGGGGCTTCCTGAAGCCGTGGGTTGTGATCATGAAAGATTTGATGCAGCTTTTATTTTCCTTGCAGTTTTATTTGTAGATATGTTTATCCTGTAGATATGGATCTGGATCAGTTTGAAGGAGGTGAAAGTGCCCGTGTAGCAGCAATGTGCCAGCCTCTCCTGGATGAGATTTCCTCTTTCCTCCCCTGCTGCTGTTACTCCCCAGTGGCACATGTATTTGGGCTCAGGCATCCCGGAGACAGCTCAGCTTCGGTGTATTTTATTACTGCATTTTCTGATGTTAAAGAAAACTGGTATTTAAGAGCAGAGCAGAAAAATAAGATATTTTCTGATGTCAGGCAGTTGAATTTGCAAGGAGGACAGTTTACACCCCCTGTAGTGCAGATCAGAAAGGAAACTTTCAGCTACACATCGGTAGCACAGCGTAGCCAGTCAGGTCCACAGCCCGTGTCGTGAAGCAACACAAAGCTGTGAGCAGAATCTATCACTCAAACCCCCCTCAATCACCTTGAATCCCAAACAGCAAAACCTCATTTTTCACAGTGCTGACAGGTGCTGCTGCTGCTGCCTAGGTTATTTCTTGTAACCATGAGAACAGACAAAGAATCAAAGTGACATTTTCCTTCTTGGCATCAACCAAATCGCCCCGTCCATGCATCTGACTCCACAGTTGCTTGTTGTCTTTTTTTCTGGAGATGCTCTGAGTGTGATCCCTATTTGTATGTTAGTGAGACACCTCTAAGGTATGTTGCAAGGGCAACTCTCCTTTGAGGAATGTGATCATGAACATGCATCTGTTATTAAAATGCTTTTTTATCACTTGCAAAATATGCCACAGGTTAAATGGTGCCCAGCTTCTCAGGGGCCACAATTTTTGCCACATCCAGATTGAATTGTAGCAACTCGTACATGTACAATATAAGTTTTTTAAACCAGTTAGTAAAATGCCTCCTGTGGGTACAACACATTCACTTTGGCCAGTGCTAGCTGAACTAACAATCCATGTCTTTTTTTAAGGCTTGAACGATTTGGGTTGCTATAGGCAAGAAATATGGATTAAATAACTAAAATTTCCCAGGTGTAGGTGGTGGTCATTTTGTTTGTTTGGTTTTGTTTTATCCTTTACACACTTTTACTGCACTTCTCAAGAGACTGTAGACTGTGCTTTTTTTAATTATTATTTTTTTAATTTTAATTTTTATTTTTATTCCACCTCCAGCAAACAGACTTGTGGACTGCCAGATGCTTGCAAAGCAAGGAAGCAAGGAAGTTCATTAAATTGGAAAGTTGATAAAAATAATGACTTTGAGAGCGAGCACCTCGTGAGCTTCTTGCCTCAAACTCATGATTTTCTGGGAGCCCACGTGTAGCCCATGCTGATTCCAGTCCGTGTCACACACACAAGAGTGTAGAAATTGGAGAAATGCCAAGAACCGAAGGTGACTGACAAGAGCTCCCAAATTCCAGTGCTAGGTTTTAAAATCTGTCAAGATTTGGAAAGAAAGTGGACTCATCTAGTATGTGCCAACTGAATTTCTGAATCTGAAAGAGGAGGTTCTTAACTTTCTGAATTCAAATCAGGCCATAATAACATGACCCCCGTGCTTCCAAGAGTTTCTTCTGTTTTCTTACAGTATCAGGTCTGTGTCTCAAATCTCTTTTTCCTTAATTCTCCCTCTTCAAGCAGACCAAAATCTCCAGTGCTTCATTTTTGGGTCACAGACAAATTACCTCTTTGTTCAAGTATAGCTTGTATTTCAGTCTTCTCTTTTGAGGGTTACAACTGTCTTTTAATTACATTTGCCAATCTGCAATGAAGTTGGATTGGTGGCTATGCTTGGAGCACATCCGCTGTGTTGACAAGGTCTGAGCTGCGCTCACTCTGCAACAGATAAACCTGAGCAAACTCTTGATTTACTGTAAGGTAACGTGACCAAAGCCGATGACCACCACACTGCAAATATGGCAAGCAATCGTCCTTCCTTGCACAACTCGTTGTCTTCAGCTTAGAGCCAAGAGGGAAAGCATTTTTGGCTTCAGAGTGAAGCCATTGCCCCCAAACTGTATTTTGCCCCCTTCAAAACAGAGCCGGCCCGCTGTGCCAAAGTCACGTTGGCAAGGACATGGCAAACCCAGGCTCCCCAGCTACCTGACTTGTTTATGTCAATCAGCTTGCAGATTTTTAACATTTGAGTTATGTTTAGCTGCACTGGTTTTCGAGGTCTAATTATAACACGCGAAGCGGGGTGAGATTGCTGCTATGAAAGTCGCAGCATAAATAAAAGGACCTGACGGGCTGCCTGATCTGCTGGCACAGGCCAAACATGTATGTCACGTGGAATCCAAGAGCAGCTGCTGGAGCCCCATGCTACAATAAATAGCTATGGGGAAGCTGCACGGCCACCCGGGATTTTTTAACACCACCTACTGTGCTACTTGGCTGCCTGTGCTCGTTTTGCTAAAAACCAGGCGTGTCTGCAGTGTAAGTGCACGCCAGCACAATGCTGGTGTGTTTTGAAGGTTTGGGTGAGAACGTGGCGTGGTTGCCTCCCTCTCCCACCCTGCCCTGCCTTCACGCAGCCCTCCCTAGATTACGTGGGCATGACTTTCTGCTCTGTAAAACTGACAGAGTGCTTGCTCTGGTGTCTGTGAGCAGGAGCACTGAAGCAGGAGAGCACGCTGTGTGCAAGAACCAGAGCTGGGCCTCCTCCCTTAGCAGGGCTGCCAAGCAATACACACGCAGGCCTCGCGCCTCGATGGAGGGATGCCTCAGGTGAGGCCGGGCTTCTGGAGAGGATCTCTATTTATAACCCACCCCCTGATAGGTGGCTGGTCCTGGGTGTTAATGTGACAAAGTATTGGTTTTTGGAGTAGCTGAAATGCCTCAACACAGAATGGAAGATGAAACCGCTGCTGGCTTGAAAATGGCCATTCATGCCATGTGCTAGTAAGAGAAGAAGCGACCGATAGCGAGAATTTGCACCGCATCAAACACCAGCTAAACTGATTAAAGTCCGTGAAATATTAATCATAAAGCATCTGCACCCTTTCTAAGATTAGGTTTTTATCCTTTTTAGAAAAAAAAATAATAAATTTGTCCTGCCACAGGGCATATGCAGCTTTAAATTAGCAACTGGCAATGTACGGAGCTTTTGACAAGGCTGTGGAAAATGCCTGGCATCCGTAACTCCAGCAAGATGTCTTCTGGGTGTCCATTACACAGATGTGAGCAGCCTATTAACCCATGTTTCCCCAGCAATCAAAAGGCATTACAATCACAATCATTATCCTTAAAAAGTACTTCACATCCCCATTTTGACCCAGATCCTCAGTACCCTGCCTATTCAGTAATGGCACCCTAAAATACAAAATTACAAAAAATTCAAATGCTTTTGGAGCTACTGATGTAACATAATTTTATTTTAGCTCCTTTCTGCTCAGCTCTTGGTGTTGTTACTCATAAAGTTTGTACCTGTATCCCTGTGTAGAGACACAAAGGGGCAAGGCCAGTGAGTTTGCCAGTGCATGTGTGCAGTTTGTATGCTATTTGAACCTAGACTTTTATGCTAAATAAAGCTAATGTGGCAAGTTTCAAAATGAAAAGAAAAAACTTATATAAATGAGATGTAGTAAGATTGCGCATGAAACTGAGTTCCTTTAACAGGCAAGCAAAACTAGTCTTGTCTTTTTTCCCAACCTCCTTTGTAATTTAAAAAGTTTTCATTCTGTATTTTAAGATACTTTTACCCAAGCCTATAAGCACACACTAAATCTCCATCAGTTTTGTCTTTCTCCTGCAGGGAGATACTCTTACACTGGAAATAAGCACCCCATCCCATTCCTGGTGGGACCCCTGGTGTGAGGACGTTTGGTCTCCAACCCTACTGCAGCTCCCAGATCAATGCTGCACAGCCCAAGTTTGCTTCTTGAGATTGTCTTGGGGACTGGTTGGATAGAAAAAGCATTTGCAACACACACCTTCTACTTAGAGAGAACAATATTGCTCTAACACGGGAAGCTTTAAAGAGATTCTGGCCATTTCTGACGAGACCTGGAAAATGTGCTGAAGGCTTCAAGCACACGTGTGCATTGAACAGTGGATTGAGAAAGGTCCTAGAAAGTTTTTCTTGTAGAACTGAAACTGGGAACATGTAATCTTCACATCGTTATCTACGTTATCAAACCTCTAGAAACTGAGCCACGTGCAGTAACAGCTGTTCTGAGTACAGGTATTTAATTTCCAATTATCTCAGAATATACGTGCCCGAGCTCTTGGTCATAGACACAGCAAGCAAGGACTAGAAAAAATGAACAAGCATCATCAGAAATTTCCTGTAATGATTTTCATGTCCCTGTGTAAGTTCATGGATCAGAAAAATATCATTCTTTACTCTCCTCTGAGAGGGTAGCTGTATTTCCTAGAACTAATCAAACGAGAGAAGGCATGTTTAGAAACGCTAACCAGTTGTGGTCCCAAGAGCTGCATCTTCAAGAGGCTGGGGAATGTGAGTTTGGTCTTGGTTTTGTTTTACTAAGGGCTGAACTAAGACATTTAAAAAGCTGAATTATTAAATACTTATTTCTGGGATCCCGTACATAATCATACGTACAGATGATTTGGCTGTACGCAGCCTTCTTGGGACAGAACTCTGCAAAGATCTGGGAGGATATGGCTGTTAACACCCCTTGCTGCACCTAGGTGGATGCAGTGCTCACCTAAGGAGCCCTCACGCTGACATGGTTACAGTGATCTCCAGGTACAGAGGCGATGGCCAGTGAAAACTGCAGGAAGAACATCCCCTCCTTACGCCCAACACTTCCTCAAGCCCCTTTTCCCTAAGAACTTCGGTAATTTCTCATCCTTTTTCCCACCTCTGTTCTGCGTCTCCTGTCTGAACACACCACAGACAAAGCTGGGTTAGTCGGCACCTTTGATAAATGTGCCACATACATCGGGAACACATTAAATAAATAAGCCTTGGGCATCTCAAAATGTGTGAAAAAAAAGTCATCAATGTGTCGATGCCTCATGCGTCAAGTGCCTTCCATCCAAGAAAACAGAATAAATGTTTTTCAATAAGCACTCCAAGCCAATCTGTGACACATTCAGAAGGGAAGAACCAAGTTAATTGCAGAAGGTATTGGTGTGTCCATGAACACACTGGAAGGATTTCTGTAGTTCCTGTAATTCCTGGAGTTCCCTTTAGCATTTGTGTTGGTTGGTCCATAGCTGTCCACTCAGATTGTTAGAAGGTGAGGTTAAATAATAAATGGGGGAAAAAAATAAAGTTTTCTATTCTTTCCTGTCAAGTTCTGTAAAGTATTTGGAGTTCTTTAACTATGCTTCTGCAGCTCAGAAGCATAGTTCTCTTTATCAGCTTTATTAGTTGCAGCTATCTTTTTTATATATAGGGGAAATAGGTTTTCCCCTCCCCATTTTCCTCATCACAGTTTTCTTTTTGTTTAATTATGACCTGAAATTAAAATGATGGGTTTTTCTTTTATTTTTTTTTCTCTTTCTCCTGCAGGACAGCAATTCAAGCAAGAGTTCAAGGCTTGAATTAAATCACACTTTTTGGTTTACAATCACTGAAAGATATGAGGAGATGGGAAAGAAAAAAAAAAAAAAGGAAAAAAGAAAAGACAACAAAATAAATAAATAAATAAATAAATAAATAAAACTATACACTGATTTCCAAAGAGGCACCTTATTCTGCTGTCCCTTGCAGGGATGCTTTGTGCTCAGCAGCACTCTGGACTGCACAGCAAGCGCTGGAGCACTGCTGCTACCTACAGGTCTGCTCTGCGCAGTGCTCAAAACACACACAAATCCATGGGGATTTTGTTTTGGGAATGGGACCTATACCCTGTCGCTGGAGCCTGCTGGCTTTTGGGAAATGCGACCTGGGAATCTGTAGCCTTTCTTTTCCGTGGCTGAAGTGTGTAAAAAACTACTAAATGGACTTGATTAAAGGAAAGGCTGTAAGAGAGTTCCGTTTCTGCTTTCATTTTTTTCTGTAAATGAAGAGGAAACAGTGCACTCCCAGGTGCAGAGTAAGAGGAAGCATCTGCTCTGAGATGGGAACCCTCTCCCACTGCACCCACTGGTGCACAAACATGAAGGAGGATTGGAAACTACCTTCTGGCCTCCAAAGCTGAACTTTTACCACAATTTGTGATATAATTAGAATTTGCTAAAATTCAATCGTGGCTCGTCATTGGAATTTAATTGATTTCTTTCCAGTCTCTTTAATTTTCTTCCTATATTAGTAACACAAGCAAACGTGATAACCTGAAATGGACTAAGCAAAAGCATTGTTGAAAACCAAGCAGCTTTCAGATCAGGAGAAAAAATAAATAAATTCAAGCAAACTGTGCAGATGTCAAAACCAACTATTTAACTGAAAGTCATGGATCTCAGGACCGGATTAGCAAAGCCAATATCTGGTCACAAGCTATCAATAAGTGATAAAGGAAGGGGCAAAAGCAGGCAGAGCTAGGAAGGAGAAAACAAAAACAGCTCATTTATGAAATCTGTCTGCAGTTGAATGCTTGGCTGCTGAGATGAATGGTCAAGCAAAGGAGATGAGCAGCTTGCAACCAGGAAAAGCACAATTAGTGACAGAAAAAAAAAAAAAAAAAAAAAAAAAAGAAAGAAAAAGAAAATTAGGACAGTCTGATCTGATGTATGGCAAGTCTGTGAAGCTTTTCCTATTTAGGAGGGTAGAAAAAACTTTTCCAAAACCGATTCACTGAGAGCATCAGGAGCAGTAGGATTTTAATGAGCCTGTTCCAAATTAATGTTAGTTCCACACTGAGCACATTGTTCAAATGACTACTTATGAGAAAACAGATAGTTGTTCTGGCCTCTTGAAATATCAGTTCTTCTAGAAACAACTTGTTTTCAGTGTTGGATACTCAGTGAAAACTTTGGTGTGTGACTGGAAAATAGCATTGTGTCTTCCCTCCCCAGAGCCCTGCTTTTTTTTTTTTTTTTTTTAGCAAATAAGTTTAATGAAGATAAGAATTTGCCAGAACTGTAATAACTGCTGCCCATGATGTATTAGGGATTACAGAAATCCTCTAGTATGCAAAAAGTCTTTTAACCATTTGGAAGGATGGGTACTAGCTAACACTAAGAAATTTCTCTTTCACAGAGCTCAGTCATCATCTAATAAAACTTCATTCCCTGATAGATATTATTTTTTTCTTTTTTTGCAATCTTTTACAGTATTTTCCTATTCCTGTTTCCAAGAGGCAACCGGTATGATTTCTTTAAAATTTACATGGAGAGGGATGACAATTGCTGGAGAAATCACTTATACTTGAACTTGCAGTTATGAGTGTAAAAGAGTGCTCGGGAAGCTGAGAAAGCAAATAGATCAAGAAAAAAGGGACAGCAGCTTCAGAAAGTAATAATAAAAGTGTGTTTCTGTATAAGGAGTGAGCGGTGTGTACACATGTTGACTTTCACGCATGCTGGATCTCCGGCAGTTCTGATCTGCATGAGGAAAAAAAAACAAGTTGCAACCTATTACTGGGGCAGCTGAAGGAACACCACAAGTAAGTCAGAGATGAAACGGGAACCAAACGCAGTAAGAAAGGTTTATTCGTCGTGCACACGGAAGACGCCGGGGTACCGACTGCGGGCGCTCATGAGGACAGCAAGTACCACCCCGGGGTGCTCTGCGGGCTGCACCACTCATGACAAGCGCCGAGCGGCCGCCCCCCGCCCGTGCACTTCCCCAGCGCCCCGCAGAGGCCACCGCGGGCCGGCGGCGTCCCCCGGCGGGGCGGAGGCGATGACGGAGCGCGGGGAGCCGCGTCCCGCTCCTCGGCTGGACGAGGAGCTGCAGGCCCTGGGGTAAGCGGCGGGGGGCCGGCCGCGAAATGGCGGCCCCCAGGCCCGCGGCGCGGCGGAGGGGCGAGGGGCGCCCCGCGCAAAATGGCGGCGGCGGGGTGGGGTGGGGTGGGGTAGGGTGGGGGGCAGCGCGGCGGTGGCAGTGCCCGCTTGGGTGACAAAGCGTGGGGTTAAGAAAAAAAAACTTTATTAATAAAAAGTGGAGTTAGAAAGTTAGAAACGCTGTGGGTTGTGCTAATGAGCCCGCTTGGAGGGGCTTGGTACCCTGTCAGGTGATGGGGTCCAAGAGAGCAACAGGTGTACAGAGGATGCTGGCACGCAGCAGGTGGGGAATAAATCCTAATTAGAAAAATCCAGAGTGCAGGCAGGCGCTTCAAATATAACCAGGGGGTTACAGCTCTTCCAGGGTGGTGCGGAGCTGTGTCGGTTAAGACCTCTGCATCAGGAAGACGCTGCTTTTTGTGTTGGTGTCCCCATGTAGGACCAGGGGATGAAGTTTTTCTGGCCAGCGGTTTACTCCCCTCAAGCCCGGAGCCTGTCCTCTGGGCATCCTCAGCCCCAGTGGGCAGCCTGGCTTGGACCCTGGCCACCCCAACTCCACACCTTGCTGGGCACCTCGGGCTTTGGCAGCGAGAGGAGTGGGCGGTGGACAGCCGCCAGCCCTCTGGAAGGTGCCCTCCTTGCCCCAAAACAAAGCCCCAGGAGCAAAAGGAAGGCTGCAGGTTGCCACAGACCCCGCTCCCTCCTTGCTGCTGGCAGTCTGACATGTCTCACCCATTTTGTCTGCTCTAGCTAGTTTTGCTTTTTACACCGGGAAGGCTTGCGTTGCTTTTTCCACGGGCAGCGTTGCTGTAGATAGGATAAATGGGGGCTGGTGGAGCAGCAGAGGTGGCAACCATAAAGCCAGGGAGGGAAGGGGCTGTGGTAGCAAACTGGAGGGGAGACAAAGCAGAAAAAAAAAAGACAAGTGATGATATTGAAAAAGCAAACAGGCTCTGGTGTCATCTCTGCATTCAAAAAGAAGAAAAAAGCAAAACTTCTGCTTGCTGGGTACGTACGGATGGGGTAAAATAACTATTTATTTTAGGGATTAATTCACTTAGTGAAGAGGTTGGAATACAAAGGCTTGGAATTACTATCTCCATACAGCTAATAAGTTTGCATATTTGGAAGCACCTATTAATGAAGTGCCTTGTTAGCGAAGCATCTAACTTACAAAATGAAGTAAAGTCACTTTTGCAATGGTAGCCAGAGTGGGCATTATCTGCTTTCCCTGTACAATTGTAAGATTACTCTCATCCTAAAAAAAAGGCTACAGGAAAAAAAATAAATAATAAAAAAGTGAGTTTCAGCTGCTGCAGAAAACATGATTCCAAGTTGCCAGACTTTCATTTATTTAGACTATTTTAGACTATATGGCCTGAGCTGATCTATGCCAGTGACCTATGCTCATAAATGACTTTGCTGGTGGGCAAGAAGTTCATCCTATGGTCCCATAGGACTGCAGTCTGCTTGGGTACAAGTGAGAATGGAAGACTGCAAATGAGAAAGCTACCAAGATGTTTTTTTTAAAGCTGTAGCCTCTTTATTTTATTTCTGCTTTAGGGACAAGATCTAAACTTCTCACCCTACTCCAAAATACTACGCATTTCCTTCAGGGCAGTGTGTTGAATTAAATGAACTAAAGCTCAATAAGCAATGCCAAACAAAGACTCCCTTCAAATCATTAAATAAAGCACTTATTTTTGGGGGGGTAGTACTAAGTCCACTTTTTTTTTTTTCTTTTTCTTTTTTTTTCCTAAAGAGGAAAAAATTTGTCACACACCAAACGTGCTGGTGGCATGGTCTAAAAGATTTCTTAATGTAAATACTTTTTTCAGTTGTAAGAAGTAAACATGTCACTCCCCAGCCCATAACATCCAATTCTCAGCCACTGCAACTTTTTTCCCTTAACCTTAGTCCCTGGTGCTATGGCAGTGATGAGTTTCCCTTACACCCAGTGTAGCATCTCGAACAGCTGAGCCCCGATTCTGGTGAGGAATATATGTCATTGCTGTAGTAAAGACCAACAGAGAAAAAGCTCATTCAAATGAGGAGCAACTTTGACATTCACATGGCTTTGGGAAAAAATGAAACACATTATTTTACAGCTTCTGCTTTGCTGTGCAAAAATCAAAGAAGTTGGAGAAGGTTTGAAGAAGTGTGAAATGGGAAGCACTTTTTTTAACTTTTAAGGGAAAGGAGATTGGTACCAGAATAATTTAAGAGTTTACCAGGTTAGCTGGTTATCAAAATGGAAAGTTGACAACAGGGCAGTTGGGTGTACAGTACAAAACCTATCAGACACTCTGCTAGGTTTGGAGGACCTGGTATTCACTGAGCTTGTCTAGATTAATGCTCCTGTAATTACACTGTAATTAGTGCATTGTTAAGAGCAATGCAGAAGGGAGAAGGAAAAAAAAATCAATATACTCAAACCTCATCGTTATTTTGCTCCTGCTAGAGGTGTATCACCCATCACCAAAAATAAATAAATAAATAAAATAAAAATAAAGAAATGAGATTTAACAATCCAAATTGTTATCAGGGACAATCATAGGCACTGAGAGGTCTAGGCATATCTACAGCTGTTTATTAGATTGGGTAGTAGTTTTGCAAAGCCTCGGTATTTATAAAGAAGAACTTTCTAGCCCTTTACATCATAGCAAGTGTGATGGATTTGGCTTTTTGTTGTTATTTTAAACAATTTATTTCGGTCGCTCAGTCTGTGGGAAGATGGAGGCTTGTTTATTTGAAGCCATCTAAACTATTTGATAGGCTCAGTGGTCAGGCAGTCAAGAGTTCAAAGTGGCCATCCAGAACCCTGTCAGCTCCGTTGTCGGGGTGTTTATAGATGTAACTAATGCTGAATGCATAGGAAAACCAAAACCAGAACAGAAGTTAAAAACATTCATTAATTTTTTATCTAAATTTTCCAAAAATATTTGAAAGGGAGCCTTGAAGTTTGTCAAAAGAGACGTATCTTGGTTTAAAGGAAAAGGAAACTGAATTAAGGTTCTTCTCTCAAGAGCTCTCTGGCTCTTCCTGGAGTCAGCACTTTTTCCAGTTGCATTTTTTGCTGTTACTCTTGCTAAAAGGACAGCCTGAGTACTGCAGAGTGAAACTCCAGTAGCCGATCACGTATCATGTCAGTTTGGGGAACTCCACGCTGTGGTTCTTTTATTTGCGCAAGTGATGAGAATGTGGAATATCTTGTCATCTCAAGTAATTACAGACTGATTTGGTAATGCACCCTTGTTCCCAACATAATACAGCTTAGGCAACGCTGATTTATTTTCTGTCTTTGAGAGGCGAAAGGAATGTGGGAAGAGGAGCCAGGTTTTTGTAGCGTTCTTCCCTTCGTAGCTCCAGCGTTGTCATCTCTTGTAGCACAGTTTTTATGTTTCTCCTGCTCCAGGATTGACAATATAGTGACAAACAGTGTTTGTAAGACTGAATAAGTCTAAGCATGAGCAACTTCATGCTTAGTTTTAGTAACAGAAAAGAAATCAGACCACAGACGTGAATCAGACTATGATAACATTTGGTTCTGCGATGAGGAACTGATATGACCAGGGCAGAGGAAATGGTCAGAATATTTTTTTTTCTTCATCTATATCTCTAATGTAAACAAGGTCAAAATTAACTCAGCAAGAAAGTGGGCCAAAGAAATGTGTGAAGCACAGAACAAAGTCAGTTGAGAAAAGGAGGAGAGAAAATGGAAGTGAGAAGCAGAAGCTGAACTAGTGAAAGCCTGCAGATAGAAGATGTGAATTTTAAGGTTGGATGAACTCAAGCCACTTCCTTATATTTCTATTTTTTAATTAATGTTCCTATGAGGTGGCACCCTTGTATTCCAGCAAAATACTTTCCATGGGTGTGTGCTTGACTGTGACACATTGAAACTTAGTGTTTCGGTGTGACACATTGAAAGGATGTCTATTAAATACCATTTTGGTTGTCTGCCACCCATAATTCCTCTCTTAACATTTTCACCCTTTTGTAGGGTCTCTAGAGCTCTGTCAACTCGTGCAATTAAAACATTGCCAGATCATTGCTTTCACTGACGTGACATACAAGGAGCCCTTCGTGATGGTGATAGGTAATATTGCTAGGGTTTCTGAATAGGAAAAAGAAATGGACATGTCTGATTTTGAAGTTGCTAATATGCAGCATGCAGAGACTAGAGAAACCAGCGAGGCCATTTTGTAGTCATTTTCGGGGTAAATGCACATGAAGAGCATCATGTCCAGCCAAAGGAGATAAATTAAGCACTGCAGTACACTACTTCTTTAAACTAAGGACTGGAATACATCTTTGAGGCTAGTATATAATTTCAAAGTATAAAGTAATTGAACTTGCTGTGGTAGAAGATACCTTTTATACATAAAAAGGTGCAAAACCGGCCAAGATCTATCAACACCACCATAACAACAAACAGCAACCAGGGTAAATAGCTGCTCTGTATAATTTAGGAATGAAGTCCTACTGAGAGCACTTCTAGACCGTCTCCCCTTGACGTGTATCTCCGTTCCCTTTCAGAGCTGGATGAGAGGTGACCTGGTTTGTGGCGTTTCTGCTTGGCTCCTGCAGCTCAGGCAGCCACAGTGCTGTCTGCAGGGACGCTCGCCCACGGAGAGCAAGCAGTAGTGCACCTACTGCAGCAGGGGAGGGAGCTTCAGCTGAAATTCAGCTGAATATTGAGACTCTCCTTCCCGTTTCAGAGAAGGAACTTGAAATTGCCTGAGCGTTTACAGAAGTGACCCAAAAGTACGAAGAGTATCTGACTCAATCCAGGCTGTAACTACCTGGGAACATAATCTGATAAGGACGCAAAATATAAGCCCTACTGCATTTTTCTGATAGCGAGGCATACTTCAGAGTTAAGCATCGCTTCAGACATGAGAAGCAAACGACAGTCAAAACTTGCTGTGCTCTGTGCAGCTGCTAGCTACCTGTTGTTTTTATGAAGAGGAGCGAGCTTTGCCGCTGGACATGAAGCAGTTGCATGTAGAAATGTCTGAGAAGAGAATTAGCCACGTTTCTCAGCACTTATGTCAACCATGGATTTTGTGTTTCTTGTGTATTCCAATACAATACTAATAGAAAGTTAATCCATCTGATGCCAACTGCAGTTTTATTCACCAGCCCCATGGGTGGAAAAGAAACATTTTGGAAAAATACCCATGCCATTTCTTTGCCAACAGCATTATTGGAAATGGCAGATGACATGCCTGATCTGTAGGGGACCTAGACATGATGTTTCAGTAGCATTTTTCTTTGAAGTATTTTGGCTTATTAAAGAACAAATGCATGCTTTGGGGATGCTGTTCTTACCTGAAGAGGGAGCTTCCCACCCCAAACACTGCTGTGGTGAGAGATCTACTCATTGCATTAACTACGCAGAGATCTTCAAAAAATAAGTAAGTTTTCATGCCAAAGTGCCCTATCCTGGGCCTGTACCGACTGGCGTATCTCTAATGGCACAGATGGCTGGTACAGATGTGGTTTGTGGTGTGTCAGCCACCACGGGGAAGTCCCGCTGGTGCGCAGATCCTGAGGAGAAGGCCGTGTGCTGTGACGGCTTTTGGCTTCCTGGGGCACCGTCTCTCTTCGTAACCTCCTCATCGTAACAGTGACAACAGCAGAGCCCGTCCTGTGCTGTCACTGATGAAATCTCATCTAAAGGGTGGTCTGATTTCTGAAAAAAGTGTTATTTTCCAGAGAGAAACAAAGGTAATGTCAGTATCATGTGCGCCTGCCTTAAGACATGCTGTCGATGGGCCCAGCAGATGCTTCCACCCTGAAGAGCAGGAGGAATAGCATTGTGGAGTGTACAGGAGTTTTTTATAGGAGAAATAAAGTAAGTGGGAAAACAAACAAACAAACAAAACACCTCCCAGAAGTTTGTACTTGAAACACGAGCACATGCAAGGCCAAGGGCAGAAGAGGCTCAGAGGCAGGGAAGGACTTTTCTCTCTTTCCCCCCATATTCTTCAGAGAGGTCTGTGTCAGGAGTCCCAGACAATTTCTGCTCTCCTGGTGATTTTCAGTCTGGCACGTGTCAGAGTACTGAGCATATTTCCAGGATTTTTGCAGTAAATGCAAGCTCTTTAAGTTATGTCAAATAGAGCTGACTTTTCGAAGGACCTTTAGGGAGATCCCAATATGTAAGGCTGTCGTTCAAAATGAAAATATGGACCAGATAATTCAGCTTTTTGAAGTAGAGCTTCCTAATGACCTCAGATAGATGGGTAGTTGTAGTGTCTTTCAACTTGAACTAATTTATTGATTTAAGGAGTCAGGGAAGTAGATACAATATGTTTTCTATCTACAGTTTCCTCTTGCAGTTATCACTCAGAAGAACAAAACTTAAGGTAAGGGTGGTGGCCCTTTGTAACGTGCTGCTGAATGAGCCACGTCTCCCCTCCTTGATACCCACAAAGACTGAGCTTCAGGCTGCTATCTTAAAAGTTCATTTGGTATCAGTTGGCATACAACAGCTAATTCATCAAATTACCACGATTGTATTTATTTTTTAATCTTGCATTTTGACTGCAAATTTCAAGGAACTGCCTTCAAGATTTTTTTCCAAAAAAGAAAAAAAAAAAAAAGGATTTCTACCCCGCCAAAAAATACTTAAATTCAATTGAAGTGCATCTAGCAGTATCCAACTACAAGGTTTTTAAGGTTTCTTTTTAGCCTTGTTTACTTTTATTTGTGTCATCAGATAGACTGGGTGAGGAGATCAGAAGGACCTTCAGACATTTCCATGGGTGTGTATTTACTGGTGATCCGTGTTCAAATGCTAATTTTTCTGTGGGATTTTTAAATGGGACCTGCTTTTATGTTATTGAAACGAATTTTGAATGACCATTTTCAGAGTGGAATAGCCAAGTAACCTGGCAGTTGTTACTGACTGAGCCATCTGTGACAACAGAGGGGAAAAAATAGCTGTGTAACACAGCCACTTCGGCAGTGAAAGCTGCATTATTGCTTCACATTCACTTCTATTTTTTAAGCTGAACAAGATGACCGTGGTAATATTTGAGGGATTTTTGTCTGAGATAGCATATTTATGTGAGAAGAGTGGTGCAACCTTTGCAGCTGATTTAAATATCCACTTTATGCCAAAGTTACTTTCCCAAGTGCTCCCCCCAGGCTCTGCTACCATAGGGGCAGAATTTCACTAGTTGCTCTTGTGTGTAAAGAGGTTTAAGCTGAACATTTTATGAACTTAGGTGACATCTGTTTTAAAATCCAAATAAAAGGCTTTTTGGAAATAAGGTAACAGCACGCTTATGAGCAACCTCAAACCGAACATGCCTTCTTTATGAAAATGACCACTTTTGTGACGTTTTCTGAATATATTTCTTTTGCACGGACGTGAAAGAAAAGGCATGATGACACATCCTACCCAAAACACAGCGTTGTCTTCTCAGCTGTAGATCCAGCCAACCCTGCAAGCTGCTGTGATCCTCATCCCATCAGAACAGATCTGACCTTTGACTGTTACTTGGGCAGTTAATCCCAAAGCAGATTGTGGCTGACAGGTGTTTCAGAGGATGACACTTTGATCTTTAAATACTCATTATTTTATTCTACTGTGTAGATGGTCCACAGAGCACGTCCTAGAGCCAAAGCAGCGATACTCTGCCTGTATTGAGTTTCACGTGGAACTTGTCTTGCACAGGGTTAACAGTCTGAGGTCTCTCATAAAGCAATTTATCAACCAGCTGGCCTTTCAAGTAGGCAGCCAGCTAAATTCAGAGTTAAAACTTCGTGGGAGATGCCAAGTTCAGTGGCAACTTGTGATGAACAGATAAGGAGAAAGAGTGTATAGTCTTCAGCTTGAAGACTGTCGTGATACAAATGCCAGAAAATGCTGTGATCCAACCTTCTGCTGTCAAACAAATTTTATTTCAATAGCTGAAATAGTTACGGACTTTGACCCCAAAACCACAGGCACACACTAAGAGCCTTCTTTAGAGGAAGGGGAAGGAGAAACAGCACCACCCCCATACAAAGGAGGGGAGAAGTACCAGAGACCCTGTATTCTCTCCTTCTTCTGCACCAGAAGTCCTGGTGTGTGTATATAGACATTTTCCTATCTGCATACAGCATCTCTTACAGGGTTGGCACTCCAGCCTTTTATAGCTGTGGTCCTTTTTCTGTCTTCTGTCTGGGGAATGTTTCCAATGACATCCTTTTCTGTTGAAACAAATCATGTGTTTCTATCTTGACTCATTCTGGGCAGAAACGAGGCTGTGAACAGCATTTCGTGGTCTTCATCGCAGGATTTTTTTCCACAGAATTCCATGTGGATTCCTTGTGGATTGTTTTTGTGTTGAAAAATTAATGAATATTCACTGAATTTAAATGCAGCAAGTGTTCAGAAACATCACTGCATTCCTCAAACCACATATGGCCGAGCAGCAGTGATGGCAATATTGTCTAAATTTTCTTATCAAATTCTGTTGGTTAATCTTGCTCCTTCCCCCTGCTCTGTCCTCCAATAAAGGTCATGCTTCAAATTAAAAATTGAAGTTTGGGCGAATCTGCTAAATTGCAGATTGTAGCAGTACAGATGAACTGAGTTGTGAGAAATACTGAGTTTGGGAGGAGTTTTTATTTTAAAGTGCTGTGTGTTTGCCCCAAAAGAGAAACTATACCCAAGTGTGTAGATACAGCAGGAAGTACAGATATTGAAATTAGAGAAGGAATCCTGCATACCCCCTGGAATTGCTTTCACCTTCTCAGAATAGGTCTGGATATTTCTGGTTGCTTACACACGTAGAATTTGCAGGCTTCTTAGAAAGATTGAGCAAGCTATCAACTGTAAATTGTGGAATAACACATTTTCATTATTAAAACAAAAATGATTTTCTGAGCTTGTCAAAAGGAGGTTCCTTAAGAGGCCGAGTTTTGAGCAATCTGTGTGAGCCTGTGAGAAGAATAATGTAGAATTGTAGCAGTGTTAGTCACAGGGCTTCCTTTTTCTCTTAACTCAGCTCCATAACTCTGCAGAAGCTGTTAACTAAGAGCAAAGGGAATGATGCTTTAACCCCTTTTGTCTTCCCAGGTGGTATCATGATAATCTTACCCGACACGCAGCAGAAGCCCTGCTTCTTTCCAACGGGCAGGATGGAAGCTATCTCTTGAGGAAGAGTAATGAAAGGGAAGATTTGTATTCCCTCTCTGTAAGGTAAGGTACAGGCAGAAGTGAGTTCATCTACTGCTGCATAACTGGCATTTTTCAGTCTTCACTTGCTCTGTGTTTGCATCTCATGCCTTGATATGACCTTTAGATTTCTTTCTAAGGCCCAGACTGTTTGAATATATATTCCTAATGACGTAATCCTGTTGAATGACACTCTATTAGAATTAAAAAAAAAAAAAAAAAGATCAAATGTAGTATCTGTTCTTATCAGTCTCTAGTGAACATTTAAGCTATTGCATTCATGCTCATTTCTGCCTCAGATTGAGCCTCTGAACCACAGCTCAGCTGAATCACAGTAACTTTTTAAGCTGAAGTCACTCTAATAGATACAAGGGTGCTAGTTATTCATGACCCTGGCAGGTAGGAACAGAGCATTCTCCCTTGAAATTGTGACTTTCTATGTGTAGTACAAGGAGCTTTTATGACTTGGGAGTGTAGTCACTCAGAACCCGAGGAAAGTGCACTTTGCCCATGTCCTGATCCCCTGAGGTGTGAAAAGTAAATATCAGCTGTGTCGCTGACTTCTGATAGAAGACACTGAAGCAAGCATGACTGTACACACACTGCTCGAGTTATTCCTGCTATAGACAGCCATTTATAGAGGGAGCTTGAAGGGTGACAGACTGAGGTCTGAAGCTGATGTTACAGAACAGATACTCAGAGTAGGAATGTCTGAATTGAGTGCAAGTGTTGGAAAGGAGAATGGTAGCATGTGTGTATAACAGCCTGCCTTAAAGAAGTAATTTCAGAAGAACCTGTATCTTGCTAGTTAGTATTTTTTGACTGTAAAATGCAACCAAACATTATTTGGAATAATCTACCCCAGTTTAAAAAAAATAATCATGAAACTAGTTTTCAAAGGCACTCAGGAAACAACTCATCATAACAAAATGAAATTTAAGTAGTTGTTCTAATTTGAAATGGAAGCTAAAGTGTTAATGAAAATATATTTGCCATTTTAACAAATTCTAGGCTTATGACACCTAGAAAAGTCTACTTCAGGCCAGTTCCAATCTTCTTCTACTCATCTTTTGACATAAAAGTCACTTAGTACATCCCTGTATGTATGGAGTGTTCCAGATCTGAGCCTGAAGCTTGGTCTTTTACTCTGTTACATCAGTTTTGTGGTGGTACAACTCCCTTGAAATACTTATATTGATTTTAAAATACTTCATTTATCCATTTTCTACTCTAAGTTTTCCTTTGCATTTTTTGACTAATACTAAAACTTCATTTTGGCAGAAGTAATTCATTTTTGTTCTGATTTATTTCATTCTGATTTATTTTGTAGAGTTATTTTGGAAGTTATAGCTGCCATTTTCTTCTCTCCTAAAATTATTTCTACAGCTTCTACTTTACTTTCTGCCTCTGAAGAAACTTCACCAGTCGTTATAGTAATTTGTGAAAGGAAACCGTGCTCAAACGTCCCTTGGGGTTTTAACTGACAGCTGTAAGAAGAACAGGGAGAGAGACTACATGCTGCCTGACACTCCCTTCCCCAGCTAAATTAGCCAACCCCAGAAAGGAACAATGAAATAGAGTAGAAGTTACTCTCATTGCAACATGGTATTTATTGTGAAATTAAATGAAAAGATAAGAACTGTCATTATAGCAAAGGGCTGTAGTGGCTATTTGGTAGATAGAGCCTCTGCACTTGACTTGCATGTTTTGTATCTGAGCTGTAGGGCAAAGCGTGTAAAGGATTGACAGAGGCATGTTCTACAATATCATGTCATGTTCAGTCTCCTGTGGAAGTGGCAATAAACAACAGAAAAGGCAAATCCCTTTCTTCTGCAAAATTTGTCTGTGTATTTGCTACATATAGTTTCCCTGAGCCAGATTTTTCTCCGAACTCCTTTGGATGCTGGTAATACTAACAGAAGTAACTTTTTCAGAGAAGAGATACTCACTCTAAGTGCTTCACTGACTTCTGAAGTCAAAATAAGTACCCATCCAGGAAGTGAGGCCTTGCACACTTCTCTAAATATCACCAGCTTTCATAAACAAATAATGTTGCTTCCCTGACAGGAAAAGGACCCTGGCTCTTGATTGACAGCACCCACTGTCAGCTCCACAAAGGAGCCCTTTGCCTGAGGACAGAGACAAAGCAGATGAATTTTAAAGCCTTAGTTGTCTGAAGTTAGGCTTAATAGGGGTGCAAAAAGGATGCAGCCTACGACTGAAAAAGCAACAAAGTGTTTTCGGTGAGATTGGGATGACACCTGAAAAGTAAGGTACATTGAGTGATACGGGCACAGCATCATGACCAAAGCCAGATGAACGAAGAGTGTCATCCTGCTTTGACAGAAGGCTGGAAACCTTGTTTATAAGTCTTTTTTCCTATTGGCAACAATAATTAGTTTAACTTACCTGGCCTTTCCAGGCTCTCACTATCCCTCATCTGTAAAGCAGCAATTAAATTTCCTTAATAAATCCGATTCTCAGATATGTTGACTATTAGCACCTGTTAGTAATAGCAGCATTATTACTGCCAGGACAATGATTTTCAGCCTATGATCTGATTTCCTGTAGTGGAAGCTGCTGCTTAGGGATTTTACATGCCAAATGCCCTTGGTATTTCTGCCTTGACAACTTTTCTTTTCTGTTTTAGGGGAAAAGATTCTGTGAAGCACTTCCATGTTGAACACACAGGAAGTTCATTCAAATTTGGATTTAACGAATTTGCTAGCTTGAAGGAATTAGTCATGCACTTTGCAAATCAGCCTTTAATTGGAAGTGAAACAGGTAAGGAGAGACGTATGTTTGTATCAACGTGCTTATAGTCAGGCTTCACACAGATCTGAGCCAAAGGAACTTTTGATATGTTAAAAGGTAGATCTATTGCTGAAGTGCTCCTCTTCAGAAATTTACGTTTGTGTTAACCTGAGGTATCCAAAATATGCCTCTTCAAAAACTCAAGTTATGATGAAGACAAACTACACGTAAACTTACTGGGTTTTTGCTATCTAGGGACACGAGCTCTTTTTGGCCTCCCAGAGAAGGCAGCATTTCAAAATATGCATGTAATGGGAGGAGCAGAACCTTCTGAAAAAAGGGCAAAACCAAAGCAGAGATTTTACCTAGTGAGGAAATGAGTGCTCATATATGAAGTTGAAATCCCCCAGTAAAAGTAAGTAGAAAAAGGACCTGAAATTGTTTAGCTTCATAATTCCTCATCCAAACAAGCCTACAGTGATATGCTCCTCTTTTTGTAGGAACTGTGCCCTGTATGACGTCTCCCTCTTTCTGTCTACAGTAGATCAGTCTGCTGCTTTCATTCGCTATCACCGTGATTGGTGTGGCTTTTAAGAAAGGAGAAAAACACAGGCTTCTTCAGCAGCCAGCATACTATCTGAATTAAGAGTCAAAACATTAAACTCTATTCCTACAAGTGAGATGAGCACTACCAGACTGGAATCCCACAACAAACAGCTGTGTGTTAGCATGAAAGTGACAGTTTTAACAATAAGCTGCAGATGTAAGAGTAGAAGATGAGTCAAAACAGATAAGTGCCAAAAATTTTCATATCCTGCGTAGAAAGTGTATGTAAATAACTCTGAGTCGCATTGATCAGATATGCAAGTGACCAATTAAATAATAGCTGCCACATGCAGTGGCTGTGATACATCACACAAATACACATCGGTGCTCTGTTAACAGAAGCAGATCACAGGCATTAAATTCAAGGGTCGCTTTGCAAAATATTTTACAAAGCAATGCAGTAGTAAACTCAGTATTGCATTTAGAACAGAGTTTCTGGTGGTACCTTTTTTGCCAATAAGCAGTTTTTCCTGTGAAGTCGGACATGCACCCACAGGCCTAGCTGTAAAGAGTTCAGATGACATAAAGCTTGTATTTCCCCATTCCTTCAGTACACGTGTTGCAGACAGTAGGAATTCAGGCTCTGATGTTACGTGATCTCTGTGGACAGACTCAACAGTGCTGAAGGATGGGCTCACTTGTCGCCTTAAGGCCCCCGCATCAGATTCTGCTGGCTCTGTGAAGCCTCTTTGATTTATTTAAGTTGAACATGATACAGTGCAGGAAAAAAACACTTGAACATCACATCAAAAAATCCTTTGCCTTTTTTTTTTTACAATGGATAGCAGTAGAGAGGAAGAGAGAGCTGGCATTCAGACAACACTCCTTCAGATGCAGATGTTGAAACTCTCTGGGATGACAACCAATCTCTACTAGAACAGAGAGCAGGGGCTTACATCACTTACATCACCAGCCAGTTTATAACACAGCAAAGCGTGTACCTGTCCAAGCCATGGGCTGCCAGCTTCTCCAGGAGAATACAGAAGAGTATGTGATGGTTTCCTCTGTTTTCCACTCAAGTTTTGTCTCACTGGAGCTAGCTGTGTGTCTGAAGAGCTACACCAGGCTCTTTGATCACTACTTGAACGTGGAGGGCTGCAGCCCTGCAAACTGGTCAGTGGAGCACAGTGGATCTTTCGTACTGGGACAGCTGCAGGATTGTGCTCCAAGGCCAACAAACTTTGTCTCGCTACAGCTTCATTTGCCACTTCAGCTTGCTGCATGGATTAACATATTTTTCTGCAGTGTAATGTGTACACTTCCTCCTGAGCTACAGATAATGAAAAGGAAGTTGAGGCTGCTGTGTTCTGTGAGATTGTTTCTTGAATAGGCAAGCTGAAACTATTTATTAATGCTGAAGAGAATATTTCCATATTTCTGTCTTTATTCAAAGGGACAAGGTCAAAACGTTATTCCTACCTGTTTTGTTTATCATTTTTTCCTTTATATTATTTTGAAAACATACAGAAACATAGAGTCATTACTCAGGCAAGAAAGCAAAAGCCATTCAAACCTAGCATTTCCAACAACGTGGCTAATTTATCTTCCTCCTTAGAAACAGATACTGTGCACAAACAGCAGAATCTTGCTGCAGTACAGCCTTTACTAGTTCTTTTATGTGTTTGCCAAATGACTCTGTACAAGTATCTTTTGTGGAGAAGAAACATGGAGAGCTTACTAGAAAACAAGCATTGTGTGAAATGTTAAACTAGCCCTGCCAGTTCTGCCACGGGGATCTCCGTCTACGATGTACGTATGGTAATACTCGGAGCCTGTGCTGAGGAGTAGTTGCTGTAGGCTGGTGATGGGGTGTGTCTCAATTTCCTTTTGTTATGCACAGCATTTTCTTCCTGTAAGGTCAGAGAGAATTAAACTGATCTTGACTTTTTACCTGTTGCAAGCTGAACATAATGTATTTGCATACACCCATACATACACCCGTGCACAGATTTCAGTTGGCTACTTCAGCTGTCATGGTTCCGCTTCCCTGTGCAGCTCTTCACATTACAAAACATAATTTAAACCTCATTTCAGATTTAAGTTGCTCAAATCACCTCTGGCTTTCAAGTCCCTCCTCCTCAACAGCTAACAATTCCAGCACGAAATGGAAATGCAGCAGCATGTGGTACTCTGCGACGTTGTTTTTAAACAAGGAGATTAGAAGGTAGAGCAGATCCTGATTTGAGGAAGTTCTTCACCATGGTGAATAGTGAGATGGATTCACTCCTGTGAACACAGCTTTTTGCAGAAAATGGGAAAAAAAAAAAGAAAGAAAGAAAGAAAAAAAAAAGAACTTATTTGGAGAATAAAGAATTGCTATAATCAAAATGTTTCTAACTAGGAAGAACTATGGCAAAATAATAAAAGGTGATGGTAATGCAGGCTTACTGTTTTGAAGTCTATCTGACAGATTAAAGGATTTGTGCAGCATCCAAGTGTGGGGAGTTGGCAAAACCAGGACGATTTATGACCTCATATCTAATATAGCGTCCTGCCTACCCACCCAGCCTCATGCACAGGAAAGGAATATAATATGTCCTAGGGCGAACACCAGTAAGTTTAAAAGTTTTAGAGACACCATTTATTTACAATTTTCACGGATGCTTACAAACAGCTGTGATAATGGCTGTAGTCGTAACTTCATGCATGCCCTGAAAGAGATGCCTGTACTTTGAAGAAAGTCACAAGGCAAATCTTTGTCAGCATTTCATCTGTAAGCATTCAGTAACTATGAAATCTGTGATTCAATTCATTTATTCTCTACTACCTAGTTACTCCGTGACTGGAAAGAAGGTTCAGGCAGGGTGAGACACTTACCTCTGAGGATTGCCATCTGTTTTTTCCCCACTTTTTTTTTTTTTTTTTTTTTTGATGCATTGCGGGATGGTTTTAATTATCTACTACTTAGAAGAACTGAAGAGGGTTTTCGTGAAAAAATCCACACCAAGGGATATGTACAGGGATGAGAGAATGTATTTAAGCCAGATCCAGGTGCCCAAAAGTCATTGTTGAGTCTGTTTGAGCAACACAGTAGAGCCAAGATGGTGACACTGGGCAAGTAAATCCAGCAACAAGTGCGTCTCTGTAGCACGGGTGAATTCTTGTAGAAGACGTCCTCCACAAAGTCTCAACTATTCAAGTGGTGCAGATTTGAAATATTTGACCAGATTTATCAACATGAGAGAGCCATTATTCCTTTTCCATTTTTAAGAAAAGGTCGAGTTCACCATTCCACAAGCAGGCAGCTACCGCCAGTTATTTTCTAAGACCGTCTTGCCAGATTACTCACTCCTGCTCTTTTTCTCTCCAGGAACTTTAATTGTGTTGAAGCATCCCTATCCATGCAAAGTGGAGGAACCATCCATCTATGAGTCTGTCCGAGTTCACACGGCCATGCAGACGGGAAGGACAGAGAGTGATCTTGTTCCAAGTGCTCCCTCAGTAAGTCACGTCTGGTGTGAGGGATGTTTGGTGGCCTGAGCTTAGTATGATTGCTGGAGCGAGCTGTGGAATAACACCAATAATTCATCCCTCTATGGGTTCTGAAATAAAAGGAAGTCTTTGCCAAACAAGGCAAAACAGATTTGCTAGGTACAGACAAAGCCTTTCACAACTGTTTTCTCTGAGACCCTCGATGCTGTCAGTGGGAAAACATTGTCTGCAGCTGGTCTAGGTGAGTCTGGCCGTCCAAACAAAGTACATAAGAGGGTTTTAGTTCTGCACTAACGACTTTAAAATGCCACCTTATCACTAACATTGTCAGGAATTTAAAAACAACACAGAAGATGAGCACTTCTCAAGTCTTTCTGACAAACCTGTCAGGCTGTATGTTACAATACCTTTGTCAGGTTGCACTCTAAGCCCTAGTTTTGGCAAACCTCCTTTACAGTCAGTGAGAAGTTCCTCTCTCCACAGGTGAGGGGAGGAGCACACAACAACTAAAACAAGTAATAGCTTCAGGATCTGTGACATTTAGTCTCACTCAGTGAACATGAGGATTAAATGACAGAGAGGAGTGGACCTGATTAATTAACAGGAAGCAGTGGACCCGATTAGACAGAAGCTCATTGCTCATTATTTTAGTAGCCTTCTTGGTTTGGCAGAATTCTTTTCCTTAGTTAGCAAGACCCTTTCCTAACTGGAAGGAAGGAAGATAGCTCCTCTGACTTTCTAATTCACTTAAAAAAGGGAGCTTTTGAAAACAAACAAACAAACAACAACAACAACAAAACATTAAAAAGACAGGTGGGGACACATGTGGAAAAGGAAACTCCAAACTGAAGTGTGGTACAACCAAATTAATAGTATCTGGGTGCTGATAGGTACATTATTTGAAAGAATTTTTTTAGCATTTTCTCATTTGAATTTATTACTACTTGAGAATCATCTTATCTTACTCTATGGTAAGAAGGAAGATGGCTTACTATATTCTAACACAGACTTGCACCCAAAATAGAAAGAGCAATATGACAGAGGAGAGCCTCCACCCTTTCAGCCCTAGTAAAAAGCTGTGTCATGTTAGAAGCCATGCCTTGCTGGTGTGAGAAACAAGAGAGCATCTTCATATCCACTTGGGCCATCTGCTCTGACATCTGTGACTCACTTGGACAGTAATTAGAAACTTTAAATCCCTAGTAACTCACATCTAAGTGAGACAGGTGGTTTGTCCAGAACTGTATTGCTCAAAACACAGAGGAAAGTATATTAATAACTAACTCTTGAGAGTAAAAGAGGAAGAGTTGCATTAATACAGGCTTATTAAGTCCATGAAAGAAATGCTTTGTATCCTACAACTAACTATTCATGTCTGACTTCCACTTAGCCTTCAAAGAAACTTGGCTTGCATATAAAAGGCATTGTTTTTTCCAAGAGCAAATAGTAACCAACTCTGCAAGAATCTGGTTTCTAGAGGTCAGCAGTCTGACATGAGGTCTCTACAGAAAGTTTCAGTGACTGTCTGAGAAATCACAAGCTCCTCAAGTCACTCATGGTACCAGTAAAACAGTTCAAAAACTAATTTTTCAGTAAGCACATGGAATGTAACAGGTCTTTCCTCTAAAACCTGTGGCTGCTTGAAAGAAGAAATTTATTGAATTTCAACAGCGATTTTTGTGGGTAATTCCACTGTCTGGTAAACCCTGGGTACTTCTGGTTATAACATGCACAGGGACAGCCAACCAAGTGTACTAAATAAAAATCAACCATAACTGCAAGTATTTTGTTTCGTTTGGCTGGCGAAATGTAGGCCAGAGGCTTGAATGGGGAGGCACGTTGTAAGTTTTTGCCTCTAGAGCCAGCACAGGTCCGTGTTTATCCCGGTGTTGGATCCAGCCTCACAAGGGGAGCAGGGCACACAGGATGAGGATAGTGCAAACAGCAAGGGAAAGGTTGCTGAGAATAGGCTGCTCCTCCACCTCATGGATGTAGGCAAAGAGGAGGACGTGGGAAATGGAAGCAGAGCTGTCTCTAACCCCGATCCCTTTCCTTCTCACTTCACAGCTTGGTACGAAAGAAGGCTATTTGATAAAACAAGGCAAAATAGTCAAGGTAAGAAAACCTCTTACTCCTTGCTTCTACTCTATAACCACACACACAATAGATAGTGAATGAAGAGCTGAAATGGCTCGGTTTCAATTCTCCTACAGAGAGGAACAATTTGTGTTTTGCTTTCCCAAGAAGCGGTGCGCTAAATTCTCCCAAGGCAATTACCATCCATTCTTAATCTTTCAGAACTGGAAGACGAGGTGGTTTACATTGCATAGGAACGAACTTAAATATTTCAAAGACCAGACAGTAAGTAGCCAACACCAGTTCCACTCTTCAAATCTCTGGAGAGGCAGCTGCAACCTCCTCCTACCTCTGTCTTCTTGCGTATCTATCACGGCTTACCAAGCTACAGCTTCCCATGCTGTCAGAGGGGTCAGACCTTTCAGTCAGAGTTTTGCTGATGACCTTAACGAGCAAGTTATTAAGTTTTACAGCTAGGAAACATCTCCTGTGCTCTGTCAGTCTTACCTCCTAGCTAGAGTTGCTCTTTACAGGGCATTTTTATTAGTGGCTTTCAAGCTACCAGCTCAGCTTTCACTGGTTAGTTTTGACATACAGCCTAGCAGAGAGCAGTGCTATTAAAATATTTCTGCAAATACCAGAAGTATGTTTTGCATTCCTTGATTTCATCCTTTGAGTTCAAAAGGTTGCACAGTTTACATAAACTGCTCATTTAAAAAACCTCTTTGTTAGCACTCCACCTAGCACATAGTTTCACCTATTGCATCTGGGAAAATGTTCACCCTTTCTGTTGCTGTTCCATTTTCGTCTTAAACCGAGTGAAAATGCAGGTAGAGTTTCTCTACCCTTGCAAGACCTCCAGGGTGAGTTCCTCCAGAAGTGCAGCCAAATAGTTTACCTCTGCCCAGCCCTATTTCAAGGGCCTAACAGGTTTTAAAACAACAGCATGCACCTGCCCTCTCATCCTGAAATTCCCATTTATGAACAATGATGTAGTATTTGTGGGATTTGCCATCAGTGTTCCTTTCAGTTAAATCATGTTGAATTCGGCTTCCAGCGTAACATTTGTAAGGGCAGCACCCCACTTGTGGGAGCTGCTGAGGGTGTTTGAGCAGAGAGCAGCTGCCCTCTCACTTCAGCCACCTCTGATGAGATGCTCAGCAGGGTGAGGTTGAGAGAAACGAGTCAAAAGGACTCACACCTGGAGAGAAGGGAACTCTGAAGGGTGTGGGGCTGCAGTCACACACATCACTGCATCCCCGCACCTTAGCACCTCCAGGCCTATCCCCAGAAAGCTAAACACACACAGCTTGAGCTCTCCTTGTGCCTTTCTCCCTGCTCAGCTTCAGCCTTTCAGAGCACTTTGGCATTAATTAAATCTCCAGCAGCTGGCTAAGCCTGGTAAGACCTACAACTACCTCCTTCTTGTGAGCCTCAGCTGGACACCTGATTTGTTACTGAATTTAATTTAATTTAATATAATTCTGACTTCCTGCAGCAGTAGTTTGCTGTTTGTCCAGCTTTGAGCTTACTGCCCAGTATCTTACATTCAGCTGCATTCATCTGACGTTAGCACCGACGTTCATTTTGCTTTAGTTTGGGTTTCCAGTGCTGTACCTGTTGCCCCCACACCCAGAGAAACCTGGAGCGTGTATAAGGGTCCACGTGCATTGAAGAGGAACTGAACTAGCCTTATATTCTGTTTCCATGTGCTCCCATTTTAAAACCACTTTATTTTCAAGGCCACAGAACCAATTCGGGCACTTGACTTAACGGAATGCTCAGCTGTGCAATTTGACTATTCCCAAGAAAGAGTCAATTGTTTCTGGTAAGTCGCTGTTCTTTCTGCACCTTGCTGGGCAGGCCCAAATAGCCGGGGGTGTTAAATGTAGCCGCTGGGTGCCAGTGGCAAGAGGTTCTTTGGTTGGTGAGGAGGAAGAGGGTAGGCCTGTATATTGCGGGCACTTCTTTTCCTAATCCTGTGAGCGTGTATAATCACCACCTAGACTCGTGGAGCTCAGCGAGGGAGGGCCCAGCTGCTGGTTCAGATATTGCTACAGGTCACACCGTAATTGCTTCTGTGCCTGAGTGTGGTTTGGGTGCATGTGGGCCGAGGCCAGCACGTCCCCGAGTACCCTGAACTGGTGGAAGGGGATGGGGAGCAGGGTGTGGCCCTCACTATCCATGAAGAACTGGTTGGTGACCTGCCATGGCACTTGGATGTGCACAAGTTGATGGGGCCGGATGGGATCCACCCAAGGGTACTGAGAGAACTGGCAGAGGAGCTGGCCAAGCCACTATCCATCATTTATCAGCAGTCCTGGCTATCGGAGGAGGTCCCAGTTGACTGGCAGCTAGCAAACGTGACGCCCATCTACAAGAAGGGCCGGAGGGCAGACCCGGGAAACTACAGGCCTGTCAGTTTGACCTCAGTGCCAGGGAAGCTCATGGAGCAGATCCTCCTGAGAGTCATCATGCAGCACTTGCAGGGCAAGCAGGCGATCAGGCCCAGTCAGCATGGCTTTATGAAAGGCAGGTCATGCCTGACGAACCTGATCTCCTTCTATGACAGAGTGACGCGCTGGGTGGATGAGGGAAAGGCTGTGGATGTGGTCTACCTTGACTTCAGCAAGGCTTTTGACACCGTCTCCCACAGCATTCTCCTCAAGAAACTGGCTGCTCTTGGCTTGGACTGGCGCATGCTTCGTTGGGTTAGAAACTGGCTGGATAGCCGGGCCCAAAGAGTCGTGGTGAATGGAGCCAAGTCCAGTTGGAGGCCAGTCACTAGTGGCGTCCCCCAGGGCTCGGTGCTGGGGCCGGTCCTCTTTAATATCTTCATCGATGATCTGGACGAGGGCATCGAGTGCACCCTCAGTAAGTTCGCAGATGACACCAAGTTAGGTGCGTGTGTCGATCTGCTTGAGGGTAGGAAAGCTCTGCAGGAGGATCTGGATAGGCTGCACTGATGGGCTGAGGTCAACTGCATGAAGTTCAACAAGGCCAAGTGCCGGGTCCTGCACCTGGGGCGCAATAACCCCAAGCAGAGCTACAGGCTGGGAGAGGAGTGGTTGGAGAGCTGCCAGGCAGAGAAGGACCTGGGAGTGATGGTGGATAGTCGGCTGAATATGAGCCAGCAGTGCGCTCAGGTGGCCAAGAAGGCCAACGGCATCCTGGCTTGTATCAGGAACAGCGTGACCAGCAGGGCTAGGGAGGTGATCGTCCCCCTGTACTCAGCTCTGGTGAGGCTGCACCTCGAGTACTGTGTTCAGTTTTGGGCCCCTCGCTACAAGAAGGACATCGAGGTGCTTGAGCGGGTCCAGAGAAGGGCAACGAAGCTGGTGAGGGGCCTGGAGAACAAGTCCTACGAGGAGCGGCTGAGGGAGCTGGGCTTGTTCAGCCTGGAGAAGAGGAGGCTCAGGGGCGACCTTATTGCTCTCTACAGGTACCTCAAGGGAGGCTGTAGCGAGGTGGGGGTTGGTCTGTTCTCCCACGTGCCTGGTGACAGGACGAGGGGGAATGGGCTTAAGTTGAGCCAGGGGAGTTTTAGGTTAGATGTTAGGAAGAACTTCTTCACTGAAAGGGTTGTGAGGCACTGGAACAGGCTGCCCAGGGAAGTGGTGGAGTCACCATCCCTGGAAGTCTTCAAAAGACGTTTAGATGTAGAGCTTAGGGATATGGTTTAGTGGGGACTGTTAGCGTTAGGTCAGAGGTTGGACTCGATGACCTTGAGGTCTCTTCCAACCTAGAAATTCTGTGATTCTGTGAAAGGACTGTGAGCCACCACTGGCTCGCCTCTCAGCATCACTGCCCTGCTCTGTCGTAACATGCACACACAATATACAGGCCAGACGGGTTTGGTTTTTGGAGGACCCGCTGGTTGTTCCAGAAATTTAAGAAATATTTCTGATTGTTTGCTTACAGCCTGGTGTTCCCGCTAAGGACATACTACCTGTGCGCCAAAACCGGGATAGAAGCGGATGAGTGGATTAAAATCCTGCGATGGAAGCTGGTAAGGTGATGTGGTGCTAAGCGACTGCGCCTCGGGAAGCAGTGCCCTCGGTACTGCTGCAGTAAGCCCCAATATTACAGCCTGCTAGGAGCAGCGAGGGGTGCTTGCTCTGGCTTCCGGGCCAACTAGACCAAAATACGTAGTTTTCATGTAATGTACACGTCTGCAAACCCACTTTACATTTTTGGGATGCCCTTTGGATACTTGTTACAGAGAAGAAATGACTTCCATCTTCAAAAATGTCATATTGTAGATAGTGGACGGTACTGAGCGTCAGCACAGACTGCGTGTGCTGGTCCTGAAGGAAGCAATGACACGACAACCTAAAGGCTTGACAATGTTACGTCCTTTAAAAAAAATGTAGTATTTGGATTTATTTTTGCAGACAAATGGTAATGGGTTGTTCTTCTGTTCTAGTCGCAGATACGGAGGCAACTGGAGCAGCGTAACTCCGCCCTCAGCTCCTAGCTGCACCTCCAGCACCGCGCCCTGGGCAGCAGTCGCCTCTGTGCCAAAGGGAAAAGGCGCCTGGCTACGAGGGGACAGCTTCAAACGCCTGCCTGACTTCCTGAGGGCCTGTGCACGTGTGCCTGCCACACACAGGTGTTTGCACACAGATTTTACAGCCCAGCGCTTCCAGGCTGTTGAGTCACACGTGGAGACTGCTGCAAAATCACAGTCGGTTTGGTACGTGCGGTTTACATCCGTGGTGCACACTTGGTTCAGACACCCGCTAACTAGGCGGTCACTTCAAAACCCTGTGGTGATTCGGAGCACTCTTGAGAATTTATTCCAAGTTCCATCACTACTAACCCTCAGCAGCACGGTCTGTAACCTTGAGCCTGCTACTTAAAACCAGGCCTCCTGGAAACATTAAAGGCTTCTTTTGTATGGCCTGTTTAGGGCCTAAATCAAAAGAAGAACAGCAGAACTCATTACATTTCTGTAAATAATACCCAGATTACAATCCAAACAATTAAACCTAATATTTCAAGGCCCTTTTCAAGGTGATGGATGAGTAGCACTTCCAGTCAAATGTATTTTTGTACAGTTTAGATTTATCCCACAGCAATGGAACGCCACCTGCAGTTTGGTCCCTTGTGCTGCCGCTCTGAAAATGGGCTGCATTTTGTACGTTTCCCTCAGGCAGAGAACTCAGCACGCAGGACAGGAGGTTTTGTCCAGAGCTGTGTTCCAGAATTAAAGGTGCTGCTGAAACACCACTGCAAACCTCCTGTGCTGGGCATTGCTCATGCAACGGGGCGGCAGCGTTCAGCAGCTGCCTGTAATGTCAGAAACCTGAAGAGGGGGAAAACACGCTGGAAGAAAAAAAGAAAATGCAGCTTTGGGCATAGGAATAGTATTTTATTTCAACTTAGAAATTCAAAGTGTTTGTAAATATTTTTATACAGACTGTTTTCTGAATAAAACGTCACTATAAAACTACCACAGGTCTTCCGTATTTCTGTACCGTATTGTTAAAGCTCTCAGAATACACCTGTCCTCCTTCCTGCTGTGAAGAATTCAGCTAATGCCCTGGCACCTCCAATTCAGCTACCAAGCTGTGGTGACTTTGCTTGTGGCTGGAAGTGCAACCACCAGGTGGGATTTGGAGCTGAACGTCTCCCCTGAAGTCATCATGAAGGAGAGAAGGGGGGAGGTGAAGGCATGGGATGGAGCCCCTGTGGTCTTACAAACACAGAACTTCTGCACCCAAGAACTTCTACACCCACACAGCCCAGCTGAGCGGAGCTTTCAGCCTGTAAACTCCTGGCACAACTAAGAGACCTGTTCCCGGCACAGAACAAGTGATGCAAGATGCTGTAGAGTATTACGGTGCAAAAGAAGAGCAGACCAGGCTCTGTCATTTAAAAATACTGATTTTTATTTATATTTACTTAGGAAAACCTAAGGGTGAATGAGCTGAGAGTGTCACCAGTGATGAACCCACACAAAACTAAGAGACATGAGAACTTCACAGACGTATTACACACAGAACAAAAAAAAAAAAAAAGAAGAAGTGAATCACTGCTCAGGTGCTTTTATGTGGGCAACAGGAAAGCCCCTTAAAGCAACACTTTTCATGGAATCAGCGTTCCTAAGGAAAGCAGGATGCAGCCGGCACCCAGGTTAGCAAGATTCTTTTACCGAAGCGTCACCACCGTCAGACAGATGGGGCATTGGCTGATTGTACTGATTGTACTGATACCAGCACGCCGGCCCTCGCAACGCTTTCAGCCACATCTCTGATGGCACCTGAGGACAAACCGCCGCGCGCCTGGCTCCCTGTAAGGCAGGGGCCTGGGGGCCACGCGTCCAAGCCAGCAGCGCCTCGCCGGCTGGGCTCAACTCCATGGGAGCTGCGTCGTGGCCCCTCCGGTACGGCGCGACGCGAGAAGCGTGGTCTAAAGTAACACCCACCGACAAGACACTAGCAGATCGTTTCAGATTCAGTACTATGTACAATTTACTCTTACTTAGTATACTAAGGAGCTGTGGTATTTCTTCCGAGACGTGTTATTTCGCTGAGGGTCGTTGGATCTTCCTGCCCACCGGGCTGCAGAGGGATGCTGCGCTCCGGCTGTACCGCCGGGCTACGAAACCTCCACGACTTGCCTCAGTTCTTCAAACAGGGGCGTGAGCTCCTTCTCCAGGCTTACAATCAGCCCTGGGAAAAGAAGATAAATGGAACATCCCATCAGGTGGCGTAACGGAGAAACCCCTCTCCAAAACCTGCGGCTCCCTGCCCTGCCAGGTGACAGGAGGGGTTCCACTGGAGCTGTCCCCTTGCTGGGCAGCGCGTACCTGTGTTGGCGTTGCTGCTGGCGATGAAACTCACCACCAAGGGCAAGCGGTTGAACTGCACCACCTGCAGGGACAGAGAGAGAGCAGTGTTCAGCAGCAGGGTTCACCTGATGGATGCCACAGTCACAAGCACCCGCGGGGCTTACAGCGCAGTGCAGGAAGCTGCGGGGAAGGCCTGGCAATCCCCCCAGCTGAGTTCTCTGTGGGAACCACGCCAACTCTCTAACAGGAGATGACAGGAGGGCTGGCAGGGCTGTTGTTTTGCAGTATGATTCAATATAGGAATGTTTTTTTCTTCCATTGATAGGGAATTTCAATCTTAAGCACACCAACAATCCAGTAGTGTCAAGAGAATCGTTGCAACGCACTCGTGTATGCAAACTAATTCATTCAACCATTTATCCTCCAAACAAAACAAGACACGAGGGGCTAAACAGCAGGCTGGCTTACTGCAGCCAAAACTTCAAGCTCTCAAGGCCACCAGAACAGAAGCGTGGTAGGTGACAGATTCCAGGACACAAATAACCAGTTTGTGGAAGTTAGGAGTATTTCAAACCTTTCCTGAAGTCATATTTGCAGCAGCAAGATTAACTATGAAGCAGGCCGCTCGTGCTTATTTAAGTGTAGGCATCACTAATTATAAAGAAATACCCTTTGCAAAAGAACATGAACCCTTCACAGCAGACTCTGCCACATCAGTAGCACCTGCTGCTTATACCTGGTTGCTGTCTGTTCGGAAACTTCACCCTTTTCGACCAGTGACCGGTCTTCTCTTAAGTGTTTCTCAAAACTGAGAAGTTCAACAAACACTGCAGAAGTTTAGCTTAGTCAGCTTTAAGCAGTGTGACAAGGAAAACAGAAATAGCAGCCAAGTGGAAGCCTAGCGTGCTTCAAACCACGCTCTCCCCCTTACTCAGAGGAACATACAAGGAGCTCTAGTCGCCGAGAACAAGCCGTGCTGAGGTTACTCACCTGATACGTGTTGTAGTAACAGATGATGCTTTTGTTTTTAGAAAGTCCCAGTTTACTGCCCTGATCTGTCGCAAGGGCAAACGTGGACAAAAAGCCAGGTCGCAGGGCGTGTTCTGGAGCATTATCATTGGCAACTGGAACAGAACAGGAACATTTTTGCTTTTATACTCTGTGACTGCATCTCAAATCCTTGTCTTTCTCAGTGCAAAAAGCAGATCTGTGCACATGTGCACATCATCTCTGCCTCCGCAACAAGTACAGGAAAATCCTCAGGAGCAGCGCATTGCTCAGCGCTCTCTAAGTGACCTACAGTCGCTACGCAGCGCCCTTCCCTGCCTGCCTCATCCCTCACAACGCACAGCCTGTGCTGGTGGCACTTCAGTTCCACATCCCGCACAGCCACGTGGTAAATGAAGAGATTAATGGCAAATTCCAGTCACCTGAATGGAAGTGGATGGAAACGTGCAAGCGCTGCTAGTTGCTTACATAATTTGGGACACAAAAAAAAAAAAAAACAAACAACAAACCAATCAACCACCAACAAAAAACACTTGAATCTTTGTGTTCTTAAGTCATTTTGCCTGCGGTGTAAAAATGCCTGAAGCAAAGACTGCTGAGATATGATAGAAATGAGGTGACTAAAAGATCAAGTATACTGTACGGTGTGTAAAAGGTGGATTGAGGTGCCCCTCAGCACCAACAAGGCCCTGGTAAGAGCCCTGTGTCTGTGGGGGGGTGACATAAAGATGTGAGCGCCTCGCGCCACATCAACTCTATTCAGTAAAGAGGCACAAGAGGAAAGCTCCCCCAGCCTACAGCTGCTGAGGGGAGCCTGGAGTAAGTTTAAACACACGGGTAAGGAGCTTCTGAGGGAGAGGAGGCGCGAGCCGTTACCTTTGATGACGGGCACCCCGTCCCTGTCCGACACCACGATGGCGTGAAGGCCTTCCACGCTGCGGGACGCGACGTCAGAAACACAAAGATTACCACAAAAAAAGCGTATTTTTAACCAAAAAAAGGGGAAGGGGGAGGAGAAACACCCTCAACGTACCTGGGCAGCTTCTTGTAGAGGAACCTCTTCAGGTCCTGCGGGGACAGAGAGCGGCGTGACAGGACCGGCACCGCCACCCCCCCCCCTCCCAACCTTCCCTCACCGCCCCTCAACGGCCACCCCCAACGGCCCCAACGGCCGCCCCGCTTACGTCGGCCATGTTGGGCGGCCTCCCGGCGCTGCTGCCACCTCGGCCGGCCTGCGGGACGAGAGGCGGAGCGGTCAACGCCGCGCTCCTTTCCCCCCCCCCCCTACCCCCCCCCGCCCCGCCGCCGTGGTGCGCTCCCCTCACGGCACGGGCGGTGGCGGCCGGGCGGGACCACCGCGACCCGCGGGGGGGGGACGGGGACGGAGCCACCCCGCCCTACCTGCCGCTCCCAGCGCCTCTGACGTGCTGGCGGCCGGGAGCGCCGCCCCGCTACGGGGAGGCGGCGGGGCCGAAAAGGGGCGGGAGGGGAGGGGAGGGGAGGGGAGGGCGCCTGAGGGAGGCGCTGCCCCTCGGCTCTCTGGGGCTCCTCCTCAAACCCCGGCCTGTTTTAGTCCCCAAAGAGTGTGTGAATGTTTCACAGTGTGCAAGCACGACGCTAAATCACAGAATCACAGAATTTCTAGGTTGGAAGAGACCTCAAGATCATCGAGTCCAACCTCTGACCTAACGCTAACAGTCCCCACTAAACCATATCCCTAAGCTCCGCATCTAATGCTGCGTTTTGCCCCTTTCTCCATCACCCTGAGCACGACCGCAGGCTGTGAGGCTGACAGGGGTTTTGCCTGCAGAGCCAGCAGCCCCGCCACACGCAGCACACCCCACTGACACCTCTCCAGGTGTGTTTGGCACCAAGGGCGCTCCCGTGTCCCCTCTACAAACGCCGAGAAACCTGGCACCCACACCGAGCTGCTGCCACACCAAGGGGCCGCGCGGTCAACCTGGAGAAGAGAAATTCGGGTGTGTTTATTCCAGTGTTTATTGCCTCCCCAAAGCATTTTGACCATACGCCAAACGTAGTGCAGATATTTACATCCATTACATCTCGGTAGGCTTCTCAAGGAGGCCTCTGCCAGCCAGCCTGCAGGAGCCACCGAGCTTCCTCCGCTGCTGCACCTGAGGCGGCACCTGAGGTACCTCAAGTAACCCACCTCAGGTATCGTTTCAGGAATTCACATAAACTAAAAGCATTTCCTAAAACCAGGCATTTGGTTTTACCGTTGCGCTTTCCCTCTGCTCTCTCCAACAGGTCTACCAGAAGGAAGGGTTACAACTGCTTAGGGGATGAAAGGAAATCCGTGGATCAAGCGGCCTTACAAAACACATTCTCGCCCACCCGCTTTAATCCCTTTATGGCATTCACTATAAAATTATATTAAAAACATCTATAAGTTAAAGTTGTCTCTGCTGCCTTTTCAAATGCACCTATTACATTTTAGTGATGACTTTTTTTTTTAACCTTTTCTTGAAAAAGAATCAAGACTGTTTAAAAAAGTCAAAACCCAAATTTAATCGTTTTTCCTAAACACTTAGAGAACTTGCAGGGAAACATTGATCAGATGTGGACACTGAACTTGCTTGTGACTCAGGATGCTCCATAAACACAATAGATACCAATGTTGCATTTCAGCAGATGCAAATCATCTCTCATTTTCACCATGGTATGTCAAAACGTCATGCCAGGATTTTTACTTTTTGCAGGACCTTCCTGCTTGCTCTTTTAAAGAAGAGATCAAGAACCCATGCTTGTGCTATCTTTAATTCCAGATTCAACACAGGTCATAACAAAATAAAAAGAGTAAGAAGTTAATTCTTAGTAGCTAGCAAACTTGAGGGATTTTCAAAAACACAATTTAGTTTTTCCCTTTTCTTGCCAGTATCTTATTTTAGTGAGAACTTCGCCTTCTGAGGAAAGGTCATCTGTAAAGATTCCAGTACTCCACGCTCTTCAGTTAGCATCTTGCTCACAAGAAAACTTGTTCTGAATTTTCCAGCAGGTTCCATTTAGCAAGACCAGGGAAGACAACAACATTTCTGAAGAAAAAAAAACCTTCAGACTTGAGAAGAAAGACTTGAGAAAATCACGAGGAGAGAAACACCCACTTGAAATATTGAAAGAATGTTTGCAGGCCGTATTTAGAGCAGGTTAATCTTTATGCTTCTGAAAGTAATAGCGTCATTCCGCGTATTTCAAAGTGCGCAGCTATTTAATCTGTTAGATGCTAAGTAGCATTTTTCCACAAGTATAAATATATTGACAGTTTTTCATTATTTTTTTTTAAGTGGCAATTACAATAGGTAATCCGAGGAAACGTAACAACTTAGGTCTCCCTTTTGAACTCCCGGGACACCTGCACCGCCATAGGACACAGATGTGGGAGTGTGGCCATGGGGGTCGACCAGCCCCATGGTTGGTGATAGCATCAGACTTAATGATGAGGCCATCAGGAATGTAGAGTTTAGAGGGAACACAGAAGGGTGATTCAGGAGACCCTTGTTTTCTCGGGTTGCTTGTTCTCCAGCCGTCAAGGCATGGAAGTTGCTGGGGGTTTGCTGGTTGCTGAGCAAAGTCATTTCACCAATGAATAGTGAGTGGAAAAGGACTGCTGTGGGGGAATGGTGTAAGAAGGGAGCCTGTCCTCAGTAAGACAGAATAATGAAGTAAAGTCATCAATAAAAGTAGCAGCGGTTACTGATCCTGAAAGAACCCTGGTGTCCGTGTGGTCGTTACGCCACACGCAGGCACCGCATTATTGCAGTTGGCTGAGATGCTGATAGCAATCTAGCCATCCTAATGCATAACTCTGCATTTACCCGCTTCTCAGCCGCAGCAGCAGTAAGAGCAGGGCAGATTATACCCATCGGCAGCTTTGCTACGACCATCTCTTAACTCTGCCTTCATCCTTCCAGTATTTGACAAATGCACGGCCCATCTTTTTTCCTCTGTTAACTGAGAGATTGCCTGCAACCTCAGACCCATTTGTGGACCAGAAGGTGTAAGTACTTACTACTTATTGCCTCTGGAACAATTATTTGCTATTAAGATGACACAGGAGTGCCAGTATGTAATTTGATAGTTTGTTTTGTTTTCCCTAGTAGAATTACAATACATTCTGGGCAGTTGCAAAATCCGGGAATTCATGTTTTCTATGTAAATTTCTTTTGCAAACTTCAAACATTTGGGTTTCCTTCCATTTCTTCTCCCTTTTCCTGTCATCATGGTAAGAATATCCGGTACAGCAACCCTTTATTTATTTCAACAGCTTTTATTTCTGCTTTGTACCTCAAGCTTTGATGTCTACCTTGAACGTCGCGCTTTTAGCTGCTTAGTCAAAAGTCTGCAGCTAGTCTTTCTCACGTTACACCAACTAATTCAATAGAAGGCATTTCCAGTGGGACAGTTTAGAAAAGGTACACATGCAAATTGATTTCTGGATCACCAAGAGCAATGGCATATAGTGTACTTCTGAAGTCAAATCCTGCTCTCAAATGGCAAGACTAGATCAGAAGGAATTCCAGTGAAGTCAGTCAAGTCTTTAAACTTTCAATTTAGGATGAGAATTTGGCTCCACATAAACTGAGAGCACTGTTCAAAGATGGCAGTTTTCTCAAGCAAAAAAATACTGCCCTTGTTACAAGCCACCTGGCATTCTCAAATACAAGAAAACATTCTCCTGCATAGCACTGTTAAAACGTAAAAAATAAAGTAAAAATACATTTTCAACCCACTTTCAACAAGCTTTAAGTGCATTGTACATAGCTGCTTCAAAACACCTTTGTTTCATTGTCAGGTGTGGCTACACATAGCTTCCAAGTACAGAGTTACATTGGATGTAGAAACCAATCGGTGTTTGTTCATCTCTAAGAAGTCAACCCAGCAATATTCTGGTCCAGAAAAACGCATACGCTACCTCCTCCTCTAGTTCGTGGCCCGGGACAAGTGACATGGCTCCGACCACAGGAGCATACTGCAAGCCAGCAAGCATTTAAACAGTTGGCAAAAGTGTAGAAAGGCACAAAGCTTGTCCTGAGCAGTATTTCCATGCTCCACTTGTGGTGCCCATTGAGGAATCACTGTTAGGACCTAGCTTGAAATAAAAAAAGAGTAAGAAAATGGAAGTCTCCCAGCAAAAAAAAAAAAAAAGGTTGCCTTTTTTTTAAAAAAAAGCTTTTGAGATTTACTATTGCGTGTTTTCTACCTTTCCAGTGAAAATTAAGGAAGCTATAGATGCGTGTTAGCCAGACATACGGATTCACTGCTGCTGGAATACCAAACGGGAGAGCTGCTGTAAACTGTTGCAAGTACTAAAAGCAATGCTTTCAATGGTCTGTACAGAATTTGCAAATACTTACTTTGAAAAGAGATTAGTGTTTTTCTTAGTTTTCTCTGCATTGCTTAGAAACACTAAAAAACTACAACAGCGAACTGCTACTCTACACCAGATCAATACACCCCAACAGATAATTAGGAATATATGCTATTATATTTAAAAATACCAAGTTCTTCTAAGCTGACAAACCTTAAAGATTTTACATAGAGTTAGAGATAAAATATTAAAAAATCTTGTTTCAACTCCACACGCTTGACATCTGAATAGGAGTGATGTAATCATACTATTTATTCCATCAGTGAGACAAAATGTTGTATGGAACTAAATTTCTGAGATTTTAAATAGAAAGTCATTTAACTCGTATATACACAAAGTGTTCTTTCCACAGATATTTACATGGCAAATATGGTAGAGGAGAACCACTATGACTAAGTCTCTACAAGTATAGCATCCTTTCTGAGCTATTCTCTCTGCTGAAAGAATTCACAGAAGCTTTGAAGTAAAATCTAGACAATTAAAGTTATCTATATTTCACAGTAGGTAAAGAAGCCATTAAATGATATTTCAGTATAAGGTTTCTGGAAACAGCTACACAGTAGAGTTTTACATCCACCCCTCTTTTCCAGCATTCATGGTGAAACTAAATCTCTTCTTAATTTACAAGAGAAATAACGGCATACATAAAGATGTATGTGTACAATTGCTGCTCATCCTCCTCGATAGAGGCTGGTCAACCGTTCTAGTTCTTTGCAGTTGTCCATGGACATGGAATCTGCTTTCTTTCGGAGACGGTCATCTCGATAAACTTTTGCTGCATAAAGCAAGTCTGTTTCTTGAAGAAAAGAAGAAAGAAGATTTTTCAGGTTAGAAACTGAACGCTTTGCACGTGATGCATTCCTCTTCTGAGCTGTCTGAAACACCTCAGGTTTAATCCTCACCCTGTTCTCTTTCTGTCTATTCTAACTATGCACAGACACCACCTAAACGGCACCGCTACAGGCTTCCCTTCACTGGGTCTTCCCAAACATTTCATCATTTTCAGCAGGGAAAGTGGTGACAGCCTTCCAGCACCCTCACATTTCATACAGCAGTACCTGATTACAAAACAAAAGCAAAAGCTACTACTTGCATCAGGTCTCGTTAAACAAAACGGATATATGCAACACTCATTTTGCACATTATTGAAAGCTCTAGCATCTTCTCTGTGCCAAAAATCCATTCTGAAGGTTAAGCTCATTACTTCAGCTGATGCTGCTTCAGCCTGCTGGTGTTCAGAGGAATTATTAAAAGAGCTCTCTGTGTTGTACTGGTGTACAACGGCATTTTAATTCATTCTTAAATGTCAATCAATGTTGGAAAGAAGATTTTAACTGTCAAAAAAAAATCAAAATTACAACAGGTGTTTTAAATCTCTAAAAATATAAGTCAGCTGTTTCTATAGGTAGAGAAAATCGATTAGGGTCTGCTTTCTTGAATGTCAGTTAGGGTAGTTTACACAATCTGATAACTTGCAGATAGCAAACAACATGACTGTTCTACCCAATCCACATTTTGCTGAAAAAAAATGTACAAAGAATATCTACCCTTTTCATTGTGCTGGCTTCTCTCTCGTGTTTCATTTTTGTTAACAACCATCTCTCATTATTGCAAAGCATTTCATAAGATATGACTACCAATCATTCATCTAGCAGCCACTTGTAGAAGGCAAATGGGATGTAAATTTCTTGAAGAGGGGGCATATTCAATCATTTCAAGATAACCAAAGGACAGTACAGTTGGAAAACATACAAGAGATTTTGATATTTATTTGTTTTATAGCCAAACATACTCTGATGATTTCCTGTACTTGAAAAACCTGGAAAACATTATTCTGATCAAATCGAGTAGTCAGGGCAGCCATCTGGTAGTTCTCCCCCAGAAGGACAGGTGTTTCTCTTGCGTACATGTGACTGATTGGCACAGTTTTCTGCCAACAGTTCTGCTTCCCTTTGGGCAATTTGTAAACCTCTAGAGATTTACTTGGGCATACGCAATGAATACGGAGGATAACGCCTCTGGGAAGCAGTGGGCTTGCTGTGCATGGGCAGTGATTTGTATTTGTATACACAGAGGTCAACTGTAATGAATGCATGCAGTCCTGTGCAGGCATCTGACTAACTGTGAGGTCTGTCTGGCTTTTACAGCTGGGAGGAGCTAAGGGGCCATCTCAGTAGAAAGGCTGGGCAGCTGGTCTGCAGAGGGTGAAGTTCTGCAGGAACAGACAGTTACACTCAGATAATGAGTGAAATTTGCTTTCAGTAAGCAACTGACAGTTCACGAATGCCTTTTTTCTCTGGTAGGATACTACCGAAGTTTACCTGCTGAAAGTTCAAACCATTTGGTCACAGGTAATAGAATAGCAGGGTGATAATTTGGAGATGGCAGATGCTACTCAGTACTCTTACGCTTTAACACTTCCTTCAAGGAAATAGTTCTTTGTATTATATTAAGCTAGGCTGGAAACATAGCCAGTGAACTAAAAAGATTGTTTTCAAAGTCTGATGTAGCCAAGGAACCAAGTCCAGGGAGGAAAAAAAAAATCACTCAGCACTGGCAAAAGGCTAAGCACTGATTTCTAGCTTATGGTGTTCTAACACGTCATGTTGGGTGTCCTTGGTTGCCTGGAAAAGCAGTGCCATTGGTACTGTAGTCCCAGGCAGATTATCTTTTCTCTCGCTGGAAACATCCATCTGGGCTTTTGTTTTATTTATATTAAAGCACCTGAAGATGATACACAATACAAAAGATGATGCCATGATAAAATAATGTGGAAGAGATTAAAATTTTCAGCTTTCGTCCTGAACTTAGAGCAACTCCTTTCTCACTACCAATTCAATGTAGTCATTTTCTAAGAAATGGTCACAGATAACAAAATGATAGATTAAAATTGCTGAGGACGTTCAGATGGTGGTTAGGTCACAGCAAAATTAAGTGACACTATCTAGGACAGTCTGAAGAAGTGAGAAACGGCGGGGAACCTTACCCTTGCTTTCTCATTCAGTTTTATTAATAATATAAGAACTTCATTCTTGCCTGTGATTTTTTTTTTTTTTTAGTAATGCATGTGTTTATGAAATTAAAGATATTAACAAACTTACTTTGCTGCCTCTCCTTCCAACAGTTATTACGAATGTTGGACACATAATCCTCTTCCACGCTCTTTTCCACTTTCTGTAATGACACTCCTTTGTATTCATTTCTAAAGTCCTTGTTGACGTAATAAACAACACCCAAATTTTCTGTCTGCATTTTAATTGTCTGACCTGTACTTCTGCAAGAAAAAAAAGAGGTGGGTGAGAGACTAGATGTTTATTTGATCTTTTTTATAACACAAACATACTTCTAAAAATGTTGTTATTATGGAAGAACAGCACATCACTGAATTTGCCATTTCAAGACAAGCAGTGAAATGGATGGCTGTACCATCTGCCAGAGAAGAAAATACTACCTTCATTATTACATTAAATAGAGAACATTAAACTTTTGCTGTTTTCATCCTTAATCTTTAAAAAAAACACTTTAGTAAGACACTTGTTTCATACCTCTTTAGCCACATATAAGCTTTGATAATAGCAAATTACATTTAAACACAACAGAAGAAAAAACAAAACGGGTCACTGTTGTGACAGCCCAGTACGGGCACCTCCATTCTAAATTGCTTTCTGCGACCCTTGACAAATCCGCTTTCCTGCTGGCATTCTGCAGATTAAAAATCAAGGAGTGTGCACAAACATTTTGGCAGGTAAGCATTTATACATATCACAATAACTTAGATGCAGAAAAGAACAACAACACACTTCGGAAATAAAGAACTCTGGAAAAATAATAAAGGAGAAAAAAAGCCTTTCTGCTGTGGAGCTGAGAGCTCTAGATGGAACTGAGGATTGTTAAAATAGTTGTGACGAGTGGCACAAGTGTGTTAGGTAGTTGCATGCTTGGTATTTTAAAAAGTTCTTTCTCTTAAGGAAAAAAAAAAAAAAAAAAAGGATCCTTCTGTGCAAAACACATAAGTTTCACTATCAAAATCCCTTGCAAGAAAACAGAGATAGACTATCATCATACAGAACAGGCAGTTTCTGTTGCCCTTATCTAGTTGATAAGGATGAGTTTGCCTTCGGGCACTTTGCTGGCTATAAGCACAGATGATGATAATCACAAATAATGATGAGCCTTAGCAGGTTTCAGCATTTGATTAAATACATTGGAGATACATAAACACCTTTGTGTCTTATTAAAAGGTCTCCTAAACTCAAGTATTGTTAATCTCTTTTCTCTGTTACATTCGCACAGCATATTCTTAGTACACACCTTAAAAGTTGTGTTTGGCTTCATTTCATCTACACTTTCTCTCCCTTTCCTCACTGTGGGAAATCACGGACCAACTAATGGAAGGCTCTTTAAAAGCTTCTAACTGGGAAACGGTGATTACAACATCCTTCCCTCTGCTTTAAACTAATGCGATTGAAAATTACTTACGATCTTGGGTATAAGGCATAAGGAGGGTTAGATACCATCAGCTGGCTCAACAAGGAGACAAGGATCAGCACAATAACGGGCATCAGCTGAATGAACATAGAGAAACCTCCCTAAGGGGAAAAAAAAAACACAACAGATTCAGGTATCTCATAAAACAGCATCAATTTAGCAGGTACATTTGACATAATTTAATTCTAAGCATGACTTTCTACTTCAAGATTCAAAAGCTACTTTGAAACTATAACTACAAATTCGCAAACACTGTAGTGTTATCTTAACTTTCCAATGCATGCACAATATCTGTAGCATGCTGAAGCTGCAAGCGTTCCTAAGTTAGCACGTAGCCACAAGCCACTATTAAATTAATAGCTGAATTCAGTCACACAGGACTCCGTGTTTTAGTCTCATCAATACAGTCATGTGCAATTACATAGGACTATGTATAATTCATAAGTACAATTCTTACTTCAGCCCAAATCAACTTTTAAATGCAAGCAAGAATTAGTGACCAGGCACTGGCATGACAGTGGCATACAACAATGGATTTACAAAAACGTGCTATTATCTTCTCAAATCTGCATGTCCGTCTACCACCTCAGTAAGACTACCACCTGCCAAAGTTTTAAAATATGTAACGGGCAAGTATAAATCTTCCCCTACAGTACAGAGCTGCTGTACAATCACATCACTGAAAATGACTACAAAAAAAATTCACAATCCGGAGTTTAACGTCAACGGTGCTTAAACATACATCACCCCTCTCTTCCTCCCTCTCGTGTCCACTCTGACGGTGCTGATTGGGATGACTGTAGCCAGCACGACCATTAGAAAATGAGTGTACACTACCTAGGAAAAGAAATATCCACATTTAAAATCTAAAAGAAACTGTTTAGAGGTCAAAACAGGAGCAACAACGTGGAGAATTTAACGTTACCACATGATGATGCATAAAATAACCCAGCTTTAAGGTAACTCACAATTCCAAAGCCGTTTAAAATAAATATTTTAAGCTTTAAACCAACTGATTTACTATTTCATGTACCGTAGGATCACCACAGAAACCCCAAACAACCAAACTCGCATTTTAGCGATTTAGCAACACTTAGAGGAAATTTAAAATGTGACATGGATTAGAGTTGGGGATGGAGGGTGTTTGGAGTAATTTTGTCGTTTTCCAATGCCAAACTTTAATCCCACTCTGAGTACTACTGCTCAGAGTTTACCACTCCCATGATTATGCCGACAAATACAAATACCTGTTGGAAATGCCCCTCCAAAAAACATGTTGAATAGATCTTCTGGAGTAATATCTGCCTCACAGCCTCTGTGGAAGTTGAATCTACCATTGCTAGGGTGATTGCACGTTTGCTCTTCGCTGCCTGTAAGGTCATACTGCTTTCGTTTTTCTGGATTACTCAGCACGGCATAGGCATTTCCGATTTCTGAAGCAAGGAATAAAAGACAACTTTCATAAATGAAAGATAGGAGCTATTCCAGCATGAAAATTGCAATTTCAAAGTCAAGAACAGGCAGAGACTGATGTCCTTTGCTGTGTTACAAATCACCTATAGTACAACAGGGTCCAGAAACATCTCTACTGTTTGTAGCACGGTTTTTACCAGGTTTCCCAACAACACCATTCCCAGGCCTTTTAACCTGTTGAACTGGGCAGAAGGTGGGGCAGTTTTCTTCCTTTTTTTAGGGGAAAACCTACCTCTGTGGAAATTTTCTTTCTCACTGCAACTGAGAAAACAGAATCAAGCACTGCAAGAAAAGCTCTGAAGCTGGGCAATCGCAAAGTTCAGTCAGCTCCAGCAGCTTAACTCGAAATCGTCATAGATTCAGCAGGTTTCTTTGGTTTCATGTGGTAAGCGGAAACGTTTTTCAGTGTGTTAACTTTACGTCCCTGCTCTTGTAGATGAAATTTTTCCTCACGATTCTGAAGATTCCTTATGGAGTACATTAATAACAGGAAGTTTTGCACGACGTAACGTTAGAGGTGTACGTGCGTGCCCGACAGGAACCTGTGTGCTCCTAAGGCTGTTGACACAACCTTAACATTTAGAGTCTGGCCTGGCTGCCTGTCCCACTTCACGCTACATTGCCACGAACGAACAACTTCAATTTCAAAAGCAGAAAGGGAAAAACTCAGCTAGGTGTGCATGGAAAGAGGCAGTGTGAAAAGACCACGAGGCCTGCTGGCTTTATGAGCTTTGACCCCAGCTGCTGTGCACACACACAGCTCTTGCAGGTTTAAGGAAAACTTCTGCTGACACTTAATGCACAGTTTTCACTCAGTCACATCTTCACTAAACCTAAGATGCCCTTAGAAACAATAAGAATTAAGAATGACTTTAAGTGGAGAAGAAAACTCAAAGAAATTAAGCCTGGGAGTATGTGATACACACTAAGGACAGCAAATGCTGCCACAAGATTACTCTGTTACTCAGCCAATGATAAAACTAGTAGTAAAAACTTAGATTTTTTTTTCAACAATTTAAAATTTAAGGTGACATTAATCAGGTGAGCATATAAAATGAGGACACCATACCGTCACAGTATGGTCAGCAAGCTTTCTTGACTATTCGTTTACTATTTGCTTTTGATTAGTTGATGCTAATTCAAAACAGATTCGATCCAAATAGAGTTATCTTTAAATAAAGGACATAAAAATGAAAGAGATTCCAAGAGATTAAAAGTGATTATATCTGAAGAAATCACAAACTTCTAACCTAAAATAAAACCTCAAGGAAGATTGCTTAATATAACAAAGGGTAGTACCAGGTAGTTTAAAGATCCAAGTACCTTGCCTGACACCAAACTCAATCCTGTTTTCTAATGTAACTTTTCCTTAAAATAAAGTACATTTTCTTAACATTTTGTTATGAAACTCCTTTTCTCAACTGTATGTCAGAAATTCATCAGGCACCTTTAAAGGCAAACTAAATGATGCATTTACTGAGCTGTACAAAGAGATGGCAACCATTTCAATGCAAGAAAAACACCTTTCTTTAAAGATTAAAAATCTAAATTATTTAAACATTTTAAAATAATTATTTCAAAATTATTTATGTTTTTATAGTCAGCAAGATTTGCTGTTCAAGCACTCATCTAGTTAAAAAACAGAAAGTGAAATTAAGTCCAAGAAATCCAACTTGACCAAAGGGCTCATTTTAAATCAAAGATTAAATAATAAGATGCTGATTTCCAATATTTCAAAGATTATTTAAAATGCTATTAACATGGAGGAATTATCTAATTTATAGGGCTGGAGACAATTTCATAAGAACACCTTTTTTAGAATAAAGCCATCACATAGCTTTATTTAAACAACAATCACTGATAAGCTTTCCTGCTATGGTACATCTGCTTTTCTCTGTAATTGCTAACAAGCTATTATAATTACCTCTTAAAATCCGTATGAGAAATCTTGTTGGCATTTTTTTTCCCCAATGTAAGCATTGTAAAAGATAATTTTTTTTCAAATGTCTGAATATAAACCTCATGCAGGAAAAAATACAGAAATACCACAGATCGTTTCTTTCTGCATGATCATTTCAGACAGATTCGTGTTTCTATTCATCTATGTCAGAGATGAAGCAGTAGTTTTCTTCAAAACAGTTCTCCTTGCAGTGGGCAAAGCCTGGCAGCCTGAGGTCAGATCAGATTGTAAATCTTGATCAAAGAAACAGGCAAAGGCAACTATGAATGGGCGTTTCTCAATAAATGCTTTTTTGTATGGAAAAAGTAACAAAAGTACACACATGGGAGGAATTCTAACAAAAAGGTAACTCAGCAAAACACATGATTCAGTAAAAACTGCCTTTTGCTATTGTTACTTTGCTATTTGAACTTGAAATAAACGCAAATGTCATGGATTCAAATGCTTACCTAGTAAAATTCTATTAATTTCAGCAATATAAAAATGAATATGCTCATGGCAATTTTGTGTATTCGGTCAGGATGTTTTAGAGGGCTACATCAATGCTTAAACTAGAAATCAATTTACTTATAATGTAATATAATACCATCCACTACAAGCTGCATATCCAGTAAAAGCAATGCACCAACCAGTGTCACTTGTCCTTTTAAGTGTACTACTCCCATCCTAAAAAGTAGCATATTTATGAGGACTGTTAATATTTACTCCATGTAACTACTACTCTTCATTCAAATCACCATTCTTGACACAGGTTTTCCAGAAGCCAAAGTAATGGCAAATGCTATAACCCCCCCGCCTCAAAAATCTGAATAATCATATCGTATGTACCGATATTACATTGAACCAGCTTCAGCTGATAGACTTACATTCAGTCAAAATGGATGACAGCAAAGAAGCGCAACTGGAGTTCACAAAGCAAGCATTAGCATTCCCTCTCTGTACCTGAAAATTACAGTCAATCCTCTGAAAATGAACCCTCTCCAGAAGTCCACATTATTCATCTCAACTTTTAGGTATATGCCAAAATAATAAAGGTCAAACGTTTCTTTGGCTAAAAAAGGTCAGTATAATATTAGCTACAAAATACCACACTGACAATTTTATAGAATGACAATCAAACAATGCAGATGAGTTGCTTTTAAACGGACAGAGTTCAATCATAAAAGAAAGTTTAAGTAAAAACTTTACTTTTAAAAGCCTCTGTTGCTCCCGGTGCATGGTTTTTGTCCGGATGGAATTTCAAAGCAAGTTTTCGGTAAGCCTTCTTTAGGTCTTCTTCACCTGCATCCTTTGACACCCCAAGGACTTCGTAATAATTTTTACATTTCTTTATACTGCAAAAGAAAAGGAAATAAAATATTGTAACCAAAAAGATGTAACAGTAGTATGTTAGAACACAGCTGCAAATGAGCTAACATGTTGTACTGACGGAATACATTACAACTCTCACTTTTAATACAAAATAAACAAAAAATTCCACCCTACAAACAAATAAGAAAGCCATTGTTCACAGTAAGCTCAAAACCGCGCACAATAAACTACTGTACTCAAAATTACTTACTGCATACATTTATTTTGCTCTACTTGTATTGTAAAACTACCACCGTTGTAAGAAAAGGTTTCTGTTTGCAGTTTTTACAGAATTTCCTTATCTCCAATTATGTGAATATTGCTGTTAATAATGCATAAAATGAGGATTTCAAATTTACTTTGCAGAGCTAGCAGGTAGAAAGACCAGTTTTGACTGTCAACAGCAAATGCATTTCGTTATGCAGGATATAAACCAAAACAAACAATACCTTCCTTTCTCCAAACAAAAGTCAACTCACAATTCATTCAAACATTCACTTCTGAGGGAAATAAGGTATGTGAGAACACCTCTGCTGCTGGGAATGCACCTGGATCTTAAGAAACTTTCTCTAAGTGTTAATATAAGTTAAAAAAACATAAACGGTTCCTGCAATTACAGATTCGACTCATCACAAATGTTCAGTGAAGACACTGAAAACCTGGAAATATTCAGTATAAGCAGTCTATTTTATATATAGCAGTCTATACTACAAGCAGTCTCACGCGGAGATGAACAGCAAAATCTGGAAATGATTTGATGATTTGTATACTTTACAATACCCAAAAGAGAGAAACTGCAGTCACAAGGGACTGAGAGAACGTTAATTCTATGTAGGTAGGAAGAACTCATCAATCCGATAAATACACCTTAAAATCAATCCTGCTAAGTTTTGTTTTATTTTTTTTTTAATAAAAAGTTAAGAGTTCATCATAAGAGATGAGAAACAGAGAAAAATAAGGCTGAACAACAGAACTGCATGGCAGAAACGAGGCACGCTAACATTTGGAGAATACCAAAAGAAAAGAGCTGGTCTGAGCAAGAAATAGAAATTACATCCAGAAATACTTTAAAAGCTTAATGCGAGTCTCTTCACATGGCTATAACTGTGTCCACATTCCTTTAATTGCACACATTTCTAGGTAAATATGGGTTTAGTGTTACAAAGAATATACACAGAGTAGCCAAGTGGAAAAAAAAGGGAGTAAGCAAGCCTTTGGCAGTTTGGTGAATGAAGAATGGGGACCCTGTAATTAAGGGAATGCTAGCATTAGGAGTACACCCACACCATCGTGTGTGGTCCTCCGTAGCTCTCAGATTGATCAACTCAGGTTTCATCTGAGGGATCCTTTTTGTGGTGTAATGGAACAACGCGAGCTTTCACGGCTGTCTCGGTGCAGTGCTCACAAGAGCACTGCATCGAATGCATGCACAAACATCCTGTGACACAAATATAGCTCATTATATTGAAGTAGTGTTTAATAAGCTGCAGTTAGGAAGCTGATAAAGCTAATTAAAAAGAATAGAGTAAATCCGTCAACAAGAAGTAATGGAAAGAAAATACATTAAATTCACTCTGAGTACTGGAAACTTGTGTTTGTTAATTTGTACATCTGGCAAAAATTCTGGTAGCATACACAGATCCCTTCATCTCTAGCCTCAAGATCTGGATTACTTATGAACTGTATCAAGAACAAACAGCTTTATTTGAAGGTCTAGTAGTATCAGGTTAAGATTTATTTCAAGAAATTGCTATCTCTGCATCTGGTCCAAGTTCTTCACCTCAACTTTTCCCCAAAAGCATATGTTCATTTCTCCTGGTAGTAACAAACATGGAAAAAAATAAAAATTAACTTCATAACACTGTAGGATGAAGAGAAAAGCAGAGGAAAAACAACAACAACCAGCCCAAGGAATGTCAGCCTGTTCTAATCCTCCAAAACTTGCCCCAGACTTTCCTCCCATGCGCGGCCAGTGGAAGTCCCGTGGTGGCCAACCCTGACGGGGACAGTAGGAATGGCTGTTACTGATCAGAATATGAGCAGGTCAGTACATGACTCACCAGTTTCTGAGCCCACAAACTGCTTAGAGCCAGTGCACCAAAGCAGAGCTACGTGTTGATGAGGATGTGCGGGCAGGAACCTGCTGCGTGGCTCATACAGAGCTTGCCCTCAGAAGAGGTGCATGAAACTGCTATCCTGAGCCTGGCACACCAATGAGCTGTTACGTGTCAAGAAATAAAAGTTCTGCCAAGGTATAACACATTTCTGTTTTCTCTTTGCATATCTTTGTTAATGTCTGCTTTGTCAAACAAAATATGCAAATGCACAGATATTTCCATTGCGACATTGCTGATTTTGTATGAAGCTATGACTTAGCATTTCAAGCACACCTTATTCCAAATTGCCCTCATACCTTGACTGGCTAGCCTAGGCTAAACAACCAGCCTTGAACAAAGAAGCTTTTGTGAGACTGTGATGGCCACCCCTGACTTTTATTCTTCCTTGTGCGTTAATGTCTGGATGGGCCCGGCCTACTCACAGGAATGCTGCCTGCCACAGACCTGTCACTGAGCCTCCAGACCAGGTATGTCCTGCTGCACAGGATGAACCCCGAGATAACGTGACTCCTGTTCACTGCCTCAGTGAACAGATCTTCAGCTCTTCATCTTCAGATCTCAAGCAGCTCAGTGCTGGCTCTTACAAACCCCAGCAGCAACCACACTCTGCCAGACAGCCCCAGGAGCGCTGCTGCGTGCCACTTCGTAGTGAAGCACGTGGCCCACGCAAGGCAATTTTGCAGAGTTCAGCAGGACTTTGGATTAGGCAGATCAAACTTTAAAGCTAAAGTACATCAAATGATCGTGTAAATACACAGAGGCCAAAAACTGCACCTGTATCTATATCGAAGTCAGCAGTGACTTCGTGCTATGAAACCCTCACTACACCCTGACATTAGACGAGAGTCTTGCCTAATTTTGTCTTACATTTGTCTTTAATTTTGTCTTGTCTTTTGTCACTTCAAGGCAAAAAGCAATCCTTACAGGGTAATGGCTCGGTTCTTGCCCCCTCAGCAAAGTCCGGGTAGTTCTGCACCCAAACTCCTTCCACAGCAGCTTCGCACTGGGGAAGGCAGCACAAGCAAAGATGATCAGAAGGTGCTTTCCAATTAAACAAATTCATCAGTGTTTGTGGTGTCTTAAGTCCTCTTCCCTCAGCCTGCCACCATCTTTAGCAGAAACTTCTCTCCAGCTGCTGGGAGCTGTTGGAGCCATGGCCTGCTTCTGATCCCTGCTCCTTAGTAGAAGCCGGCCTTCTCGGCCTACTCCTCACCTCGTCTCCGAGCCAACTGATATCGTAGGCTGATGCACCCCAATCCCCACTCTGCCACCATCCCTTGCCTGAACTTTGAGCTGTCCTGTGGAAATTTGTCTCATGAGGGATGGAGGGAGCACTCGTCCACTTGTCTCCTGTTCCCAGTCACGCAACACAGGCCAGCAGAGGCTGGGCAGAGTTAGAGGAAAACCAGTGGATGTTTTAGAAAATGCTGATCACTGATGTTAGCTGTTCGTATTGAACTGGTTTTTGTTTGTTTGTTTATTTCTGGCTTATTTCAAAGTTGTTGCTTTCAGCACCAATTTATTTTTGTGAGCTGCGATTCTTGCATTTTTCATTCCTGGCTGGATTGCTTCTATTTCAGAATCACTCTGAAGTTCCTTCTGCTCTTTAGCTGATTTCTGCCCTTGCTGAATTGTTTGAGCAGAGAAAAGCAGTGATGTTTGCTTTCACCTGCACAAGTTCTGGGGCTACCACCACTGCTTCTCCTGTGCTTACAAAACAATGTGATCCTATTGCTTTGCTCCTTGTTCCACTGCTCGAATCTACAATTCGGATTAGGTCAACAGCTTGTATCAGGTTAACCAAACCTGCTTGCGCTTCTGCATCAAATACCTGCAGTGATCAATAGCTATGGATTTTGATTACCATTACATTATTTCAAAGGGCCTTCCAAAACCTCTGTGTGCACACACAGGGATGGCCCAAAAGACAAATACTTGGATGACAATCTCCAAAAGCTCCTGCTGGGAGCCACAGTTATTTCTCCCGATGGTAATCTAAACCGAGCAGCACAGCGTGCAGCAATGTGAATGCCAGAGATAAAGAATTATGCGAAAGGAAGCTACGCTGATCCCAGCGTTTAGCAGAAAAATGTACTGAAGCACAAACCAGTTTTCTACCTAGGCACAAGTTTCCAATGATGACAGAGAGCATGAAGCAAACAGCATCTTGCAGCTGAATTGGGAATGTGCCTGTCATGGTTTGGATGAAAAAAAGTGGTCTGCAACAGGTGTTCTGGGTTGGAAAGAGGGGCATCTCCACGCTGTTGTTGCAGAGCTCAAGCTGTTACCAGCGTACCCCTGCTATGTCCCAGACGTTTCAGGTCACTGTTTTTCTTACAGATGCGACACCACGTTAGGGTGCATCTCTTGGTACTTGGTCTCAGATGCACTCCCTCCGTTTGTTTCTCCTGTTTGTATTAAATTAAATATTCAACTTTATGCTCGCATTAGCATACTTTCCTCCAGATCTTAAGTTCTTTTCTTAACTGTAAAGTGTAGCTTAATTGTAAAAAGTGTAGATTAAAGCTTTCTGCCACTGTATCTTTTGTGCCACTTCTCCCTGACAGACCTTGTAACTATGATTTCTACCTTGACTTTCCCAACCATTCAACTGCGTGTTTCAATGATTCACAGCAGTCCTAGAAGCCTAATTAAAGGCATGCCCTGATTTCTTTCTTTTTAAAGACTTGTTGACTGCTCCTATTATTCTATTTTAATTATCTTCGTGACCCCACGTTAAAAAAAGTAACGCTGTATCTTTTTGCTGAGTGTGCAGAAGGCCTGCACATAGCTTGCATTCCTTACGTGAAATGCACAGAGACAATTTTTGGTTTGCTCGATGAATTCAAGTCAAGTTGCTGATTAACAGTTGACCACTACTGGATGAAATTTAATCCTGCCTTGCAAGGTTCCTTACAGAGCTCATGCCTCGAGCAGTCTGTGTTGGTTCTAGCTCAAAGATCCAAAAAAAAAATAATAAAAAAATAAACCTTTCCTGTGCTCTCTTCCAAGGGGCAGGTGCTAGCAGTGCAGGAGAAGCAATACTCCAACAAAGCTTTCACAAGACAGCAAACCAAGTCTAACACATTATATATTACTACTCACAGCAGTTATTTTTGCAGTTCTCAAAAAGGTAATCTGGAATGTATGCTTTAGCTTCTTTACTAAAGAGGCATTGGACATGCCATGAGTTTTAAGATCACTTAAAGGGAATCTTTATAAAGTGTACAACCTATTGACAGCTCAGAAACATTTTTCTTCAAATTATGCAGTAAAATATAACACACATTTGACAGCATAAAAAGAAATGGGAAAGATTAATGCACAGCAGGCAACTGATTCTTTTATTTTTAATTTCATGCTAGTTCACAAAACCTTTCCAAAGTATCTGCACACGTGGTATAAGAAGGCAGATACTACGAACAGAATTTGCTTGAAAGTAATTAACAGCTCTTTGACGACTGTAATCTGTAAGAATTAACACTTTTCCAGTTAAGTAAAAGAAAAATAAGTTTCCATTTTCTTTCTTACACAGATGTTTCACCTCTCGTTTCTTACACAGATCCGAGCATCACCCAGCACTTATGCAATCAGTGGAAATGTATTGCACCTTAGGCTTCTCCCTGTCGAGTAACTTGTTTGCAAGCTCATGCAATGCTCTAGAAAAGTGTTATGATAGCTTGCTAGTGAGCAGCGTCCCCTGTGTATGTGGAAAAAATAAAAACAGCACTGAGGTGTTTGTTTGTACTCCTTTAGAGTAACCCAGAAAAGCAATGCAGTTTAATTAGTTCTACTGATCCAAGTTTCTTCACTAAGCTTCTTAAACCTAAAGCAAATTTAAGATTTCTGGGCAACTCCAGGCATACCACTCAGTGATTCAAGCTGGAGAGCTCAGAGCCATCCCTGTCCTACTGCTTACCACTGCCTATAAGAAAGGGTTGTACGTGGCACGTGTAGTTACATCTGGAACACCTCCTCTCAAGTCTACACTGAGTTACTAACACAGAACCAAAAATTCCTAGAGAGAAGAATACCTGAGGATAATGAGCATCTTTCAAATCACAAACATACAGAACAATTTAGTTTGATGGACTCAAATTCATGGTAAGACTCAGAATTAACAGAGAATTGAAGATTTCTTACCTTGCTATTTAAAAATGTATTTTTTTCACAGGAAAAAATAGAAATCAAGCATGAAACAAAATTAAACCCACCTTTTTTTTTTTCACACAGCATTTCTATAACCAATTCAACGCCCTGAAAACTGTTCAGCTGTGGTAAGGCAGCAGCATATGGTGGTGACAAGCTTGACTCTCTAAAGAATACCCTTCCCAGAGGGGCATGTTTCATTTAACTGGAAAAGTCTGGGGCCCGACTGAAGCAATAACATATGCAGCCTGTCATGTTTCCAACTAAAAAGCTCATTCTCACTGTGGTTTAAATACGAGCTTCCCCTCAGCTATCATCACTGAATGTGTTCTATTTTTCCATTAGGTTTTAGCCCACTGTTTGGATTTAATACTGTTCTCCTGGGCAAGGAAAACATTCTTTTCTCCTTCTTCACCACAAATTTTTTTAAGTGGCGCGTTGATGTCACTAACAGACAACATGACAAACTCTTCAAACGTTCCAGCAAGGCCAGAGATTTGCTCTGCTGATTACTGCACATCTAAACTAACAGGCAGTCTTTCTCCAAAGGTTTAAGATCTGCTATGCTAAAGGATGCATCACTCGGACTAAGGTCAAGATACTGTTTTAACAGCTGATTTTCTAAGTTGTATGTAGAAAATAAACAAACTTGGGCTACTCTGCAAGCTAGTACAAATGCTTATTTGCAACCCCCTCCAGAGGGATTATAACCCCAAATTTTATATTCACAAAATAAATCGTTGAAATAGTCACTGAAAGGCAGTGTTGCATCAATATTATCCTCAGTGTGTGACTTGGGTGAATACCTCTGGTTCTGATCTCCCCACCCTGGAATAATTTTGTCTGGTGTCTAGTAAGGCCCTTCAAGGAAGCAATCCCATAAAAGCACACCGTGGAGAAAAGCTGGCTCTGTAGCATCATTTTAGGCAAGAAGAAGCGGAGAATGTTACTTTCTCGTAAAACAAAGAAGCAAACAAGAAAGAACTTGCAGGCAGCCTGATGTCAAAGCAGACTGCAGCTCAGAATGGCGCGTCACGGGTGAGTGAACGCTGGCAGAAACACAGCCTTACTTGTAGCAGCTCTCTGGAAACGTGTTACATGTCTTCATCTGATCTAAGCCTCGTTTTATGGAGGATTTACTTTCTGGATATTTTGGCTCACAAACGTGCCCACGGCCTCACCTGCACACACACGTACCGCAGCTGGTATCTCAAGGTGGCTGAAACTCTATGTGTTAATTCAGAGTTTACTTTAGATGCCCCATGAAGGTCAACTGCATCAATCAACCAGGGAGATGATGGTAAATGAAAAGTTTTAGTAAATAGCCACAAGAAGAGGATAACCACGAGAGATGCTGTTTTCTACCTGCCTGAATACAGCGCTGCTGTATCAGCACAGAAAGGCGAGTTTTTCCTCACTGGCAGCGCAGCTGAACAGATTGCTGAACCTCAGGAAAAGATCCCAAGACAATATTAAGAGCGACGGACGTTTCACAGCAAAAAATTAACACACAGATTTGTGTTCTGCACAACAGGTCAACCTACACAAACTAGGAGATGAGGGCCTTTTCATTTCCCTTCTTTGAACTCCCTTGAAAATATCCGGGCTCTGTTTATCTGAAAATAAAGGGTGGGTTTGGAGGTGTGCAGTTTTAGAGTGGCCACGTCAGTATTTCTTTAGCAAAGGAAAAAAAAAAAAAAGAGCACATCTCAAACAGTATTTTTCTCACTGCTACTGACAACGAGCATGTAATGATCACATAACCTACGAGTTACTTGCCTCAAAAGGACATTTCTGTTGGTCTTTGTTTCTTTTCTCACATCCTCCTTTTCTGCTGTTGTCCCGTCTTAATGGTATCATGCTACATGAAGTTCCAGACAGTTTACAAACGGTGTTTAGGCTATGTGCTTCCATGTTTCTCATATATCTGTACTTCCAGAACAAAATAGTTTCTAACGCTGGGCTCAGGCCAGCCTGAACAGCTTTAGACTTTTAAAGAGTAAGTATGCAATGCAAACTTAGATAGCTGAGTATAAAAATATTTAATAGAAACACTGTCCTGCAAGTTGTATTTCGAATTTTCTGTTGCTTCTCTTGATGCTACCTCTGAAAACGTAAGCACGCAACACACAGAATGAAAACCAGCGGTGTATTTAAGCAAGGCCGTACCTGAATACTCCTTCCATTTGGTCTTTGGTGTAGCCTTTCCCACTCTCGCTCCCAGCAGAGGCATTGCTCTCCTTCGTGCTGCTGGGCTTACTCTGATCACTGCCACTGGCTGGCTTTCGGCAGTAGGCGCCTCCCCCAGCAGCACTTCCATTCTTCGTAATAGCTTCCAACAAAACTGCAAAAACAACAGGATATCGTAGCATCATTACGGGCATTAGTAATTAAGTCAGGGCTCTCAAGTGCCTTAAATGGGAGCACTGCACCGTAAGAGACTAGCTGCTGTATTCCCCTTTCTTTTCACTCATCACTTTGTACCGCAAACGTATCTGAGGCCCTTCTGCAACTCCTTTGTATGGCACAACTGTGGAAAAGCATTTCAAAATTCGTGGTTGGAATTCTCTCAATCTCCATCAAGGTAACTTAATACCACAGAGAATATGTCCAGGTACTCCATCTCCATGTGTTTCAGAGGCACTGAACACATTCTTTAGGGTGAAAACGTCAAAGTACCTGAATAAGCAACTGCAAAAAGAAAAGAGGAACGAAGCTAACACCCTAAAGAACCTGACAGTTGCTCCACCCAGAGCCCAAACCCAGCTCCTGGTTTGCCTAAGCAGGCAAACTTGTCCTGGCAACAGATTTATTGATAATTATGACACAACGATACTTTTTATATGATATTCATCTGGTTAACAGGCTTTTGAACCAAGAGTTATGGACTCGACAGCAAAACTGACCATTCATTTCCGTTGTTTCTTTAAAAAACAAGGTCACGAACAAGAGGCTTCCTGATAAATGACTTGGCAAGTGTCACAACCGAGCCCACGCTCACCTGGGGAGGTGCACGAGAAGCCCTACACCTCGGAACAGCACCGGTAACGTCTCGTCGTGGCAAGAGGGGTGAGAACCAGAAAGATGAAGCCACATTTGTGTCAGGCTGGAAAACTGCAACACACCCTGCTAGGGGGTTCTGCAGCACGTCAGCTGAAGTTTTGTAGCCTGAGCCATCGGTGGCCACAAGCTGATGTTCTGTACCCCCTTCAGACAGCACGAGCTGAAATCTCAACGATTGTTTGCCCCGGGTAAATTGGGACCAGTCAGCTGCACCCAGCTCTTATTAAACAGCCTCTCTTTACTGAGGAGACAGCCTTTCAGAGCAAGACGGCAAACTACACTGAGCAAACTCTGTAGCATTTCATAAACAAGCAGGATTTAGAGTCATTAAAGAAGATCCCACTCACCGTGAAGGCACGTTGTCACTTTACTGTGAAAAAGCATTTTCTTCTAGAAGCTAATGAGAAGCAGCCTGAAGGACTTTCCCCTAAATCTAATTTAAAATCTCTCCTCTGACCAGCACGGTCTCTCCCACAGCAGCAGCGAACCAGGCTCCTCCACATTTCCAGCTTGTACCTCAGAGCAGCACAGGAAGGAAAAGGAAGCAGAGCTTTGTTTAAAAGGAAGAGAAGCACTTTTCTGAGAGGTGCTTCCTGGAGCTCCCCAGTTTGCTTTTACTCCAGGCTTTGCCCACTACCTGCGGGCAGGCAGCCCCAGGCAGCCTGACCAAAACAGTCCGATGGTTTCAGCGCTGCTCTCGCGTTCGTGCCCGCCTCAGCACGATTCCTCGGTGGTCAGGTCAGGCTTTTCACTGCGGAAACAAAGACGAGGCTCACGTTTATGTGCTGGTTTGTACACTCGGGGGGTGTTTTCACTACAAACGAAGTGAGGTTCTTGAGAACGGGAAAGCTGTAGCTGCGTGAAGGGTTGTAACTGAAGCACGCATCCGAGTAGCTGCAAGCTGCTGCCAGTACCATCTGGTACAGCAGTTGAAGTCTTCAGGTCCATGGAGTAATAACTAATCGAGAAGAGAGATGTGAACACGAGTGCCCTCAAAATGAAGCGTTTGCAGACCAGATTTGCTCCAGATAAGCGAAAAGAGAAAACAGAATTATTCTTTTTCTGTTTCGTGACCTTCAGTATTTAATAATGGTGTAATGTGGGATGCTATCGATCACGCCACCCTGACTTACTCTCCGTAAACGATGCTTAATGAACAGCTTTGCAAAGCCTGCCTTTGTACCTGTATTCCTCTAGAAAATCCCCATCCCTACACTTGTGCAGCACCAAAAGTGGCAGAAACACAGCTACAGGCAGCAATTCGCATTTCTAACCGCCAGCAACTCCTCGGAGCAAACCGAGGCAGTAAGTCTGTCCGGGAGCTGCCTTGCCTGCGCTACGCTTCCAACACCACTACTTCCTAAAACCCCTGCCAACGCTCCCGCCTGCCTAACGGAGCTGCAGTGCCGAGGAGACAATCTGGGGCACTCGCAGAGAGCGAGCGTTGTTCGGTCATATCCGTAAGCGTTTAACTTTGCAAGCGAGCAGGACGCAGCACACACAGACACGCGACTGCTCGGCGCTGAATAGGAACGTCCTACAAAGGGTCTGGAGCTGCTGCTTCCTCCAGGTGAAAGTACCCAGCTCATACAGCCACAACAGATTTTGACTCATCCGTGAAGTGGTGGTGGTAAAAGCAGGTGTTAGAACGGCGCTACTGACAGTATTAAAGAGAAATCCCAGAGTGCACACAGATGTTTTAAAATAGGATATGCAAGGAGTCAATGAGTTATTTTCTCAGCAGGTTAGGACGATGAGTCTCACCTCCAAGCACACGAAGGCTCTCCTGCGTGCACCTTTTCTCATTCCTGAATGAAAGATCCTCGCACTGCATCTGATTCCACTGCGGGTCGAACACGACTCCCATTTCACTACTGGGAAGACCAGCTGAACTCATACGAGAGCATCACCCTCCAAAAAATGAAGCTCACATACTCCTGAAACGAAACGCTTGCTTTTAAAGGCAGCATCAGAAGCAGTGCAGGCAATCTCGAGAAGCCCTGAAGAATAAAGCTGCCCGTAACGTCCTCTGGTGCCTCCAGCTCCAAGCAGAACGGCGCACATGTTTGAAAAGGAGACCGTCCTCTGTTATCTTCGCATCCACTCTTCCAAATCCTTTCCAGACAAGCAATTAGTTCCCACTCAGTTGCAAGATGAATCAAAATCACAACCAAACTGAATAGGTTGATGGAGCAGCTGAACTGTACAACAGTTTTCTAGCAAAGAGCGACGTCAACGCGAGCAGTTCCCCTGAAGTCATCAGCCAAGTGCCACGCCGAGCTCCCGCTTCGCACCAGTAAAGCCTTCAAACAGCACCGCTGCAGGCAGCGCATTTCAGGCTTTCAGGCTTTTTTTTTTTTTAGCAAAACCAAACTTCACTGGTGACCGAACTTTCAACGCAAATGCTGCCAAAAATAAGCCACGTCATTTCGGAGGTAACAGTTAAAAGCTGCTCTGCTCCCTTTGTAAGCAGCTGCAACACGAGAAGGAGGAGGAGGAAGGTCCTGCCAGTAAAAAACAAACCCAAAACCAACTCAGCACCACCATTCTCGCTGCTTTTATTGCTGATGGGACACCAAACTTACACTACAGGTATGCCCTATGGTGAATTTGTGACTTCAGAGAGAGACTGGAAAGAAGGAACCTCCTAATGTACCTCCTAATGCACATCCCAAAGAGAGAACAAGCGAGCACAAGGGCACCCAGGGCTGTCATATCATCCTTCCACCACAGAAAACCAACCCTTTATGGGGTTTTACATCTGTAAAATAACAATTTGTGTTAGAATTAAGTCAGAAACCTCAACTATTTTCTTATCCTGTGTATACGCTGTGACACGATTTTTAATTATCTAATGAATTACTGGTTTATTTATTTTTTTTTCCAGGCAGACCCCTAACGTAATTTATTTAAAAGGACAACGAGATAACGAAGCAGCCGTTTCATTTATTCTTTCTCCCTGTAAAATTCCAGCCCCGATTTACTACACAATTCCCAGTCCCTGTCCTGAGAACAGGATATTCGGTGTCTTTGCAGCTTTCTGCGCAGATTAACAGGACAGTTGCAGTGCCTGACAAGCTTAAATAAACTCAAGGAGCTGCTGTTATTTTGGGAGGAAATGGGATGGCTCAAAAGGAATCACCAACCTCCACGGCTAGCGAACTGAAGCACGGGGATATTACAGGTTTACAGAGTCCCCTAATTTCGAAGTGCCTAGTTCGAACCAGGCCTAGGGCCTGATTGTTTCAGTGGCATTAGGGCATCTGCAATTCTCACTAGCCTCAGATGGAGCTTTAACTGCCTGCCAGTTCCACACATCAGGCCCTTGTTTCAAGGTGAATAATACCTGGAAAACGAAGCACAAACAATCAGCTGCCGCTGATGGATGGAAACAGAGAAATGCTGGGAGGCACTCGGTGTCAGCGCACAGCTCCCAGCTCACAGGCCACCACAACCGCAGGGCCATCCTCTTCTCACCAGACCCGCACCTCGTTCGTGACACACTTTGCTAATTTCCACAGTGAATAACAGAAGCATCCTACAGACAATAGCCTAATTAGCCGTCTGCTCCTTGCTCTGAATACTTGGCAATGGTGGTTACGCAGCAGCGGTCCTACTTAAAATAAAAAACAAAGCACAAGAGCTCAAAACAAATCACATGGAGATGTCTTTTGGCTTTCCTGAGAGCTGCTCTAACTGATTTTGGAGGCTAAGGGTGAACTGAAACGCTCAGCCTTCCTGGCCCACACAGATCCCAAAAAGCTGCACACGTTTCCAAGCATGCCGTCACCCCACACTACAGAAATTGAGGGGAATGCAGCCGGCTTCTGTTTGCTTGCATTTCCGAGGAAGCGGCAAGAACACAAACAGTGCCACACGCCTGATACGAGCCAGGCAGCGGAGTTACCTCCTTCCTGCTGATTTACCAGCCACGGCCATCCACTCCTGCGGGGAAAAGAAACCAACCCTGCGTGCTGTGAAAAAAAGAAGAGCCCTGATGGCACCTGGGGTTGTGTATGAGAGCTGGGGGGTTGGAGGGGGTGGAAAACGTTTGCTGAACGCCTTTACTTGGCGCCCAGGCCTGGCGTTCGCCGTTTTTGGAGCGCGGTGCGGGGTGACCCCCCCCCCCCCAGGGCCGCCCGCTCACCTCGGGCCGTGTCGGTGGGGTAGAGCTTCTGGGCCTTGCCGAGGAAGCGGAGGGCGCGGTCGCGGTCTCCGGCCTCCAGCGCCTCCCTGGCGATGCCGATGCACTTCTCCGCCTCGTCGCGGTTCCCCTCCATCGGCTCCTCCTCGGCTGCAGGGCGCGGGGCAGCGGCGGCGGCGGGGCCCCCCCCCAGTCCCGTCCCGTCCCCTCCTCCCGGTGCTGCCGCCTCACCCCGCGGCCCGGCCCGGCGCCTGCTTCCGGGCAGCGCCGCGCATGCGCCCGCCGCGGGGGAAGGGGCGGGCGGAGCCGGGGTCGGGGCCGCCCCCAGCGGGGTGGGGATGGGGCCGCGGTGCTCAGCGCTCAGCACCGGGGTTTTTTTTAGGGCTGCCTCGGTTTTGGGTTTCCTCCGGGGTTATGTGTTCAGATTCTGCAGGTGCTGCTGCAGGAGGTGTGGTTTTAGGGATGGCTTCATGGCTTTTTACAAAAAGTGGCAAAAAAGAGCAGGATTTCCCCTAAAAACTGGCTGACACCCCCTAATTACTGACATCCAACCCTTCAGCTTCACCCTTTTTCCCACTGATATTTCCTAAGCACACTTACTCCCCAAGGATGCTGTCTCCCACACATGCTTTGTACAAACCAACCCTCTTTCACTTACTGGACAGGACACGGCCGGTACTCATATAACATTTATTGAACATTTTTCCACTCTAGTGGATGAAAAGTCTGTACAAAACCAAAACATTTACTCCGCCGAATTCCATTTACCTCGCCGAACCAATCTAAAAACAGCCAGCTCACTCAAAAAAACCCACCGCAAATACAATAGCTTCTCTGAAGCCATGGTAACACTTAAATACGGTTAAGACTTCAATGCAGAAATTTGGTTTGTTAGAAAGCTCAGGCGAGCTTCAGCTTCTTAAAGTTACAAAAAGGCAAAATTGTGTTTCACAGATACAGTCCACTGGAACCACCAACACTGGACAAGAAGTACTTAGAGTCCTGAGATAACAAGGGATCCTCGCAGCCTTTAGACAGTTTTCTGTTGTCCTTTCTTCCCAATCAGAGATTTGTGGATATGCGGTATTACACCTACGGGAGAGCAACAGTTAAGATATTATTTCTTTTCAACTGTTTTGCTCGTTTTCACACTTCATGAACAGCCACCTCCACACCTTGTAGAGGCCTTGCCACAGGCAGGTTACGTACCACCACCAGCAATCGTTGCCTTAATGAGGGAGTCCAACTCCTCATCTCCTCTAATCGCGAGCTGCAGGTGGCGGGGAGTGATACGCTTCACCTTCAGGTCTTTGGATGCATTTCCTGCCAGCTCAAGAACCTTGAGACAAGAATCAAATTAACACAAATCAAGTGAGACCAACTGCATGGCCTGAACATGTCAGTGACAGCACAGGATGCATCTTTAAGGGCTCCTCCTTTCAAGGTGTGGCTTTAGTTCTCCCCAGGAACAAAATATTTTACAGCAGACACAAGGTGCCGCAGCTACACGTTTTATTAAGTCCTTCACACTCCCACCCCGGCTGTAAATCGCAGCTATTTGATCCACAGAAAATGCCAAGCCAGAAATTCCATGCATACTTGGCAACTCCCCGAGGAAGCACACAGCTAAAATTGGCGCAAAGCGAGTGAAGAGTTCACACCCCTGTCCAAATTTGCCAGAGACGGGAGGCTGTGGTCACTGTGCCATTTTGGACCTGAGCAGCGTGCGTGCACCCCTGGCAGGTGCTTTACCTCAGCTGTCAAGTACTCCAGGATGGCAGCGCTATACACAGCAGCTGTGGCTCCCACGCGCCCATGGCTGGTAGTCCTAGACTTCAGGTGCCTGTGGATGCGGCCTACAGGGAACTAGAAAAGTAACAAAAACATGAGCAGGCTGTGACCGCAGGGATAACAGAAGAAATATAAGAAATACAGTGCTCTGAAACAGATGCTGGGCAACGGAGCCCTAGTAAGAGACGTGTGACTGAAGGGATTTGAGTTGTAACATGAGACATGCATCATTGGACATAACACAATTTCGATGCTTTGCTTAGTGCCCGTAGCTAGATGCCCCGCTCTGTGCCAGCAGCAAGGCCGTGCTACCACACACCAGACCTACAAGACCAGCGGGTGCGGGCTCCTGACACCACCCCGTGCACCCTACAGACCGTTAAAACATCACAAGCGGGCAGACACGAGGCCCACCCCGCTTCTCCACGCCCTGCCCACCCCGCCCCGGCTCCTCACCTGCAGCCCAGCGCGCTGCGAGCGGGACACGGCTTTGGTCTTGGTCTTCCCGGAGTCCTTCCCGGCTTTGCCTCCAGCCTGACGACGACACCAGAGGCCTGAGGGCGGCCGCGGCGCTGCACCGCGCATGCGCCCCCCTCCTCCCCCCCCTCCCCTCCGCGTTACGCCTGCGCACTGCCCTCCACATCCAGCGGCCGCGGCCGGCCCCACAGCGCATGCGCGGCCGCCCCTCCCTCTCCCCGGTGTCGCCACTGCGCATGCGGCTCCCCCTCCCCCTCCCCACCCCCCCCCCCCTCGTTTGCCGCCTACCGGCAGGTAACGGCCCGCGCCGCCCGCCAACGGCCGCCTCCCCTCAGCCCCTCAGCCGCCGCCATGGGCCGGCGGCGCCGCCGCACGTACACCCAGCTCCCCGCCCCATCCCCACCATCACCTCCCCGTCCCCTCACCATGGCGGAGCAGCAGCGCGGGTGCTGTCGGAGGAAGAGAAGGAGAAAGAGGACGAGGAGCCCGGCCCGCAGCACCAACCGGCCCCGACCCGCCGCGATTCAAACTGCGCCCGCTCCCGCCTTCCCCCGGCCCTTTATAACCGCCCGGCCGCCCGCATCCGGGAACCCCGGCCCGGCCGCCGGCCAATCGCAGCGCTCGGGGGCGGGGAGATCCCCTAGCGACAGCCAATGGCGGCGCGGGGCGGGGCCGGCCGCGCTCTGCGGCGCTCTGCGGCGCTGCGGTTCAGGCCCCGCCCCCCGCTTAAAGGGACAGGCGCCCGCCATCGCCTGAGGGGTTGGGGGGGGGTTGGCGCTGCGGGTTTGTGTCACGCTGCTCGGAGCTGGCGGTGCTCTCTGTCAGCAGGAGTTGGTTTTGAGTTTGAAAATAAAAATAAATATGAAAATAAAAATGAAAATAAAAATAAAATCCAGGTTTTACAGAAGGTTGCGGGAGTTGGTCGAGGTCTCGTTCCTTTCCCTCAGAATCTCACAGAACCACGGAATTTTCTAGGTTGGAAACACCTCAGGCTCACCCAGTCCAACCTCTGACCTAACGCTAGCAGTCCCCGCTAAACCATATCCCTAAGCTCTACATCTAAACGTCTTTTAAAGACTTCCAGGGATGGTGACTCCACCACTTCCCTGGGCAGCCTGTTCCAATGCCTCACAACCCTTTCAGTGAAGAAGTTCTTCCTAACATCTAACCTAAACCTCCCCTGGCGCAACTTAAGCCCATTCCCCCTCGTCCTGTCACCAGGCACGTGGGAGAACAGGCCAACCCCCGCCTCGCTACAGCCTCCTGTGAGGTTCCTATTAGGCACTTAGGTACGAGAGAAGCCATGTTCCCGGTCACACGGCCCTCTGGCAACAGAGATGTGAGGAGAAAGCCGATTTTCTCCATTTTCTGTCCAGGAAAGTGCTACAAAGCAGATGAAAGAGTCCGTCTCCTACCAGCCGGAGATGATCCCCAACACAGGCCTCTCACGTGGCCGTGTGCTCTCAGCCCCCTGTGTCCCTTACAGCCTGAGGAAATCAGCAAAACACCCAAGGTTCTGCTTTGCTCTGGCCTTGCAGCAAGCACAGCCCCGTTCAGCACGCACCAAAGAGCAGGGCACGTAGCTACGAAGCTAATGCTGAGGTGTCTGTGTACTGAATGCAGTATATGTAGGGTTAGGTGTCATACACAATAAATGTTTGTTCGTTGCCTTTTGTATTATGAAAACAAGGGGTCCCGTCTGAGGAGCGGGAGTTGGGAAAGCTCCCTGCTGAAGTAAGGAGATGTATAATGCTTGCCAAACACTATGAAAATTCCTTTGCTTAATGTAACAAAAAAGAGAGCCCCCTCCCCTTCTCTCCTTCTGCATCTCAGTTGCCTCGTTTGTTCAAAGACCCTGCTGCAAAGCTCATGTAACCATCTCCTGATAAGCTGCTAAACTTATCAACATCCTGCCCTCCTGTCTCACGCTGGGCCAACATGACCAAATAAAACCAGAAGTTGAACCACAACGCCGAGGAAGACTACGGCCTTCATCTTCCCGACCACCAGAGGGACAGAGACGACCCCCTGGCAGCAGTGCGCGCAGTCTCAGAATATACCAGGACGTGCTGCGTAATCCTGGAATTACCAAAATATAAAAAGGGACCCTGGTGGGGATGAGGTGCGCGCCGTTGGCGGAGCCGAGACTCCCCGGCCGCCCAGCGCTGTTTTGCTTGCTGTTGGCTTACTCAATAAATTCCTTTCTATGGTTAATACAATGCTCTCTGAAAAATTAAGGGGGCAACTTATAAATAACACTCCAGTCAGTGGGAACTCCTTAAACATACTTCCACAACTTCACAGGTATGAGGGACAGTGGCTTAGCAAGTCCACCGGTTCCCTCAGGACCCGTGGATGTACGTTGAAGACATCATCGTGTGGGGCAACCCAGGAGAGGGTGCTTTTGAGAAAGGGGAGAAAATAATAAAAAATTGGATGGCTGCTTTTTTTCACGTTAAACAGAGTAAGGTGAAAGGATGTGCACTGGAAATGCATTTTTTTAGGAATAAATTGGCAATAAATTCTCGTTGTGCACCTGTGCGGGGGCTCTGTCTGCACTGGTTCCCAACCCCTCACCTCCCTCCTCTGCACCCCTTGTGCTGAGGCTGTCGGGGTGTATTTGGGGCCAGCACACGCCATATGAGGTCATATGGCGTCATCCCTCCTTTATGGTGTCACAACCAGGGCACAGTATATAAGGCCGCGCTCGCGCCCGCGGGGCCAGCAGTAGAGATTGCCTCTGCTGCTGTGCGGTGCTGGTGTTTGCTGAGGGCTCAGAGCCTGCTGTCCCTCTCAGGCCCAGGCCGTGCGATTGCTGGTAGCTTTTGCTGGCAGCGTTTGGTGACCGTTCACCAATTCGTCATTCCTTCAACGATGACCCGGGGTGGTGTTGGCCAGGGACCCATGGTGTCTGGTCACTCCTCATCCCGTCGGGGCCCAGCGCGACGCCCCAGCAGCCCTGTGCAGCAGAAGGAGCACGGGCAGGAGCTGGAGGAACTGCGGGCCCAGCTGGAGGCCGAGCGTCTCCAGACCCAGGAGCTGCAGCGCCGCTTTGCTGATGAAGCCCGTGAGATAAAGAAGCGGGCAGAGCAGGAGCGGCAGCTTCTGGCTGAGAAGCTCCGCTCCAAATGGGAGCAGGAGCGGGTGCGGGAGCTGCAGCAGCTCAAGGAGCAGAGCCAGAGGCAGCGGGCGGCGGAGATCCGTCAACTGCTGCGCGAGAAGGACGCCGAGCGGTGCCAGGCGCACGAGCTGCTCCAGCAGCAGCGGGACGACTCCATCCGCCAGGCACGGGAGCTGCAGCGGCAGCTGGCTGAGGAGGTGGTGAGGAGAGGCTGGAGAGGAAGCAGCGAGGTCCGCGGCAAGCTGCAGGAGGTCCACAGGCAGCTTAGCGGGCGGGCGGATAGCAAGCAGGCCACCCAGATCCTGAGCCTCCAAAATGAACTGCAAGCGCAGAGGAGACTCTTCCTGCAGTACATCCTGGAGCAGGGTAAGGGTGGGTCGCCTGCCTCCCACGAAGGGGACAAGGCCTGGCACCACCTGCAGACTCTCCTGGGCGTAGGAGCCACCGGGCCCTGCATTTCAAAGTGCCCCGGTGCATCTGGTGCTGCTGGTGGAGGAGGGCAGCAGACAACCCCCTCCAGCTTAAAAGACGCTCGCCTCCAGGGAGATGGGAAGAGCAGCGGGCGCTCTGTCGCAGACGTGGGTGTGCAGGTCTCAGCGCAAGAAGAGGCCTGTCCACCTGGCAGCGGAGACAGCCAGCTCCTGGAGCTGAAAGTTCAGCTGCAGCGTGCTGTGGAGGACCTGCGGAGGCAATGCAGTGCCCTTCAGCAGGAGACCCGCTGCCTGATGGAAGAAAGCTCTCTGGAAGTGACGGAGGAGGTGGAGTGGCTCCAGAAGAACACCTGTACGCTGGGCCTCCTTACCAAGCTTCTGCAAGAAAAAGCCAGGCAACTGAAAGAGGTTGCAAAGACAGAGCGGGTCGACCAGCAGCAGAAGGGGCAATTGGAAAGCGAGGCTGGGAAAAAACTTACGCCTCACATGAACCTGGATCAGGAACGCTCAAGACTGCGGAAAAGGTACGAGGACCTGAAAGTGCGTCTAGCAGAGATGACAAATGAAAATGCCAGACGCGCAGAAGAAACCTCTCAGCTCCGCGGGCAGAAGGATTGGATAGAGGAGGTCCAATCTGAAAACGCTGCTCTGAAGGCGAAACTCGTGCAAGTGACAGAGCAGCGAAATTCTGCCATTGGAGAGGTCAAACGTCTTCAAACACAACTGAAAGATCTGGGCTGTGAACTGAATGCCATGCGTCAACTGGCGGAAGAAAGGCAACGACAGGAGAAAGACCTCGAGGAAACAAAGCGACTGCTGCAGAACAAAGCAGAGGAAGTTGAGCATTTCCAGAGGGCTTGGGCAGAGCAAAGAAGGACACATGAGGAAGACATGCAAGTGGCTCAGGCGCAGCTGAGAGAATTAGAGAAGCAGTATCAGCAGCAAAATCAACGATGTGAGCTGCTCTCTCAGCAACTTGAGCAAGAAAAAAGAAAAAAATCCAACCGTATCACCTCAGAACTACTCCAGGTGACGTCTCCTCCCACAGCACAGGCCTCTGCAGAGCAGTGCCACGACCTCTGCAACCATGAAGACTGCTATGATGCTTCTGAGAAGGCAACCGAAGTGTTGGCATCCCACACAAGTACCTCAACGTCGGATGCCGCACACAACAGTCCTGGTTGCAGCCTTCTTTCAGACGAGGGCCCTGTGGGTGAGACCGGAGACTCAGGAGCAGAGCATGTGTCCTTCGAACTGCCGTCCCTGGAACAAGAATTGCCAAAACTTCGAAGATTTATAGCTCTCTATAGCTACAATCCTTTCGAGGGTCCTAACGAGCACCCCGAAGCAGAGCTTCCTCTGACTGCAGGAGAATACGTCTATGTAATTGGAGACATGGATGAGGACGGCTGGTTTGTGGGAGAGCTGCCGCATGGCAAACGGGGATTTATCCCCTCTAATTTTGTGCAAGAAGTTTCAGACGACGAGCCGGTGACAAACGTGCCTCCAGAGCTACGCGATCTCCTGCAGGATAGCGATGATGATGAGTTTCTGCAGCAGAAGTGGACGAAACAAAACAAAAATAAAGAGTCTTAACCAAAGAATCTGTGTCTCTTTGGTCTCCCCCCTTCTCCCTCCCCTTCCACAGCTTTTACTGCTGAGTGTGACGTCTCCGTATGGACTCTCCCTTTGGTCTTTTGGGGTCAGCTGTCCCAGCAATGCCCCCTCCCCACCTCTTGCCCACGGCCAGCCGACTGGATTTGGGGCTTGGGGGGTGGCAGAGGGAGGGTGCTGCGGGAGTCCTGGTGCTGTGCTCAGCAGTAGACAAAACACGTGGGTGCAGTATCAAGTCAGTTCTAGCTACGAGTACAGAGCACAGTGCTGTAGGGGCTGCTGTGGGGAAGGTTGAGTCCATCCCAGGCAGACCCAGCACACCAAACCCACCATGGTGGGGATGGGATGACCAGGCAGGGTCTAGAGGGCTGGTTGGATCCCAACCAAAACAGTCGCCGGGGGGCTGGGAATGATGGGGAAGGTGCTGGATGCCACAAAAAATGTTTGTTCGTTGTCTTTAGTAGTATAAAAACAAGGAGTCCCGTTGGAGGAGTGGGAGTTGGGAAAGCTCCCTGCTGAAGTAAGGAGCTGTATAATGCTTGGCTAGACACTATGAAAATTCCTTTGCTTCATGTAACAAAAAAGAGAGGAGAGCCCCCTCCCCTTCTCTCCTTCTGCATCTCAGTTGCCTCTTTTGTTCAAAGACCCTGCTGCAAAGCTCATGTAACCATCTCCTGATAAGTTGCTAAATTAATCAACATCCTGCCCTCCTGTCTCACGCTGGGCCAACATGACCAAATAAAACCAGAAGTTGAACCACAACGCCGAGGAAGACTACGGCCTTCATCTTCCCGACCACCAGAGGATCAGAGACGACCCCCTGGCAGCAGTGCGTGCAGTTGCAGAATATACCACCTAGCTGTGGCACACCAGGGCACAAGGGAAGCGTTTCTTTATCCTGTTGTGTAGCGTGTCCAGCGCAGTAAAGGACAGGAGCCCGTAAGGCACGTTTAGGCAACTTGGATGGACTCATCCTGTAAAGCAGGGACCCCTTCCCACCCTTCCCTGACCATCAGGCCGTGAATGTGGTGTTGTCTGGATACATCACAAGTCTATGACCTTGTTAACAGAGTTAATTGCCATTTAAAATGGACTAAGAAGCAGTACAGGTGCCCACAGCTGCACCTGAGGTCTCCCTCAGGTCTCCCTGCTGGCTGCCGTGCCTGGGTTCAGGAGGATCACCTGCTCTGTGGTGCTGTGTGTGGTGATGAATGGGGACAATTGCTGGGTTTAACAGATACGTTTGATAATCTGGTATCTGGAAACAGCTTCACACGTCTCCGTAATAGATCTGCAGGCAACGTGTGCATGCTGATTATCGGAGAGACTCGAGCTCCCCTTATAGCTACGGTCCTGCTTCTTGTACACCCTTCTGTCTGCTATTAATTGTGCCAGAATGGCTGGTCTGAATAGATTTTTATCTCCTTCTTGTTTAGCCAGCTGTGAAGGGAGGTTGTGGAGGCAAAATGAAACCAGAGCCTGTCAGGGACCATGCCAGCTACACGTCCTTGCCCACCTCCTGCCCATTGCCCTGCAAGGAAGGCCTTCCTGCTGCACACCTCGGTCCCCCTTGCTACCTCCATCTGCAGGGTAACTGAGGTGAGGAGCATTCACACTGTTTGGTGTTGTGCTCTAAAGCCATGTGTGAGCACGCACTCAACCACCTTCAAGCTGGCGAACAGGGAGGGGGAATCCCATCTGCCCCATGTTGCCGGTGCCTAGGGGAGGCTTTGATTAAATAGGCTCGTGCCAGTTGTATCAGTTGGGTTATACCCGTTTCTTTTCCTAACAAAGTGAATCGGAAAAACTCCTTGAGGCTAATCAGACAGGGACACTCCGAGGCAGCGCCTGGACTCTCTGTCTGAGGTGGCAAGGTCGATGTGTTTGCTTTGAACTGGCAATGTGCTAGGGGCACGGCTTATTTCATATCCTTCATGTACCATTCTTTCAACAATTGTATGTTTCTTCATTCAGGACAAAGCGTAGCAAACCTTAGGAAAACAAATGAGAAGGGACAAACACAATATTCACATACGGGTTTCGGCGCAATCCATTATTATTCTTTCCTTTCTTGTCTCCCTGGGACTCAGTCTAGGCACCAGGTCTCCCGAACACTGATGTTGTCCTATTAATTCCTTCCAGTCACAGCCACCTTATTCTCCTTCCAGCACTCGGCATCCACCTTTCAACTGAAATGGGGCATTTAAGTGCTTCCAGCCCTAACCACACCGACACAGCAAGGAGGAAAAGAGAAACCACATGATTAGCAAAACCCTTCAAGTGAAAAAGAAACGCGGGGAAAATTGTGTTTTCCTGAACGTGGCTGGCTCCAGGTTTTCAATCAAAATGCTCATTTGTGCGAGATGGAAGTCGTTCTTCAAAACTTGTTTGCTGTAGATGAAAGGGGAAATAGAAACGCCAGCTGCCCCTTGTCCTTTCCTTGCCAGAGCCATGGCAGAGAGAAGTGATCCAACTCCTCTGTGCTGGTAGGAGGCAGCTACTACAGCCAGCACTGGCTGCTGCATCGACAACCCAATTTACTTTTTCCTTGTGCTGAAGGCTGATTTTTGCAGAGAAGCAGCTCAAGCTCACTGCAGGCATGAGAACCACAACCACATCTGGCTTATAGCACAAGCATGCCCCTCACTGGTAACGTGCCATGAATTAATGTGCAAGTAATAACACCTTCCCATGTGTCACTGCAGTCACCTGCAATGAAGAACTGCAAGCACCAGGACCTGACTGTGCAGCGAAAAGTATAATTTCATTGAGCTAGGTCAGGTGTCAGGGTGAATCTACTGCAGATATTCCTTTATGAGCAATGGTAACAGTAACTCAGGAGCTTACTTTTGCCAAAATTTGGGATCTGCAGCTACAGATTGGTTCATTCCCAAGCAGAATGACTCCATGAGGTTGTTGTTGTTGTTTTGTTTTGTTTTGTTTTTTGTCTTTAACTTTAAATTCCAGTAATTGTAGCTTTAAAAAAAGGGTAAATGAGCATAAGGACACTGCAGCCTAGGTCCTTCTCCTCTGGGTTTGCTTTAGAAGCAGCTGACCCTACAATATGACTGTCCATGTCCCATTCGCTTCATATACCCTGAAAATGCTTTGCATTTTGATCAAGAGGATGAGGAGCATGAAGACGGGCCTCAGACTGTAGTGTGGCCGTGACCAAGCAAATGAGGTCGGCCCCACGATGGCAGCACAACACCAGAAATGAGAACTTTACCTCAATGCAGATGGATGAAGGGTTTCCTCTTCGGTAGGGGTTTTAGGCTGAGTCATCACTGCCTTCAAAACCACAGCATGGCACTCCCCTTGCTGTAAAACTGGAAAGAAAAGAAAAAAAAACTTCTAATTTTTTTACTCTTAGGCAACCAGGCAAGGTCAGCCCTTTGCATGGGATGGGTGTCATCTACTTTGCCACTCTGAAGGTCCTTGGCTAGGGCTCCAGAGCAGAAAAGGTAAGAGGCAGGAGGCAGTACCTGGTGTTAAAAGCAGCCGTGTGCTGAGCTGTGAAGGCAAAACATGATTTACCGTCTGAAATTCACTAGGTGGAGTCACTGCAGATGAATAAAGGCACGACTACACAGCTAGAAAATGCCCGCCTTTAGCATGTAAACCCTTTTCCAGCTTAAAAAAATAAGAATAATCCCATCCCATTGAACTTTGGGGGAGAGCAGGGGTTATTAATTATATATTTTACATATATTATATAAATGTAAATAATTCCCTGGTTATACCTCACTGCACCCTTTCTGATTTTCTCACCTGGGGGTGGGCCCACATCTTATTTTGCTCACTGAAAGCCCGACAGGACCCTGTGGAGCCCAAACAACTGAGCTAACAAACTGCTCAACATCTGTGGCTCTGAGTAGCATCCTCGCCAAGCACTTGCCTTCCTGTGGGAAAAGCAGGAAAAGCAAACGTTTTACTTTTAATTTCTTCCTCAACTTTGTCAGATTTAGCTGTTTACCCACCCTGGCACAGTCTGAAGGCGGAGGAGCATCCAGCACGGGGTTGAATGGTAGCAGTTTCAAAGGATGCTGGCGGAGGATGGTTGCCTTTTCCATGATCCCTCTTATCTCAGCCTAGCAGCTGGGCTGCGACCACCATAAATCAGGAGCAAAGCTGGGAGAAGGCGACCATGGGGACCTGCAGCTCTCAGAACCTCAGCAGCGGGGAGCCATGGGGGACACCGAGCCCCCGGCACGGCGGCGATGGGTGGGAAGGGGCAGCGCTGGCTCCCATGAGGAAAATCCTTCCCCACGAGGTGAGGAGCCCCCCAGCGTGGCGTGGAGCACCTGGGAGGTAAGCGAGGGGCTCGGGGAGGCAGCGCTGAGTCTGGCAGCATCAGCACAGCCTCTGCAAAGCCCCCGGGGCTTTGTGCTCACGGGCATGGGGAGCACGATGAAGGGCTTGCAGAAGATTTTGCAACACGGGCAGAGCTTGGGGGGCTTTTAGAGTGAGACAACGGAGAAGAAAAGCACCGCCACCACCTAGCAATAAATAATACACAAAGAAAAAAACTAGATTTGTCCTGGTCATGCAGGTGGGGGCCAGGACAAGGGCTTGCTTCGGTTCCTGGCTTGGATGTTGAGGTGGGATCCCGAAGTTCAGCCTTCCTGTGACTTGCAGCATTGTAACTCACGGATGAGGTCTGAGCAGCGACCAGCATCGTTGTGGTGCCTTTTGGTGCAGGCTTGCCCCCAAAAATTCAAGGAGCTCTTGCCTCTGATGTTAGTTTCAATGATCAGTGTCTTGTGCCCAGCTTATGAATTTTTATTTTTTACTTCTTTACTTCAAGAGGGTTGCTGGAAAACGAACTGATCTTGACTTGGGACCCACCTGGAGCCAGCAGAGCCTTTCCTGCTGGCTTCAATGGGTGCTGGAAGCGGCTCTGCATCAAAGGTTGCTTTGATTTTCTGCGGGTCCATGAAGCTTTCCGCCCATTCCTCTTCGGGGAACAGCTTTGGGAGGCTTCACAGCTGGGGTGAAGCGTTCGCTGCAGCTGGTCGTCAGCTCCTTTCTCTCCTCGCACCTTCTCTTTTGCAGCTGGTGGCTGTGGCTGCGGCCGCCCTGCTGCTGCTGTACATGGCGCTGTGCTACCAGGGCTTCCATTTCCACGTGGCTCAGGCGTACGCTCGCCTGGGGTACCCCCACGCCCAGCACATCGTGGGGCAGAGGTATCTGCAAGGTAAATCTTCCCTGCCAGAGGACGTTTGTGCACAGGGAACACAAACGTGGCTCTGCACCCCGGCCTTTGGGCACCCTATTTTACGTCCTTGCCCCGACTCTGCTGCTTTGTTTCCCTCTCAGGAGCTGGAGTGGCGAAAAGCGAGGACCTGGCCATGCACTGGTTCAGGTGAGGTGCAAAAAAAAAACAAACAACTCCTGACACGGTGCCTGGCTCTTTTCTGGGAAAGCCTGTCGGGGTGTGGGAGGAGGAAAAAGAACTGGTGATATTTTTCTGGGGAGAGATGTGCTGCACCACGGTGCGTGCCCAGCCCTCCCTGAGTCTCGCCTGGGGTCAAGACACTTCACTCTGCCTTCCCCGTCCTCTTATTTTAAGCCAGGGGGAGGCCAAAAAAATATCTTGAGATCGAGACCTCAGGTGCACGGGGGAAATAGTTGAATTAAGTTTTTGTTTTGTATTTTCCTTTATGCCTTCCTTGCCCCCTCTCCTCCCTTCAGGCAGGCAGCAGGACAGGGCCACCCTCACTCCTCCTTCAACCTGGCGCTGGGAGCTCTCCGAAACATGACGGCGGCGCTGGAGGAAGGGTAACCCCAGCTGCTCCTGTCCCTTTCCACTGCAGAGGAGGGCCCCATTCCTCCCGAGACAGGCAGACTCCATTTTTCAGTTTTATAAGGTGTATGTAAGACCTCCAAATCATTTCTGCTTCAGTTTAATTAGGCTGGAAAAATCACCAAACCCCAAACACGCATGCCCAGACCACAGGGAAAAGCAAAGAGAAAACCAGATTGTTTTCTGAATATTAGAGTTGGCATCACAGATTCTTTCAGATCGAGTAGTCGTGGTCCTCTAATAAAAATCTGGGTAAATAAAAGTCAGATAGGAACCAACCAGACCTTTTTCTAGATTTTTTTTTTTTTTTAACGAAGATTTCATGTCCTTCAGGGAAGTGGAGAAACTCCTCAGTGTGGCTGCAGCCCACGGGCTCCAAGAAGCTCAGGAGCTTTTGGAGAACATCCTCAAGAGCCGAAACCTGCCCTGAATGCCTGCACAAATGTTCTTCCAGCTTTGCCTTCTTCTGCACCTTTACCAATAATTAATTGCCAGCTGGTAATCACATCTTGCACCAACTCGTCTGCTCTGTTAAGCTGGATCCAGACGCTGACCTGAGCGTGTAGGTGCAGATGTGCCGTGTGTATTTCGTGTGCTGCAAAGAATGATCACAGCTTATCTTTGCCATCATAAATCAGCAGGACACACGCGCGTGGTGTCATTTGTAATAGAAATAACTGTGGCTTCATAGCAAATATAAATAATGCCCTCACTGCGTAGCTGCCTTTCCTTAACAAGCTCACCATCACTGCACCAGTTTGGGGGGAACGTAATTAAACTGAATTTTTGGGAAATAAGAGCCAACGTGCACACATACCAACAGAGACAAGTAACTGCTGATTGACTAATGCTGGTAGAAGGCTGTGGCAACCTGATGCAGCACCAATGCTTCCCCTGGTCCACAGGCTCCACGCGAGGCACAGAAGTAGCACTTGCACTGTTATCCCAGCACAGCCTCCCCAGAGAGGCACGTTTCTCCCACCCAGCTTGTTTTCCCACACGCCTTCCCCCAGGTTTTCTGTCAGCACAACCACAAGAAGCACAGTGCTGAGGGAGGAGGATGCCTTGCTGCTGCTACCCGCCCAGCCACAGGCTCCTCAACTCATCCTCATTTGCTGAGGCATGCGACGCCTCGCGCCCCGCAGCTCAGCTCTGCTGCTTTGGCTGTAGAAAATAAGCCAGGAGCTTCCTGGGGTTTTCCCAGCATCAGCAGCTGCTTTGGGAGTGTTTCCCAACATAGGAAAACAAAAAAAAAGGAAAAAAGGGAAAGAGGCAGGCTGCCTTGCCTTTTGGAGCCACTCCCACAGGCCCCCAGCCCTGCCGTGCTGTTTCGGGGCCATGCCCTGTGCCTGCAGCCCTCTCCTCCTTGATGCTGTCGGTACGGAGGCAATTAGGAGGATTTTCTTTCCCAAAACGCAGCTCTAATTATAATCCAATTCAGCTTATTTGAAGTACATTTGGGTAGTGTCTCCATTATGCAAATATCAATTTATTATCCTCACATTATGTTTTGACTACAGTTGTGTTGCTAATTAGAGGCAATTTGGCTGCTTTAAAAAAAAAAAAATCCTTTCCTCTCCATGCACTTTTACTTGCAAACCACACAGCATAGATGTTGAGCACAGCATCGGTGATGAAGACCTGTGGTTAGCAGCTCCATTTTAATCACTCTAATTGACTTTCAGTACGTTAGAAGCCACTTAAAGCCCAGGTTTTGCTGATTTACTTGGCTTTGGGGCTGGAGGCTGGAAAGAGCGAAGGGCAATTTATCCCCGTTGCAAGCACAGTGTTGCTCTGTGTGACGCTTCGGATGGGTTTGGTTCCTCTGTAACACTGAGGGCGGGAGGCAACAACGATGCTTCTGGTCTGGGAAAGATGACAGCAGCATTTTTGGATGAGGTGGCACTCAGAGAGCTGAGAATAAAGCTGATCTCGGGGCTGCGGAGCGGCCTTAAAAAAAAAAAAAAAAAAACACAACACTGATAGGGTTATTCCTTCCACTGCCTTTGACAAGGACCATAATTCCTGTTGCCATACCACCCACTTTATGAATGTATTTTCCCCTTTAATGGTTGCTCACTTGAATGGACGATGTCTTGCTAGGGAGCAAGCAAGACAAGTGCTATTTTCCTTCTGCTGACTGACTGACTTTCCTGCTGGACACGTTACACGTTTCTGCTGTCATGGCTCAGGGCACAGGGGATTCCCACACGTTACGTGGGCAACACGAAGATTTCTGCACCCCAAAGCATTCCAGGACCTTGGAAAGCCCAAAACAACCGAACCCAGGGGTACCCAAAGAGGCTCCTGCAGCTTCAGCTCGGAGGCGCGTGCTTCTGCGGCAGGCAAACATTAGGGGTCCCCAGCGGACTTTCAAAAGCTTTGTAGGAAAAAGAAAAAAAGAAAAAAAGAAGAAAAAAGAAACAAATAAAAAGAAACTCTCAAGCTTCCCTGAATTTCCTTGCAACATAAATCTCACACCCACCCACCCGCCAGGCAGGCTCTGTTGATACCAGAGGCAAGAAGCAGCAGGGACGCAGTGACACAGAGCCCAGCAGAAGCCACCGTGCCTTGCCAAGGGCACAGGGCAGGGCTGGGGACCACGAGAGGTGCGAGGCGATGGGAGCTGGCACCGGGGCTTTCCTCCTGCTGTAATTTTCCCCCAGGACCTCCAGCAGGTGCTGGGAAGGGCTGGGATGCTGCGGGGTTGGGCTGGCAGGAGATGCAAAGCCAAGCTGGTCTGCGCAGGGCATCCCACGAGGATCCTACAGGATCAGCATCTTATGGAGGGCACGGAGCCTGCAAAAACCCTTCAAAAAAAAAAAAAAAAAGCCTTAGAAACAGCTTCACACCGCTGGGTATCGTGCCAGGGTGATTCAGGTCATGTGGGGAGTTAATTTTACCTACAGCACAGTGTCAGGAAAACCCTTTTGCCACATATCCCACTGCTGCATATCAATGATTTGAATTATTGAGCCCCCTAGGGAGGGGAGACAAGGTGGATTTGGCTTTTTGAGGCTGAAATGAACGCTGCTTGATGCAGGTATCCAACATAACCATCACAGCACCCTAAAGGGCTGCCACCTCCACGTGCTGCGCCTGACAGCTCTATACTCAGCTCGCAGATTATCTCGTGTGATAAGCCACGTCCCTTCCCCAGTGGATTAAAAAGGGGAAAAAGAATACGATGTTGTACCTGTAGTATTTAAGAAATGCTTAACGTGAGACAGACACAAGGTGAGCGCCATGTTTGTGCTTTGTGCATGTTCTGCATAGAGCTACTTATTTCAGCTTGGTCTTCAGGGTTTTCAGGGAAAACCCCAGTGCTTTTGGGATGGTCTGGGTCCAGACTCTCTCTGGGAGATTTCTGTGGTTTGCTTTGGGCATAGGGACAGGGAAAATGGGTGACCACAGCTGGAAGCCTTAGGAACAGGCACAGCTAAAAAGCCACGTGGTGATCAGCAGCACAGCAGTTCATACTGCCAGCACAGCTTGGGGATAAATTCGGTTTGGGGTCATTTGGATCTCACCTCCAACATTCAGGGAGCGAGGCTGTGGCTCTGGAGACAGCGCTGACACCTAGACCCGTAGAATCAGGTTGGAAAAGACCCTTAAGATCCCCCAGTCCACCACTAAACCACGTCCATAAGTGCCACATCCACACATCCCATAAACAAATCCAGGGACGATGCCAGCAGCTACTCAGCCAACGTGTGCATGCAGACCCAGGGCAGCAGCTGGCATCTCCCTGAAGGAGTCAGGGCAACGCACAAACCCAAGGGAAGACCTCCACAAGCCTCAGGGGCGTGACAAAAATCAAGCTGGTGGCAGCAGGACTAAGACAAAAATCAGACGTGGAGGACCGGGGGTGAATTGCAGCCCTAGCAGTGACTTCCCAAGGGTGACAGCAGGGTCTCCAGCACTGAGGTTTTCTTCCAGATGACCTCTGGTTGTGTGAGTGCTGTAATGGCCCACTCAGTATGAAAGACATCCCCTAAGTTTTCGGCTGTTTCCTTCAGCGCAGATTTTCCACACTTCAGTTAATCAGAGCTTACTACATGAAACAACATCATGTCCCTTTAGTGGCTTCTAATTACTTTGAAATTTCCCCCAATTATCCAAAACCATAATCAGGAAAATATTTAATGCATATACAAGTCATTACCCGAACGCATCTAATCCTGCTCCTTTCCCTCTACTGCAATCTGGCTGAAGCCCCACGGTTTTCACTGGCCAGCAGAGCACCAAGGAGATGCAACGTGTGCAGTACGAAGGAAACATGGGAAAGGTTTAATGGAAAGCTTCCAACGTGGGGAATGTTTTACAGGTCCATCCACATGGGATTCTGTTATGAAGGTTAGTGGTAGATTTGGGGGAAGCTAGAGCAGTATCTCATGGAGTATGACTGAAATTTCTTTGGTCATACTGAAGAAATACAGAGAGAGACGGCTCCCGGTGCGAGGACGTGTTGTCAGTGATTCAGGAAAGATGAATGCTGCCTGTAACACCTCACTGCACCAGGGGCTGGCGGCGTGGGAGAACATCAGCACAGCATTATTGCCTCCCGGACACACACACACTCAACCTCTGCTGAGGGTTGAGCCTCCCAATAAAGTAATCCCGTGGCAAAAAGTAACCCGTCACTGCCGACAAGAGGCCATCCGTCCTCCCTCATCGCCTAGGGCTGAGGAGATCCTGCTTTAAAGCAATGAGTCTCCTCTGCTGAGCTAAGACAATGTTTTAGCTCAGGGGTCTTATGGATAACAAGTCCCGTTTTTCCAGGCTTTGGCAATTTTGTCTTCCTCTGCCTAGGGGTTATTGAGCAAAACCATCCACACGCAGCGCGCACAGCTCATCCTGGGGAGCATCGCAGCTGAGCCATCCTTGGCTGCTTGCCAGCCACAATGAAGAGATATTTAATTTATTTTAAAGGCAGAGACAAACACGGAGATCCAGAATGGCTGTGACTGGTGCCCAGGCACTCACATCTAGCTGCTGACCCACCTTCCAGCGCTGCCTTTCCAGCCCCATTGACACCACAACCATAGACGTGACTTACCAACACATTGCTTTTAAGTGCTGTAGAGCCAACGTTGCATCTTAGTTAATGGTGTAAAGATGGGAACAGCCACATTTCTCATACTTCTCAAGTTTCTTTTAATCCTTTCGAAAGAGCACTGTGAGATGGAGAACATAATGGGTTGAGACCCTATGAAAAATCCAGGCACAGGAAAACAGAAACTCAGGGAAAAAGTGATTAAACTACCACTTTTGTCCACAGCTTTACTATGTTTGCCTTTTGATACGGGGTTAACGAGAGGCATTAACATACACATACACCATCCAAGTCTCCTCCAAAAATAGGTAGAGACATAAACAGTTGCAACTTCATTGCTTGTATTTAAAAGATAATCTTCACCTATTGCCTGAAGCAGTCAGTCGGTGACTCTTGTTGAAGTGAGGAGCATGCAATGAAATAATCAGGCTGCCAATCTGCAAGCATATATATATATATAAAAAAATATATATAGAATATATATATATTTATTTTTTTTTTTTTTTGCACTGCATGGAGTTTAACTGAGAAGTTGATTGCCATGAGATCTTCTGAAGACCCAAGATGGGTCCAGAACTCAGTTCTTATTTAGCAAAAGGTTACTGCCTGGGTGCTACTGAAAACCAATCTTGGTGTTCAAAAGAAACACCAGGTGGAGGCGGCTGTCCCACTGTTGGGTTATCTGCTGCTCCCTGTAAAGCAGCCATTTAATTGAGTGGCAGCAAGAAGTCAGCTCAACAGGATTAGAGCAAATGCTGCCAGAGCTTAATGCTGACCAGATCCCTTTCACTGCCAATTTTCTTCTGAAATGAATAGCTGGCCATCAAGGTCTCCACCGTGGCTGGCTCTCACCCGGCTCTCCTCTATTTGTGTCTCACATCTGCACAGTTGTCTGCCTAAAAATAGCTAAACTGGATGATTTCTCCCTCTCCCATTTAACTCACCCACACAGCGCTGGTTTATGCTCTTTTTTTCCCCCAAACGCCCGCATGCTGGTGTCCAGGTTATCACCAATGAGATCTTTGTGAAAGACTTCCAAGCAACATGTCAGCGGTTTTGCCCAAGCTCTTATAAATACCCGCTTAAGATAAGTGGGATTTTATCACAAGAAAAAAAAATCCAGCACGTTCTCCCCCGAAGCCCCAATTCAGCAAAGGACTTGAGTTCCTGCCTGAATTACTTCGTATTAAATTACTTTATAAAGCAGGACAAGTGACTGACTTGCGATCTTTGGTCTGCAGAGCACCTCCAGCTGTGCTCAGGTGGGATGCCCACAGCCTGGTCACAAAACAGCAGCCACAGCCATCATACAGCTCACATCTTAGAGGGGAAAAAAAAAAAAAAGCACACACATTTCCCTTCTTATGAGGTGTGGGGAGCCCAGCAGAGAGAAGCTTCCTGAAACTATTTCCAAGACATGCATGCATCCCTCTTTCTACATCACAGCTCCATCACCTAGGTGCTCCATGGCTCTGGTGATGGGTGGGGTTGTTCTTTTATTGCAAAGAAGGTGCCCAGTGAGTTTCTGGAGCGGAGGTTTCCATTACACAGGAAGCCCTTGTGGTCAGCAGTACAACTGTTATTTTTCAACAGTTTTGTCCTGAGCTCTGGAAAACCTTCTTCTTCCACGTTTGTGATCCTCTGAAGGAAGGGCAGGGTTAAAATAAAGAAAAGATGAAGCCTATCAACGTGGGATCCCATGTCACAGCACTTGGTGGGAGCAGCAGGGAGGTGGGACTGGTTTGTCCCCGCTTTGTGTGAGCATTGCTTTTCCTTGGCCAGCTCTACCACGAAGCTCATGGCCTCACAGGATTTCTGCCTCATTTTTATTCACAGGGTGGATTTACAGGGATGGAAAACTGAACTTATCCAGGGAACCACGAAAGCCTGTTTCTTTCAGGTGTTTGCCTTTTGGGGCAAGTAATCAGCTCACATGCAACATCTGCTGGAGGCATTTGCATCCAGGGCTTCCACACCTCCATTCTCATCCACGAGGGCTCCTGTTTGAAAGACTTTGCTGATACAACGCTTCATTGCCTGGATCTCCTGACCACCTCTTTCAGCCTGGTTCCTCTCCCCTGACTCCACTAACCAGCTTGCTCCACAAGGCAGTGGCATGGCAGGAGGCAGTTGTGTGAAGTCCAAGCAGCGTGACGCCCCGGCCTCCTGAGCTACTCCACCAGCAGGCTGCAGGGCAGGTCCTCCTGCACACAGAAGCTCTTAAGGATACATACTTAGCTTCAGAGCCATAGGTAGAGGATGCAAGCAGTGGATGTGGAGCTCCAGGAGGGTTTTTATTTGTTCTGTTCGCTGGAGGAGAACAGATGGGTTGGAGGGAGCTCTGGTCTTACCTTAGCAACACGCTATTTCTGTCGTGTGAGTGAATCCCTTCCATTTCCGTGAGGTCATTTTCTTTCTGAGGTCTCATGGGCAAAGATGATCACATCCTACCCTCTCCAGAGGATGAGGAAATGAATTCAAGGCTGAGAAAACAGATGGATGGCCTGATTATTGCAGTAGCCAGCTCCAGCAGCAGGATTTGCTCTTCGTATTGCGAAGCGAGGCTGGGCGCTTCACGCTGGTTTCTGCTCTCCAGCACTAGGCACGTCAGCGTACTTCAAGCTGAAGTAGGCTCTTGTAAGCTCAGCATCACTCTGATTGCTGTAGCCTCTAATCTTGAATAATTATCAGTCACAAGCGCTCCTCTGGGCTTAGCGTGAGGACGGCTGGAGCCACCGTACTGCACAAGGCTCCTGCTGAAGGAGAGGGGGTGGTGGGTAAAAGGGAGGTCCCTGGGCTCCATCCAGTCTGTGTGACACCATGTGGGCCTGGTGCAGCTGCCTTGGGGCGTCCTGCCTCCGAGTAGGAGAATTTGCTGTGGGTCACCTACTGCGGTGGCTCCAAGAAGGAGCAGGCCGCCCAAAATGGTGGGCTCTTTGGGGTGAGGTGGCACAGGCACTGCCAGGTGAGTTTGCTCAAGAGCAAAGGGAGTTACACTCGCTTGAGATCCAGCTTTTCCTTCATGAAAGCAGCCCAGCCGGCCCTCCTGTTTTGAGGCTGTGGTGCTGAGGCACATTTCTGCCCTCATCTGCAGCACATCTCGTCTCCACTGCTCACCAAGCGGTTCACGAAGGGAGGAGTTGAGATCCCCACTGGCTGGGACTACAATGCGCGGCCTTCATGGCGAGGAGCATTTCACAGCAGGCTCAGTACAACGAAAGACAAAAATAGGATCCTTATCCTTGACACAGACAAGCCCCTTTCATTCTATAAAATTGTCTGTTTAGGGGTAGTGCTACGACAGCAAGCGATTGCTGTCATGGATCTAGAAAGACAAAAGGGCAGCAGAGGAGGTCAGCCTCCCACGGTGGTGCTGGAAACTGACCTCCACAAGCACTGCCAGACTAGAAGGCGATGACGGACATTAAAACCATCACAGGTACAAAACCCAAGGCAGGTTACAACAGCCAGATCCCAGCAAGACAGACTTGGGTGCTAGGGAGGTGCTGCAAACCCGAGGGTTGCATTGTACACACCCTCCATCCTTTACAAACAAGAAGTGAAATAAAAATAAATATAAATTTAAAAAAATAAAAGACAAACAGGATAGGTGCAAGAGGTCAAAAAACTTACATTGACACGTTAATGCAGTTGTGACATCTGGTACTGAAGCAGTTTTCATAAAGATCTGACCATCAACATGAGGGGACCCCTTTAGTTCTCATGCAGAAGAAGGGCACCTGCCTCAGCCGCTCCCAAAGCAGCACGTTTCCTTTGGGTCTGGTCCCAAAAGAAGTAAGAGAAGAACAGCGTTTGTTATTCTGTATTTTTTCTACCTTCAAGAGAAAGGCAACCACAGACCCATGCTGTTCCCTGGTGGGGCTCAGGGACACCAGGTGCCTGGGATGGGCTCACAGCACGGTGGGATTTCAGGCAGAGAAGTCACTGGTGTTTGGGGGTGAATGGGACATTTTCCTGTAGCTTGAATCACAGCTAAGCTGCAATTTCTTCCCAGAAGCTCAGCCTGGCCTCACTGAGTGGCATCAGGGAATTAATTAAAGCAGGAAATTAATTGCAAAGATGACGGAAGGAGCAGGAAGACCCCCTGCTTGGCCCCCTGCCTGAAGACGCATCGGGCCGAGGATGGTTTCCCAGCCAGCAGCAGCAGCCCCTGCCACACCACGCACCTCTGAAGTGTGCTGTGCTGAGCCGCACTTCAGCTGATTAAACTAATTATCACTGCTGGCTTAATGAAGTCATTTGCCACTCAACTACATTATAGCCACTGTGAAGTATTCCTCTTCTCTCAGTGTCCACCCGAGGAAGCCATGGTGTTGGTGAGGAGGTCTTTGTGCTCTTCTGGGTTACTAAAAGGAAAGCACATCGCTCCCTTTACACAGACAAACCTTCCAGAGCAGTTAAGAGTGGGTTAATCCTGCCTAGAAAAAGCGTATGGTTTCATCTTACCTGCTGGAGGGAAAAAACACCCAAAACTTTGCAGAAGCACTGCTGCAATACAGGGAAATAGAAACAGTCGCTTTCTGCTCTGGTGGAAGGAAGCTATTTTAACAGAGAAAAAATAAACACACAAAACCCATGAAGATAAAGCACACAGCAAGCATCACCACCACCCTGCAGCCATGGCTCCTTATACCCTGCCACCCTCGTTGCCCACCTGTGCAGGTCCTCCACACCCTCTCCCATCACCACTCCCAAACCTTTCCCTGCCACTGCCAGCTCTGGGAGGGATTTAGGGCATCAGGGATTTAGGGGGGAGTTAAAGCTCTTCTGCTCTCACCATGAAGCAAGGGCCTGGTGAGGAGGAGGAGGAGTGGGAAAAGGAGGATGAAGAGATGGAGGAAGAAGAAGGAGAAAGGGGGGCCTTAGTTCATTCAAACCTCCCATTCACCTCACATCGTTTGGGGTGCTGGAGCAGCTCCAGAGGAATACAAAGGATTAGTTCCTGGCTCATTAACCTGACTGATTACTCCTAATCGGGAGGCTGCCCCGTCACGCTTCCCCACACGAGGATGAGTAAATCCCACACTTTAGGCACTAAAAAGGCTTTCCAGGGTGTGCTTCTAGAGGAATTGCAGTCACCAAGCAGTAAATCCATTTCTCAGGGAAAGTGCTTGGTCATCTGTGGGGACACTTGACTGTATCATGGAGAAATGAGACCAAAAAAAAGCGTCTAAAGGTACAGGTCTGGGGAAGATAAACATTTGTTCTGCCTCCCTCTTGGAAAGGGAAAAAAAAAAAAAAAAAAGAAAAGAAAACAATTTAGGTAAACAATTCTATTACTGCTTACATAAAATGTAGCAGATATTTGCTCTGTAGCATATTAGCTGAAGGATGAATAGGTTGTAGTCCAAAAAAATGAAATACTGGGGTGAGTGCCAGAGATCCCGCTAACAATCTCTTGGCTTCCCAGCCACGAGCAGACCCAAACTGGGGAGGAAGCCATGGGGCCACCCTGGTGCTATTTGAAAATGGTTAAAATAATCTAATAAAAAAAATGTAATTTTCTCCTCCACAAAGCAGCGTGGGGCTGAGCCCTGCGAGAGCCAGCTGGAGCAGGTCACCTACTCACGAGCCCAGTTTTGCTCCTGTCGAATTCAAGACGCACTTTTGAACTCCCAGGCAGCTCCTTCGGGACCATTTGGAGCACGATGCTTGTGTTACTTACTTTATGGCTGTTAAAGGCAGCCGCAGCGATTTCACCAAGACTTCCACACGTGGCCCTGGTGCTGGGAACAGAAGTGAAGGGCACAAATGCCTGAGGAAGAAAAGCAGAAAAAGGGTTTCTTCATGTATCTTTTTTATTATTTTTTTCTTTTTTCTCTTTTTTTCTTTTTTTTTTTTTTTTTAGAAAAAGGAGAACTCTTCTGAGCAAGCTGAAGGAAATTCTCCGCCAGCTGCCAGCAACAGGAGACATCAATAACTAGGCGGGAGCTCTTACTTCATAGTTTTCACGTCTGTAACTCATCATCACTGGTCTTGGGACATGCGGCCACTCGCAATGAAGCATGAGCTTTCAGGGAGGCTGTATTTTTCTCACAGTTTCCCCTTCGTAAGGGCACAAAGTGTTCCTGGTGTTTTGCTGAAATATTTCCGAGGCTGAAGCCTTTGACCATGATTTCTGGTAGTCTGCTCGAAGCAGGGTATAGTCTATCTGTATAAAGGGTTGCATTGCTGAATTATAATAAAAATCGATGCCTTTGGGAGCAATAAAAATAACTCCAATATGTGACAGAAAATGAATTATAATTCAGAGTAATTCTTGGTAGACAGCATACATTTTTTTTTAATTACAATCATAACTGCTTTTTGATTCTGAGATAAGAAGTGGTTACCATAGTGACCTGATCCTTAAAAATATATTTTGCCCAGCGCTGCATAAAACACTGTATGATACCTGCGTTCACAGAAAGCAATTTAGGGAAGATGAGTTTTCCAAACACTAGGCTTTGTGTATGAAAAAGCAATATAGGCTTTACAGAAAAATAATACAATTTTGGTTACTGCCCAAAGAGCCTTTTACACACGTTTCTCTGCAAGTGTACTCACAGAAGTTGTCTCTGATCTGGTGCATACTGCAGATTTTGCATGGCTTCTGAGCTGATGTAGACTCCATAGAAATACTTCAAGCTCCTATGTAGAATTGGAAAAAAAAAAAGAAAAAAAGAAGAGATCTGAGACATAACAGTCCTGCAGACCAATCAACCCACTATTGCCTACAATCAGAGGGCCTTAAAAGAGTCTCATTCTACTTTAACCATTCCTAGTAGATACTTCTCTGTCGGCCACACAGAACTTTCTTGTTTGGGTCCCCGTTGTAGTCCAACCAACTTGTCTTTAGCCAGGCTCCCTGGGGCAACCACAGGCAAGGCTGTGGGGATGAAGGACTGGGCTACTTCTCTGGACCTCCTCCACCACCTCATGGGCCTCCATCACCAAACGGAGCTCCTTTCTGAGCTGCTGGAAGCACCAACCACCAAGTGTTTTCAGCTGTTGGCAGTGAGATCTGCAGTTCACCTGTGTCGGCATGCAACCCACAGAGGGATGTGAAAAAGGGAAGAAAAAATTCTCAGCCACCCTCCAGAAATTTCACCGTGAAAGACAGCGCCTGTAGGCCTCCTCCCTAAATGTGTTGTGGAGCGTTTTTCCATGAAAAATCCCACAAAAAGCATGGCAGAGGAGCTCCTTCAAACAAAGCGTATTGCCCGCACTGAAAAGAGAAGGCCATTACTGAACGGTCTGTGCAAGGGGGTTGGAGCTGTTGCTTGGAAAGGCTTCAAAGGACGTCTTGTGGCAGCCCCGCTGAGTCCCAGTGACTGCTGATTGATCACTGGGGCTGGAAATGAACTCCTAAAGCCACTGAGTGCTAATTACAATTAATTATATTGAAATATTTGATCTTTGTCTTAGTAAATCAAGCCACTGCAGGTCACGAGTAACCACACAAGGACTTTCACAATACTTCTTCCTGCCCTATCCCATTTCTATAGAATAACATCAGCCTGAATGTATACATTCCTGGGTTGAGGGTCCCTGGAGGGTCTCCGTCCCCTTTTTTCTGACCCAATGGGCAGATTTGGGGAAGGGTTACAGGCAGAAGGAAGGGCACTGTCCCCACAGGGGCATACAAACTCCTCCAACACCCTTGGAAGAGCTGGGGGAAGGCAAGCCACAGTGCATGGGCAGAGGAGTGGCCTTCCAGCTGGAAATGATGCTCTTCAGGGTGCCAGACTCTCAGTAAGAACATAGTGTTAGTTTTTCACCAGTTAGGAAAAAATAAATAAAATATCAAATCCTTTGATTTCATTTTAATTGCTATTTAGTAGGGTGAAAGTTAGAACAGTCTCATAAGAGTTTCCAGCACCAGACTCTAATAATATCCAGAAGAAAATAATGAATATAGAAGAAAAAATATCCAGAAGAAGGGATAGGGAAGGGCTTTTTTTTTTTTTTTTTTTTTTTTACTTTTTTTTTTCCTTTTAGCTACCAAAACAAAATCTGTGTAAATACAGAAACCGTGAGCTTACCTTGAGACAGTGCAGCCAGCTCCCCTGAAGCTCTTCCCCATCAAAAAAGCCTATAACCTTAAAGGCAGTCACAAGGTTATAACGATATGAACTGGTGTGCTCAACACTTAGGATGCCAAACAGAGGAAACTTGGAGCAGGGCAAGCCTCAAGCAATCCATGAGGGAGCACGGCAGGGTGAAGAGCTGGGCTGTGAGCTTCCTGCTAAAAACTCACCCCTGATTTCTCCTATTGAAGGGGAATGTGGAGGATCTTGAGGCTGAAAAGACCTGGGGGGCTTTGTTAGGTAGGAAGATGGCATTGCCTGAGATTTAAACCAAGCCAAATGGCAACAAGGCGCACCTTTCTCCAGAGCTTTCCCTCTAGGGTTAGATATTTCCATTAGCTACCTTCCTTACTGAAACAGGGAATTATTTCCAGAGGGAACAAGGAGCCAGCAGGAGCTTCACAACCCAGGGTGCTCATAACGTGGGCTGGCAGCAAGCTGTCCCATCAGTCACAGGGAGCCACAGCTACCGCAGCATCTACTGGTCCGTATTTTTGGAAGGAAACACCACACTGAAAGCAGAGGTCTTATCTCCAATTGCCTGCAGGGCTAAGCGAGACCTACACATTTCACAAGATCTGGTTTAGCTGCTTGTGAACATCTCCATCTGTTAGCTGGCCATGGCACTTTGCAGCTCAGGGGCTGTCGCTGCTGCAATAGCCTTCCTGTCTGGGAGCCTTTGGCTTCACTTTACATTTTTCATTTCTCCTTTAATTTAATTTTATTTTTTTTTCTGTTACATCAATAGGGTTTTCCTGTACTGGGGATGGATGCATTTGTTCTCAGGAAAAAATAAACCAACACGGCCTTCAGAAGCTGTTACCTACCCACCGCTCCTGGATGCACCACGATGAGGGCTGGCATAAAGGGCACTTGCAATCAGGACGCCAAATTTCTCTCTGCTTTGATGGAAACATAAATGGAGGATGGTTGTAAGGTTACATTGATGTTTCTGGTTGTTATATACGTTCATCGGATGCGTGTCAGTATGGAACAGTGCTAGGGCAGCTTGGTATGATGAATGTGACCTTCTGTTCTACAGACCCTTGTATAACAACAAGGCTAAGAAAAACAGAATGGTTAATGTATATAGTTCTTGTACCTTGCAAAGGAATTCGTGTCAATAGAGAGCAGTTCTGTCTGTCTCTGGGTCCTGCACTGGCAATTTAATTCTTCCACAGATGTGGTTTCTTCCCTTTCCTCCCAGTGTCCCAGTCTCCCCCTCATTATAGTCAAATTATCAAACCTTCAGAAATATTCCTCAAATCCATGAGCCTATTTGCTTTTGTTATTCCGAACTCTTATTCCTAACAGTTACAGCCTTTTTTGTCTTCTTTGTGGTTGATTTAGCACTGCTATAGGTGTGACTGTCCCTGTGAATGGCCTGTGAGGCCTGGTGGATGTCCAGTCTTCAAAATAGGACTATAATCAAAGTTTACAATTTATTAAAGGAAGAGAGGTAAGCAAACAGCGCTGGGTGCGCTGGGAGTTTCTGCTCCACCAGGACGCACACCACCTACATCAAGCAGCTGATTTTTATGCTCCTAGGCTGATACATATTCATTACTACTTCTAAAAAAACCCAGGGTTATTATAATTAGTTTCTGGAATCCAAACCCTCCTACTGGAGCATGCACATCAGTCTCCGGTGGTCGCTCTGGGGGTCTCTCGTGCTGAAGGCTCATAGTCTTCCTCCCTCTTGTCCTTCTCCTTTGTCCAACTTGGCTGTATGTCAGAGACTTGCGCAACATCCCCTGCAAGCTTTGTCTTTTAGTTGTTTTTCAGCTCTCCCCGTCTCCTTAATCTCCTGGCCAGATAGCAGAGACTTGCATAGTGTCCCATGCAATAGTCATAATAGCTAGCAGTTATTCTGAACCCCCCCCGGATATCAGAGACTCCAAGGAAAAGCCTACAAATACATTTCCCTTCAAGCTCTCTATTGACACAACTTGCTAAAACATTCCTTTGCAAGACACAAGAATTCTGGTTTTCTTAGACTTGCGGTTATACAAGGGTATGTTGAGCACCCTGCGGTGCTCAACACCCAGACTGATGGAGAATATCAAGACTGGTGCTCCCTCCACTCCGGGTGTCCCGGTGCTTCCTGGTGTAGAGTCTTTCCTAAAGCCTTTCCAAAGCAGCTTACAGGCTGGGAAAACCCGAATGCACCTGCTGCAACACATGCCTCGCATTGCCAAAGTGAACAGCACTGGTTTTTGGCCCTGTACAACCTGACAGCACGTTGGCAAGGGACTGCTCTTGGTCTCTACCTGCAACGATGAAATCCTGCCCTGGCTGCCTTTTCCTACAGCGCAGTGACACCAAGGCAAGAACTTTTTGGTTCATCAAGCATCCGTATTTGGAACCAGCATCCCTGGGACCCGTGCATCGCCACTGGCATGCCGAGGGAAGTATTGCTGGAAATGCTCTGGTTCGTGTTAAAAACACTGCAGTGCTGTGCCCTCCCTCCCCTCTGTCTGCTGGAGGACGGAGGGTGCCCGGGTTTGTGACTTGCTCCTGAGGTCCTCGTTATGCAGCGGGTGTTTAGCAACAGAGTATTTCATAGCTATGGGTTGCGTGTTGCTTAACACCCAACACATAATTAAGAAAAATCAATCTGACGGAGAGTCCAGACCTGACAAGCTGCAGGCTCAGCTGCTAGGGTTTTGGGGCCATCGCTAGCAGATGCTGATGGGGAAATGTTTTTCCCATGCAAGTGCGTGGAGGCTGCCAGAGACTGCTTCTGATCAGTTCTCCTGAAGGAGAGGGAGATAAAAATTGCCGATGGGAGGGCAAAGCAGATTCATTTCCTGCAAAGTCAAGAAGAGAGATGAATTCTCCCAAATTCCCCTCTCCACCATTAGGCTGGATTTTGTTTTCCCGTTTTCCTTTCATGGCCTTCTTCGTTTTTTTTCTTTTGAACAAACAGGCATGGCATTTGGCACAACACATTCACAGGTCAGCTTCTGCTCTGGGCATCACCCAGGTGCTGCTCAAGTGTTTCTCAGGGCCACATGAGATGCGTGAAAGGGATCTCTGCCTGGAAACTATTTTATCCACTGCAATTAGGGCTTCTTCTTCTTCCCCGAATGCCACCTTGAATACCTGGAATGCTCTCTCTGGTAATTACATCCATTAACTTTTCCTTATTTTGCTCTGTCAGATCGGCTGTTTATGCTCCGCATTAATTCCTGCTGCTTCCAACACACACGGGCAAAATAACTTGTTTTGTATGTCAGACCCAGCTACAGAAAATAAATAAAAAACCCCTATGTGCTTAATGACTGAGGCTCAGCTAAAGTTAGTGCACTGCCTCAGCACTGCAGCTGAATCCTAATGATCATGTTCCTAAAACTGGCACAGTAAACCAGCTGGTTAGGTGCCCTCATTTAATTAAAAAAAAAAAAAAAAAAAAAGCACCCAGAATATTTTTATCAAATACTTCTGGATCTGAAGTCACCTTCATCCTGCAGACCATGGCAAGTCTCAGAAAGCTGAAGCTTTTAGGACATTGATTTTTTTTTCGAGTGCAAGGAAACAATGGTCCTTCTCTCCTCTTCCCAAATCACACCTCTGTCCTTGCAATGGTATCTGCACTTCCAACTGGGAGAGATGGTTGCAATGTCACCAAGAAAATATACAGGGCCACATGCATTACTTTTGTTCTGGCTACATATGGGTACATAAATACGCACACACCTTCCCCAAGGAGGCAGCAATCCCACTGATTTTTTTTCGGTGCCCGGATTCCTCCTCCTCATTCTTCTGTTTGGATTTACGGCCTCTCTCAGGACAGAAAATGTCACCGTACCTGACGCAATCCTGCTGCTTCAGCACCCTCAGAGTAAAGAATGTCTTCCTTGTATCTACTCTGAATCTCCCCTCGTTTAGTTTTAAACCATTTCCCCTGGTCCTACCCCTCCAGCCCCTGACAAAGCATCCCTCCCCAGCTCTCCTGGAGGTCCCTGATAGGTACTAGAAGGGCGCTAGCTCGGAGGTCTCCCCAGATCCTTCTCCAGTTGAACAACCCCAATTCCTTCAGCCTGCTTTCACAGGAGAGGTGCTCCAGCCCTTTGCTCTGTTTCGTGGCCCTGCCCTGGACTCACTCTAATACATCCATGTCCTAACTGTGCTGGGGCCCCCAGAGCTGAACGCAGCCCTCCAGGAGGCTCTGAGTGTGAGGATCCCCTCAGCTGATTCCCCTGGCAGACGGGGGCCCAGGTCTTCCCAGATAATGACGGGAGGGTGAGCAGCTGGTTGCCTCTTGGATCCTCTTATTTGTCTGGCTTGAAGATAGGTGCAAAGCTTTCCTTGATCATCATAACCTCTCCAAGAAGACAGATGGAAGCCCTCATGGTGAATTCCACCACCTCCCTCAGCACCCTTGAATGCGTCCCCCTTTAATTCCTTGGACCTGTGCATGCCCAGCTGCTTTACATCCTCCCTAATTGCGTCTGCCTGCCACAGACTCTGCTGGTAGGCCTGGAACCGGGAGCCCTGAGGGCACACCTTAGACCTGGGAATTGAGGGAAAGCATCCTTCCACAGCTGATCGGTCTGCTTTCTTCCTCCTGGTGACCTGGCATGTGCTGAAATATCACTGAAATACACTGAAATATCAGTGCAAGAGGGAGCAAAACCAGCCACAGCAGTAGGAAGTGTCCCTGTGAAGCACTGGGGCCAAGCGTGGTCCTCCTACTGAAAGAAGATCAGGGGGTGATGGCAGGCTGGACAACCTCCTCTCTGCCCTTTCTGTCAGGTAATATTGAGGGAACCCATTAGATCCCAGATTCCAGTTGTACATTATTATTATTACTGTTGTTCTGTGGATAGTAGCAGCTCTTTGCTGCACTCCCTTGGCCTACGTCCTCTTTGGAAAGATGCAGTTGTGCCTTCATGGGGCTCGTGGAAACAGCTCAAATGCACCCGAGGGTGACCAGACCAAGCAGCATGTAGTGCTGGGGGCTGTGGTGGTATTTGGCTCATGCTGACCCCCTGTACCTGGGGAATGAAGGTTGGTGATGGATTTGTCTCTCCCACGGGTTATTTTCAGGGCAGAGCTGACCAGCTGCAGTCGGGCAACGTGCTCACGTGCATTAAAGCTGTGAAAAGAATAACTTTTATGTGGAGGAGCTAAAAGAGGCTTGCAGTGTAGAGCTGGCAGCTCCATCGTTGTTGACCTCAGAAAAGGTTTCTTACTGCTCTTCTTGGCACTGGCGATCCTGCAGGGTGGACAAGAGGGAGCTGAGAAGATTCTTCAGCCGTGCGTGGCGTGTATCTTATGAGCACCAGTTTCACGTCCACTGCATTTGCCGAGGTGAATTAAAGCCTGTGCTTTATGGATTGCCCTTGGCCAGACGTGGAAAAAAAAAAAAGAAGCCTCAATTGGGAATCGATAGAGTAATCTCTAAGCTTATTTATTTTATTAGATATAGTGTCCTAATGTGAAGAAATTGAAGAGCTGTGATTGATGGTGCTGGAGAGGCTTTGCCCTCGGCCACAGGGCTCTAGATGTGCTATGGAGCCTCGCCTGGCCCAAGGCTCAGCCTTCCCGGGCAGCCTTTGCCACCTGGTGCGTGCTATTTCAGTACCAGCATGGTTTTTGCTCCTATTAACAAAAGAAATCTGGGACTGGAAGGATAGTTATTTGTATTACATTGTATTACAATTTCCTGTTTCACTGAATACAGCTGAGCTATAAAAACTTCAGTAAGAGTCATTTCACCACCAGATCTTCTACTCAGGAGGGATAACAGATTATTTGCTTAAGATTTTTCCAGGCTATTGTTTAGTGAGTACTGACATGGTCCCTGTTTGTCCCTTCTCCCCCCCTTCTAGTTGGTTTGGCAACCTAATGAACTGACAAGACTTCTGTAATGCCTCTGAGATAAGGATAATCATTAGACTTCTGTGCTCCCTTCTGACAATGACACAGTAGAATGCTTTTACAGCCTGGAATTGCGGACCCTAAAGGTACCATGGACTGTTTCTAGTGAATTAAAGAGAAGAAAGTAAGGCCCCTGTCATCAAGTTTGAATTAACTGTACGAGAGTCTTCATCTCCATTGGAACATTATTAGGAGCTTGCATAGAGAAAAAAATTACTGGCACACTGCAAGCACTTTTCTTGCATCACAGGCATAGAAAATCTTTTTCTTCCAAGTGTAGCCCATGTTTAAATATTTTCTTAGCTTAACTCTAACACTATCAGTAGCAGCAGCTGTAGAAACGTTTTGGGTTTCAAGTTTAATTTTGTCACCTCAGGGGTTAGGAGGCTCACAAGTTCTTCGTTTCTGCTCTCCACTAAATCCACCTCTTTTGCCTCACATGGGCTCACACAAGCCAGTCACCTTGTGGCACATTTCCCAGCCTTCTGGCAAGAGCTTGGTCACCTGTTGTGCCCTGCATCATGAAAAGCTCGAGCACCTTCCCCTCCCATTGTGTTTTTCACTTTCCTAATACCTGGATTTGCAGCAAGCCCTTCTCTCTCCCTGTCAACTTGTGTAAGAAGATTTCTGTACTCCACTCCACCCCCAGCAAGTCTTCTGCAAGGCCTGATGCTTCCCCCACCACCGCAGTGCCCCAAACATCTAACCTGCTCTCTGGGCTCTCCAGAATGAGTTCAGCTCACCCTTTGCTACAGCAGTGCAGTGTAATGGCTGATACTGGCACTAGGTATGCATAATGAATTGCCTTTCTGCAAAGAGAAAAAGAAGAGCCTTTTAATAAAGAGAATAACTTTTAATAGGAAGTGTTTGTTATTATTTTTTTTGACACATCATGGTAGTTTCTTAACAAATTTTATACATACATTTTTTTTCACAATGTTTCTCTGCTCTTTTATACTCTCAGTAGGACACAATATTCTATGAAATGCTTTTTTTTTTTTTTTTTTTTACCAATATGAAAATCCACAATGATTGCTTTTTTCATAGGAAACTTCAGCAATCAAGAATCTGAATAGGTGCAGATGCTAAACGGCATGTGTTAGGTGGCCTGACTTTTCCAAAGCAGGCATTCAAGACTCCTCTGCTCCAGAGCAACCCAAGTGATTCAGGAACACCTGAACAAACCATAGAAGTTCAGCTGCATCATGGAGCACCCTGGCTGGTTCCCCATCTTTTACAAAACTTCATCAAAAGTTTATCTTGGTGCTGCTAAGACAGAGGATCAGATCCATCACAGATGAAATAAGAGCAATGGTCAAACACAGGGAATAAAACACTTTATCTTTGTGTATAAACATGACCTAAGAAATCTGCTCAATTTCTTAACATATTGCTAGGTAAGTTTTCTTACCCCAGAGAAGGAAACTGGAGAGAGAAGTTCCTCAAAAGCACTGTATCGGTAGGTATTAAAACTCAGATTACTGTCCTAGCTCTTGGTCCTGCACTTACACCACTAATTGTCTCCCTTTCATTCCCCAATAAAACCATGGAGCTTCTCAGCACACTGCCAGAGTCAGTGGATTGAGGCTGAGCAGACGCTCAAAAGAATATAATTTCCAAACATTTATAGTTCTAGCAAAATAGGATACATGCAGGTAGAAGCACTACTTGATATTTTTGAAGTGCCAGCTCTGTACAAATCAAGTGTCTGTAATTATCACTTGAAACACTCTTTAAACTTCCGGAGTTATTCAATAGCCAACAGGAATCCCACGCATTACTCTGAACACAGGGTTCGGCTGCAAAATTTCTTATCCTGCTGATCCCCACTGTGCACCGCAGCTTGTAGGAGAGACATTTATAGCATGCATAATGCAGTGATTAGCCAAGGAACAGGAGAAAATAAACTATGTTGCCTGCTACATTAGAAGGACCATATTCAGCAATTTACAGATCTTTAAAAAAATAAAAGATAAACTAAAAAATGAAAACAAAAACCCCTCAGTGCAAGGTATATTCCCCCCCTTCACAGAAATAAAGCACACACTTCAGGATTTCACCCAGGCATCCCATCCTGTAAACATTTATGACAAGTAAAGTGTGTGCTACAGTGAGGAGTCTCATGGAAATCACTGAATTAACTTTCATCGTGGCAATATGCCCAGTACTGTTTCAAGGGTCAGGCCCTGTTTGTATTTTGCTACATACAATTAAAAGAACCTTACCTACCGTTAGTTCAACAAAGTATGCTAACATGTTCCTTCCTGTATGTGCAGAAAACATTTTTAATAATTACTACGCAAACATGCTCTTCTTGAACCTTCTTGAAAGCTTCCCTGCCTTTACTATATAAGAAAATAATAAATACATATGATATATCAGTTAATAAGCCACCAAAAAAGCACATGTCATTCCAGAAGGGACAGGAGACACTCAAGGTTTAGAAGTCAAGGGCTGGTCATTAACACAAGTGTCCTGCCTGGTAAAAAGCTTCAGCTACTCCACATTTCCTGCAGCACTGCAACCTTCATGGGATGTTCCTGCACGTTGTGATAAAACAGGCTGCTTCACACCTGAAATGACAAAAATACCTCAAGATTATTATTCCAGGTAAGGCTGCTCAAAAACACAATACTAAACTGAAATAGATGACAGACAGAGTAAATCCTATGCGGAGCAGACAACAAGGAGTAAATCCATCATCCAGGACACTGTCCTGCATTCACACAAACAGAGCAAGCTCTGAGTTTCTGGTAATGTAGGCAGAGTTGGATTCTGATGCTCTAATTCAAGGGACAAATTAGTTTATTTTTTCCTTGTTGTTTGCATCCAGGAAGAGCGTTTTGGGCATTCCCAGGGGAAATAAGAACAGGCCGAAAACTTCAAAGATGTTTTGCAAAAGGGTCTCTCCATGTTTCTGTTCAACCGCATCTCTCTCAGTAGACAGTGATGGGACCTGTTCTAGGGGGACTTCACCCCACAAAGGTGGTGCAAGTCTGGGCCCAGCATATCTGCCTCTGTCCAGTCCATCCCACAGTATGATCTGATACCTGTTTCTTCAAGCCATCTTTCTCCTCTACCTCCTCTACAGGAGAAGCAACTCTATGGACAGATTGTGGTGCCTGAGAAAGCTTCACGCGTGCAGGAAAATGCAACACCCTTACCTCAAACAGTGCATTTCCTAGGTGCTCTGATGGTCCCTGCCCTTGAACATATAAAAACTTTGTGCGACACCTGCTAGTTTTGCATGCTGGCAATCAATAAATTGAAGCCATGCTAAACCATCTCAATAAGAGTGTTTGCTTTTGCATGAGGTGGAACAGACAAATCCTTTTCAGGAAACAAAAGGAGCTGAACGCTTGTGAGTATCAAGTTCCTTCTTATAGACAACTCTCTTAAGAAATCTCTTACTTCTAACACAAACAAAAAAAAAAGAAATTTGCCAAGGGAATTACATCCAGGAAATGAATACTGAACAGTTAAAGCCAAATGCTAAATCTGTAAAAGTCTGCCTTTGCAAGGTGGCAGCTCCTTCATCTGCCACGGGCTTCTGCAGCCTCGGATTGCCTGAGACTGGTTCAAGCTGAGCTTTGTTTAAGCCATTGCTCCTTGAGGCTTCCTCAGCTGAGATTATTGCTCACTTTGTTTTGTGTTTTTAACCCCTTTACATGGCAAAATACTGAGACTAACAAGTGGTACTGAGACTAACAAGGACTAACATTACACGACACGAGACAAAAGTAATCAACTTACATAATTATTGCTGAGGTGTGAAGAGGAATCATTGCACTGCTGAGTTCTATTCTTCCCCTGAGATGAATATTCTCCTAAAAAAAAAAAACAAAATACATCGTGCTTCGGTCAAACATGAAGAGAGGATACGCGAGTCCAGCACCAGCACATCACTGGCCACTGCACAAACTAACCCGTCTCCTTGTCACGTTTACATTTTGGATACAATTATTTCAAAACACATTATAAAGTGCTGCTAAATTAGTGTTTCAGAAGTTTTGATGATGTTAAATTTCAGGTAAAAAGGCATTCAGCAACTACTTCAAGAATTCCTAACAGATTTTCAGAGAACAAGAAAGTATAAGTTTCTGGTAGAAAAAAAAAAAGAAACATTTCAAGAAGTTGATACGTTTTTGGAAGGTGAAAAGTTTTTTTTATTAGAAAAAAAATATCTTATTTTGAAAAGCTAAAACAAAGTGAACCGGTTCCAATTATTGTAATGTTTTGTAGTAAAATAGAAATTATATTTTCTATTTCATTTTAAATATTTTTTGTCTGTTAGTTTTTCCTTCTGCATGCTTGAACCTTTCGTGTTCAATATAAAGATGCAGAGTATTTAATAGGGAGCAAAAAGGAGAAATTAGCGAAATTTCTTTTTAAAAGCGTGCAGGGGAAACCAGTTGGAAATATATCACCACGGGGAAGATAATATTCAATAGCTGTAATAAATATCAGTAAGCTGGTATCAGCCCCACCCTGGTTGCTCTGCCTGGGCTGTAAGCAGGTAGTCGTCCATGGAAGATGTGTACTTTGAGCCACAAGCAACACATCTAAGGACAGGCTCCAGAGCCAGCTCAACTCCCTGGATAACTTCCCATCAATGTCAACAGACCAGAGTATAAAATACGTGAGGCAGGGATGGCTACGACATCCCATCTGGATTTGGTAGTGCTATATGCGTAGTCCATGGAAAGGGTGAAACACCATCAGCTAGTGCTGGGGTCAGTGTCTCCACGTATTATCAGGGCTTGCCTGATGTCAATGTGTCTGAATATATTTGCATTGTGGTGTCTACAACAATTAGTGCCAACAGACAGCTCAGTGATCAGGACAGAATGGCGATGTAGAGGGGTGAAACTGGTCACACAAATGCTCCCTGATCAAGAGTAACGAAGATAACAAACTGTGTTCGATACAGGACTGCAGTACACCTTGAGACTGTGCGGAGAGCTGTCTAGGACAACTTTGGAGTCTAATGGCTCAGCAGTTCAATGCTGTGCTAAATATCCAGCCGCAGCACAAAGAGCAAATTAAGAACAACATTCAGGTTAGTTGCGTGTGGGAAGACGTTTTTATTGATCTCAAAATAGCCTTAAGTGACAGAAATAAATTCCAAGACTGCTGAAAAACAAACTTGACCCCAAACCATCACCCACTAAAAACAACAGATTAGACCTTGTTTCCCACAAGGGAAAGCAAAAGCAAACATTTGCGTTCAGTGTTTTGCTAGAACAGATGATACTTAAATCGACCAAAGGAATTAGTTCACACCAAATTGTGGCTGATGGAGAAAATGCGCAGCACAGTGAGGGTGCTCAACTAGTCTTAGCAGATTGCCTGCACACTTTGAAGGTTGTTGCTGAGAGGCAAAGAGTAGAATTGCACGAAATACTCCAACAAGAGCATAATTGCTGGACACCAAAATCAGTGGAAAGCCGGCATTGTTGATTGAGGGTTATGCATTGAGGGGAGGGTGACACCCCCAAACTGCAGTGTTGCACATCAGGGGATGGAAGGTATCAAGAGAGACACGAACCACCAGCTTCTCACGATATTGTTATACAGTATCTTGCATAAAAGGTAGCCTAGAGACACTTGATGCAATTTGATACGTATTAGGTCAATAATTTATGATAACAGGTTGCAAAAGACACTGCACGTTTGTCAACTCTGCTAAGCCACCGAGTAACTGAGAGATGAAGGGACCCCTCAGAAAGAGGTTGGTGCAGTAAACCATGTGCTGGCAGCTGCGGAGCTGCAAGCCCCGCGTGACCCCCTTTACCTGCAGTCCTGCCTTGTGAGACCTCTCCTGCCGGAGGAGCTGTGAGCTCAGAGAGGTTGGCTGAGGGCAGTGAGAAGCCAACCTCAAATATATCACGCGCTTCTACAAAAACTGAAAGACATGATACACAGGTTGAGAAAGAGGCCCCCAACAGAATATTTTGGAAAACGAAATTATACCGATACCGACATGGAAGTTTCTGTTGACAAGTGAGAAATGAACCCTTCTATTAAACCTTTTATTCTCCCTCTCATCCTCCAACGTTACATCTGTTTGTACAGTTTTGTCTGAAATTGGATTGTAAACACAAAGACATAGGTACAGCGAAGTCTCTAAACATTACTATAATATAACACAGACAGATCTGTAGTTAAACTGTCCAACTTATTGCCACAGGATGCTGTAGATGCCAAAGGGGATAAGATAAATTCATGGAAGTAAAAGCCACTGAGAACTATTAAGGACAAGAGATACAGCCTCTGATTCGGGACGTTCCCAAGCTGCAGATTGCTGCAAGGATGCAGCAGAGGATGTGTCAATGTGCCTCTGCTCTGTTCCTTATCTTCCTTGGACATCTCATGCTAGCTGTTGTCAGAGATGGGGTTTGCAGACACACAACCTCCCATGGTGGCACCCATTAGGTATTTCTCCTGGAGACCTGACACCAAGGCAAGCTGACAGTCTCATCAGTGGGCACAACCAGATGCACTCTGCATACATCCTCCTCCAAGGAGTCACCCCTAACCATGGGAAGATGACTGACTACACAGATACTTGGGCCTCTGCAAGGCTAAATTTTTAACCAGCAAAGTAATAGCACTCCAATGAAAATGCAAGACTTTCTGATAAATTAAAATTTCACTTATGCATAATTGTTTTAGTTTTGTTTCTTTTTTTTTTTAATTATTATTATTTTTTATTTACTCTCACAAACGTACTGATTTCTCATTATGTTGTTTCCTGATGCCAGTATATGTGATAAACTACTGGGCTGAAATCACAGATTGCATGCAGCTTTAAAACCCTGAAAAAAAACATTTCTCTCTCTCACCTTTGTGACAGGCTGTTTAATTAATCCCACACTTTTAAAATTATTCCCATTAGATTCAGAAACTGAACGCAATATTCAGAATACACATACACCACGGAGCAGGGTGATATAAAATGAGAGCTAACAGGTCATATCTTCATGAGTACAGAAGTACTTTGACCTGGGCAAAGGCCCCTCTGACTTCTGAAAGCTGGAAGAAAGGATATAAAAAAAATAGGCTTTGACATAAAAAATAGGTTGCACTGCATCTCAGATTACGTTGTATGAAAAAAAATGAGTTACACCGCAATTTCATTGTAATTTCTGCTGCTGAGAAATCTCTTCTAAGTGACAATCTGGTTTGGAGCAAAGAATTAAAGCCTGCTTTTCATTTTGAAGAAAATTTGATTGAAGCATCCTATTTTTCATACATGTGGAAGTAGGAAACTACCTCAATAGATCCAGTAATCGAGATGTTTGTCTTGACCATGCAGAACTAAGAGGAGTTGGGGTGCAGTCGTGGTGCAGGAGGGCAGGCAGGGCCCCCCATTGCTACCTGCAAGCTGTCCTGGCCACATTCAGCAGGACAGAGGGGTCTGTGCGATTGGAAGGGGCGAGAGATGTTCCCCTGCTGGGGAATAATCTTGGAAAGCAACATGCAAAGCTAGTAAATGCTCCACAGACACAAATATAGTCAGACCCTCAGCATCCTCTGACTGTAAGAAGCTGCCTGGAAAACTCTTGCAAATATACATAGCTCGCAAACTGGGTTAGAAGTGTAACCAGAGAAGGAAAGATATGGTATTTAATGTTTCTGACTACAGACAGTTTTGCCCAAAAGTCTCAGCTGGAATTGTGTGCAGTCGGAGCTTTGTGGTGCAAATAAACACACATTGAGTCAAGCCATGAGTAGTAAGGAGCTGGGGAAGTTTGTTCTTCCATTTCTATAAAGAAAGAAATCACAACTTCAGGTCATTGCACAATTTAAGGTTTAAAAAGTCAAGTGTGAGAAAATGAGAAAGAGAAGGAAAGTGAAGCAGATACTTGCTCTATTTTTTTTGTTCTGAGGGGACCTTTTTCTATGAAGCAGCTTCTAGGTTTTCTACCTGCAGGGAAAAGATAGGACACAGAGTACTGCTGATAATATGACAAAGAAATAATCAATATTTTATCCCCAAATGAGAAGAAACATCAGCTCTTACCACTTCCAAGCACACAGCATACCAGCAGGTTGCTCTCTGCTGACCTGCTTCGTTTATCTGGCAAGTGAGAGGAGGTGGCAAGGGAAGCTTCTGTGACCTAGAGACCTGGCTTCTTCACCTGCTCCTAGGTGCATCCACCTGGATCTTAGACAAAAAGAGAGAGAGATGAAACTACCAATGCATGCAGAAAAGCCCCACAGTCCCCTGCGGAGCCATACCCTACACATGCCCTACTCCCTCTGGCAGGAGTAAGTTTCCCTGGGCTGAGTCACTGATGAGGCAAAAATAGGTTTCTTACCTTCTTAGAAGCCACAGTCCATGCTCTGATGTACTCAGCATATCAGAAACCAAGGAGGAATAATTCCCTGACGAGATTTTTCCTGTTCTACCACAGCCAGAAGTATGGTTTGATGTGTGAGATAGCATGATTAAACAGTCTCAGCATTCAGAAGTTCACAGAGTCATAGAATATCTCAGTTGGGAGGGACCCAAGAGGATCATCGAGTCCAACTCCTGGGTCCTCAAAGGACCACCCAAAAAATCAGACCCTGTGTCTGAGAGCATTGCCCAAAAGCTTCTTGAACTCTGGTGGGCTCAGTGGAGAACGCTGATGAAGATGTCATCATTCATCCTCATCATCAGAAGAGCATGGGATTTTCCAGGCCCAAACCCCAGCAACACAGCGGGGTGTCTCATCAGGTGCTGAACTTCACGTGTATTCCCGTGGCAAAGGCAAGTTCTTGTGCTGAATGAGAACAAGGGTTTTTTCCTTGTTTTCTGATGATTTTGGTGCTCGGTCACAGCCATCATCTGCTGACATGGAAGGTTAGGAATCCTCAAAGCTTTGGCAGAGGGGGATTTGGAAATTCAGGGAGTGCAGGGGAACACTGAACAGCTGCAGGCACATGCAGGGTCATCTCAAAAGTGGCTGAAGCAATGGGGTCCAGTTAATCTATGTCATGGGTTCCACCATCTTCACGGTGGGTAGCTCGTCTTGTGCACGGAACGCACCCAAGACATGTTATGAAAAGCTCCAGGCAGGGAGTACACCCAGCTGAAGCAACAGAAACAGATCTGAAGTGGTATTACTGTTAACCAGCAGCACCGTTTGGAAGAGGCACAGATCACTTCCATTGCAGGTGTGTCACCAAAAGTGCCACATCGTCTTTGGCACACTATTAATATCCTTCCAGCAAGTTCAACACAGAACAGATGATATCCCTACAAGCCACGTGAGCCACATCTTACAACAAACAAACTCACATCGATTATGAAACATGTCCTAATGAATCACCTTATACAAAGACACCAGGGATCAGACCTAACAACTCCAAAATATGTCACCTGCCACATTCCTGTGAGATTTTATGTTGAACTGTTATACTGCCCTTGCTACATTTCAGAATGGGTACTCCAGGTAAGGGCCAGAAAAGAAAACTGTCAAATCATTACTCCGGTAGCAATATTTCTGTTGTGCATAATTCATATGTAAGGAGTAGCTTTACCCCAATTTCACTCCTCAGCCTCATTTCTGTTCCTCATTTTGTGTAAGTCCCAAAAGGTAGTCAATACCTACTCTGTTTTTCAGTGAAATATGCAAAAACCATTACAGCAAAAGCTAGGTACGTTTCTGTGATAGGCAATACTTTATCATTAACATCATGGACGTGACATTGATCTCTTAGTCATCACGTCAAATCCTTCATCCTACATTCACAGCAAGTATATCTACCACTTGTAAGCCAAACACACAGGACTGTGGGCTATAATGAATCCCTAATAAGAACTATTTTTTCAGGTAGATTTTTTTTGGGAGTTCTGTATTGTAGAAGACCATTTATTTTCCCCAGAAAGAGCCACCCTAAATTTGCCTATATAGTCAACACGGAATGGCTGTAATAAGCCCTATAATTGCATATTAGTGTAAAACTTTTGAGAAAAAATCCTAAGCATTTTTATCCAAGCTGAGTTTTCACATACGATGAACGTACAGGCACTTGCATCGGGTGCTGAAGTTCACTGGCAAAAGTAAATGAATTAAAAATAAAAATCAAAATGTTTAGTTTTGTCTCTCTGTTTTATTTGCTTTACATCACTTCTTAACCAGTAGTGCCTTAGAACTCATAGCCATCAGGAAGTTCATCTTTCTAACGAGAGCTTTAAGCAATGAGAATAACAAAGCTCACTTTTACCTAGTGATGTGCCTGCCGATATTGCTCCATTAAAATACATTACTTTGGCCCAGCCTTAATCGGCCCTGTTCTTTTCCTGTATTCTTTCACATTAATTGTGGGTATTTGAAATAATATCCTCGATTAAATTCAATTCAACTATGCTTCTGAAAAAGGAGCCTTTTTCTTTTAATTTATAGTCAGAACCTAATTTTAGAAGTCCTGAAATAGGATCCTTTAGTAGGCAATGGACCTCCATAGGTCACCTCATTCCAGTTCAAGGTACACGTCCCAGACAGGTGGGATAAATAGCCCTTCGGACACACACATCTCCTTCAACTATCTGCAGCTAAATCAGTTTTTAGGTGAGGCAAGACTAAACTTGCCACAAGCTTTGATCAAGCTATGCCACACACATCACTGGCACAAGGTATTTCTAGGTTACCTGTCTGAGCATAGTTGCTGATTACGTCCTTGCATGTTTTGTACATAAGTCTTTTCTCAATATTTTTGGAACATTCATACAAGAACAAAACCTTCTGTTGAAATAATAAAAGTAAAAATTAAAAAAAAATACGACTTTGGTTAATAAAGTTTCAGTTGAGTACATGACAGTGCAGACCTTTGTTGTGTGTGTGTTCATCTTCAGGAAACAGGAGCAGCCTAGTGATGGCAAGAGGATGATGAAGGTCTAGCTGTGAAGGTGAGGCTTTTCTTAAGAAATTACTCAATTTAGCCAAAACCTTTTAGAATTTTGTTTGTACATACAACCAGAGGCAGCTGTAACACTTCCAAAATAGTTAGGCTATGAATTCACCCTTCAGTTGAGCTGGTTTTTATATATCTAAAAAGGAAAAAGAGGAGCATACGTAGAGAAGTGGTTGTTTCACTAGTTGCAAGAGAGACCAGATGAGTTGGACATCTCCCATGTTGTGGTGCACCTGTACCATTAATAAATGATTACTTTTCTCCCTGAGCTTTTAACGAAGCAAGTAAATCTTAGTCAAACGGGCAGGCACCCTAATATAACTTGAAAATATCTGGATGAGAGAGGGATATTTCTGGAAGGAAACAGGCCTTTCTTTCAGAGTGTTTTTAATTTAAGAAGCCGAGTGTCTCTCAAAAGCTGTGGAAAAGCAGGACTCAGTGAAAGCATGTTTAATTTTGAAATCTGTAAAGATGTAAGAATTCAAGAGAAAATGGTAGCTGTTTTAAATATGAATTGTATTAATGAGAAGAGGGCAAGAATCTTGTCTTGTAAGTGGCTCTGACTCATACCTTCCAATTATAGCATGCATACATCACACTTCTGTAAAGAAGAATATCAAGCATCCTCTGGATGGAAGAAATTCAGATACTTGGTGAACCAGCAGCTGATTAACAGGCACCAGACCTCATCTTGTGAAAAACTGTGCCTGGGCGCTCTCTCATTTACACTGCTGCAAAACACAGTAACTTTCTTGCTGCCAGTGAAGTTACTTTGTTGTTGAAAGCTGTATGAGGGCAGTATCAGTCCAAAAATGTCTCTGAATTCTAGTCTCAGACTACATTCAGCTTTCAGAAGACATATCATGACTTTAGAGTAAATGTGCCCACTTCATGCCCCTTAAAACAGAGCTAAACATCCGTTCCCAAAGATGTATACTGAAAAAATATTTAGTTTCCCAAATCATAAAACTACAGAGTGCATCCACCAGACTCATTTACATTTGTGTTTCAGCAGACTTCTTGAGGATTTAGAGGAAGAGGAGAGCATCTATGGAGCAACTTCTGAAATGTCACCGGGGGAGCAGAAACCTTAAAAAGATGGATAAAGTAAGAGACTGTTTTTCCCGGAGGACTTCTACAGGTCAAGTGGGAGCAAGGGTGGACTACGCAGCTGAGGAAGCAAGCTGCCATGGGTTTTACCATGAGAAGAATTACCATGAGAAGTTTCAGATTTGTTATTTAGATAGCTGTGAATCAGATTAGTCAGAAGTTTGTTCTGCCTCAGTCCTATTTTGTGTTTCTTTCTTTCTTTCTTTCTTTCAGAACCAATATCTATCTCCTTCTCTTAGATACCAGAGATGAGATTTTGATTTCCTTTGTGTATGTTAACTATAACCTCTATTCCCTTTATTTTATCACACACACATTTTGTAAGAAACTGGATTGGTTGAGCACGGAAGAGAGGAATTTGTAATAAGAGTAGGATTTTGAATACACAGGGTGGCTGGGTGCAGGATGGCAGCACTCGCTCCCAAACTTTTTGGCCACAGGAACATTAACAGTCCCCAGACGCCCTTCTCTAGCCAGATCCAGCCGATAAATGTCACAATCTCAGTTACTCCTCAACGTGCACAGCTGTAGGTCACTTACCATAGAAGAGTTAATAAAATGATTTTCCCTATAATGGCAGTATTCTCACTCCCAAATACTGACACCACACACAGTGCAGCTGCACTGCAGCTCGGCAGGCTCCCAGCCTGTTTTGTTTCGTTTTTGCACTGTGGAGGAATTGTTTTGAGTGACTTTGGCTTGAGAGGAACTGAAGATGGTTTTGCTATCGCAAATGACACCCCAGAACTGCTCCTCTCCAGGCCCTGAGGCACACACACGGACAAACAGAAGAAACACTCACCGGTCTCGGGAGTGGTTATCTTCACAGACAGAAGTTTGACACCTTCTTTATCCAACTGGGCCCTGTTGGAGTCAGAGACATTTAGACACAGTGAGTGTGCAGCTCTGGGAAGCTGGTCAGCTAAACACAACTCTAAGATCACGATCTGGAGGCCTGAAACGGCCTTTCCCTGGGATCATGCGTGAATCTTATAGATGGCAAATAATGCACACCAATCTCTTTGAAAGGACATTTCTCTTAAAATAGGTGATAGATTGTATGGCTCTGCGTTCAATCTAGTGCTCCACAGAAGTACAGCTGTGGGAAAAGAGAGAGAGTCATCTTTTTCCTCTGCCCATGCAAGGCTTTTAGCCACGTCACACTGCAAGAAGGACCACCTCAGAGGTCCAGGGAGTCAGGGTCAGCAAGCAAATTGCCAGCACAAATGCTTTTAGTCATACAAAAGAGAGAGGCCACATCCAGACCCAATGGCCTCTGGTATATACCTTCTAATGGGTCTTCCTCAGCTTCACTCCCCTAAAACTGATAATGCCAATTTCATTTTAACTGAGCCTGCGCAAATGGACAGGTGGAGAGAAGATGGGACAGAGGAATATGAAATGATGGGGAACAGAAGAGAAAGAAAGTGAAAAATAATCCAGAATAAAGCAAGAGAAAGGGGAAAAAAAAAAAAAAAAAAGATGGCACAACACGAGGTACGTTTATCCATTTCAAAGGAATCCCTTGCAATTTCTGTCCATGCTGGAACAGCCACTTATCATGCGTACAGGTGTACAGCAACTACAAGCACATCCCTTTCAACAGCATATTTCTCTTTGGACAGCAACTGCTTATTATGGTTAAGCAGAAGAAGACCAAAGAGAATCGCATGCAGAATTTGCTGCGTTCACAAGCACCCCACAGCAAGGCAGAGACAGGATTCAACCTACTGTTCAGTGCCGTTCTCTTGTCTCTCTGGAAGAAGAAAAAAGAGTTAGGGTCATTGTGGCTGATAGGACTCGATTAAACAAAACACTTAGACGTAGCTATTGCTGTTGCTGGCAGAAGGCTTAGCTGTGATTTTGCAGTGTTGCTTTCTTTAAGCGCATTAACCCGATCAGCCAGCCTGGATGGCAATTTGCACCCTCCCAAAAGACCACCATGCCCCACGTGTCATCAGTGTGGTGACTGTGCAGGGAGAGGAAAACCCCTCGGTGCAGGCGGAGGAGCTGCAGAAATCACGTTTTTCCCTGCAGCTCCCAAATCTGCAGGCACGGAGGAGGTGAGCAGGCAGCAGCTCTCGAGCATGTAACAACCCAGCTAAAAGGCAGAGGGTGAGGGGGGATGCCCGCCCTGGTTGTTCTCACCCCTGGGAGGGCAGTCTGTCATCCCAGCCAGCAAGCAACGCGTTTCTCCCCAAAATGAAGCGCCCACCAAGCAGTTTTTCTTCTTACACCCGAATGTGGGCAGATGGATGGGGCCAGGGGTTGCACGGGAGGCGTGGAGCTAGCTCTAATCCCCAGGCACGGGGGGCTGCACACCAGCCAGGCTGAGCGAGCCCCGTGGGCAGGACGGCAGAGAGCCATAGCTGCCTCCTCCTCTCCTTTTCAGGCAAATTTGCTAGCACTGCAAGCACTAGCGGCTGTGCGTGGGGGAGGCTGGCAAGGAAACCTCCTTCACCTCCTCATGTCTTCACCCCTTCCCTCGGAATATTCGGTAATTTCCTCAGTGGGCATCACACCTTCTGCTTTCTGCTTGGCTCTGGTTTCCCCTGCCATTGGCTAAACTGGCGGCAGCACGCTGCTTACCTTGCTCTGCAGCTTCCACACCCCATCGTGATTTTGTATTTCCAGGCCCCAGTGATTTCACTGTTGAGGCTCTGCACAGATCTCCTAACTCATGCCAGCTCACAGTCTGAATTCAGACACGCTTGCCTTTTTTTTTTCTTCTTTATTTTTCCCCCCACTTAATAGAAAATTGCACTCTCCTGTGGCCCACTCTGGCAACAATTTGAAAAACTTGGCAACTGGAATTTAATGGGATTATGTCCCCATTACCTTAAACGTTTCATGGACAGCAGCAAAGCCTGTGCTGGTGTTAGCTATCTGTCAAAAATGACTATTTCTGAGAGTACTGCTTGCTCAGCAATTTTGTACCCATGCATATACCGTAACTAAAAAATTATACTTGTATATCAGGTATTTCCTAAAAGAAAGCACTGATGTTTCTTTGCCTGTATTTGCAACAGAGATAAAATGAACATAAGGTGATTTTGCTGAACAGTATCTCCAAACTTATTTTCACCCTCTTTCTCTACCTGATTGACTGATTGTGTTAGCACAGCTGTTTGTTAGCTCTTCGCAGCTGCAAAGGGCCGAACAAAAAGCTTTACAGCATTATATATTCTCCAGAAAATCACAGACATTTTTGCTCCCTCTGTTATTCCTAGTGATTTGGAAAATAAAGTGCTACTTTCCCACTTTAGGCAAAATACTTTGAAATACAAGATTTCCTGTCAGACTGCTGCAGCATCTATGGTTACAGTAATCTAAAAAGCCCCCAGAGATCTTAGAGTAATTCGAAGCATGCTGCTTTTTTTTTTTTTTTCTTTTATTTTTTCTCCTCCTACTGCTGAGAGAAAGCAAACCAAATACCTGGAGCTTTCTTGTGGCAGATTCTGTACAAAGCCACCAGAGAGAAGACAGAGAAGGTGATGACTATCAACGTGATGACGACTGGCAAGATAACGTCTGCAAAAGAAGGAGAACATCATTTTGCTGCTCGCCTCTGCCCTGGCGTTTGTGCACCTGGGGGAGAGGTACCACCCGCACCTTCTGCTGCATCCCCTTCACCAAACCCCACTGATTTCCTCGGCCCACCCCCAGCATCCACTCCACACCCCAGGGTGCTGGTTTCACCCAGGGGAGGATTTGGGTGAGCTCCAGGTAGGAGAGTGAGTGAAACTGCCCTGCTGCAGGAACAATTTTTGGATGCATGCAAAGGTTTTTGGCGTTCTTTTTTTTTTTGTTTTGGAAAGCAAGACTGATCTGAAATTCAGCGACTAAAGCTATTATTTCTCTTTTAGCATCGTGCGCCCAGAAAGAGACCAAGGAGTTACATAATTCAGCAACGTTCCCCACAGCACTCACTTCCAGGGAGAGAAAATGCAAGATCTCCTTTTCAAATGAGGACATTTCTTCCCTTTTATTATTTCCCACCATCTGCCATTTCCTGACAGGTGTTTCCCAGCCAAGAAGCAAAAAGGAAAGAATTATGTCATGAAGACAAGCTTTCCTGGGGAAATATCAAAGCCCAGTTTCTCCCCATTTGTCTTTTCTTTTTTTTTTTTTTTTCCTGGCAGCCATCGACCACGTTTGTATTTAGCCTGGTGGCCTCCGCCCCATGCTGGGGAAGCTGCAAAGCCTTAGCACCATCCCTCCTGCTGGCCCCCCTGTTTTGAAGTGGCATCTCCACTGGCTCTTGATGCAATTAATATTTAACATTCACACAGAAGGGTGTCCCTGGAACCAGAGGGAGAACCTGGAGACAAGCTCAGAGTAGAAAAACATCAAACGTATTTTGCTGAGCCAGTGCTTTTGGTAGGAAATATCGGATCTGCAGTAACACTCTTGCCGCAGAGGTACATAACTGTAAAATAAAAAACTAAGTGACATGCACCATGTAAATACTGAGTGCTCGAGGACTTTGCAGAGGACTTCCAGTCCTTCTCTTTCCACCCAACCTCCCGTGACAAAATGGGCAATACATTCATGTAGCATAGTCATAACAACATATTTGTGTAATAAGTATTCATACTGGTATGTGAATGACATTTTCACATGTTTCCTTTTGTCTCCTCTCACAGGGGATGACTCTGTTCACTTTTTTTTTTTCCTATTTTATCACTTTGACTTCAGTCCTTGGGAATAATCGCACCACTCTCCAGTGAGAGAAAAGTGTCAACCTGCCAAGTTCTCTTTCTCTCTGGGATGAGGTTAACAACATGCAGTTAAATTGGGTTTGTAAGAGGGTGCACAGCCTGGTATGGACAGAAATCACGTTGCCAGTTTTACTTCTCTGCTACTCCAATCGCTCATCTAAAACCACGCTGATCTACTGAAAACTCAGAGGACAGACAACAAAGTAGCAATACTCACTGGAGTAACGGATAATACCCTCTTGCATTTTTGTGTTTCCAGGACTGCTTTCGGTGACGACAACATCTGGATGTGCAAAAGAAATATTGTTTTCAGGTCAACATATAAAAGTGCCAGCACTTCCCCAAAAATTTACCCTTCTCAGCCTCCCCAAAATAACCTTCCCTAAGCAACTTTGGAGTCCCCAGTTCTGGAGCCATGGTGCGTCCTCAGTTAACACCTGAAAAATTTGGCACAAGGGGGGGGAAAAGCTTTTCTGCTGTGGCCTAAGAGAAACGCATGCTTTGCACTTGCTCCCCTACAGCCATTTTTTCTGGGATCATCTGCTTTCTCGCTAACATTTTCACTTTTAGGAGGTAAAGGCAGAAGGCCTGCCGAGCAGGGGTACCAGCAGGGGTAGAGCTCTGTGTACAAGCTGCAATAGCACAGCAGCAGGCAGGGAGGCTCTGACCCACTGCTCCAGTACACGTTTACACCCCTTGCACCCGCAGGGATGTCCTGAAAAATATTTTGGTGATTGTTTTTTCTCTGTTATTCTTCTTTTGCCCCTATTCCCAGTCTCACAACATCCTGCTCAGCTCTGCTGTGTAAGAGTAAGTTGTCTCCTGCTGCAAAAGAAGCAAAGCAGAGAAAAGCCAGGGGCCAGCTTCTCCCCCAGCTATGCCAGCTTACTGGTTTTCCAGATAACGAGAAGCCACATGGTCCTACTTAAAACACTGTGTGCTTTAAGGGAAAGGGAAAGGTTTTGAGAGCTGTGTTCTCAATTTGTTCTGCTTTTGCAAAGCTGTGTGAATTTTGGACAAGTTGTTTAGCTTCTGTTTCCTTTCCTTTTTTTGTGTTTTTTTTGTTTGTTTGTTTGTTTTTTGTTTTGTTTTGTTTTGTTCTTTCAGCCAAAGACTGGCCTCACAAGGAGAAACGTTCACGTACTACTTACTGGATGGGGCCTGCTCAATGCAACCACGGCACTGGATGCATCCAAGCATCGAAACCATCACTGCTTGTGACCCCTGCCCCTGAAAAATCACCATGTCTCTGTCAAGTTCTCTCTTCCATGGTGCCTGTCTGCTGAGGGGCGACAACGTGAGGGTGGAAACCGTGAGCCATCATAACATGACTGAAATAATCCTCATGAATTCATGACTCCACGTCCATGTGATCGCTTTGTATTTTTCAAAGAAATCCTACTGCCCTTTTCTCTGCCTTCCCTGATCGAATACAGGATACAAAGGGAAGGCAGACAGTTATCACAGCAATGACTTATCCTGCATACTGGCCGAAAATGTCAACAGAAACAAATTGCTCTGAAAAATGTGAATCTCTACACTTGTGCAGTGTCTCCCCAGGAGAATAAAACTGAGGATTCAAATGCACTGGTTATCTCCCTAGCTGTCTATTAAATGGCCAAGATGAGAATAATGCAGGAAAGACAAATCCACAGGTTATTGTTTTAACTACGTGAAACCATCAATGAGAAACCCAAGAGCTGAAAGGAAGCACTGCTGAAGGAGTGAAATGGATTGAGGAATTAAAAACATCAACTCAGTTATCCACTGAAGTTTTCTCACAAGCCAGCCCATCCTGTCTGCTTTCTCTGGATCTGAAAATTGGATCTGGAAGACATTTTCCAGCTAGGGAATGATCTGGGATCCAGATAACAATTAATTGGAGCAATAGACCTTGTGGTGACACGAGGAACAGGCTGCTGGTGGCAGACACAAGGGCTGCAGCGAGCTGCACAGAAGCCACTGCTTCCTGACAAGCCCAGAGGAAGGGAAATAAGACAATGCTGGTTCACCAGCACAGGAAGACCTTGACTTAGCCCAGGACCTGCTGCTTCCAACCACAGGACGAGGCAGGGGAGCCGCTGACAAGGACTAGCTCCTTGGTGAGCACTATTTTGGTATCAGCTGCCCATGGCATCACGCAGTACGCTCCCATCCTGTTTGCTTTGCAGCATCTCCTGCGTCCACAGCAAAGTTACTTATTGCCATGACTTGAGCATCACTTACCTGCTTCTCCATACCACACATCAGGTTCATTCTACCCCCACCAGCCCCTTTGTCCCCCAAATATTTCCCCTCACCACCCCAGCCCTTCAGCCAGCATGCAAAGAGCAAGCTTGGCCATTGCTCTTACTTGATGGCTCTGTCAGGGTGATCATGTGAAGGCCTGCAATAAAACAGAAGAGCAGGGTTGTTAGGAACTGGTTTAGGGCTAGAGATCCTTGCTTACTGGAGGGGAAAGCAAGAGGGGTCTTGAGACTCCAGAAATGGGCTCAGTAACTGTGCAAGAAACTGTCCCCAGGATGGGGCAGGGCAGAAAATCCTGAATTAATTGGTACGCAGAAAGATAAATTAATGAATAAAAATCTGCCTGCCAAAAACAAGCAATTGCCCTGGGGCAAATAGCTGGCGTTCAGCTGACAACTAAGTATGGTAATAAAAGAAACTCAAGTGCCTAATTGAGACACGTCTTCAAGTGCCATGAAACCTCTCAAAAATAAATCTTCGTGAATCTTCGTGCTACATCCTCAGCACTGCCTCCTTATTTTGAGGTGTACCTCACAGCTTCTGGTCAGCGTCCTCCAGGATGGATAGCACCATAAAAAACCTTTCTGTGGGTCCATACAGGACTGGCTTGTCTTGTGGTGTCCGCGAGGAGTGGGGCTCATCCAGCCCTGCCCTAAGAGCTCCTCAGGAGGCCGTGACCCACCATGGTGCTTTCTGTGCTTGGTCGGGACAGCTCCTGCACAAGGAGCTGCAGCAGAGTTAAACACATTGTCCTACTGCCGTGAGAGCTGTTTTGGGAACAGGAACAGCTGCTGTTGTTTCCCCTCCTCTCTACAAGCAATTAAAAGCACGGATCACTTGAGCCGCTGGCGTGCAAACAGCCACTTTTGCCAGTGATCTACGTGACGGAGCTTTAACGACGTTTTAATCACAAACGGGCGTGAAAAGCATGTTCAGGCTGACAAGGCAAGTACTTGAAAGTCAGCAGCAAGAGCTGCTCTTGAACATAGTAAATATTAGCCATGCTAAGTACTCTGAGGGTACACAGTTATTTCATACTGGCTTCCCAAAACGCAGAGGAGATGTTTTTCCTAAGCTATTTACAATCTCATCCGTCCGGCTGCAAAGCAGCATCACCTTGCTCAGAGAGGATCTCTGTGATGTCTCGTTAGCTGATGTTTATGGCATGTTTGAGCAGCATTAATGACACAAGCCAAGGAAAAGCGCTCAGGAAGTTCACAACTCTCCTGTCAAAGAACGGTGAAAAGCACAGAAAGCAGCAGGACACCCACCTGGCATTCAGGGAACATTCAAATGTGACAGGATTTTTTACCTGAATCCCGCCTTTCTTATTGTGAGTGGGACAAGTGCCACGTGAGCACACAGCAATGGTCGAACAAGCAAATGCAAAGACACGTGTGTGCATGTTTATGGAGATAAACGATAAAAGATATCTCACTGGGGTTCTGCTAGAGTGTGAAAAATCAAATGGCCAGTGAAAGAAAGCTACACACCCTTCTCTCTCCCCCCTGGTCTCCAGTAAGCAAGCCAGGTGCCAGCTCTCCTCTGCTCAGATTGCTCAGCCCTGCCACCCAAACGCAGCTGTGCTCATTGGAGCTGTTCAGCAGGTGCTTGCAGCTTGCATTTCCCACATAGCCATCCACAGCACCCTTTCTGGTGGCAGGGCCATGCACTGCTTCTCTAGGGAAAGAGGACAGAAAGGCAGGCGGCCTTTTGCTTGCTAACACCTTTATCGTGTTGTTCTGGCTCTCTGCTTGGCCCCCGCCACGTCCCCTGGGGCTGTGAGCTGGAGGGCAGATGCTCAGCGTAGATAATCCAGGAAGATTTCCAGATCCATCAAGAGGATCTCGAGGTGTACAGCGCTGGCTGCACAGACAGAAGGCAAGGATAAAGAGCCTGGTGTACGCCCAGGTGAGCTGACAATACCTGCCCAAGTCAAGGCAGCGCTGGTGAGGAGCCTGGCAGATGGAGAGAGGCCCCGAGAGCTCACCTCTCCCAAACCTCCGCTACCTGAACAGCCGGGACACCCCGCGGCTTGCTGCTTCTGCTTTTGGAGGGCAGCCACGTGGAACTGCGCTCGCTGGCAAAACAAGCGAATAAATTTGGCTGATTACTCAGAGGGGATACCACGAAATAAATCACAGCGAAATTAAGAACCTTAAAAAACACCCTCCTTGCCCTGACTGTGCTGTGGTTCTAAAATTGTGTTAACTGAGGCTTCATGGTATTTTCCATCTCCCCAGTGCTTCAATTTCTGTCTCTCTCTCTGTGAAGAAGCTGAAGGGCAATTTTTACTTAATATCACTATCCAGTGTTCCTATACAGTTTGTGCACGGCAAGAGTCATACCCTCCCCGTCTTACTCCTAGCAATTTTTCTTAGGAAGATTCCTCCTGTGAATCAAGTGAGTAGGACTTGCAATTTGAGGAGTGCAATAAAGGCATCAACATCTGCAGCAGGTTGATTCACCTGTCAGCTTATTGCAGCAGGTCATTTGATCTCACCAGCCTGCTGGATGGACTTCAGCTCACGCTGCCTTCTGGATTCTTGTTGTTCAGGTCAGAGAATAAGAAGCTATGATACCTGCACTTTCTCTGAGGTATTTAGACTGATCCACGAAATCTCCAGTTCTTCATCAATTAAACAGAAGGAGAAAAAAATTAAATATTAGCCAGCGATCCTTTGCAGAGGTGGAGCAGGAGGCGTATTATACATGACAGCCAAAGTTGAAGACGTGTACGTGTCAGTGGCACGCATGCCGGTTGCTCTCTTTGCTAAAAACAGCCCCAATTCCCTCCGCTAGCCTGGGTGAGCACCACGCAGCCCCTCCTCTGCAGCTGCTGGCTGCGAGCCTCCCCAACACAGCGCTGCTGCTCTCTGATGTTTCTCCAAGCTCCTTCCCAGGCTCCCCCCCGCACTCCTTTCAGTTGCTCTCCAGCTCTCTGTGGCACTCCTCCCACACCCTGATCTTTTGATATGGCTGATTGCAAATTTCTCTTCAAAATGTTTCTTTTCTTTTTTTCTTTTTTTCCCCTCTTTTCCTGCAGCAAGAGTTTTTCACAAAAAAAATGGCTTTTTTTTTTTTTTTTATGCTTAGTTTTGAGACCATTTCCCATATTGTTTTGGATTGAGATTAGCCATCTGAATTATTTTGGTTCAGCACACCAAACAGAAACGTTCTGTTCTGGATGAATTTCACATTAATTTGTCTTCCCACACAGAAGCTGTGGCTTGGGTGCCTTCAGCTTTTTAGCTCTGTGATCCCCTGTGGGCTGCAGCATGAGCCACACCGCGTGTACCAGCCTCTGCTCTGGCGAACAAAAGGCATCCAGACCCTACGGGAGGCCCCCATGGAAGATGAAATTTCCGTGTTGCAAAGAAGGAGTCCAATGGCAGCAAGAGTCTGCGTTTCTTCTAGTCTCAGTACAGCCTGAAACAACTGGCTTCAGGCTTTTGATGGCTCAAAAGTAACTAGGGTGCAGCCTGTGGCTTTCCTCAGCCCTGAGCAATTGCACGTGGATCAGGGAGTAAGGGTGTCGTAAGGGTGCACCCATTAGGGATGAGCTACCTAACTCAGCAGGGTGAGTAATGGGATTTTTTTTTGTGTATTTAAGCTGGAAGAAAGCAGCAAGGAGCTGGTCCTGCAAGGAGGCAGGGAAGGTGCAAGGATGAAGCCCTGGTGAGGGAGGAAATGATTTTGACAGGGCAGTTTTATGGGAACTCGAAGCAGCGGCTATGCCAAGGACCGAGGCTGAATCCCCCAGGACAGATGGGCCCTTTCTTCCTCAGCCAGGCAATTACAGCCCTGGCACCTTGGGTAGTCCCTGAGCTAAAGAAGATTTATTGGCTTTCCAGCAGAGCGAGCTGAGTAAGACGATGACTTTCACAAACAGACCCAAGGAAAAATGTAAACCTTTCAGGGCAAGGTTTAAGCAGAAAGTGTAATTGCACAACTAATGTAACGGGTAATTCAATGCATAGGATCCACGGCCGTGTATGTGTTATGATTTCATTTTAACCTGGAGAATTTCCCTGTGAGAACCTCTCTCTAAAAGCATTGCAATTTCTTGGTTTATTGCAGGGTGCCAATGGTAAGGCTTCCTCACTGTCCACGTGTCTGCCAAAAGACACAAAATGTGACAGGACAGTCAAGTAACTACAGCTCACAGTGTGTGCATTATGGGGCGTAAGCTTATTAAAATAATGAGAGATTCCTCTCTAGATCAGTGGCCATGACTTAAAAATGAGAAAATCCCAACTTCCCTAAAATGCTTATTATTATGTCTTTCTGCATGCTTTTAAGCATTTCAGTGTGTACTGAGGATATGATATTACTACACTTTTATATCCAGTCCCACCCTCCATAAGAAGAATCCCGTTCACTGTGCTGTTGTACCACAAAAAAAACCATTATTGAGCACTCACAGTTATCTCCTACAAACATAATCCAGGGTGCTGTAAAGAGTCTTATTCCTCTAGAAATGTTAAACATTAATATTAATAGGGAAATGCAAACAAAGTCAGTGTCCCTATTAGGCTTACATAGTATTGAGTGAAAGCTCAGGGAACTTTAAGAAGACCTAAGTAAGCAATTCTTCAAAATCCGGGTAAAATTAAGCCTGGTAGACACATAATAAATGATCACTCTCACAACCCAGCATCTACGTTTGCCACAGAGTTGCTTAGTGGTTAAATACACCAAAACACACCCTGAAAAACATTATAGCTAGCCAGGCATTGGGAAGGATTGATATCTTTCTGACCTTGCGTGTGACCACGTTGTACTTTGAACAATGCCATTTAATTGGTGATATGCCTTAGCTTGCCCTCTAGATTTATTAACAATTGTAAAAATTATAGCTGTTTTCTCCTTTGCTTTGCAGCCAGAGAATTTATCTTGGTGACCTCCTCTGGCAGTCAGTGCTACACAATGACCACATCCAGCATATATAAAGATTTCTATTAGCTTAATTTATATCCTCCTGTAATGACATCGAGTTTTCTAACGGAATCTTTTGAAGTTCGCTCATCACTTATCAGAACTTCATAGTTGGATGGCACGAACACTTTGTACCCTGCATGAATAAGGAGGTGGCCCTCATTCTGGGACAACGAACAACAAATGAAGGAGAGATTCAAGATCTTTTGAACACGTTGCATAGGAAAACGGAGTGTATATTTTCAAGACTTACTTGAGGTTTCAGAAGAAGCGTTTTTTTGTGGAGAGGTTGTTGGAGGCAAAGGCCATCTCTTAGTAGACGGAGCACCCACACTCTCGTTTTGTGTCGCTTGCGTTCCATTCACTTGAGCAGCTGGAAACGAGACAAACATTTGGGTAAGGTACAGCAGGAGAAGTGCTGCCTTAGATCCCCGGCCATTCTGCAGACAAATGCACTCTCCATCACAGATCTCAGGTCAGAAAGCACAACGCATTCAAACAGCAAGCAATCCCTATGGGGTTGTTACTACTGGCACAGCTGGGGCATCTTTAAAGCACATCCTTCACGTCCAACACAGCCTGTGCCAGAAGACAGCTGAGAGCACTGGCCAGGGAGCCCAGGGCAGTCATGGCAATGGCAACATGAGCAGAAGATGGCTTACTGCCCTCTCTCTCTTACCTTCATTAAAAAAAAAATAGTTAATAACAAAATAAATAAATAAAGCTTTAGCTGCAACAGTCACATAATGGGATATTTGGGCAAGTTTTAGGTATTGCAATTAAGTGCAGAGTTAATTACTTCATCCTGTGTTGTTAAGGTCTGGGAAATAACATAGCCACGAGAATGAACATATGAAAAATTGAAGAGCCTTATTGCTGCTCTTGCAGAGTCAACAGAGGAAGCCCATCCCTGGAAGTCTTTAAAAGACGTTTAGATGTGGAGCTTAGGGATATGGTTTAGTGGGGACTGTTAGTGTTAGGTCAGAGGTTGGACTCGATGATCTTGAGGTCTCTTCCAACCTAGAAATTCTGTGAGGATAGAGGCCATCTGTGTCATGAGACTCACAGTCCAGGGTGAGCCTGGATGGCACACAGCAGGACCAGAACTAGGCATTCCCAGAGAGCCCTTTACTCAGGGAAAACAAAACCAACACCCAAAGCTCCCTTTCCTAGCACCATACACCTTTAACTCACCCCTTCCCTTCCCCTCTTGTTCAGCAAGTGCAATAGCTTGGAGAGGCAGGCTTCAAAGATCAACGTGCTGAGGAAGAGTGAGCTGAAGCCACAGGAGCCTGGGGGTTCAGTGCAAATATGGGAATTGGGAAGGGAAGGAAACTAATGAATTTCATGCAGAACAAGCTTAAATATCTAAAAGTTTTGCTGGCATTCTAGTGAGGAGAGGCATAATTTCTCTGTCAGCTCCCTTCAGAAACCTCAGCGCTGTGCACCTTCAATATGTAAGTCTAACCAGCAGCAGAAATGAGTGAAAAACACAACTTGTACACCATTTTTGACCACGGTGTAAAGCAAAGATCTACCAGCCTGAATCGTTTCCGCATTCTCATTGAAGAAGTGATGAATGAACCTCTAGCAACCTAGAATAGCAGCGATCCTTCCCATGCAGGGAGGCGGGTACACGAACACGCTCTGCCAGCCATGCAAAGCTCATCGTGCATGAGGAAGAGCTGAGGGAGGCAGGCAGGTCCCTGCAGCGACCCATTGTGCTTCGGCACAAGGGAAAGCACTCACATCACCTGGTAGCGTGTTTGCTGCCATCAGCTGATGATGGATAAAAGGGTAAAGTAAAAATAAAAGGGTAAAGATCATAACGTGGCTGTCCAGCGGCGTGGCAGAGCTCCCCAGAGGTGACACCACTCTCCCCTCGGGTGCTGTGATGAGATAAATGACGGTGCCTAACATGCAGTGGTCAAAGGGATAAGCAACACCAGGGCTTATCCAAACAGGTTGGAGCTGCTCTGCAGAGCTGCTGCCTGAGCCTCAGCTACTGCCCTGCTTTTGTCCTCCCAGAGCCCTTCCTTTTCTCTAACCAACTGATATTTGACGCGCATCCTCACTTGATCTTCGCAGGATTTTCTGCTTAACCTCTATATAATCCACAAGCATTTCAGCATCTCCCAACAGTGCTCTAAATCTTCCTTGCAGCAGGCTGCTGCCTAACAAGCTTTGGCATCGTGTGATGCTTCCAACAAGCAGCAGGCGGGCAGCACAGAGAGTGCAGCCATCTGCACGGGTGTACAAGCACCACTCAGCCAGTCAGCGAGCCCAGGATACACCTCTACAGGGCACACTGACCACATTACAACCCACATTGCTAAATGTGGGAAAGCCAAACCTTCCCCTAGAGCTCACGTCTTGAATATAAACTCACATGCAAGTCTCTGCCTGAAATCAGCAGCCTGAGAAACCGCTTGCATTGGCGACTGCATTAATGGAAGTGTTGAAAAATTGCAGAGCACGAATTCCAAAGGAAACCTTCCCCCCTCTGACCATCACATCCCCACAGCCAACTACGCCACATGTCTTAGAAATACAGAGAGCACCTGCAGCATGCAGCGGGGACCTGAGGACAGCCAAGCAACATGTTGTTGGCTTATCCCTCCTCGTAAAGCTTCCCTCTCAATTACCAGCAGCTTGATATGACGAAGAGAAAGAGTCTTCCTTCCATTCATTCCTTTTCTCTCTTTTTAATGTTTCCTATTTCATTGCAGTGTGATGTATCATCCTCCAGGAGAGTGGCACGAGATAAATCAGAAACACAACAGCCAAAAACCCACTCTGACTTCGTAATTTAATAACTTGAGTGCTGACCTTGCCCACGACACTTGCTCCACGGCCAGGGAAGGAAGAACACAATCCTGCGTTGCCTTTCATTTCATATTCTCTTCGACAGAGCCAGTGTCCCAGGACGTGAAATCCTGCATGCAGGTGTGACTTGATGTAGCGTGACACCACTTAAAATTCCTGGTTTGAGCCTGGACTGCACAAGTGAGGTCACTCTTTTGACTAAATGGGAACTGTTGGATTTGACCCCTCGTACTAGAAAACTAAGGAGGCAAGTCTAATTGTTGGCTTCCTATATAATACACAGGGTAAGAGAGCACGGAAAGAAAGAGGGGAGATTGTATTTATGTCCTGCAGAGGAAAAAATACTGAAGACTTAAGAAAAAGAATAAAAGACAAACTCCTGTGCGTGACTTCACAGTTTATGGAGCACTGGGGTATTTCTCCGAATCTGCAATGGAAGGTGACAGCCACAGAAATTGCAGCAGGAACAGGAAGCCCTGTCAAACCCCTGCTGTGAGGATGCAATCATTTGCTGAAGCTTTTAGCCAGGATTGAAGTAGATAAAGTGATGGCCTGCATTACAGAACACCAGAGATGCTTGGTTTTCATTAGAAACCAGGTGCAGCAAAAGGAAGATTTGAAATTTCTTAGAGGCACCATCAATTCCTGCCTCAGTTCTCTGAGGCCAATAAAAGAGGGGGGGAAAGCTGACTGCTAAATAATAACACAATGAAAAAAAACCACCACAATAACAACAACAAAAAAGGAGATAGCAGCCAAATTTTACATTCTACCAATTTTTCACAGCAAAATCTTGCTCTTTCCAGGGAGAGCAACTTCCCAGTCCTGCTGTGAGGAGGTGCTTTAATCAGTGTCTTTAATTTTCCTGTTTACATAAGGGGAGTTAGAATCAAGTAGGCCTTGCTTTTAGGTCCATTAACTATTTTTGTTGCAAGCTTCAAGGTTTTTTTTGTTTCGTTTTGTTTTTTTAATTATTATTTTGGTTACATGGGGAGTTTTCAAAACAATTCAATCCAAGATGCTAGAGACTGAAGGCTAGCTGCTGGAAAGAGAAGAGGAGAGGAACAGAGAAGACGTGTTGGTGCTCCAGACACCTGTGTATTTTCATGGTGGCCTATTCCACCCACAGGAAAACCTTTTCTTTCTTACACTATTCAGGGGAGGGTTGCAATATGACCTGCTTTGGGATTTTTTTGGGGTTCAGAGCAGTGTCTGGGCCAGAGTGGCACCAGGAGGCAACCCCAGGAAGAGAAGCAAAGGTTTAACCAGTTGTCACAGGCTTCACTCCGCTCTAAACATCAGCTAGGAGAACATCACTGTATCACTGACTGCTGAGTTAAATACTTTCTGCAATTATTTTTAAATTTAGCTTGATTCAATTAAATACAAAAAATGGAGTATTTCAGAGCTCTGGTTCAGCAAAAGGCTTGAGCAAACATTTACAGTGTAGTTCACAGACAAAAAAGGGAGATTCAATTTCAGTTTATTTTTTACTGAGCTCCTTTTGCATGTTATTATATTTGCTTAAATTATTCCAGCTACTTGCTGGATGCAGAGGATTTCTTTCTTTTTTCTTTTTCTTTTTTCCCCCCCTTCCCTAGAACCCTACGTGATGTACTGGCTCAACACACACATTATTCTAAAGATTTATGGGGAAGATTGATGCAGGGTAATTAGTAACACCTCGCTGCTTTCAGTATGATGACTCATAATAATACAGAGCAGACTTATTTGTAACGCTGAATACACATATATAAAATAAAAAACTGAGGGGCTGTTCTGACACTACCAATCACATTGAATCATTTATTTTTGATGAAATAACATTTAAAAAAAATAAAAATAAAAAAAATAAAAATAAATAAAACTGCAAACCCTTCCAAGCACATCTCTGCCAAGTACAGGGAGATTTAAATCTTGTGTCATAGTTTCATATAATCTCCACTACAAATTAAAGGTCTAATATTCTGCATGTAAGATTCTGGGGAAAGATTCATTAGGATATGCAATCCGTGGGCAGGATGAAGAGCTCTACTTCTCCAAAGATCCAAACCCATTACACAAGCTACTTGTTTGTGATCTCTTTTTTTTATTGCTCCACACTTTTACAGAAACGTAGCGTATGACGAATCAGAAATGGCTCTGTGAAACCATCACTTACTGCTTGTTGTGTTGTCATCTTCATTTCTTGCTGCAAGGGTTGGTGCTGTAGTCTGCTGCACTGTTGTCACTGTTGTACCTTCTGTTGTTACTTGTTTAGCTGTAGTTGAAGAAGGCATGGAGCCTACGAAAGGAAGGACATTCAAAATAGTTCCTTTTTTTTTTTTTTTTTTAAATACACACACATGCACAAACACACAAAACGCACATCCTGCCTTGCCTGCAGTCTAGCTTTAAATACTGATTTTAAATTGAAGATCAATGGGGTCTTCATTCCCTCTAAGGGAAATCCCCCTTCCCTCTAAGGGAAACCCCCCCTGAACATAAATCTGCGATAACACAATTACGAGACAAGGCTTGGAGCTTCCTGGAGCCTGACGGTTCTCAAGGCTTCACCAAAGAAGGGACTACGTGTAAGTCAGTCCCCAGGCCATGAGGCACTGCTGCTCAGTCCCTTGATTGACCTCTGGAACAGCCTCAGCTATTAGCACAAAGTAATTGTCACTCACCAGTTGTGACAGACGTAGTTGTAGCTTTGGCTGCAGTGTTCGCTAACACTGACGGTTGCAGTGATGTCACTTGTGAAGAGGACATGGACACAGCTTCTGACACAGCTTCTGACACTGCAAGAGAAGCATTTTTATTGATTTATCACGTTTAAATAAGCATCGCATACCTCCAGCTGCCGACTCTCACAAAGGCAGTCAATTTATCTTTGGGGTCTGGCCCTCAGAGACCTTTCTTGCCCCTGAGTGTTTCAGGAGGGCTCAGAGCACACTTGGTTTGGGTCAGAGGGAGGGTTTGGCCCGTGCCCACACAATCAGCAGCGGTGCCCACCAGTCAACCCCTGTGGGAGGGACACAGAGGTGCCCTCACAGTGGGCTTCTGATGCTTTTCCCCAGAGGCATAAATAGCATTACTGCTTTCTCCTCTGTGGCAAAAAGCTGTAGGAGAAATTTCAGTGAAACGTTTGAAGAGCTCATTCACCGAGAGGCGTTGGGCGTTTATTAAATGTTTTTAGAACAGGCACAAACATCAGGGTTTTAGAAACATGAAAGAACTACAGCACAATTTGAGCAGGACTAATTCGTGTAATGAACAGAACATTCACAATTCCTCTGGCTGCACCTTACTCACTTCCATTACTAGCACTTTGAGTATATTCATCTTGATTATATCAGTACTCTCAGCTCCAAAACAGATTATTTTGCATGTTTAGTTAGCAAGAAACGTAGTCCCATTTCCAACTTTTCTTCCTCATGTGCATCACTTTCAACACAGCAATCTTTGACAGCTGAACTTATGAAAGAGTTGGTATTTGGCCCACATGAATGCAACGTAGTCAGTAGTTTACTTTCATAACTACAGAGTAAAGAGAATTTAATGTGGTAGTTGAAGATGTTAAGCCAGGCTTCACCTTCTGAACCAGTTTTTTCTCTGTTAATTCATAGCTTTAGGACTTTATGGTTGACCTAGCTAAAAAAAATAATTGCAAGAGAGTCAGTCTTTTGAAACTGAGGGCACTGGTTCCACTGCCTCACCCCAAAACGTCAACCTTGACATTAATAGTTTCAAGAAGTTACCGATAACTTTTTCTGGAAGTGACAGCTTTATGCACATATATTATCTTTTAACCGAGGCCCAACACAGACACAGACTGTCTAGTTCTTTACTCTTAAAGTCCATGTCCTCTTCAGTCTACACCCATCAAACTGAATACTCCCCGGTACCATATCCCAAACTGATGCTATTTCCCAAATTGTTCTGGCAACTTTTTGAACTATGAATATTTAGCTCATTTGCTAATGTCTGATCATGTTTTAACCACTCCCTAAGCATACAGGCTCACAGAATTAAAGCCTTTTTTATGTGAAAAAAAAAAAAAAAGAAAAAAGAAATACAACCTGCCCCAGCCCCAGTTAACCCCCTCCTCGCTAAGATTCCTCAATCCTTTTTTCTTCTCGACAGGCTTATGTAAGAGCCCCATGGAAATACACGGCTCTGCAATCACCGCAGAGGAAACAATCTGCCTGATTTGTCCCAGCAGCTGGAAAAGATGAAAGCTAGAGAGGCAATGGGACCTTCAGAATACCAGATAACAGAGAATTTGGACTCTTACCAGAGGTTAATGTTGTTACAGGAGTACTGACACCGACGTTACCCTGTGGAATTTCAGTTTCTGAAACAAACACACACACACAAAAAAAAGAAACATTAGTTTAGTCATCATCTGGATCTATTTAGCATGACACAGGCGTACAAGGCAGAGAGCAGCATGGGACCTCATTGGAAATCAAGTCCAGAAGCTTGGTAGCAGAAACAACCCAGTCATACAACTCTGCTTGCAACCTCTACAAGCTGTATCCTCAGGCTCTTGGCTTTGCCCTCGCTGCTCCAATATGAAGCATCTACTACGGCCTCCCTCCTTGGGCCACAGGTTGCTTTTTTAACAAGTGTTAGCATCTCTTAAGAGTGGTGTGGAGAACACTGGAGCAACTGAAGGGTTTTGATCTCCTCTTCTCCTTGAGTACCACCACGGTTGCTCTGAGCCTTCAGGGTGGAGGGTTAACAAAAATAACTAGTTGCTGGCGTGAGCACCCAGTCTCTTGTCCTAGAGCAGGAGAACTGCTGCTGTAAGCAATTAAATGTCATTAGTAGTTCCCTGGCTAATGACAACACTTCAGGAGGGGTCTTCAGCATCAAAGCAATCCCTGTATGTGAGGGTAAGAGGAGAATTCACAGAACATGGTTCAGGAAGCACCAGGCTGAGCAACGACTGATTTTCTACATTACCCTCCGGGCAGTGCTCCAGCTCCAGGGATTTTATTATTGCAATAAATGATGGCACTTTGAAAAATCCTAGGTCAAGTTAACAGATGAAAATCTCCAGTATTACAAAACAGACAAAAAAATCATCATAACAAAAGCAAAACAATTTCTAGACCTCCTGGCTGTGCAGAAAAAAATAAATATATATATATATATATATATATAAAGAGAGAGAGAGAGAGAGAGAGAGAGAGATGTGCCAGGGCACATCTTTGTCCCTTCATGGGCTTCCCCAAGCAGCCTTGCTTGGGGAGCCTCCCTAAACATTGAACATTTTTCCGTTCTCATAAGATCCGGTGACAAAGCTCAGCTCGTGTAATTCCCCGTGCCACAAGGCCACAGCACGAAAACAGAATGTTTTTTCCACAGTGCCTACATTTCATAGGGTTTGTTGTAACATCTCCCAGCAACCACGATGTCTAACACCAGCTAAACGCACCGCTTGCCCAATTAGCTCGCGCCCTAAGCCGGCAAAACTTTGCAGAAAGCCCATTGTAATACGTTCATTATTCATCCTTTAAAGACGTTCCAGTTAATAACCACGTTGATGGGCTGGGATTTCCTCAAAACTAAAAAAAATAAAAAATAAAAGTGATAAATTAAGTCGCAGTTTTGTTATGAATCACAAGTTGCTGATTTTATCCCAGTCTAGAGATAAACTAAGATAAATTGGATTAGCAGAGTAGAATAAAGTGGAGTTTTATGAATTAATTGTTGCCTTAAAATGATGGATAATTAAGTACACTTTAAAAACAAGTTGAAAGCAACATGCAAAAATGCTTAAAACTAGCCAAGATTTTGGGAGAATTGGTTGATTAAAAGCAGCGATACAGCTGGTGGCTTATTATGCTCTTATTTGCAATGTTAAGTTGTGACTAAAGAGGGATGGGGGGGGCACAGAAGAAGGAGATGAAAAGAGATTGAGAACAAAACTCTGACCTACTATAGGCTGATGAAAAAAAGAGGAAAAAAAAGATTTGTTTTTCTGTTCGTGTCAGATTGACTGCTGTGTAAGATGAAGGACAACCAACCAAAGCTACAACTGCGCTGTTTTGGGCAAATTTCGATGCAGTGATTCCTCTGATATGAGAGAGCCACTCTGCTGTGGGAGAACGCAAAATCTATTTGGCAATGGTTCCTTCACTTAAACCTATTTTTTCGGCCAAAATAGCGTGGATGAGCTGGGGTGCAGCATCCCTGTGCCTGGAGAACACGCCTGGAGCCGGGAGGTGCTAAGGCACGACACTGGGCTGAATGAAGGAGGGTGCTGGTGGTGCTGCCAGGTGGGAGATCCGCAAAGAAAAGGAAAAACATGTCTAAAAGTAGATAGAGTGAGAAGTCAGAAGGGCAAGAAAGATAACAGGATGGGAAGAAGATGAGAGGTCTGGGCAGGAAGGCCCAGAGACAGGGAGACAATAAGGGGAGCAGGGGAAGATACAAATGAATGAAGAAGAGCAGATAAGCATTTGACCCCTGGCCATGAGGCCAAAATGAGAAAAGAGAAACTAAATTATTTTTTCTCTTCCTTTCAGGTTCACAGGATGTGCCTTTATTGTCTTCCCTGGCTCGGATTTAAATGGTTCATTTGTACTAAAATTAAAACAATAGTAAATTCAATTGTATCTGATCTTCAGGCATGATTTAAGAACCATCCAACTAAAACACTAAATGAAGTTTCTTTCTTTAAAAATTCCACTGGAATCCCTGAGTTCAGCCAGAACTGACCGACAGCCACAGTTGTCCTAAATCTGCAAGTTTTTGATGTAGGCTTCAATCTCCAAGCCTGGAGCTCTCACCATCTCTTCCCTCCCTCTATCTCATTATTTTAAACTTTACACCGGGAAGACTGAGATAAGAGGGTTTTGACCTTGTGTTAATTAGGTGCCTGCTACTGCTGCAATCAAGACAGGAAAAAAAAAAAAAAAAAAGGCAGAAAGGACTGCATGATACTACACCAGCAGCTCTGTTTGTGTGTTACAGACTAGCACAGAGCACTGAGTGAGTTTAAAACACCACATACAACAGCTAATACAGAAGTGAATGCCAAAAAAAAAGTGTAAACATCTTTAGAGATAGATGGATTGCTCAATATACATCTTGATTTTATTTATTATAGGAATTAACGAATGCTGGCCACTTCGGTATCAGTATCTGATTTTGAAAATAAATGATTTTTACTGGAAAAGAAGCTATAAGCACAGAAACAGTGAAATGGCCCCTCTTTAACTTGACTTTTAACTTTTAAACATTTTTTAGCTTGACCTTGCAGTAGGCAGGCAGGAGGAGATGTTGCTATTGAACCCCCTCCATGCAGATGAGCCCTGGCGAGGCCACAGCTGAAGCACTCGGTGCACCTCGGGGAGCATGCTGAGAAGAGCATGAATGCCTGGAGGTGGGGGTGTTACAGAGGACCACAAAAGTCACCAGGAGGCTAGAAATAATAAAAAAAAATAAAAAATAAAAATAAAAAAAAGACTTTTCCAGAAAGCAAACAATAATCCTCATCTCTTCATTCTTTTACCTGGTATTTCCCCGGGCCTGGCGTGGTTCTTGCACTTCTTATTTCTCTTTCCACTCCTACCCATTTCTCTTTCCTCCTTCGCTGCCTTCTACCCTAAATCTTGAGATAAATTTCTTTCTTCTTCTGTAATGAATTTTTTTTGTGTCATCCTCCAAAGAAAAAAAAGTGCTTTGCCCAAACGAGTAGCTCATCTTCTGCCAACCATCCATTGCACAAACACCACAGCCAAAACAAGTTTTGGGTACTGCTCAACCCCTCCAAACAGACTCAAGTGCACCTAAATGTATTAATTTGGGGGTCAAACTTAGGCTTTAATTCTTGGTTTACCACAAGGCCTTCAACACGGGCCTTCTATCTGGTTCAGCAGCTACACCGTTTGGGGCTTTCCTCCTCAGGAATGTCCAGGGGTTCAGACCGAGTACTGCAAGTGGTTTTTAGGAATCCTGAGCACATCTTCCTGCACATTTCAGGGTAGTGTTCTGCCAAGATACACCAAAAGTGTCCCCATTTTCCAATCAATTCTGTCCTAGAGCCCTACAAGCTGCATCACACAGTGGCACCATGTGCTATCATTAAAGGAGTTCTGCAAGAAACGGGGAGATCTGCACTTCAAGATTTCAGCTGCATCTGTGGATCTTCCTGAACAGACAGCAAGAACGTGGATGCAAGCCTCACGGTTTGCATTTACAGCTTCCTCAGTATTTGGCTTTGTTTGGAGCACGTGTTCAGTGCAGAGTCAAGCCTCTGAAAACACTGCAGAAAGCTGTAACCGAGGACAGTGCAAGGAAAGGGATTCATTTCCAGTAACTGCTGTTATTTCAGTCCTCCCTCACCGTTTCTGGAAATTATTTTAACTCCACTAGATGCAGTCCAACCCCCACTCAAATGGCACAAATAAGAGCTACCCAGTACCAAGAGAAATGCATTGCCAGGAAAATTGCAGGTTCAGGTCGGGCACGGGTTTATGAACAGAGAATTTTACCTGCTCTGTTTGGATAAATCCTAAGAAGAGTCCTCCCTGCAGTACTTCCAAATTTATCAGAAGTAAGATTGAAGTTAAGAAGTTAAGATTGAAATTAGGACACAAAACTTCCCCCAAATCAAACAACAGCGCTGAATTGTGGCCATGGGTTAGTTGTGGGTTTTCTATAAATGGCTAGGCCATACTATGCTAACTAAAAGAAAACAGCAAGCAGAGATTTTAGCAGAAACATAGGTGCTTCCATAACACAAAACCTTCCCTTGGAAGAGATTTAGGGGCAATTTTAACAGTATGGTTTGAAGACATCAATTCAATCATTCCTATTCAGTACCATTAAGACCAAGATTAAGAAAACCTGTAACTTAAACATTCGAGAATTAAAAACAAATATTAAAAACACAGAAAATGCAAACCTGTTTTTTAAAAGTAATTCATTTGGTATAGCTAATTCCCTTTTCATATACACAGCTCTTCATGACTCATACCTCACATCTTTCCCCTATGACCACGTCAGCTATTTTCTTTGTAGGAATTCCGGTTCTGATGCAATCCAGGGGATGGCCAGAGCCGGTAACAGTGTGCGACGAAGGTGGTCTTCAATTTAACAAAACCATTTGCAAATTTTGTGAAATTGAAGTAAGCCCTGAGAAAAACGCACAGCCTTCACGGCTTTTTTTATTTCTTCGGTGTGTTAAAGCAATACACGACACAGGACGTGTTTGTAAAGGTACCTGCACACAACCATCCCCACCACAACAGCACCTGGTGAAGGAAAAGCCGTGTCCCTGATGAACAGCCTCATGCTGCCCTGACACAACGCTGCCCCAAGTCGGGCTTGCTGCTGACCCCTGGGCTGCAGGCTGGTATGGCCGGCTGGCAGCAAGACCACAGGAGAGGAAGGAAAGGGAGGGAGCCGCCACAATTTCTCCCACCGGGAACAGGACGAAGGCAGGAAACGAAACTTTGGTGCCGGCGCTGCCCCGGTGCTCCTCCGCTCCCCCGAATGAGGCACCAAGCACGACCCAGCACCAAGCTATGGCTACGCCGTGGTGGCAGGGGTCTGACTGAGTGCCCCCGTGTTTCACCTAGCACCTGTAATCCAAACACACCCAGCTTTACCTCCCCAAACATGCGGCCACCAAACTCCGCTCCAGTTTCATCTCATCGCTTCTTCCATAAGCTCAGAAGAACTGCAGGCTCCCAGCCAAGCCCACCTAACTGCAGTTTTCCTCATGGCGCTTTCTGCTCCTGCAAAGAAACCTGGTGGATGTCTTCATTATTGTGTGCTAACGAGGGATGAGCATGTTGTTTGCACTCCATAAAGTAATAACTGTGCTCAGCGTGATCACCGGCACCCCAGCCTGCCTTGGACAAAGGCTCCAAGCTCTGTGCCTCTATTTAAACCTGTTAAACCTATTTAGTAGGTTTTAATTAAACTCTTTAAAGCTATTTAAACCACCAGATTGTCACCCTTTGATGGTGATACGCTTGCCTGTCCGTGTGCGAGATAAAAGGTAGGAGTTCCTAGGGGTTGTGTTACAGGATGAAAACCCAGCTGCCACCCCCCTTGCGTTAGTCATGCCAAATCAATTTGAAAACGTCTTTAATGGGCGCAGTTTTATATAAGAAAGAGCTTTTTGCATGTTGTGCACTGCTGAGGAGAGAAGGAAAATGGATAAAAGGAGAGAGCAGGAGCGTCGGTGCGAGCCACCCCCGCCCAGAGAGCGGAGAGCAAGTGATGTTGTCCTCTGGGCAATGCTCACGGTGCTTTTTCCTTACCATGCCATCTGCAAACCTATTTTTGTTTTCCAGAACAGAGCGTGCTTGGGCAGAGCAGATGTCAAAGAGCACGAGGGGAAGCTGAGCCCAGGTCAACGGGCAGCTCTCCTTTGTGATGTGCCGGTGGTGCGGCCATCGGAAAAGCCATGGCTCCGTGGTTTCTTAGCCCTGTGCTAAGATCCCAGCTCATCCCCAGCAGCGTGACTAATGGTGTAATTCAGGAACTGAAAATGCCTCTGCTGCCACGGACTCATTTTTAGCACATCCGGGCCCAGCCCATGCACTCGCTCCAGCCGCACCCGGTCCTGACAAAGGTCCAAAAACATCCGGAGCATCAAAAACCCATTCCTGTCAGAAAGCCCCTGTGGAAACTGGTGAGTTGCTTCAGTCGCTAATGTAACTCCACGCTCAGCTGAGCCCTCCCTCACCTTTACCACAACGCCCAGCAGGCAGGCTGGGCGGTACCAGATGTATGAAATACCCCAAAAGGAAAGCCCAAAATGGGGATGGCAGTACGGTCTCACAGGAGTCACATCACAGGGAAGGATGAAAGATGTGCTTCGGAAAGATCTGGTTTCTGTAACTGGTGCACACACAGATGAGGAAGAGCCCTTCATCTGCAAGCACCTCACAAAGCTGACTGATAGAAATCCAAAATAACACGGGCATTTAATCTGATACAATCTGGATATGAAACCCAGTTGTTTTTCTCACGTGCTTTAGTTTCCAAAGCAGGACCTCAGAAATTAAGTTATTAGTAGGAGAACACCTGAGGCAGGGCTCAACACCAAGGACTTATGCTATCAAAGAGCATCAGGAACTGCACCGGCAGCCCCACCAGCACCCACACCTACAACCAGCTTCCTGGTACAGCTTATTTGGGGTGCTCAGGCTTGTCCAAACTCTGGGTCCCAGTCAATGCACTGGGAAGTCACAGAGAGCCGGGAGCTGATCACCTCATGGTGTTGAACATCTGCAGGTGTCTCTTGCACTTTTATGGGCAAATAGTGCAATTTAGTTCCCTCTGAAGATTATGATTATTGCAAATCATTGTGCGCTTCCTACTCAGATCCTTCTGGTCTTCTCCTTTGGCTTCCGTAAATAACCAATCCTCATTTTCCAGGATTTGCCCTTGAAAATGATGCTTTCTGCCAGTTCACGGAAAGGCAAGGTGAAAGCAGCTAGGGAGGATGCAGCGCACTACAAGGAAGCGTTGCTGTAAGACAAACTGTACACTAGTTCACAAGTCCAGCAGCACCGGGATGCACCAGCCACACGACTCCATTCGCACTGGGAGCAGCATGCAAGGGAAATGATGGGTTCCTCTGGAGCCACTGGAACCAGAGCAGATAAAATGGGCTGAGAACAAAGAAAAACAGTCCTGCACTGGGCAGCTCTCACCTCTAGTACCTGTGCTGTGCATTTCCCTCTCTGTCATCGGCACATCTCATGGGTAGGGTTATTTGGCATTCATCTTCAATGAGTTCCTCCTCTTGTTATGTGCTGAAAACTACACTGGTCACTTGTTCCAAGTGAAGCCCGCAGTCTGGTAAATACATTGCTGCCTTCTGCACCACAGCAAAGACCTTCATAGACTGTAAGTACTTGCTCAAGTAAGAAAAAGCTTCCTAAAGTGAACCTGAAGCTGCTCTACTGTAGCAGCCTTACAGCCAGACATCTATCACTTCCAAAACCTGTGTGGTTTTTGGCAAGGCAGAGTTTAATTCTGCAGAATGCCCAAAAAGCTCCATAACTGAAAGAATTAAGCATCTTCCAGAAAGAAATTTCAACAGTCAGGTGCATAAATGAGTAAATTTTACCAAGTTGTATGCTGGCCCCAACTGTTTCCTTCGTCGTGCCACAGACTTCTGCCTTTATGACTGTCTGTAGATGTCAAGGTGAGATGAGTTTTGGATGGCTGGGTAGGAGTTTCAGAGCATCTAGGGCAGTATTTTGGCTGCTGGGGACCCTGAATAACAGTGGAAGATCAATCATGAATCCTGCCCAAAGCCACTGCTCGTTCCCAGATGTGACACAGCTTAGAATCTGGGGTGAAAACGCTTGAATTTTTCACTTTGTCAGAGCAATCCCCGACTTGTTCCCCATTTCATCTCGCAATGCTTGGTGGTGTTTTTGCTTCCACAGCCTTTGAATGAGTTCACACTGATATTTACCTCACCTATATTGGTGTGATATATAATCCATGCTGAGATGAGGACGGGTAATTCATCTATCAAAGAAAGATGACTTCAGAGTGTCCTCACACTGGGATAAACAACAGCTTGCATATTAACATTTAGAAGGTTATCAATGCTGTATTTCAAATAAAAGCCTAGGCTCGATGTTGAGATTGTGAAGAAGTGGGAAAACTAGTAAAAAAAATTACCCTGGTCACTGCAAATAATTATCATGCAATGAATACATGCCTCAACAAAAAGTAGTGTGTTTATAGAGGAAAATAATGCAAATTCTTGACCAGAAAGGTTAGTAAACATGCTGGCACTGTTTTCCTCAGACTAACTAAAATCCAAACCTTTTGCTTTTCTTATCAGTTGTTGCTTCAGTCACCAAGCCTGTCAAGCCCAAATATGATATTAATCTCCTGCTAAGGATTATGAAAGAAGAAATCTGCAGGAAGCACAAGCATCTCATTAATATAATCAGGGATTTAATTAATTTAACCCTAAAGTTTTGATTACACTGACATTCCTCAAACCAAGTACGACCCTGAGCACTCAAGGCATTAAGACGGGCTGGATGTGCTTTTTGAAATGATCATATATCTCGGAGAAGTCTTCAGAGAGCAAGGCTGGCGTAGTGCTCCTATCCTGGCAAAACGTTTAATTTCATTAGAGAGACAAGACGAGGCAGAAAGGTTGCAGCAGATAAATATGATGCACGACCACGTGCCACCAGCTCTGTGGTTTCAGCAACCTGAGACACGGTGCTATCTACAAGGCACAGCTAACACCCAGGTGCACGTAGTGCCACTAGAAAAAGAGATTAAGAGTTGTTGTAAAAATTCTCTGTTGATAAATAGACCAGGATTTTCACCTGTACCAGACAGAGCCCCCATCATGAGCAATACAAATGATGATGCTGTCCCCACGTGATTTTGGGGACTCACCTTTGGCCTGGTGTGTTAGCTTGGCTACCAAAGGGTACCAGTTAAAATTGCTCTCTTCCTCAGGTTGAAAGTTTCTTAAAGATTATTTTCATGTGTATTGTTGCAGGTTTTTCACACAGATCAGACAGATACAGAAGTGACTGGACACCGTAATCAAGGTCCTTTCCTGTTTAGGAAAACAAAACACAATATAAGCCTCAGTGGATCTTTTATCCTAACTTGTAAAAGACTGAAGATTAATAAGAAATTTTGGTTTTAAACCAGATGAAATAAAAAGATAAATTAAAAAAAAATAGGCTGGTAAGTTTTCAGATGAGACGACCATTTGTTGGTGCTGTTATATGGCATTATGCATCCTTAGGTCTGGAGCTGCAGGCAACATGCCCTTCAAATTCAGTTTCTATTTATTTTGGCTGCAAATCATCATCTCCTTATCAAGCAGGTATTAAGCCATCTGCTCCTAACCTCAGTAAATGCAGTAAAGTTGCATTTGGGTGTGGGGCTAAAATAAATGGTTTTCTTTTGTCCAGTAGCAAATACACCTTTAAAACCCATTAGGCAAAATTGGCCCACCATGAGACAGCCCAAAGAAATGAAATAGATGTGGCAGCAGGGAGGAGGGGGGGGGGAAAAAGGAGGGATTGAAGGGAGGAGAAAAAGTCTGTACTGGAACAAAAACTCGATTAAAGGCTACAATAAGCTCCAGCACCACAATTTGATTTCTGAGAAAGCTGGGCTTGCAAACTGCTAGGAGTGGTGGGAACATCCAAAAGTGTTTTTTTTTTTTTTCACAACAGGAAAACTCTCAAGACATTCAGAGTTTGGGTTCAAGCAAGCTAAAAGCACAAAAAGGCAGGTGGTTATCTAAACCCTATTGACGTTTCCCAAATTTTCAGAGATGAGAGCGATCCAACTACGAGAGCCTGTGCATTGCTGGTGTCTCCCAGAGCACAGCCATGAATAATAACCCAGAGTGAGGGGAGACCACAAGCAAGTTTTAACTGCTCAGAAAGGTTAAGTTAGTGCTTAATTTTAAAATTTATTTCTTTAAAGGACTTGAAGACTTGTAAGCTGAGAGCACGGGAGGCAGGAAAGGGAAAGACTATCCATCTCCTCTAGTTAACATTGACAATAGCAGAGTTAGGGTGATTGCAAATGTATATGATCACTACAGGAACCCTGCTTTGGTGAAACATTCCCTCAGGCTATCATAAACCACAGTGTTGTAGGGCTGGGATGATGGCCCAGGTGCTACAGCAAGCCCCTAATGAGGAAGGGGTTGGGAAGTGCCTCACTTCAGGTTGCTCCATGCTGTAATGGAGCAGCTCCAAATCATGGCATTTGGACCAGGCTCTCAATGCCAAGTCTTGCTCCCAAAAAAGTGAAAAGAACCCTGGTTTTATTTCGTAGTGAAGAACAGAGGGCAATATGCTGGAACTGAGAGCCCTGAGATGAGCACGAGGGAACTCCTACACTCAGCACATCATTTAGCTCTAAAAGGGTGGAGAAAAGCCTGGAGAGCTGAGGCAGGTTGTCAGGAGGTCATCAGCCTCCACATATACTGGAGGCTGGTCTCCAGTACATACTGGTCTGTACTGGCCTCCGGTAACTTGCTGGCAGAGGGCAGATCCCACCAAAAAGTAGGGACTCTGAGGATGCAAGATCCCAAGACAAGCTAGAAAACTACCAGAGCAGTAGTACTACTACTAGAAACACCCCTCTGCATGCTTTGAAAAGAAAAAAAAAAAAGCAGGGTCAGGCAGTTTGTGTGCATTACATGATAAGGCTGCAAACCCACATTATTACTTGTCTTGGGAAACTTTGAAGACAGAGACAAAGTACCCCAAAACCTGGCAGAGGGAGTATTAAAACACTGGGGTGTGATTTGACCTTCTCTATATTTTACTGAGCTTAATATTAAAATACTAAAGGTGTTTCCAAGCAACCAGAGAAATGCCTTGCTGCTGTCTCCAGTGTTCAAAACAGAGAGCCTGAACACGCAGGAGGCTGATATCAGCCTCCTTGTGGTCTTCAGAGGATCAGAGCCTGTTGTTACAGCCCAGACATACAGAACACTGCAACGATCACAAATAGTGGAAATCCGAAGACTTTGGTCCAGCCTCATTTATCAGACAGTAAAACTGCTCCTGCTTTAACAGGTGATGCGTGGGAAAAGTCCAGGTAACCTGCTTTTAATTACTCATTTTTAGAGACGGCACAGAAAGACAGGAGCTTGACCCGATGATGCTCTTTTACTTGGGCAACGTAGACAGAGACACATAATACAAGCAACTATTCTTCATTTCCTAACGTAAATTTGCCAACAGAATTTCACTACCATGTTTACCTTTCGATAAAGCGTTTTCAAAAATACTTCTACAGAGCCAAAATTGTTCAGAGCAAACGTATCCTATGTGCAATTCGCTTATTCTCTGTCATCAGTTCTGCCCCATTCACATCACGCAGAGGAGGGGAAAACCCTTTTTAAAGGAAGGGTAGTGGAAAACCGACAGAATTCCTCCCACCCCGCATGCTGCCTTCTGATAAGCTCTATGGGCTTCTGTGTTAAATATGCTCCTTTTGATCCAACTCCACTTCGCTTTTCAGAAGTTGTGAAATTAGAGGTTCAACAATGACAGGAAGGCTATTTTTACTAGGAGTAGCAGACAGGGAATAAATAGTACCTCAACACAGACTTTTGTGGCTCGTACTTACTTAACATAGTTTTAAAAGCAGTTCTTTCTCTGGCACAACGTTATTTTTAATCTCCTGTATTGATATTTCTTTTCAAAAAGTTGTGAGCCCAGGCTCACATAAACTACATCACAAAAGATGTGTCCAGATTTTACCACATAATCTAAGCAAAGGTTCATTAATTGATCACTTAACCTGGTATTTTACTTATTTATTTTTACTTCTGACTCATAAAATCATTTACAGGCAATCCATAGGCATTTATGGAAGCTCTGGTTCTGAGTGTGCACACCAGAGGACCAGCAAATTAAAGTGCAGATAAAAAGCAGATTTGACTTCAAATGCATCTTTTGACAAAGGTGATGATAGATTCTGGTCCTTATTACAGATTTTCTCACCCTCTCAGGATTTTCTAGCTAATTCCCCTTTAAAAGCAGGATCTCCCAGGCCGATGAATAATGAAAACAGCAGTTCAATGACCATGTGAACACAGTGAAGCTTGATTACATCTGTGAATCTCAGAATCACTTAAAAAAAGATACCGCACTCAGTAAGCAACATTGCCCCCAGGCTTGCATCCCTCATGATCTGGCACTTGATAAATGCCTTAAGTCCCCCTATCTTTTTGGGGCAAACCCAAGCTTGTTTCTCAGAGACACCCCCAGCCAAACTTACTGCTGGCACAGAGCCAGGGACATCCATCAGGACAGGTCTGATTTCCAAATGCTCACAAAACCTGACAGACGTTTCAGTTTTCCCCTTAAAGCCCTCTCTCTCCAACAGATGCTTTAGTTCAATGAATAAAAAAAAACAAAAAAAAACAACAACAACAAAAAAAAACACACACACACATAGAACAGAAAAGCTTTGTAAATACAGCTCTTTTAACTCGTCTCAGATAGAGGAGCTTCACAATGTCCAGAAAGAGGGCTACAGCAAAAAGCACAATGGCAAGGAAGTTTTTCCTAGAACACAGCTCAACTAGAAGGTCCTAGCTCGGACCTTCTCCTCCTCCAGCATGCAGTCTTTCAATGACTACACCTCAAAAAAAAAAAAAAAAAGAAAGAAGAGAACACCCATCTAATGAAAGAAAAGCTTTGGCTCACAAAACAGCCTGCTGAGCTGAAAACAGCCAAAAACTTACGTCCCAGGGTGCAGACGCAGAGCGCAGCTAGGAGAAGGCAGGCGGTCCTCAGGAGGTTCATGCTTGGTGGTGGCGGTGTGGGCAGCGCCCTCGCACACAGCTGGGCAGGGAGTGCTCCCTCGCTCTGAGGCGGGCCTTAATTACTCCATGGAAAAAGGTGTGTAGAGCCTGTGCCTAGTCACTGCCCATTCCTGCTTATTTTGGGGACTTTGATAAAGAACAGGAGGAAACACAGCATACTCCCTCTGGGAGTTCAGCACGGAGGAGATTTATTGTTTCAGTCCTTACAGGAACTCCTTTTCTTTGGCAGCCGGCTGTGTTTTTGTTAATACATTATTTTGTTCTTCTTCGGCCAAGAGGTCAGGAAAGTTTCTCAGAGGCAGAACTTTCTTTAGAAGAGGCTATACATCACCGCCTTGCGTACTGCACCTGGGGGCACTGTCACAGGGGACATTTAGGAGCAGCGAAGGAGCCTGGTTCATAGGGGATAACATGCTGGGGATGGAGGGGCAAAGCTGGCTGCAAGAGCCCCCATCTGCCTCCTCTTCGTGTCATTTTAAGTGGCCTTGGGCAACAACACAGCCAGCAGAGGATGTGTGCCAGCCCTGAGGGGACACCGGCCCAGGCCGAGGCCGGGCACTGAGCAACGTGCCCCGTGAGGGACAGGCTCCAGGCCTGCACACGCCTCTTTGAACAACTTTATAAAGTGTAAAAATTTCAACTAGCTGTAACAGATCCTGGTTTGTTAGCAAAGGAAAGATATATATATATTTAATTTTCTGCAGAGGTACCTGCAATGCTGACTTGCTGTGCCATGTGGTGAAAATAAAGTCCTCAAAGGTGGCTCCCAGCTGGGTTCCCTAGGGAACCCACGTAGGATCTATGTCTTCTCCTCAGGTCCACCTGACCCAGGAAACTGTGGCAGCCCTTTTTCTTCTCTAGAGGACATAGAAGAGTCCTCAGCAGAGCTCTGGAGTCAATAGCTATCAAAACATCATCTTGCAGTGCTCTTATATACTGTGCCTTAATGACTTTCTGCAGCTGACGATAATTACTGACAAAACTTCAAACCCAATGAGAACACCATGCAGCATGTGTGCTCATCTCCCTCTCTGTCAGCTCTCAGGAAAATTAAGAGGAAAACCTGACCTCACAAACAGCCTGACTTGTTAATACTCAGCTCTACTAACTCTACTTACTGTAGTAATTAAGTGTTTTGTTTGTGTGTTTTTTTTTTTTTTTTCCTCATGATTGTTGCTCACTATAAGGGGAAGTTTTGGAACTGTTTCACATGCAGGAACTCCCAGGAGCTAAGCCAGTACTTCCAACAGTGGTGCTGTTTTATTCATGTGATGAGGAAAACAGTAGCAGATCAGCCTCGTGTATGGAATAACTTTTGTTTAGTTAAAGAAATTACATTTCTACATCGTAAGACTGTGACACATCCCCTGCCTATTGCAGGTGGCAGAAGCTGGTGCTCAGTAGAAATCCGATGGTAGATACTGAATTTCTGGCAATTCATCTGGATACGTATTTGCTTCTAGGAGAAATGAAAATCTGCAAGTTGTCCTTAGCAAGGCTGAGCTTTCTCCATCACTGGAAAGGATCTCACCGTAATACAGATTTGACTAAGAGCAGAGGTGGGCACACAATGACACTTCTCAAGTGGGTCGGAGCACATGGCAGGGAGCTAGAGCCAGCATGCTGTTTTTATACTCTTTTTGTGCCAACACAGGACGTGAATTTGGATGGCCCAGAAAACAGTAACCACTGCAGCAGAAAGCCTTCAACCAAGAAGGTAAATCTGAACTTGGAGATGGAACTCATCCCAGGGTAGTGATGTTTCTGATGTGGTAAGAGGAGCTCTAACCTTCGACTTACTCCACTGCCAAAATAGAACCTGAAATGTTCGTTCTAAGGAATGATACAGAAAGGAATTTTAGTGGCTGTAATGAAACTTCCTTAGCAAAATCTAAGAGGCTTGAGGACAGGATGCCTCCCCTGTTTTTTGAGAACAAAGAAGCTGAGTGTTGATTTGCTTCAGTGGTGTTCATGTTGAGTAGCAGCATCCAAAGGAGTCCTCAAAGCTGATGCTGATGGTGGTGGTTACCTGCAACTCAATGAGGGCAAAAAGTGTTGCATCTCTGCAGTAGGTACTGCACATATCAGAGTGGAGCAAGCTCCCCAAACTCATGCAAGGGAATGGGAGAGAAAGGACCACAGCTGTCTTCCGCTGAGTCAAGAAACCTGAATTGGACCTCAGAAGATCCTAAGGCAGCTTCAAGAGCACTGTGTGGCCCCCTCAGAGACCCCCTGACATCAACAGCAAAGGCAGACAGCATTTGCAAGGTCAGACTTGGTAGGACGAGCATTGGCACGAACATGAAGGAGCAATAATAGGAATAGAAAGGGAGCAGATGAAAGAAATCACCAAAAGAAAAACTCTGGCCAAGCTGAGTTGCAGCTTCTGTCTTGAAGTATCTGGCGTGTAGAAGAGAGATTCTCACTACTCTTGTCAATGGAAACATATTTTTTTTTCTTGAAAAAGGAACACTTTTTATTTTTTTCAAAGGTTTTAAAAATCTTCCAGAGATCTTTGTAGCAAAAAAATTATTCCTCTTTGTGTACAGTGAAAAAAACTTCTATTTTCCTCCCTAACAGCAAATAAGTTTTCCTTGATTGAATAAATGTTTTTCTTTCTTTGCTCAAACTGAGAAATTTAGCTTCAGTGCCAATGTGTGCTTTGTTTTATAAAGAGAAATTTGGTCATCGGTAATGCTGCCAACTGTGCTATTACTGCCAGTTTTGGACTATCTGGAGTTTCACTTAGAGCCCCAGTACAAGTGTCTGTGTGACAGTCTCAGTTTCCACACTTTTTCAAGTAAGATTTTAGCCCTCATAGTTGCAGAAGAAAACTTGAAACATGACCACAGAGTACTCTAGAGAATGAAAGGACTCTCTGTTTTAAAGTCTCTTTATTTTGTAGTCCAGTAATGGTTGGGTAGCCTACGTTATATATTTATTTTTGCCAGTGTGGTATTTCATTATTAAAGGGAAACCATTTACTGCCACAGTGGATTTGCAGTTAGAGATTTATTGGTCTCAGGCTGTATTTATATATTCTTTCTTAGTTCACATTGCTTGGAGCAAAACATTGCCTTCTTCTGCACAGTTCTCCTACGAGGTTCAAATAATCCCCTTCAGATTTAGAGAATGTAAAAGTTTTACATATTGTTCAATATTCTCCAAGCACGGCTGCGTAGAACAGGAAATAATATGGACAGCCATGCTGCATTGCTCTGGGCTATGAGCAATTTCCAATGTGAGTACGAAGAGTAAATTTGTCAAAGTTTTTACGCAAGCAAAAATAAAAAGATACACAGCCTTCAATGATTTTCTAAAGTGAAGAAACAAACACAGTGACCAAATTTGCCAGCCTTTCTCACTAATGCTTATTATTCCTTCCACTGAAAAAAGTAAGATAATCACTTTTTTTTTTTTTTTGCTTTGCTACACATCAGCAAATATATTTAAAATGATATTTTATCAGAAATTACCTATGACTTGCCTATTACTTACCTTTGTGTTTGTTTATACTCCCATAAGCAGGATTAATTTACACTGAAAAATGCAGTTGTAAACAGTATAAAGATACTTAGTTCCATTCAATGCATTACTTAGCCTCCATTCTTTTAAAAATCATTTTGGACAGTACTTGTTTTAGTCTATTACATGTATTAATATTTGAATATAGAGTAGAACTTTAAAGATCTTGAATATAGCTGTACTAAACCAAGATATTTTGATGGTCATATATAGAAGTTACTCAGAAAATTCATGCCAGGGGACATTTTAAAATGTAGATATTTTGCTCTGAATCTTTTATGAAAGCACTGGAACATATCGGCGAATAGAAATGTCAGTGCCCAACTGCCAAGTATTAAAGATCAGGCTTGCAAATATATTTAAGTACTTAAGAACCAAGATAGCCACCTTTCCTTTGTAGCACAGAAATGTTTAAATGTCATTGATTTGATTCAGAGCCAGCCAATAATGTGAAAAATTCCACTAAATCTCTAAGTGCCTGGATCCCTTTATGTAGGCACTAAAGACCAAAACACATTTAGCCTTCAGTACTCTTTCCACAGAAGATATGTTCAAGACCAGAGCTAATATAATTACTAGCTATCACACTTGAGTATTGCGGGATGAATTTTGTTTGTTTCTGTGTGTGTGAATTTTTTTTTCCAATACCAACAGCCTCTGTAAGGATATCTGTTACTGCTGAGCGTGTTTTTTCTCTTCTTTCATACCTGGAACTCTACTGATGTACTACAGGGAGTGAAAATGTGCTTGAAGGAACTAGCTCAATGTTTATTCACTTGCAGTTGATTCAGGTCAGGAACATATTTGAACGAATGCAGTTGCCACTCTGTTTGAGTGCCAGATTTCAAAGGATGCTGTATGTGTGATGTGGATACACGTCACTGTCAGTGGGCACAGCAGATCTGTGCTCCTGAGCTACCCCTGTGCATCTCTCTCTTATTCTGCACTCGCATTGCTGCTGCCAGACAAGCCTGAGATAGAAAGAAGGCTCTGCACTTACGCTGTTCACCATCCTGTCCCTGAAAACCGTACTTCCATCCTGAGCCATGTTTATTTCACAGTCTTGTGAATCATGAGTATCACTGAAAACAGTCCAATTTTTGTGCCCAGTCCTTATTTTCCTAAGCCAGCAGACAATGCAATTTTATTAGGGCAGCAATTTACCCTACACCTGCTGACCAGGTTCACTGGCTTCAGGAGTTACTAAGATCCCACCAGCGTGCCTGAAGGCTATACCTGGCTGTTTCCTTTGGCTGTGGTTGTCCCTTAACTTTGTGAGGTCCCTACCTGGAGATGCAGTGTGCTCCTTAACAACAAGGGTCCTTCTGATGGTCCAGTTCTAGGTCCATTCCTTCTCTTTTTGTGAGTTACTGAGGTACAGGTATTTCCATCTTGTGGGTCAGAGAGACGCTTAGGCATAACTGTAGAAATAGAGAGAAGAAAGCTAGGGGGGGAAACGTACTGCTGCCCCAAGTCCTTACGTATGGGCTGGAGGAGAGCTGGAGGACAGACCACAAACAGTCATTCTAGGGATAAAAAAAAATAAAATGTGGGCTTGCAAACTTGAGCAAGGAACTTCATGTCATGTAAAGACTCACACGGAATATGTTTATAAGCTTTGCATCCTGTCCCAAGCTAGAGAAATGGGAAACAGTGAGTCAGTCCCAGGTTCTCATGTTATTTGAAACGCATGGAGTGATTACACTGTTGGCTGTCTCAGAGGAAACAAAACAGAAATATGCTTTTGAACCATGCCTTAATTTTCCAAGAGCCTGAATAAATCCAGCCGCTATCTCTCCAGATGCATACCTCGCCTTCACTGCGGTAAACTGCCACGAGCTCATCCTGCTTGGGCCCGGCTAGAAAATACTCAGCAGAACAAGGCTGCAGTGGTCCTCAGTGCTGAGAAGCGAGCAGTGCCTTCTGTTCCAGCTGCACTCGTCAGCCTTCCTGGGCATGATGCTGAAGGACATTAACCTTCTGCCGAGCTGAGTTTCTGCGGCTTCCCTTTTTCCATTTGCCTTCCTCTGCACAAGCAGTGGAAAAATGCATCGGGTTTCTCGTCAGTCCCACGAGGGGATACTCTGCATGTTGGTCGGTGTAAGCTATAGGTTTAACTGCCTCAGCTTTGTTTTTGGACCACAAGTGCCAGAAAAAGAACACATCTGAGAGCATTATAAAATATCTGATTATAAAGAGCCCGTTGTACCTAAACACAACACAGTATTATGGCTTTCTCAGCAGCCAACACTGTGGCTACGCCAGGATCCCGGCGTCTGCTACAAATCCATGTTTTCATCCACTCCTAAAAGGAGACACTGGGTAAAAAATGTGTCCAGGTTCCTCACCTCCCAGTTCTGTTCCTGTCCATAAGTGCTGTGAGACCTCAGCATCTTGAGCCGCTGCTCGCAGCACCCGGGGACCTCCTGAGGTGGGGACTGGGGCTGGAAAAAGGGCACACTACAGGGGCTTTGGCAGCCCTGCAGGATTTGATGTGGGGCAGAGAGGGAGTGTGCAGGAGCTTCCTGACAGCAAGGAGCCAGAATTCACCTATTACGGACCCGAGGCCAAGTTACACTTCAAGAAAACTCATAGGAGATGCTTTGCTGCGGAGCACCAAGATCTTAAGGCAGCATCTCTCTGCTTGCCACCTTTCCTCATGCTCCTTTTGCAGTCACCTGCCACCTCGTCCACCCCAACCCTCAGCATCCACAAGCTTGAGCTCTCTGTGGCTTCAGGGCCTCATGCAGAAGGGCTGGTGCTGCTGCTCCGCAGCGCCTGGCTCCCCCGGCTCTCATTCCTTTGCTGGATTTCAGACATCCTGTTGTCGCCATCGGGGCGAGCCTTGCTGGCAGGCATTTTTTGACACATGCACAATACAATGCGTGTCCGGTCGGAGGTCCGATCTGATAATAAGGAAACTGCGCCGGCGAAGAGAAGGGGGTAAAATCCCTGGGTGGTGTGCCAAAACATACCCCCAGTATTTCGGCTTCCTCGCAGACCGCCTATCTGCCCCTCTGCAGATACCGTACACATTTTCCTGTTCTCTGCCTTTCCACTTGCCGACTTGTTCAGAAATACAGGGGGGGGATTCAATTCTTTCCGTGGCATGTCACAGTTAGGCAGCAACAGGCCGACTGCAAACAGAAGCATCTCGGGTGCCTGCTAAAAGCAGGTATTGCAGCTTACCTACAGGTAACTGGAAATCTCACGGATTTTTCTCTCACACGCATGGTTTTGCTGAGTTGTTGTATTTCTGGGCAGTTCGTCATCAGGAATCTACCGATTCACATCCATCCCTGCTTATACTAACCCAAATTTTCGATTAACCCAGGTGTTAATTAACTTTTGTCATCCCCCATGGACACGGGGAGCCCTTTGCAGAGCCCTGCTCAGCCTGTGGGTGTTGCCCAGGGCCGGGGCCAGTCCCTGAGGGTCACAGCATGCCATGCAGAGTCACAGAGCTAGCTGAGGTGGCAGCTCCTCAAATAAAACTGATCAAACCCGTGCTTTAACACATTTACAGCCAAAAGCTGTGATGTAGCATGCCGTATCATTGCATTTACTGCAGTCGATTCAACGAGAGAACAAAACTGCTCCTTTGCAGGTAGGGCAGTGGGGGTAACACCGCACTGACAGAAAGTTCAGTTCTACAGAGAAACTTAAAAAAAATATGTATATTTTTTTAATTAATTGGTATAACCCTTTGTTGTGATCTGCATTGCACAACAGAAAGGTGCAAGAAGAGACTGTTTGGATACAGCTCATCGCTGCTGGGAAGCACCAACATGAATTGGGTCTGCTGCGTTACCGAGGCCGCTTGGATCAGGTCGGTACTCGAAAGCAGAAAGCATCGGAAAAGGTGCAAGTGCTTCAGGAAGCAATAGCCAGGCGTTAGCGCTGCTCCAGCAGATTCCCAACCAGCCAGGGGCGAGGGGAGCAATACCTGGCTGACGATCCACGGCCAGCCCCTCCTTCGTGGCCTCCTCCCTTTGACCAAGCTGCTTTACGGCCGCCACCCCTCACTTTTGGGGTGTGTGGGGAGTCACTTCAGCCCTTTGGTTGTAGGTTGGTGGTAGAAAGACTTTCGTTTCCCCGTGATCCCGCTGTTTGGCCGGGAGGCCCCGGGCTGAGTCACCAAGCCACCTGCTGCAAAACAACAGGAAGAGCCACAAAATCCTTCAAGAATAACAATAGCTGGGAGGTGTCTTTATCCAGGGTGGATTGCTGGCTCCTGACACCATTTACAAGTGTGTTGGAAATACACTTCGCTCAGGCCGTGTTTTTCATTTGATGTTCTCTCCTAGAATGGATTTTTCTCCCCCAAAATCTTTCAAGCACTGAGTCACAGTAGGGCTGATGGAAGGCTATTTGTCAAGCTGACTGGTTTGTGAGTTTTGCTACTTTTTGTTAGAAGATTTATTTGACGGAGGATTTTTTGATCATCTTCGGAGCTGGCCATATATATTCTTTCAGTGTATGTTTTGGAGAGTAAATAGCAGGACTTGCTAAGGAATTGAACAGAAAATAAAGTTTTCTGTTGTTCAGTGAGGCCAGATCTGCTCTCGTGTCAAGCCTACAGGGCAGATTCAGACCCTTCCAGACTGGCCTAGCTCTGCTCCCAGTGCGGTCAATTAAAAACAACAGCAACAACAAAACCCTCCACCAATTTCAGTGAGCAGCATCAGAGGAGATCACTTTGGAAAAATCTGCTCATCCCTATTCCACTCCTCTTTCAGCAACAGCTTAACAGATCTGTCCCTCGAGTGCAAAAAGGTTATTCTTACTAATTTCAGCTGGACTTTCGACATACAAACTTATAGATGGAAATATTTATAGAAGCATGCCCGTGTGAGTAGGAGCCCAGTATTTCTATCTTCTGTGAAGCTCCTGCAGCCCTCTCTGGCCCCGTATTGCATTCCCACTGCCTATCGCTATGCTGGCCTCGCTCAGAGCGGAAACCGCAGGGAATTGGGGTTATCTTTATTTTCGTTGGGCTTTAGCCCAATTTGTGGGACAGAACGGAACTCGCAGTTGGAAACAATACCACCACCAACAGGAAGCTTCTGTCACATCAGATCTGGGACTGAATTAGGTGTGAACTTGCTGAGCCGCTGGCCTGTGACTCTCTCTGTGAGTCAGTACAGGCAGTAGTAGGTGGCAGGTTGGGAAGGATTTGCTTTAACAGGTAGGGTGGATGTGATTTTCTGTGTTCCAGCTGCTCCTCATAGAGGAATCAGCGGTCACTTACAACATAGGACCTAACTAATGCCCAGCTGACTGAGCAACAAAAGAGGACCCTGTTGCAAATGGACTTGTCACAGTCATTAACAGAGAAGACACTCGCACTAGCCTGGGCTGTTCTCCCTGCTCTTTGCCCCTCCTGCAACGCCACGGAGCTAAGAACTCAGCTGAATGCTTATTTTGTCTTGCTCTCACTACTGCAAGCCATTTAACATTTTGTTACGCAGGTCTCAACACTTCTGATGCGTCTTCCATTTCCCTGCAAAGAGCACCACATCTATTTCTGTTGATTATTCCTCCCCCCCCACACTGTTGCACCTTCATACAATCAAATTTCATTTCTCCCTTTTGTACCTGCTCTGTTAATATGTCTGTTTTTCCTCATTTTTTTTTTTCAGCAAGCAATGCAGTATATGCTCAGCTGGAGTGGGCTCTGACCGTATGACTACCTGGCAAACCTACACGACTAAGGTCTTACTGGCCAAATTTTTCTCTTGGAGACCATAAAAATGACAAGAGAAATAATTGGCTGGGAGAGAAAAATGAAGATAGTGCTCACACTTCTGTAGCTGATTGACTTTCCTTCTCCGGTTACCGTGGAAAATTACTTCAGATGTGGAAAAGCTGGGGATATTTCCCAGGTAAAGGCCTCCCTCAGCTTAATGCAGTTGTCACCTTTTTTTTTGCCAAATGCATTTCCTTGGAAGCAGGGAGATCTGCTGACAGCCCCCAGCCCATACATCCCAAATCCTGTAACATCCTCTGCAGCTCAGGCTGTGGATGGGCAAGGGCAAACTTCTGCAAGCAGTTTCTCATAACGCAGGACATAAAAAAAAGCTTGGAGTCCAGTGCCTGCACTTGGAAAAACCTCCACGGAAATAGAAATACATAAATCTGGAATGGGCTAAAACTCGATGTCAGTGTGCCTCAAAAGCAGGTGTCTAATGTTAGGCTCCTAAATCCTGTTCAGCCACCAAGATTAGTAGCTTGATCTTTGCCACTGGTAATCACCCAGCAGGTTCTGGGAAAGCAGCTTATTTCAGCGCCTAAACGTGGGGTTTAGGAACCTAAATTTAGCCTCTCAAGTCTGAAATCTGGGCCTTGCATCCTCAGCTAAGGACAAATAAGGGCACCTGGATCTTAAATTGCAATTCGAGTTTTACTTCCAGGTCAAACACGAAGCTCAGAAAGGGCCTAATTTTCCACCTCCAGTGTCAGGAGACCTCCCTGATCCCACCACGGCTGGCTTTGCTCTGTGGCTGGAGCAGGGGAGGACGGTGGGGCCTGTGGCGAGGCCCTGTGGTGTACCAGAACCCCCCAGGGCTGCAGCCCTGCTTCCCTCCCTCCCACCAGAAAGCCTTCTCAGGTCTCGCTGCATTTCCCCCTGTTGCTTCCTTCCTTCCTTCCTTCTCCTTATCTTTCAGCAGCCACTCGCCCTATCTGCCTTCTCAGCCTCCCGTGAGGCTCTGCAGGCTCTCACGAAGCTTTCACCACCCCGTGCCCTGGCATTTTTCCCACCTCCCCGTGCTACCTGCCCTCAGCTGACGGAGAAGCGGACTCCTGGGCTCCTCTCTGCTCTCTGACTGGTAACAGGACGCCCCGCAGGGAACTGGGAGATAAAATAAAAACCAAGCTGTTTGAATGGGTTCTAGAGAGGCTTTGTTTGCCTTGTGAAAGCCCTCCAGAGCACAGAAAGGATAACTCCAGGGTATGGCTGCACTTGAAACCAAAACCTAGGCTAAATCTTTAGCAAAAGCCAAAGCCAAACCAGAAGCACAAATCAAAAACAAATGTGTAACTCTATTCCTAGAAAATCCTCTTTGCAAATAAAATGTAATTACGCTCTTATTTTCTCAAGCCTCGCCTATACACGAAAGCTGTAACCACTTTGCTAACCCCCTTTAGAAGCTGATTTTTATTTTAATTAGGACAGCCTTTTTATGTCCTTTTGGGTTGTTCTCGAAACACCTTGCACTGATTTGTCTTAATTCATTCCTTACAGACAGAGCAGCTTTTGTCTCTGGAGTCCTCAGAGCGAACAGACTATGTATTTTTTTTTTCTGTCCAGATTTATTCTAGCGACTCTATTTGAATAATTTGACAAAGAGTAAGGATCTTTCTGAAATCCTTAACTGAATTTAATGTATTTCTAAAAGAATCCATGTAAGGCACCCTCTGTGGGATTGCAACTGTGGGACAGCGGTGTTGGCTGCTTGTAAGGACCTGGTCTGAAGGGACACTGAAACAGCACGAGGAAGAAGCCTGAGCCAACAACAGCCACCTTACGCAGTGAGAAGAGAAAGGGGGAAAATGCTTTTGTCATCAGAAAGCAAAGAAGAAAAGGCATGTGTTGTGAGTGTAAACCTTTAGCTATCCCTTAAATAAAAGGAAAAAATACTTCACAGGAGAGCGGAGGTCTCTTGTGTTTAGGAAGGCTTTGGATTTATCTCCTAGCACTGCTGCACCTCTGAAACCTGCAGTAAAGAGCTGGCAGTGTATGGAGGCGAAGAGGACAATGCTTCAACGCCCTGCTGAAGCTGTATTTTCAAGAGCTCTTCCACACACAGGCGCTCCCCAGATTTTAGTGCACGCTTGTGCCCGAGTGCAAAGCTGAGAAGCTTTGCAGATCACTTTTCAAGGGCTTCCCCTTGGAGCTGGTGCACTGCCACATACACAGGTCTCAGGCCATGAATTCCGGGATGGTCACATCCCGGCTTTGGTTGCACCAGCCTTGTTGGCAAAACAAAGTTAGCAAACTGGCGAGAACTACTTGGTGGGAGACACCTGCAGTAGCTGAGGCACAGGGTGAGCTTCTCCTTAGATAATGTGGCTGATGTGGTGGAGATTAACGACCAGTTTGATACAGCAGCAGAGGAAATTATACAAGCAAACCTTACAAGAGCTGTGAGAACAGCCTACCTATGACGGGCTTCGAGCAGAGCCCCACAGTAATTACCAGAGCCTTACGTGTGTTTTTAGCTCCTGCATAACTCAGAGGCTTAAGGAAACCTCTCAAAAGAAAGCAGGAAGGGCTGTGCACTGATTCCTAGTGATTCATTGACTTCCTTCCTCCCATCCCCAGCTAGAGCTTTACGGGACGAGCCAGCACGCCAGCGTGCAGAGTGCTGCAGTCCTGTAATGCCCAATACCAGCCGTCAGTGGTGACACCAGCACCGTCCTCCAGACACCCCTTGGCTCCTGGTGAGCTGTAGGGCTCCCCACGAGGAATACCTCTCATTTTAAATGGTACTCTGCCTTCCTCTGCCACGGACAGGCACGCTGCAGTCGCGTGGTTGCCAGCCTTCTCGTGCTTTCACGGCCTGGCAGACGTCTCTGTATCATGCTTCTGAGAAACAAGGTGATTGATGACCAGCTCAGAAACCCCACTACGAAAGCAAGTTGCAGAATAAGAAAACACAAGTTTAAAATACATCCGAAGCTATTCTATTCTCTGAGCTGTCACACAGGATTTCTCCGAGGTGTCTCTGAGCTGCACTAGTGCAGGTACAGCCAGTAACAGCCTCCCACTGAGCCCTGGCTTCCCAAGAGGTTTCCCCTATTCCAGTTCGATCTGAGGTACCTGTTAGGATGTTACTGTGTGAGCTAATCTTCCAAGCAGCTCTGGAAATCTGATTTCTCCCTTTATCCTTTCTTTTTCTTCTCTCTCTTTTTTTTTTTTTCCTTTCATTTCCTTCTTTCTGTCTTTTCTTCCTTCCTTCTCTCTCTCTCTTTTTCTTTGTTTCTTTCTCTTTCTCCCTTTCAGTAAATCAATCTAGGGGAACTCACACAGGTACGTGGCTTAAATGAGTTTGTGATGTTTACAAGACTATAAATGAAACACGTTAGAAACTATCCTGAACGAGTCTCCAGATGATTTCTTCAACTAGACCCCCAATACCTGCTTAAGAAAAATCAGGCAAGGTTCAGAATGTATTGCACGACCTTGAACCACAGCAGGATCCTCGTGCCCCATCTGGAAGGTTTCTGCACAGCCCAGCTGTGTGCTTCTGCCCTCAAGTCACCTGCGGGCTGGAACTGCGCTGCCTTTTGGCCCGTGTCTTTGGAAGTCCTTAACTATTCGTGGGATCATTTTAACAAGGTTAGAAACGCTTGGAGGTGGCTGGACTAACTTTTTCGAGCTCCTTGTGCACAAAGCTTTAACCACCAATACGGTTTTATTACTGATCAGAATAACATCAGAAATTGGAAGTATCACTACAGTCAGCCACAGAACATTGCAGAAACGGTGACCTTCTTTAAACTTCTTGCCTAAATTGACACTGGAGAAGGACTCCCACTGGGCTGGGGGCTTTAAGTGGGCTTTGGTTTAGATTATGCTCTCTCTATACAGTGCTGTCTCGACCTGTCAGTGGGAAAATCCAGCTGACTTGAGGAGGAGCGAGGGTAAGTCCCCACTGAAAATGCCACCCGTAGTCTTCTTTTTATCTTCAAACAGCGCACATAAGCCCAGGGAGACTATTTGAAACGAGAGAAAGTTTTAACATATAAACACTAAAAGTAGCTCCACAGTTTCAGTGGACTGCCTTTTCAACTTGTTGTTCCTTTTATGTCTTGGCTCTTTTATTTTAGAAGTTTCTGCACAAAACAAATGGACTAGACTTTATTTCCGTGCTACAGAGTAAGAGGCATAATTCCTCTGTATGGAAAGTCAACTGGAATTTTCTCAATGCTGTTGAAAGGGGTAAGTCTGGGCTCTTGTGTGTCTAACACTTGCCCTGTTGAGAGCCATGGCAAAACAGCTACTGAATTTAATAGAACCTAGATTTACCTTTAACTTCCTAGATCTTCTACTTGCATTGCAAGAATGATCTATCTGCCCTATTACATTTGCCTTTTCTTGAACTGGATCAATCACCTCTTCATGTCCAGACGTTGCCCTGTATCCAAAGCTCTGTATATATAATTTCAGTCGTCTCCCATGTGCACATGGTTCAGTTCCCAGCAGAATCGGGAAAAACACTTCCACTGAGATCCCAGCGATGTGAACTGGACACTGATCCGTGACTGTGAGCCTTCCTCCCTGGCTCCTCTGCTTGTCAGCCTTGAATTCCTGCAGCCTGGCAGGAATCCTCCCAGCTTTTTCTCCCAAAGCTTTCAAAACAAAACCGATAAAATGATATTCCTCCCTGCAGCTCTTCAAGGTTCTTTAGGCAGAGCAACCAAACAGCAAAGGAAAAAAAAAAAAGCAAACACGTCTGAGACAATGTTTTGCAAACAGAGGCCACTGGAGCAATATTGTGAGCAAAATAGGAGCTGCCAAGCCAGAATAGGTAAGTGGTGCCTCTGGTCCTGTGTAATTCTGTGGATTACAGATCACATCTCCTTGTCAGGTATTATTTCCACATATTTTCCTCCAAATAACTATCTGAAATACCGGAACTAGCTATGTACAAGAGTTATTTTTGTGCTTGTGGAAGTGAAGGGTAGCCACAGCTCTGGCCTCAACAAGAAGGAGCCTCTGTTGAGATTCACAACTGACTTGCTGTCCATCACAGGTCTAGCAGAGTGGCAGGGATCAAGATGATGCCACTGGAGCTCCTGAAGGGGACATACAGACCCAAAGGCATTCTGTAACTGTACGGCTCCTTGTATTTTGCAGCTCCTAGCTCCTGGGAAGGAACACATTATTCTTATTCCAGACTGACACAACCTGAATTAAATTACTCAATAAGATTTCTGTCTGCTCCAATTCCCTTACTTAGCTATTTTATATAGAAAAAAAAATGTCTACTTGTTCCTCTAATCAGAGTGGAGGGTTCCTCATTGATGTATGTTAGTTGCTTGATACCATCCTCCCAAAAACTTGCTAAAGCGTACCAGTAGCCACACTATCAATCCTTAGCTGTGAGGCTCCTGAGTCAATGACACTCTGTCTCTTCCAAATTCCACTGACTTCCCTCACTACATGTTGTTCAGGATGGGGTATCACATTTATGACGTGCATCATTATTATGTTAATGTGCACGTTATGTTGATATATTTTTAAGTAAGCAAATGTTTCAGCACTGAAATGCTGCCATTTCTGTTTCAAAGGCGTTATTTTTCATTTCAAATGGGAGTTAAGCTTCACTCTTCCCTTTTTCTTTTCTTGTTGCAACCCTTCCATTCTGAAATCAAAGATGTCAAGACTTCTCCTGAAGGAATTTTCCTAACAGAATTGTGTCCCAAATATTAATAGCATTAGTATCGTCCAAGCTGGATAATTGGCAATCCCAAAAGAACTGATAGGATCTGTTGCCTATATATTACTAGCTCAGGGCTATGTAATGGCCAGTGCTAATTGATTTTCTTTCTTTCCAGCCATACAAACATAAATCATAGTTAATAATTCTCTCAAGTAATTTCTAGGATAGTAAGCGTCCATAGTACGCATGCTGCCACCGCAGGTAATACCTTTGATGTGCTTTCTTCCGAGGACAGACAGAAAAACATCGTTCTTCATCCTGCCATTAAGCACAGATTGGAGATTTAAGCACTTTAAGCCCGAGCTCAGACTACGGCGGCACATGATGTATAGCAGAAGGGGCTACGGGTACGTGAGTTCCATAGAAAAAGCAGACACTATTAAAATATAATGATCAAAACGCAGCCTCCCCGGCTCCCCCTGCACTCAGCTGCACTTACCCGATCCTACGGCGCAGTAACAGCTACCTCACAGAGCTTTGTCTAGAAAGTGTGGCAGAACAGCTGTAAAGTGCCAGGACTTCTAGAGCTGGTTAATTGGACCTTTAAAGTGTATTAAGTGTCTATTGAAATGCAAGCCGTAATAGCTCCCAAGAGGAACAGGGCTATAACGGCTTTACACATTTATGGATATAAGCTTACATATGCATTAAATGTATAAAAGAAATGTCTGTATAAACATATTACATAAACATATGATGAAAAACGCTTTCTACAAAAGCATAAATTAGGGCATGAAAAAGAGCAACATGGACGAGCACAAGATGTAAAAGTCCGAGAGCTTGTTTTGCACAGAGACTCTCAGTAAGAAAAGGTCAAAGCCTTTTGTTTGAAGAACAGCCTGCAACATCTCCAGAGAGGACATAAACAGCACAGCAGCCACAATGAGACACTCTACCTCCTCGTGTAAACAAATGATGTTAGTTAACAATTGTTCAGAGACTGATAGGAGCTGAAACAGCAACCCACCTCTTTCAGATCGGTTGAGCTGTGCTGGGTGCCCATCCCAGTAGGAAAAGCAAGGAAATGTGGCACCAGCCCACTTCCCCTCTCTGGGAGCTGCTGGCAGTCGCTGGAGAGGTTCTGACATTGCTCTGCTCTGTGCCCAGAGCCCCCCTGGTCTCTTTTTTGCCACCAGATGCTGACATGGGACGCCTTGCCTCTCACAGCTAGGGACCTTTGGGACCATTGGTCCTGTGGGACCAATGAACCACATCATGCATCAAACAGCATCCCCTGGGTGTAATTACCCCTCCACGTGGGGCCGGCACATTTCTCTATACTGACATCTTTGTGTATTTAAATGGAAGTGTTGCTGGCGACTGAGTCATGTGGACCAAAGCCTGAATAAACCTAGAATATGTAGTCTCAGATGGGAGCAGTGTCCAGCAAAGCTGTTATTTGTGTAACTACAGAGGTGTATTGCCTCCCACAACCTTTTTTTGGGTTTTGTTCTGCTCTTTCTTGACTCAGGCAAAGCTAGTGGGAGTTCCTCCGAGGGCAAGAAATGAGCCAGCACTGGTTAAATTAAGCATCTGCCTGTTTCAGGTGGTGTCTATTTTAAGATATATGCCATGTCAAATATATGTTAGTTTGATATTAATAACACACCACGCTGCATAGACACACACAGATATGTGAAAATGTAAAGCTATTTCATGGATATTCACAGTGAGGCGAGTCAGGAAGGCGGCTGTTACTGCTGTGTAAGCAGTGTGCAGCCTGTGGCATCAGTCCCCGTTCCCATGAGATCGGCACCTTTCATAAACATCCACGTGGCCCTTCACAAATACTATGGCAGCAAAGATTTTCAGGTGGTGAGGCCTGGCCTACCTCAAATTGGTGCAATCAGAGTGAGGATGAGGCTGAAGGCTTTCTCCCACTCAGGTCCATCGCCCTGAGATGGCTGCTAAATTGCATCCCACTTCCTAACGAGGTAAGAAATCCCTGGAAGAAATCCCACAGCGGGACAGAGTCCCTACCCTCTGCCTTCAAGAGCAGTCTGGTCAGGCCCCAAGTCAACCCAGGAGAAAAGCAGTTTCGTGTACTTTTAACCTTGAAACTCCCTTTTTGCTTTCAGACATCAGGGTACAGCGGTTCGGCTGGGTGAGGACGCAGACCATAAACAATGTTCCCTGCTTCCATATTTACTGAGGAATGCTACACTTGGCAGCACACATTTCCAGTAGCGGAAGGCTGACTTCCTGATGTCAATATGATATTTGGCAGTTAGCACATGCTCCCCAAAGTAAACCATGGCACAGCTTGAACACAGTCTGTGAGGGTCTACAATGTTCAGAAATACTGGCTAAGCTCTTCTTTTTTTTTTTTCTTTTTTGACAAACCATGTACCAAAATGTGCAATACAGAAGAGGGAAGGCTTAGACACAACCCAAGCAAATAGTGGGCTGTTGTTCTGAAACCACTGACGGTAACTATTGGGATATTTTCTTTGCATACAAATGAATTGCAATAATCCCTGAGTGAAGACAAGCTTTTTACTATTTTGTGAAATAAATATTTTCCTTGTATAACATTGCCCGGCGGATTAAAAAGCAAATAAAGTACAAGCCTGTGCCTACATTATCTAAATCTGCAGGATCCCAGGAACCCCTGTTTTGTACAGCTTCACATGTACGGAGCATCATTAAGAAATGTCAAGGCCATATTTTACTCGACTCCCTTCATACACATAAGAGAAGAAGAATTTTAGTCACAAAAACATCTCCCTATTATTATACACACAAAATATGCAGCTTCCCTGGGAAAATCATGCATTCTAATTTGTTTTTGAAGGAAGTAATTTTTTTCCTGGCATATCTGATAAAAACAACAGCCCGTGATTATCTAATCTGAAGGTCATGTCACACTCAAATAACTGGAGTATCTACACGGTAGAGGGAAATTCTGCTGTCACCACCCATCATGACAACTGTCGGCAAAATAAAAGCAATATCACTGCCTGCCTTCCTGGTACATCCCAAATTGTCTGGATGGTAAAAATAATTCTCAAGAACAAGCAAACAAAAATCTGTGAAATGCGGCCGTGCCTGTAAATTTTCAGACAGGACAGAAACAGAGGTCAAGAGGAAAAGAAGCTTTAGTAATAACCAAATCTTTGCAATTCTAGTAATTGAGCTGTGCTTCATTTAAGAAAGCAAGAAGCAAAGGTGGCTTAGCTCTGGGAAACAAATAACTCATTCTGTCAGCAGATGTGTTAACGAAGTTTGGTCTTGCAAGGATCTGAGTCCTTCCCCGCTTCCTTTTCCATCTCCCATGACCTTACCCTACCCTGGCAATACTTTTGTTTCCTCTGCTCCAGTCCTTGCCCTGTGCACCTCCACCACGCCACATCTCTCTTACCTTCATGACCTCTGCCTGGGCACATCATTTCTGCCTACCTTCAAAGTGCATGCACTGGCTGGGCAGCAGAGAAGGCAAGGTATAGGGTCCACTGTGCTGATTTCTCTCCCGAGGGACACTATTTGGAGGTCTCTGTCCTCTACCGAGCCATCTATTTTCATGAAGTTTTTCATGTTTTCCCATCTGGTCTTTGCCTCACAGCCAGGTATGGTTGAAGAGACTCAATGAATTCAGATGCAGCTGAGTGAAGAGGGACAAAAGCCAAGCGTGAGGTGGGATGGTGTAATTCTGCCCTTCTGCCCCTCAGAAGCTACCTACACTCATGGTGCCAGGAGTGGAAACCACCTCCAGGATTCACTGGCGACTCTCTCTGTGGCCAGCTGGCCAGGGATTTGTGTTGGTGGGGAGGTGGGTGGCTCGCAGGGGTCTCAGGTGTCCCCCATCTCATCCCTACCCACAGCTGGTGGCCCTCCACACCTCAGGGTGCTGCCAAATTTTAATAATCTTGGCAAATTGAGGACATCCCTGTCAGTGAGAGGTGGCTCCTGCAGCCAGGTGTTGGCAGGGAGGAGAGACAGGAGTGTGGGACAAGGACACGTTGCTGCTACCTACGTGCGGCCCTGCCAAGGGAAATAAAAGCAGGCATTAAACCAGCCTTAGGCCTGGTGGCTCCCAAACCTCAGGGTGTGATTTCTCCTCGCTGCAACTCACAAAGAGGTGGGCAGAAGGTGGCTGCCGATTCCCCCAGGCCACACCAGGTGGCACCAGCGTGTAGTGAAGGTGGCAGCCGTGCTGCAGCTGCTGGCAGGGTGCAGGGCTGAGCCACCAGGCCTTCCTGCAGAAGGCATCGTGCCCAAAAATGAAGGCACGGTGCCTGTCGGTACCTTAAAATGCTGCCTCCTCCCTGGCGATGCGCAGGGAGCTGAAGCCAGAAGCTCTCTGATTTCAGGTTTCGTTTTCAGCTGGTGCTGAGAGTGATTAGCTACCCCTTGGTTAACGAACCGTCCGACCATTGCTAACTTGCTGCAGAAGGAAAGGAAAGGAAAGGCTCAATTCATTCAAATCTCTTCAGAGCAAACCTAAACAGTGCAGTTGTTAATTAAGCACCTCTTCTGATGTAACTATTTTGGGGAAAAAAAAAAAAATCAAAAGCAAATGAGTGAGAGAAGAGTTCCCCCTTTGTGTTGCCCTACTGACCTGTGCAGTCGTAGATGTGTCTTCATCTTTTGCATTTTTGCTGGTTTAAACACAGTATTTCCTCAGGCCTTTTGTGTTTGCACTTGTGAACCTGGCAAGGAAATGGCAAACGAGAAGGAAAAGTTCTAGTAATTAATGGCTATGTAAAAAGCTTTTGTTTGCCACACAGTAGTGCTGGTATGGTTTTTGTGTGAGGGCTCAGTATGAGCTGGGTCCAGCAGAGGACTTTGAAGTGTACTTGAAGGCTGGTTTTCTTTGTATTACACCAACAACTGGGTGGGAAACAAAGAGAGGCAGAAAATTCTGCAAAGGTAGAAAATTCATTAAAACGTGGCTGGATTCTCACTGAGATCCATCTCTCGGGACCCTGACCTGAACAAGGTGCCTCTGAACAGGGGCCTACTGAGAAAAGGGAAGGGATTGCTTGCTCCTAGGTAAGGACCCAAGTGACTTACTCTCAGCTGAACGCTGCTGTTGTGCCCCAGACCTCTTTGTTGATCAGGCCTTGTGTACTTGATATCAAAGAGCAGTGGTTTACATTTGGGCATTATGTTTAAACACAAAGGGCTCAGCATTTTTTTAGTCTTTGTATCTAAATTACATCACCTCCTGCTGAAATTCAAACAGATATACTCGATATGCAAAAGAGCTTCAGTCTAATTAAAAGCACTGCAGCTAGATTACCCGGCATGCCACATTGGTATCCAAAGATGATTTTATCCTGTGTGTTATTATGAGTTAGAGAGTGGCTTATGGGAGGACAACAGCATCTTCAGGACACAAATGTAAGGCAGAAAGAAAATCGTGATCCAATAATATGCACTGCATTCTAATAGTAACAAATACTACAGCCTTTGTGAATTCTTATTTAATTGTAACATCCCTTTTGGATCCAGACCACAACGTTGCTATCAGAGTGATGTCCCATTGAGAAATCAGGACTCTCTGCTTTAGACTATGGTGTTTTGTCTTTTCTGAAATGAGCGAGAGGTGGTTTTGCACAGAACCAGCCAGTTTAGGGGCAGTTACAAAAGGTTTGCTGTAGTGACTGTAGAAACTCTTCCAGTGCTCGTGATAATGGATTGTCAGCTATAAGACAGCATGCAAATGGAGAGGACGAGAGAAGTAATTTAAATACAGCACTGCAGAACAAAACTCCTGAAAGTATTTTTGGTTCTAGGAAAAATGAAAAACAAAACAGAACAGAATAGACCAAGGCAACTGCTGCAGAGCTAATAAAGTCTTCCTAGTTCTACTCGTATGTCACTTGTTTGTAAGAAATTAAATGGTACTTTCCAAGGACTCCCCTATAGCTAAAGTGATAATTCTAGTACTAGAAGCAATCTAAAAGCAATGTATATCTCAGTAGTATGCTTGGTCTCCATTAATAAAGTTTTTCTTGCAAAGGCACAGTCTGTCATGTGCATTAATGCCTGAATTCACAGGATTTATTTTTTTATTAGTGCATTACATATATTACTTTTCTTCGTACATAACTGAAAGGGGAAAAAAATCCATTGGCTTCTTGATTATTTTGATGAAGAGAAGTGAAATCCCATTTAAAGTACTGGAAATGTTTAAAGTGTAATGCAACAAAGGGGTATGAATTTTACCAACATATAATCAGTTGCAGCTGATAATGCTAATGCTAACTTTAGTAACCATCAGCATGTCTCCACATGAATGATAAACAAGAATGAATATTTGCCTCCAGCTAATTCTTAGCTCCTACCCAGTGAAACAGATAGTTGGTCACAGATATGTCATTGTTTGATCACGGAAGTCTGTAACAAAATCTTTCAAATATCTTTCTTTATCTTCTCAAAGAAATTTCAGAATATTTGACATCCCATTCTGTCTGCTTTGTGTGCATGTTCCCACAGCCTTGTTCACTTTGCATCCTTCTCTTGGATGGTCTTCATTATGCTGCTTTTATTAGATATTATATTTTACATTAGATAAAGATTATGCAATTGCAGTTTCTAAGTAATTCAAAATGCAGAAGAGAGAATGATAAAAAACCTTTACAATGCTGGAACACAACCAAAGTTTCTTTCAAAACTTTCTTTTAAGGATTTTATAGCATGGCTCAGACAAACAGGACTGGCTAGTCTCATACATGCTGAAGTTCACGTTAATGGCCTGAGGTAACTGCAACAAAAAGTTAATGACAAATCACTTCCTCAAATATACTCTTTCTTTGGAAAAAAACAACAAACCACCTCATAATGAGGCAGGAAAACTAGTAAAGTTTTTTGTTTGTTTTTTTTTTTTTCTTTCCCAATGAAACTCTTCCTATCTAATTATGGAAAAACAAATTTGCTTAATACTTGTTTATTTATTTTTGGAAAAAAAAAATAGGACATCAAAACAGTTTTTAAGAGTTCAGTAGTGTTTGTATTAATAATACTGTGCAGTGTATGTAACGTGTGTGTGCAGTCATCCTTGAATCAAGAAATGGTCTGACATTCTATAGTTTTCTATGTTTTTTTTAGAGATTTCCCGGCTTATACAATATAAAAAATCTTTTAACCTACTTCAGCATACCTGAAGAGATCACAGAAATCTTCTAAATACCGATTCTTTGAGAGTTGTCATCTTCAACCATCTGTGTAAAGAGCACCACAAACTGGTTTCAGTGAGCAGAGGTACCTGAAACATATTCAAATTAATAACCCTCATATTCGGTAATGCACTTAAGATGGCTGTCTTCAGATGTATGTTAGAAAAGAGGGCCTTTTTTTCTTTAAGAAAAATGACATATAAATTTACATGAAATGAGAGTTTCTTTAAAATGTCCCTTAGTATGCAGACACTGTTGGCTCTTACCTTAATAAGGTGAGAAGCTGGGAGAGCAGCATGAGGAAAGCAGGAAGAACTGAAGCAGAGCAGCAAGCTGTGAGATGTTCAGAGGCGCACGCCCTGCTATCATGGGCCAGCTCTTCTTCACAAGGGTCACTTGCAAAGTGCTGCACAGGAGCTAATTGGGGTAGAGGAACACTAAATTCAGGTGCCAAAAAATATCTAAGTTGGTATGGATAGGAAAAATGGGAACTGCAGTTGATAGCTGATGGGAAAAATAATTGTGGCTATTCTTTGTAAGGGCAAGATCACAGAAGAAATGGGATTTTTCGTGTAGCTAGGATTTTCTTCTATTTGCAGCTTCTGTGGAAAGGCTTTTTCCACTTCAACTTGCCAACGTGTGAGCTAAATAAATACGTGGGCAATGGCAGCCCCTATCCTACAGGGAGCATGCTGGAAAATATGTTTGTTCAAATAACACTCAGTGGAACAAAAAATATATTTAACTCACAGTGAAGGGGCCACAGAGTTCAGCCACATTTGACCAACTTACCGCATGCTGATTCGAGCCTGCTGAAGACAATTTGTTGAAGTTCAGTAAATACCTGCCGATGCCAGTGGTGCAGAGTCATTGCTATATACAAGCATCTTTCGGGTGAACTCCTCGTTAAGCAAAAATTTTCCATTAAGAACGCAGCCTAGTCCCCAGCATCCCCACAACACTTCGCAGTCATCGCACCTGCTGCTCTGATCTAAGCTCTGGTGAAACAAACGGAGACTCTTTAAAAGCCCTCTTAAGCTTTAAAAGCCCTTGTTCAGCTTTGGCTGACACCCAGGAGACATAGGCAAGGGTGGAGAGCAGGGGCTTGGAGCACTGCCCTGCACAACACCTCTCTGGAGACTCTCTGGGTACTCTCTGGAGCTGTGCAACGGTGTGGGTATGGCTCTCAGGAGCAGTAGGAAGTTGGGAGCTTCACAAACACCTCCCTGACATCACCTTTGTCATCTTGGGCTATCTTTTCTTTTTCTTTTTTTTTTTTTTTTTCCATTACCCCTCCACCTGCACCTCCATGTGTCACTGCGAGGTGCCTCCTACACCACACCAATGGCCCACAGCAGAGGGGCCCCTGACAATGGGATCCATGGGGATGCAGAGCAGCACTGGTGGCTAATTGAGAAACCCTCACCAGTTCCACCTCAGGACATATCTGGCAAGAGAAAATCCTGAAGAAATGCAGAACCAAAGTCGCTGCTGGACGTAAGTGTGTTCTGCTTGTGCTTTAAGAGCTTATTGTTACGGCTTTTTTTTTTTTTCTTTTTTCTTTTTAATGTTGGCTAAATGTGCTCGGTTTGCCATATGTTCAGCAAACAGCACTGTGACCCCAATGCTACCACCATGCCAACTTTCAAAGCAAAGCGATTGCAGCCATCTTTTAATACGGAACAAAATACTCCTCCCACTTGGCTTTGAGCTGGGGAAAAATCCATGGCTTGATTTTGACTTATGCTTTGTGTGGTCTGCCCCATCCCAGCATGGTCAGTCTCGTCCTAAATGGTTAACGCTTGGCTAAACTGTAAGCATCCAAAAACAGGATATTACAGCAGAAAACCGGATAAGCACAGCAACAGTGGGGGCTGCAAGGCCCTTCCCCACTGTCTCCTCTTCCCCACCCATCAAAACAAGTAGAGATAATATCTGAATGCGTTTGTGTCCAGTTAAAATCCTGCACAAGCTCATGGACAAATTAAACGCAGACTTCTGGCTTCCGGCAAGTTTTGTGTGTGATTATCAGTGCTGCAAAAATTGACATGGACAACCAGGACTGCGGTGGAAAGAGTGCTTCTCAAAGGCGTTCCCACCAACACCCTGAAAAACAGAGTCTCCTCCTCTCCCCATGGAAAGGGGGCTGGCCACGATGGGCGACCATCAAGCAGCTCCAGGCTGGATGTGCCGTGTCCTTCCACACCCACGTTTTTCTGCCTAGCTGGTGGGCTCACCTTTACGCTCCTTTTCTTTGGCTCTTTTTTGGCTCCTTTTTCTTTCTCCTGCAACATAAAAGCTAAACTCACTCCCAGTCCTCAAACCTTCCTGGGCACTGAGCTGTTTACTTGAGTGCTGAGGGCCAGAGATGTTTGTGGTGGCATAGGAGCTGCTGGGATGGCAGGGGATGAGCGAGTACAACCATCAGGCCAGAGCTAGACTTACTTATTCTCTAGGAACCTTTTATCTTGTGTGGTTTAAGCCACATTTCCTTTTGCTGCTCAGATCTGTTTGTTGGGTGTCATTATGTCACCACAAGAAAGGGATAAAATTCATCACTTTCTAGAAATTCAGTCTTTCCATGAGAATTCCTGGAGTTCCTCCCTTTATTCAACTTTGTGGCTTTTTGTTTTGACTTTGCTTTGGGGTTTGTTTGTTTGCTTGCTTTCATTTCTTGCCTTTTTTTTTTTTTTTTTTTTTTTTTTTTTAATGTAGAGTTTCCTAAAGCTGTAAGGCAAGAGGCTGATCTTCCTTTCCATTGCACTCAGCTGCTTCTGTGCCAAATCCTACCACATGCACGCTTCTTCCCTGCGTTAAAATAAACAAAGGAATCCATGTTTCCCAGAAGAGTCATGAAAAAAAAGGAAACCTTTATAATAAGCCACATTTCTTCCTGAAAGGGAAAAGTAGCAGAGAAGGGAAGAGGGAAAAATACTAATGTAGGATGTGTTCATGCTATCAGCCTAGCAACAAAACACCCTGGAAGGCAACAGCACTCGTGGCGTTAAACACACTGGAAGTCAACAAAACAAAACAAAAATGCATTTGTGATGGGAAAATTTCGCCTTAACTTGATGCGTGCAATTTTGCCACTGCCACCAATGGGGAAATAAATCCCGCAATATCCATTTTAGGCGAGAGTGTATTTACCATAACAAGATAGATTTGCTCTGGAAAATTTTTTTGTTGTCAATATATCCTTTGTTAGGCAGTATCTTCATCTCCTAGCAACAGCGTGGGGAAATCCATCAGAGACCTGGAATTTAACAGCAAGAGATGAAGGCTCACCGCAGCTCGGACATTTTCTGAAATCTTTACTGACATGCAAATACCTCTGTGTACTTACGTGTGTGCCCACTGACGAACAGATAAATTGGTCTGGAGAATGGAACCGGTGGAAAAAACACTCTGTGTATCGTTAAATACAAATTGAACAAGACGCACGAAATGCTGGCAGAACTGCTCTACCTCTCGCTCCTCAGGAGGCTCTCTCGCACCCATACACATTACACACGCCTGGTGGGAAATTGGACACACACAAGCCACATTTCAAATGCTTAAACGCCATCACAAAGCGGTTTTCCCAGCCTCCTAGCTTTGCAGTGTCACATTTCGGAAGACGGGAAAGCAATAACGAGCCTCCTGCAAGCAGGCAGGGCTGCAGAAGGTGGCAGTGGTCCCCAGGTGCCCGTGCTTTCAAAGGCACGTCCCTGCCTCTGCCTTTATTTCATTTTATTTCCCGGAGAGAACTTGTGCGCCGTTTTAAGGAAGTTAAAGGTGAACTGAAATGCTCTTAGAGTCACTGAGGGACCTCTTTTCAGCTGCGCTCTGTAACACCCCTTTGGTCTGCAGGACATCCTGCTGGCTGTGTTTCAAGGCTGCTCCTGTCCCCCCGGCTGGTCCCAGCTCCCCAGGAGGTGGCTCGCCTGCCTCGGCTCAGCTCGGAGCAGAGGGATGGTGCTGCAGCCTGCTGGCCTGCCTGTGGCACCAGGAGATGGACGGTCCCTTCCTGATGGCTCCTGCTCATACCTGGACACGAGAGCCCTGGTATGGGCTCCTACCAGCACACGAGAGCCTCCATGCAAGCACTGGTGAGAGACTCACCCCTCTGCTCCCTGTAACCCTGTGCTGCCTCAGCCAGTCCTTCACCTAAAACAGGCATTTATGAACAAAATTCAGAGCCCAGTAAGGCCTCCTGAAATCTTCACATGAGGGGGGCACAAAGACAGTTGAAATTGCCTTTATATGCTCAGTCAAAAGTCCCTCGGGATTTAAATTCCCCCACCATACGTTGTGGAGGGATGTTCCTACCGAGAGGAGAGGTGGCCCAGAGGTCCCATCAGCTCCCCGGAGGCACTGAGCTGGTGTATGTTGTTCTCCTGGCCCCTTATTATTTCGGCTGGGAGGAGACGAGCCAGCTGCGGGGGCACCTCTGCATCACTGAGCCAGCCTGAGGCTGGGGCTGCTCCCCAGAGGACTTCACGAGCATCATCAAATCCAAAAGAGTTGTGTTTTTTTGTTGGTTTTTGTTCGTTTGTTTGTTTTTTAATTACGCCTTATAGACTTGCACGGGCTGGAGGGGAGGGTTAATTGGCAGTAGAATGATTTAATAGCTCCTGATATGAAAACAACCATTCCGGTCTGCTGAAAATGCAGTTGGGGAGACAGGCAGGGGAGAAAGCCCTTGTCAAAAGTCTGTGCTTGCAAGAGAAACACATTACCTGATTATTGGCTCTTGCTGCTGTACTGGGGACATCTGAGCAGGGACCTGAGCTCGTTCCTGCCCATACCGGGAGCAAATCGGCTGTTGCTGCAAGGAAATGCCAAGCCTCTCCTCTCACCTTGCCTGGCCCTCGAGCATCTGCAGAGGACATGGGACCCATCCCATGGAAGCCTCCCGTTTTAAAGACGAGTGTAAATGGGTGTTTGCTCCTCAGCTGCCCTCGCTGAAATTAGCTTTCTGACTCGGGCGTGATGATTTCAGGCAGCGCGAATTTGTTTCCACCGAAGCTGTGTTTGCTCTTGAACTTTTTGCTATTGACTCGCACACATGTTCAGTATATAGAGCAAACACTTTGGTGTGAAACAACATCATACACAATGAGTCATCCGTGCTCTGGTCCCCAGCCATCCCACGGAGAGCTTGTGCTGTCAGTCACGCTGTCATTTGCAAACATAGCTACAAACACTCAAAACCAGACAGTTATCTTGTATAACACCTTATGGAGAATCTGCCTTAAGCAAACAGGAACCATGTTAATGTATTTTTGGAAGAGCTAGAATAGAGGGATAGATTTTTTTTTTGTAAGGAATCAGGTTTTGGACAAGATCTGTCTAAACTGATGCCTTTTAGTGAGATGATTTTAAAAATAATTATAAATTAACCTTTGACTTACAGCTGAACCTGTCCTAGTTTCTATGGCAATGTGCAGCTATCATCAAGCATTATCTTCTAGTGTGCAGAAAAAATGCATTTACTCATCCTGGGGAATTGCATTAAATAAATTAACAGTGCTCACTCCAGACATCCTGATGCCACTGCATTATTGACTGATAAACCTTGAGATCCCTTCATCATGCACATCCAATCATGTCAGAGCTCACAGCAGTCAAAAAAGCAGCAGCATTTGGGAACCAAGGTGTTGGTGAAGTTAGGGTGCCACCATTTAGTTGATTATTTAATGAATAGTAGCCACAGACTGGTAAAGCCATGTCAGGCAAGATGCCTTTATAAATTAAATACATATATAATATAGCATAAGGTCTATATTTTTTTTTAAACTATTCAGAGATTGAAGTAACACATCGTTTGCATGCCCTCAGCACCAGGGCAGTCACCAGTCAGTGTTAGCAAATACTTTACTTGGCACGTCACTGCAAAATTTGGCAACTCCAATCCCAGGCAAGCAGCTTGCCACCGGCATATAACCACGCAGAAAACAATCACAAGAACGATCAGCACTGCTGATGTCAGTGATCTGCATTCTCTGACATTAAAAAGTTTGGTAATACCTGGTCGTTCGCTGCCACGGAATCCAGTCCAAAACAGTTCACTCCGAGATCTGATCTGCTGGCCAAGCTCTAGTGTAACACAGAGATGTAGAAACTCTGCCAGGTTTTGCCTCCCCAAAGCAGCCGCGACCTTTGAGAGTTTGAGAGCTGACAGTCACATTTCAGCAGATGCAGTGATTAAACAATGTTAGGAATAGTTCATCGGTGCACAAGGCTTTCTAAAAACATTACTGCCGGCAGCACTAGAAACACAGGCTGGTGTACAATTATGCCATCCCCTGAGAAACAGGCACCCAGCTTTTGTCCCTCCATCCCTGCCACCAAAACAGCAATCCCCCCCTGCAGACATCCCATAGGATCATTAGGAAGCAAGAAGAACCTCTCAGCCCTGAATCATAATCCCCAAAAGTGCTCATGTGCTACCCCCATTGCACCAAGCCAGGCCATGGGCTGTCAATTTTAACCTGCCATGGATTTAAAGAGTTGTTTTTTTTTTTCCTATCAGCACATAGCCTGGCTCCAGGGATACAAGCTGAAGTGCTTGGAGGCGCAGATGGCCCAGCTTCTGCTCAGAAACGTGGCTTTGCAATCCTGCACAGCCAGAAACAAAAGCTTCACCTCTCTTCAGAGAGCAGGCTCTGCCTCACAAAATTTACAGTTTTTTTTTTAAGACTCACTAACCAGTTCTTCCCCGGGAGACCTTTGTGTCACGGAAGACGGAGGGGAAATCATTTCCAACTTCACACTTCGGTCCATATTGACACACACAGCCCATCTGCAGAGCCACGTGCTGTTGCCGAGGGGAGAGAGCTGCTGCCTCCCCTGCAAATGAATTCATTTGGGTGCGCAAAGATTGGCCTGGAATGAAGCAGAAACCCAAAGTCCTCGCCAGCAAGGCTTTATTCTCAGACCTCGCTGCAATAGAGGCAGCCTCAACTTCTGCCCACATGAGTCCAAAAACACAGAGCAGATCCAATTACCTGATAGCAGAATCTGGATCGATGCAATTTTATTTTTTTTTATGTTTTGTCCAGCCAATATGCCCTGCTGCTCCTTATTTATCTAGATCAGAATCGCAAAATTTAAACCATCAAAGATCGTAAATTCTCTCTCCCAATATTGGCACGGAGCGGGTATTAGGGAAATTCATTCTCCAACTGATCAGAGTTGCTTTAGGATCCATGATTGGCGCCGTTAAACTCATTTCCTCCCATAAAATATACGTGCATTTTCCACCCCGAATGGGAAAGCTGGGGGTTTTGCTCTCCTGCCCTCCACCCCAGCCCTTTCCCTTTCTGATCTGGGAGCAGAGAATTCACATTCCAGGCAGCTAGCCCTGTCCCAGCACACCACTTCCAACCCATCTGCTGCCTAATAAAATGGCCCGTCGAGGCAAAACCCCAGCCGGGCAGCAAATCCGATATTGCACCTGAAGCCACCAGAAGTATTAATAACCTGCCACTGCTAACCTGGCAAGCCTCTTCCCTGGGAAAAAGGCTTGTCTTTGCTGTGCCAGGCACCAGGTATTCACAGCAACAGGAGCCTCCCTGCTTCCACACATCCCGGGAGAAAGCTGGAGATGCTTTTGGTTAGCTACCTCTGTCTTCAGGAGGCATCCTGGGTTTCCTGAGCTCAGGCTGGCTTGCGAGAAAGAGATTAAAAATATTGCCCGTATCCAACAACACGATAAAAGCAGTTTTGTGTTTTGTGAGCTGAGAGCTTTTTCTTCCCCCATCCTCTCTTATTTTTTTTTTTCCCCTTAAGTGAGCTGATTTGAAAAGAAAGCTGTCATCTCTCCTTGATGAAAGAGCTCTTAAATACCCAGAAGCACCGATGAAACGGGGCTCCACTTTGCAAGCATCTGAGCAATTCAGCACCAAAGTCAGAGGGCAGCTGTCTTTCCAGGGAGGGTCACAGGGCCTAGAAATAAGCTCAATTCCAGCTATTTCAGGGAAACCATATTATGGAAGTATGTAAGCTGTTAAAAGGCATTCCTGAAACTTGTTTTATTCTCTTCAGAAAGAGTCAGCTCGGGGCTAAAAGAGCACAGTAAGAATAAGCATAGTTCTATAACACTTGGACTTGGGTTATTTATCTAGAAGCTCAATTTTCTAGCAGTTTGGTCCACTGGATCTACAGCCACAAAGAAAACACCTCTAGCCAGGCCTGGCCCAGCACCTCCTCGAAAGCCTCCATCACTACCAAACCAGGCAGCCACAGAAATGGGGTCAAGATGGGCATCGATTTCACGGGGAGCTTTTGCATAGCCTACAAAGTGTTGGTCTGCATCAGGATACCGGATTATATCTGATGAATCAATCAGTGTTCGCCTGTCCAAAGCTTTGCTCAAGGATGGAAGGCCAAAGAGATGCTGCAATGCTTGTAAGTTGGGTCACAGTGTTACAGACCGGTCTGAAACAGAGAACAAATAGTTTGCCTAAGTTGTGAATTGAGATCGCAAGCACTGTTCAAGGCTTTTCGGATGTGACCGGTGAGGTCAGAGCACTGACTTTGTCACTCGGAGAAAACTGCAATCTGAGTTTCCAGGAATGAGCTGAGTTTGACCTGAAGCTCTTCACAGTGAAATTGAGCTCGATCTCGAGGAAAAAAAAAATAAAAAAAAAAAAGAGTTGGAGAACTAGTAGAGATAAATCTGGACCAGAAAAGCATATTTGGAAACTGAAGAGAATGGCAAAACTCATCCAAATGGGAAGAAGTCTGCTGGCCGAGGCCCACCAGCACCTCCTCTTCTGCCATACCCGACGTGGGTTACAACGATGGATTCAGTCACAGGATGTTTCACAGTTTGCCATCATGATGCACTGCCACCGCTCATTCAGTCAAATCCAGGTGAAGAAAAGATGGTAGAAATGAGAGGGGGAAAAAATATTAAGAATCTGTAAGTAAATCTTGCTGGGTTGATAACTGGAAGTGGAATGAAACAACAGACTGCTTGGAAATGGATTCTGTAGATGACAAATTACAAGACAGCCATGTCACCCTTAGCAGCACAGGCAAGGCCATTTAAAATCCTATTTAAATTCCAAGAATTATAGCTATATTGATTAGGAATTGTAGTCAATTTAGTGGTTTCTTTGTAGTAAAGTAAAACTAAGCTGTTTCTAAACTGCACTAAGTGTTATAAACACATCCAATTTTGATTAAACTGCTACCAATGTAAACACGTCATTATAATGAGATTAAAGTAGTAGCAAGAAGTGTGGTATGAAGCCCTAGCCAGATCTCAGTGACATTGAGATAATAGGTGGAAGTGCAGAAAGTATTGATTGTGTGTGACTAATAGGCTGCTTCATAAAGGGAGAAAGACTTACACATTGAAGAACTGAAGATAAAAAGTATTAATAGCAAACCTGTAAGTGCTGCTGCAGTGCATGCATGAAATATCAAATGTTAGAAAAGCCCATTTCCCAATTAATATTCCTTTCATAATTATGAAGCATGAGAATCTAAGGTAGCATATCTGTTACTGGCGCACAGGACATTGAAAAGATTTAAATTAGACATAAGTGCACTGGGGAGGGGTTATACATTTATAATCCGAGCATAAAGGAAGAATGTATTTCTGTTTAGAGAGAGCGCACAAAATACGCTTTTTCTTTCCATCTCACTTAACATCATAAATCATTGGTCTGTGTCCCTCTGTTTTTTTTCCATTTGTAAGCTGGAGCTAATATTGCTGTGACATTTAAAAGGCCTGCTCCTAGAAGGGAGTCATGAAGATGGAGAATTCAGACACTGGAGCAATGAGTAGTATCTTAATTATGTATTTATTTCTTCTCATTGCATCTCAGGATGCAAACATTTGCTGTTATTTTCCATCTGTGAGAGCTATGCCCAGTCCAAATTCCCTTTTTTTTTTTTTTTTTTTTTCTGCAAAGATAACTTTGGGAGCAATGCTTCCAGCCTTTGCACCCAGGCAAGGAGAGGTTAGGGGACCCTTACCCACTCATAAATGCTGGTGAACACTGTTCCAGGTTTCCTGATGCCGAGCGCGACCCAGCTGCAAATCACTCTGTCACAGCAAGACAATATAGCCGCACTCAGAGGAAGCCATCAAAGACTTCCAAAAGAAACCTGCTTGGAGATGAAAGAGAAAATTATGATGGTAATCATCTTTACTAAGAGAAAAGGAAAGCTCTTTGGGAAAATTTCCAGTGCTCAAGAAAGGGGGAGAAGGCGGGGAGGGAGCGTGATAAGGTCTCACACGTTCGATTGATTGTTCCCATCTAACAAAAATAGCCCCAGCCTGCTCCCATTGTCCTGCAGCTGCTGGCTTCATTATGCTCATTGTGTGTTTCCTCGTGGCCCAGCAGCGCGGTTGCCCAGTTTCCTCTCCTTCATTTCCTAACAAGATCCGTGATGAACTGTAGGAAGAGCCAGCAGCACTTCAAAACAACGCCTTGCAAGTCTTGCTGTGGCTCTGAAAAACAAAACAAAACAAAAACAAAAACAAAAAACAAAAAACACAACAGGCAGCTTGCTCATAGCATTGCAAGGCTATTTCAGGCAAGCTGCCATTGCAGGTAGCTGGGCAGTGTCCTGAATCAGTGTTCCATTGCTTGCATGCATGCATGTAGTTATTTATTTTGGTAATTCCCAGGGAATGTTTGTGTTCCGTGTGTATTTCACACTTGCTCATTAGGTGACAGAAGAAGCCTCCTGCGAGCAAGGCCAAAAGTTCTTAATTTTGGGAAAAGAATCTGTACATATTGATGTGAACATTGGATTTAAAAGGTCCCCCTCGCCTTTATGCACTTAACAGCGAGTGTTAACTCTCTGAAGGATCATTCCTCTCTATGCAAGCAGTTTTAGGATAAAGAACAAGCTGTGGAGTGGGGTTCCCCCTGGCTCCTTTGCTGCTGCTAGAACCATTTAAGCTACTGCTGAAATATCAAACTGACCTGGTGCAGCTGGATTGCTTGTATGGCAAGGCTGCCCAGCCCCTGCGGACAGAAGCCGTAGAAAGCAAATGATCACTCCCAAGAGTGGTGTTTTCTGCATACAGAACTTAAACGTCAGAGCACAGTAAATGAATGCTGTGAGATGGCTGAAAAAAAAAATCCTACAAATATTTTGCATCCTATTAAATCCTCTTTAGATGAATTTCTCTGTCTTTTTTTTTCCATCCCTTAAGAAATTACAAAAAACTTTTCTATAGAGAATTTACAGAGACCACTAGTGTGCATGTATGCCTTTCTTCCAGCATGGATTGAAGATTCAAGCTCCGTGTCATACCCCACCGTGTTTCTTGTTCTTTAAGAAATGTTTTCTTCATGAGAGAGTTCCATTTGTGCAGAAATAATCTCAGATGTTGCAAACAAAACCAGCTGAGGGAAAGATTTGTTATTTCAATCTGTGTTTCTTTGTTATTCTTTATTATTTGTCAATGCCTCAATAGTTCCACCAATAACATCAGCTTGAACAAATCCTGTAGGTGAAACAATCAGTTTCTGATGCGAGGTGCTAGATAAAACCAGACAGCTACAGACTAATCTCATGGCTAGGGTGAAGCCTTCTGCCCTGATATTTCATCAAAATGTCACCCTTCAGGCGCAAACACCGGCACCCAGATGTAGGTGAGCCTTACACAGACGGAGGGGGAAAACAGCAGCGTGGGAATAATCAGCAAAAGGGAAGAGCACCTTTGAAAGCATCCTCAGTAAAAAAAATATTTTTCCAGCCCCACTCCTCCCTCAGCAATCAGTCTGTTTCCTGGATAAGTGACTTGTTAGCCCTGGAAACCCAGCCAAACAGATAAGCTACACTTCAGTTCACCTTATTTGCTGCCAGATATTCAGTCCCAAAAACACTTGGTGGTCAACAATTCTTAATCTAAATGTCAGCCTTCTCTTCTCTACTCCTCTCACATATTTCACATAGCTTTGAGCAAGGAAATTCTTCGCAGGCGTTTTCAGAGATGCTCACAACCCTCCCCACAGCCCCTTCCTGCTCATGGTCCTTGCTGGGAGCACCAGACCCTTGAAACATTCACACTTGTGAACAGGGATTTAAAAACACATCAAGCCTCCAAGAATAATGGAAAGGGTGAACAAATACTTTTTGTGTTTCAAATAACAAACGAGGAAAGGAGATAACATAAATCACTGACCGGTTCCTGAGTTATCCATGATTTCACAACACCTCACACAAAGCTCATTCGAGAATCTGAAGCCCACAGACTAATTGGGGTCTTAAAGCTGCTGTAAAACTCTAGTCAGAGTCTGTCTTTGCTGTAGTTTGACCTAAATTCTCCAATATCCACCAAAAGCCCTGATTTGACAGGAGGCAACATTAAATAAGCTTCCTTTAAATGCTGCTACTAATTCTCTGGCATATATTTTAGCAGCTTTCCTAATACTTTTGTTCAACATCACAGCAATGTATTCATTCTCCCAATATTAAGACCCTTGAATTTTTACTTCCAAAGTAAAACTAAAATACAAAAAAGCAAACAAACAAATAAAACACCCTGCATTAATTAGATAACAACAGAGTAAAACAACAAAGTAATTGTTATACCTACCTCATCAATTAAATGGCTTTTTCAAACACACAATACTTCGTTTAGTTGAATTAAGAACAATAAAGATCAATTAATATTGATTAAACGTTAAAAAAAAAAAAGAAAGATGACATTAAATAAATGGCAGGTCAGTTCCTACTGCATAAAAAATGAACTCTGCTGAATGTTTAGGCAAGGCACTCTCTTTTAAGTTCAGTTAAAAACCTATCTAAAAACAAAAGCAAAATTCAACAGGCAATCCCTGTCTATCTTGGGAGATGTAGATAAAGCAAAGATCAGGTGTGCAAATGAATGGGCCTGTGGTTACTTCTCTCTAAGACAGACAGCATCCAGAGAAGCAATCCAGTACAGCCTCCACCTAATGACTTCTTTCTTGGATACTCTTTGTACTATACTGTCCATTTGCTGTCCCTAAAAATCTTCGAGTCCTTGCAGATATTTTTCATTACTATGGTAACTGTTTTGAGAAGAGCTTGTGATACAATCAGAGACAACCGTCACTAGCCAGACTGAATCAATCACTGGTTTATTAGTTGTATTGGGTCCTTCATACTCTCACAGACAGCTAAAATGGGAAAACTGAGAACCTGCTCACTCCCAGGCCTGAGGCAGTTTGCACCACGTGTTGGGCAGGCTGTGTAATGAGAAACAGGCTTTGTAGCCAACCAAAACCCATCACAAACAACTGCCTAAAAATACTGTGTCCTCCAATAGCCCATGATTTATTTAGTTTTCCTGCTACGTCTTACTCCTCAGGCATATCAGGGTAGGCCTCGCGGAGGACTGTGCTTGAGATGCCCAGGCTCAGTCTGCCCAAGGCAAACCAATTGCTGAAAGCAGCTTTCCTACTGGAAAGCTCCACATCTGGGCATGTGCACAGCTGTCTTATTTTGACACCTCATGTTTATGCCCCGTTGGTCTTAGGAAATGAAATCAGGAAGCCCTGGTGCGAGCTTTGAGGAAGACATCCCTTGCTCTCACACTGACAGCTTGGAAACTCCCTTTGGAGATCAGAAATTTAGCTTTAAATCTTCTTAGGCTGAGGGGAGATTTGGACAATGTACTCCCAATATCTCAAAAATGCCTTCAGGCGAGAGTTACTGCAAGTACCCTTCATATTTTTCAAAGAAATGTCTCTCTCCTCGCTCCTTGAAAGACTGAGGGGAAACCATTTTCCTCAGGAGAGGCAGGCAGCTGCTGGCCTCTTCCACAGCCCCGAGTGAGGAACCTGCACCTAAATGTGATTCCAGATCTTCTGATATTTTTCTGTTTTTCCCCAGCACCGTTCTGGGCAGCGTCACCATGACGGTTTGCCTCAGCACCCAAACCGAGGTAGGCCGACACCCGATGGTTCGTGTCTTCCGTTCGCCAGTTTGGCTCATTTCTTTGCTTGCGTGCATGACTGTTGAAAAATAACTTTTCACTTCTTAGGATGCCTCCTGACATCCGACAGGGTACCAACAGTCCACGAACCAGAGCCCCAAAAGACCTACTGATCCACACTGAGGTACCAAGCACTGTCCCAGGCCTCAGTATCTGTCTCTTGAACCTTGCCACCAAGCACTGCTGTCCTGTGAGGTAAATGAAGGCATTTAGGCTGTTTATTGACTCCAGCTCTACAACCATCACCAAAGATCTCCCAGTCTAAAAAATGTGCCAGAGTTACCTATTTCTTCCTGCCCCGGGAGTGCCGGAATGATCTCAGGTGCGTTTTGGAAGGATTAAGTACATCTGACCTGATAACAGCTTGCTGATGTTCTCAAATACTGTAGGGAATCACGATACTGAAACTCTACTTGCTAGCTCATCTTTCCACATCATATAACCTATAAAAATCCTGCATTGCCTTTTTGGGACTGAACTGAGAATTTTGGCTGGAAAGGGACTGTCTCCCACTCTTCTGCAGGCTGCTAAAAAAAGCCAAAAGAGATGTACAGACCTTTGCGAAGACTCACACAGCTGTAGTCATACTTTGCATCAACAGAGGTTTTACCAACTGGTTTTCCTTTTAGGTCTGCTGCAGATCCCTGTGATTGTCAGTGCCACCTCCTGGTACTGAAACGTACTGAAATCCAGCCATGTAGGAATGCCAGAATAAGGAAATGCAAAAGGTCCCAAACCCCAAGTTATGTTCAATTTCTGTTGTTCTCCACAGCCTTTCATAAGCAGCTATTTATTTTGCAGGTAATCACAAAGTTAAATATTCTTGTACCTAGAAATGAATGAAAAGGCAGAGGAGCTGTAAAAGGCAAGAGGTCACTATGGACTTCCCAAGATGTTCATAACACATCTAAACCCAAAACAAAAATGGCAATCAAACTAGCAGGAGCCAAGCAAGAAAAGCTTTGGGAGTTTAAAGTTTTAGTCAGAAATGCCTGCATTCATTGAAGGACTGAAGAAATATCTGCAGCATGTATGAACAAAAACAGCATGCATGCAAACAAAAATGGAGACCCTGATCGAAGACTTGAGAAGCCCCTCAAGGAGTTCCCCTAAACCCTCCATATCACTACTCATCTCCTGGGGCAGGTCAAATTTTTGCCAGCCTATTTACAGAAATCACATCCTAAAAAGACATGTGGAAGAGAAAAACTGGCAGGTATCCACAAAACCAAACAATCCCAAAAACTGAAGCACAGGACAGGTTTTTTTTCAGCAATACCTTCCCACCTCTTCTCTGTCTGTCTCACAGCCTCAGGTCTGAAGGAGCAGTAGTCTTCTCTCTTTGCCGTCACATGAAATTAATCTTTGCTAATGCTGCAGTGAAGGGCCTAAAATGCAGCATTCAACCTCTGGCTCCAGGAGAGGGCAGTGAAACACGGTTAAACTTGGGGAATGGCAAATGCAGGCTGAAGAGCTCAGCGACGCCTGCTAAGTCAACCAGGCATTGACCTTGGTGGCACCGGCGCGGGCAGATTCAGCAGGAGGAGCTGCGAGAGAGGTTCGCACGTGTTGCGAGCCCCATAAATTGATTTGTGTCACTATTTCCCAGGGAAAAAAAAAAAAATGCAACCACTTTCTCTCTTTCTCTCTGCCCACAGAGAGGAAAAAATGTCATTAGGAGGCGGTGTTCACTTGCACTTGGGTTAATAGGTCTCATTTGTTCTGCCAGTGTGGAGGGAGGCAGAACCAATGGAAGAACTTGTAATTCTGCTTTATAATTAAGATAATGTGCCATACCAGCCCTCAATCATACTTTTGGACGCTGCAGTGTCCATGACACATCTTGGAGAGACCGTGGCTGCGATTAAATATTTTTGATAACCCATAAATATAACATTAGTTGCCTGGGTTAGGTTTCTGATAACATCATTCATTTCAGATCATTCAATTAGCGCAGACAAAGGGGCTCTTTCCAGGAGACATAATGTCATTGTCTCTGGAAAGGAACGCACTTCCCAATGACTGTTTATCACTCTGTAATTACAGGGCTGTAGCAGCCATTCTCTATATTACAAGGAGTCCTTTCTGTGCCCAAGGATCCAGCAGTTCTTTGTTTTAATTTATTTTCCTCTTAAATACCTCCTGCTATTTAAGCAATAATTCCCTGTAAATCAATTGTTAGCAGCAGTTAATGACTGGTTGGTTAATTAATAACTGAAAGCAAAGCGGAGGGTGTTCGCCGCTCTAACAAACCACCCCATGTTAACCGTGGTATTATTGCTAACGTACCCTATAATCAATGACTTCTCCCGGCGGTGGCGTAGCCTATGTATCACTTAAAGAAGGGACCGGCTGAGTTGCAATAGGTGACAACATGAGGAAAAAAGTCACCAAGGTAGCTGTCAACACTGCTGAACCATGGGGTCAACCTGAATGGGGCTGTCCCCATGCTCTCCCCGATGCCTCCATCAGAATGATTTTGGTCCCACAGATCCCTCAGCCTCGTCTTTTGCTCGCCCTGGGGTCAGCCAGGAGCTGGCTACTGAAATCCCTGCCAGCAACACGACAAAAAAGCCCTGGGTCTTTGCCTGTGTCAGAATCTGATTACTGGAGTACTCAGGGGTGTCTGTGCTCTGCTGGAGAGCAGCATTAAGATGTTTTTAATGCGAGGGTCTGCTCTGCTTCTCTCTCCAAGGGACAGATTCTCAGATAATCTCTTTTCACAACATTCTCATTTAATATTTATATAAGCCTGTTTTGTCTCTTATCTTCCACGAAATAAGGTTTGGAGTGATGCTGCCATGGAGAACGAAGGAGAGTCTAAAGCAGGCAGTAATTGATGTTCAGAAAGAGAGTATGTGTAATGGACCAGCTGGCTTATTATGAACTGAAATACTGCAGTATCTTCAGTACAGAGGATGGTAACAGAGAATAAATGTTGACATTTTCGTGGTGAGCAATGTAAGGCCATCAAATCAAACAATTTCTGGCATATAGTCAAAGCAGTGTTAAAATGGAAACTCTAGCGATAAGAACAGTTTTGCCTTCTTTTTTTTTTTTTTTTTTTTTTTTTTCTGAGCAGAAATGTGAGGCTGTATGAAACCTCATGGAATGAGCTCCCTGCACTGAAACAGAGCCAGGGCCTCCCAACAGGCACTGTCTGACTTGTCTGAAAGAGAGAAAAGGAAAAAAAAAAAAAAAACACAACAGCAAGGAGCATCCTTGTATGACAGCGCCAACTCTTCTCACCCTGACATTAAGTGGCAAATTAAGATAATTCCTGCTTGTTATCCTCTCTGTGACCAAAGAGAACAATTGATCACTGTCTTGTTCACAGCCACCACTTATGTATATACACACACACACACACACACATATATATACTGGAAGTCTTGTCATATTTCTCTCTCAGCCTTCTCTTTCCTGAAGTAAACAAACCCAATTCCCAATTCAGCATCTCCTCGCAGTTCGTGCTTCTCAGCACTCTATGCTCTGACTGCTTTCCTGGTATTTTCTGTTTCCTCTTCATTTGCAGCAAAAGGTGGCACCCACAAATGGATGCAGTACCAGAAGTGAAGCAAAGACAGGAAAGTAATCATAGGCTGTGTCTCAAGGATGGCACTCCTCACACAACCCAGAACATTTAATTCATGATTCTCTGCAATCCTCAAGTCCTTTACAAACATAATGCTGCCTAGTTATTCTCCCCAGCCACCACCGCCCCACATCATGTCTCTGTATCTTGTCTTCCCAGGTACAGCACTTTGGACTGTTCCTGAGAGAATTTCATTGTAATATTTCAGAATCATTTCCCCAAGCTGTAAAGATCATTTCAAGTTCCGATCCTGGCCTCCTTGGTCTTTTGGTATCTCCTAATTGTGCCATCCACAGGTTGCACTTGTTTGCTTGTTGTTCAGCTTCCAAGAAAAAGTATTTATTAAAACCTGGGTATAAGACAAGCTGCTGAATTACATACTTGAAATATCCTCCCTGACAGCGATCCAGCACTAGCTGTTGCTACAGAGCTATTTTTCAACAGGCTATGCACCTACCCCATTGTAATTATATCTATACCATACTCCTTAGCCTGTCATATATGTCAAAAAGTGTTACTAAAATCAAGCACTGTTGCATTTGCTGCTTCCTCTTTACTCACTAGACAAGCTACTGTGACAAAGAGGGAAATGAGATTGATTTGACATCAATCGTTCTTGACAAGTCTATGTTTTCTTTCTTTTTTCTCTTTTCTTTCTTTTTTTTTTTTTTTTTCATCACCATATCAGCTGGCTACTTGCAAATTGATTGTTTAATGATTTGTTCCTGTATCTTTTAAGGACCTAAGTTAGACTGACAGGTCTGTAATTCCCAGGGTCCTCCTTCTCCCCTCTTTAAAACATAATACACTCTGTTTGCCCTTCTCATGTCTTCAGGGACCTCCTCTCTCCTCCATGAGTTCTTAAAGATAATCACTAATGGCTCAGAGATTGCTTCAGACAGCACCTTAAGTACTCAGGGGTGAACTCCATCAGGCCCTGCTGACTGCACTACATCCATCTTATCTGAATATTCTTTAATCTAGTTCTCTTCCGTTCCAGCCTCTACTTCTGCCCCTTCGAAAAAACTCAGTTTAATCCACTGGTAACTGATAAAATTTGCAATTCAAAACAATTGGAAATTTTACAATATATTCTTTAAGAATTATCCAGGTTTATGTTTCCTTTCTACAAGTTACAGTTGTAAAAAATATATACTGTACTCATAGAGCCCTATTCACTAGCTGCTAAACCAAGACTTATGGATAGTTTCACAACCAAGAAAGGAGCAGAAAGAGGAAAAGCAAGTAAAACATTGTGTTTTTCCACTCAGGACTCCAACAGCCACTTATATACTTGCACTGATTGCAGAAATAGAGGTTTCCATTTCTCCCTACAGCTGTTCCTAAAATTATGCTAGCACCTTCATATCCAAAACGGCACCTCTGGCAGCGTCCGTGATCCAAGTAGTGTCCTTAATGAGCAGCTAGGGTAGCTTGAATTTGGAAAACTGTTGGACCTGTTCTCTGGAGGTCCTCTAAATTACAATGTACTAAGTCAACATGTTTTTTGTGTGTTTTGTTTTGTTTCTTTCCTTCTTTTTGAAACAGCAAGATTTGCCAAAAGTTACAATGGGTTTTCCACGTAAGTGTGATGTGAAGACTCACTCTGTTTTGCTGTCAACCATCTGATGCTGCCGTACCCAATGGGAAGGTAACTCAGGTTTCTGCCTGAGGTAGCAGAACAGAACAATTTCTGTGGCTGTCTTTATTAAAGTCTGATTTTGCCCACCCTTCTCCTCAATAACTCACAGTCATTAAAGATTTCAAGTGCATTCTTAAGGCTCTAAACTCAGTGTCCTGCTGTGCCAAAGCCTGGATTTCAGTATAGCTCTGCCAGCAATTGCTGCATGTTTCTGAAACAAGGCAGTCCGTACAACCTAGGATGAAGCTTGTGATGGCTCACAAGAAGCATTCTCATTTGAAGGGATCTATCTCTGGAAGCACGCACACATTCAGAGGCTGTAGGTAAAACAAAAATATAATCCTTTTTCCAAAAAGCTTTCCCCCTTCAGAAAGAATGACATTTGAAATGACAGCTGGGCTTGGGAGTTTTCTAACTGCCTTTTTCATCAAAATTGCATGATGAGTCAAAAGTGACCCTTTGTGCTGGAACGCTGGTTGTGGTGAAACCCTCACTGGCAGCATCTCTGTGGTCTTGAACCAAAATTATATGAAACTGAAGAAGGGGAGAGGTGTACCACACGTCAGGCAGTGGCCAATTGGAGGGACACTCATGCAAGACATAGGAACCTCTCATTTCCATGCATGACTATCCATACACTGCTCATCAGATCTACCTTCTGATACGGAGATTTTCAAAACCCTCACAACAGACAAACTCACTGCCACTTAAACCAAAATAGATTGGAAGCTCTCATGGCTGGGATGTTGTCCTATGGAAAACTCCACCTTAGAGCCATGCTTGGAAGAGCTAACTACCACATAACACAAATGCTTTCCCACAGCACCCCCAACTTACTTTCTCATTCCTCTCTCGGACTGGAAACGGCACTGTTGAGTTCCTCATCTTAGACACTTGGCTGATATCTATTCCTTGCAGCTTGCTTGGAACAATTACTGTGTTCATCTGTGTTTTCTGAATTTGGAAAAACAGAAAAAAGGAGTAATTCTCGTCCCATGAATCTTCTATTCCTCATCTGACATACAAACATAAATGTTGCCTAAAGGACCCTTTTCTCTGAGCTGTACAGCCATCCTCCTTTCATATCCTTTGTTCTTCCCACTACTTTTTTCAGCCATTTTACTTTGAAGCACCCCCATCAGTCTAAAAATGCTCTTTTTTTCCTCTTTTCCTTTCTTCTTCCCTTCCTTTTCCTTCTCACCCCCCACCCCCCCCCCTTTTAAAAATTTATTTCAAGAATCTGTCCAACCTGCATTCAGGTTATCCATCTCTGGATTTTGCAATTTCATAATCTATTTGAGGATGACTGTATTTTTAACTCCCACTAGTAATTTTGTCTTCTGTTACAAAGCCACCTTCATAAATCTTCGATGAAGAAGAAGATAAACAATCCTTTATCCCGTTACCATCTTCCTCAAAGTTCAGTAACTCAGCAGGCCAACTTTAGCAGTAAGCTTCAAGTGCTGCTTTTTCCAGTTCTTGAAGCACTGGAGGAGCCAAGGCTGTAAATCAGCTTAAGATTCAGTTGATAACAACCCATCCAACTGACAGGTTGGCCTTAACCAAGCATTGAGTCAGTTTAGAAGTATTCAGGACTTTTCCCCTTGTCCACATTCCCAGTAATCCTTTAAATCAGAGCTTTCATGGTAAGTATCGGGAACAAAATCAAGCATATCTCACTGGAATTAGGAACTTCTCGTTGTTTATTGCATCTTTAGAGAGCATCTTTATTTCTGGGAAGGTAGAGTGGCCCACAAAGCTTTGCTCCCTGCCCATTAGACAGGCCCCTTAACTTCTCTGCATGAGTTTTCTCATCAGGAATATAGGGGAACACCTGGCTGCTCCCATTGTCTAGGGTAACTGGTGCTGGTTTAGTGATTTTTTTAATGCTGCACTTCCAGTCTTTAGGAATAGTAAGTTTTCCAGTAGAATAAATTCCCTGCAAGCACCATTCAGAGCATCCCACTGAGCTGCTCAATAACTACTTCAAAAAAGGGGGGAGCCACTGTTATCTTTATCAGGAGGAAGAAAGTGTAGCCCTTGGATCAAGCAGCTCTTCCTGGCATCCGATTATTTGTTTTCATTGCATAATAATAATAATAAAAAAAATTAGCTACATTGATTCATGCATTGATTGCTGGCTGGGGTTTCATTCTGGGTTGCTGCTGGGACTGCAGCATCAGCAGGAGTGGTTGCTTAGCCCTGGCTGTGCTGCACAGCCAGTAACCTGATCACGCTGTGTGAGGAGCACGGCTTCCTCCTGCTCTCTCCTTGTCCGAGGAGGAAACCCAGCTCCTCCTAATCACAGGCTGCCACCGCAGGGACACAACTCACTCCTACAGCACATCGACTACTACAGCCTTTATTATATGGTTCCCCGAAATAAAAAGGCCCTGTTGGTCTTGGCTGTGGGGTAGCTTGGAAGTGGATGCATGTCCCTGATGGGAACGCAGGCCTGGATTTCCCCAGACTCTTGCAATGGGGTTGATGGTTCAGCCTTTTTCAAAGAGGCACAAGCCAAAAGACGTCACCATGAAGTTAATGCTATCCCAAGTACAATTCCAGCAGACTGCCTTAACTCTGCTTTGAAGCTTCTTCACAACCTGGACGTTTTTAGCTGTATCTTGAAAAATCTCTCTGTAATAGGCTCCCGATTACAAAACCTTCGTTATAATATGATAGCATATTAAAGCTGCAGTCACGCTCAGCTTCCCCTCGTGCCAGAAACCCTACAATGGACTCACAGTGCCCTTCCTCAGTAGTTACACAAAAGCACAACAGAAAAAAATAAAGCCTAAGAAGTAGTCAGGAGGAAGAGAACAACCCTCAGCCAAGCAAAAAGAAAAAATTAAAGCAGGCCAGAAATCCAGCGCTAGGCTCGTACACTGGCCAGGTTTCAGACACAAGATACTACTAAATAATCTCTCCTCATTTAGGAGTAATCTCCCTGGAAGTGAGTTTGTCTTTGTAAAACATACAGTAACTTGCCTTATAAGATAACACGTACATTCTTCATGCTGCAAAATGCATTTAGTATGCATCCCATCAACTGATGCGCATGAAGTTGAACATTATGTGAATTACTCAGGTTTCCCCCTGCTGAAAGTACAAAAACTACTGCAGATACTGTGCCCTTTAATATGCTCAGGTATGGCAATTATGGGTTTAGTAAAATTGGGAATGTTTTTATGTATTTATTTATTTTAATTGGATATGTTAGCTTGAGAACTACTGAGAAAAGAAGTACCCTATAGGAGCATCAAATCTGTAATGGAAAAAAAATAGCCTTCCCTGAAAAAAAACCACGCCTGTAATTAACCACAGATACTACGTTCTGCAAACTGCTGTTTTTCCATATCTTGAACTAATCATCAATGCGTACAGTCACGCTTGAGCAAAACTCTGAATTCTTTGCAAAAAGAAACGTCAGTATGCCAGTACGCTTTACTAAAGTAACTTTAAAATGCACATTCTAATGCAAAAATCCAAATGTTTTCACCATTTCACCTGCTCGGCCAGGTGAAGCCAAGGGACAGACAGATGGGAAGGGGAGGCTGTGGTTTAGGCATAGCCCCAGCGTGCCGAGGCACTGCATTATCCTCCAAATTGAAACGAAAATAACCACGAGTAGCACAGCACATCTTAATCTTCACTGCCGGTAGTGACAGCTTTACTCAATTTTAGTCAGCTATCGAGTAATCAAAATGGATTAAGCAGCAGAAGGAAGGACTGCGCTTGGCTCCAGTAAAGCAGCGGGCACTCGAGCGCTTCAGGAAGCCTCCGCACAGCTCCCTCTCTTCATTATCGCTGCGGATTCCCCACTGCTGCACTTAGGCAACTCCCAGCCACCAGCTTCTCCCACCACACCTAGCACACACCCTCAGAAATTGCTGGGGGTCTGTATGCACACGTGCCTGAGTTTATGTGCTTCGAAGAGTCTAAGAAGAAGGCTTAAAGTGTTACCAGGTCCCAGCAAGGCCCTCTCACACCTTAAACAAGGCACAGTGCTTGCACTTAGTCAGGTTTCCTCACCCCACACGTGCTCCAAGAGCTGGGGCGGACACGCTGGGACACTCAGCTGCTCGCCTTCATGCGAGCCACGACAGCACTTAGAGGCACAAACCTCCCGGCACGCAATTAGGGTATGAATTAGGACAGCTCTTGTGAAGTCTCTGCCTTTAACTGCAGTTTAGCACTGCCATTAAGCTGTCACACATGGGCTGTGATCTGCAGTAATTTCGTGCGACTGTACATGCAAGGCAAGTGGTTAATGCCTCCTCCATAAATCCTGATGGCCGAGCTGTAAGGAGGCTGTGGACGCAGGCTCTGCTAATTCAGTCGGGCATAAACCTGTTCTTTATAATACTAATAAACAACTATGCCCATTTCCCCGGGAACAGGGCTGAAAGCACTTGATGGAAAATGCTCATGACGGGCTAAAAAAAGAGAAATCGAGAGGAAAAGTGACTTTCAGCACAAGATGGCTTCTCCTCATCGTTCAGGTAGCTTGCCTTATGCAGGGAAATTCAGGCCCCTGCTACCTCTGGGGAGAAAATAGATTTAAAGACAAATCCATCTTGAAAGTGATGGAAAACGCTTCTGAAAGTATCCGAAGAACGTTCAAATAGCCTTTGATTATGGATCATTACAAAATTACCCTGAGCCGAGGCCCTAATTTCTTCTCCACCAGCTATCTGCCTCCTCCGAGCTGCAGCACCCCCAGGCCTTGGTACCTCCCCCTTGAAGCTCTGTGCAACATCGCAGAGAATTCAAGTGTCTGCTCTTGGAGGAAAATAGTTTCTAATTAAGCATGTTGTGTGGGTGTGAATAAAGCTGGGCCCACTCCTTGCTGCACTGATGTCAACAGAGAAGTGTTTTTTTTTTTTTCCTTTTTCTTCTTTACCAAGAGTGTAAGCAGAGGCAGGGGCCCTGGTGCATTGCTGCTAGCTGTGGTTTTGAAGGAACAGAGGTCCTACGCTACCGGCAATGAACGCGGATTTTCTGTAGGTTTGGTGAAAGGCTCTAAAGCTTTCTGAATTTTAGATTTAGGGCCCGGGTCTGACTGGGATGGGGTGCACCATAGAGCCACACCAGAGGTAAGAATGAACCCACTGAGCAGACAGCCCAAGAAGATGGTTGTTCACCTACACGTTAGGTACCTGCAGGTCCACTCCAGACGTGGACATCGGAGAAAAGAGAGTCATAAAAACCTTTCCTGTACCAGATCAGAGCACGATTTTGTGGATTTTGAATCAAATGTATATATTCAGGGAAAGCTGTGCAGCGTTTTCATGGTAAAATAGGTTATTTTGCAGGCTGACAATCTAGCCGAATCATTTTCAGATTTATTCCTTTGTTGATTTGAGGACTGAGCTCAAAACATAATCCTATATTTCCTCATTTTTCTCTATTATAATCCTTCCACAGACACATCCAAAAAAAAAAAACCAACAGAAAATTGTTGTTATAAATGCAGACAAATAGACACAAACCTTGCAACATCACAATGTAATACAGACAGGTGAAGATACAGTACCTTTCATCTAGGTGGCTGTCCCCTTAGGCCAGGGTAGCTTTAGATGGTGTTGAAGCTCCTGATGATTCGATCTCCATCTCCTCAATTCCCTCCCTCAATCCTCTCCGCCGCTGGAGCAGCACAGCAGCATTTTGATCACTTTTGATACCCATTTGGAAAACAGAAGGAGAAAATTAAGAAGCTGAAAGCCTTGCCTGACACCACCAGAAACTGCACAGTTAGTTTGTTGGGAATAACCTGGTTTTACAGGTTAAAACGTGACTCCTGGTGAGATTAGAAGAGAGCTCTGCCTCTGTTCTAGCTATATCTCATACGTTGCATGAAAGAAAAGCTGAGTTTGCTGAATGGTTACAACTCATCTTCCATTTAAATTCTCAGCTACAAGCACTCTAGTTATTTCTGCAATAGTAGCTGGTAAAGCCAGGGCCTGCGTGAAATACAAAGAGATTTATTATATTTCAGTAACACAAAATCACATTTTCCTTGTAGAGCCACACAGAAAAAAAATAAATAAATCAGTAGCTGGTCTCTGGAGGTCCATCCAGTCCTATAAGTTCATCAAAGTTCATATTCCTGCATCTAAGCATATATTTTGCTTCAGAGCTCAGCTTGTGTGGAGCTGGGAAGGAGTGATCTGGTTTTCCATTTTGATGAGGCCAGCACTTCTCAAAGTTCACCTATGAATAATGTCGGCAGGGAGAAGTGCATCTGGATGATTCAGAAGACACATTTGTGTCAAAATCCATCTCTCCTGATTTTCAATGAAGTGTTTTGATATGCTATGGTACTTCACAAGATTGAAATAAGTGCATTTCATAGCCCTCATCTCCAACTCCCACCTTCCCTATCGCTATATTTCCATCCTTTTTTTTTTTTTTTTTTCCTTTTCAGAAATACCTGAGGCTACTTTTTGTTTTTCTTAGCACAAGATGCAGGGTAATTTGAAGCCTTGTCTCTCAGACTTGTTTCCCTACAAGCCATTGTTCATCGCTATGGCAGCATCTTTCTGCACAAAAGCATCTCTGGGGCCTTTCAGGTGCTGTTTCCCAGAGGAAAGTGATGCCGAGACAGTATTTTCCTTCAATAATTGAATTACACATTTCTTTTTTTTCCCCTCAAATGCAAACTTGTCATGGGGGTTGTTCTCATTTAAGGACCAGCTGGGTTTGAGGGAAAAAAAGAAAAAAAAAAAAGTTTTCCTTCATTTGCAAAGGACACCGTGGCCAAATTTTTGAAATTATCAGAGGATATAGTTAGGTACTTTTCAAATCCTGCAAATGAGAGCTTAATTACCTTCAGGAATACCACTGGAACTGCGGCTCCAGCTGTTTTAACTTTCGTCTCAGCCCCTTGGAGGTTTGATTAAAGCCGAAGGCTGAGTGATGTAGATGCAAGGCTTCGAGGTATTCCCTCCCCCAGCTGCCACCCTATCGAAAATTATTTTTCTCCCAGGAAAAGCAGCAAAACAAGCTGTGTGAGCATGTTTTGGCCACTTGGGTTCACAGCTCTGATGTGATGCAAACCACTGGTCAGTTGTTTTGCACTATGCCACCGGTTTGGGTCAAACTTCAGCTGGAAAGCAGTAGCCATGGGCTGCATGTTCTTCAGCTAAACAAGGAACCCTTCTAATTCTAGCCCTGGTGGGACACGAAGGGAGCTCAGGAAGGAGTGAGCATCAGGGGCAGACACTCCTTTAACCCTGGACCCAATTACCTGCACCTGTGTGGCATTTCAGACTGACCCCTTGAACCCCACAGCATAAACCGTTCACAACATTCATACTTAGAGTAAGTCTGAGGACACAAGTGGAATAAAATACACTTCTTACTAGAAGAATTTAATTTTCCCCCATGTGTAAGGGAGAGCCTTGCATACGGCATGGAAATCCTGCAGTGGTATTTGAGAAAGGGACAGAGCTATTGATAGCAAAGGACAAAAGTTTTGGGTTTTGTTTCGTTTTTGTTTTTAATGCTAACCGAACAGCGTTATTCCTCAGACTTATTTCAAACTGAACCAATTCCATCTGGCTTAAAGAGTCCTCCAACAGTGTTTCTGTATCATGCCAGGAAAGATTTGCTGTGCCCCTGGGATAGGAGCTGGACTCCTACAGATGTCATGTAGGAAAGCAGAATAATGAATATAGTGGGACAAACAAGACAGAGAAAAAGAACAGAAGTATTCTCCAACCCTGGCTCTTTTTTATTTTTATTTCTTAAACAAAATTTGAATTTCACTTATGTAAAAGTGTGGGGCTCACCTTGGCTTTCTGTGACCTTGTCACGGCGTGATGCTTTGCCTGCTTGCTGTGTTCCACCAGCACAGGGCACAACGAGTACCAGAAACCCCATGCATGAGCTTGAGGGGGGAGGGAAGGTTGAAATACCACATTAATTCAGCTGGTCCGAGAGTTTCGAACACTCACTAAAGTTGCTGAATGCTTGTTCAGCTTCAGCCTCGAGGGGATGGCTACTGGTTTGCCACGTGGACACCAGGGCTGCAGGGTTACACGCACCCTGCATGGCAAGCAAGTCCCAGCCCCATTTCCCCACCTGCCTGAGCTTCACGCAGCCCCAGAAAATCGTTCCATTTCCTATAAATAAATAAATAATAATAATAATAATAAAATATGTAGGTTTTGGGCTGGGCTGTTATAGATCCTGAGTAATAGAGATTCCCCACGAAATAACATCCAGGCCCCTTGGGAGGTTTTGAATATCACAGGCTTGCTGTCAGTGCTAGCCCAAAACAAAGCCTTGCTGAAAAACATGAGGTATCTCCTGGCAGGCAGGGAATTTAAAGTGGAAGAAGGGCCCGGGAGAAGGGAAGAAATGGCAAAAGGAGTCTTGTGGGTTGTAAGAGCTCTAAACAAGAAGGCTTTAGTGACCCTCAGGTAGGCCTGATTCCCTGAAACAAGGGAGAGCGCAGAGACAAAAAGGATGGAAGGAACGGGGGCTACTCCCAGTCTCTGTTTCTGCATCCCAAGAAAACATACGAAGATCCTTCACAAGGACTCAGCTCCATGCACCATTTTTTCTTCCCCATTCTAGCAAAAATTTTATCATTGTAAAATGGTTTATGGTATACAAAACTCAAAATTTTGATCTTATAAAATAGTTCAAATGCTACTGTGGGGATATGAGCTAAAACAGCATAAAACAGAGACAAAACACTAATGAATCAGATCATTTTTCTTTACCCAGATCCCCTTGTGTCACCACCCCAGTTTTCTCAGCAGATCCGTGTGTGCACAGGAGTTATTCCATGTTGATGCCCCCCTCAGTTCAGCTGCCAGTTTTGTGAGATGACCTTCACCACCATCCTGTGTAGCTTCCCTTTCTCTCTTTTCCCCTCTCTGTAGGGGGAAAAATAGCCCAAACAACAAGCACAGAAGTTCATACATTGAGTAAAATTTCACAGCTTGCTACAGGTTTCACAGAATGACTCAAGGAGCCTATTAATTTGATTTTCAAATTTTGCAGGTTTAAAAAAGGAACGTCTGGCAAATCCTACAGTCACTCCACAGTGCCCTCCCGGCTGTGCTCCTCCTGGAGTCAAGTCTTCCTGCTCGTCTCCTCAGCTAGAGAGACCCACCAACTCCTCCAGCTTAATTTAGATTTTGCTTCTGACAGAGCACCGTGAGATGCACCACAGCTCCATCACAGCCACCTGTGCTCTGCCAGGCTCTCCATTTTATTTGTTCAAGGTGAGGACCAGCACGGTCCAACCCTAGCTCAACTTGCCCCGTCAGCACTAAACTAAGCAAACACAGAGGGTTTGTTCACTTCTGAAATGAACTTAATTTCACTTTAGAGAGAGAAGACAGGGGAAGGAAAACCACCTGTGATTCTCCCCAAAAAAAAAAAAAAAAAAAAAGCTGATTAAATACAACTTGCTCCATAAAAATGTGTTGCCATCTCTTGACAAGGATGGTCTGGTGCTTGCAGCTTCCACTGAATTTCATTCCTATTGTAGCTGAACTTGGGAGAAGTGACAGGGGAAGGATATTAATATATCTCGGGGCTGAGAGGGAGATGTTTTTCAAGTGAGACAGAAGCAATGAGTGTTTTGAACACCTCATACTTCAGAGAAATCCAATTTTCTGTCACAGGCTTTGCAGTGAAGCAAGAATGCTCTTGGAAGTCAGAGACTGGGATGCTAAGTGGCATCTATAAACCACGCAGGAGATGAATGCCTTCTCCTCCTTTGTTGCTTGCAAACGTACCCTTCAGTCTGCAGCAGGAGCGAACATTAGCCCTTGGCACAAGGCTTTGTGCTCAGAGGGTTTTGCACAGAATCCAAATTGCAGCTTACAGCTCCTCATGAAGGCTAATGAAAACGCCTGTGAATTCCCATGCTCAGGAATAATGCAACGCCTTCAAATGTTTCTAGAAGGCAGGGCATCTCTGCTGAGACTACGGCTATGCAGGCAAGCTTGGGCCTTAAGCTCTGGCCAGCAAACATCTGTGTTTAACCCTTGGAGAGCTCTCCGTGCCCCGTCTGCTCGCCAGCTCTGACCAGCCCCGAGGGGGAGCCAAGGGGTGCAGAGAGGGTGCCCGCTTATGGGCAGCAAACACGAACTGTTTGGGACAGGAAGGCAGCCTGCAATCTTCTGACCAAATCCATCCTGGCGAAGAGCACGACAGTAATAACAGCCCTCTTAAAAGGATAAAGGCAAATCTCAGCGCTGAAGTCAGTGGGATCTCCGAATTCCTGGCGGCTTAATCACAGCCAAGTGCTCAACCACCGGGGCCGCTCTGCAGGCCGTGGGATGGATGCACCACACGGCAGACCTGCAGCCAGTTCTTCTAACCCAGCTGCTCCTCAAACCCATCACGCTGAAGGCGTTAGCGCAGGCAGGGCAGCTCCTTCAGGCAGAGGTCCCTGCCCCTCGGGCTGAAATGTTTCATTAACTTCAGCTGTACTAGATACAGCTAAGCCCTCTGTTTGTGTCCAGAAGTAATACGCTTTTTACCTCCTGCCCAATTCTCTAGTATAAACAAATTAGATATACATTTTAAGCATGCCATAGACCACACCTGGCTTAAATTTATGCAGTCTTAATAGCACCACATTTAGAATAAACTCCCAAGTGAGGTAAACATGGTTAGAAAATAAGGCTTTGGCTCTCCTGGAAACAAAATATATTCTTTTGTCACTGCTAAATAATGAGACCATTAGTGCAAAACATCAGGAAGCATTTAATAGAACATAAGTGGAAGATTTAGTTAAAAGACTATGTAATGGGAAATATTTTCTGTCCAGGGGAGAAGAGCCTGGGAGAAACCAAGCCAAGCCAGGCCATGCCGGAGAGCATGGCCCTGCTCATCCCTTCTGCCTCTCTACCCCGGGAGCAGGAGCCACGTACGAGCACAAAAGCTGGTTATTTAAAATGGGGTCAGTGACCTGAATGCAGGAGCTGCTGGAGCTTGAAGCTTTGTTTTATTAATCAGTTTTCATGCATTTAGTTGGGGATTAGCAGAAGCTGCCAGCTTTATCAGCATTAATTTAGAGTACCTTGAGGTATTGGGGGCAGAGCTGCCTGCTGCTCCTGTAATTTCAGTGCATCACCCGCATCCTGGATTAAGAAACAGATTAAGAAACAGGGTAGAGAACAGTAGATGCCTCGCATGTAAGATATTTTGGCACTGCTCAGCCTTGTTTGCCTTCATTTTGGCGTCTAATCAGGGCATTGCAACTACACTCGTAGCAGGAGGTGTGTGCACAGCTGTCCTGCATGGCGAGGCCTGCTGGACCCAAGTGGGGAGGTGGAGAAGGAAGACAGCAGGAGAAGAGATTTGGGGTTTATTTAAGTAGTTAGTAACAAAGTTAATGACAATAAATGCCAGTATTTTCAAGACACTGAGATTTTCTGTGGAAAAGAGCAGACCTTTGTCTGTGCAAAGATCAGAGGAATGTAAGTTCGGAGCTCCTCCAGCTGAAAATCCAAGCACCTGCTCCCATTTCTCTGGGTTAACACCTTTTCCTCTGAAAGAAGCAAAGGCTGACTATGGAGTAATGATCCAATACTTCTAGCTGGACACTGAACCAGGATATTAGCTTCATTTCCAAACACAGGCCGAACTTTTGTGCCTCTTCCTATTTCACTCTTTAAACTTTGACTTCCCGCTCCGCCCGTCCATGTGGGAGAGGTGACACAGGCCCCTGAGGTGCAGGCCTGAAGCCGGGCCTGGGCCATGATGGGGGCTGCAGAAACCACGGGCTGGGGGGCAAGCTGACACAAGAAGAGATCACACAGGGAAATGCTGCTGTGGTGAACCAAAGGGATGAATTCAAGGCAGCAGGCCCCTGCCCAAGCACACTCTTTGCAGCTGGTGCGGATTCAGAGGCAGAAATGTGCACCAGACCATCCCAAAAGTAGCCCAGATCCTGAAGCTACTGTGTGTGGCCAAGCTCTTGTACACCTCACTGAAGGCACAGGCTGCTCGCACTGGAGCTACTGGGCAGAGGGAGAAAAGAAGCCATTAGGCACACAAGCCTTGTGAGGGGCTGGCTCTGCTCCCTGCAGGAGGAGCAGGCAGCATCCTGCAGACACCATGCCAGGAGCACTTCTCCCCTCACCCCCTGGCCGCTGGTGCCGACTCTACGCTTAGCACAAGCACTGCAAGCAGTCTCTGGGGCTCCGTCTCAGAAGTTGGATTAAATTAATGTAAATTAAATTAATTAATCCTTAGATATGTCTCTGGTTACTGCGCTAGGCCTTCGACAGCCAAATGGAGGAGGCAGAAGAGGCGAGCTTGGCGTGACGAGGGCCAGTGAGCTGAAAAATTCCACACAAATTTTTGCAGAAATTAACTCCAGCTGGAAAAGGCATCCTGACAAAGCTCTTCTGTCTTGTTCATAAATAGTCATCTTCACTGATGGGAGGCTTACCTGCTCAGCAGCTGAAGGAAGTCAAGCCAAATGACCCTACAGAAACCAAGCTCCTTGACTGGTGCACTGCCCAACTCCAAATCGCCCTTTCAGCCATGTCCCTGAGGTCTTGAGATTAATCCCACCTCTCAACTCCATCTCTACACTTGCCCCAAGCTGTGTGACCACACAAAAGTGTTTGCTTAAGACACAGCCCTGCTGTAGAGGAGGATGAGAAAAGCTGCCACCAGCCAGCTACTGCTTCTTATTTGGGGCTGGTTTAGGGGGTGTGCTTCTCTTATTTAAGCCCTGAATAACCTGGGGGTACCCTTGGCCCCATCGAGCTCTTCCCATAAGCACCTCTTCAGCTGATTCTTTGCTCCAAATCCCATGTGAGAGGGGACTTCTCCCTGCATGGAGACATCTCCCAGCCCCAGGAGGTACCTACAGGTTTTCCCTACCAGTGCTAGTGCCTCCTCTGTGGCCACCTGAAGCACAGAGGGTCCTGGTGACCAATCGGGCAGAAAGCGCGCCTCAATTTTTTGTTTTAGTGATAAATGTGAAATCCTTATCGTAAACTCAAGATCAGACACAGCTGCTTTGAGCCAAGTCAGGAAGATGGGCTCAAGGAAGTCACCTGGAGAGCTTGGCCAGCCAAATTTGCAAGACAGAGCCCCCCTGAGGGCTCAGCTACCTTCTGGCTTGCCAACCATGTCTTGCCAAAACCAACCCAGCACACCACCATGGCCGCTCACCCCCCTTCTGTCTCATTTGGATTTTTTATTTTTATTTTAACCACAGGGAAGGGTTCCATGCTGTAGCAATCTGTGTGGACCCTGTAAACAGTCTTGAGGGCAGAAGGCATCAGGTGATAGTCTGTTGAAATTTCAGCTTGAAATAGTCACCCACAGCTGCAACAACACAATAATTAGCACCTCCCTGTTTGAGGGATTAACAGTTCCCTACTCAACAAGGACAGACAACAAATCTCTCAAACTCCATGGCCTCAAACCTGTTGTGTAAGGGCACCTGGGAAGGTGAGTCTGTTAGGGAGGGGGGTTCCCTGCAATGCTGAGCAGGGACCTGTTTCCATTCCTCCCCATCTCCTAGGTCCCCTTCCTCGGCCCAACAGCGACAGGGCAGGGGATCCACCACTGTCTGGGGTGTCTCAATCCAGTGCCTTTCTTTCAGGCCTGGCAGGGAGTTGCTCCACCAGTCTATCTCCTGCTCACACTCCCTGGTAGCCCTTAACCTCTCCACCTCGTCCTCAAGCTCTGCCACCAGGCTGAGCAGGCCATCCCCCTGCTTGCACCTCACACACGGTGTCTCTGCCACCCTCAGATGGCAGCAACAGCCTCAGGCACTCCCTGCACCCGGAGACCTGAACTGCCGCATTTTTGAGCGGGAACTCAGCCTGGGTCACCACAGGCTTTCTAGAAAGAGCTTTCTGCGTAGTGCAAGCCATGGTGGTTTAGCTACAGGCAGACAGCCGGCAGATGAGCCGTCCTCCTGAGTGGGGAGGGACACCATGCCCTGCCTGAGGCGCCATGCCCTGCCTGCCCGGCCTGGTGGCCGCGCTCCCCAGAAGCTGCCTTTGTACAACATGGAGGAGGCGCTGCTGGCTCTGTCTACATCTTCTCAGCCTCCCTCATGAGGGCTGCCAGACCCTGGGGGCTCCCTCAGCTGCCTCGAGTGGCCTTGATGGTGGAGAAAAAGCCCTGACCGCCTCAATCCCCCTGCTCCACTGCACAACGCATCTGCCCCAGAGCTGATCACCTCAGCGAGTGAGATTAAAACACTCAGAACACTGTCAAAAAGCACCATTTCCCCCTTACTCGGCTTTTTGCAAGTGCCAGAAATATCAGGTGCCTTTAAGCAGAAGGATTCTGAGTGGCGATCAGACAAAAGTGATAATTTGGGCGCTGAGGGGTGACTGAACCCCCTCATAATGCTCTTTTTGCCAAACTATGTGGCAGACCTGGAAGAGTGACTGAAACCTTGTGTTTCTGTAGTACGCTCACTGTTTCTTCTGGGATGTAATTATGAGATTAGAACAAATTCAAGTCAGATGTAGGTGTGCCACCTGCATAGTAAAGTTGACACCCTTCCGTGAAATAAAAGACAAAAATCTCTAGAAAGTCAGGACAAAGAGGGCATAATTAAAAAGCAACTATATTTTGTAAAGGCCTGGTTGCTTTAGACCCTACCTGATCCAAGAATCTTTTTGCCAACACTGAAGCAAAATATGAATAGCTACCTCGGGCCTGGTGGATGCTTCAGCTGGACATCACAGTGCCACAGACACCAGAGTGTATCTGGAGCAGACACATCCTCAGAGCTCCTCATCTGGAGGCAGATGTACCAGATAGAGAGGCTTGGGCTCTCAGCCCACCTCCAAGCTCACCGCTGACCTCACCATGTCCTTCCCAGACCAGCAGCCTTTATATGCATTCATTCACTCTGCCCACCAGCTGATGCTGCTTTGGCTCCTTTAGATGGACAGAGGTTAGAGAAGGACCTACCTGGTGCCTCGTGCCATGTGGTTGGAGGTGGTGGTCCTCTACGGTTATTTTCCCATGCTGTTGTACCATCTTGTCTGGTTCACTCCCAGAGTAAGCACATCTGGATAGCTTACTTCTCATGGACGACAGGGGTGGCTTAAAATGGATAATCCTGGAGTCCCTTGGTGGCCCCGGGTAACAGCCCCATGGCTTCTGCATCGCTCTGGCCCATTCGGTTCAGGATGCAGGCAGTGGCCTGGGGGCCTGCACCTAACAATGTCATCATGCCCCACAAGAGGCACTGCCAGCTTCAAGCAGTGACAGCCCCCAGTGCTCAGCAGCAAATAAAGCCTTCTCAGGGATAAGCTTCACATTAATTGTTCCTTTGAAGCCCTATCAGGGGAGACTGCCATGAAATCCAGCAAGAGAATAAGACGATTGCTCTCATGCCACCTTGCGTGACTCACTAGAGAGACAGGAGCACAGCGGTGTGGAGAAGATAATTACTCTTTTGTGAGTATGTGCCTGGTTTCAGTTTGTTTAAGTGTCTAGTTCTTGGCCGTTGTATTCAATCTTGTTTTTATTAGGGTCTTAAAATTGTACAGCATGGAGAAGTTTGTACCTCGATGGGAGCTTTCATAATGCAGTAAAACACCATCATAAATAGCAGAAGTGCAGGTTGCTCTCTGGCATTTACATATAGCGCTCTTCTCTTGCCTCATTAATTTTGTAAGCATTTGGGTTTGCTAGAAATCAGCGTAATTTATACTAAAGCAGTAAAGCGAGCAAGCCGAAACACAAACATACCAGAGCCACTCTCGCTGCTGCATTGCACGTTGCCGCAGACAGAAAATGGGCTGCTTGAGGCAGAGCAAGAGAGGCCTCCAAGGCTGTGTGGTTTTGATGACAAACATCCCGCTGGACACACGCTGAGGTGTCACAGGAAGGGACATGGATGAAAAATAGGGACAGAGAGGTGACACAAGGCAGTGGTGGGCATGAGCACCACTACACACAGCGCGGGATGTGCTCTGTCCTCTCTGCAGAAGAGCTGCTGCTCCAGCCATTGAACAGCAGTGTGCAATACCCTCTCTCTAGATCAGTTTCTTCTGCCTGTATCCTTTTTTTTTTTTTCTTTCTTTTTCTTTTCAGTGGTTCAAATCTGAGGAAGGAAAATGGCCAGCCTGTTCTGCTTTGCGGGCTATATTCCTATGGGATGCTGCTCCTTAAAGAACACAGCTGCATGGCTGTGAGGCAAACGATCCCACCCACCAGGACTTGTGTTTGTTCTCTATGGGTGGCCAGATTATATTCTCTAAAACACACAAAAACCCCTAACCTCACAGATAAATTATCAGCAGGCATGTAGCCCTTCCACACACTCCCCTTCCTAGCTCTGCATAAACATCAAAATTTCATTTTTCTCTCTCATTGCCATATGCATTTTTAACCAGCTGTGTAGCATTCCTGCCATAGAAAATGCCTGGGGAAAGAAGAAAAAAAAAAGGCAAAAGCAAAAGAGTGTGCAAAGGGACTTTACTTTTACTACGGGACACGTTATGAGGTGTGATGCACAGGCCCAGTCCCCTTGGCTCTCTAAAGAGGACCACTTGGAGCACATCACAGCTCCTTCCCTGCCTGTGTTTCCTTGCTGTCTCCAGAGTAAGATGGTGTGGTTTGCCTTTTCGTGGAGTGAGACCACAGGTGGAGCAGGGGCTGAGGGCCAGGGCTGTGGGTTACAGCTGGCTGCTAAATGGATGCAACAGCCTGCCCCGAAAACGTGGAGCCCAGATTTTGACCCTTGCCGTTTGGAAGAGGAAAATCTGTCAGCAGGGTGCTGCTGGCAAATGCGCACTGCTCCAACCCTGCTCCGGTGCTGGGTTCATACAGGCCATTCAGTGCTCGGAGGCGCGGGCAGGTAGCCAGGCACTGTTCAAAATCCTTGACAGAACTAGGCAGAAGCACATTTCCAGTCTTTGCAGATTTGTTTTCGTATGTCCTTTGACCAGAGAAGCCACTAAGAATGCTGTGTGTTCATGAAGTCCACCCAGCCCATTACCCTACCCTGTGAAGGACAGCGATGAATGCTAGGAAAAGACCTTCAGGAAATAAGAAATAGGACCCTAGTGAGCAACCCTACCTGGTCAGCTGCCTCACCTGCTGCTTGCTGTTCAGACTGCTGTGTTTTCTTTCAATGGTCAGCCAATGCGATAGGGGTTTTGACCAGGAAAACTGAATTTTGGAAAGAAATCTGGATTAATGAGTTAGGGTTTTTACTGGTCAGACGTGCTCAGTAGAGACAAGGGGACCTCCAAAAAACTGATGGACATCGCAAGTCAGTTGTCACTGCATTACTCTCTGAGACCCCTTTATCTTTCCCATTTCTAAAGGCAGGAAGGAATAACAATGCCATAATTGCCTTGGAAGGGCATCAGAAAGCTTAATGAAACAACGTTTGTCAAGCACGTTAAGGTCTTTGGGTGCTTTGAGTGGTTTTTGTCTTATTACTCCGTTCCAGCTCTTGTCCTTCACAAAAAGGCAGAAGCAAAGGGCAGTGCCTAGACATGGTTATTTCCACAGCCCTCGGTGTTCAGTCTTCGTGGGCTGCAGCACAGGGGGACCCCCAAGCCTGCTTGTTCTGGTCTGTCCCGAGGTGGTTAATGTTTGCCAGGTGTTGAAATGCACAGACACATTTCACCCCGAGGTTATTTAGAGCTGAAATCCACGGAGGCAAATGAGAGCGGTGTGCTAGGAAGCATATTCGCGTTCCTCCTGCGATCTTGTGATTCTTTCCCTTGACATTTTTGCACAGTTTCAAGCCAATGATTAACTTTTCATTAGCAAAATAAGGGCCATAAACCACCGAGAGAACTTGCTAGGCGTGCTCTTGAAATAACGTTTCGGGCTGAGCTGGCTCCAGCACTGATGCCTAGAGGAAGAGCAGGGGTTATAAAGCATGCCACTGCTTCGGCGAAAAGCCAGACAAAACTTCAGCTCAAGGGAGCACAGGGACTGCTTTTTCCCCTGTGGTGGCCGATAAGCCAGGGTCTGCAGCATCCCTTGCAAGCTGAGCAAGGAGGAGGAACCTCGGGTGGAAGAGGAGGGAATTTAGCGAAACAACCCCCACAGCCCAGTGAAGAAACCTGCCAAAAATAAAACCAACACACAAAAAAAACAAGCACAAACAGGAAAATAAGAGCTGCTGAGGGTCCCGAGACGGCGGTGGCTGTGGTTGACCACCACGGAGGAGAGCGGCATGAGTCAGGGGCACGTGGGGAGCACCCTCTGACCAGGGTGGCCCTGGCAGCCCCTGGGCTGGAGCAGCGTGGAGAGGTGACCCAGGCAGCGTAACCACCATGCACCGTGGCTCGGGGACTGACTGAGCTCAGCTTTCGTTAGCTGCTAAGAATATAGGGCCCACCGGTCCATCCGTATGGCAAAGCTCAGTGTTTTTCCACTTGGGTTCAGTCCCGTAGATGCCCGCAGCTTCTGAGCCAGGGCCCCGCATACAACGGGGAGCGCTGAAATAAAATCGCTCACACGAGCAAACGCCAGTAGGTGAGGATAAGGATGGCAGAATGGGGTTCTTAACAATCCTGAGAGATGCTGTAAGCAGCCTAAAGAGAAGCCTAATTCAGATGCCTCGGTATGCAGCCTTTTTTATTACACCCACAAACCACCCACAACCTCCAAATTGCTATTCTTTAGAAACACCCTGCAGCACTTTTCTGGTTTCCAGCATACAGCAGTGCTGTAGGCTTAGCTGCTGGATTTGTGCATGCACATGCAAAAATAACTAATGGCGAGCTTGATCAGACAGCAGGATTTTTCCTCAAATGATACATTTTAGTATTAAAGTAAATGTATTCTGTTATCCTGCTAGCGTGGAATAATGAAACCAGAGCTTTTCCTTCCCAGCTTCTTTTTTTTTTTTTTTTTTTTCCTCTCCCTTCCTCTCTTCTGAGCCTTGCAAAGCAGCAACGCTCCTTGGCTCGTAGGCTGCAGCAGCCCACAGAAGCTTTGAGAATAGTGTCAGAAACCCACGAGCCCGCGCCGTTAATTGGGGACCGGATTGCTGGTGACGCTCGGGGAGCGCCGGGCTGTCATTTCAAAGCAGCAAGGTGCTCTGCAGATGCCAACGCCTGACATTTAGCAGCGGAGGGCAGACGGGCCCGTGCTGCTGAGAAATGTGCGTTTTGCAGCTTTTTTTTTTCTTTTTTTCTGCAAGATCAAATCCCTCCTCCTGCGGGGCTCTGCCAGCAAACCCCGGCCCCACGCACCTCCAAGGGGCTGCGTGGCCATCGTGAGAAATGGTGGCCGTGACATAGCCGAGGTTTCATTTCAAGATGTGCACGCTGCTTCTCAAAGCTGCTGCTCGCCACGGCTGCAATCGCTGTAATACTCGAGGGGAAAGACCAGAGGAACAACGAGAAGAGGCTGATATTTAGGCCACCCCGCGAATTTCTGTTTTGTTTCTTGGGCAACTGGGCTTTTTTTTCATTGTGGTTTCGGTTTAAGGCACGGGAGGGAAGAAGATTGAGGAGGAAAGAAAAAAAAAAAAAAAAACAAACGTGGATTTTCTTCCATTTCACACTATTGGGTGTGGCTGGTGAACAAAATCTTCCCAGAGAGCATAAATGCATCTATAAGGAAAAAGAAAAGAAAAACAGAGAAGCCCTGCTCCTGGCTTTTAAACAGACTTTTACAAGATGTTGGTGTTCCTCGGGCCTCCCTGCTCACTCCACACCTCCATCGGGCTCCCTGCAGCTTGGTGGTGCCCTCCCCAGGTGCTTTTCCTGCAGGTGCCCCTCTCTCCATCATCATCCCCATGCAGCACGCTGCTTCGAACCCACATGGCACCAGAAAACATACTCGGAGCAACATATAACGTCCACCAAAACCAGGAGTTTTTCTTACTGGAAGAATAAAAAAAAAATAGATGTTTCTGTGCAGTATGGAAATACCAAGAGCACCAGAGGCTCCTCAGCTCAAGCCACCTCTCGGCTAACTCTGCCTCTGCGGCTGCCCCCAGACTCCAGCATCCTCGGGTCCTGGCTCTCCTCCTCCAGCAGCCTCCTCTGCCAGCCCCGCAGCAGCAGCAGAACAGCCCAGCCACCCTCGTGCTGAGTTTCCCCAGCGCACCTCACTCCTACGTCTGTAATTAGGTTCCTTGCCTCGCTAATGATTACATAAGCTGCCTCGGAGGCCAGAAACGAGAAGCTAATGCCTCTGCGAAGTGAGAATCGTTCCAGGCACACACACACCAAAACGAAAAAAAAAAAAAAAAAAAAAAAAAAAAGGTGCTGCGCTCTCCTAGCAACCGGAGTTGTAAAATAATGTAATCACAGCCAAAATAATGCGATAAAAGATGATGCGACGCTTGTATCAGGTTGTCACGGCAACTGAAATAAGCTTAAAGCCACGTATCCAGAATTTCAAGCAAACGGCCTGATTGTATGCAAAGTTGCATTTCTAATTAGTCCCGGTCAGTTTGCATTCATCTCCACTCACGCTCACTCCAGCTCTGCTCTTAGGTCTCATTTTAATGGCCTTTGCCCTCTCCCTGCCCGACCCAGCTCTTATTTTGTTTTCAACTTTCTGTTCTTTGACCCTGGAGATGTACAATTCTTATTTCGTCCCCGAGAGCCTGGTAGAGACAAGAGATTTGCATTGCAATGCATCATCTCTAACCCGACCTTATTTCATTTTCTTTTCCAAACAACTTCCTTGCCTGGGGAAACGCTGCCATAAGGTGTCAGGGTTTCCTCAGCTCCCCCCACCACACACAAAGACATTTTTATCCCACACCAGCACTCGTCACGAGAAGAGCCCACCCCAGAGAGGTGCAGGAGCCTGGTCCAGGACTGTCTCTGGTCAAATCAGCTGCCTTGCTCTCGAATTCTGGATTCTCATCAGGAGACGCACTTTAAAAAGAAACAAATAACAACGAAAAAATATTTTTGCGGAAGAGTTAGTGCCATAAGGGTTTTTTAAATAGCATGCCCTGTCACCAAATGACAGTAGCAGCATGTGTAATGTTCCTAGCATTTACGCATGACCTTCCATCTACCAGCACAATTTGGGGAACAGAAAAATTGGCTTCATTTCACTCTGATGTTGTACCAAGACCCAGGGAAAGGCCTGGCTGCGTGACATTGCGTACAGACAGTTCACACTGCTCGCATCATCCTTCTGTGCCCACAGGCTCAGCAATTAACTCTCACCAATTAACCCTGACACCGCTCCTCCATCGCAGCACTATCCCAGGGGCCATCCTGCTAGACTCAACGGGAGCACCCAACAGATTGCATTCACAGTGAAATCCATAAAATACAACACCGGGTAGGCATTGCACAGTTAAATGCACTCCCGAGGTGCTCAGACCCAGGGTCAGCAGTTTCCCACTCACTGCACCCGACCTAAAGGCACCCTGCCCATCTCCACCAGGACATTATTTTATATATCTCCCATTCCCAGCCAGATAACATGGCAGACAGGTCTGGCTTACAGCCCCAACCACCACTCATTGCATTTCGTCAATCAGGATGGGATGGGGAAAGCCACAACACAAGGTATTGAGGAGCAGCTCCCTGCCTCTCATCTCACTTTAATGGGGTCGTCGCAGGGAAGATGGGGGGAGGCTTTAAAATTAAAATTAAAATTTAAAATTTAAATTTTAAATTAAAAAAAATATTTTTTTTTTAATGTCGTCACTTTCAGACAAAATGGCAAGTTCATATTTATCTGGAATTTAACTAAAAAGGGAAACCTGCATGTGAATTTGATTTTTGATTGGTATGTTCTGCAGCCAAGAAAACATCAAAACCAGCCTGTAATTTGGTTTGCTGGTGTATAAACACTAAAGCGAAAAAGAAAAAAAAAAAATCATAAAAATCATTTATCTTTGCATCCTTAGGGCTCTCAAACTTTGTTTGAAAGCCCAAAGTCTCCAAGCACTTCCTAATAATCCTAGTGGTGATATGTAAATCGTTGGAGAAGTTTCATGCAAAAACATCTTGTGCTAGCTGGTTATCCCTTTGAGGCTCTTCACGTGGCTTCATTGAAGCAACTTATGCCAGCAGTATCAGAGTGGGTCATTTATAAAGAGCTCATAAATGATGCATTTGGAGAGCATTGATAAAAGTTAATTGTATGCAAAATGGCATACAGCAGCTCATCCCACATCTTCCTTGCAAGGTAGTCATCACCATCCAGGTAGGAAGACCATTTATTTGGATATTTCCAAGCTAGTCTTGAAAGCATTTTAAGCACTTTCTTTAAGAAATTAGCAAAGCACTATTTGTCCAGTTGCTATAAAAATTAATAAAAGATGCAAATCGAGTCGTCGCCACGCAGGAAATTGGAAGCTATGAAAGACTGCTTCTAATCCAAATCCCTGCACCGAGTCCCTCTGCAGCAGCAAGGAAATTATTATCTCTGTTCTCAGCCCCAGTTTTCCCCCTAAAGTGCTAATGCTAATTATACCTGCTTCGTAGAGGTTTTGTAACAAACAGCCTGTGTGTGAAAACTACTTTGATGCAAGCAAGTGCCAAGTTTCAGTAATAAACATATGGTGAATGACATTTTGTCTGGATTTATGCACTGTAAGAGCTTATTTAAATCAGATTTGGAAACCAATAGTGAATCAGAGGAACGCTGGGTTGTTTCTCAATCGATAAATAAATACTTCCTTGTATCCTTTGCTCCAAATACCAGAAGCCGTGGCTTTGCTATAGGCATTAGGCAGATGGTGTGCCCGATTTTTTTTGCTCATAGCTTCAGTTATTTGCTGCGTAACATTTTTTTTCAAAGCAATTTATTTATTTTATTTTTTTTTCCTCCAAAGGACCTTCATCCCATTCTTTTTTCCCCCATTTAATTAGAAGTGCTTAAAGGGAAGAAGCTACTGTAATCTCTGGCCACCATGTTTGTAACCTATATCCAGGCTGTATGCACTGGAAGTGCAGCTATCACTTAAGTCTCCAAATGTTAATTTAGATACCATATTAGACTATAATGCTATATTACGAGCATTTCACTACAGACATTGAGGACTCAGATCTGGCGAAGGCAGACCAGGAAATGGGACAGAACCAAATAGCTGTCCTCTCTGACACAAGAAGCCACCGCCAGCTCAGCAGAGGTGGAAGTGTGCTTTGGTAACTTTTCCAGCAGGCAGGCTACTCTGTCCAGAAACATCCTGAAATAAAAGAATAACTGGTATCTGCTGAGTTACATCAGCGCACTTAAAGACTCTTTGTCTTAAAAGGCAGCTACTGACTTGGACAATCTACAAGCCTGAATTATTTACAACATCTATTCCTCAGAGCAGCAGGAGTAGCAAGTGAGGAGACTGAATCCTGACACAGACCTCGCTCTGTGATGGCCGCGTGCAAAATCACAAGTACACGGAGATTTTCACCAGCACAAAGAGCTCAGCCCCAAAATGCTTTGTTTTAATTACAGACCTCTGAGGAGGCAGGCCAGCTTTCTATCATTCTTTGCTCTGGAAACCGATTTTTAATTTCAACCTTGCTTGGGCCAGGTTGAATTCATGGCCGAGGTCTTAGCCCTGCTGAAGGGAGCAGCAACCGCCTGATTGCCTCCAACCAGGCCAGGATGCTCCTGCCCTGCAAACGCCTTCCTGACTGCTTTGCAGGCGCACTGTGAACACTCAGCAGAAATTGCCTTTGTTCTTTTGTTAATATTTAATGCGAAATTTTAGTCTCGGAGGAGAACGACCTCTTGATTCTGAGGCAAATCTAAAACGATTATCGTATTAAGGCTCTCAATTATTTCTTCCCAAATAAGCGTTTCCATATGGGCAGTTGTATGACAAGTGGGATAGAGCTGTTTCTGCCTCCTCCAGCTGCAGCTGTTGACAATTTTCTTCACTCAGGATGGATTCCTGCACTTCAGCCCCAAATTAACGTTCCAGGATTTGCGCATCTTCTCCTACCCCACCTCTTAAATTACCAACACCACAGTCCCACTGGAGAACCGGGAAGCCGAGGTTATAAAAATGTTTAATATTCCTAATAGTTTTAATTACCGTGTATTTTTAAAAACCTGTGATTCCTATGTCCCTGTGGGATAACTGCTCTAATTTGAGTGGTGACAATGTACGTGGGTACGGAATTAAATTTAAAGCTTTCGTGGTTGCTAACAGCTCTATAGCTAAGCTCTTCTGGCAAAGTAAAGCACCCATCCCATCCCAACACCACGGTAACTGGACATGTTAAGGTGTCCATGCCAATGCTTGTCCATCTCCCAACAGGCAGCAAGGCTGTGCAGAACAGGGGGAAAAGCCAGCTAAATCTCACAGCAGGCACGGCCTGCAGGAGGTGACGCCTGCATGGAGCACCACCAGGTCCAGCACCACCGACCACGGGGCCATCCCAAGCTGTTTTCGTACCTGAAATGATTCTGAAGGTGCAGCCGACCAAAGTCACTCCCCTGTGTGTGGTTCTCTGCAGGACAGGGCCCGTCCATCCTCAGGCCATGGTGAATGCTGTTGAGGCAGTGCTCATAGCGGTTATGCACCAGCGCAGCAGCAACCAGGTCTTCACTGACACCCTTACAGCCCCTCTGGTGTGTTATCTGCCACCCCGTGAAACACAAGGGAGAAGAAAGACTTCCGTATTTCTTGGGTGCTTGCTTTTACTTATCAGATACCTTATTGTACATGCTTTTGGGGACCAGAAGTCACGTTGCTTAGAGTAGAGTTGTCCCAGGAGGAGCCTCTTCCCAATCTGCCCATGCTCCCAAGCTTTCACCACTCACACCCCACACAGAATAACCTTACACTTGGCCTTGGGGCCTCCCTTTCCATGGCTAGTTCTTCCCATCTCGATATTTAAAAGGGATCCTGGTGCCTGAATCTCACCAGTTCTATCCTATCTACACCACACTCACCCACACAAAACTCTGGGACCTCTTTATCTGGCGTTGGGGCTGCTCTTGATTAGCAGATTAGGGGTAAGAGCCTGACCAAGACACACCATAAGCCTTTTTGATGTTTTTCTGTTGTATTCCCATCTTCAAACCTATTATCTGTGGTTTGAGATGTGCAGACACGAGAGATGAGTTCACAAAGCTACTCAGAACGGGGCATGCCCTGGAGGACACTTCTCCCCTGTTAGATATAGGGGGGGAATCAAACAACCAGCAGCCTGTCTTTGATGCTGATACTGCATGGCTTCATAATGGCACATTGTATGTAAAACCATTCAACCACAGAGTTCAGATGACAGCCATGCTATTTGTCTGAAGCTCGCAAGAAACCACTTCCAAGGCATAACTACTCATCCACTGTAACTCCCAGTCCTCCCGAGGCCAGCCTGGGAATGACGTTGCGTATTCCCAAACAGCTTGGATCAGCATTTTCCCGTCTGTGTGCACAGTCATCCCGCTGTGCTCGTCAGACAGGCGTCGATTGCCTACCAGCTTTCTACAAAGGCCTTTCGCCGAGCTTCGTGAGACCAAACCAAAAGGAGGTGGTGCTGGCAAAGCCGCTGCTTTTCAGCGTGTCGAAATTTTAATGCCCAGTGATTTCAGACAGGACTTGAGAATGACAAAATTTTTGGTGGTAGGAGGAATGTCCCTGAAGGAAAGCCAGACTAGCAAAATGGCTTCACGCCTTATCTAATGAAGTCTAACATCACTTGGAAGAACAAAGCCAAACAGTTTTCCATCAGTAAATACAACGATTGCGCTGCCCATTCCTCCTTTTTTTTTGCTCTACTCTTAATATTTACAAATGCACCAAAGCCTATGGGACTATGGGCCCCAAAGCCATCATCCCCATAGCACAGATGATGCTGTCCCACCCAGGTGAACCAGAGCATGGACATTGCTGATGGTGAGTCCTAATCCAAGGTCCCCAGGCTTCCAGAAACCATTACCTTCCCAGGTGATCTTTGCCAATGGCTTGAGTTGCCCCCTAATGCTGAACACCTGCACTGGGTTTTTGCCTGTGCTGCAAACGACATGGTGAACGTGCTCATCACAGCAGCTCCTCCCAGCCCTCTTCCTGGTGTGCACTGAGCTCTTGGGCACACAGCGGAATAAATTTCCTATGCATCGAAGACTAACAAGGAAAAATAAAAGCCAAACAATAACAACAAGAGGAGCAAAGTAACATCATAAATTACAATGTAATACAAACACATCCATAAATTACAGGTATAATATCTTTTAAATTATCACTTCATAGCTGATCTATTACTGCATTAGAGACAGTATTTTATACTCAATAGGAATTGTGCTGCTTTACAAATATTGACTTTTCTAATTCCCCATCAGAAAATTAAAATGCTGATCCAGATGACACAGCTGGTTAGAATAAGCATTGTATTCACAGATTTCCAAGAAGACTGTCAGGATGACTTGAAAAAATATTTGGTTTATTATTTATAAGAAATACTAGCTTTCCAATGCCAGCTAATTCCCTTAAGATGCTATACCAATGTTCTAGGTTCAGCTGAGCAAGGGATTTCCAGTTTTGCACTATTATAGTTTTGGCAGCTAATACTGCTTGCAGCAGGGTTTTTAGGGGTTTGATCTTTTGTGTTTTTTTTGTGCGAGTTAGCTAAATCCCCGAGTTTCTTCACATGCCCCAGAATATAAATCTGCCGTTTTCAAGGCCAATTTGTTTTCTTTTAAATCATATCAATTCTCTCTTGAACTTAAACCCAGGAATACTTAACTGCTTGGCAATACCCTGAGCTCACTGCCCAGATGCTGAGGTGAGGGTACCTGGACAGCAGCACAGCCCGCCCTGAAAAAGGCAGCCCCTGTGCTCATGCTAAGGTTGGAAGATGGGTTTTGGGGTACAGAACAGTAGATGCCTCACATACAGGATATTTTGGCACTGCTCAGCCTTGCCTGCCTTCATTTTGGTGTCTAATCGGAGCATTACAAGTCCACTCATAGCAGGAGGTCCTACATGATGAGGCCTGCTGGACCCGAGTGGGGAGGTGGAGAAGGAAGACAGCAGAAGAAGAGATTTGGGGTTTTTAGTGTGCGACCACATAGAAACTCTTCAAACAGGACCCCATAATGGCACAGCTGATGCAAGGGAACCTGAGGTGTTGGGCAGTGGGAAAAAGCAGGGTTCTGGTCAGGGGGAAGGGATGTTTCCTTGTGCTGAACACCACAGAAGGTGGAACCATAACCGAATTTTAAGTACCTGATGCAAGACAAGTAATTAGTAACAAAGTTAATGGTCGTAAATGCCAGTATTTTCAAGACTCTGAGATTTTCTGTGGAAAAGAACAGACCTTTGTGTGTGCAAAGGTCAGAAGAATGTAAGCTCCTAGCCTTTGCTTCTTCTAGAGGAAAAGCTGTTAACCCAGAGAAATGGGAGCAGGTGCTTGGATTTTCAGCTGGAGGACCTGACTATGGAGTAATGATCCAATGCTTCCTGGTGGACACTGAACGAGGAAATATAGCTTCATTTTCAAACACAGGCCAAACTTTTCTGCCTCTTCCTATTTTGCTCTTTGAACTTTGGGGCTTCCCGCTCCCATGTGGGAGAGGTGACACAGGCCTCTGAGGTGCAGGCCTGCAGCCGGGCCTGGGCCTCTGCGCCATGATAGGGGCTGCAGAAACCACGGGCTGGGGGGCAAGCTGACACAAGAAGAGATCACACAGGGAAATGCTGCTGTGGTGAACCAAAGGGATGAATTCAAGGCAGCAGGCCCCTGCCCAAGCACACTCTTTGCAGCTGGTGTGGATTCAGAAGCAGAAATGTGCACCAGGCCATCCCAAAGGTGCCCCAGATCCTGAAGCGACTGTGTGTGGCCAAGCTCTTGTACACCTCACTGAAGGCACAGGCTGCTCGCACTGGAGCTACTGGGCAGAGGGAGAAAAGAAGCCATTAGGCACACAAGCCTTGTGAGGGGCTGGCTCTGCTCCCTGCAGGAGGAGCAGGCAGCATCCTGCAGACACCATGCCAGGAGCACTTCTCCCCTCACCCACCGGCCACTGGTGCCGACTCCACGCTTAGCACAAGCGCTGCAAGCAGTCTCTGGGGCTCCGTCTCAGAAGTTGGATTAAATTAATGTAAATTAAATTAATTAATCCTCAGATATGTCTCTGGTTACTGCGCTAGGCCTTTGCCAGTCAAATGGAGGAGGCAGAAGAGGCAAGCTTGGCGTGACAAGGGCCAGTGAGCTGAAAAATTCCACACAAATTTTTGCAGAAATTAACTCCAGCTGGAAAAGGTGCCTACAGGTTTCCCCTACCAGTGCTAGTGCCTCCTCTGTGGGCACCTGAAGCACAGAGGATCCTGGCGACCAATTGGGCAGAGAGCACGCCTCGATTTTTTGTTTTAGTGATAAATATAAAATCCTTGTCGTAAACTCAAGATCAGACACAGCTGCTTTGAGCCAAGTCAGGAAGATGGGCTCAAGGAAGTCATCCGGAGAGCTTGGCCAGCCAAATTTGCAAGACAGAGCATTAGGCAGGGGAAACACCTGTGCCTCTGTTTTGTTCATATTTTGGATGATTTTTTGCTGGACCTTTCGGGCTTTCCACCTCTGCTGGACTGAGGCAGCCTGCTGAGGGGCCTGGAGCCAGAAAGGAAGGGGAATAAAACCAGTCACGGATGACGACGTCCTGCAGGGAGAACAACCCGATGGCAATGGTGGATGAGGTAAGAGACGAGGAAGCTTTGTTAATTACTTACCTGGCATAGGAACCACGCTGGCAGCCCCTGCCCCAGAGGTGAGCCACTGCAGCTCACCAAACCCTAAACCAGCTGGGCTTTGGGGGGTCACCACCTGCAACCTGAAACCTCCCTGGAAATGTGCCAGCAGCCTTTGGAAAAAGAGTGGGGCCCAGATTTACTGTGACAATGGGCTTTTCTACTAATTTACATATGTATAATTTTTAACCTCCCTCCATGGCTGTATGTCCAAACAGCCCTGGGTGGTAAAAACCAGGGCGTTGCTTTCACACAGCTTTACAAAAGCCCAGAGAAAATCAGAACATAGTGGGCAGGAAAACGCAAATGGGATTAAATACCAACCTAAATAATTCTGAGGGTGTAGGACTGAGAGCAATTTCATTTTGCACATTTCACACAGAAAGCAAAAACCACCTCCGAGCTCCACATGACACCTCCTCACCTCTGTTTTGAAATGGAAATGCGGGCGACATGAGGGGAGCACAGCAGTCCCAATGCCACCCTTGAGCCTCCCTCATACTGAATTACATGCAGTCATCCCCTTTTAGTCCCCTTGGATGTCCCTGGCTACAGCTCAGCACCCGTAGCGTGTGCCTTGGATCAACCCAGAGACCAGTGCTGAAGCTGGTGGTCCTCCCATGGAGGACGTCCCCAGCGTCCTTTAGTCTTAAAAAAAAATCCTGTTGCTGTCCTCTCTTTTGTACGTATGTGGTTTTTTGTTTTTTTAATCTGACAAATTCATGGTCCCCCTTTTCAACTCCTCCAGCGAGCAGCTGCACCAGTCCAGGACTGCCCTACAGGCTTCATTCCTCCCCTCTCTGGCTTTGCTTCTGGTTTTGTTATTTATTAGCTGCAATGGCTTGTGGAAGGTTCGTGGCATCGTATTTCTAACTCCCCCCCCCCCCATGCCTCATACCTCAAATATGAGCTATTTGTCCTTTTGCAGGAAATCTGACATTTATGAAGGTTTTGGCTGCTCTGAGAAGCCAGGAAGCTCTGGGAGGCAGATCAAGCAGAAACTGTGACCTCTGCTGTATTCTGTCCTCCTCCTCTTGTGGCAATGCCAAGGGGTCTCCTCGCTTTGTGCCTCCCCCATTGCTTTCCACCTCTATCTCACCCCACAAATCATCTTGTAATGCTTGCAGAGACCTGCACATGCCTCCTGCTGAATTTCTTGTCCTAGTTTTTTGACGGTCAGGGCCAAACCCTGATGCTGTGGCCCACCCTGAGGACAGCCTGGCACTAAAATAAGCCTTAGTGGGGGACCCCAGAATACCTTACAGTGAGGAAAGGGGGCTTAGGAACTCTGTGGGGTATTTTTTTTTGTCTTTACAACCTGCAGAGCAGAGCCCGTCACTCATGGTGACAATGCACTGGGCTCAGATCTTGTGCCTGGATCTGAGCTTGTCAGAGACGCAAAGTATTCTATAAATGTCTCGGGCGATTACATAAAGCCAGGATTTCTGCCCCAGAAACACAGCTCCGGTGCCTGAGGGGCGGCTGGGCGCGCACAGACAGCGCTCGCACCTTGCGAGGTGGTTTCTCACCCTCGGGCACGTGCCAGCAGGACGCCAGCTGGTACAGACAGACAGGAACGTGCTGCTGCCAACACGCCGTGGCATTTCACACTGCAGCTCTTCCTGAAAGGTGCACGCAGAGGACGGGCAGACACAGGATTCGCTAAGTGCCTGACTCTTGGTGGATTCAGATGCTCGTTCTGGGGCTTTTTTTGCATGCAGTTATGCAGCTGATAACTGCACCAGGTGCAATCTTCACCTCCGTGCAGCCCCAAACAGACGAGCATTTAAGCAGCCGTGTTGCCTGCAGTGAGAGGAGGAACCCAGCAACATCGGGTACTCAAAACAGCGCAAATACCTGCGTGTATAGGGCCACAGCCATCACCTCCCCATCCCATCCCGGGGAGCACCTGCGGCGTGGTGGGAACCAGCAGCCCGTGGCTAACCCCAGTTCAGCCAGTTCACACACCAGTGCCGGCGCTTTCCGCCCCGTCAGCAGGCCCCCGATGGCTCAAGGGACGCTACACGCACCTCAACAGTTAACACCAAGAGGATTTTGGGCATCACACGCCGAATTTAGAAAGCCCCAAGGTCGCCATGGAAACAGGTTTCTCTTACACATAGCGATGCGCGCAGGGGACCCGAGCGCTTCACAAGGAAACGCTGCCTTGCTTCCCAGCTCACTCAGCAGCACCAGTTGCGTGGAGGGAGCAGAGTTTTAGCACTACTGGGTTTTTAAAAACCCTTTAAGGTGTGACTGAGCTTGACAAAACTGGGAAGCCCCAAGTGACCGTGCTCCAGTTGAAGCCAGATCCTGGCTGGGGATGGAGGAGGGCAGGACTTTGGGGCCTTCAGATATGAAGCCTGGCCACCTTAGCTCGTCTACACGTGCGCAGCACTTCCAGCATTAATGGGCAGGTCCACGTAGACGGCCAGAGCCCATCACGCTGCCACGAATGGCCCTGCTCATCACTGGGGTCCTCCCGATGGCCTTGAAGGCTGGGGCACCAGCAGAAGACATTGAATCGGATGGAAGAGAGCAGGGCTGAATTCAGAGAACCCGACAGCCGTGAAGGATGGAGCTGCTGGCAGAGCAGCAGGCAGTGCACAGCCAGGCAAGTCCACCCCGTAACAGCCATCCCGAAGGGCTCCGCATCCAAGCCAATTACAAAACCCAGGGGTTTTGTTCAAACAACAGACAAGTGCTCACATGAGCATAACTTGATTTAATTTTCAGTACTCAGCAGAATGTATTTTTCACTGCACCTCAGCTGTGGCACAGAGATAAATGATGGATTTAGTCTTCTGACAGTTTCGCTAAAGCTTCGCTCCCAGCTGATCTCTTTCCAAATGATCCATATTTCAGGGATTTTTTATCCTTAATTAATCTTGGTGATAAAAGAATAAAAAAAAAATAAAATGAAACGGGGATTTGGAAAAATGTTTTCTGCTGTTAAAATCTTATTTCTTTCCATTCCTCGTTTGTTAGGCACCCCCAACCTTAGCCTTTCGCTGCCCTTGCAGCTATGCAATACGCAAGACCTCTCCAGTACATGTGATACTGCAGGAGACTGGAAATATTCCTGAGCCAGGAAACAATGACAGTTGTTCCATTAGGTACAAAGGTTTTCCTCCGCAAGCTTCACTAAAAAGGCATTACACAGTTAATAATATTACCTAAACCTCACTACCAGCTCTCAAACGGCCCAGATATCCTTTTGTCCTGCTGCTCCGTGCTGTATCGCTCCCTTCTTCCAATAACACTTTGGCAAAGGGGCATTTTCACAGCAATAAACATGCTCCCATAAGCTTGATGGAAATCCCAGCCACTGCGCAGGCAGCTCTGCTGGGTTCCTGCAGGTCCAGGATTTTTGGAAATAGCTGCAGCGTGCTCCACACAGGCAAGCTCCTGGCCTGCCTGTTGGCTTGGGCTCCTCCGCAGCGCACGGCCACGTACACAGGGTAATTTATAGCACGTTGCTCCAGCTGCATGACGTGGAACACAGGCAGGAAGCGCCTGCGTGGCCACTGCAGGGGAACAGCAAGAAAAATAATATTACACAGACACACGCTTTTCAGCCCAAAAGCTCTGTTTGCTGGGCTGTGGTCTGGTTCCCAAGAAATTCTTAGCTTAGGCAGATCCAATCTGAAGAGCTGAAAAAAATATATTCGTTCTCTCTAAAACATCAGTGTTTTATGTACATTTGTGTGTGTATATATATATATATCCATCCTTGCAGCTCCTTGTGCTGACGCTAAATTCACACTCCTGCTTAAGCTGCGAGGAGCCTTAGCTGGGAGCGATTCCTACACTGTAGGTACAAAGGTTAAGTCGGGTTAACTGTGTTTTAAAACAACAATAAAATACAAACCATAGGAAAAAAAGGGAAAAAAAAAAAATTCCATGGATAGTTTTGCCCAAATCTTTGCACTCCAGGCCCAGCAGAGGCATGACGATGCCAAAGACCAACCCAGCAAGGAATCCCCAGCGGTGCACAGCACTTGTGTGCTCTGTATCTGTATCATAATGGATATCCGTGCCTTGATGGAATAATGTTGGACCGAGCAGCAGATATTCTCACTCCTCATGGAAGACCAGCGCAGGGGAGCTCTTTCACAAGGACGAACCCCCTCAAGCCTTGGAGGAGCCACCCCTGAGCCAGGAGGGATAAGAGAAAAAGCATCACTGGGCAGCCAGCAGCCCCGCAGGCAGGCAGGGGAGCCGGGAAGCGGCGTGAATCACAGCTGTGATTACACAAATCATTCCCCCTTCGGGAAAGCTCTTGCCCAAAGCTCCTGGCAGGCGTTTTGCAGACCCATGCCCTTGCCCAGGGAAAGGATCCTCATCTCTGAAGCAGAAAAGTCTGCCCTAAGGGCAACTGGGACGTGTTCTCCAGTCTTGGGGGGAGAAAGGGCATATTCAGCACGCAGGATGGCTTCAGACTGTCCTCAGCTCCCGTCCCTCACCGCCCGTCTCCTCCAAAAATTGGTCCCCACAGATGCCAATTTGCTCTGACAGCTCAGCAGTGCTTCAGCTGCCGCCGAGCCCTCCCTGCGGCCGGGCTTTCTGGGGACAGGAATCCCCCTGCCCTCCCCACAGCACCCGTGAGTCACGGAGGAGGTTATTTCTGGATGGAGCTTTCTGGACTTGGGGAATCGCTGCCATGCCAGCGCCCAGCTGCGCTTTCAAGAGCGGCATTGTTTGGCCAGCCTCGCAGAGCTATTTCCATATGAAAGCACCCGCATGAATCACTCCTGGGAAGAAAAAGCTGTGGAAGGGAAATGGGCAAGAAAAAAGGGTTTGCTGGGAGATAAGGAAGGGAAAACTGGCTGTTACTTTTCCTGCAACTCGTCCTCTCCTGCAAATATCAGCGTTTTCCAGCCACCACGTGTTCCGAAGGAGCACGAATTGTTAACAGGAATAACAAACTGGAGCTGATCAGCCACCTGTGTTGCTCCTAATGTTTGGACCAGTCTTTGTGGATTTCACCAAGTTGTTTTTTGTTTGTTTTTTTGTTTTCCTCACCTCTGAGGTCACACGAAGGGCTGCTGCACACTACCATATTGCTACTACGAGGCATCACCGTAACGTCCTTATGACAATCCCCATCATCCCTAACTTACTTCTGATGCCCATATGGCGCCGTAGCAAACAGCCATTTTCGTCATTTTGGTCAGCAGTTCCCCTCAAAGTTTTTTCCTTAAAGTTTTGCATACGATTACACTGAGACCAATGCGCCTGCAGTTGCTCCTTATTTATATATACTTCTCTACTTACGCGCTCTCCAAGTATATTTTCAAAGTACACCACCCACTCAGAGAAGTGTTAAAGAGCACTGCCATTTGACCAGTAAGCATATGTGGTATTTCTGTTGCAGCTTTAGGAGAGAAACTATTGCATTTTCCTGGAAAAAAAGAGCATTAAATGCTGAATTTGCCTGTGCCTCGATTCTGGTAGTTCTTGTTTCCATATCCTAAATCTCATTCTTGGCTCTTCTTCCACGGTCCCTCAGCCAATACATTTACTTTAATTCTTTCCCTTACCCTTATTGCATCATTTCCTTTCTTCTTTATACCTTGCTCTTCCTATTTAAGGGTCTGGAAAAGTTCTGTGCTGCTTTTTGACCACGATCAGCAAAGAATCTTAGCTGGACTCATGCTGATTTTCGCTGTATTCTTAGACTTTTCTGGCAATCCACAGCTTGCTTGGCTGCCAGCTCATTTTCCCAAACACAAAGCAGTGCCACCTCTTACTGATTCTGTGAGTACAGTTTGAAGACTTTTGTCTGCTGTCTAATCTGAGATTAACGGCATCCAAATATTGCCAACCAATGCCTGGCCAGCGGTTCTCCTGCTAGGAATTAGCCTTCCAGAGAGACAGAACTTCTGGTGGTACTTTCTAGCATCGCGGCCGGCGTGATGTGATGGATTTGGGTAGGGTTTTAAAGTTGCCGTTCTTCTGTTTTCTCCCCCAGCTCTGCATCCACATTTCAGCTCAGCTGGAGCGTCAGCCCGATGCTCCCTTCAGACTGCACTTTCTTCTCATTTCAGAAAAATGCGGTCCCAGCGCACAGCTTATTAAATACGCACAGAAAGCAATAAACCACCAACTGGCGGATAAACAAATTACCTTCTCCTCAGGCAACCTCCTCGGAAGGTTACTTCTCCGTCCCCAGGGAGGCACAAGATCTCTCATTTATCTCATATCCTGATAATACTCGCAAATCTGCACTGTAATAATGACTGTATACAAATCACATGCTTCGGGGCTTCGTCCATTTGCCTGCTGAATCCAAGAAGGGACTGTTTGCCTCCGTAAAGCACTGGCCAGACTTCTGCTCCTCCTGAAGCCCTGAGGACCAGCAGTAGGTGGGACACGATGCATGACAGAACTGTACTGAGATGGTGAAGTGGATCCCTTTGGACTGACACCTATCTGGATGATCTGCGATCCAATTTATTGTCAGATTTGTCACTAAATGCTGTTCCTGCTCTTCCACTGTTCTCTCAGGCCAGTGAGGCCTTCATTTTCTCTTACCTTCTTCAATCTGTACCTCAGTACATCCCTGCTCTGCTCCTGCAGCGTACCTCTGCTTCCCCCGTTATCTGATACACGGCTCTCCTCTTTCTGACTTCCACGGCTGGAGATGCCTTCTTCTGTCTTAAATTACTGGCACCAACATACGTTACCAGCATTTAATAGTACACAACGGAAACCAGGCAGGTAATTCAACTTTACCATGAAGGTGATTAAGGGACTGGAGCCTCTGACTTACGAGGAGAGATGGAACTGCTCAGTCTAGAGCAAAGGAGGCTCAGCGTGGGCTCATCCACGTGTGTAAATGCCTGATGCCAGGAGTAAAGAAGGGGGAGGCAGGCTCTGCTCAGTGGGACCCCACGACAGGACAAGAGGGTATTAAATGCAAGAAAAAGCTTCTCGTTGTTTTGTTTCCCTGAGAGGTTGTGGGGTTTCCCGTCTCAGAGATGCCCAGAACCCAGTTAGACACGGCCCTGAGCAGTGTGAGCAGTTGGGTTGGGCTGGACAACCTCATCTCTTCTGACCTAAAATTGTGAAATTATTCCAAGTCACAATGTTCAGCCGCTCACACAAAGCAAAAAGAGACCAGAAAATACCCAAATGATGAGAAAAACAGGTTTGCTTGGTTGCACGACGGATGTCTGCATTGACTGTGTCTGAAATGACCACCTCTCGCTCAAGTTTTTCTGCCCTAAAAACGGCCCAGCTGGGAACACAGACCCCAAACCTCCAAAAACAGGCACACAGGACTCCATCCAAACGGGAGGGCGAGGCCTCAGTGAGCCCCAGCACAGCTAGTGATGGCCTGTGACAAAGGTGTAGACGCTGTCACCTCTGCCACCATGCTTGTAGACTTGTTGCTGGCGGCAAAGCCAGTCCTTCAGCACGTTCTTTGCTGAGTTGTTACCAAAAATCAAGCTTTTGACAAGGATGACAGAGCCGAGCCAGCCCCTCCTCCCTTTGCAGGCTCATGTCAGAGCAGAGTGCTGCCCGGAGCACGCAGTAATCCTTCAGCTTGATAAAACATCATGTCCCGTATAAAACTGAAACTGCCCCCAAGTTATTTAAAAAAAAAAAAAGAAATAAATCAAAGCCTCATAAACCGTATATTTTAAAATGCTTAGCGGGCTTGATACTGCAAAGGCAGCTCAGCAAGACTAATAAAACCCAATCTCTAGCTCCATCAAATCCTCCTCCTTTGTGTCCCCCACGGGGATGAGCACAGCCCTCTGTATTTTCACACACACACATATGAACACATGCAAACTGGCACATTTTTTCTAAACCTTTCAAGTTCTGGGAACTTCATCCTTTTGCACACTGAAAATGGACTTTTTATTTTTTTTTTTTAAGAAGAATTAAACACCCTCCCAAAAGTAACTGAGAAAGTGATCTGCAAACTATTTTCAAAACAGCTGCTTTGGTGCTTTTTTTTATTTTTTTTTATTTTTTTTTAATGTGTTTCTCACATCCCTCTCTTTGTGAACAAGTGGGAAGATTCATGGATCTGACTAATCTGAGCAACAGTACCTTGAAAAAGATGGAAGACAGATTTCTAAGAACTAAAAGTATAAAAAAATATAAAAAAGTATAAAAAAGGAGTAAAAGAAAAGACTGAAAGAGTCTGTGTGTGTGTGTGACAGCTGGCAGTTATGATAGAAGCTTAAGCAGGGTTAACTCTAGCACAATTTGGGGGAAACCCTGGGCAATAATCAAGATTGTCTCCTTCAAAGAACATATACTAAAAGCTTACGCACTTGGTAGCTGTTGAAAAGGAAAATTATCATCATGCAGAAAATATAATACACATATCCAATACACCACATCCCACAGTGGAAATCTACAAGTTAAAAAAAATAATAATCCAGTCAATCCTGATGTAGGCACCGATGATGCAAAGAAACCTGTAAAGGGAGATGTGCTTCAGTGTGTGGCATTTCACTGAGTGAGACCATCCAAAACTCAGCCTTCGGTGGCACCACGTTTTTTCTTCAAATTCATCTATAGCTCTTTCTGTAGCAGGAAAAAGGACAGCTGGAAGAAATGGGATGCCCTGGAAAGAGATGACCTTTGAAAAACGGTTTTATCCTTTGAGAACATGAAATTATAGAGCGGAATACCCCTCAGAGCTCACCCAGAACCTGCCCCACGTTAGGACAGCGGGACCCGGTCCTGCAGAGCTGGGCCATCTTACCTGGACCCATGGGAAGCTGCTATTTCATACACTCAGGACATTTGCTATTCTTCCAAGACAGAAAAAGTTAAATAAATATATATATATCCTGATTGGCCACACATAATTTGTGCATTTCCTGATGGAGCACTCAGCCTGCGCTACCTTGCTTACTCCTAAGCTCCTGAGCAACTGCAGCAGGCACTTGCAAACCCACGGCTGATTTTTAGCTTTGATAGCTTGGGTTAAGCTCACCGATTGAGAGGTCTAAGCAACACCACTGCTGCTGATGGAAAAACTCCTTTCTTCCTGTTAAATTGAGTTAGGCAACTGCCAGGGCCTGAGTTAAACGAATCCAGACAACATTTTGCAGCGACAAACAACTCGGCTCTATGTTGTACAAACTAGCTGCTGAGTGCTAGCTCAGGCATCTCTACAGAAAAATTCACACGAGGTAACCTACAGTTGTTCAGCTAGCACGTCCCTGGGACTGATTTGGCAAATAAAATAATCACTCAGAGTTTTACCATTACTTTTTCCAGAGACCGTTGTCATTCATCAGATGAGCAGCTCCACCGATCAGATGCACAGTTAGACCCTGCACGTCTCCCCTTTGTGTTTCATTTCTACATAAGCCTAAATAAAACTTTAAATCTAAAATTAATCCAACTTTGCAGCCATGGATATTATGAATTCACTGTATTTTTGCCACCATTCCTATCTTGCCAAAAATAACAAGACAGGGCTAAAGTGGGAAGAACACATAAGAAAACAGGCACCAGGCCAACATTTAATAATGCTACCTGAAAGGAAGACTAAAGCAATACCCACGTTGTCACACCGTTTGGCATTTTCCATCACTTCTTCACTGGATGATGGACTGTGGAAGGATGCTGAGCACAGTCAGGGACAAAATGAGAAAAAAAACACAGAGCTTTGACAATTCATCTCTGACTAAAAGACAGCATTTGAAATCTGATACTGAAAAGCATCATTTTTTTTTTTTCCCTTTCCTAAAGGAAGATTGCAAATGATACTAATTCACCTTTTCAAATACAGGAAGAGAGCTGGCTAGGAACATTTGCAAGGTCTGTCCATAACCATTTCCTTGTTTCCACACAGGGCGGGATGCTAGTCACATACCGTAATTACATCTTCATAATTCACAAGTCACAGTGGAAAAAGAGGAACCTGTATTTGAACTGGAATTTTCTCTCTGCCGTGAGAGCCTAAGATGAGTCCTTCTGCTACCAATTCCAAGCTTTCTCTGTAAGTTTAGATTTCCAGGTATGAATCATCTAATATTTGTTTCTAATAACAGTCTGCAACAACACTGGGGGGATAGAAAAGCAAATTACAATCACAGGGCACTGTAGATGAGAGAGCAAACCACACAGAAAGCATACTATTTCTTGTGCACTCTATTAGTGGGATACATTCTACTCATTTCAGAGAAAAAAACCCTTTTTACCTAGAACTTGAGGGAAAAATCAGACATACAGGGAATTTGCAGAAGCAGCGCTCAGTAGCTTAGTGCAGCTAGGTAATAAATGCATTTTTCTTAGTAAAGAACTGACCTTGAACTGTGAAACGTGTCCTTCTTCCTTTACGCAGATGGTCTCCACTTGTTCAAAAAGCAAAAGAGAGCAACAAACGCACGAACGTGTGCGCACACTTCTGTGATTTAGTCAGCAAGAAAGGGAAGAGCACTTACGTTCATGCACATTTTTATTGAGTAGTAATATAAAATGCTTCTTTCATTGTTACAAGTGCATGCTTTTGATTGCCAACATTTCGAAGTCAAATTACAAAGGCAAGGCTGTAGGCTGTAGTGAATTACTTGGGCACTTATACAATTGTTAAAAAATATCAATGGACTGTTTTGTTTTGTTTCTTTTTCTTTTTTTTAGAATGAACCAGTCGAAACCCGTAACTGATATACAAAGGGAAAAAAGTGAAAAAATTACACATTTTGTGGCACATGACAGAACATAACAAAATGACTAAACCATTATGACATTAACAGTTATCATGCATTTAGAATTTCACATGTAACTACAAACTTATTTAAATTTCACAAGGTTTGCTAAACATGCTACCCATCTATATGTGCACTGACAAGCTTATGTTAAAAACTTTAAGAATACTCTCCCCTTAGATTTTTCAAAGCTTTTTTTTTTCGATTACAAAATTTCAAAGGCATTAAGCATTTTTTTTTTTTTAGAGAATATAAAGTACGCCAGTATACATACATTTCCAGTATAAGTCAGACCACTAAGCGCATTACAGTCCCATACAGGCCTATACAGCCATTTTTTTCTTAAAAAACATGCATAGGCAGATTTTTACAGAATATAGATGCTTTTCACTGCACTTAATATGGTGTCTTGTTCACTATACTTAAAAATGCACCACTCATAAATATTTAAATTCAGCAAGCCACAACCAAGACTTGATTTACCAAAAAAAAAAAAAAAAAAGAAAACCCCCCAAACCAAACCCCCCTAAATATAAACAGCAAAAAAAAAAAAAAAGATAAATGTTATCATTATTCCAGTTTTTTTTTTTTTTTAAACAAAGAAAAGGATAATCGCTGCCAAATTAGTAAGATAAGTGTTATATTTAAAGAAGGGCATTGAAGCACACTAAAGAAACCTGAGGTAAGCATAATCTGTACAAAATTAAACTGTCTCTCTCTCACTCTCTCTCTCTCTTTCTCGCTCTCTTTTTTTGGCATTTTAAACAAATTTCCAACATTCTTTTTTTTTTTCTTTTTTTTTTTTTTCTATATTTTTTAAGACTGCCTAATTTATTTCATAGCCATTGTCTGACAAGAGTAGCAAAACATTATCAATAAATAGTCCTTATTTAGTTTGTACATTTTGTTAAAAATGTTTTGATGTTGTCCATGTTTAGTGCTGCAACTGTAAACGTACAATAGTTAGTAAGAAATTAAACAAAGTTTTCATGTCCAGTAACATAACAAAAGGCCTTTCAGTAACATATCTAGAAGTTCCCAATGCAGTAGGAAAACATGTTCATTCCCCTAACTTTGCAATATATACCAGCATTAGCTTTCATTTTTCTACAAGCATTTTAAAGGCATATCCAAAGGAGGTGTCTATCCCCCACCCCCCTCCCACCAAATTAAAGTTTACGATCTCTTCGTAGATGATTTTGTAAACTGAATCCAACACCTGGCCCCCAGAGCAAGTAAGCTATTATCAGAGGCAAGAACATCCAACTGCTGATGTGCAGCAACCCCATCGCGCCCTGCAGCTCAACCCCCCGCCCAGGAAGTGGTCACTGAATATTGCTGCTATTACTGCCGTTGCTGTCAGTGCCATTAGTCTCTGTGGAGATTGCCTTGTTGATGGAGTTAAGGTTGGCATCAGATGGCACATCTCTGCGCGGAGGCATTCGCTCATTAATTCGATCTAAGCCTTTGGCCTCTTCGAAGCTAGTGATCTTATGCTGGGGTGAAAATCCTTTGATAGCTAAATAAAGGATTATTAAAAAGTACAATTAGCAACGTGGAACTCTTGGCAGTTTTTCCCCCAACTTAGCAACGTCCTTCTTTGCGAAGAAGGCAATGAGAAGATCTGACAACATGACGGACTCCTTACCGTATGCAGAAAGAGCTGGGGGCGAGCCGCCACCGTCTCTTGCAACCCAACTACTTTTTTTTACAAACAAAGTCATCTCCCACTACTTTGCTGTCCTCTGGGGCTCAGCTTAAAATACTAAGAGGCTGCTGTGAAGCTATGGTCTGTAAATCGGAACAACGCTCAGGGCAAGCAGTGACCCAGTGAGGTGGCTTTGGTTGTCATGGCCTAGAGCCTATGGCCTACAACGTTAGGCCTCTCCATGACATCCTCACTCAGGGAAAACTCCCCTTTGGTTTTCAGAGCCCACACAAACTCTGGAAGCACTGGCCAGTTACAAGCAGAGATGATGTGACGTGGCCAGTCTTCATGGTAAAGCTATAGGGCATTCGGGCTGACCCTATAACAGCTCGTCCTAGGGTCTTAGTGAGGGCCAGCCGCTTACCGGTCAGTCACTCCCCAACCTCCCTGGACTCTAAAAAGCAGTTTGAGTGGGACAGCAGTAATGCCGTGCAACGCAGATGAGGGCTATCATATCATTATTTTGGCATATTGGTACAACTGAACTTTGAGCATAAATTCACAGAGGACCAAAGTTCCAACTGGATCCGAGGACTTTTGAATGGCCTTTCAGCAGCAGCACCGATGAGGCCGCATTGACCTCAGAAGGCAGCCACAGGCTCAGGAACATACTCACAGAGTGTGATTTATTTATTTTTCTTTGATTGATGAGTTTAAGATATTTAGATTTAAAGCAAAAGAGAAAAAAGCACTGTAGGCAAACAGCAGCTCACAGCTCCATAGCAAATTTGTAATAGCCTTCTGTGTGCTTTTCTCTTATCAATGCCAAATCCGTGTGCTGTACTTCCAGAACGCTGGTTGCACTTTTGTTAAGCCTCTATCTTAACATGCCATATAGCAGAAATGGTGTGTTAGTACCAGGAAACTGCAAACTCCCTGGGTAGAAAAGTGGTAGGGGAGTTTCAAAGATCGAATTCAATATTCTTTATTCAATATTCTTTCCCACCTTTTACCTTCTTCCCTCTTCCCTAAAGTACCCCTCATCTCCTTGCAATATGAAGTCCCAATTCTGTACAAGCTTGTACTTCTGCTAACAAAAAAAAAAAAAAAAAAAAGGCAAACAAAACCAAAACCCCCAGACCTCCAAACATCCCTGGTACCAATCTACCACTCCTTGCATTTTGTGGGGAGTGAGAAAAGCATTCTCATGCTGAGATTTTTGCCAACCATTCCTGTGAAAATGGATAGATCCTGTTTGCCTCAGGATTTAGTTCCGTAACCAGTTTCACAAATGTTATATTGGAACTTTGAAGTGCATGGTTTTAACATGTATCATACTTTAACTTAGAAAAAACAACAACAACATAATGGAGATTAGTCAAGTGAGCAGGGATGGAGCAGTGAAAACAGAACAGGCCCTATGGTAAGTTTTTTCAAGTACTTTTTCTTTATCGTCTACCACAAAAATGAAGATGTCTAACAAGCACCCAGGCCAATCCCTTAAAACAACAGTTTAATGGATGGCCGTGTTGAAGCTGAAACAGTTGCTGTGTTCTGGAGCTTGCAAGTAGCACAGCCCAGTTGGAATTACAGGTATGGAGCACCTGGTGTCATCAGGCCCTGAATCAAAACTGCAGAGGGACAATTAGAAAAGGACGAAACATTTTCTCCATCGTTAGCTTCGTCTGTGTAGAGTAGTCGTTATGACTATGGTTGCGTGCCTAACTAGCGAGGATGGCAAATCAAGAATTAACTTGAAGAGTGCGTATTGCTGGAACAGGATCACGTTCAACCAATTGTATTTCAAGCAGACACATTATCATCTGTAATACTGAAGAAGGTGCTCTGCTGTAGTTGCTGGTCAGACAACGAGTATTAGCAGTTTACATTGAGAGTATACTAAACACAACACATAGTCACAGAAAATCACAGAAAACAGCCAAACTGTCAACGAGAATGCACACTGCAGATTAGAGATTGCCGATAGGAATAGATAATTCCAACATAAATAGCAGCTTACTCACTGCTATTTAGAAAGCAGTTGTATTTTCTCTTACTTATTTGTTCTAGAATCTTATTCACTGCTTTACAAAAATCAAAAACAAATTCAGCTGGCCAAAAGGGCGCATCTCACCAACGGACAGCGATCATCAGATTTTATTTTATTTTTTTTAAATTAACTAAAAAAATACCCGCAGAAAATTTGAGAGGGGCAAGAACAAAATACAACTGAAGAATTTTGTTTTAAAGGGGAATTATGAAAATTCTTCTTCCAAAACTTTATAATGCTGAATGAATATTGTACATCTGTATTGCAATATGTAATTACTTAGGTCTTAGCTGTGTAGTTAAAAATTGCTTAGGGGTTAACTTAGAGGTCTGTCAATAAAGCACCATAGCTTTTGATACTAAACACTCAGAAACCTTCTGAGGCAGCCACTCTCTTTATGTTTGTAGCTAAAATGGTGCTAGTGTTAATGGTTGCTCTAATGTAAATATCCAGTGTGTAAACTGCCACTACCAGAGGAAACAGACGTCTTACAGACAAATGTGTCATGTTGTTTTACTTAAAGAGAAACAAACATGCTGAACTTTAACAAAAGACCAATAAAAATTTTTCACTAGTGACCTAAAAGTAAAAGAAAAAACAAACTGAAAAAAAAGAAAAAAACAACAAAAATATTTAAAAAAAAACAACTGTGTGTTTTCCTTGACCAGAGATTGCTGAGAATGATTAGAGGCAGAGCCAGCCTTTAGCGTACAGCTTTGGAGCTATGTGTCACAGAGTATTTATGAGCTGCTGCCGAGTTATGTCCCTTGAGATCCAAGTCCCCTGACCTCCTACTGTGGCATTACTCAGTGCTTGGTTCAACATAGAGGAAGGATTCCAACATGATTGTAACTTTCAGAAAGAAAAACAGACAACAACAACAACGAAAAAAAATACATTTTCCCCTTTAAAGCAATTACATTTTGGTTAATACCGAGCCACAATTGTTAGCCCAACACCCACACAATCTGTACAAGCTACAGCAAAATGAATACACCCAGCAGAGCCCTTATCTGTTGTAGCACCAACAGAAAGGGGACTGGCCAATTTACCTTCATCAGCCTCAATAGCCTCAACAGTAGCTGAAGAGAAGAAAGGGGTAGCAAAACGAATGAGAAAAATGAGCAGAGGATTTTAACTCTAAGAACAAGTCAGTGAATAGCAAAGGAGCTAACACACTAATGTTACTGTAAGTGCTGGATTTTGGCAAAACAGACACACACAGAGAAATGCTACACAAAAACAATAAATTGCAGATTGAATTAAGCTACAGTTTGTTCTGAAGCAGAAAGATTCACAAAGTTCATAAAGGCATATTTGAATAGCTTTCTTTTGACTCATAAAAAAAAAAAATCTTACAAAATGAAAACGTCTTCCATATCGTATATCTGACCTGCAATGTTTATTGTATAATTCTCTCAGTTTTAAATAAGAGTGGTTTGATTTGCTCTGTCAAAAGAGAACAAAAACTGGCATAAAGCCATCACACAAAATTCATACCACTTACAAAGTCAGCTTGAAAAGTATTCACTGCTGGTACAGGGCAAAAGAACCACATCTGCAACTTCTAAGAAAGTTTTTTCTCTCTGCTGACTAAAAGAAACCTCCCCACAACATGGGAAAGAGTTTGCTCAGAGAGCTTTTTTCTTTGCTTGCAATCTCACTCAGTCTGCTCCATCTGTAAGCATCCTTTATGGCAACCTGATCTTTGAAAACAAAATTCTTTTAATGTTTTCAACTGGTGGACATAGATACCATATTGAAAGCCCTTGGGCCCACAGAATTGCAAAGCCTGGTTGGAAAGAGAAAATTTTGTAATCAGGAGATTGCTGCAGTGTTATGAATACACCGTATGTTACCACTGTTTAGAAAACTTCATTGTTCTTAAAAAACTTGGCCTTCATTTGAATTCTAACCATCAGTTCTGGTTTCAATTTGTTTCTACAGTAGTCAGAGATTTAGATGCTGAAGCAAACCAGCAAATGTGATCTAATACAGCACTGCTATTGTTAAATATTTAAAGAAATTTTGAGTTTCAAGAACTTTGTTGGTGTAGAGAATAGTTTGTTTGTTTTTAATTTATCTTCTTTTATCTTATTTTTCTCCATGGAGAAGCTTTTTTGTCCTCCAATGGATTGAGATCAATATTAAAAAATACATACCGTTATCTTGCTGCATGGGGAAATTAGAGAAGATAATCCACATGCACCAAGGTAATCTTATGCCTCTCAAGCTATAGAGCGAGAGAGATGGCAAAAATCAAGGAACTAAACCAATACAAGCATAAAAGAAAAGGAAACATGACAACTACGATGAGAAATTAAAATGAATAACCAGATCCAAACCAGCACTGACACATTAGGGGAAAAAAAAGAAAAGACAGCTAAGATGTATTACTTCCACAGAACATACTACTCATATTTTCTGTTAAAACACACAACAATGGGTGCTTAACAGAAACTATGTAGATTTCAGATTTAGTGAATGAGGTACTACTACGTGTTAACCAATGCAGGAGCTTGTGTATAGTAATGTTTTACTATGCTACAATACTGCAGTATGAGGAGATTTTACTTTTAGTCAACAAGAAGTGTAGGCAATTTTCTCCAATTCATTTCAGTTCCTAATATTTTGCTAGGGCAACAGTAGCAGTTTTCCTGGACAAAATTTTCTGACAAACATAAAGCAACTATACAGTGAAAAGCCTAGATAGCAAGCGCGACCCTGTGGAATCATATTGCAGCATTTTCAAAGCAGAACGTTACTATGTCTGTAACACACAAGTCGTCAAAAAAGAAAAAAGGGAAGGAAAAAAGGGGAAATGAAAGTTTACCACAGAATACCTGAATCTTCTAGGTAAGAAAAGAGACAGTAAAGGGGAAAAAAATACAGAGGAAGAATGCTCCAGGAAGGAAACAAGAAAATCAGAGGCTGAGACTGTGTTAAGATTATAAAACATTTCTATTTCTAACATCTACTGCCAATAGAACCTCAGTAAGTGAGAGACATTCTTGCGTGCCTGGTATATACTGTACAGAAAAAAAGGAGAGCTTATAGTAGTAAATTAAATACTTTGCAGCTCCTTATCCCACAAGGAATATTTCATCAAAGGCAGACTTAGAGATTTCCTGTAACAAAAAGCGCTTGGTATAAAACTGAACTGACAATCTGTATTGTGTTTGTGTACAAGGCAAACACAGTGTTTGTAAGAGCCTCCCTTCACTTTGGCTTAAATCAGAATGTGAAATTGTTCTCATGCTGTCACCTAGGATTGCTAGAAGATAAAATCTACTTCTAGAACTATTTTCATTGGTGATTCTCTGTGAGGAAGAACAAATCAGATAAAATAAGAGTTTGAGTGTCATTATCTAAGCTGAATCTTCTGTACTCAGTGTATCAAAAGCTGCTATTGAGAAAAATAAAAGACGACTCTATAAACTGTGGGAAGAGTGCACTTCACATGTGATGCTGATCTACCATTCTGAACAGTTGATTCTCAGGGACTTTTTTTCCCTCCTTCTTTGAAAATCAGTGGTACGTAATAAGTCTTGAGAACTGGCCTTACGTGAACTGCTCCAAATGCTCCAGTACAGCAAGCCATCTGTTTTATTCTGCCCTTTATTTATTTATTTCTGAGAAGAGTGTGGTTATTTTCCTTGGGTTCTCCAGTTAAAAATCAATTGTTTCTTTTACACATAATGACACACAGAGGCAAACATGCTTACCGCTTTGCAGTGTTTGTTTTCCTCCAGAGAGCACACCACTGGGCAGCATTCCTGTTGGAGTCAGACCTTTCAGCGTCAGCACACTTTCACTCTCTTCTCTGCAGAAGAAAAAATATAGCAAAATCATTGTTATTTATTTTTTTCCCCCAAAAAATACAGAAAGCATTCTAGCTACACCTTATGCTACACCTGTCCTGCAATAATTTGTTTCTCTCCTATCTCCTTACCAGGAAAGAGAGAATCTGCTGTTGGTGCAGTACCAGCGTTGATGCAGTTTCCCCTCACAACATTTGGGATTTCTCCTTTATATATGTAAGTACTTCACCTTTGCACCACACGATGCACAGACTCCCCCTATAGCATCAGTATAACCTGCATCTATCAAACAGCGTATGCAAATACCCACATTGGAACAGGGTGCTGAAACCACAAACTTGAAAGGAAGGAGACCAAAGGAGCAGTTACTGCCAACAATATATTTAAATCTGTCTCAGTAGTTGATTCTTGGATCACACAATAAGCTGTTGTTTTGTTTTTGTCTACACTAGCACTAAGATGCATTATTTATTATTGATCATCAGCCACTTCAAAAAAAAGGAGCTAGAAACTCATTAAAATTAATGAGCACTTTCAACCTTGCTAGTACTCTTATAGTTTTCTATGCTGAAAATGATACAGGAATTAAGAAAAATATTTTAGGAAATCTAAATATGTTTTCCAGGTCCCCAAATACATAGTTTTCAATATATGCCAGGAGAAATACAACAGCTCTATCCAGAAAAAGTTATGTACAGCCTTCTGCAAGCACTGTAATGCTGATGACATACTTTCTCAGCAGCAAAACTGACCCCAATTCTTTAAGAGAAGAATAAAGTGTTTTACTTTGAAATATATAATGACATTAAACTGGAGGAAGCAAACACAAAGGCAGAATTTAGTTCCACATCCACTCGAGGATAATGTGGTTTTGTCTATCAAAACTGCCTCTCAACAATTCTGGCACATACAATTTTCTTTAGACCTCTACATGGCCTGAATTAATCGTGTATTTTAAGCGACTCTTGTTTATCTATGACATATACTCTTCAAGTTCCATTTTTAGTCTGAAAATGTTTCTTCTTCTACACATACTTTTCCTAGTGTAAAAGTCAAAATTAGACTGTGACTGTTTTCAAGCTGCCTAGGCAATTAAAACTACAGCAATGGCCCAATATTGCCTGAACTAACAGGGTATTGTAATGCCACTACAGAGTATGACACATTAAAAGATTTGCTTGCTCTTGATTATCTGCCTCTACAAGAAAATGTCTATCTGCATTTTCAATTCAGTCAATTTCTTCTGTTTTTTGAACTAAACTGCAGGATCACTTTTAGCTTCACCTTCAAAGAAAATGTTTATCCATTGTAGTTTTCATTATCTTTAAAATACACGTCCCCAACAAATCTCTGATTTGATCTCAACAAACTTTAAAGACTTTTAGCTAACCTTCAGTGTTCTTAATTTTGTATTTCACCTCCTTTATTTAACTTTTTAAAATAAAAATGAACTGATTAAGTATTTTATTTACCTCCCCCCTGTCTATATACATCCAAAGAAAAGCTAAGCTGGAAAATACAAAGTTACAGAGAGGCCATGACAGAGAATCACAAGGTCTTCCACTGAGCTTAAGTCTTACGGCTTTCTTATGGCTTTTCCTTGCAAAGCTCATCTACAGCCTTTTAAACTGAATATAGTGGTTTTTTGATGCCTAGTTTTGAGATGGAAGTGGCTGAAATGATCTCAGATATGAGCTTTACATTCAGGTTACACTTAAAACATATCTCAAGGGAGGTGGCCACTCTGGCTCTGAGAAGAGATCCCTTTGAATCCGGTCAGATCAGGTGAAGATTATTTGGAAAAGCTTTTCAACAATTAGTCAAGCAGGTTTCACAGAACAGCAATGACAAACAGGGACCTCAAAGATTTCTGAAATATGTTGTTTTAAATGACAATGTTACACCTCAGTCTTTGCAGGGTTATACACCGTTATCAAACACTCGTGTGTTAAATGTTGACTGCGCTGGCAAGACTGAAAAAATAATCCAGGCTATTCTGTCAGAATAGTACTTGGAGGATTAACTTCACGTAATCTTATCTGTGTAGAAGTCTAGCATCAATTTGAGGAATCAACCTTTACCAGGCAAGAGAATAGGTACACCCAATGGTGGCTGGGGTGAAATGGCACTCATCTACCTCAGCAAAATTGTCCATTTGATGTACCTGTTTATCTGCCTATTATACACAGTGAGGGCGTGCTATATTTGCTGGTTAAAGTTAAGGGAGAACAAATATACTTTGTCTTCACTCCATCCTGCAAAGTTTTAAGGCCCATCAGTATCAAAAAAAAAAAAAAAAAAAAGTATCCAAGACTCAGCAGCTTCAGTGAGTGAACCACTGGCATCTCTACCAGATACAGTCCATTCTGGCCTCCTGGAGATGCATGCAGTAGTGGTAAGAAGAACAAAAGTCTCATGAAACACTGAGATAAATTCGTCTGATTTTCAGGAAAAGATAAAGCCTGATTCCCATTAGTACCTCAAAACATTACACTGATTTTCATGAAATAATTCAAGAGAGCTCCAAGCTTCAAATAGTGCTAAAACCCTGAGCTATGAGGCTCGTGCATGTCACTTAAAGCAGGGCACAAACAAGAATTACGCTGTATTCCTGCTTCATGCTTGAAATGATTCCTGCCCCATGGTTCCTTCTCAAAGTCTTTGACAGATAGGTGATGAGAATCATTGGCAAATTATCAAAAAAAAAAAAAAAATCAGCTGATCATCAAATTCCAGGCCCTTCTGTGCATATTTAAGCCCAGGTTTCTGTTAAATTCATCCTATATTTCAAAATGCAATCCAGAACAAAATACAGTGGGGATCCAAAAGCTACAGTTCAAGGGCATGGGGAAAGCCAGGTTTCCCAAACTTTGTTTGCTCAACTATCACCAGAGAAAAAGAATCGTGCTGTTTCATGAAGGTGGTGACAATGTCAGCTCCAGGCTCTCTGCCAGATTTAATACAGAGGAACAGGTGGAAACATTTGACTGCTCCCCCATCTTGTTTAGGGAAAAGGCATTATGCCAACTTTTAAAAAAATATTTATTTTTGTTTTTTATGGGTACCACTGAACTGATAGTTCTCATGTAACAGTTTTGGAACCCTAGGTATAAGGTTCTCTCTCCATCTCAGTTTGCAATTTAAAGCCGTGCTGCTGCACTCCGCAATGCACAGGTGAACTGCTGTGTCCATGAGAAGCCCCAGTGAAAACCTGCCCCAGGTGCATGCTGCAGGAGAGTCTCAAAACAAGACAATTTCATCTGAAATCAAGAACGTATTCTTGAAGTAACTATTATTATTCCCTTTTCTTATATCAATCACAACTATCATACCAATATATTAAAAAAAATAACCCCTCCAAAAACCCAAACCTTGATTTTATACCAACTGTAGAAGCCATAAACTGACTCCAGCAGAGCAACATACCATTTCCTGGAAAAATTCCCTCCGCTGAAAGGGAGGAAGAACTGTATTTTCTATATTTAGACCTTAGCACAGTACAGCATGTTTTCTATTCTACTCAGAGACATCAAATGGAAAGTTCTAAACATTGGCTAGCAATTAGTTACTCATGTTCATGTGTTTGGGGGAGTGCAGCTGAAGGTAATGAGTTGCTGTTGTTTGCACTGATTTCCCAGATTTTTAGTTAAATGACCCTAATGCTTTCACATTTAATCATCTTTACTCGTGGCTCTAGCAATAACTGTAGGTGACAGTGGTTCAGTTGGCTTCCTTTTTAATGAGATGTTATGTGGAAAATGCACTTTCCCTTCATTTAACTCTTGCTTCACAGAGGCTAAAAGAGTTAACTTGCACACCTGGACAGAAAAGGACTTTAGAAAAGGGTAACTGCAATTTTCTTTATTGATGAGGAAGATTTTTCAGAGCCATAATAAACAGCAGCACTGTCTAAATAAAACAGTCTTTAGAAGGTTCCAGCAAAGCTCAGTTGGGTGGTAGATTAAAATATTAAGTTTGCTGTTCGATGAATAGTAGAGAGCTCTAAGGAATCATTAAAAGCTGTCCTTTAACAGAAAATAAAACAAACAAAAAATAAACTTACCTTAGCACTGAGAAAACTCTAGCCATTTTTCCTATTGCTCTTATCTTGTTCCTTATAACCTCCTTTCGAGCAGCAGCTGTTGCTCCTATGGAAAATACATTAAAAATAGTTAGAGACTTGTAAATAATACATCACTGCTCTGAACTCTAAGTAAAAGAAACATCATTTTTATATTTCAGTTTGCCAAACTAAGCCATATCTGCTCTCAAAGCCAAAAATATTTTTTTATCACTTACAGCTCAAGACTAATCACTTCTGAACAATCTAGTTATTAGCATCTTTAGAGTTGCGATCCTTTTTCTGCTACATATTAAACCAGCATATTTTTCATCAATATATTCTGATTTTCCATTTAAAAAATATTTTCAGAGATCAAACTCTTTTGAAAACAAGTTACTTTGAAAATTGTCAAAATGTCAAAAGATATTCGACATGAACAGTTTTCAAAACAGAAAGTTAAAAAAAAATGGGATTTTAAAAACTATTTCTTGAACCTGCAATTTTAAGTGAAAAATAATCATGTTTTGTTTAATTTTCTACAAAAGGGATCGGGGTACATTTAAGGCCAAGAGCATCCTAACACGTCTTTCACATCCCTAGCTGAAAAGCTTTTAAAAGGTTATGAAGCCTAAAAGAAAGAGTCCTGAAAACCAGCATGATAACGTAAGGATAGTGTTGGCTGGTAGTAACAGGCAGATTTCTTTAGATAAAACTTTCTTCTCATCATGCTATAGCCTGCTCAAACTTACAATTACTCTCAAATTTATGAACTCACAAAATACATCGCCTTAAAAACATCATACGCTGTAACAGTGACTGTAGTTCAGCTGATTTTGCATGTGTAATTGCTACCAAGAATATTATATACGTATAAAAGAAGAAAACCACCTTAATGGGGAAAACCTATAATTGTAGAAGTTATCAGAACTAGCCATTTCTTTTAACAAGGAAAAGTAAAACACTCCGCAAGAAAATGCCACAGTATACTAAGTAAACAGCTTCACTTAATTATCAAAACCATAAGCACGTACACCCAAAAGTTCTCCCCAAAGCATTCTGAACAAAAGGTGACCTCGGCTCATATGGATGCTGTCTGACAACTCCTGCCTCTGAGGTTCAAGAATGCGACTAGAAAAATACCCCACCAAGATACTGCTTCCTTCTGTGCTGTGCCAGAATTCAAGGGCAAAATGAAAACTCCTATCTTCAGTTCCTAAGCAAGCCCTCCATTTCATTGAGCAGAATCCATTGTAGAAGGAGCCAAAAATCAGGGAGCCAGAGCAGCAGAGATGTGCTGCAGAGCATCAAGGTGCTGCTGAGTGCCACTGATGGACAGAGTAGGTGAAAAGCAGCAGAAAACATGGGGCCTTGCCACGCAGGCCTTCTTTCACTGTATTTAAAACACGAAGTGACCTCAGCCAGAAGGGGTCGGAAGGAAACACTGGCTCCAGCCGTTCGGCAGAGCGCAGGAGAGGTCGGATAGTGCAATGCAGGAGATTTGTTGGGCACTTCTCAGGGCCAACTGCGAGATAATACTCATCGCTGTGGTTTTCTCCGCACGTCTCTGCTGATGGCGGCCCCATGGTTCCACTATCAAGTGCTGTTACCTGCCCTGCTGCAAATCTCTCAATTACAATTACACTCCTAACAGCTTGAGACAACTCCTGGAAACACAAGGATTGCTTACTGCTATTTACCAGCTGACTAGGTGGTCTGGCTGATACTCTGGCATTTTAGAAGAGGTGAAAAGGATGTACCTTTTTTTTTTTTTTTTTTTTTTCCTCCTGTGCTTGGATTTCAAAACAAATAACAATCCTTTGCAAAACTTTCAGAACTGAAAATAACTCAAACTCTAGAGCTGTTCAAAAGCAGGCTAAATAACCTGAAGAACAAATATCACAGGTAACAACACAATATCTCAGGATGAATCACACTACAACTCTTAATATCACGGTGGAGAGCAAGTTCAACCCCTTAGCAGAGCAAGGGATATTTTATAAGATGGGAGCTTGATAGATGCACAGAGAATTGTGCAGAGCTCTTTGTACAGTTGCACATCCCCACCCAGCCTTCATACAAATGGGGACACACGAACTACCTTGCATGCACCCGCAGCTACCACTATCTGCACGCTGAAGTGCAGGTAACTCTAAGCTTACACACTGGTGTATCTTCCTCCACGTGTCAAGGAGCACAAACTAGCTGTCTTATAATCATGCATGCTACTTTTGCCTTGCCATCTCTTGGGGCGGCCATTAAATGTGTTATTTCCAGACATTTCCAACTGTCGTTCTAACCTGCCTGAATTAAGAATCCATTTCTCGAAGTTTAAAATGAAAGAAACTGTGCTTAAAATAATGTCTTTCAAATAGAAGGCTAGTTTGGGGCATAAATGCCTCATTCTAGATGAGGAAGAGTGGGAGAAAGGGCTGTAATTCAGCTGAAACTGAATTATATCTAAATGTATTAGTAAGAGCTTAATGAAAAAATTAATTTAAACAGCAACAGGTTCATCAGGAAATAGAGGGGATACATTCCTACCTCAGTTTCTAGAACCTCACGAGGCCACTGAAACCACAAGGTAGGTACGACAAGGTTTTCATCCTTTTTTTCCCCCCATGAAAGCATTAAAACACAATTTGTACTTTCTTTCGGGTCTCACTACTCCTTTATTACAAGCCCACACTGTTCTAATTAATCCTATAAGTACTTTTGACCTTTTTCCAACCAGTGTTTAATTTCCAGAAGAGTTGAGAACTGGAAACCAGGAATATAATTTATTACTGAAGTAAAATACAATGCTCTACCCACATATGAAAAATAAGAAATAAAACCACCCTCAATCATAAAACAGAACAGGCTCAGAACGACTATTTTTTTTCTCATCAATACATATACTTTACTAAAAGACACACTAAAAATTTCTGTCTCTATTGAATTCCCTAATTTATAACAGATCTGTGAAAATGACTTATTTTTAGTGTTCACTGCTCAATCATTGGTAATGATTTTATTTATCCTTATTTTTTAAAAAAAAACTTTATTTGCTAAGTAATGCACCTACTACTGCCGCATGACATTGCCCTGCTAGTTTTGACTCAATGCTGCTAACCTGGTAATATCTGGATTCCCTAATCATTTATACATAAAACTTAGACTCATGGTTCAAGTGCGTCTACTCTGTTTTCATATTCTGAAATTCACCATTATGGAAAATCTTTATGAATTACCTCAGCTACACTTAAACATATGCTTATATGAAAGTAAATAGGTCATACCTTGAGAACTGACTATGGGTAAAATGGTTAATTTTCATGTCGGCAAACGTTGCCTAATATCCCCATACATACTTTTAAAAAGTGATATGAACACAACCAAGGTTAAAACTGAACAAATATAGGGGGATGTAGAATAAAGGCTTTGAACCTTACTTCAGAAATTTAACAAGTTCTATCGGAGCTCAGATTTGTAGCATCTAAGCAAGTATTTTGCAAGCTGGATATGTAGGACAGGTAAAATTTAACTTAGACCTTCAGATTAAGAAGTAAAACAATGAAAAATGACGGTAAACTCTGAAGATAGTGTGAGAGGTAGGATTGAATGGATAGAAAATACTGATTAAAAAACAACAAAAATAAATCTCTCAATGATATCCTAATATATTATGTATGATCTAATTAAGCATTAGGAAAATGATATGAAAGCAAATTAATTAAACTTAAGCCTTCCAATTTAATACCTTTCTTCTGTGCATAAATGGGATCTTCTTATGAATTCCAAAGGGGGGGGAAAGAAAAAGATCAGTGATGTTTGCAGAATGAAAACAAAAAATAATAAAGAACATTTGACAACATCAATGGAAACGCAATGTTTAAGTAAAGTCTGAAAAACAGAAAAGAAACAAATTAGGCAGGGAACATCCAAAAGGAAAGAAACAGATTGAGAACTATGGGGGAAAGAAAAAAGAAAATAAAAAAAAGAAAAAAACAACTGTTTTCAGGTTAAAGACTTGTTAGTAGATTTGTAGGACACTAACATGCAGGCAGATCAGCAGGTAAGCTTAGCCTTGGTGCTATGATCTCTTGAATTTTCTTCTACATTATTGCAGCTGCTTTGATAAGGCTCAATCACTTCTCAAAAACAGCAGATACTAAAAGATCTCCATCCCTCATCTCACACCCCATTTGGGGGTGTGCCTGCCTGGTACCCATGCATTTGCCAGAATCGTCCAGCAGCTTACAGTTAGCAAATCCAAGCGGCTACAAGGCACTGCATTTTAAAATCAGCTGGTTTTGAGAGCAAGATGAGAGCAACCCTCAGAGCCCGGGCACGATTGCACCATAAGAAGTATTTTGGGGACATGGGTTGTCTAGTGCATGCTACTAGGCTGGTTCAAACGCAGAGCACACCGATGTGCTGTACTGGCTCTTGTGAAAAAGGTTTTGGGTATGGAACAACTAGACCCCGCCAGGAAAAAATAAAAATGCCATTAAAATGCACTTCTGCTATTAATTCACAAAGGGGAGGTATGCATTGCTGCCCAACGTTGCTGCTTTGCAGGAAGAACAAGAGTAAAACTGTAAAAAACAACCTCCCTGTCTTTCCTAGTTAAAAATTAACTTATTCAAAAGCTAAGTCTGTCCTGTCTGCCTAGCTAGCATCACGAACGCTCTGATCAAGGCACTGGTAAGTGACCGTGACCTAAAGACAAAGGCTTGGCTTTGACTTGATCAGTCTCCGTGTCAGCTGCTGCAGAGCTTTCCTGGGTGTAGTGCATTGCACTGAAGACCTGTGGCAAATCCCACGTGCTGCTGCTCACAGCGGAACCAGGCTACGATCAACAGCACGCGTCTGACGTGGTAATTTGGTGTAGTCTCAGACTGCAGCACTTCGCTGCGGGAGCCGTGTTCCAGCCGGGGAATAAACGCTGCACCTAGCGCTATGCCAGCAGCTCTTTCCACAAGAAGGCTGCGAGCTACAATGGTCAAGGCAATACCTAAATTACCTGCGTTAATTTCTAAGTGCCTTTATGCCAAATCATGATAGCGATGCATACAAAGCCAGGAGAGCGTTTGTGTCAAGTTGGCTATTACATTATTGCACACTTTTAATTAGCAGCTTCGTTTTCCAATCAAATGCAGGAGGCCAGAAATGTTACTAATTAAAATAATCCAGGATTCTGACTGCATGCTGGCTGGGTACAAGTATTTGTAGCTCCTGTTGCTAAGCAATACGTTTGATGCACAAACCACTAGCTAACGTTCACCTAGGACATTTTTTACTGGATCCGATTATGTTGCAACCACCATAGTGAACAGGAAAGAAAATGTACAATAAGAGGAAGCTATGAAAGATGAGAAAAATTTAACATAACATAACCTCTCATTTTTAAAGCAAGTGAAACCAAAAGGCCAACACAGGCCACCAGGGAGATACGGTGTAGAGGGCACTGCAATCACTATTTAGGTTCTCTTCTACCAGGCATACACAGAAACCACCTCTAACAAATTGATCATATCCCCAGGATATATCTCCTTCAGCAAAAAGGAAAAAAAAAAGGGGGGGGGAAAAGACAGGAATACATGCTGTTGGGCATCCTGCTCATGGCTAGATGCAACATGCATGACTTGGAACAAAAAGATATATATATTAAAAAAAAAAAAAAAAAAAAAAAAGGCTCACAAACACCATGCAGTGAGGTCAGGCAGTACTGATGGGGCTTTGTTTTGAAAGGGAAAGGGAGTGAGAGGGGAAGACAGAGGGCAAGGAAGTGTAAGAGAAGGTAACAAATGAATGATCAGTGCAAACCATAGCGATGGATCATTCTCACTACATGTGGGAACCCGGGTCAGGGCATGTTCAAACTGCAAGGAGAGAAAGGAAATCAGCAGCAAGCCCTGAAAGCTACAGGTGATGCAAAAATACTCATTGATTTTAAAGAACCATCAAACAAAATGCGTCTGCTGTCGCAGGTATCAGGCATTTCCTTCTCCAGGAAAGACTGCTAAAGAAAACTGCCAGTGGTGAGCAGGACTGTGCTGCTGCAGTCCTCTGAGGAAGCTGGACAGAAATTGTGAAAAAACAGTGGAAACGTTGAACCACTACAAGCCTGTCAACACACCGCCCTCACAGGAACGGTTTTAAACCCATAATCTTTCCAGTTTGCTTCACCAAGAACACAAAGAAAACACCTTGTACTTTCTCCCCCTAAAAGGGGATGCTCTAAGAATAAATAAATAAATAAATAAATAAATAAATAAATAAATAAACAAACAAACAAAAAAATAAAGGAGGAAACAACTACCTCTGAGAGAAAGATCATTTTCCTTTGCTGTACAGAAAATAAATCGGAATGCACCGGGAAGTCATTACAGGTATCAGCCCCTACTTAAATTTAAATCAACTCTCAAATTTCCTTTTATGCCCGAATCCTTCGGTCTCTCCCATGTGTACAGTCCCCACGGGCCCAGTGCTCCCAGTGGGCTGGAGGAACAAGAGTACAGGCTCTGCAAGCTGCAGCACCGCTGCCCAGATTTCCCTTCAGAGCTGTGAGGGGATTATCTGGGGAAACAGACATGAATGGACACCAACTGCAGTTTTAGCTGCACATCCTGAAGAGGAAGACACTGCTAATGTCTTTCTTAAAATGATGTCTTACACAGAGAAAGCATTCATACCAAAAAATCTCGAAGTAGATTTAGACAACGGTATTAGCTTTACAGTACCGGGAAGGGTTTAATTATTCCTCATCTAGAAATTTTAACGCTGCTGGATATAATTATGCAGTACACACACACACGCAAGCCAAGGGGATTTCAGCCTGCGTTCCTGCTTAGGCACCTGTAATGCTGCAAACGCCATGCCTGGAAGTGTGCCATGGCAAAACTCCCTGGGAGACAGCTGCTGCTCGCTCCTCACAGCGAGGAAAATACGCAGGGAACACAGAGCCCTCCTGCAGCTGGGGAGGGCTCCTCTCATCCTCACTGCAGAATTATCCGCCACAAGAGCATCTGTCCTGGAAGACCCCCTACTATGCTTCTTCGTTTGTGGCCATGAGGTTGAAAACCTGCTAGAAACCTAGGCATAGGAACAACGAGGCAGTAACATTTCAGAAAAGGACTGCAGCCACTGGCCTACCTGTGCTCTGTTTAGTGTCAAAGGACGTTTATAGTACAACTTCGAGAGAAAAGATTAGGCCAATGCTGAACTGATTTAAAAATCCTTCCCATAAAACCTTTGCTTTGGCAACGAATTCAGTGAAATTTCAGCCCGTGCTTAAGTGCTTTCTGGAGCCAAGGATTTGAAGCACGTGGTTTGCCTGCTACTGTATTTAATTTGACATAGTTTTTACTCATTGTATGCCTCTGTGCTGTTTCACACACTGCTTTAATTACACAGTAGCTACTTATTTAAATTTCATGAGAAAAAAATTCAGGCACAATATTCAAACAGGTGTTTTCTTCTTTGCACTGATTACTGGTTTCAGTAAATCCAGTCTTTGTCCCAAGTCCTGCAAGATAATTGTTCGCGTCCACACTGTGGCGGCTGCAGAACAGGGGAATCCAATTGGCTTTTCAGAGTAAATGCAAAGTGCTATAATCCATATCCTTCTTTCCCATCATAAAGGAAACATGTCAAAATCCATGATTTAACTTCCTCTTCCAAAGATTAAGAATAAAGGCTCTGAGAGAGAACTTTAATTATTAATTATGGTTTCATTAAATATTTGTCTTACTTGATAGCTCTTCATTCTCCCCATTCTGTCATTCTACCTACAGACATCATGAGGATATTTCTAGTGGTTGCTTGGTAGTCCTACTTTTCCACATGAAAACCTAAATAAATTCCTGTTCTCTAGATTTTTATTTTTGTTTTTTTTTTTTTTTTTAAATATTGAAAGCATCCATAGTAAGAACAGCAGCGATGCATGGGATTTTTTTCAGCTTTGCTCAATTGAAAAGGAATATTCTGGAGAGCTGCAATTTTCTGTTAAGCTGTGCAAGAGTAAGTAATGGCTAATGAAATAAATTCACTTCCAAGAAATTCCAAATTGCAAGATATAAAGTGTCCTTTACCATCAAACCAACAGGAACATGGCAACTTATCATCATATAAATCCCAGCCCAAGTGATAACAGAAGTGAACATTCCTTTCTTCGTAGCAGAAATGTCAGGTCAGAACATTCTCTGCGGCTGTACAGGTTGATTTTTATTGATTAAATTGATTCTTAAAGCCTTTTAAATACACAAGTGCATTAAAAGTTGTGACGAACAACATATTTCAAGTACAATTCTTCCAAAGTTACAGCATCTACATTTTGGAATGAGCTCTGCAAGAAGCTGATTTTATCGTAAAAAGATAATTTCATCGATATGATACTTTCTGTAGGAATTGCTGGTGTATTATGCATAAAATCAACACCGTATCCCCTCATGACATCACAACTGAGATTTCATGGAGGGGAAATTTTTATTTTATTTTTTAAAATTAAAACCAAAGGAGTGAGACCAAGGAAAGATTTGTACTTTTAGCTAGGGTTAGAACAGGGCAAGATTTCCATTAATTCTTTCCAACACATGCAGTAAGCAAATCCATTGGAGTCTAGCACAACAGTTGCTTTCAGCAGCACAGAACTTAAATGGGACCCAGAAAATTATCCCAGGGTTAGTAAATAAACCTTTTAAAGTAGTTTCAAGGCAAACAATCTCAACCAAGGGCAGGAGGCTCTTACCATCAAAACCATCTTCCTCTGTCCCTAATTCATCATCTGAGCAGATGTTCAGCACATTTACCAGCATCTCTGTCACTGAAATGGAAAACAAAATGCAAGTTGTTGATGTCAGGCTTCCCTGGTCAGTCAGAGAGCAAACTCTAGCTGTAGTAATGTTAAAGAAAATTCAGTACACAAATGGCACTCGCTTCTTAAACATGGACCTTATTTTATGCATGCAGTAATATAACCATGAACTGTCTAGTGTAGTTTTTAAAAGGGCAGTCTGTATAATTTTACATAGAAATTGTTCCAAATATATCAATCACTGCAGCAAATGATTCTTTTTTCTAAACAAGTGTTTACAATCTCTCTTTTTGCAACTGCCAAGTGCCTAACTTTTGTTTTCTCCCCCTCTGCCAATTTTTGATTTTCAGTCACCTTAGAATTGACTGCTCTTCTCCTGCTGCTACATTGCAGTAGGATTTGAATTCCCTGCATAGCAAATGGAATATCAATCCAAATCAAAAAGTCACAGCAAGAAAGATGACCAGAAGCTTTAATTTCTACAGAAGTTTTAGACACTGTAGTTTTAGTTCAAAAAATATTAAAGGTTTTGAGATATCTATAAAGGGACAGCATGCCTAGAAATCTAGGACAAATGTCACCGATACAAATGTCATTATTGGTAAATTCAGAATATGTTCAGCTTGCTTACTTTGCAACTCGGGCATGCAAAGATCAGCATCAGGCTACCCCTAACCCCAGTCTATTTGGAAATGGCAAGAGTGTGACACTAACCAGAGAGCACACAGAGTGAGAACAGCAGGGGAAAAAAAATCACAACCAAATAAATGGAATTCAGAGATCAAAAGCCAAAGTTATGAGGTAAAATGTGAAATCATTAGCAGATCGATAACAACTGCACTAGATCTACATGTAATAAGCACCATTAAAACTGTTACCTGGCATGTGTAGACTTGCACTAGCTACACAGGCTCAAAAGTGTTTGTTAAAATTCTCTTCTGTGACACCTATGATGTTTGAAACATTAGAAGGGCAGGGCAAAGCCATATTTTCCTAAATTAGTGCAAGATTTAACATTTTCCTTTGACAGCATTAGTGGAAAGACTTTTGACACTAACACTGACCAGCATTACTAACTGCCTTCTACCTTGGTTGGCCTTTGAGGAATAAAAAAAATCTATAAAAGAAAAATAAAATGCTGTGTTGAATGTTGACTCTTACGGCCAGTGAGTTTTGTTTTGCAGAAAAAGGGAGAACACTAATTTTACCTCCTCTTTCCCTTCTTGGGGCTTCAGAGTTTCCAAGCAAGTGGTAAGAAAGTCCACTGAGAAGACAGGATAAAAAGTATAAAAAAAAAGACCAAGGAGGAGTGTTCATGGCCTTGGGATCTCGCTGAGTCTTGACTATCCATTCTGCAGCCTCACCTGAGGAGGCCGCCTATGGGAAATGACCTTACAGAGCACCTTACAGAACTGCATTGTGTCTGGAGAAGAGGCTTGTCCTATGAACAGGGCCTGACTGAATTTATGGCCGAGCGAAATGAAAGCGTTTTATCTGCCTCACAAGTCTGCAACATGCATCAGCATGGATTATGTAATGTCTCCATTAGTGGAAACAGCTGTCTCTTCTCTGTTAATCCCTGCTTTATTGTCTATCTGTTCTGTTCACAGAGGCCTCAGGCACGTCACCAGCAGCTTTCCTGGTACAAAAGAGTAGCTGCAAACAAAGCTGGTCATGACTGCAGGTAAGAGCCATAGCTGGCTGTACTTCCAGTTGCTTATTAAGAGAGAACTGTTTTTCCAAGCAGCTTTTATGAGTTTATTATAGTTCTCTGGCAGTAATTGCTGTTGCAGCAACGTACTAAAATGGATGGATCAAAGCAAGTCTCATCTCAGGCCCCGAATAAAATGACTCGGGGTTTAAGCAGTTTGCACTATGTATTCATTTAATATGTTAGACTAAAGTCTTTTTCATGCCTTTTATGTGCTTGCCATTCATAGCATGAAGTTGTCTTCAGGCAAGATCAGGAGCATCATGTTTCAATAAAACATCAACTATGTTTTAGGGCGAGTCTTCTGAGGCACCATGCACTCTGGGTGGAGACAGGGCTGAGAAGCAGATTTTCCTTCCAGACATCCCTCTGCTCTCAAGGAAAAGTAAACCAGAGCGGGTCTTAGCATCACCAGCTCTGTATTTACTGATGAAAAAGCAACCCATCATCATCTTATCGAGACAGGTCAGCGAGCTAAGGCTGTAACCATGATGTAGTGAAGTCTGATGTGCTGTCCCTCAAGCAGTGAACAACATCCATGGGAATTCCCCAAAGCTTATAAAGTAACAAGCAGTAAGAATTTTATTCAGTGAATTCACCTCTGGCCTGCAATGCCATAAAAATGTATTTCCACTGCAGAAACAATATCATAGCCTGGAAAAAGTGGAAATCAAAAACATGACAAGTGTGATTAACCATTGGTAATTGCTTGTCCCTATGGCCTGTTTCTTCCAATTTGTCCTCAAAAGCAAATGATCTGTCTTCAAATTATTGTTGTCAGTTCAAATAAACTAGGCCACACGCACAGTGACTTGCAAACCATTCTGCAGCTTCTGTGAACACGGCAAATTTACCTACCTTTCTCACCCACAAATGGCAAGGACCAGGTAAACACATCCATGAAATTTGGAAGCCAGTACGGATGCGGGGAGCAGTTGAACTGTCTGATATTCATAACGTTGTTTTCGTATTTCAATACTGCAGCTAAAATGGGGAAAAGAAACAAAAGAGATGTCAGCAACGTGTACAACTCACTTACCAGACCAGTAGCACTGGTAGTGTTCAATCTTCTAGCTGCAAGATGGGCTCTCAACCACTTGACCCAGCAGCAGCACTTGACCACTAGTTATGATAGGATACAGCCTCAAAGAAATCACAAGTCATTTCCAAGCTGAAAGCAGTGTTGTCAGCTTTCCCTTGTACTAATTTGCATTGTTAAGTGAATTAATAACTCTTTGAACAGACGCGAACAGTGGCTCTAGGATCTGCCACCACGAGGGAATCAGGCAGCCTTCCATACCACACTTATCTGAGCTCCTCACAACCACACTGGAGATAATAAATGAAAATGTTTATCATTCAGATTTTGAATGCTGCTCCTTCAGTGAACGTTTTCCACATATCTCATTCATGGTTACTGTACAACACGATACTTTCTTCTCACATTATTTAACCTATATGGACATGAGACTATGTCCCCTATCGTACAAACACATAATAATATGAGTTTTAAATGCTACAAAACAAATCCTTGTCTGGTCAACAGAAAAAGGGAAAAAAAAAAAAAAGACTACATCTGTTAATGGGCAGAAATAGAGGTATTTGTGACATAGCTACATATAAGCTTTTTAAAGTACCTTGTCAAGTTCAGTGCTTACTCGTGATAATGGACTTCAGGTTCATACCTGAAACAGGACCTGATTGACCTTAAGTTGTCTATCCAATACTCAGAACAAAGTATAAACAAAGTGTCACAAAGGACACGAGTAAAAAAACAGCTAATTGTTTCCAGAAGAAACCACGTGGTACCCAGTGAACAATCAGCCCAGTGCAGCTGAAAGTCTGATGCAGGAGGAAAGGCACCAACAGTGCTTGGGTATTATTAATACAGCCAAGAGTGCAAGCAGGAGAGAGAGAGGCAAAATATCAATTTGGCTAGAAAAGGGTAAATTAATAACAATGAAAAAGCAACAGATGACATAAAACGAAGTCTACAATACACCTAGATAACTGCCCTTATCAAAGCTCGTTTTCTGAAGCATAAAGTTTGCCCAACATTATGCTAATACCATGTTCCACAGCATTTCTAGACTTCTGTGCACTTTGAAATTATTATTATTATTTTTTAATAGCTGTAATTATCAGGTTGCTGCAGATGACTAAAATTTCAGGTCATTTATTGAGACCACCTGGAAGAGCACAGAACAGGGATGGGTGCAACAGGTGTTTGGATCACAGGTTTGTTTGTTGGCTTTACAAGGATATATTGAGGGAGAGCTTTCAATAATATGGGGTTTCAATAAAAATCACCGAGCGCTGGATTTCTGTTGTTTGCTTTATGGGCTATCTGCCCCCACTTGGGAAAGAGTAAAGCAGTAAATCTTATCCTTTCCTTCTCCACTCCTTCAAAATTTTTATTTTTTTGTCTTCTCACAAAAACCTTGATAACCTTCTTGTAAAATCTTAATAATGCAGTTGAAGACTCAACCCGGTAACGGCATCTCTAACATAATTAGCGTATAATTTAATTTACAGATTGTGCTTTTTAAAAGTCAGTAGTTTCTAGAATTATGCACATGTTCTGTATGGATGTGAACAGAGCCATTTATGAACAGAAAATATTTCTTTGTTCATGGAGAGAAAGGTAATTTTGAGACGACCATCTAAAACCAAAAGGGACTCGTAACTATCTCCAACACAAATAAAAGTTCCTAAATAATATAGGTACAGGACTGCAGACAAGATTTTTGATCAACATGGGGCTAAGTCAATACATCTGAAGGTTACATCCACTGTAAAAGGTGCTAGTGCCTTACATTTTTATTACTGGAAAAAAAGAAGTGGGTTTTCAGTTTAAAAGACGGCTCAATGGACTTAAAATCAAGTTTGCTGGTCAATGCACTACTAGAATCTACATATAGCTGTGAACATAACATAATTCCCATTCAGGTGCTTACCCTGCCATAAAAATTACTTCACTGTGTTCTGCTGTTAATGACCTGATCATGTCACAATCCTAGTTCTGTAGCTGTAGACAAGCTGTCATCAAATACTGGTTATGCTGAAGACAACTTGCTGCATGTGTTGGACAACACATATGTAACTTTATGTAAATAGGCTTTGATTTGCCTTTTGAAGCTCTGAATTAAGCCATCCAAATGAAAACTAGGAACCTGTGACCCTGGGAACGATCCTCCTCGGCTTTACTCAAAGAAAAATGACTCAAAGAAGGAGCACGCATGATAACACCATCATAAATGAAACAGCAAGAATCCAAAGTATGTCAGAAACATACCACATCAAAGATACAGATTAGAAGATATAGCATGCCTTGTTTTCCCCTTTCCACCTGCCTTTGCACTTGTGCCTCACCTAGGAGGAACGTAGTTAACAACCAGTACGGGCAATGAAGTTGTATGACTGCAATATGCCAAATACTATAGGAGATGCCATGTATCACAACACTGACTGAAGGGGGTGAACAATCAATTTAATTATTCATCTCTTTCCATTGACTAAAGAGTGTTTCAATTGGACAATAAGCTTTTTTTTTTTTTTTTTTTTTTTTTTGTACTGCACTACATTGTCGGTTAGTGCAAAAATTCAATAGCTTGCTAAAGGTCTTCCATTTTGTGGCTGATTTGCTAACATTTACATGAACTTTTGCCAAACACCCTTCATTTAAATAAACCACGTTTGACTCTTGCCCATTCAATCTCTTTTGGCAGCCATTCTGCTTTTCAGTAAAAATGGTTTAATACTGGTATTAGCAAAAATGAGAGAACTAGCATCAATGCTCTTAATATTTCCATCATTTTTTGGCTGAAATTACCTAGGGCAGATCAAAAATCATTCTCCTTCCATTACAGTGACACAATTGCATAATAAAAATAAATAGCTTGTGGCTTTATAGTAAAAATGAATCAAAACCACACAAAAAGGACTATTTAATGGATGTGAAGATTCATTTAGGAATAAAACTTCAACTTCATCATCTTAGTGAGCTGAGGTAGTTTTTTTTCCTTTCCACTATTTCAATTTATCATCAAGTTTATTTCTAAATTATGTGAAAGTTGAATAATTCAATTTTATAAGATTTTTTTTTTTTTTTAATTAACTAGCCTCTAAAAAGGACTGATCTGTAAACAGAACAGTTGACAAAAATCAGATTAAATGGTTTTAGGGCTTATATTTGGTTGGTTGGTTTATTTTGAAGGAAGATCATTTATTTTGAGATTACTTTAAAAAAAAAAAAAAAACAAAAAAACAACTTCACACCATCTTATTAATTTATCTACCTGAATGTCTTACTAAAGCAAGTTCCAACAACAGTATTTCAGAAACTTTTCCTCTCTGCAAATGACCTGTACAGGTCCTCCAACGACTTCAAGAGCCACTTGAAGGAAAATAACACTGTACAATAGAGCAGTGTAATAACAAAGAAGGACATCTTCTAAAATTACTCTACTCTTAAGAGGATAAAATAAGGTAGGTTAGATACCAGTGTCACAAATGCTTTTTTGAATTTATAATTTTAAATCTTTACTCTATATGTATAATGTAGAAAAAATATTTTTTTAATTAAGTAACTAGCATGATGCTTTGAAGTCAGAAGAAGAAAATGTTAGCCTGGGCAAGAAAAAAAATCCTTCTCTCATATAGTGGCAATTTCTCTGAGGTTTTCTGACCCCTTGCTTTCTTGTAGTCATAGCTCTGTTCCTTCTCTGTTGGCTCAGAAAAGGTTTGGGTGTTTCACCTCTTCTTCATTCTGAAGTCCACATTAATCCGATGCCTAAGTAGCTACAGGAGACCTCAAAGGCCCTTTAGGAGGAGGAATTGCTTGAGGATTTTATGACTACGGGCCACATGGTTGCTTGTTGAGGAGATAAAAAAGTGGAATGGGTTCCTTTGATTATGAAACTGGTAACTGAGGAAAACCCAACTCTCTCAAACATTAATTTCCAAGTTTAGTTGCTCGTTACCCAGTCCCTAAACTTCTCTTTCTAAAGCTGTACTCAGATGCTAGCAGACTAAGCCACCAGTAACAGTTTTATAGTCTATAATCACAAACCAGAGCAAGAACCTTATTTTATTATTCCTAAACAGCCACACACATTTTAATGTAATTTTGGTACTTGCTCTTGTAAATGAGTTTTAGAAGCCAATGTTTTGTAAAGTGAAGATGTGCAGATATCCCAAATGACATTATACCTCTTTTCCAATGCTTGTAAACTGAGATATCGGATGCTGAAATCACATTAGAATGAAATGAAACACTAATGCAGCAGACAAGGGGCATTCGTACTGTTTAGCTTTAAGCATTTTACCTTGGTACCTATGGCTGGACATACAGGTGGTGAAAAATAGGCAGGTGAGAAGCCTCCTTCCTTCAGCTAGGAACAGAGACAGCTCTTCTAACCTTCTCAGGGTCAAATATAAGCACCTGGTGCCACCTGAGATCCCCTGGGGGATCTCCTTGGCCTCCTTCTGTTAAAGATGAGCCTAGATCACTCATCTCATGTCAGACCTGTCAGATCTGAGTGGATGTCAGATCCTTCTGGCATCTCAAACGGCACTTTAAAAGCCTATATGTTGGGAGCTGAGTTAAGGCCTTAGGCAAAGTTAACAGCATTAAACGGTATGACCTGTAGTTCAGAATTACTCAAATACATTACACAACCTGCTGCAAGTACTGCTGCATAATTGTTCAGTAATTGAAAAAATGTCCGTCAGAAGAAAACAGTTGAGCACGGCAGAAATATTAGCCTAGGATGAACTACGTGTTTTTAGGTAAACAACCTCAAAGTGATTTTCACAAACAAGTTAACTAATTTCCCCATCGTTTTTTCAGAGCACCCATCCTGCGTTTAGGAAATAAAAGCAGTGAAAGGTCTCGACTTCTTCGCGTTTAGTGAAGAACTGCAATTTCTGATGCAGTGCCAAGTTAACTCCAGCACTAGCTGCGCTCTCTCCTCCAGCAGAGTTGCCAAGTAACCACCGTGCTTTCTGCCCGAGACAGGTCGGGGAGAAGGGCTAGCAAAATGCTTAACGGAGTTTAAACACTGTCAAAGGCAAAAAAAAAGAAAAGCCTTACAATGCCAAGGTAATGATGTAAATAACACAACACTGAAGCAGGGCTAATTGCAGTTGGAAAATCTTCCCTTGCAGAAATCAGAAGGCTTTTATTTTACATGTACAATTGTGTCTTCAAAAGAAATAGTGGCACAGCATTCAAGATTTTATCAATTGCCCACAAAAAAAATATTATAACAAACATCTCTGCGTTGGCAATGAGATGGCCAAGATAGCCCAGCAGGTTCCCTTTAAAAGGTTTTGTTTCCACGAGGAGGCCTCGTCACAAAAGCAGTGATAAAGCATTCAAGAAAATTGACAGGGCCAACAGAAGGTTGCACAGCTTTTCGTTCTCCTGAAGTGCTGTTATTTCTCAAAGATCACCCTTGCCTTCCAGGTACATCGTTCTGCCTTTTTCCAATACAAAAATAACTTTCCCATCAGATTCGTTTGCATCAGGTATATTTCTTAACATGTATCTACAGTATCCCATGCTGATACTTTACACGTGCTTCACTGATACGTTACTTATCGGATTTGTTAACAAGCACACCAATGTACATCTGCTCTTGATTTTTGTCGTCTTCCAAACCCCCCTCCCTCTCCCTTGCATATTTCCTTTGTTTCTTTCCATCATCTGCATCCTTTCAGCAGCAGCACATGTACTTTGAAGAATGTTGGAAGAGACACCGCGTTGTTTTTTTTCAATAGCTTTGGATTCTCTGGTGGTTATCTCGTCGCTGTGAAACCTAATCGCTTAAAAATGTTCAAAAGATAATAGTCTGCGTCTTTAGACAGCTAGTTAAAATTGTTCACTCAGCCAAAAAGCATGCACATACATGCATGACACTGACATGACAGCCAGACACTGAAATATTAAGTACTGGCAATAATTTACAAATAAATTGCCTGACTCTCGAGATCCTCTCTAACATCTTTTTGTTGTTGTTGTGGCACAAAGAGCATTACAACAAGCCCTAATTAAGGCAGTAAGAGTAAAAAGTAAAGTAAAAATTGAAATGTGGGAATGCACGTTTAAAAATTGTACAAGGCCACTAGATCACACAATGCAGTACCTTCTGGCAACCTCTTGCTCTGTTGCTATACCTAATTCCTCCTGATGATGGGTGCCCTAAAATCTAGAGGTAAATCTGTACTTATGCAGCTTTCTCAGAGTTTCTTGACCAGTACAGCCTTAATCTGAGGCCTCAGAGTCACCAGTAACTATCACAAAATCAACTACCACAATCAGCAGGAAGATTTTTGATCCTCTCCAACAACAGCAGTCTTAGAAGATAATCAATGTACCCGTATTTCTTGTAAAAAGATTTAATAATTATCTTAAAGTATCTTTTCCTTTGTGACTTCTAATAATATAATGCACAGAGGTTTGAGAAAGCTATGAAACAATGAACAGAAGCTCAGAAGTTGCCAAAAACGTATGTATACATTCCTCACCTTTGCCAAATGTTCTTCATTATAATGAATATGGAAGGCATTAATAATAATAATGAAGAAGGATAGTGTAGGAAAGAGGAAATGCACTAGACTCCACATATCTAGGTCATTTCTGAGTCTTTGAATACTCTGAAAGCATCTGTCTCCATTAACTACAACAGGAGCCCCTGACAGTAGCCTCCCAACTGAAAAAACTAATGCACGGATGTGGGTGGGCTGGGGTTGTGGCAGGACCAGCAGCCATGTGACAGATGAATTACTACTCACGCAGCCTTCAAGACGCTGTGGCCAGTAACCAAAGGGATACAGAAAACTCCCTTCAGTGCCAGAATCCAGGCGGTCCCAGCCAAAAGCATATGCAAAGGGTCCATAACAGTGTTATTAACAACAGATATGCTGAGCGTGGCCTTCTTTGGGTACCTTATCTCAAGCTACTCCTGCTGAATCTCCTCTTGCTCTAGTAACGTTCCCTATCTACTACTCTCTGAGTGATTATCTGAAGCCAGTGATTGCCCTCCAGTGAGGATTGAATAAACCCTTAAAGCTGGCAGCCAAGCTCAGCCCTTGAAGTGCTCTGAAGACACACAGAAAAGTATATGTGCTTTAATGGGTATAAGAACTACCAACCTAGGATAGAAAAGGAGCATTCTTAGCCCCTTGCAGCTTTTAATTTCATTTCATTTTTTAAGCAACGCCATATTTAAAAATGACCCTGGAACACATCATTCGTATCAGTGGGAGATGGAGCCTCTCATGAATTTATGTAGGGTTATTTTACTAGCTCAAGTGACAACCAGAAGCGTACTAAGAATGTACTCTAGAAATGACAGGCACTTACCAGTAGGACAGTAACTACCTTTCCAAAAACTGTCAGTAACTGAAAATCCAATGATTTGGTTTAAAAATCAATCAGGTTCTGCACCGATGCACAATGAGTCAGCTACAGCAATTGTTCTGTAACACCTCTGCACGGACAAGCCTGCCTTCACTTACTGAAACCAGTCTGTCTCTCAGAAGCTGTGTTCTTTGCTAGTTCATTTGCTGCAAATCAAGGAAGTCAACAAGTGGCCGTTTTTTGGTTTGGTTTGGTTTTAGCTGATTTAGGGTGGCAGAGTTTTTCTTTCTTGAATGGGGAAGCAAGCACCCAAATGCTACCCAGATGAAGATGCATGAGTAAGATGCAGCATGAAAAAATATGCATGATGTACTTTATAAGCCAAGAGACAGTGCAATCAGTCTCATGAAATAACGCATCTAAGACTTCTAATGAGAGAAAAGGAGGCAGTTAAACCGAACAGAAACGCATTAGAAATCCAAGTAAAGGTCAGCCTCTACATTTACAACAAGTGATACATTAAAGTGGCACATCAGCACTGCTCTCACACTGCTGCAATCTTGCCTGAGCTCACTCAGACCAGATATGCCCAGCAGTGCATCCAAACTTCACCTGTGACCACAGATAGTCATTGCCTCTCAGGAGCTGGCCATGAGCCTTTTACCAGGAAAGAGTTTTCACCAGTTTTAAAGCCTGCCTGCCCCAGCAGAGAACCTGCGACAAGTGAAATGACTCTGCTCTGAAGCAGAAAGAACAGAAAGGCAGCTCTTTTTGCCACCCAAACTCTGTGGTTTAAAATTCAAGATTTTGAATATTATAAATCATTACTTTATAATTAACATTTGCTGACATGACAAAATCCCGTGTTGTTCACCCGTTGCCTTCACGTGCATAGGACTGCCCTCACATATTATGAAACAAGAGGCAAATGCTTTATGTCAGATTACTTCTACAGACCTGTCATCGGTCTGTGCTCTACCCAAAGCAGCCAACTCAGAAAGTAAACACACTTTCCACCAAGAACAATGATGCTGCCAAGAAAGTTAATGCATTCCTTGTCTCATTCTGCTCTTCTTGTGTTGCTAACAAGTCCCTATACTATTTACTTTTACAAAAATAGCTACTGAAAGCTCTACTTGGATGGTGTTTTTTGTCTTTTTTTTTTTTTCTCTCATTATTTTTTCCGCAAGTTAACATACATTTTGAGAACTAAGCGTACAAAATCCATTACCTAACAGTGAAGTATCTGAACCGTTTTCTCCCCATGCACACAGTTCATGGAATAACACCTTTTAGGTTAAAAGTTTTATAATACAGAATGGTGCCTGAGAAAGCTTTCTTTTGGAAGAAAAAGAAGAAACAAACAACATAAAACTTACTCCCTTTGCAGGCAAGTATCCAAATTAAAAATGTCTCTGTTCAAGATAGATTGATCTCTCTGCAATGAAAGTGCTTTCAATAATACCACTGGGAAAAAATATTTTCCTTTTCTCACAAACACAATAACATTACCTTTACTAGGAATAGGAGAAAGGAGATATTATTGCTCATTTCAAGATATAGGAGGGCAGATTTATTAGAAAGCTTTATTTTTAGAAACACATTTTTTTTTCCAGTTCGTTAGAGAAGACTTTGAGAGACGCTGCAAGCATTTGTATTTAATGGAGTCTTTATAGAGTGACCAGTGACTGCTAATTCATGCAACAACTTATTTTTGGCTAATGGTATTTTATTTCCTACATAATAGTTCTCAAATGATTAATAAACAAAACACAGGTATTCCACTCCTTATCCACTGATGCTCTGTCAATGTTTGTTAGATGGGTAGAGGGTCTGTGTGTACAAACCCCTTTAATTTTAAGGGGAGGAGCAAGGGGACAAACAATTATAAGGAGCAATGGACTCCAAACACCTCAGCCACAGCATTTCATAATATACTTCTCTTAGTTAATAGAGCTGTTCTTAGTTTTGTTTCCTGTATAACATTTACTTGATGACTTGCAGTCAAAATACAGAAATATCTTAAGGCATATTCGAATCTACAGTATATTCAGAGGCGTACATCTGCCTGTAATAAATTTAATTAGATTTGCATTATGTAATAAATTGAATGCGCATGAGCTAATAAATAGAGGAAATAAATGGATGTGAACTAATAAAGAGAGAAAGAAGAGAAAAAGAAAAACAATGTAAGAAATGTGAGTAAAGTACAGTCTACTGTATATTAACAGAAATTAAAGCTTACCTTTGTTATTGTATACATCTAGATAGTTTGGTGCTGAAAAAATTGTGATTAGTGAAGGGAAGCCTGTTGTTTGGCTTTTCCTGTACATACGATACCTAAAGGAAAGAGAAGGTATAAAACTGGTAAATTACTGTACTGGGTTTTACAAATGCCAAGACAGAAAGCATGCATATGTGCTTTTTAAAATCGCAAGAAAAGAGATTCTTCCTGCAGATTTATTCATTATTTCTACTTGGAGCGGCGAGGGAACCACACCATACTCAAAAGTACACCTCTGTCTGCAATTTAGCATGGCAGAGGTTGTTTTTTTGTTATGGGTTTGCTCAGTGCTCATCTCCGGAGTCAGGCGGCCTACACACGTGCACACCCTGGGATGCTCCCAGCACTTTGCCTTCCACAGGACTGAGAGTAAAGGCTCGCATCAGCACGCGCCTTGGAGGTGAATGTACTGAGGGGAAGGGCATGTCCTCCCGTGACCTCCCAGCTGCTTGCCCTTCTGCATGTGCAAGCGAAGGCAAGGCCAGGGTAGAAAGCATGAGAAAGGAAGGGGAAACAAAGGGTCAGATATTTTCGGTGCTATGTCTAATCTAATTTGGTCTATTCGCCACCTTATTAACGCCTGCATATTTTCATTACTTAACCTTGCTGCCTTTTGTAAAATAAAAGGCTTACTGGTCCAACAGAGCAGCATACAGTCGGTCAAGCATTAAACCTGCAAGTAACTGGAAGCAAACCAACCAAGAAGTACTTTTGTCTTACTCAGAGACAAGTAACACTAAATACTCCTCTTTAGAACCTCAGCAACAAGAAACTGAAGAGTCTGGCAACCGTCCACAAGAGTTGCACTGAAACCACTGTACAGTCTCCGTGCAATCCCTTCTACAAAATTTTATTTTTCACCATTTATTGGAAAGCAATACAATAAAGATGAAATTTCATTACCCTTGGGTATTTCGTGCCAGTTATTTTTGGCAGAGTAATAGATTGCTTTTAATTGCATTGAGGTTTTTAAGTATGTGATAATTCAAGCATTCAGAACAGCTTTTTATATGCGCAGTGAGTATCGACCTCATTCCTATAATCTTGTTACTTTATCTTTCATTATTCTTCTGATTGGGTAAGGTTTTTACCTCCAAATAATCACAATAAACACGTTAATAATTTATGCAAGATATGCAAAACTATTTATTCAGGTACCAATCCTTCATTATAATCTCACAAGTTTGGTACATTTCCCCAAAGAGATTATTTATTTATTTATTTTAAGTGGCAGAAAAAAATGCTGTCTTTACACTGGCAATAATTTCATGACCAAACTATCAACAATACCCAGTACCTGACCCCGGGGCTGTTTTTGCACACAGTATCTTTAATAAGACTCCTTAAATTCATTACTGATGCTCCTGCACAAAAATAATTTGTGGCCACCTTGAGTTCCCTTAGGTTATTTTCTTGCTAAAATGTAAAACCAGCAGGCCCAGAAGTTTTGTTCATGTACATATTGAGAGAAAACAGTTCTGGCCATCAGAAGCCAAATCTCTTCCTAGGCATTGGGGCAGTCTGTGCGTCAGAAGTCTCAGCCACACTTGCAAAATTTCTTTTGCTGAGCTGAATTAGTTTTCCCTCCAACACTTGGCAACCAAATCACTTTGGGCCACTGCATGCCACTTAAAATTGCCAGGGCTAAGTGGGATATATGAGGATTCATTAAGTCCTGTAACTCAGTAGCAATCACGTAGAAGACTGCGCATTCTAATGCCAGTGTATGCTTTTGTATCTTTAATGAAAAGCAAGAGCTGTTGCAAATTAAAATTAAGTTTCCCAGTTCACTCTCACTCAGTTCCTCTTTCTTTCCTTGCCATGTCTGACAACAACGAGCCATTATTCATTATTAGTGCCCCCTCTCCCTCTCCACACGCACTTACCCAGCATCCTGGGCTTCGTGAGCTCGAAGTATAGATAACAAGTTATTGTGCTGGAGGAATTCACATACAGCAGGGTAACTGTTGGAAGAAAATAACAGCACCTGTTATGGCATTATCAGAAGCACCACATTTAGCTCTAGCTTTCAAAAAATGTTTCATCCAAAATGCATCATTCATGAAATCAGCCCCTGCTCTGCTGGCAGATTTCTGTAGAGACAACACTAGAAGCAGTACTTTTTTTTCCCCTACCCCATAATTGCATGGAGAAGAATGCTGTAAAGTTGCAATTCATTACAGTAATCACCTTGTAGCTTGTGGGAAATTTCTTCCACTGTGCTTCACGATTCAATGAGCTCAGAAAAAGAAAAAAAAAAAAAAGCAATACAACGGTTGCTTGCAACAAACAACCTTGCACACACTAACTGCAGCATACACAGGCTGCTTACGGACACCAGATAATGTGGCATGTGAGAAGAGTAGGAGAAAGAAAGGAGAAAGGCAGAACTGCTTCCAAATTCTAGATTTGTGATCTTCTGAGCATCATCTCCCTGGTAAACAAGGATCATCTTTCCCCTCAGCGACTTCAAATGTAAATTGCATGACTGCTGAAAACCCCCAAAGCCTGCCCATCAAATACATCCTCCCAAGGCCTGTTCTCCTGCATGAATGTAAACAAAACCATTAGGTGAAACTGGTACAAATTCCTCTGTCATGATAATTTTCATTGCACATGAACAGTGTTGCTTTCAAAGAAAAATTAGGAGCCTTTTGTCACCACCTCTGCACCACAAAACCTATTCGTACCATTAAAGACACTGACCATGAATGAAAAGCACGTGCAACAAAACCACAAAATAACCTGTACTGTCAAAACTGCATACAAGTGCGAAATATGATTATTTTAGATATTTATTTAAAATTATACCTAAATAAATGTTACAGTACTTGAAATCACTCCATATTGCTGCTTTCTAAAATAAGTTGTTTACTTCTGTAATGACTGTTTTCTTCTTGCTTTTAAATCACTGATGACTTTCCATGTTCAAGGACAACCAGCACGATGGCCATCTATCACCTCAAGCCAGGAAGCAAAACATCTCTTCTCCTATCAGTAGTAATTTAATGCAGAACTGTCCTGGCTTCCTCCGTCAGAAGCCAGCTATAGCAAGAACAAAACAGGACTAAGAACATGCTTGTAAAAAAGTAGAAGTAGCAATGGAATAATAATAAAAAAAAAATGCTTCACAGATCTGACAAATCCTTATCAGGCCTCTTAAAGGCATCAAGGATGGGAACGACTTTATCCGGATGACATCTACAGGCTCTTCTCTTTTTTCCCCCCTTCAGGTCAATTCTATGCACTTTGTTTTGCTTTATGAAGATTTATTTGCCACCCTTGAAACCCAGCAATCATTAAGTTAAGATGCTACATCTTTCACGATCATTCATCCTGGCAGGGAAGCGGGCACCCCACGAGGTAGCAGACAGCCTCAGTCCAAATCCCGGCACCTGGTGACCCCACGTCTGAAAGGCACTTGTGAATTTTGCCTTCCTCGTTGGCAAAGATCCAGCACGGTACTGGCCCCATGCTCACAGGAGCTTAAAGAAGTCGCGTTTAAAACATTAATCCTGGGGAGACAGCAATTGTTACCACCTCCTGTCACTTGCTTTGTTTGATTAATGCTCACATAAAGACAAAATTCCATAATAACCAGGTAAGAGCGCTAGTGTGCTGTGTCGCCCTGCCCACAGCAGTGCTTCTCAGCACCAGCAGACGAGCCATTTGTGGAATCAAGGCCAGAGATTCCTCCAGCTTGCCATTATCAGGCATCAGGTATATCCACGAGACATGTTTTCCTGGAATGGAGGCCCAGGATATGGCACACAGATGTTACAATTCCCCCGTCTCACTGCTGGACAAGCTGGAGAGCAAAAATCAAACCTGCTGCAAAAAAAAAGAAAAGCTGATGACAAATGATGTAAACTTCACAAAACAGCTCTGAAATTTCACCTGACGGCTGAAGAAAAAAGCAGAACAGGACCTGCATTAACATCCATTCACCATGTTATTTTCCAGTATTGATTCAACGTCTCCTGTAGTTCAAATAATAGGAGAGGCGGAAAGGTTTAACAGAGGAAATACAAGGTGTCGGGGAAGACACCAAGGCATCTCCATGATCACTTCTGTGCTGGCTCTGCAGCACAATGGGCTCACGGCATGCCTGTAAGTAAGACAAACCAACCTGCAGAGTCTCTGGATCTCTACGAGTAACTCACACACAGGTATCACGTTATGGGGCTGTACGTAGCATCAAAGGGACTGCTACGAGCACACTGCTTTGCAGTACCTAAGGGGCAAGATGCAGTCATACAGCAGTAGCACGGTTAAGCAAAATACCTAAGTAAAAGCTGTTGTTAAATATACTATGTTTAAAAAAAATAAATCTCAACCAAACATGATAAAAAAGACCTGCTGTCCCAGCCACGATTTCATGGGCCACCTTCAGAGCCTGCTTACAACTGCTTAACAGCTCCATCCGTTTCTCGCTACATGCATGAAAGAGATGAAAATTCATGAGGAAAAAAAAAAAAAAGCATAATCTAATGCCTCATCTTTCTTTGGTTTATCCAAGGGAAAAGCTACTGTTCACTTCCAACCTTCCTGCACATTTTGAAGCTGAAATGTTCTCTGCAGCTAGAGCCTACAAACCCACTCAAAGGACACATTGCTGGTTCCAGATATGACCTACCTCCTGTATATTCTCAGACACAGGTATGGTATGTGGAGTTGTCTAAAAAGATTGGAAGGTATAAAATAACTTAAAACTCCCAGATTAGATAGGGAACCGCAGTGATCTCAAATGCTGACAGGCTGCCATTCAAACCCCTCGCAAATGAGATCTCATTTGCATACATTTCTCTTCATAATTAATTGTGACTAAATGTAGACTTATGGTACATTTTGTTTAGAAATTTTTACATTAACTTCTGAAAACTGGGGTCTATAATGAAAAATCTGATAGACAGTTGATTATGTTCATTATCAGTGCAGCTGCTCAAAATGTCTAGACTTTTTTTTTTTCCTATGGTATTCTTTTCATCCAGTGTTAAGTACTGCTTTTAAAGAAGATATAATGAAGTGGTAAAAAAAATGCTTCTAAATAGGTTCTTCTTTCTATCTCAAAGTAGAAAAGTTCTTAAAAAATATATCTTTAATTATCTTATTCTTTATACAGCCATGGAAAATAGACTTCTATTAGCAGGATTTGGCTCTTTTTCAGATTCCATAGGGTCCACTACCTAGAAGGGGTACACAAATCTATTAGATCTAATAGATCACAAATCTATTTGGCCTACAGAGAGGCCAAATAGTGCTCCATGCACATAGAGGAAAATTGGGCTGCCTTTTTTTCCTGCGAGTGAAGCATGATAATACTTCTGTTACCAAACCTCAACCCCACGAGCAGCTTATCTGAGTATTTTCGTTAAAAAAATGCAAAGCAACTCAGACTTTTTTTTTTTTTAGCTGCTTGCTGAAGTGAGGGCTGGGGAGAAGCAAAGTTTTCAGCTGCATGCAGCTGTTACAAATGCTTCACCAGTTTGACAAATACTTTGTAAATATGAGTTTGCTCCTGCCTAAATGTGATTTCATGTTAAATATCCTTCAACACAAAATATAGAAAAATTTTACAGTAATCTAGAGAAGCAAATTCAGAGATATAAAATATGAAATCCTGAAGTTCTGGGCCTTGGGAGAACCGGATCTCACAACCTTCAGACAAACAGCAGCAAGCCCTGGAAACTGCCAAACAACCAAAGATTATGGCAAAGGTTAATAGAAACAAGCTTCTACAGAAGAGAATTGACACTGGGATTCTTGAATTATCTTTTTTCTAATTAAAATTGCTGGATTTTCAAATCTTTCTTATCAAAATGGCCCTCCTGTAAGCAAATCCCCAACTTTTCTTCATGATATTGCTACCCTTTCCAGAAAGCCTCTCCTCCTTGCCCTGCTTTGCAGAGCCCAGGCTGTAATTCAGCTGAGCCAGAAATAAAACAGTTGGCCAAGAGAGAAAACAAACAAACAGACCCCCCCCCACGCAACAGGCTTTTCCAGAACAACCTACTGCTCTGCCTGCGCTTCATGTGTCATGCTGAATCACAGAAGAGCAGTGACTCACAGAGAAAACAAAATACCCCAGTGCTAAACTAGAGATGTTATTCTCCATGGACTGCGTGTGTTATTCCCTCCTTCTGCACCCCTTCTTCATTAAAATTTCTCATGCATATTTTACTAGTTTGGAGGTATCTTTTGCAGGATCAATTGCTTCTGTACAATTGTGAAATAGAAGCAATACTTTGCTAGCATGAACCAAAATGCTAGATACTGTCAAGCTGGTCTTCCATCAGCTGGAAAAACTGAATGGACTGCACAAGCACACTCAGCTACATGTATACCTTGATAATCCAGAGAGACCTGGACAGGCTGGAGAGTTGGGCAGAGAGGAGCCTCACGAAGCTCAGCAGAGGTGAACGCAGGGTCCTGCACCTAGGGAGGAATCGCGGCATGCACCAGGGCAGGTTGGGGGCTGGCAGGCTGGAAAGCAGCCCTGTGGAGAAGGACTTGGAAGTCCTGGTGGTCAACAGGTTAACCGTGGGCCAGCAATGGGCCCCTGTGGCCCAGAAGGCCAACGGGATCCTGCCCCGCTTCTCAGCCCTGGAGAGGCCACAGCTGGAGTGCCGTGTCCAGCGCTGGGCTCTCCAGTACAAGAGAGACCTGGAGCTCCTGGGGAGAGTCCAGCAGAAGGCTACAAAGATGGTTAGGGGGCTGGAGCATGTCTCTTATGAGGATAAGCTGAGGGAGCTGAGCTTGTTTAGGCTGGAGAAGAGAAGGCTGAGAGGGGATCTTATCCCTGTGTATAAATACCTGAAGGGAGGGTGTCAAGAGGATGAAGACAGACTATTTTCAGTGGTGCCCAGCACCAGAACAAGAGGCAATGGGTGCAAACTGCAACTCAGGAAGTTCCACTTGAATATGAGGGGGCACTTCTTTACTGTGAGGGTGCCAGAGCACTGCAACAGGTTGCCCCAAGAGGCTGTGGAGTCTCCTTCTCTGGAGGTATTCAGAACCCACCTGGATCTGATCCCATGCAATATGCTCTAGGTGACCCTGCTTGACAGGGGGATTGGACTAGATGATCTCCAGACGTCCCTTCCTACATTAACCATCCTGTGATTCTGTATTATTATTTGAGCAAAGTTTATATTGCATCCACAAATGTTCTTATACTTCAAGGTAACAGGCACAGGCACCTTGGGAGCATGGTTCTCCTTCATTCTGCATCAACAGCATCTCCTGAAGGCACTAACTCTTCAGGAAGCCTTTCAAAGCTACAAAAACACCAACAGTACAGAAGAATAACAGCTTCCATCTCAGCCTCTTTTAGATCTCCCCAAATTACAGCGAATGATCCTACGCTCCAAGAGCCCAGTGATCTCCACCTCCCGCATGGCCTGGCAGGTCAGTTCCTAGCAGGCACAATTTAAAGGTTTCAGCCAAGCACAACTAGAGCCCTCAGCTAGATCTAGGATCAGAGGAAATGTGAAGATAGAGCTAAGCAACCTATCTGACATGGACAGGACAGAAAATGAGTCATACATTCGATAACGATGCTTTAAATATATTTTGAAATGTTTGTAACATAAAACAAACAAAAGAGGGTATCTACACACACTGGTTTTCTAGAAGGTAGGAGGAAATGACAAAGATCTACCAAGACAGTTGGCTTTCTTCCCCCCACATTCGCCCCCAGATGACTTTTTGGAAGCTGTAGAAGCAGACATAGCAGGACAACAGCAGAATGTTCTGGCAACCTTTCTGCTCTTCACCAACCTGCCTTTAGCCCTGCTACGTGCACCTGGCTAAATGCTACTTGGACAGGTGACTAGTGTCATGGTAGTAACTCCAGAGCTTGGTAATATATGTTAGCATATTCACAAATTGCTCTTTTGATTAAATATTTAAAAAAATAATCATTTTTGTTCATATCCTTCACCATACCAATAATAAGGAGATGTACACATTTCCTTAAAAAGAAGGCATTCAAATTTAGCCCAACAGCTTCATAAGATTAGATGCAGGTATAAAAAAGGTTTTCATCAAAACAGATTGACCTTGCACTTCAGTTGTCAAAGACTAAAGTCAAAAGCTTTTGCTGCTCCATGGTCCTAGGAAGCTTCTATCACAGCTCTTTCTGCCTGTTTTCTCCTGCCCTTCATCGTGCTGTCTGCACTGAGAAATGGACTAGGGAGCTGCACTGGATTAGAACACATAAATACATATTTTTTTCCCCTGCAAAGTCATTCTTTTCAAGACTGGATGTGTTCCCAGATCTGATGGAGTACATGAGCAATCCTACTAATACAGCTGATTGCATAATATGAAGGCAGCATAAGACTTCTGGCCTTGGAGATGGCAGAATGAAAAGGTGGGCAAAATAATCTGTTCAAAATGTTGCTACATCTCAGAAACATTCATGTAACTATGCCTCACACCCTAAGGTGAAAGGTGCTACAATCTTCAAAAGCTTTTTAGCACGCATTTGTCTAGTGCTTGCATACTCACCAACTTAAAATATGTGTAAAGTAAGCCACTGAAATGATGTGCTGGCATGGCTAGAATAATAATTCTTTGTTAATAATTCTTAATTAATAATTCTTAATAATAATTCTAGCCTACAGCATCTGTAAGGCCAAGTCAGTTCACTTTTGCCCAAGGCTAGCAAATGAAGAACTTTCAGGAGTCTGCAATGCTAGCCACTCTTTGTTACCATTAAACATCTCTGCCTTCATTTTTTTATTGCTTTTTAAAAATATGACAACGTAATCAACAGCCAAACACCTTTATATATCTCAGCATTCCCTAAGAGCTAATATGAAGCTCACTAACAAGATCCATGAACCTAGAGTGCAATACCTGCAGAAAATTTCCAAGTAGTTGCTCTAGTTCTAAGTCCATCCATTGGCTTGGGCTGGGCTCCTGCCACTCTTGTGCTCTTGTTAACAGTTATTAATTAACAAAGTCTCATACACATAATGAATCCCAGAAAGCAAGTGTTAAGCTTGTGCATGTGCTTACTCCTGATAGGAAGCCCTTTCCATAGGACAAGACACAGTTAATTACCTCCGTGGCGTAACCAAACTCCTGAAATTCTTCACCAGAGCTTTGACACAAAGGAAATTAAACAAGCTGGGCTCGGATCCAATTGCAATTTTCACGGTTAGGACTACATATGCTCATAGTAACTTTGTCTAAATGCGATGAAAGAATATTTTAATTCTTCATCCATCCCATAAATCTCCTGGGAACAATGACATTCATGAACCTAGTATGGTTTGGACAGGAGAGTTTTCCCTCCTGCCTTCACAATTGCCTAAACCCACTTACTGGCTCTCTCTCCTTAAGTTAGTATTATTTTCTGAGAGGGAAAAAAAAAAAAAAGGTCTGACTTCTTCAAGCTTTCTGTTCAGCGAAAGAAGCCATTCTCAACATAAGTAGCAGTAGACTTTGTCACGTAGATGCATTTCTCACAGAAATGCTCGAGTTCCTGTAACCCTTCTCCATGAAATCAGTGCAATGGGTCATTGGCAAGATCAGTGCAACCAGCCAAGCACAAATATATATACACTAAATAAATACAAAGCAAAACTACATACTCTGATAAACAGAGAGGAAACACCTTTACTGGCAAGCGGCTGAAAAATCTGCTTAAAAAAAAAAAAAAAAAAAAAAAAAAGACAAAACAAAAACAACACATTCAAGGAAAAATTACTTCCTTTGTTTGTGACATTTCCTGAATACAAAGTAATTTTCTATGGGCTAGGATAGAAGAAAAGTTTTGCTTTAATAATTAAAAACTAATTTACACAACTAGCACTCCATTAATTATCTTTTACTTCTTCAAGAAATTGCATCAACTAACATGACCAAAACTGTAAAGGTCACATGAGCTTTTATTTCAGAAAAGGGAAATGAAATCTCATCACTGCCGTTCTTTGTTTACTTTAAGGTACAAAGAAATTAAATACATTTCCAAAAATTACTTTTTTCTCCAGCATTGTGTTACTGCTATTTCCCAGGATGCACAGATTTTGGCAATCTACAGTGTGAATTGTTGCTGGATACAAAAGACATTTATTAAGTGCTCACTCTTAGCACCCTTGAAAATTAAGCTATTCTTTACATCTCTAAATGACAGGTTAGGTCTGTAATTTCCAGAACTGAGATTTTACAGTGCTAGCCATACTAGCTTCAAGGACTGTTATACAAAAGGAAATTTCTTGAAGAAAACCTTGATCAGTTTGAAATTCAATAGACTGTGAGTGATCACCTAATAAAAGCAGGGGAAAGATTGTCAGATTCATGTAAACTACATTCTTTATAATTTCTCATATATACTTAGCTCATACAAATGGCTCAACAGTTCACAAACGAGTTGTGGATGAATAGAGAAGACTGAATGTACTACTGAGCTGGAAAGCCCAATTAACACATTGCATGTACACAGTTGGAAAGCTGCATCACTGTTGAATGCATCTTTCTCATAGCATTTTGTTATAACTCTAAAATCACTTTAAAAGTCACTTGGAATTTGCCATGATCATGAACATGTCTGATAAAATGACAACTATTTCTTACTGATACTTCTTGTAATTAAGAGATCTTAATCATCTAGAAATCACTTTTCTGGCTTGCGTGTCTCTGAAATCTTTCTGACCTTCCTACAAAATGCCCACTGCTATCTTTTAACTTTCCATTCTGAAAATGGCTAAGAACTTTTATTTATCGAAGAATAAACAAAGTCCATTCTATCAACAGACAGCCTTGAGCAAGGACTGCCTAATTAAGTCATTTCTTTACAAGCTGAGCTGCTGTTTAGGAAAACATGCTCCTTTTCATAGGAGCTAACTAGAAAAGGCAAGCAAAACTAGATGCTGCACAGTGTAATCATGGATTTTTTTTTATTAGTATTATTTTTTTTTTTGCCATGAATTATAATTAGGTAAGCAATTAGTGAACTTAAAGACAATTAGGTACTACTTTTTAGAGTAACACTTGCTTTTATATAACCTCAGATAAAGTTGGCACCAAGCTAGGCATCTGCTAGGGTCATTATGCAGTTCCATTTCCCCTCACACATTACCTCACATCTAGGCATCTTGCAAATATTTCATCTTTTCCTGAACACGCACTTTTCTGAATATGAAACGGAATACTGACTAGATCTGATATCTTACATTTTCAGGAGAAAAAAAGGATATATACTTTAGGGGAATTTTAGGGTAATTTTGAGAAACAACCCTGGAAAACAGCCCTAAAATCTAAAAGGTGCTCCGAAGGAATACATAACAAGCATCTGAGCACAAGGCATGTCTGCAAGGCTTTTCACATTTCAAGAGAGGTTCACGAGAGGAAACTGCTATTACTCATTGTTTGTAGTGCACAGTGCCTGGGAGTCCTAGGCATGCGTCAAGCGCAGCGTTCAGCGTTATTCAAAGGAAGAGGAATGATTTTAGCCCTCGGAGTCATAAGCCCATTTCTCCACAGATCAATTGTTTGCAACAGTTTGACACCTTCTTTCATAATGAGACCAAACACATTTATTGAGCACATTCCAGGTTTTATTGATCTGAGCGCCGTGGTGTTACTAATCCACAAAAGGTGCGTGTGGACAGCACAGGCTGCGGTACAAACGGCTTTGTTCTCAGCCCAGCCCATGCTGGAGCAATTATGGCTCAGAGAAAGGAGTAGGTAAACTAATTTCTATAGGTCAACCCATCAGTTACCTTTCTGCTAACATTACCAATGAGGGGGCAGATTCTAGCAGCTCTGTCTCCTGGTTACTGGTGGAAGTCATCGATTTCTTTCTACATGTTACTAAACAGCTAAGGGTCAGCTACGTTGCAGGTGAGGTCTTCTGAGACCACTAAAAAAGCTGGATTCCTCATTTCTGCTGACGTCTTTTGGAAAACTTAGACCTGAATATCGCTAGCATGGACTGAAGTAGAACTGCTCCCTTCAGAAGGTTCAACAACCTCTTAACATTTTGACTGAACTTTTTTTTTTGTATATATATAAAGATTTCACTGAGCACATTTCTCATTCTGCCACTCAGCCTCCCCCTGTGTCAGTTCCACTCCACTCCTTTCCTTGCAAGCTTGCCTGAACTTCCATAACAACAACAAAAAACCCTCAAAATCCCTACAGAATACACCACAAAATCACCACCACCATTCATAAGGTAACACAGACTCTTCCTATGATGAAGAGGGAACGGAAGCAGCATTGAGTAGTTCTTCACCAGCAGCTGAAGCAGGGTTTCTACTGCCTGGTGTTCACAGGACTCTCGAAACCAAGAAACCTACCACTGGGAATGGAAAAAGGCAGCAGCCAGCTTCCCTTCAGACCAAACTGAGAAAAAGGAACTGGTCGATTGGTTTCCCTGTGTGCTGACAAGGGCACATACCCAAGCACCCAAAGAAATGCACTGCTTCAATGTACAGAAGTTAGGGTCTCCCAACTCTTTACACTGACAGAGACACATAAAAAACATGCTTAAAGGATAGAATTTTACAATAACTACTAAGCAGAAAAGAATCAGGAAGCTTCCTTTAAACAGTCACAAACTGACCCACAGATTTCTTTTAGATTTGCTTCTATACCCACCACTATTACTTTTCGGTAATATTCTCAGGTTTATTTTTAATATATATAAAAAGAAATCACTTACAGATAATTATAATTTGATGTCCTTGCATTTAACTACATACACGTTTTCTGCAAGAACATCTGTGATTACAGGCAACTTGTCTACATTTCAGCTCTTAGCCAGTCCAATTTAACCAGTACTGTTCAAATACTAAATTTCATGGGAAGAACTAGTCCCAAATTTAAGCAGAAGTTCAATAGACCTGGAAAAAACGTGCCTGTGTGGAGAAACCAGTTTTTACCTACCATGCAGAGCAATAGGTAGTGAGTCTTCCAACACTAGTATTTTTCATTCAAAATTAACTTATAAGTTTCAAACTAGAAATGTAGTTGACTACCCCTTTTTAAAAGAGTAAAATTTATTCCCTAACTTACAAGGAGAAAAATAAATGAAATACATGGGCTTTGGTGAATAAAATTAAGTTATTTAGGTTTTTACAGTCGTGGGAAGAAGGCAAGACACAAATAAAAGATGAATTTACCTGAAAGTAAGCCCAGCCTGCAGGGAAAAAAAAAGGGCCAGACCTTTTCACAACCCAATTATCTAAGAAGCACTATAAACTTCAAGCAAACATTTATAACAAACCAGAACAAGCTGACACAGAGAAATCCATTAAATCAAAGAAGAAATGTTCACCTGTAGAAGTACGAGCACCCCCTGACTGTGTTGTGAGTAAAGTGTTCCTGAGTCTTCTCATTTCCAAAGTCCTCTAATGGATCTGACCACAGGATGTCACACATAGGTCCGTATGCAGGTGGTTCCTTGAATCGATCTAACTAAGAAAAATAGGAGACAAAGAAATACTAACTTCTTTCAATAGAAACACTGAAGCAAAGGTATTATTTTTTTCATTCCATAGGTTGCCAAACTAACACCCAAGCAAACTCCTTTTTGGCTTTGGGTTACTCTCAGCTTTAAAGAACTGGATTTTGAGTAACAGTAAAATGTTCCTTGCTAACACTGATGAAGAGAAGCAGTAATAGATATAGATGAAAAATGAGGAGATACAGTGGATTCCCATACAATGTGATTTTTTTTATATTTTTTTTTTATGTTCTTTGTGAATATGGAAAAGAAAAAATCAGTAATCCTGTATTGTGTGATTTTTCAAATATCATTGCACTTGACTAATGTGACTGAGACAATTCAAGAAAAAAATACAATAGTTATTTCAAAGTTAGTTCCCATTTTACTTTCAATACATTCATATATATATATATATACATATACATACATATATATATATATGTATATATATATAAACACATTTCTGCATTACAGCATCTTGCCATGGTATTCCTGTTGCTCCCATAATACTAGCTCTAATTAAGCAGCTAAAAATTACTGTTTCTGCCTGGTATTAACAGACCACTGGCATTAAAAATTTAAATTATATAGAATCACACTGCATATAAGAGTATGACAAAATATGAAAATATTAGAAAGCAGTATTCCTCTGTAAGCATCCTTTAATACAAAAAGGGTCCTTGTTAAGATGGCTGTAAGAGTGAAGCCAGCAGTCCAAAACATTCTCTAGAAAGAAAAAGGATCTTTCTCTCCAGAAAGATCAAACGATGATTTGTTAATTATTAAAAAAAAAAAAAAAAAAAGTAATTTTCAACCAGAAAGAAGTGGTCTTGCCCGTTTGCAACACCAAGTTTATGTCTTAATGAGGTCGCCACAATTTTACCTTTGCATCCTCATTATGAAATATTCATAGCATACCTACACTTCTAACTTATTTCAACCCTCTAAACAATTAATGCTTTTGTAACTGTAACTCATTTAAACTAAATAACAATTCATAAATATGCAAAAACAATTCCTACTGATTGCCAAAGATGAATAAACCTGCTGGGAAAGGGGAATGATTGGGGGGGGGCGCTGAAGTGAAGATGTTAATGATCCTAATCTAGAATCTAAGCACTAAACAATTTTGCTCTGCTATTACACTGTTGCAAAGCCAGCTAATTTTCAGGCAGAGAATATTTTAGCTTAATGAGATAGTGAACCTTTAACTCAGAAATCAAACTTTGTATTCAGTAATTTTTGAAAGTGCTGTTAATATCTTAATCTAATTGCATTTAAATCAAAATATGTAATTACTGATTTAAGAATTATATTTTTAAACCATATTTATTTCCTAGTAGGCTAAAAATTAGCCTTAGAATACAATTCATCTTTCAGTATCTTTAAGTTTCAGAAGTGTGTACCCATATTTACAAGTTTCAAACTTCATGCAAGAAATATGAAATCTATACTGCTAGAAACACTAAAAATGAATGGGCTAAATATCTCTTTTACCAAAACACATGAAAAGAATTAATCCTTGGTAGCATGCAACAACAGAGTGCATAAAGATATTGTTTGATATTGTCTAAGTGGGGCTCAGTAAATTGGTGCTTACATTATACTCTTGTGTGATGAAAAGATTCTTACAAGCACTGCACACCCAAGTGCAGTACTATTAAAACCATACCAGTAAATTTTGACAATGAAGTTCTTGACTTTCTTTTAAGTAATAATGTTTTGACCATAATTATTGCTATCATATCACAATTTTTATTATATTCTTTAGATATTGTGAGATTTTTCTAGAAATAAATAAATAAATAAAAATAAATAAATAAATAAATAAATAAATTTAAAACTTTTCTCCAAGAGTGCAGAATGCCTAACAAGGTACAAGGAATCATCAGGTGGTATGCCCACAATGCGCCAGTAGATTTTACTTACAAGAAATTAATACTATGTTTATTTGTTCCTAAATACTGGTTTCCCTAATACAATTTTTATTTTATTTTTTCAGAACACAAAGATGATAAATCCTGCATTATACTGGTTGCTGGTGATTTCTTCACCTCAATAAAACACCAGTAATTGTGGCAATTCCTTTTATGTTCTATTTAAAAAGACCTTTAAAAGGCAATAATGTCAATGTGAACGTCCAAATGACATACAAGCATCTCACAGAAATGAAAGTGAGAAAGGATTCAATTTCTAGTTATCGGTGATTAACCGTTCTCTCATTAGACCCGAGCACTACTCAGACTTACTTTTCTGATGTCATCTAAGGTGTTGATCTCTGGAGACAAGCCACCATGTACACACAGGAATTGTTGGTTCATCAGAGCAGCCAAGGGAAGGCAGTCGAAGGCATCCATGCAGGCATCGTATACTCGTTCTGAATATTTGATTTTACCTTTTAAAGATTAAAATGGTATCAACAAAAGCAACCAACGCTTAAAGGAAAACAGCAATAGAATGCTACTTAATCCTAATCTTGCTGTCACTGCTCTCGCTTGCACTGAAAACTACAGCAAAGCTTGCTTCATGCAAAAAAATCCCTCTAAGGCTACTGTTACTCGTTGGTGGAAAAATTCCTCATTTACTATTTGAGGTGAAACTAACAGAAGTTCTGCAAAGTTCATTAAATTTTTCTTAAAAGCTGTAAATAATCAATTTAATATGCCATTGTTGTCTCCCAGGAAACCTATACAGCAAGGCTTAAAAAGTCTGCTGAGTGGTAATCAGCTACTGCATTTTCACTCAAAGCTCTCTATGAAGTAATCAGAACTTTAGCCCAGTCCCTTACAATTAATTATCTACCGAAAGACCATTATAAAATGAATGAGGTGGTACAATGAAGCTGAAATGTTAATTTACCAATGCGCATATTAAAGTCAGAAAACCATGAAGCCTTTGAGCCAATTAACATTTCCTTTATACCTGCTGCTAAAAAGGCAGCAGAGGAGTATGGCAATAGCTTCAGTTTACAGTGCCCCAGAAAAAAGTTTCATTGTGCAAGTGAAGGTCTACACCTAATGAGCTTGTGTGTGTCACTGCATCCTTTCTTGCGACACAGAAAGGAATTCCTATTAAAAAAGAAGTATACCAATAAGTGTAAGCCAATTTACAGGGCAAGAGTGAATTGCACTTCTGATCAGAAGTTAGCTCAGAGACTAATCCCTTCCTTTCTCCATCACAGGGACACCCTCCCCAACCCCTGCAGGATGTCGGCCCATTCGGGGAACAGGGATGACAGCTGAAAAGTGCTCAGAGTAAGCATTAGGAGTACCTTAAGAATTACTGATAGGAAAAGTGAGTATCAAATACGAAATAACAAAACGAAGCTGTTGAACAGGGATTAAAGACAAGACAGGCTATAAGGTACACTTACATTCTTGCTTAAATGTGAAATACTCTGTTAAATGTCTACATTCATGATTCCCACGAAGTAAAAACAGTGTTTTGGGGTAAAGGATTTTCAAGGCCCACAAGTACAGCACACACTGCAAAGCAGAAACGAGAAAGAGAAACATAATTTATAATTCATTACAAAATTCAACCATTGTGTTCCCCCCAACAGCAAAAAGAAACAGCACGGAAAAAGTACCCTGCACGAAACATGTTTTCAATGTTTAAAACTTCGTCATTCATGCGTTTATCATGTGCAAACATCTCTACGTGCTGAAACCTGGACTGGCAGAAGCTGGTATCAGTGTTCTCTGGTATCAAAGTCTCTGACTTTGGCTAAATAAATCCCTGCTCAGCCTTCAGTTGTTACAGCTATCAGGAACACCACGCATCTCCAAAACAAAACGCGTACACTCCACCTGGAAGGCCAGGCAGAAATCTGCCGTGGAAAGTATTTCACCGGAAGATCTGCACATCCTGCCTGAAGAAAGACTGTTGCCCTAGAACAATTTAACCCACACTTCAGGAAATACCTTAGCTTCCAGTATTAGAGAATTTCTACAGGAATACTTGCAGCAAACGCTTGCTTGTTATTCACTTTACGCTGTTCTGCACAAACGGACGAGAAGGAAAAATCCACAAAGCTCTTGCATTAAATGCAGTTACTACAAAGCCTCAGATAAAGCCTTTTGTCTTCCCAGACTTCGATTTGAGATGACATTTCTTGTAGACGTGTTTTTAAAAGGCAGAAAAGGAGACTTGGAGGGGCAGTCTGTGCGGAGACCTCTCGAGACCATCTGAACAAAACAGTTGTTTTGAAACAAAACTGACATGGCACCAATGTCAAAGCGTGAAGAAACTCCTGACAGATGAATAAATCTGCAACCTTCACAGAATATTTATCCCTTGCATGATGGCCCTGGCCAGGTACCTGGCTGACAAGCTGGCAGCTCCAGGGAAGCCCATGGAAATGAGACACGTCCCATCGCATCCCACGAGACCGCTGGATGCGCTCAGCCTTCCCTCTGCTGCCAAGCTGATGAGCCCACTCTTCGGAAGAACGTGGCAAGGACCATGATGGCCTGGGGAAAAGCGAGCTACAAACCTGTCTGAACGATTTCTCCTCCAGCCCTTCCTGCCATAAACACCCACCAACTGCATGACTGTTGCACAAGAAACAAAAGGTGTCGAAATTCAACACTTTCATGCAACCATCCCCTAATGGCCTCCCTTCCTTCTGTTGGGGAGTTGAGTTACCTTAATAGCCAACAGCCTGGAATCTGGAAATGTACTTCTGATAGTGGTTTCTGCCTAGGGGAAACCCTGCGTTTTTGTCAGCTTCATGCCTCTAAATACGAACAGTACGAATTCCCTTCTATGATTCAGAGTGTCTTCATAAAAAGGAATAGAAGATTTATGTTAATCGTATCTGAACATTTTGATCTCTGCTCCCATTTGCTTCACAGTCATCATCTTAAAGGAAAAATGATGCCGCATTTCTCCATTTGTGCTAAAACCCACACTATCTATAGATAATTACACAGCAGCAGGGGTTTTACAATGCTGCACTTTGTCTTGAATTTATTGTGCGTAAACATCTAGATGCCCTGTCTGGACTCCGTAATTTGTTTGTTTATTCAGAGGCTTTAGAGGTAGGTAAAAAAGCAGAGAAGATACAGGCAGCACCCTCCGGTACTTAAATAAATAAATAAATAAAAATCAATCCTCCCACTTGGGAAGGTACAGAAGGGCTCCCAATATCACGTTGCCTCCTTCACCTACCAGGTGCTACTGCCACCCCAGGCAGCAAGAAGAAATGTCCAAACACCACGTTGGACATCGTGTTGACCTAATCCAGTGGGAGATTATGCTGTTGGGTTACAGGCTTTAACAGCCCCAGGTCGTGCCAGGGGAAGTTTAGATTGGTATCAGGAGGAATTTCTTCACGGAGAAGGTGGTCAAGCCCTGGAACGGGCTGCCCAGGGAAGCGGTGGAGTCTCCATCCCTGGAGGTACTTAAGAGAGGTGTGGACATGGCTCTGAGGGACATGGTTGAGCGACGGGACACAGCAGGTCAGGCTGATGGTTGGACTTGATCAACTTGAAGGTCATTTCCAACCTAGATGAGGCTATGAATTATGTCCCATGGCTCAAAACAACCATGAGGGGTGTGCCTGCATAGACAGTGAAGACATGGCTTTGGGGATTTCACTTCAATAGGCAAGAAAGCCTGGAGTCTTCATTTCCAACGTTACCAGCAAAATTCTCCAGATCTGATGATGACTGCTCATTTTCATCATTTTTCCAAGAACTCAATTCTTTTAACTTACAGTTTCATGCAAAAATTTGAGGTAAATGCTGTGAGACAAGATGATTAAAGTGACACCTCCATTCATTCAAAAAAAGTTCCAACCATAAAAGAAAGTTGTGTTGAAGCTACCCCAGAGCTTCTAGTTCTGCCAAATCGCTTTATAATTCAGGAAAGCACAACACTTAGTGCACAGATGAAAAGCTTTATTAAAAATAAAAATAGAATTGGTTATATTTTCCTTTTAAGTTTTTCATATTCATAACGCCTTGGCAAGATTGAAATCAGCACAAAATACTTAAAATATCATCCAGGTCTAGGAAGCAAAGTAAATAAGGAAAACTAAGTTTTATCTTTTTTTTTTTTTTTTTTTTTTTTTTGCATTTGGTGCTTGCTTATGGTTAGATCACTTTATGTTTGCTTATCATACTTTTATTTTTTCATGTTCCCTTTGAAGCATTCAAGAGAACTAGAGAAGATAAGGGAGAAGCAACACAGTCCAGAAAACACCATATTTTGAAGCTACTCCTCAAATAACATAAGCCCAGCCTTCACAGTTTGTGTAGTTTTCAGTACTATCATATTTAAGGCTTATTTTCTTTAGATATTTTCTTTAATTTTCTCCCTTTTCTGTTCAGAAGTCCACTGACGTAATATCATAAGAATAAACAGGAGCTAATTAGCAGATTTTTTTCCTTGCAAACTAAACAACAAATATGAAGGTGACAGCTTTTCATGGCTTTCCAACTTAGTCATTTATATACAAACAAGTAAAAGTCCAGAAAGCATATGCAAACTTGTTTAAAACAAACAAACAAACAAAAAAATGAACATTTACTGAAGTCAATTTGCTGTTGAAAATCTGAGTTTATAATCTCTGACTCCTTGGTAGCGTTGCTTCCCAGTAGCAAAACTTCTTTTCTCCAAGCTTTGTTGTTAATATACTACACGTCACCTTTGCTGTAGCTCTGCATAAAATGTCCAGGAGTGACTTTGCAATCCAGACGTCCCTCAGGTAAGAGCAAAGAGGTGATCTGCCCAGCTCCCAGCTCCTACAGTAGTCAAGCTGTTTTCCTGCTGAGGCAGCCTCACCCCCAGGAAAAAAGGTCTATGCAATTAAGTGCTACGTAAGCCAAAGAAGCATATTTTCAAAATGGGCTAGGGATTTAACTCCACTGTTGCACGCTGAGTTGGAGCCTTCTCACAATTTCAAGTCTCAGCTCCTTCTGAAAAGGGAAAACAAGAGTCCCAGACCTCCTTCCACGAATCCCACATTAAGTGCTCAAAGCAAGTAACCTTGAAAAAGTTACCCTTGCCACTAGACTGCAGCCACAGCAACACAGCCCTCTGCCTCCTGTGTGCTCTTTCCCTGATGGTGCCAAGAAGAAAAAGCTGTAGCTCACTGCTAGCTCACAGCGTTGTACGTGTAACGAAAGATGAACTCTTCCTCCAAATGACCGATGCCATCGGGCACTCCCCCAGCACACGAAGTTCAATGTGATTAAACACAAGGTAATTAATACTCAGAAAGATAATTTGAGCTGTACATTACTAAGGTCTCTACTGACGCTCTCTGAACAGTATTTTAGCACAGCTCCTTCACTCTACCTAGCACGCATCTCATCTAAACATAAAAATTGCATTATTTTAACTGCACTGCAGTAACTGGATAATTGCAGTACCTAGTACAGATGCAGCTTTCTAAAATGGAGTAAGTTATCCCAAAGGAAACTGTGTGCCTTTTTACACACAGCTGCACTCACACTGCTAGTACCACTCAATGTGGCATTATTTCAGAGACAAAGGCAGGTTGTATCTCTAACCAAAACACATGCCACTGATGCAAATGCTTTTCTGAACCACCTCCAACAACCACACCTTCAGTGACAACTTAGAGTTCTTGCCCCAAGTCTTTGCCAATGTGCTCTTGTTTTGCCCGTTCTCTGTGTTTCAAAAACAAGTGCTCACGTATGTAGAGCTTTCATGTTTAAAAATAAAAAAGGCTACCGCTGTGGAAACCTACTTCTCATGGACTAACAGTGAAACTGTTCCTTGTGGTCAGGGTCTCAGCTGGTTCCAAAATGTTGTTGCAGAATTCAGTTCTTGTTTAATTTATTGTTTTTAAACATCTGCTGAATATTCCCAAGCTGCTTTTGACACTTGCACGGTCCTTTAGCACCTCTAGATTTTAATTACTGAAACACACCCTTCTAGCTGGTCTCCCAGATGGTTTTATTAAAAATGATCACATGCAAAATATTGCTACTTGCCTTACACTCTTTTCTAGTGTTTAAAACACATTACACCCATTTCAGCCTTTTGGAAGGATCTCAATTTATACCAAAAAGGTGAGCAGATAGTTATTTATTTATTTTATTAATGTTCCACTAATTCTTGTAAGTAGTACTTTCTAAACAAAAATCCAAGTGCTGGCTCCTAGCTCTCTTTACTGGACCTTGTGTCTTGGCCCCCGCTGTTTTCTATGGAAAAAAGTCCCAGAGATTTGGAAGAAGTGAGGGGAAAACAGTGCAAGTGACCTTCACAGCATCGCCCTGTGCACTCTCCCTGCATCCCAAATGTGTTCTTGGTTTGCTGGTGGTTCGCTCTGGAAGAGCTGATGCAGGCTGATAGCTGGGGGCACAGTCCTGACACAAGTGGGTGTTCTAATCAGGGAATACAATATAGAGAAAAATAACTTGAATTTGCTGAATTACTGAATATTAAAGGTTCTGAGAATTATTTCCCAGGAAAAATAAGATCTTACAAGATGAAAACTCTTGATAACATAGAAACATATCTGGTATTGCCAGAAAAAAAGAAAAGGGCAAGGAAATTTAGGATAATGAAGTTCCTAGGACTTTATTTGCTCTGAAAGAAGTAAACAAAACAATTGACTTCAATGAACTCTTGACTGACCAAAAATATTTCAAGCTTTTTATTAGGAAACATTAATATTCTAGAGCTATGGAGAAAAAGGTGCTTATTCCTCCAATAAAGCCCTCAAAAGTGCACGAAGACTTGAGAGATGGTAAACACATGACTTCACCAGCGTTCACTTCACCCACAGCTCACTAACATGAATTTATTAAATGCAACTCTTTTCTTGGGAGAGATTAGTCAAATTCTAAAAGCTCAGTGTTTGTAAGCATCTAAAGTGCCAGGTGCTTTTTTTAAACTGAAGTAAGGTCTGATGGTCAAATTCCTGACCTTCAGACCTACTCCAAACACCTCACTTTGTTATTCCCAGAAACACCACAAGAGCAGCTTTTCCTTTTGGAATGGCAGTCTTTGGATTCGGGAAGTGAACAAGTATACATATTTTGAACCTTAATTAAGCACATTTCCACTTCTGTTAGTTATGAACTTTTGTTTAATTCCGCATATCCCAACTGTCTGCTCTGTCAAAAACAATCAGAAGGGTACGCAATTAAAACTTAAGCCTGTGTGTTTTTATGTGGGATTGAGCAGGAAGAGAATTCCAGCAGTTCCTTCACGTGATATTAATGCACTACATTTGGCATTTACAGCGACTGTCATCTTTCAAACACTGATGAAAAGCAGTCTACATGCACACTCCTTTGCACTGCATTGCATTTACGTCTGACTTTCAAACGAGTTTTCAGACCCAGGTAAAGACCAGTCGTTCTTCCTTACAACCCATTCCTGCAGAAACACTTACAATCTAACTACTCTTTGGACTTAAAAATAGCCCTCTGTTTTGATCATTTGGATTTCTTTTATCCACGACCATAAAGTTGTTTTAAAGGGAGAAGTGAGGGGTTCCTACTCTGGAGTCAGAACCCTGGAACGGTGCACAAGCGCAGCCTGGAAATGTTATCAGTTACAGAGCTGAGGAAACAAGTGCACCACATCAGATACTGCAAGTTGCAAGAGTCTGTTTTTCTAAGAGGAGAAACGCTCAGGCTCTGCCAAAAGGTCAACTGGAAAAGAGTGCAGCAAAGGGATAAAGATTTGGTCTGTGCCAAGAAAGCTTGTCTCATTGTATCTACAGTTTTGCATTTATATATATATATTTTTAAGCTATTGTATTTTCTTTACTAGTCTCTCATCCTGCAACATTGCTTAGAAGTAATTTTACAGGCATAAAACACCCTCTACAAGCAACGGAGCCAACTCTGCTTGGTAAAAACAGAGCACACATGTGAAGGATTGAGCCCTTAGATCAAAAGCTCTGTGGGGCAAGGACTGTCATTTCTGCTGAGTGCCTTATACAAATACTTTTCTCTCTTTCCCTTTGCATTATCAAGTGCCTTCCACCTACCTTATGCAATTTCTTCTTCTGTTCTTAATGATAATAGCTTACATTATATAGTACCTTTCATCCAGAAGAATCCCAAATGCTTTGCAGCCCACAGACGGGGATTATCTCGCCCACTGCCAGAACTCAGCTAGGTTTAGGCTCAATGGTGTCACTTTTACGCTAGATAGCACACGGCAAGTGAAGGGATTTTTAAAAAGCTCGTATTACTCGTGATTAGTACCTTGGACCACCTACTTAATTCTTCTGGAAAGACCCCAAAACTGCGATTGTGTCACGTCTACATTGGCAGAAAGAGGAGCCAACAGAGAGATGGAATAAAGATCAGGGGGTGACTGGCATGGTGGAAATACGTACTGAGGCCAGGCTGGGTTGTTTTCCACCATGACTTTTACACCAGCACAAAGTCCTGGCAAGAGCTGGTGCCTGCTAGACGTGCTCAGGACCCCTTCTCCACCAAATGCATCCCCCCAGCCTGCCAAAGTGCATTCCTCTCCATTTCCCCTCTCCTTGTCACTACTTATTCTGCTGAGTTCATGCCTGAATGCATAGCTGTAAATCCGAATACAGTTATGAAATATAAACCTTCCTCTTCTTTCAGAGGCATTGTTTAATCAAGGTGACAGGTGGGGACAATCAGTTATGCACCAGAAAAGTAGTACTGTGAGAATCCTACATACAAAAAGGAATAATATAAGGGGCAGTTCAGGTATTTCCTTTGCTCTAGAAGAAACCAGCGCAGCTTCCAGTGAAAAAGCAGTGTTCCAGAATGGAAAATCTAAATGCAGAATAGAACTTGCTAAATGTGTATGTGCAGATTGCAAAAATGAATTATTTTAAGGGGCTTGTTCCCCACCCATAAGCTATTTTGCCATGTTATATGGCTTGCTCTTGTCTGTAACCAGTAATAGCCCTAAAGCAGATTTTGGCAAACTGTCAGACAGGCACTTGAAAGCTGAAGCAAATCACTTGTTTAGTCTCTTCTAATAAAAAGCATAAAGAAATGGAGACAAAACTCTAATCTTCCAGATGCAACTTGGTCCAGTCAAAGTCTTCAGGAGATAAAAATTAGGCTATCACAACTGAAAAATGGTAGTGCAAGATTCAGTCACACAACATAAACCTACAAAGGCATCTTCCACATTCAAACCCTTCTTTCAGCAGTCCAGTACAGCAATCCATGCCGTGATGATTTAGCCCACAGCTCACCAAAGACCAGAGAAGGGAGAAAGCAGACTCGTGGTACAACAAAAAGCCCGATCGCAGCGTGGACTTCAGTGTAAGACTAAATCCTGACTATATTAAACATTTATGGTATGTGGGCTGAAGAACCTTGCAGTTTGCACTTGAAACGGTGTATTTCTACTTGTAGAATGTATCACCTCCCAACGATGCTGTTAACACTTAAAAGTAAGTTTTTAAAAAATCAGCCAATAAAGCAGAAGTGGTTTTATAGAATCTTATTTTTAAGAAACTTCTCTGCATAGTATAAATATAGAACTGGCAAGATAATGCACCGATCCATTTTACAAACACATTGCAAGTAACTCAGCTGTTTAGGACTACATGTTTTTATACCATTATGACAGAAGTGTACTAAGACGTCGTTTGTAAAACGAAACAGCAGTGTCTGCTGCCATCTTAACTAGTCACTGCTACACAACCACGTATCATACGACCTATGTTGTTTCTAACATATATTTCATAACATAACTCCCTTGGCTTAGAGGGACTTCAAGTCTGAACTCTTCAAAGGAAAGACTCAAACTGTAGCTCAAAAGCTGCTGCAAGGGTTTCTGATGGACCACTGAGCGGTCAATCAGATGAGATCCAGATCACCTATGATCTGGATGAACAAATCCAGATTAGATTTTATTTGGTAACTGTGCACCTCAATTTGCAAAACCAAGCAACAAAACAAATTAAAAAAAATCCCATTTGTTTTATGAGCACTCTAACAATGCATTTATGCCTGGTATTTAACTTTCTGCTAGTCAAAGGTAGGTATGTTGGGCAGGACAGTTTTCCTTCATAGATTTTCCTCCACAAGCCAGCTAAAGTTGCTACCATTTGACCTCCTCATTCTACATCCTGATGCTCGCATCTGCACTGGGTCTCAGCACTTTCAACAGGGCACATGTCCATCACTGCTCCGTGGACTCAAGTGCCAGAGATCACGCACTGCTGCAACCCAGATTTAAGCAGGCCTCATTCATTCTCTCCAGCACAGCATGCTATGTTGCTGACTTTTTTGTTCTCTTTCTCTCTAGTCCTTCTATTTCATAAGAAATTTGCATACAGGAGGCTCAGATCAACTAAGTCAGTAAGTCGAATTGTGTGTCACTATTCCTCTACATCCCTTTTCTAATAGCTCATGTCTATTAATCCTATTTAACTTGTTTAAGCTGCAGAGCAGACTGCCTTCTGTGCTATATTTGGATGGTCGCTATAAGTTCCTAGGACTGTTCTCCATCAGCTCTCTTGCATAGATGTAGCAGGATTTGGCCAAATACCAAACAGCCTTTATGAAAACCCCAACAGTGACATTTACACAGACCTCTTTTGCTCACAGTGGTGTCTGCAAAGAGCCTCTGTTCCTGAAGTGGTTAAATTACTGTCAAATACACACTATAGGCTGCAAGCAGTTTCACAGCCAAAAATAAAGAAACAAGAAACTTACTTCAATGCTGAAGTACCCTCTGTCCACATAGTCCCCCAGGAAGAGGTACCGCGTGTTGGCAGGAGAACCTCCCACTTCAAATAGTTTCATCAAGTCAAAGAATTGGCCATGGATGTCTCCACAAACTGCAAGAAAAAGAAAAGAAAGAGCTGTATTCAGTTTCACCATGCTACAATCATCTTAGGCACCCACATTCTGAAGTCAGTCTCTCTCACAAGAAACACGTTATGCCAATTTGTGCATCGTCCCCTAGTTCAATGAGCAGTGAGAGCTGGCAGCTGTTCAGCAGAAGCAGTTTTTCTATGGCGTGCATCCACCTAAGTGTGCAAGATGCTAATTAGAGGAGAGCTATCACGCAAACCTGACCATTATTTATTTCCACGGATATCTGTCCACACCGTCTGCTGCCTAGCAGAGCACACAACACTGGCAATAGGAATAAGATGAGCCAAAGAAGGCCTGAAAAGAGAAAAAGCTGAAGCAAATTTACTCTTCCTTTCACCATCACGCCTCTGTTTGTCTCAGCCCCAGATGAACAAGGCCAGGCTTTCTGGGAAAGACGAAACATGCCAGTCCTGTGTATGCTACTGCTTCATAACTGACAAATTTTGGATTTCAGGTTCCTTTAGAACTGGAAGAAACCATGCAAAAAATGGCCTGCTTGCTTCTCTAAAGCATGTCTTAGACAAGACGACACAGGTTTTTCATGCTTCAGCCTTTACCACTTTATGTAACCTTGCATAATGATGATTTGTTTCACTTCATTACAATGAAGTCAACCTAACCAGCAGCACCTCTATCAAGAGCAGCTCCCAGGACGCCAGGCAGAGCAATGTGCAGCCAGGACTACGCAGAGACGCCTCTTTTTGTGTCTCAGACTCAATAGATCGGCTCTGCTATCCTGTGAAATTTCATACTCACTGCTGGGTGATTTCAAACATCTGCAGGAAGGAAGGCAAAGCTTTTGGAGTCCCCCATGGAAGCTTAACTAACAATGCTGTGTCAAAACCTGGTTTGTTTTGTTTCCTCTACCCAAGGGAAGGGGAGAAAAAACAAAACAAAACAACACAACTTGGCCCCAGTTTAAGGCCAAGCCCAGGCCCTTGAAAGGCAACAAGCTTTAACAAAGAAAAATGTTAACAGCCTTAAGGCCTGAAACTGAAAGAGATAAGGGATGGAGGGAGAAGCACTGCAGCTTGGTCCCCCAGGAGAGTGGATGCAAAGGAGTTTAGCCTAGGAACGTCTGTCAAACACCAGCCTTAGGTGTGGCAATATCCAGACCAGTTCTGGGCTGCCCCTGATTCAGTCTTTCCTCCAACGCTGTTCTGTTTCCAAGGTTTAACAAAACTGGCTTGTTACCATTGGCTTCTGGGGATTTTCACAAGCTTCTGAAGCGACGTGGCTCCCCCTTTCTCCAGGCCTTTTTGGTAAACACAAAGACACCTGCATGAATCTCATTCCTCCTGCTTTTAGACTGGGTCTCCCTCCATCGAATTACATTCTCACCACCGAATTACATTGCATAATCTTTTTTCAAGTCAATTTTTTCCCCCATGAGTTTTAGATGACAGCCTTCACGTTGAAGCCATCAACAGCTAGAATTTCTAGCTAAGAATAATTACTGCCATCATTTATGCAACATCAACACTATTTAAATCCTCAAGTAGTACAAAACCACTCCTATTTCTTTAAAAAAAATAAAATGTGTACCCCAAAAGGAGAAAATATTTTTATCGTGTCTTCATTTGAACATGTTCATCCACGAAACCAAAGCACAGTGCCTGCCTGTACTCCTCTGCATGGACACTGTGGGAAGATTACGAACACGTGGCGTGCATCGATGGCCAGGCAATCTGCTCTCCTAACTTCCAGCAGAAGAGCTTTTAGTTATATAACTGTACAGCTCTCCCAATTATCGCCCGCCCCCATTTGCTCCAACCATAAAAAAAAAAAACTGAAGTTGAACGCGACTGAAAGATTTTTAGATGGATTCAACTTTTGCTCTTTCCCAAAACCACCAAGGAAGAAGGGAGTTATTTATTTATCGCTCTCTATCTGGACAGGTAAGCACACCGAGGCCATTACGGAGAAACCAACAAGGTTGAAAAGCTTTCTCCAAGCAGCTACATGTCCCCAAGCTTGTCACGAGTCAGAAAAACAGAAAGCAAACCGGTGAAGAGGACAGAAATAAAAACCGCAGAGCCTCGCAACCCCACGGCTTGCAAAACTTCTGAATCGGGCTGGAGAATCGATAGCTGATGGGAACTCCAGACGTTTTACTCACAGCAGCCTATTCTTTCCAGACTTGACAACAGATCCAGAAATACATCCAAGAAAAAAAAAAAAAAAAAAAAAGAGAGAAAGCTAAAAAGCCCTCGAGCTCAGTCTTGCCAAGCAATTGCAGTAGTTCCAAAATAGAAGCATCGCATCAGTAGGTAAAAGCAGTGGGAGCAAGAGAAGATGCTCAAAATTAAGAGTTAACGCTGAGATTTAATTTTCAGTGAGATCCCAGAATTCCTACTGAAAGACCACAGCGTTACATACTGGCAACCCGAGCAGTGTTTGGCTTTGGGACAGCATGAAGTACTTTAAGGATCTCACACTTTCCAGGTCTGAACGTACAGACCCGAAACATCCTTTGACTGTGAAGCCTGGGTTCTGATGGGTGGTTTTATTCGGAAATAAATTTAAGAGCGATTTCTTAAGAACTGTATGCAGTTTGAAATCAACTGCTTTAAAGCTCTAGTTTTGCCTTCTTTCTTTTCCAGCTCTAAGCCCATACAAATCTCCTATCTGGAAGATTTCCCAGGCAGCTGAATCAATGCTTTATCTTTCCTTAGGTGGGGACAGAAGAGATCCAGCACTGTATTTCCATTCATCAAGGCAGAATCAGCCCTCAGCCATAGGTCTGCTGTGTCCCTTCAGGTCTTTGAGCTTCTGATGGCTCACACCATTGTGGCACAGTCCAACTAACAGCCTACAGCAGAGGTCCACATCCACACCACCTTCCCCCTTCACGTTACAGACGAAAATTTTGAAAGCCCAGTGACTGCTGTGGGTCTGTGCTTATTCTTGGACAAGCATTACCACTGGATCTCTGGTTCTTTTCAGTTTTGCTGAAAATTTCCCTTTGTATACTCTTTTGGTATCAGAACACTAGCTATTGAACAACCTATGTTGCAAAATACGAACTTTTTTTTCCCATTAAATGATAGCAAAACAAAACCTCTCCACTCCAACAGCACAGTGAAGCAGGAAATTCAATTCTTAATGAAAATCTCCAGGATCAATACACTTATGGATTTAAAGTAGGAGCATGGGGGACATAAAACACAGTTTGTGTGTGTGTGGAATTAACATTAAACGCAGCTGTGCTTACACAAAAACAAATTCCTCAAAAGGAGGAATACTGTATACGGTATGGCTTCTACTAGGACTGCCCCTGTTTTCCTGTATTACTGGAATCCTGAAAGCACCGTCGTGTCATGACACTGAACTGATTTTTATGTTCATCAGTTTGTAACTAAATAATCTGAGTGCCTATTTTTTCTTTTTAACCCCCTCCCCAAAAGGGCCTTTTTCATTTATCCAGTGCTTTTTATTTCCAACTTTCTTTGTGCCCGTCCATTGCCACCTGCACAACAGCAATTTTTCTAACAACAAAGCAATGCTTCCTCCAATTTCTCAGTAAGCTTCAGTTCTGGCCCCAGGCTTGTTAACCATGAATTTGTGTATCTGGATAATCTGAGTGTCTACCTACCTAACCTCGTATGGCACCAAGCCCACAAGTGCACTGCAAGCTACATGAAGAAAACTAATTTTAAATAGTTTTACAAGCATCTACTGACTTCACGGAGGCATTGAAAAGGTTTAAGAAACACTGTTGATTCGGGGACTCATTAGAAATTTACCTTTGTTGAGGAAGTTTTCACAGATAAAATGGGCCCCTCCAAAAGATCCAGGGTTACAGGACTGTCCATGCTATTACTGGCACCATCTCCTACCTGTTATAATGAGTCCTTTCATACACTGTGCCTTCTTGCACTACGCCACCAGAACTTGTCCAGTGAAACGGTGTGCAAAGCACCATTTTAATATAAAAATAGGGATTGGACACAAGGGAGAGAAGGGATTCGCTTTTTTTCTTGCAAGAAATTGTCATCCTAATACAAATTAGTTTATGTTTTGGGTGGCTTCACAGAGAGGATGTCCCTCTGAATTATGTCACAGGAACAACAACAGTGAACAGAAACCAGCGAGTTAAAGCTGCACCAGCAGTGAAGGAAGCCCAAAGCTCAGCAGTTGTATTGCCACACTATTTATAGAGGAAAGTGGCAGAGTAGCAATTCAGATTGCGTTATTATTGGAACAAATAAAAGTCTGCAAATGCTCTTCAGATGTCTTAGTTCAGAGAAATAATGCTCTTCACTATATACAATCGCAGTCCAGAGACAATTATGTGCAGTTTCTCACTGCAGTTGAAAATTAAGAACAGAATGTATATTCATAGTACATTGAACACGTTTTTCTGTATATACGAGCTTGGATATACTGCACTTATTTTCACATTTATCATGTAATTATTTAATTGCTATGAATTATGGTCCAATAGTAAGACACTACTAGTATCTCAGATGAATTCACATTCCATCTACCACAAGATCATGTTGCCTCTTCAAATAACATCAGGGATTAGCAGCAGATATGTAACGCTCCATCATCAGCGTCAGAAGCAACATCTGCAAATTCGTATTGTTATACCAATTAACGATAATGAAACAAAGCTACCTTTTAAATTTGAAACTAGCACTGTGTAGGGAGGAGTATGCATTGCTTGAAAACTTGTTGTTTTCGTTCACTAAGCCAGGAATGTCTTTGCACAGAGCTCAGAGAGATTGTGCTTCAGCAAAGAAGCATGCAATTCTTTAAATCTAGAGGGAGAAAACCACCCGATTGAGTTACGCTGCAGAATGCAGACTGCAAACAGGTTTTCTTCACACACTGCTCAAGAATTGCGTGGCTACTTACGGATCCACTACTCAGTACATGCTTCCAAGAGCTTTCCGCTTGCAAAGGACCTACAAAGCCTTGCCAAAGGGGCGAGCACACTGTAAACCTGCACATCTCTGAGCTGACTCTGTGGATGTTCTGAAAACTGCATTCACCCAGGGCTGCTGGATAACACGGTAAAGAGGCTGCGCACCCCAAAGAGGAAAAGTACAAAATAAAGGAAGGAACTCCAGAAATTTTGATCAGTAGCTGCTCATTGTAACACCACTCAAGACAAGCCCAGTGGTTGTGTTGTACGTATTGCTTTACAGTCACGCACTTTTATTTCTCTTTACGTGGAAGTAATGAAGTCTGCAAGTTCTTCAATTTGAGTCAGAAGCATTTAGACAGCTCACTAGGTAACATATCATCCTAAGAAAACATTTACTAGACTTGACACAATGGTCTTTCGTATGAATGTTTGCTATATGAAGTATATTTAACAGCATAGCTCTGTATTTCCAAAGGAGCCATGATTTCATTCATATCCCTACCTGCTTATCTTACATGGTTAAAATGGGTTTTCGTGCATCTTTGTCTGTCACTTCATGCAAACTGAAGAGTTGATCCTACCAGGGAGAATTGGCGTTAATAAAAAAAACTGCAATTAAATATTTTTATAAAGAGGCCTGCCTTATCGAAGGTAATGCCAGAAACCATTAGACCCTACAGTGCAGCAAAGGAAACCGCAAATGGACCATCAATGTTGCAGCTGACAATGCTGTTGGGTTGCCATCTTTCCTTCTTTTGTACTGAGCAAAACCAAGTGTCTTGGGAAAAGCTGTTTTCTGTGCAAGAGAGGAGGATGCTGTACCGCATTCTGCTCTGTGAACAACCCAAATGCTAGTGCCTGTAAAGATCAACCCACACTCACTCTTGGTAATAGGAGTTAGTTTTCTGCCACCATCCCCTGGAGGCTAGAACAAATTAATGACACTTGATTTGGGAAGGTGGAGTGAAAGAGAGTGGGGAAGGGAAAACATTGCATCAGAAAAGACCTTCGGGACAGCAGCCGGTAACATTCTCTAGGGAAGGAGAGAGCAAAAACCCAAGACGCGCTGCAGCAAACTCTTCAGATGTTAAGGCTACAAAAATATCTTCAGCAAGAAGTTTTTAAAAATAGCTCTGCAAAACTACTTTCCCATTTGCATCGTAAAATTGCTTGCAGTGTCCCAAAACAACAACAAAGGTACACAAACCTGGCAAGCAGAGGAGCTCCTTTCTATACACAGGAGATCACCAGAAACAGCAGCTCTCAATAAACCGCCTCTGCCAACTGCTGTAAAACCTACACCAGCAGAGAAGAATCCCCTCGGCCCCCACTCCTACCCCACCTGCATTTTTCAGGAGAGCAAGCAGGTATCACACAGCGGTGAGGTGGCAAACAGAGACTTTCAATTCCCGGTCAGAGCAATGCAGCAGGAGAAATGGGACGTCGGTCTAGTGAGTTCCCCCAGCCCACACCCAACTGCATCAAAACCTACTGGCTCTTTCCCTGCCACCCTCCAAGGGCAGCACTGCCCCTGAGCATCTTCCACAGCAGATGGAAAAACAAGCACGCTGTCATCGTCCTTTGTTAATGCATCCTCAGTATCAGCGAGCAATGCTTATCCCCCAAATAACCTCATCAAAAGGATTACTTGCGAGGGAAGTGCTTCACTGGTGTACGGGCTAGGGTTCCCTGTTCATATCCTTAGACCAAGGTTATTTATAGCAGTAGGGAAACTCTCTGATCCACAGCTTTACAGACGTGAAAAGCAAAGGCCTGAAGAAGCTTCATAATTTATAAGGTCACAAGCTCAGTCAGTGGAGGAGCAGGGATAGCCAGAGAGGGAATAATCCATCCTCAGAGTGCTTCATCCAGTCTCACCAGGCCAATGGACACCTTCCTAGAGAGGAGGAGGGTCCTGCACAAGGAGCAGGCACAGACTGGCCTTGCACAGTGCTCCAAATGAAACAGAAGGGAATAGGGGAATAGTAGAATAGGGGAAAGGGCTTTTGAAAAAGAAAAGCTCTGATATGCTCGTTTGAGCTTCCTAAAGTAGGAATTTCAGAGCATTATTCCCCTAGCAGCTTGCAGTCTAATCACCTTCCAAGCACCCGAGTATTTACAAGATTTTAAAGGTAGCAGCATTAGCATCTCAAGCTTCAGTATATCAATGCCTGGCATCTAAAAACCTAACCACAAAAAAAGAAAAAAGTGATGTTCACACTGGCCTGTAATAAGTATTTTCCATTTTTACCAGAGAATACCGTGTTGTCACAGTCTCTTCATTCTAAACCATAACAAATGTGCTTTATGCTCCATCCCACCCCCAACTTGGTGTTTCATTAAGAACCAGCAGCAGTACTCTGTGACAAAAAGCATCCTTCTTCCTTCAGCACGACAGTTTGTCTTATCAATGGGAGGTGAACATTTGCTCGACATGAACCAATGCATTTGTTTATTACCTTTAGATCTGCAGCGCTCCGCCTGCGTTTCGCAGAAACAGCCCTTAAAGGAAAATAAAAATAGCGGCTCTCAAATTCCTGGGCTTTTAATAAGCAACTGGCAGTATCAGTGTGATACTTGTGTGCATCCTGGCTGGTAGGAGAAGGCACGATTAATTTCTAAGGAATGCTGTGAAATTCAGCATTGGGATTTAATGACCTGTACTGAGAGCCATGGGAGAAAAAGAACAGGCAGTGAGGGCCTACAGAGCTTCACAGAATCACAGAATTTTCTAGGTTGGAAGAGACCTCAAGGTCATCGAGTCCAACCTCTGACCTAATGCTAACAGTTTCAACCTCAGCTTGTGCATCCCTGTCTTTAACGGGCTCCAGCTATTATTTTACTCCAACAGTTTTGCAGTACAGGTGTTCATACACTAAGAGGCTACCTCCAGGACAGTGACGGCACAGGGTTAAGGAAAGCAAGTATTTTCACGTTTTTCACTCAAGCCACATAACATGACCTTTTCAAATTAGAGAATCCAAATTCCACAACCAAAATCTTATACAAAACTCAAGCCAAATTAACCATTTGTTAAAGATTATAGAGTACTTAGGTTATCCAGGAAGCACTGATGTTGCACTATGCTGAGAAAATGTAATTCTCTGTGAAAACAAAAAAAAGATTAAATTCTGCGAAAAGAGAAAGCTCTCCACAGTAATTTCTATCCTGGTAAAAGCTCATCTTACAATTATTGAAAAGAAGAGTTGACCCCACTAATTTCTTCTTGCTGAAAACGTATGCCTAAACATGGTCTTGAGTAGGTGGTAAAATTCACATGCTGATTCTAATTCAACATGACTATGTTAAAAAGGTTGTTTGTTTCCCCAAAGTTAACACTGATTAAGGAAAGACATGCCACGCTTTATGGCAGCCTGGCATCAGCATGGACAGAATTGTGTAAATGGATTTGAAAGTGATGAAGAACAAAATCATGTCATAGCTGGGTTTTTCAGCTTTCCTGACGTGATCTTTGAAAACAAATGATACAGTAAATATATATGTATCATCTTAAATATAGCACTGAAAAAATTAGCCCATAAAAAAAAATTATTACTTGATGACAATTATGAAAGTGAGCCCCTCCAAAAAAGCGAGGCTGATGAACAAATTAGCCACCTTAACTACATTTCTTCCTATAACCATGCTATTAAGGATATAAAAGAGTGGACACAATCTTAGTAGCATTTGGCAGTATTTGGGGTGGCAACCAGGCAGATTTGGGCTAGGCCTTGTGCCTTGCTCCTCAAGCAAACTAAGCTGTCTCTCCCACTATATTGAACTGGCTGAGGAAATAAAAATAAATATGTATGTATCTAAGTCAGAGGGAAGAATTTTATTTTTTTTTTGCAAATAGCAGCCAACCACACCCTATACAGTGAGCTGAGTACTGCTATTCATAAACACAGGAAAGATGACAATGTCACCATCAAAAACACTTTGCAAAGAGAATATTGGGTGAAAAATACTCTATTATTATACCTTTATGGTCTGTAGTCTTATCAGAAATTTCAAACGTAGACTTATCAGATGTATTTTTAATAATTATGGACTAAGCATTCCAAATAGAGGTCAATGTTAAATACCTTACCAATCAGCCAAACGGGATTCCACTGGCATTTGATTAGGATGAACACTGCATGCAAATCAAGGGTATGCGAGTTAAGCATCTTTGCCCAAGGATCTCCATCATCTTACCCTTTCCACTTGCAGGATCAAGGCCTGCTTCAATTAGCCTCATAGGAACAGATCACATATACATAAATTGGCAATAACAACACGTACGGCCTGAGAACTGCCCCAAACACAGCGCCACATAAGAAAAATCACCTCACAGACTTGGTATTTTAATAAAATATTGTATGTACGGAGAGCAAGTAAACTCCTGAGTCAGCTTTTGTAATGTTGGGTATTGCAAAAACGTGATTTTCAGGCCGCTCAGAGTTTATTAATTCTGATAGGAGCTACATGATTATTTCTTCCATAGCACTTCCCAGACTCTCTAGTTACAAAGAACAAAATCCCGGACACACATAATCGAAATATGAAATGGTATTTAGACGACCTTATGATTTTTTTTCCCCCAATATCAGGTACAACCATTTTAATGAAGCCTTTACTATAAAGTATCTGATAACACAGTGCTTTTCTTCTTAAAGCAACATTCGGAAGCACGTGCTTTTAGCAGTAAATACAGAAGAAAATACAAGAGACCAGCAACCGATTCCCTCAGACACCAGCTCTTCTCTGAGAGCAAGTCCAAGAGTAGATGTGAAAGAAGCAGAAACCAACTGCACTACACATCAGAAGAAACAATTACCATCCTTTAATGCAAAAATATTCAAAGTTGCTGACAAAAAATATGCATAAAACCCCTCAAATATAGATTTTTGCAAACAAACCACACTGCAATTGTAGGTGCACGTTGCTGATGGCAGTGGCCAGACCTGTATGGCCATACCAAGAGGCTGCCACAGCATTACTAAACAAATAAAATAAAGCCTTTTATCGATGTCACGTTACAGAGAAGTGCCTAGCACTGCATACTGCTGTAATACCCAAACCAGAAAGTATTTGGGCCAACTTAATGCTACAAAATGCCCATTTTCTTGCTGCTTTCTTAGCGCTGAGAGCGGACTTCAGGGATGCGAAGACACACAGCTTCACCCTGCACCCACTGGCATTGATTTCCGACAGCTGCACAGGCCAAATTAGTTTCTGCTCCACTTGATCAATACAACCCTGTCATCTGTTACAGGGATTTCTAAACTACGTCGGACTAGATACACAACTTACTTCCTAAATTTTCATTTTGTCAAGTCATATCGACCAAGGGAAAGCTTGCCAAGAGAAGGACTGCCATTAAAGTTGCTTGGCTGCTTCCAAAAGTTTGGGAATTACCTATTGCCCCGTCTTTTTCCAGATGTACTGGTCAGTGTTAGTGCCCTAAGTCACCCTGTCCTCTCAGCACTACGATGAACCCTTAGTTCAACTCTTCCCAGTTCGGGGACAAGTTCCAATCTCTTACACCAGTTGGTTTTAATAATGAAATTACAGATAAACTTAAAATAGGTCAGCCAAGGAAGAGTTTTTTTCTGACTTACTGAAATAGTTTCTGAACGTGTCCCTTGTGCTTGTTCTTCTTGAAGGACGGTGCATGAACTGAGTCTAGACACAAGCAAAATACTCCAGCTCTTGTAAGACGTTACGTGTTTAAGGAGTACAGTACTGCTACAAGACTGCTACTCCCAGTGCAATCAGACAAATCCGTATTTTAGCAGGAGATGCTTGCTGTTCAGAACCTTGCTGGGTTAATATCTGCTGTATTTCCACAACACACTGGGATAACTAAAGCTAAGTGTGCTCTGCGATCATTATTTCAGACCACAATGCATATACTCCTTTGAATATTTTATGTAGCACTATTCTAGCACAGCATACAAGAAAACAATGTCTTAATGGGGCAATAAAAAGATGACCATTTTCCTGCTTCTACTCCACGCAAGTTAGGTACTGGTCATTTGTTAACCTAACACAATGCAGTGACTGAAGAAGTCGAGCCCTTCTTTCATTAGATTTTTTTTCTTCTTTTTATTTTTAAATTATTATTATTTTATATATATATATATTTAAACTTTGTTTCTCTGTAGAGTGACTAATTTTTCAGAAAAAAAAACATTGTCTACTTTTGGCTAAGATAAAACATAATATTATCAGTTCAGTTCATTCCAAAAATGTTCTTTTCAGCTACAACTACTACAATACTAACCCCAAACCCTGCTTCACTTTTGTCCTGCACACATATACAGACAAATAAAAAATGCTTAAAAAAAATCAAGCTGTGCTAAGCTGGTCAACTCCAACCAAAACCAAAAAGTGCACCCTTCACTCAGACTACAGTATCACTCACTAGAATGGTGAATTATCATGGGGAGCTGAATGTTCATTAGGAAACAGAAACTACTAGCAAAACAAAACAAAACAAACAAAAAACAAATGAAGAGAGCCAACTTTCTCATGCATTCAGGAAAAATATATTTAATCCCACATCTGTACCATTTCTCGTACAATAAAACTCCTGTCACTATGTCACTAGCAAGGAAAGCAGTCGACAAACAAAGCTCCACCATCTTTTCAAGAAAAAAAAAAAAAAAGCTGACCTGCTGTCTTCTACATCGACAGCACATTTTTAGGATGGAAATTGTCTATGCTCATCTTTTACATATGTTTCTAGCTACTGCAGTCCTAGATGTAATAAGCAAGGAAGAGATTTTATTCCCAAGAACATGCTGTCTTGATTTTATGCAATCTTTTGCCCGCATTACACATTCCTCCATGAAGCCCAGTTTCTGCTGCTGTATTAGTTAGCACGACTGATTGGTCAAATTTGGCTCTCAGCAGTCCAGCAATTCAAGGGAAACCATTCTCTCGTGGATTTGTTACTGTCAAGTGAAAAATGTGTGCTAGGAAAAAAATGCACTATTTGCACTTCAGTGACTTTTCAGACTACTCCCCCTGGACTGCGATAGCAAGGTTATTTGAAGTGACTGCAAAGCAGAAACCTTACAGGCACATAAAAATAATAAAATTCTAATGTATTCATATGTTTGTTAAAGATTGTCTGCACTTAACTGAAACTTTAGATATTGCTTGGCAGTCTCTTTTTTAGCCTCTTATCCAGCCAGGTAATAAAAAAATAATACCTCCTGGATCATAAACCTGTATTTATTACACCCAAATGTTTTCATGGACTCCAAAGGTTTTACAACCTATACTTTCATTGAAATTTTAATGATTTTCCGGTATATACATTTTGCATTGAGATATTTGTTACCAAATTTTGTACACAAAAATCATCGAAGACCTTAGACTGACAACGTTCGATCTGCTGCTGCACACAGTTTGCTAGAAAGCTCAAGGGCATGTGGGTCAGGAGGGAAAAAAAGCCACCAAAAACTTTATATATATAAAAAAAAAAGCAGGATGCATAGTCATGTTTAAAAATGTGAGCCAGTACAGATAGGATCTCATCTTCAGAAAACAAGTAGGAAAGGTGATTGGGTCTCAGAAGATCATCATCCATTAAAGAATGTAATTGTGGGTGCGTCTTTCTGGGGTGTAAGAGAACACAGGAGTGTCAAATCACAGGAAGCTCAGATGATGAATCTGCTATGAAGAAACACAATTTGAGAAGAATAGGCTTTCAATCCCTTTCTTTTTTTTTTCCCTTCTTTTTCATGTAGTCTCAGACAATACACGATTTCTAAATATAATCCAAAGATAAATACTTTTAACTCAAAAGAAAGCATGCAGATCTAGGAAATACTTGAGTTTTTCCATCAAAGTAACAAGCTACATAACACAGAGCCAGTTAAGTAGGAAAATATCAATGTGGAAGATGGGTACACATTCCTTGGCACAGCGTTTTATCAAGACTACAAACGAATCTCCACAACCACTGCTAAGAAGAAAAGACAATGCCACCTTTCATAAATGTTAGTGCTTTAAGAATTATTTAAGTCTAAAAGACTAAGAGCTAAATACACGAAAAAAAGTCCTCTTGGTTCATGTCAAACACGTCTTCAGCTTTGATTAAACTCTTATTTAAAAGACACTGTGAAAATGGACCAAATGACAAAATCTAAAACTCTAGAGCTGTTTAGACAACTTCTCTAAGAGGACAGAGGATTAGAAACCCATGGACTACTTTGCTATAAACCATTCCATCAATGACCGAGAAAGCAAACACAGAGCTAGAAGGGATCTCATGATCTGGACAGTCTAGAAGATCCTCCTCCAACATACAGAGAGCCTGAGTTGTCCCTCCTGAGCTGAACAAGGAATCACAGGCTCATAAGGGTTAGAAAAGACCTCTGAGATCATCTGGTTTAACCATCACCCTACTATCAATGTCACCCACTAAAAGGAGCAGCTTCTAGTCCCGACCTTCATCACAGCTTCCTTCCAGCCCTTGTTGTCCACCGATCCTTACAAGCCAACACCAGGAATAAGGCAATGGAAGACCAAAACCCAAAACTTTGTCCAGAGGGCTTCTGCTGTCTAGTGAGTCTTCAGTACCAGACATTAAACAAGTCTCGCAGAAGTTAAGAAAGCAGTTTTCACTTGTTCTCCTGTAGAAATGAAGTTCTACTACAGCTATTCATGGTACCTCAGCTAAAAACAAACCGTTTAAATTGCATGTTCTTAGCAAGCCATCAGTAACGCTGGTAAACAATAAGGAACAAGTGTGATTTGCATTGGATCAACGGCTGTTAATATTCACTGAACTTGCCTCAAGATTGTTTGCTGCCTGGCTTGCTGTATATAGCTGAATACAAATAAAACTGTCTCAACTAAAGAACATATTTTTTTTGCCATTTAAAAAAATTACTGTGCAGTTTATACATAAGAAACTAAATACGGTTCAGCATTCCCTTCAAAGGAAAATCTTATCCACTTACAAAAATATCTGACTCACACAGGTCTCGCTTAGACTACTGTCAGTTCAGAAACAATCTCCAGAAATACTTGCCAAAGAGGGAAAAAAAAACCACCAAAACAAACATTTACTGCTTGTTTTCTGGTTTTGCTTGGTTGGTTTGTTACTTTTGGTAGTTACAGCCAATAAATATGATCAACTTACTTGCCTCTCTTTAATCACAGTGTCCTTTAGGCACAGAAGGTGAGGTTGTGAAACTTCAAGAGTCTAGCACCACCGAAGAAGCACTACAAGCTGCAGCCATGAACTGGACTAGTCCTGCCTTCGTTTCTGTAGAGCACTCATAGTTAGGATTTGTGGTATCATTTCCTATCTGAGTAGCCAAAATACTTCTTCAAACTGAGGTTCTGTTGCTGCCAGAGGTTCTATTTGCCACCTACACCATTTCTGGGAAGTTTCTTTTAGGTAAGAGGGTGAGTTTCTTTTAGGTAAGAGACATCATTTAAGATAACTTTTTGAATGGGCTGTACAACAGCTGCACTTTTCTAGGCAGCCATTAAACATGGATGCACTAACGACCTGGGTTCATTAACTGCAAAGATATAAATCATTATTACAGCAGAAAATAGACTGCAACATTTAAAACTCAATTAGTGACAATGCAAGTACATGGTAAAACTTGTCTTTTCAGCTGAATCAGGAGTGTAGTAGAGGAATCCACACCAGTCTGTTCTTCTACTTCAGTTTACTGCTTAATCAAGAAATATTTCTACATTGAAAATTGCAACAGTAAAAGAGTTTATTGGGTACCTTAAAAGGCCACTTCTGTTTGAGAATATAATATGTTACTCCCTGTATCCTCATTTTAAGTTTCTCATCATTCTTACATACAGTATTCTAATATTCATTACTGACTGACACAGTTTTTGAGTTGCTAGCCAGCATGAAGTCATTCTGTTAGCCACTGTAAGAAGCAGAGAATGATTACACACAAGACTGCGTATTGCCTTTTTTAAATGTTTTGATTTAGTGAGCCTCTAGAAACTGAAAATTCGTATTTTGGAATCGCTGAAGGACACATTTGTCAAAACAGAGAAATGGTGGAAGCGCTGGGAGTAGGGAGGAAAGCACAAGAGAAGAACCTGACGAGATGCAGGAGGTCATGCTGCCTGTCCCCTAAACTTCTGGGACGAAGTCTTCAGTTCCTTGGAAACACACCCACTTGGGGTGGGAGATCAGAACTCACCAGGTTTACAGGGATTCTTCATTTAAAAAAAAAAAATAAATTAATTAACCTCAGCCTAATTTGATGCTCCTCTGGTTGCCAAAATCATGCAAAGAACAAGCTTTTCAGAGTGCCACTGAATTCTAAATCAGTACAAGGAATATGGATTTTTCTACAAATAATCATTTTCTTATCACCAATTTCTGTACGTGTCCCATACCAGTACCTTTATCACCACAAAATCAGGTTGTTAAATTATTATGTTTTAAACAAAATACATCAAAATAACAGTAAAAAATAATTTAAAAAAATCTCAGTTCATTGTTGCATCTGAGAACCTCATGCAGAAGAAGTTACTGTAAGAAACCTGCTTTGCAAATGTGAAGTCTTCTGAACTGCATATAAGATTACTTCATTCAACAGAAATACAAATTATGAGCTGGCAGCAGTCAGAAAGGTCTCTTTCCAGCTTACTGCCCTTAGAAAGGGTGACTTGTTTAAAGGATTGCCCGCTTCCAGAGTACTTTAAACATTGGCCTGGCCAGAACAAAAAGAGACTAATAAATAAGGGAGGTACATGAGACACATCTTCCTTATTAAATTACTGGGCAAAATGATCTCGCAATGTACAAGTGTTGCTTTGTCCACACAATCTGAGAACTAGGTATCTCCTAATTAGATAGTCTGGAATTATTAAAGGAAACTACACCACCAATTACGCACATCATCTTCATATTGTGCCACTGTAGCTTGGCAGACTAAATAAGGTGGAGAAAAAGAACAAAGACTGGTCATTTTCTGCATCCAGGAAAAAAAAAATAAAAAGCAAAATGGCATTTTTCTCTCAAGACCATGTGTATTCTGAATAAAATACATATAAAAATAATGCAAGGAAACAATGTTTTCTTTTGCTACTTGGATAATTGTTACAGGACAAAAAATGCTGCCTAAAAACAGCTGAGGGGAAAAAAAATCAGTGATTTCATCACACAGGTCAGCTATCTGATGTTGACTTTACTCTTCAGTAATAAAGATAGTGAGTGGTTTCAAGTGGCAGATGCAGACCTTGCCAGGAATTACAGCAAGAGCAATACTAAGAAAAATAAATATATATGGTCATGCAGAAGTATCGATACACTTCCAAAATGAAGTACAAACACAATGTTAAAATTGATCTGAAGACAGGGCTTTATAATTGTTTTAATTCCCACTCATTATTTTGTTCTCTCCCTTGTGCTTTTTCTTTTTTTCCCTATTTTTCAGCTCATCTGGACAACGATGAAAGTGCTGCTGCAGGAGGCAAGGAAAAAAGTGCACCTTTCAAGGCTCCTGTTTGCGCTGAGACTTGGACTGCATCAAAATCTGGGTCAACCACAATCGATTCGCATCATCTCAGGACACGAACAGGTCCATTCTTAAGTGGAAGGCCAAGAGTAAATGAAGCACAGAAGTGAAAAAAATGGTTTTCTGAAAGAAAAAGCCTGAGACAACAACCATTATCTAATAATCCACTACTATGCACTACCATTATTTTTTTAGATGTTGTAAGCCAGGAAGAAATACTGTATTCTGAAAGGAACTGAGCAAACAAAACAAGTATATATTCAAGCTATATTCGATATCAAGTTTCATGCTTAGTTCAATGCATTTTTAGAGAAAATATGTCTTCTGCAATCAACAGTCTAATGCTACCCGTAGGCATGAGTCATACACAGATCTTGCATCCCAGATAAAACCAGTTCTCCCTCATGGCTTTCCTCTTATTATTAGACAGAAGCTTATTTCAGCAGAAAACAGCACAAAAGAAGCATTTCATTGTTTCCCTTGAAAACCATCAAGAAAACAAAGTGGAAATTAGCAGCTTCAAAATACAGAAATGCAGATGAGGCTGCAAAACATCATTAAAGTTTTATCATCTCTTCAGGCCTTTAAGCTCTGCTGGGGTCCTCTAATTTCCATAAGTTTACCTATCACAAATAGCTGCATCAGCTCAGACTCAGGTTTGGCAGTCGTCAAACTTCCTAAGATTCAGTACGAAGGCCTCGTCCTTCTGCAAAGATAGCGTCACAAGTGATAAATGAACCACTGCACCACGAGGTGTGGCACCAGAGCATCCGGCCTCATGCTGCCAGGCCAAGCAAAGAAAGGAGGCTCAGGTTGCTGGCATTTCTTCCCAGAAGTCACCTGCACCCTCCTTCGTTTTTGTCGGAGAAAAATAAAAGCACTTCTGGGGAAGTACTTCTATGGAAAGATTTTGTGCAGTTAGTTTCTCGGAGCACAGCACTCGGTGCAGAACAGCTGTGGCACATTAGGCGGACAGCCTGCAATAAAGTCAGGTAATATCTGCTTGCAGCACTTCAAATTCATTTTTAAGGACTGTAAAGGACAATGTCAATAGAGTGCAGGGGTAGGCACCATGCTATGCTGAGTAGCCGCAGTTACATTAGTCACTGTATTAAGCAGTTTTACAGCCTACAATACAATACACTCAACCCTCACCTCAGAAATTCATGCGATTTCTTTCTCTCTCCTTTTCAATTCTGCTTTATTTGATTTTCCATTCAAACCTAATTCTGTTTCTCTGCACCTTCAGGGGAAACAGTTTCTGTTTTATTAAGTGTACAAAGGGTGTGCCTGATGTTGATACTACAGGCATGGGAACACATTTGATAGTCAGATACATTATTTGAAAAGGCTTTATAGGATCCCCAGTTGAAAAGAAACAATGTAAACCAGAAATCACAAAATCCAAACAAAACCTGTTTTTAAACTGCCTAGACATGAACAGGAATTAAGGAAGACATCCAGAGTACACCCTCTTTTTACAACTAATTTTCAACAGGTATCATTAGATCCTTATCCCTCACCTCACCTATTCATCTCAAGGGGTTACATTTGGCAGAGCGACAGCACAAGGAAACAAATCCGAGCTTATAGTCACTGAAGTCAACTTTTGTTTGAAGAGCAGAAGCCCACAGCTCAAAATAAAATCTACTGCGTGACATAATAAACTAACCTTACAACAGCGGTTTGTTTTGCTTGGTCTAGTAACTCTTACCCTTGGGATGACTAAAACTCCAGGAAGGAGACACTAAGTAACAGCACCTATAGATTTAAAATAAAGGAAATGAAAGACCCCTAAGGTAAGGATGTATTTTCAAACACGGCAAGTAAAGCCCTAACACCGTCACTGGCCATGTCGGATCAAGTACTAACCAACACGAGCTGTTAGAAGCTGGAGAGGGACCAGGAGACTACAACAAGGAGAATTAACGGGGAGTAACCTCCTCTGCCTGATGTGTCCATCCAATCCTGCTGGCACCAGTTTCATGGCAATCTGGACGCTGTTCCTGAGTGGTATATCACCTTTTGCAGCTTATGTTCCTCTTAACACAAAAGCTCTCCACATATTTTGCAAGACGGAGAAGCCCATTAGCATCTCTATTAAAAAGGTTTTGAAACCAAATCCTGGAGTTAACAAGTATGAAACATCAAGAACAAAACAAATCTAAAAAGCTTTTGGTTTTCCAAGAAGGGTTTTTCTTGTTTGTTTGTTTTTTACTTCTTTTTTTTTCTGTTTTCCTTATCAGCAAATGAAATAATAATAACAAATGGTTCTGATAATTAAATGCCTCCACATGTTCTGGACATTTACAGACAAGTAAAGTAACTGCATGGTATGTTGCAGCAGAGTTTTTTCTTTAAGAGTGTTTATGTCCTCTCTCAGGAAAGAAAACGATTAAATCAGCGGATGCTACAGATATTGACATCTCTCTATCATGCGGATCATGCCAAAACTTAAGCAGACATTCACACAGTACAAATTATAACTTGCCTTCATTTCTCTTTAGAAACCTGTATTAAAGTTAAAAAAAAAAAAAAAAAAAAAAAAAAAAGGCAGCAGAACCTATTCCTCACCTGATAGAAATTTCAGCAGTTCCTTGTTAAGCTGCATGACTTAACCCAAGTCTTTGTGCAACAAATGACTTCTGGATGGATTTGTAGAGAAGACTGGGTAGGCTCTGCCTGCCTTACAAAACATAAACTAGAACATTCACTGCAAGGTCACAAAAGATGGTAGGTTGCTTTGTGACTCCAAATAGATGACTAGACAGGCCACTGTAAGCCAGTAGAAAAATACAAGCACCTGAGAAAATCTGTTTCCCTAATGTTAGTGTAAAAAAGTCTCTGTAACTATATGATGCTGATAAGCACAGGAAGAAAAAATTACTTAAATATTGCCAATAACTTTCAGAGAGACTAAAAACACGCATGATGTTAAATTCATGAAAAGGCAGAAATATCAGCGTCCCTCTTCTTATTTCCCTCCTCAATAATTTAAGGTAAGCAATCTCATAACAGAATCTGTCCCTTATCTTCCATCTTACTGAACTCAACTCACCGAATTAGCTACCAGAAGTGTAATTTACTCCTTGCGTAACGCTACATGACTTGCAAAAAGCTGTCTGCTTTGCCAGCTATGACAACTTCGCATCTTTTTGGTCATGCCAGACATTTGGTGCTAAAATAAATAAGAGCACAGTGCAGTTTTGCAGAAATGAATCTATATCTCCTCCAAATTGGCTCCCTGCAATCCTGTCCTCCAACACGTAATAGCAAGGTTTATATCCTCAGCAGGAGGCTGTGTTAATAGCACTGCATTTCCCACATGGGAAGGGCAGCTCTAAGAAAAAGTGCATTAGCAGATTCAAAACATGCGATTATTGGTTTGAATAAGATAAATTGTTAAAAGATCTTAACGGGGAAAAAGCAAAAACTGAGTTTCCCACTGATGCTGAGTGATCCCCAGGACAGATATCTTTAATCTCTATCTCCTTCATCCCACCCAGATTGATAGCATCCTCTTCTGGCACAAGTATTGTTATTAGTCACATAAGCTTTTTATTATTATTATTATTTATTTACTCAAGTTTCTCCAGCCAAGAAATCACAGGCACGTAGCCTTGTCAACAGGGAGAACAGATGGACATTCCCAACAGAGTCTCCTGTCCCCTCACCCCAGCCTCCTCTTCCAAACCTATTTGATATTCCTAAGTGATGGGTTGGAGGTTTGGCTGCCAGCACAACTACCCATGTGCTCAATTTGCAGAGTGCCCACTGCAGTTATCTGGCCTGCTCAGCCCTGTCACAGGTGCCAAATATTGGTGACTTGGGACGTTCAGGATGCTTTCCTTGAAACTTCTGCTGACAATGCGCTAGTATGCCAAAGGATAGAAAAGTAAATAAAAATAACACAAGCAAGACCACACACACTCCAAGGGGACACAAAAAATGAACAAACAAGTATCCGTTGTCCAAAGCTAGTTACATTGAACAGTTAAGCATGTAACACCAGCTCCTTCACAAAGCTGCTATTCCCTCACAGCATGCTACATGTAAGGAACTGGGCTATGGGTTCATTTCCTGGCCCTGATAGAGATCTCTGCACGATCACTATCAGACCACTTAAGTCCACAGCCATGTTCACACTTAAAGAGCTAGAGCAGTTCTCGTGAAATCAAACTGAAATTTATCTCTGCTTGTTTAATGCAACTTGAGCACTAGTATCTCTGTTCCCTGCCTCAGATAAGGAAGATACCACTTCCCTAGTGCACACAGTAAGATACCGCCACAATGCTTGAAATAAATGTACAACATTCAACTTTGTACACATTCTCTTGCACCTCTAATATTACACCAGCATCATTAAATGCATAGCAAAGACACCATTCTCTTGGGTCCTATCACTTGCCACTAAAGAGCACAGATCGGTGCCTGCCCCCCCAACTCCCCCTCGTGAGGGAGCTGCAGGCCGCCATGAGGTCCCCCCTCAGCCTCCTCTTCTCCAGGCTGAACAGGCCCAGTGCCCTCAGCCACTCCTCATACGTCTTCCCCTCTAGGCCCTTCACCATCTTTGTAGCCCTCCTCTGGGCACTCTCCAACAGTTTAATGTCCTTTTTGTACTGTGGTGCCCAGAAACTGTACACAGGACTTGAGGTGAGGCCGCACCAGCGCAGAGCAGAGCGGGACAATCACCTCCCTCGACTAACTCGCGATGCCGTGCTTGATGCACCCCAGGGTACGGTTGGCCCTCCTGGCTGCCTGGGCACACTGCTGGATCACGTTCAGCTTGCTACAGACCACAGCCCCCAGATCCCTCTCTAGTCCTACATCCTACACTGTTTATCAAAACATTGAAGAGAACTGGCCCTAAAATGGAGCCTTGGGGGGACCCCAGTGGTGACCGGCACCAGCCTGATGCAGCCCCATTTACCATAACCCTTTGAGCCCTACCCGTCAGCCAGTTATTCACCCATCATACGATGTTTTTGTCTAGCTGTATACTGGACATTTTGTCTGACTTAAAGAATTTCCTTACCATCCTAGATAAAGGAGTTGCGGTGCCCCTGCCTCTGAACTTATATCCTCCTTTGCATGAAGCTTAAGCTTCCCCACCCCTTTTCAAAGTGGCTATTTCAGCTTAAAGAACTTCTTTTAATCCACAGAAGGAGTCACACAGACCTTGAAACCTTCATTTTGGGGCTTATTCTCTGCAGCTGACCTCTTCTTTTGATACTGATTTTCCCCTTTCTGTTTGAAGTGAACGTATGGAACTTCATGATTTATTATTTTTTTTTAAATCCTTGTCTGCATTAACCCATATAATAGTCCTAAATTGTAGGTACTGTATAAGAGTTAAAAGAACATTTCAAAAACGTAAAGTAAAGTATTCAGCATCAGAGTTCAGTCGTCTTTGCAGGTGTTATCTGAAACAAGGGTCTCATCTCCTTTCCTCCCCAGGCACCTTGCCTCATGGACTGCAAAGGATGGACCGTGCTCGTTTCAAAGAGCAATGTTCTGTTTTTCTCCTACTGCAACACATGGGTCCATGCTGAGGCTTTGCACTCTCACACCAGGATTCAAGCAGTGAAGTGGTCATTTTCCTCAAAAATTCTTCCCAATACGTGCAGCAACAGATACAAGGGGGGCTTCAGGTGGATTCCTGACAAAAAAAAACTATCAGTTCTACACATCAGCTTGACATATTTGCAAGGCTAACTCAAACTCTTAGAAGGGAAACAAACAAAAAACAACCACAAACATTCAGCCCTTGATGAACTCAACCACACTCCCTGACAACTTCACGTGCAGAAATGATTAACCAGCGATTCAGCAAAATCATAACCTGGGGTTTCAACTCAGGAGCCCACAAAACGAGACAAAAATCTCACGAAGAGCCAGCTGTAAAATGTCTGGTCTGCACCTACAGGCAGGCTGCTCTGCTCTGCCAGTGGGAGAGGCCTGGGCAGCCAGGAAGATTTCAATAACAGCAGAGGCACTATGAAAACCTCACACGTTCATGATTACCTTGCAGTGACTTGTTCGTCTGCTTGTGTCCTTTCTTTTGGGATGCCTTTGAATCACAACTCTTACAAGTATAAGCAAAGCCATGGTCACGTACCTTGTCTACATCAACATTTTAACAGTGCTAGTGGGGGCTTCCTCATTCACGCTACACATGTGAAACTGGAATGAGGTAATAAAGCCTAAAGTTCTCCCTACAGCTATAGTTAGCCCAGATGCCCTAAGTTAACATCCCTGGTACTTCTACCAATGCTGTACTGCAGAGATTAAATATAGGGAGAGCCGTCTGGTGATCTTTACAGCCTCCATGCTGCAAAACCCGACAGAATTCCTTTTGGACTTCTGCCATATCATCTCCAACATCTTAAACTACAATACATAAGATTTCAAACCACTAAGTATGCCAGCAATGTTTTGAAATAGAAACACTGATTAAGTAGATCGCTCTTTCATTCTTCCATTCCTTTTTTTAATTCTGTTCAGTGTCCAGTGAACCCCTGTAAAACAGATTCCCACCAGCAGCTACAACTATAAGTGTTTACAATATACTCGTGCTTTTTTTTTTTTTTTTGTAGATAATTCTCTTTGTTCTTTCTTTTCTGAAGCAATTTTTATTTCCTTTCAAGATTATTGAAAGGAAATTTTATTATGCTGTTGTTCTTCAACAGGTTCTTTCCTCACTAAAGCTACTCTAAACTCTTTGGGGCTAATTTTTCACAATCTGCATACTGTTTCATTTTTTATACTGCAATATGAAATCTTAACAAGAATCACCAACAGGATTTCTGCCTCATGTGCTATGAAATTTAAACACACACACACTACCATGTGGTTACTTCTCCCTTAAGATCGCTTTCTGCGGAAAAAAAAAAAAAGATCTTCCAGTGATACCTTATCATGGGAAGAGTTCGTTTGAGCACCGAGAACAAATCAGTTGATCTATGCATGTCCAAATTCAGCTGCCTTCCTACAGCAGTCCAGTTTAAGCCACAAGCACATACATAGATCAAATACTTAAAAACAAACAAAAATCTTTAATCACTCAAGACTTGTTAAATCTACGTGAGCACTCAGTTATGATTCTTAGAGGCACTGCAATAGAGGATTGAGATGGTCAAAGCCCACAGACTTCACAAACATTTTGTGTTCAAAAATCTGTTTAAAAAACAAAAACTAGAAACTAACCAAGCCTAGCTTTAAACTAATTCATTTTTTGTTCTTACTAATTCTAATGGAATCATTCCAGAACATTTTTGCTGTGAAGATGAGGAACATTTCGTCCCACTCACAGCTCAGTCCTTATCTTTATTAATAGGTGACCATCAGTTCTTGTACCAACACTGTCTTTTCAATAAAGTAGGTCATCTTCCCTCCAGCATCTTCCCTTAACCTTTTGTTTCCAGACTCGCCTGTTCCATCAGTCCTCCATCATTTGTCCTTGTGGCCTTTTCACTATTCCTGCTTCTGTTTAACTTTACCTTGAATACAAACAAATCAGAACTCTGTGCTTCACTCCAGACAGGGTTTCACCAGGGCTTTGAACCACACACACACAGATACAAATCAGCTTAGCACTTCTCTGTGTTTATTGGAAATGTTTTTTCCAGATAGGACAGAATTCACCTTTTTCGCAAGTACAGCCGTTCTGTCATTAGCCACCAAATCCAGGACTTTCTCCCCCCTGACAAGCTGAGGAACGACCTGCTCACAGCAGATACTCCCAGCTTCATGCTGTGAAACCAAAGAATTTCATCCCTTTCCTCCTACTGCAACCTTTCATACATTCCTGTTCCTCCCTCATTTCCAATCCTTCTCTATTTGACAGTGCCTCCCACAATGCGTCCCCTGCAAATTTTATTAGCACATTCCCTCTTTCTTATGCCAAGATAATAAATGAAAATACTATACGTAAGTTGGCTCTTGATAAACCTCTGAGCCTTCTGGAGAGAGGCATTTCTGCTTCAACAGTGCTCGTACCACCTCATCTCCTCATTACAAGGCTTTAATCTGTGACCAACATTGCTCTCAGTACCCTGTCCTTGGCTGCAATGCCCACTGTGTCCAAAACCAGAAGATAAATCAGATCATTCACATGTTCACTGAAGGTAGAAAATACAATCAGGTAGGCAGTGAGAAGCAGCTGGGTTATTCTCTCCTCAGTACGTACCTTAATAAGAACTGATCATCAGGATAAAACCCACAAGAGGTAGCAATACAGCAGTTCTGAAACTCTAGCTAAGACACTTGTAATTCACACAGCTATTTGCAAGCCTCAAATGTGATTAGCCTCCAGTACCTAACATCACCATGAAAAACCCTCAATGCCCAGCCAGCTATAATCATACCACAGGGAGTATAAGATGCAATTTCAGATGCATAAATTGCTTTTGCAGGGCATTACAAGACAGGTTTGCCTCCTTCCTTGCTCTTTTTAGGTGCCCAGGTCCTCCGGTCACACAACACAACACAGCTGACTGTGCCCATGTGCGATGTGCCTTGGCTTCATTTGGCTTGCTTCCATCCATGTCGCTTGGTCCTGCAGGTCAGGGCTGCAAGGCTGGCACTGTCTGCAGAACTGCATATGTTTTCTAATCAAACACTGTGCCTTAAATTACAGCCTTAAATCCAGAAATGTGAATGCAGTCAAAAAGAACAACTACACACCACAAGAAATTAAAACCATAAATAAGTGATTTCTAAAATGGTAGAGGATTCCATCACTTGCGGTAAGAGGACTTTCAAGTTTCAGCATCTCCCATGCTTAGGAAGAAGTCCTGTGGATGAGGACAGAAAAAAAAAATGGGACAAAGGCAACATATTGTAATGTAATATACACATTCATATTTTATGTATAAAATACAGAACAATTAGAACAACAACAGAGTAACTGCTTGCTGCTTCTCAGTTAAAAGCACACCCGGGGCTTTCAAAACTAGGAACGGAGGGAAAATAACCCAAAGTAAGCATTTGGTATCTTTGTGCAACTCCCAGGACAGTAGGTAGTTTCTCCATCCTCCCATTTCTCAACACCAGAGGCAGGGCATTTGCAAGATCCGAAAAGGACAGAGAAATGCACAAGGGAGAGCAAATGGAGAAACGTCGTACAGCTGTAATATGTGAGCTATGTAACAACTGGCAGCCTTCTTCTAGTTACTGACAATCGGTTGCCTTTGTCTCCCCAAACACCATGCTGTCATCCCAGCTTGGCTCAACCAATTCCTTAAAGAGCTACGGTACTACAGACCTAGGGTATTTTTTCCATGTTGGGGGGAAGGGGTGTCAAGCAAACCTCAGGAAAACTTTAGCAGCAGAATTTTTTAAATTCTGGTGAACCAAAAGAGCTCCACCGAAGGACAACAGAGAAGTTCATCTTCCTTCGTATACGCCTGCTGCGAATTTCATCCACGATCTCGGAAAACACTAGCAACCTGCTTTACCTCAGTTGCACTGACAGAAACCACATGCAAAAGGCACTGATTGTATCTTGAAAAAACTGGCAAGCTCTGACAGATGCACTGACAGCACCCTCTTAGCACGAGGACAACGCTCCTCCCGAAGCCTCGCTATGCATCCATCCGTCAGCAGGGAATGGAAGGCCCTCAAGAGCCGGTTGTTTCTTTTATCCTCATTCTCTTTTTGGTGCAACTTCAGACAAACGGCAAGGCTGCAGCACATCACCCGGGGAGCCATCCCATAGGAAGGGGGCAAACATCTGCAGAGCAGCCGAGTGCTGCCTGGCATTAGCATGGCAAGGGGGAGCACGGTTTGCCGGGAGCGATCCGTTACCTATTAGACAAAAGCATCAGCTACGCACCGTGAGTCAGACACCTCCGTAGGCGACTCAAGAAAGGAATTAAGGGTTGGCTTGTTTTTTTTTTTCTTGACATTGACACCCAGGCAAGGAATTGCAGAGACTTTCTGTTCACCTCCTCCCTGCGCTCCACCTCCCACGGCGAGAACAACCCCCGGCGCACACAATCGAGCGGCGGTGGCGAGCAGCATGGGCCATCCACCCACACCACTGAGCTCAGGCTCTGAAAGGATTTTAACCCTTCCCCAAACTAACTTGCACTGCAATAAGGAACTTAGACGAGGCCCCTGCTTCGTACCATTTAGTACAAAGCCACTGCAACGCTCCTGTGGAAAAAACACCCTTCTGTAGCTAACGCGATGCTATTTGAAACCCTGTTGCTCAGCCAGACTTGGAAACACATTGCTGGGGAGCGTGCAAGTGTACATAACAGAGCTTTACCACGGCTGAATGCACGGATGAGGGATTATTCTGCTGGCATTTCAGTTACTGCTCTCAGTAAATTGCATGGCTGTCTCCAGAAACCCCTCACCTTTAGCTGTACCAGGCAAAGCACCCTGGCCTGGCAACAAGCTGCTGCTGATGGGAGCAATGCTGATGTCCCTGCAGTCACAGCTACATGCCCAGGAACTAAAACTTACCCCTTAAAGCGTGCGGTAGCAACAGCTGATCAACCATTTGTATGCTCCTCAGAGAGTTTTCCAAGACAGCATCTTTTACTGTTTCAATTTCGAGACCAGTCAAAACTTGGCGCACATATTCTAACCAAATAACACACTGCACCGTAGTGATTAGCATAAGGGAATGCAATATAAAGTAATACTCCAAGAAGAGCAAGCCTACTTTTCCATTAAATTCAGAAATTCATATTGACAATTTTAAATATATTCATTTTGTTGAGAGAGAGCGTGGTTAGATTCATTCCCCATTCCTCCCTCCATTAAAAAATAATTAAAAGAATACTCAATCTATATTAAGAATCCCATTTAGATAATAAAAATCTGAATTTAAACAAATTCCTCATCTGCTTTTATTCACGTATACTTAATGTTATATTATATTTTGTATAGAAATAAAACTAAACTTGCTCTATGCTTTTGTTTCTCACAACCTAGTTTGCAGCTGCTGGATTTCCCTACACAAATCTAACCTATTTGGATGTAAGAAGAAACCATCATCTTCACAAACGGCCTCTAATAAAAAATAATGTTTGTAGATGCACATTAGAACTGGGAGGCTTAATTCTACACTGTCAGTAGTTTCAATAGCTTCCTAATACAGTATATACCTGGAGATAAAGAGCTGGAACTATTTTTTCCTTCAATTCCATCCTTAGGATTTCTATAATTCCCACATGTAGTTCTCTGACCTCATCTCCCTTCACAGATCTCCCTCTCCACTTCTTGGGCTGAATCGGTTGTATCAGCCTAACTTGCAAAAGCTGCCTCACATATCCATAGAGCCAAAAGGGCCATAAGGTTGACCATCTCCACATCATGTAGCTGATACTACCCATACTGAACCTCCAGACTTAAAATCTGAGGGAATGGAAATATTTGTAAATGAAGAAAGTTGCAAAAACCATGGAAAAATTGCTTAAAGTATTTTATAGAAAACATGAAATTAAACTGTCACATATGTCCTAAATATTTGCCTCTTCTCTGGCTCCATACTAACGCATGTTTATCCTTCCATTTCATGCAACTATCTAAAAGCAGAGCATCCTCTTCTGTGTCACGCACCATACATTCCTACTGACTCACAGCTAAATTTGAAGAAGTTTGCTCAACTGTTATGGCTCTAGAGATGTATTTAGCAGAAGACAAAAGCAGTATGCCCCTCAGTGCTCTGCCTGACCTCTGGGCACTGACATCCCAGCCATGGTTGCAGCCCAAGGCTGGTAGGACTCAGCTGATGCTGCTCTCAGAGGGGTGGAAAACACACTTTGGGGTCTTCCCGAGACTTCATCTACCAAGTGACACACAGCCTTGGTTCTCTGCTTGTAGAGCAAAACATCACCAACAACAGTTATTTAATGGAAATGAAAGTTACAGAAAAAAAATAAAGCTTGAACCCACTTTTCTTCTCTGTGGTGATGATGTTCAAAACACAATTTCTGATGCTTCTCTAGAAACACAGAGAGAAACTGTGTGTATCAGCCACGTGTGCTTCACCCCAACTCTTTTCCTGTTCCATTCCTCATCTCTCTCTCCCTTCTCTTTATACTCTGATAAGAGATGTCAAGTCATGCAAAACGATAAACCTTCTTACTCTCCTTTGGAAGGAGCAAAGGCACACCATTCAACACTACTTCCCCAGTGCCCACACAATGATGAGTTCAAAGCAAAGGCCAATGTCACTTTAAAAATCACATCAGGAAAGGTTCAAGAGCAACACAGGATAAAAGAGAAGACTTTAAAGGCTTTCTAAAGAAAGGATTATACAGTGCCTTAAAATGTTGTTTGGATCAAAAAAGAGTATTTTCACTCACAGCTGGTAATGAAAAACTGGAAAACACCAATCGTTTCCCTCTATCCGATGTACCTCTGAAAAAAACGTGCTGGGTAACAGCTCGTGAAGTCTACTCCAAATGCTGGTTAGCTCAAATTCTTACCTTGAGTCCTTAGCACCAGTTATTGCACATAAACAAAAGGAAGCAGGCAAACAAAAGCAGAGGGGACAAGAATGAGTGGGAAAGAGATCTATTTGTGAAACAGAAATTGCCTTTTTCTAGATGACTGCAGAGAGCTCGGCATAATGGTGCTGCAATCTGATTAGCATGGCTCACTACTACTTTTATTAAATAATAATTTACAGTAATGAACCCTCAGACGGTAGAGATTAAAATAATTCAATATTGCAGTAAGTTCAGGGGGTGCTAAATACATGCCCAAATTTGATTTCTCGGAGAGATTCAAGCATATACATGAACTGGTCGTCAGGACCCTCCCTCTCCAAGTGAACTGCTCCGTGTCACCTGTACGTGTACATCGCAGCAGGGATGTTTCAGCCTTCTTTTATTCTAAAGAAGACAACAAAACCTCGTACTTCTTTTTGACAGTCTCACGCTTACACGTATGTCAGCAAAAGGAAGTACAAAAGCAAAATGTGCCTCAAGTAGGAAGCAGCATGTGCTTGTAAATTAATTATATTCTTTCAACCATCGGCTGCTTAGGAAGGACTACTGCATAGATCAAAGCACTGTTACACACCAGAATTCTTGGTTGCTGCAGACAGAATTAAACTGAAAGGAAAAATGCCACATACTTATCCTAAGTTTTAAGATGGAACAACAGACATTAATCAGTTGAAAAACCAACATCACGCACCACTTCAAGAAACCTCTCCAGCTAGCGATGCTGCAAGATGCCTTCCTTCTCACTCCCATTCCTAGTTGAGTTTCCATCTGCTGCCTGATTTTCATCAAACCTACCTACTTGCTACAAAGACATGAAATTAACACTGGCCTGCCTTGAGAGCCTGCTCTCCAAGATGCGAACCCACCCCATCTCTCGGGCAGGACATCATAAGCCTCCCAAAGGCAAACATGAAGCAGATGCACTGAAGAAGATGAGAAAAGGTAATATGAACAAGCCCACGTTTCTAATGCAGAGGCCTTTCAAACTCTGCTTGTGCATCTGTTAAAGAGACAAAATGTGACTGAAGGCCAAAGAAAATTAAAAAAAAAGATGTTTCCACAGTGAGATGGGAAGCACCACCATTTTCATACAAGGTATAGTTACATTATCTGCAGGAAATTCTGCAATTTAAAGAGCATAACAGAAAGGAGAAGAATGTAGCCCCTCAAATAAACAAATGCATGACTGCAAAAAGGACTGGACTCTGCTTTTAGAGAAGGGGAGGAAGTGTAAAACACAAGATTTGCAGGGCTTACTGTATGGCCAAGAATGAAAGGATTCCTTCTACATCTATTTATGCGCGAGGTGGTCAGCATAGCACGTGTTGATGGGCTCATCACAGGAAAGGGGGGTGACAGCTCTTAAAAGTAATCTTTCCTCACTGTACCGTTTGGCCACTCAGTAGGTAAAAGCAAGGAAATAAATTCAAATGCAATTATACATTCATTTAAAATCCATTCTCTCCTACTGCTATTCAAGCATTTCTTTATGTTCCCCAGGAAATACTCCGTTAAATTTTATTCTGTCCCACTTTGGACTGTGGCTGTTTTTTCATCGGTGAATTCTGGGTTGTTCCTGTTCTGCTTTTAAGGCAAGCTCAGGCAACAGATTGTCCTGCATGGTCTGGCACCATTAGATTGCACTCTGCATTTCTGCATTTCACTCTCCTGGCGAGAACCATCTGCTCCACAGGTTTAAGATGCTGACCACCTGGGTGGAAGCAACTTCATTAAATAAAAAAGAAAGGAAAAGAAAAGAATAGAAAAAAGTACTTCTGCACCATACTTCCCCTTACTTAGGATGTACATCTGTAACATACTCTCTGTATTTTTAAAAATGCATTACATATACAATAGCATATATGTAATCTATTTTAATATGTAATTTTTAAATATATATAGTAACTTTCTAGTTACTATAGCATGTATTTAATGAGTTCTTGGTTGTATTGCTTTGTTTCAATTTAGGGTATTTTTGAGCAGTGCAATAACCTTCTGCAGAATCTGATGGATTCTTTCAGATCAGCCCTACTGTCCTTTCATCAGGGTGGATATCTAGAAAACATACGTGAAGGTTCTATATTCATTTAAAATTCGGAAGGAATAGTCAAAAATGAAGCTTGGACAGGTAAATGGAATAGCTATATCAAAGACTAGTAATAAATTTTTTTATTTATTTTTTTAGTTGAAAAAGATAAACAGCATATACAATTATGCTCTGAGCTGAGAAGTGCCTCGTTAATCCAGTCAGCATGTAGGAACAGGGAGCTTTTCAAAACCTTTCAACATCTGCCTGATTCTGTCCCTTGGAAATCCTTTCCCATTTCAGTAGGATGAAACAAAGACCTAGGCAGAGTACTTTCTAAAAGCCTTTGGCTACAGACAACCTGCTGTATACATCATTATACACGAGTCCTCAGGGAAAAAAGGCACAAGAAAATTAACTCAGTCTACAAATCCCAGCATTTGCTTGAGTGCTGTTCCCTGAGAGCTCAAAATCCATTCAATTTTGCTTTTTTCACTCCTGGAATATTCCATTTTCCAGAATGTTACCATTATTATTTGCATTGCCCATTTGATACTGTGCTCCTCTGGACAGCAACTAAGCAAAATGCACGCCCCCTCAGTGTCCTCTTTCCATCTCACATTTATGGGGTACTCCATGTGAGTCACCTACCGACAAAAGCTGTTTGATGAACATCAAGTTAATGTGCCTTTCCAAAGAACAAAACGTACTCCCAGAGAATACAAAAGGCCGTGCCATGCAACTTTCAAGTTTTGTTTTTTTTTTCTGGTGGTGGTGGTTGGTTCTCTTGGTGTTTTGTTTTGTTTTAATGGCATGTGCCTAAGTCTCTGGCACAAAGCTTAGAGCAATATACCTGGCCACTCCATACGGTACACACATTCTGCTGTTTATTTCAAATTCATTTTCCATCAGAGGATCTAAACCAGATCATTCTTTAGCACCTCCTCGTCTCTGTTGGGAACAAACAGCAGTCCAAATGAACAGACCTGATTAAAAAAAAAAATCAATACATATAGAGAGATGCATATGTAGCATAACAGGCATGATTAAGAACAGTGCTTAAATACCATTTAGGGTTCATCTGTTCTGAGACGACTATACTGAATCTTGTAAAATATTATATGCAATCACTGACTATGCTTGATTCAAACATTAAGGGTAATAGCAACCACAAAAGATAAATATCCCTAGGAATTTTTACACCAAGGAATAAGCTCATGGACTTGTGTTCTTCCCAGGTCGACTGAATAAATAAAATAAAGCTTTTATCTTTAGAAGAGGCTTTCCTTCCAGAATTCCCATTATTGATCAGCACACTAAGTTTCCCAGTGACCTCTCTGTAGTAGGGCCCTCCTGTGCCCATGTTTTGCCCCTCTCCAGACACGTGAAGGGGCCCTGGCACTGTCCCAGCAGTGGTTGGACACTGCAGCCCCTGCAGCCTCTGGGGTTCAGGGCTTACAGCTCCATCCTGCTATCACAGAGTTAACTCAGCCTGTCAGAAATAAGTGTGTTTTTTTTTTTTTTCTTCCTCTGGAGAAAATCCAGTGAGTGAAACGTCACCGCAAGCAGGACACTCAGCGGAGCTACAGCTAGCCCTGAATCGTGTCAGGCACCAATAATGTGAGTGGTCGCTTCCACAGTCAATATTGTTTCAACCCAAGAAAACCCAAACCCAACAACAAAGTGGCTGCCTGGGAGCTGCCTGTGCTAAGAACAGCAAAGAGCTGCCAAGAGCAATCAGTCTGCCCAAGCAGTATATAATGAGCTAGCAAATAAAATAAGGAATGGAAAAGGAACATTAGATTCCAGAAAAAAAATTGCTACTAACACAGGAATCAAAGTAGTATTAATTCATAGTTCTGTGACATTTATTGCTATACACTGTGTTAGCTATCTCATGGAAAAAGAAGAAACAGGGCTCAGTACAGTTTTCTACTGCTGCTGGAAGCAGTGCAAGTGGAAGGCTGCGCAGTACCTTGGGACAGCAATTAACCTTCAGATTACCTGCTTCAACCTTGCCTGCAGCTCCACTATGACAAAATTAGGAGGCACCTAAAAGGTGCCTGCAAGATGAAGTACTTGGAATAAAACCTTGGTAAGTAAATAAAAGCACAGCTGAAAGCTCTGCAAACACGAGCAGCACCACAGAGAAGAGAAAACGCGTGCTCTGCTCTGTCAGAACACACGCGGGTACAGAGCCCTTAAGCTATTCCCAAAACCAGGGCCCACTATATTAAAACTCCCTTCAGCAAACACGCTGCCTGGTTATGAAATATTAACTACAGCAAGAATCATCACTCAGGATTAACAGCAGTCATCCATTAGAGAGAGAGAGCCAAGCTTTACGTGTCCTTTGAGAACTGCCGCAAACAGCGCTCGCTGCAATTCTTATTTCAAGAGCAGCTCTCAGTAAATGAATTAGAAGTTGATTCTTTCTAAGCTGGGAGCAGAGAACACTCATGCCCGATCCCAGAGAAAAAAAAGGCCTGATAATGTCTGATTCCGGAAGTACAAAGGCCATTTAATATCCCTTTAAATGAGATATTGCACTAGGTACTTTAGGAATGTCACATCCACTACTGCAGTATAACATGGATATAACATCCCAAATGACGCCATAGCAGTATTTCAGTGCTAGCTGAATTATTACTCCTACCATTACCAAATGCAGACAAAATGTATTTCATACTAAAGGATATGAAGAGAAAAAAAAAAAGACATAAAACCTGTTTAAATACCATAGTTGTCATAGCTGCTCATCTAGTAAGAAAAGTCTGAGATGAGAACTATAAAAAACTCAAACTCCTTCACAAATAAAATGTTTGTTTTTTTTTTTTTTTAATTATTTTTATATTTTTTTTTTAATTTTTAAGCACAATTCCTTCTCCTCACCTCCTGCTTAGAGACATCTAAAGCATAACCCATTTTCCTTGAGGAAGACAGAAGCAGAGACACTTCTTTACATTAAGATTTATTTATATATATTTTTTAAGGCAACATTGCATCTTTCTCCAGAATTTTCTAAAATCTGTTAACAAACATACTCGATATTAATTAATTCATCTCCACATTTCCTCACACGGGAGGCGAGTTATAGAGCTTGTTTCCAAACTGTACCAAACTTGTTGAATATTTGTGCACAGAAAATACAATGTGCCAAGGCAACTCAATGAGATTGAGTGTAAATGAGACTACTGAAGGGATCAGGATTCAAGACAGAACTAGAATGGGTTTTCTTTGTTTTTAAGATGCAGGTCCTTTCAACTCTGTTTATAACGGGACTTGGCGCACACACCAGATTCAACAACAACAAAAACCACCACCAAACACACAGTACGAACCAAAACACAAGCAATTGCCTTTCAAAAGAAGGAAGAAGGCTGTTGAACCTCATCCATGAACTTCAACCCCTGATGAAGAACTGACATATTGGTGCTAGAAAGGTGCAGCTTGGTTTCACCAAGATAAAGGATTTCAAACAAAGTTGTACATAATCCACACACCAGCCTTTGGCCACAGCATTTAAATGACAGCCAAAATAAAGTGAACACTTGCACTGATCTCACGTGTCTCTGCGGAAGGATGTGACTGAGAGAAAGCGGGCTTCAGATAGCAAAAAGAAACAATGAGAAGAGCCAGGACCAGATGCACTGAGAAAACAGAAGTGAGCGGAAGGTCAGAGAGAGCTTTGAAAACTCACACAGGAAAACTGGGGAAAGATGACTGGAAGAGAACTAACTTGCACGGGGCTTTTGACAAGCAAAGGCGTTGTAATTTCAACAAGAAGAATTAGCAAGATGAATTGTTACAGAAAAACACTGCATGATGCAGTAAGAAGCAGACGTTTCTGGGTGATTTAGATTTTCTTGTTTGAAAGGGGCTGCTTTTTCATTTAAGAGAACACCTGAGAGAGCATGCTAAGTGCTCCCCAACATGAGATTTTTTTTTTCCATGCTTTCAGCAAAAGGTTCTGATGAAACAAAATGGGATAAAAAATAAATTAGACTTGAGTAGTTCTTGGCCCCAGTATTCGAACAGCCTCCACCCAAGCACGCAACAGAGAAGATGAAACGCCAGGTGCCTGCCCCAAGAAGGACACAAGCATGAGGGGAAAACACAGGGGAGGAGATAACATCAAAAAACCTTCACTTCAGGTCACCACAGCCTACATGAAGAATATAGCTAAAAGCTTCCTGCCGGAACTAATTGCAGAGCTAACTACGTGTTGGCATTCCTAACCTCACACAAGGTTAGCTGGCTTCTTTAAGGGCATCGTAGAGGCAACACAGCCCAGAGGAAGTAGATCATTTATCACCAGAGACAAAAAATCTCTATAAACAGACTGCATGACTGAAAACAAGTAGCGAATGGATGCTAAGCAATCAGAAATTCCTTTCTCATTGATATTCCTTGGAGTACAACAAAACGAAACTCGCAAGGAGAGAATTCAAAACCCCAGGAAGACTGCAGCAAAAGATACATCTAGTATATAATTATCTGGTATTTAGAATACAAGTTACAAACAATTGCAAGGCAAGCCATAATTTTGAGCACTTGCACAAGTGACTCCACTACTTTTGAAGAAGAACGCAGGCTTATTTACTATCAATACTCGAATATATTTTAAAAAAACAACATATAAAATATAAATTCTGATGCTTCACTAGGATAAAGTGTAACGTGTGTGTGCTTATACACACAATTGCATGAAACCCAGGCCAAAGCAAACTGTCTCTGGTGCGTTCATATACCCATACTGATTTCACATTCTCTGTAAGCCTACAAGTGAACAGTTGACCTCCATTACATTGGTTCCGCAGAGAATTATTTCAGCGAAACCAAATGCAACCTTTTCATCTTTTGAGCAAATTTCATGAGCATAATTTCAGCATATTTACCAGATAGAGATCATTGTGAAGAAGCGTCATGCTGTACTGAATTCCTTGATGACAAAAGCATCACAGCTCATTTGAAACAGGATGACTCAAATATTGAGTCTAGGATAATTCCACAACAGTCAGAAAAATATCAGCAGATTTTCCATATAATAGCAATACTTCAGCAACACAGGACCATAGCAAATTACTTTTCAAGAAGTACTGCATCTCTCCTATAATTTAAATATCATACCATAAGAAAATGAGAAAAGCATTACACACTTTGGCTATGCATATTAAACAAGCCTGGACTATATATTTGACTTTCTTGCACATTTGAGGTACTGGTATTTATTCTTTCCTGAGCGTTCAGGAAAATACCTTATTTCAAAGAAACACGGTAGCTTTAGCTTCCCTAAGAAGTAAAAGTAATTTCAGCCTGGGGTTTTGTGGCAGCCTCAACTAATCATGCCCTCGGCCACCGCAGTCCCCCTTGCTCCGGCTCCTGATCCCAACCACCCTTGAGCAAAATGAACCATTTCAGCACAGCTCAAGGATGAAAAGTCAGTCGCTATATTTAATTAGATAATTTTTACCAGGTTAGGTCTCAGTGCGCTTCGTGCACTGAAACAGCTGCAGACAGGTTCAGAGGTGCTCTGGAGCCTGGGGAGCCCCAATAGCCAGCAGCTAGGTCAGGCTGCTGCCACACAAATGATCCAGAAAGCCAAGGTGGCAGCAACCTCAGCTCCAGGGGTCACCACCACTCCGGAGGAAATGTCACTTACACGGGCTCAGCGGTTCCTCAGCGGGTGAGGGAAAATGAAGGCCTCAAGATGCTCAGCTCTGCTAACCTGAGGAAGCGGCTTCTGAAGGACTTGTTTTACCCTTCAACCAACAAGTATAATGTTGTCTAGAATAACTCCAGGATTGCATCAGACCAAAAAGGAGAGTTGTAGCTTCACAGCTGGCAAACTAGCAGTGGGGATTGCACCAGAACATGCTCTAAATTCCTTATGTAATGAGCGGAATTTACCATTACAGCCAATTTCACAAAACTGTCTCAGCATTTTAACTTTAAACCTAAAAAAGTAACAGTATTCATTGAAAAAAAAAAAAATATATGAAGAGCAATCTCTTCATATATCTCAAAAAAAGGAAGCAATTAAGCCTTGTACTTTTTCCAATATCATCAAGGACACTGGAAAATTGCAGAGAAAATATGAAGATTGCCAGGAATTATACTATTTTTGTAGATGAAAAGATGGGGAAGAAGTGGGAGGAGAATGAGCTATCTTCCATACTGTGCTGCTAATTTTCCAATTGAATTGTCATAGCAATGCTTGTACTTCAGAGTTTACCACACAACTGCAGAAACATGAACTGCTACCCAATCTTGCAAACGCAGCTCAGATTTTCAGTCCAGATCTAAACTACCTTTATACTAAATTTCACAGGATAAGCCAGGCTGAAAATTCACAGAAACGAGGTGAGGTTGCTCCTAACCCAAACGTAACAAGCATGGCTTGACTGGCCAGGTTCTCCAACTCACTGCTTTTTCCATCCAACAATTAACCAGGTAACTTTTTATTTTTTCGTGTTTTATCAAGATACTCAGCCATAACCTCTGAAAAACTACTCTATAGTCAGGCTTCAGATCCCTTGTTTGTTTTTGTGTGTGTTTTGTTTTGAGAATGGAGCTCTCTCACCTGCAAGAATCCTCTGATACTGCTGAATTTGGACCGTAAGATGCATCACACGCATAGCTTCAAAAGCATACTTAGGAAGAAGAAAGGACAGGTGACAGATAGCATCCTCCAACAGACACACAAACACAGGTTGACTGCATCTGCAGGATAAGAAAGTGCTGAAAAATATACAGCAGCGTGATAATAAAAATATATATATATATATATACTTGCTCCCTTCTGTTTCGCCCAAGAATCTCCCCCAAACCACATTCTGTTCACATTACGATCATCACGTGGAAGTACTGTAGGTAGCTGGTACCATGAAGACACAGCCTAGGGAGCCATCCTCCACATGCACAAGCCAATGAGATTAATATACTAATTATACCTAATTAAACCATCTTTATACAGCCACAATACTTAAGGAAAGGACAGGAGACTGTCTTCCTGCACGTTTAAACTAAAAGGACTACCATCGTTTGCCATGACTTCTACCAAAAGACTTAAGTCACTGAAAACATATGATGATGCTAGAGAATTACGAATCTCCCAAAACTTCCTTCTCGCACCATCTTACCCATCCTTTTATCCTCATGAAGAGGAATAAAATTACCTGTACTGGAAAATGCCTAAGTAGACAGACAGCTGTTTTCCCTTGCATAGTTTATTAGCCCGAAGACCAGGCTTTTCCTCTTTCATATGATTTTCACTGTGTTTTTCCCTCTCATTTCTTATTTATGCTTTTAAACCAAACATCTGCTTTATTTGTGACATGAAATGTGATGCCTCAGCAAAAAAAAATGGTAATAACGAAATATGCTTTCATCTAACTGCATCATAGTGAAGGGTTTTCTTCTGTTTGTTTTGCAAATCCTCTTGCTGCAGCAGTGCAGGGAACAATGCACTCTTGGTGCATCTGATGGATCAAAATAGGAGGGTTTGGGGCACAAAGCGTCATATATTACTTCTTCTTTACTCAGTTTCACAAAATAAATCTTTTGTTGTTGTCGTTTTTTGTTTGTTTTTTAATATACTAACCTGTAAAGCTTTACTCTTCAATCAAGCATCAAAGCACAACACCCAGTTTAACAAAAGGAATCTCTGGTACCCAAAATTTCATGAGGAGGCTTCCCACTCCATCATTCAACCTCTAGGAGAAATTTCATATTGGCGAGTAACTGAGCAATTCAGAGTCAGCTTTGGAATTCCTCTTGGTAATAATTTCTGAGTTGTTCTCCTCCGCTTTCTCCTTTCTAATATTTACCTTTGCACCAGGCTTTCTGTGCCTGTTTCTAAATGACATAGATATCATGTGAGTAATCTCTTCTGGTTGAAAATGTAATTTATTTTAATTGGAACTGAAAACTTGTTTGAGGGGTGGCAGGAGGAAACTGTTCCTATTTCCTGCTATAGTTCTCTCAGCATCTAATTACACCCATAAAGAGGAACAATGGGGAGGCTGTGTATTATTCAGTTTAATGTGGTTAATTACATGATTCCCTGTATGCATGCAAATATACCAGAGCCTCACAACTGATACAGCACCCACACAGCACATTCATCAGTTACAATAACCATGCTTTGAGATCACATATAGTATACCCTGTAAATATAAACACTTTTTACTGGAAGAAGGTTTCCAGTTCACCAGGAAGAACTGGAACAGGATGGACACTGAACCAAAAAATCTAACATTAGTATCTATATTTTCCACAAACTTCTCAATGTGAATTCATTTTTTGCAACTAGAAGCATGCCCTACTTAAATACTTCTCCCCTTACTGCTCCTGTAGACACACACTTTGAGGAGACAAGGTGTTTTTATACCCCTATAACCCAAACTGCTAACAGGAGTTGAACCTAACACTTCACTTCCAAAGGTTCAAAAGATTTAGGCTGTGACCTTAAAACATTAAAAAAAAAAAAAAAAAAAGTATGAGTCAGATTTTTTGCAAGTCAGCTTCCATGTCCAAGTACACACAAAACTCAAATTTTAAATATTATCTATTAGAGAGGCCAAGGTTTCAGGTAGAACAACGACCCATCCAGTGGATTCTCTTTGTTATTAAAAGTGAAATTGTGAATTTCTGTGGAAAACTGTGGAGAGGTGGATTCTCTTTGTTATTAACATATCTTCGAAGTCTTCTACAAGCAATGCTTTACAACTCCAAAGGCAGACAGAGGAGGCAGCTACTCAAGGAAGGTACAGACAACACAGCTACAGAAGCTCATGACAGCCTTTCTGAATGCCATGCTCTCCCCGAAACCCTTCGGTACGCTTCGTGGTGAATAATCATCAGTCAGGCACTGCAAAGCGATAGCTATTAACAATGGTTTAAGTGTCAGCACTGCCTGCCCCAGGAAATACATGTGAAAAAACACGGTCTTTAGAAGAGAAAGATGAGCCAGTGCACAGAAAAAAAATTACTTGTCCATGGCCAGACTTTTTCATGGATAAAGGCACAAGGAGAAGAGGGAAAAGACAAAAAAAAACGAGGGGTAGGAGGATGGGGGGGGAGAGAGGGAGTACTACATATTAGTCCTCCTTGTCCAAAGAGTCAAAGAAATGTTTCATAAGCTTAGTGTGAAACGGTCTGAGCTCAGAATGAGTCACTGGGGTTCGTGGAGCAAAACAGACAATGTGGATAATTGATAGAACAGGGGATAGGCTTGATGCTTAAAGAATACGATTCCTCCCCTCGCTGTACAGTCGGAACAGTAGGATGTCTGTTCAGAAACATGGTGTCAGAAGAAGGAATGCAGGCAAGTTGGGAGATGGGAGCTGAGAAACCAAGCAGCAGAATTTAGCCTGGACCTAACTTTGAAGCTGGCCCTACTTTGAGAAACGGACTGGACCAGATGCCTTCCAAAGCACCTGCCAACCTAAATTATTCTGTGATTTTAAGGAAAGGGCTTGTGTAGCAAGAACATAACAAAAACATTATCATCTTCATTACTGAATGAAATCCCATGCTGAAAATAAAGACTTAGTTTGGAGAATAAGTCACTGATGCCTGGGGAAAGCAGGTGATGAAATGAGAACAACAGAACCTGCAAATGTGACAGAAGATAGATGTCTTTTGGCAGACTAATGCTTTGATTTTGTTTAAACTAGCTTAAGTGAGTAATTTAGCTTCAATAGCACAGTGAAGAACTGCTACTGCTGCAATACTTTAACCTTTACCCATTCAATTAATATTAGACTTTAAAACCACTTCTTAAAGAAAAAAATGCTTTATATAAAGATCAGGACAGATGATATATTCCTGATATTCTTACTGATTTTTAAAAATACAGCCCTTGAGGTGCTACAACACCCTCAGAGGCAACAAGGCTTGATCAACTGGAGCCAAAACTTAAAATTTCCGCTTAGGCGATTGAAACAAATTTCCTCCTGCAATAAAAATGTGCACCAAGCAAAGGTGGCAGATTTTCATCGTGTCATTGCCACCTCCATCCAACACAAATCCAGTTTGTCCCTGCCTGCTCCATTAAGATAACCAAATCTTCTCTGAAACATGCAATTCGAAAAAGGAAATTGCACTTCAAAAATAAAAGGCTGACTTGCATTACGTGTTTATATTTGTATTCTCATGCACATTTGTGGGAGTTTTCTGGCCTGTGACTGCAGCAACAGCCAGAGACCTTGGTGTTCTGGACTTACCATAATGGCTGTGGCTATTCTTACCCTCATGCATATGGAGGAGTATATGGCCCTGATGGAGGCTGCCAGATGTACCAAACACATACCACCAGATGACATCTGCAATTTGTTACACTCAAAACAGGTAGTATCTTCAGAAGATCTTGCATTTGACATAGTCTCCGTATTTTGCAGCCTCAAGACTCCAAACCACAAAAAGCAGAGGCACTTACCCATGCTTAGACTGGAGGCAGTGGTCACAAGTCATTTTGTGTTGCTAAAGTCACCAGCTTACTGAGGATAGATCTGTTCCCTTAACAAGAATTCAGGGAGCAATACAAATAGTCTACACCATGCTTTGTCGGTGACTTTTCCCCACATGTCCTTAGTGCTTCCTCTTTAATTTTACAAAAAAAAAAAAAATCTAGGTGCATTGCCACTGAATTGCCATGGAGGGACTACTGACTTGCAAAGGATTTGATGTATTTGATTCTAACCCTTTATATTAAGAAGCATTTTTGGCCCTAAGTAACTTCTATATGCATTTAGCAATTAAGCTGTTGTTTTTGTTGGGTTTTTATTCTGTAATTAGCAACTCTACTTCCAGTAGTAGTTACCTTAATGAAAACAAAAATAAACAAAGTAATTCTAAGAGTACCAGCAGACCACAAACCTATTTTTAATCTGCTGCAATCCATCATTAAAATAACAAGCATCACATACAAACCACCTTCAAATTCTTAAGAATGATTGTATTAGCCATAATTAAAGAGCAGCCTACTCTCATTTCAACACTGGCTTATCATGCTAATCTCATAGCAGGTAAAATTTTGGTTAAATGGTTATCACCTGTCTTAGGCTCTAATAATTAATAGCAATATACATTTTCTCATCAGTTCAAAATCTAAAGAAGGCAAGGTTCTCAAAAGTATTTTACCCTTTCAACCACAGTTGTTGAGTTTCTTTAGGGAAAAAATATACCCAGGTTTAAATATGTAGGCTAACCTTACAAACAGCTCTCCGGTCTTTTTTTCTTTCTTTTTAATTGTGTTATCTGCATGGAGGCTAGCCTTTTCTCTCTTAAGCCTGATAAAAAAAATAAAAATGAAATGAAGTGGAACAAAGAAGCAACATTAACTTTCATAATTTATTGTTCTAGACAACCCCGACTACTGCCTGTGACAGAAAGTAAGCCAAGCAGAAAGAAAATTGAAGTGTTTTTGCATTGCCACTTTGCCAAAGGATGAAGTCACAGGATTGATTTCTGTGACCACCGGCAGTGCCTCCCACCCATGCTGCCACCCTGCAGTTCTCAGACTGCTGTACAGAGGGCACGGAACACAGCAGACTCATAAAAGACGAGCTGAAATGTGCTTGGCTTGTTTTTTTTAAAGTTTCAACATTTAAAATGATACTTGAAAGTTTTCTTTATTAATACGGGTTAATAAAGAATAAATCTGACAGTTCACTCAATTCCATCTCCTTCATTATGCAGACAATTATTTTTGATCTGGCTGAATAAACCCCTGCGGTGAATTCTCATGAGCAATTCACTCGGGTTTCAGAGTTCTGTGCCTTTTGATTGGAACAATCCTTTCATGGTGTTTTCCACCTGTAAAAGTAGAATTTCATATGGAGGTAGATTTGGAGCAGAGGGGAAAAGTGTCTACCCAATATTTTTTTCTTGCTATTCAACGCAGCAATTTTCAGACATAACCTCTGAAAGCAATGATGCTGATGTACCTAACCAGCCAGAAGGACTCCCTGTAGTGCCTTCTCTTGAGCTAAGCACCAGAAGAATGTTTTTGATATTTAGTCACAGGCTCTTAAGCGGAGCTTACTCCGCTGCTGTTGTTGCTTTAGGTTGCCTCTTTTAAAGGTGACTGTGCAAGATGGATTCAGAAAACCTCACAGAAAGCCCCAAGACTCAGAGCAAGCGATGCACGAGGTTCAACACAACTGCTAAGCTCCAGGTATCACTTATGCAATGAAGAAAGGCAGTAACCACACAGCATAGGACTTCCTGCTTTGGGACCAGGAACAAGATGCTCCTCACTTATCGAGAATGTTTTCACAAAGTAATTAGCATCCTGAATGGTATCAAAGCATAAATTTCAACTAGATTTGGATGCAAAAAAAAAAAAAAAAGCACCGAGGAACCATTTGAAACTCATTCACCCTTTAATAGTTTGATACCCTAGAAAGGCAGATAATGACCCTTAGAGTCAGCGGAAGACTGTATGGCTGGACACACCACCCATACAAATCCCATACACTACTGCCACAATCCTACCAGTGACACTTCCCAAGGTTCTCTGGAATCAACTGCAGACTGAAAACATGTTCCTGTTCAGCACAATGAAATCTTCACAATTGGTGCATTTATTTAAAGAGCACGGATTTTACAAAGTTTAAAGGCAATTTGGAAGTACTGGATTCTTTTAAACTAATTAAAATGTTTTGAACTATAGCAGATTTTCCATTTAAAAGGCAAAATCTTCACAGAGAATATTATATACACTTGGAAATTATTCTATAAATGTTTTATCTTGATAAATTGCAGAAAACCAAATAGAGAAAGTATCCATCTCAGCTCTGATAGCGTTTTTTTTTTTTTTTTAAATGATTAAAATGCTAATGGAAAAGCATCTAAAGGCAGGGAGAAGCAGAAACAGAACCCAGCCCAGAATAACATCCTTCTATAAGCATCACCTCCAACTACTAATGCTCTCGGAGTCATGCTCTTCCTAAGTGAAGGCAGGTAATATTTATAGTATCTCTTCAGAAAGAGCCTGCCAGCCATCTCCTCTGCACTTGCCAGGCTTTGGTGAAAGGCTAGCTGCACAGCCATCAAGCACAGATGAAAACAGGAGACAGCTTGTGTTAGCTCCGAAAATGCAACCGGACTCTAAGCAAGAGGGGCACGCATCTGCACAGCAGCTCCCAAATCAGATAAATGGAGTGGTTTATCTCATCAGGATATAGTCTCCAAGTGGCAATGATCAGCTAACACAAATGCTGTTTGTCTCTGTCTTGCTATTAGTCCACCCCCTCACACTCCTCCAGTTCTTTTTCTTCTCGCTCTTCACTGTTCCCAGCTTGATTTCTATGCTCTGGCTGCTCTACAGTTGCAGGTATGGTGTGAGTAACACAGAAGCAATTCCCTTTCCCTTCCCTTATGTATAAATCCTTATCCTCTGTTTTTTCCTCACATGCACGTACACACACATGCACAAAGAGGGGGACACTCCAGATCGTGCACGACTGTTAGATTTTGGGTTGGCCGGGGGCGAAGGACTAAAAGGCAAACGTGTGCTGGAATTTCCCTCTACCCCCTTCTGTCTTACTCATTTCAGCAGCTCCGCAATCCAAACTGGGGGAGGAGGAGGGAACGTGGGTGGCTGTGATTTCAGCAGCAATCCCACTGGATTCCCACACCTCCTTCCAATATAAACTACGACCTAAGATGGAGCTAAATTAACCTGAGGCCAGGATCAGAAGGAGAGATAACTAGGCAAAGTGAAGAAAACACAAAAGGCAAGGACAAAGGATCTCTTTATCTCTAACAAGCACTCCGCGGCACGAACATCATGCTTGTTTTTGAAAAGAAACCCAAGGAGCAGAACTACCGAATGCTAACCTCAGTAGTGCCACTGATCGTAATGATCATAAAACAAATATGAAATTTGATTTGCGAGTTTCAAAAATAAATAATATATGTTTGAAAAACAAAATAAATACTGTGCTGTACCGTGTCTTCATGAAGTAGCCCTAGAAGAAATGCTAACATGCTATATTGAGTCATTGGCATTTACGTGATGAAGAAGCATCTCCACACTGAAATAAAAGTTAAATAGTCAGAACGAAGGCCTAAAAGGGCTAGGTATTTGCAAGCAGGTTTTTTCATTTGTTTGTTTTTTGTATTTTCACTGGTGGTTATTTTTAAAATCAATACAACTTCTGTGCTGACTTGAAGCCCAGTACAGATCCGATCCTCCATTTCACAGCCTCAAATTAAGCTTCATACCTGAAGGGAATCTACGACTCCACGATTTTGCTTTGGATTATCTGACTAGGATTTCTGCACCACAGCAAGTTAACTATAAATGGATTATTTATAAGAACAAGCGAGGTAGTTGTAAAGAATACTGTCTGTAGTATCCACTGCCTTGGCAATAATGATAGATTTAGGCAGCTGCTACTAGAAAACATCAGCTCTGCCAAAATGTCAGATGCTAATGTCTGAGGCAGCTCAATTAAGCTACAAGACGCAATCACTTTGTTCTACCAGGGATGCGGGCAGGCATATTTCAATCCATATCTGGAACTGACAGAAGCATTTAGCGAAGGAACAGATCAAAAAACTGCAATACATACAGCCTTATATCTCCACCTTGTTTCAGAAGTCTCAGTTTTTAAGCCGCGAGTGATTCGACTTATTATGAGTTCTCAATAAAGCATGCAAAATAGCTGGAGCAGTGTCAGCTTTCATCAGCAAGCCAATTAAAGGATTTAATCAAGTTCACTTTAGCTGTTCAACAGTATGTTTATATCAAATTATTTTTTAACAGAAGTTTAACGTGGAGGTTCTCTATTCTAATAACGTTCTCAACAGTGATATGTAAAGGCAAATAACTGCTACAATAGTAAACTGCACTCATGCATACACTGGGAGTAAACCTAACCACTTCAAAAATTATAGCGAATACTTCTTCATAATATCTAGTTTACTTATTGAGTCAAAGAACTGCCTTACACAGCCATGTGAAAGCTCAGCATCATTTGTTTTAAATAAGGATGCAAGCATATAATACAGCTAAAGCAGCTGAAGTTACTCACAAGTTAAAGATACGACCACTTGGCTGAGGTACAGAAAACAACCTTACATGGGGCCCCCAGCACCTTGCTCAGAGTGCAGACCCCATCACCTATTTACTTGTAGCATCACAAACAACATTAACGGCAGCCTTTAAAGATAGTTTTAATGAATGCGATATGGCAAAGATGGGAAAAGAAGAATTCTTGTGATTAACACTTACCCTCAGAAGCAGCAGGCATCCAGGCTTCCAACTAGCATTAAAGCATTTAGGCTTGGCATCTGAAAACACCAGCTACTGGGGGGGAAGTTTTAGGATTTGACCATGCAAATGGTTTTCTTCGAGACAAGTAAATATTTTAGTTATAACAGTGTCCTGGAAATTCAATAGTGTCCTCAACAGTAATCACGGTACGTTAGGTTTAGAGTATAAATTAAATTACTGGAGTGTGAAATAGAAAAGTTTTAACTAAAATTGCTTTTACTGAAATGTTAATTTCAGACAAACTTTGATGTTGTGCTAATATAGACAGGCTTTACATTACTTGTAGGCCGCTAATAAGCGATCTTGTTTATTTTCCGTGCTGGAATTCTATCTCAAACTGCTTCAAAAGTAAAAAAACAGAAAGAATTGTTTTAGTTCAGCTCTTCAATTGCATCAGCTCATTTAAATGTGTGCTACAGTTTGAGGCAATTTTAAGCATTATTGCCTTTTTACTATAACATGGGCATAAATACTTTTATTAGCTCATCTTAGCATTGATCACTTTAGCTAGAAGCTTCCTATGCTTACGAAGTTCTAAGTGATGCAGTTTAAGGGAAAAATGTACGTGGAACACGAGGAAACATTCAGACCCAGGAGGCCTGACCATCCCATGCAATAACGCCCCCGGGGAATATCCGGAAGCCTCAAAGATCAGAAAGGCACATGCTGGCAGGAAAGGGCTTTCCCTCTGTAGTTTTTATGAGCCTACAATCCAACAGATGATTCTGACAGTCACCAGAGCTGCTGCAGTTGTTCCCACACGGGCCATTCTCAGATGCTGACAGCCTCCCCCCAGCCAATCAACTTCTCATTCAAATTGCCAAAACTCTGTGTCCTCAGTACAATACAAGCATAGCAAGCAAAATGAATATTTAAGTTTTATTTCTGTACCATTCTGACATTCAACCAAGCCAGTGAAATTCTGCCCCCTCCCCCAAAGACAGGGCAATGAAACTGCAAGTGGGAGCGTTACCCTTTAACACACTGATATACCCATTGGACGTGTGTATTTACCAACCTTAAATTATGCAATGCAAATAACAAGGAAGGCTCTGCAAGCAACAGTGTGTCTACAACATCTATAAACACGCACACTCCAAAAAGTAGCACTTGTAGAGGCAAACAACATAGCCAAGGAAGAGACCATTTCAGAAAGCTTTGCACACATTCCCAACAAAGGATGTGAAAGTTTTGGTAAAACAAATATATGCTCTGGTTCTGTTTTCCTCTTCTTCTAAATGAGAGACTGATAGATGCTAGCTCCACGCCCTGCCTGCACGTGGCCTGGCTACTGTCACCACGCCAGAAACTGCTGTCATTGCTACTGCTGGTGATGGTGCCCAGGCAAACAGAATTGAGAATATCTATGCACAGGCAGCTAGCTGCCTGCGTGATGTGGGTGTATTACGTATAACTACCATATGCAAAAATGCACAGGTTTATAAAGATGTGTACGACTTAGATTTTTGTGTTCTTAGTTCACTAGAGGAAACTTTTCTTAGTAACGATGGGCAGAGACTAACCAAAAGGTGTGCACACTGAGTATACAGTGAGAGATGTCACATGTTACAGGAAGAAACAGTACATGCTGATTTCTTTTAAAATAGATAAACAGGAAAAACAGACTTACCTTAAAAACCCCAACACAAATCTCCTACAAATTTATTCACTTGTGCTATCATATATACAAAAGATATCATGGTATTTCCTTTCAGTATCTGTGAAACTAACAACGTCTTCAAGAAACATAACTTATAAGGCAAGAAACGCACAATGAGATACATTAGACAAACCACTCAGGTTCTAGGTCTACTCTGGAGTTGATGTTGTTTAAGAAGGTATAAATTTGAATCACAGAAATGTTAAGGTTGGAAGGTCATCAAGTGCAACACACTAGACTCAAAACTGGGCCAATTTCAAAATTAGATCCAGCTTTAAAGTTAGAATTGGCTGTTGCCATCAGTTACTTTACTGTTGAAATAAAATTCTGCAATGTGACCGTTCACCACTTCAATTTTATTAATCTGGAGGGGATGGAATAACACTATTTAACCTTTTGTAGAGATTTTTGCAGATGTAGGAAAACAACAATATATCATGTTTCAAAAGGTTTCGTTGCTCTGAAAAGGACCTGTGAATTGAGGCCCACTAATGACAGTAAATCATACACCTAGTAATTAAAGAGAACACTACGAATATGATGAGGAGAAAAAAAAAAACCTCCATATGTAAGATGTGACAAAATTAAAGTTTCAAGTACAACCCCTCTTGCATATGCTACAAATTCCTTCATCATATTGTCACTTTCCACTTTTTTCAATGCAGTGGACAGAATAAACCATTGACAGCGAGCAATTTCCAAGTTGTGGTCTCTTCACTTGCATGCAGTATGCTTCGGTTACAAAACTTTTATAAACCCTGGTCTGAAGACAGCATGGTCAACTTGCTCACATCCTTTCACCACCACTCAGCATAACAGTATCTCATCACTTCAGACAGACATGCATGACTTACTGTCTTTGCAACACAAGCGAGCCAAGGAGTCCATTTTACAGCCTGGGAGCTAAGCAAGACAGCATTCCCATCGAAGCCTCTACCTACTTTTTTTTTTCCCCTGACTGAACACTTCCAAAACTCCCCAGAATTACCATGTTATAGATAATGCCACAGAAGTCTACACATATACCTGTGCACTGAAGTCAAAGAGGCAAGTGCTCAGCATGCAGGTGAGAGCGTTCAGTACTTAATGACAGCAGATTTTAGATCTGCAAGTGAGGCCCCATACAAACGATTAGTTAATTAGTCAGTCACTATGGAAAGGGTTGCTCAGAAACACTCTATATAGTAATGAAAGCATATAATAAGGCCACATAAAACTATTCAGGCAATCCTGAATCTGGCATTCCCAAGTGTTCGTCGGTGTCACTCCAGTAATATTGCCATCAGGGAGGTTCAGAGTTATCCTTCCTTAGCCTTTTGAAAGAACCAATTAAAAAGGAACTAATTTCACCACGAGCCATTATATTGCTAAGTACATAATATAGGATGGGAAATCCTAAGGCTGCTATACGGACATCTTTCATCTCAACACTGAACAGCTGGGGGCTAGTGGTACATCAACCCCATCGAACCCACGAGCTTAAGAAAAAGACCACATGCCTCCAAGAGAAGAGGGTGTAGATGAAGTCAGAAAATTCAAAGCCATGGAAGGTGGCAGCGTCCCTGTTCCCTTGCTGGCTGCCCATTCCCCTGGGGATGAAGACTGGTAGGGATACTTACTTCCATGGTGCTGCAGGCAACCAGACAGCATCCTGGTAGCCTATTTCCCTGCTGTCTTCTGAGCAGTCCTTGGGACCACTTTTAATCCCTACTTGCAGCCTTCCCCTCTGCATAGCTTTGATTATTTTGATGCAATTCTCTCCATCCCTCCAAACTCACCTTCAAAAGTCAAAACAAAGTCGCCTAAATGTTTTCCAGATGTAAAAAGAGATCCCTTAAAGCACGGACTTGGAGTCTCTTCTTAGTTCAGGCTCTGGTCAGACTCATACCAGCAAACAGCAGCCCTGAGTAACAACTGCAGGATACTTCACCTTGGTCATAAGCCAGAGCTGTAACATACACACACGCATAGTTTGCGTGTAGCAAACTATAGGAATTTGAGCTGAAGTCTCAAATGAATTAATCAGGAGAATTTGGAAAGCCATGACAAATTTGAAAATAAAATATATTAACTCAAAATGACAATCATGTTGGTACTTCCAGCTCTCCACAGAATCAGAGTAAGTTTTACGCAGATACTAAATCATAGATTATGCATTCCACATTAAGACTTCTGCCCCATCCCCTAATTATACAAACCTTCTTCTCCCTCTAATCAGGGCCTTCTATGTACCCTCTATCTCATATTACTTCTTATAAGCAGAACTATGATATTTTTTTCTGAGGAAAATTATCTCGCCCCTCAAAAGGAACAAAGAGACATTTCAAGCTAAGGGATAGCAGCACAAGGCTTCAAGAAAAATAAACTTTTCATGTTCTTTAACAAGTATCTGATTGCACGAATCCACAATGCTCTTATTCCAAGAGTTAGTTTTCTCTCTCCCCCTTCCTTTTTGATGATCGTCGTCTCATCAACCAGCTACAGGGATACGTTTCTCAAAGATGAATGCATCTCCCACAAAGGATCTTATATTAATGATTAATGACTGACACTCTTCAACAAGACTGCCTGCCATGCCTAAAATCTATAAATTTATTCTCTTCTCCACTATATCAGTGATTTTATTTTTCTGTATGCTTGAAGAAAGCCTTCCTCCATTCCATAGTTATTTCTTGATTGCCTGTATACCTTGCACTTCCACCACACCATCGGTCAACTGATACTCTCATTATCCAGTCATCTGCTGTCACACTACTCATACAAAGCAAATTGTCAGGCCCTGCGATGCCTCACAAGCTTTGCCAACCTCCCTTCATATTTTTTTCTTCTTTTGATGATCACTTTCACAACTCCGGCTTTCATGTTTGTTCATACAGAACATTAGCACTTCTCAGCTACCCCACTAACAAGCATTAGGAGTCCAGCCTTCCTACGCTAGCTTAAAAGAGAATACCTATCAGCTACCCTGAAGAATGCTGCAGTACCACAATCATCGCAGAAGAATAATTTCAAAAGCAAGAACAAAGCAAGACGTAGGCTAAACTGAAAAAAGAATCAAAGACTTAAATTACACCAGTGATATACTATCGGGTAACCTTCAGGAGATTAATCGCCAAAACACAATTCAAAACAAGCCACACACCTTCAAAAGGATTTAAGAAACAATAAAATTAATGTTCTTTTTTTTTGTTTTTAAGTATGAACTTATGGAAATCGGTCAGGACACAGCAGACCTATCCCACAGTCTCTGTCTCTCAGTAGATGAAATATTCCACAGAACAGCAGGCAGAATTTCTGCACGTCTGCCACTCAGTTAGGGACAATGGTACTGCCTCTCCACAACTTCTTCCATTTAACATCCTGAACAGCCTGTATTCTCCCTTCAAAGAAAATGTCTGTTGAACACTATTCTCAGTCTACTCAGGGGATCCTTTTATTCATCCTATTCCCTTTATTCATCCCTGAGCTGCACTATGATTGACATCTTTTCCATCAGAATTGTAAGGCAGCGTGACAAGCTAATTATTACATAAGAGATGATATACATTACCTCTCCAGGTCAGCCCAGAATCCCTTATTTGGATGTCATTTAAAAAATTACAGGCTTTAATAACTTCTGCATCATTCTAGTCCAGACACTATGCTCTTTGGTGAGAAGAAGAGTTTTCCTGAAAACGAGGGCTTTCTATTTCTATGTTTTTTTTTTTTTTTTGTGAATGCTACCAGTACAAGACAATAAATACTGGTAACTCTTCTAGGTTAGAAAGAATAGGAGAAAATATGTCTTTGATTTTTTGTTTGTTTGCCTGGGGAAGTGAGTGGGCCTTCCCAGGAACAAAAGAAGTGACAAAAAGATTTGCCTTTTTAAACCAGGTTTGGTTTCACAGTTTAAGCTGACTAAAATTAGTTGTCTTTTGTCCCACAACTAACTTTCTATGCCACAGGTAGATCTCATGCCAAAAACGCATTAATATCTGATAACAGCAACAAAACAGGGGAGGAGGCACATTAGAGCAAGCAAATGCATTCAAACGTTCAGAATGTAGTCGAGGCAGAAGACAATTACAGAAGGAAATTCAAAATATAAGGCATTTCCTGAGGATTAATGAGTGGGTGGTAGTATTTGATAGTCAAGGGCAGAATGGGTTCTGCAGCCAGCACAATTCATTAATTCCCCAGGCAACACAAACTGGGATTCTGTTAATTTTTTTTTTCCTTTCTGCTGTACTCATTATTTTCCTCAACTTTTAATTAAGATTTCCATTTACTGTACCACCATCATTCCTTCAGAGCCAAACTGTGTATGTCTGAATAGCGCTATTATGGTAAAGGACATCTGTAACCTTTTTTTGGATTAATTCCTGGTGCAAAAGGCCAGGGACCTTTTTCAAGTTTAAGAAAGTTCTTCGAATCATCTCATATAGGCTAAAAACATTGTCTGACTTAGAAACAGAGGGAGTTCTGCAGATATGATCATTTCCTCTCTTAGAAGCTTCTTGATGGCCTCCATTATCTTAGTGGTAAGAGACAAAGAGAGTATAAAGAATTGAAGAGAGTAAGTTCTTTTCAAGCTTCCTTTCACCTCCTTCGGAAGCTGCATCCACTAACATATTATTTAACATGTCCCAAAACAACAACCATCGTAACTCCATACTAACCTGTGACTGGTGCATCTATGTCCAGCAAATTTTTTTCCTGACGAAGAATTGAAGCTCCCTCTGTTATTATTCTCAAAGCAACGCTTTCTTCCAGTCTCCCTTCTTTCATAAGGTGTGCCTTTAAGATATCCACCCGGGGTTTTCCATCATTATCAAACACTTCCTTAGCTGTGAGCCGGTGACTTGGAGGGAACGGGACAGCTGCATGAAGAAAAAAAAGTGTCATCAGTTTTTACAGTAAAGCCTCTATTACTAATCATGACATGTTTCAAAAAAAGTCATCTCTGCTGCTGAACAGTACTGGAATGAATTTCCTACTGCCTCTTATATCTTGGGGGTTAAAGTGTACATAAAGGAAGGTATCACTGAAGCATATGTATTCTGCAGGCTGAGTTATCCACGCATGTGAGAGTAACTGTTTTGTGTTCATAACAAAATTGAAAGGAAGACTTACGCCACATTTACAGATAGATATGTGCAAACAAAACAAAAAAGGCATGGCAATTTTAGGGATAGAAGGCAGTGAAGCTTCCAGTGCTCTGGTAGCACTGCAAAGCATCGACATGAATACACAAACCGGTGTTATATTTAATTTCTGTGCACAGACACACACAGATACACTCCAATTAAAATGCTGAACTCCAAGACAGCGCTCTCTCTAACGACTTGGGAGGAGGTAGGAGAGGTCTTCTCCAGATCATTTCCACAAGATACCTTCTACCACCACCAAAGCACACCTGCACGCAAAGCTGACCACTCCAGCAAAAGCTGCATCGGTCTGGGGTTTAAAATAAATCCATAAATCAGCGGGTTGCCCTAGCAACACGGCAGCGACTGCCGTCACGGAAGGGCTCAGAGCAAACTTCAGACCCTCACACCTTCCCTCTCCCGAAGCCAGCTGGAGCAAGAAGGCTCCGAGGCGATGCTGTCGGCTGCCAGGATGAGGCCAGAGCGTTATCCCAGCCTCACCCCCTTTCCCTCACAGCTCAGTCGGAGCAGCATTAGGCCCTGCAGGCCTCAGGGTAATTGCACTGCTCCCTGCCACAGCTGCAGGACACTCAGATTACAGGGAGCTCTGAGAGGGGAGAGGCAGCCACAGGGCTGACCTGGGCCCTGCATCCCCTCCGCAACCTGGGCCCTGCCAAGGGCCTTTGTCCCCTGCTGAGCCTCTTCCTGGGATCTCCGCTACTCTGTGAGAAACGACACACAGCAGACCCATATGTCTGTTGGTTTCCATTTTCTTCGCATTTCACGATCCCTGTGCGCTGGAAGCAGCCCACAGATCACGCACATCATTTAAAGCCTGACCCAAGAACTTCTACCAGAAGCAGCGGAGCAGATAATAAACAATTGCATTTCGTGCAGTTGTTTTCCACTGATACTTGGAACACATATGTCTTCAGAAAACACTTTCTCTTTTTTGGCTTGACCTTTTGCTGCCCTGACCCCAGTAGTTCATGCACTAAAATACTCTGATGTGGACTAATTAATACGGGTCTATGAAATTCACTGAAACTGGAGACCAGACTGAAAAGGGAACAAAATTGGGAAGAGGTGAAGTGCTGTCAAGCCCCAGGCCTCACCTCAATTCATGTGTGCAGTGAACAAGGAAGTTGAAACGCAGCCCTTGGTTTCAGAAGGGCCTTCCCCAGATCCATTACAGTTTTCTCACTCAACCTACAAGAACTCCTAAACTGCTTTAGATTAGTTCATGCTTTGACTTCTACTTCTGTAATTAGAGTTAAACTGGTAAAGACCAAAACCTCATTTTGCTTTTTGCAACTACTGTGGTTAAGCGCAGCCCACGACACTCAAAGAAATCAGGAGGTTTTGTGCTTTGTGTCTCATCTCCACAGTAGGCCTCAATTCCTCAAAAGCAAGTCAACGATCTACACAAGCTATGAACAATTCATTATACAACACAGAAAAAAAAAATAAAAAAAAATTGTGAGATAAATGAAGGTGAGGGAGAACTCAGCAGTTCTCCACATCTTTATCGTCCTTCTGGAGAAGAACTTAAATAAAAGGCCAGCTAGTTATAATAATCCTTCATCCTTCCTGAATGGGGGAAGAAGAGGAGAAAGTCATTGCTTATCTCCAGTCCACATGGCTGGAAGAAGCACTACACCATTTACTTGCATTCCTTGCAAGACAGCAGCCTCCCTACTTCCCCTAAGGGATCGCAGTATAAAAACCTACGCAGCATATTGCTACCTGGAGGTAACTGCCATACACAAATGCATGCCACGAGGAGATTTTTACATTTATAAAGAGCAAAACAAACAAGCAAGCAAGCACACAAACAAAGGAAGCTAGAAGACGCTACCTACTGATTAACAGAAAAATATGGCCCGCACTGCAGCACTGGAAGAGCTCTGCAGGCAGATTTCTAACAAACATGTACCAGTGGCTAATTAAAGAAAAAAAGATACTGTTCCAACAGCGGATGATTAATGATTAATTAGCACAAACATGAGCGACTGAATAGAGCACAAATTGCATCTTCCATTATGAGAATATTAATTTTGTATATACACATACAGCGCTTCCACAGAACAACATAAGAAATGGTCATGTTCATGTGGAAATCAGTTAAACAGAGTTCATTACTGGAATCACCAGCAAATGCCAAGATCAATCACAATCCTCTTATAAATATAACAAACATTTCGTTTCCATTGCTTTGTACAGCGTTACCATCCAAACACACAGGCATCTATCAGCTTCTCCACACCTGCTTGCTTTTTCTACTTTTCCTTAAACCGGTGATATTAGTGCAAGCGACAAATAACTATTTCTCTCCCAGTGGTTTTGTATTTGTCAGAAATAAAACTGAGAGCCTAACCAGACAGCAACTGTGCACACAGCATGCACAATAGGGAAGAGTATGTAGCTAAGACCAAAAAAAAAAAAAAAAAAAAAAAAAAAAAAGAATCAGTTGCAACCTTTTTCCCCTCTTTACAAAAAAAAAATGACCTAAGTTTTGATCTCTTTGTGAAGCAAAATCTTCTGGTACTTGAAGAATTCTCTGCTAGATCCTGTGATTATCTAGAGGCGAGGAAAAATACTGCAGCAGCCTCTGTGCAGTAGAGGAAAAAAATACACTGGGAGGGAAAATGCTGGAGGCAGAGGCAGGGAGAGCAGAGCCAGGACTGGGTGGCTGGTGAAGGCTTTGCTGGAGGAGCCCTGGAGAAGAGCCCAAGGAGGCGATGGCTGCTTAGAGCTGCTGGCACTGCCCCAGTGGGTGCTTCTGTAACGAGAGGTGGGGTCTCTGCTGCACAAAGATGGGGATGCAACCTCAGATGAGGGAAAGGGAGAGGCCATAAAACATGTGTGCATATAGCAAATACGTTTCGAAGAAGTTTGATGACAAATCCCACAGGAACACTAGACAAAAGTCATGCACGCTATTCATACTCTGGAAAACGTAAGGCCTGGTCGCTACCTCCATTTATAGTTGTTTGAAACCTTTTAAAGGCACGCCATTTGTTTCCTGGTATTGGCATTAAACAAGAAAAACTGCTCGCCATATGAAATACTATCACCGGGATGTGGTAATAAAACGCAGACCACAGGAAAAAGCAACAAAACAGATTTTTAACCCTTTACCTCACCGTGCCAGTAGCATCCTCTCGAGACCTGGAAACACAAGAAAACTATTGAGCCATTCATTGTTTTTTTTTTTGGTGGTGGTGGTAGTTGTTTTTCTTGCGCTTTCAGGTCTCCTGAACGTGTTCCAGCAAATGGAGAAAAAGATCAACCTGCTATTTTCCTGTTCTTGCAGGCTCCTGCAGAACCCATCTCACTGATAACACAGCCACGGTAAAGGTCAGACACATTGTTACTGCTTCTCTCAAATATTAAGCAGCCTCTCCAGAACAAATAAATAAACCATAAAGAGCTGTGCTTAATTAGTGTTGAACATGTGCGCACACATAAATAAAATACAAGCATGCGGCAAAGAATGCATTATTTTGTTTATATATTATTCATTTCAAAATGAAGCTGTACACTGTATTAATACCCTCTGAGGAGGCTGCCCGTAAGAAAAACTATCTTTCATCAATATCCAAGTTCCTCGCATTTTATCTCCCCTCTGTAACAAACTTGTCCTGTAATTTTGTACAACTAATGCCCTATGTCTGTAATGTCTAGAGCATGAGGGACTTCTATGGGAAATAAGTAAATGCTTTCTTCTTCATTTGTATGGGCAACACACCAGTGCCTACCATCATCTCGGTATTACAATGCATTGCCTTTGTTTGATGGCAATTTGCAATTCTGCACTTCAAGAAACATTGACACAGCAGCAGTGGTGACAGCACGGGTTCGTGAACAGGTCGATGCTTCCTCCACACGCAGAAGAACAGCTCACAAAAGGGTCGCTGCAGCTTTCCCCACCCCGCTCCCATCTACTTATTCATAATCCTTGGACCCAGATACATGCAATTGCTCCCTGCCACCTCAGAAACTCCAACAAAATCGTGTTTTCAAAAGACAGGAACATTTTCAATAGCGACCTAAATACTTTTTTCAGGCTGACTTTGAAAGTCTACCCCCATTTCACATACACTATGCATGATCATGCTTGGCCAATACACAAAGCAGCAGACAGATCAACTTTTTGACCTATTTTTAAAATTTTCTGAGCTGATTGTCTACGTTCTTATACATTTACCCATGAATTTTTGGCTTACAAGGTTTCTATGAACCAAAAGGGCAAGAATGAAATAAATATTTTTCTCCACGACTTACTTCAGGTGACAGATAGGAGCTAGAGAATGAGTCACTGTCACTGAGAGCTGCTGGAGGAACAGAGCGAAGCCTCCCAGGCAGCACAGAGCTCACCAAAGCAGGGAGAGGGGAAAAAAGCACTGCCAAAATCTCTTTTAATGCTGACACGTATAGAAAGTGCGTACAACAAACCTCCCTTTCTACAGATTTCCTCAGGCAGCATAGAGATGGCTGTTTTTGTCTCCACATACAAGTTATCCAGTGACAGACTCTGAAACATTACTGGAATTAGCAACACATCTCCAAAAGATCAAACTCTAATGTGCCGTTTTAAGACATTATGTACCTGAGGACTACTTCTTTATTTTACTAAACACGTTCATCAGATTTTCACAAAAAAAAAGTTTGACTAAACTAAATAATTGCCAATATGGTGAAAACAGCAGAAACTGAAGTCTGGAAAATGTATCTACAGTATAAAATAAACTATGAGGATTACAAATTATCTACAGAAATTCAGCATCAATTTTCCCATGGCCAAGAAGTTCTTGCAGCATAGTTGGAAGCGCTCGGCACAGATGTATTTGTTTAAAGATGTAATTAGATCAATCTCCCAGAGAACAAGGCATGCTACTTCACAGAAAGCTGCCTGTTACCAGGGGCGAGCTAGTCAATAACCCATCAAGAAACAGTCCGTCAAAAAGAAGGTGCTGCTACGTGAAGTCACCTCAGAGTAACAGCATCTGCAAACCAAATCAGGAAGCAGACAGAAGGGTCATTCCCCAGTCAAGCCCACATAGACTGAACATACAAGAAAAATAGAAAGAAGAGAGCTCCTTCGACAGATACGTTCAACAGCTGCCTCATTTGGCAGCATGGAAAGCAAGGCACTTGAGAAGAGGAGATAATACCTGGAGCCCCAAATTAACCACTACCAGTAGAGCGGGCAGTCAGTTGTGTTAAAAATTGTCAATTCATAGTCCTTTTAGCATAGCACATGTACAAAGCCCACCACAGCAGGGCTGCTTTATTGTTGTCGAAGAGGTTAACCAATTTTAGTAATTTATATCATCACCAAAAGGTGCTACGGGTTGGCACGGAAGTTGCTGCACAAAACAGAAAGAGATGAGTTGCGCTAGCAGCACTTCTCAATAACTGCAGGTTCAGAAAAAAAATAAATAAAAAAGAAATAACTAGCCAAGACACTTCATCAAGTATTACAGCTCTGAGAAATTAGCTCGCTATTTTTAATACCTTTTGACATTTCAATCACAACTAGAGAACACAACAGCCCTGGATGGAGGCTGTGCTGGGAAGGTGTTTGTAAAAGGAAGGCCTAAGTCCACCACGCACCGTCCTCTCAACCTAGTGCAAAGATTTTTCCAGATGTTAAGACTCTTGAAGTGGCCACCTAATTAAAATGCTGAGTTGTGCACTTTCTCTACCTGCTTTTCTGAATTAAATGACCAGTTTCACCTGGAATAATTGCGCTTTTGCAGAAGACTGATCCCTGAACCAGATCGCCGGCGGTTCCTTCACTTCCACTACTTGGGCAACTTCTCACCCTGAGGTTGGCAGCTACATGTGAGCTCAGGAGCCAAAAGGCCACGTTGTACGTCCTGTGAAGAGGCTGAACTGGAAGCCCTGGCCACAGCAACAGGGGCAGTGCAAGCTCCTCCATCCATCCCTAGCCAGTACACATCACCCTCCTCACCCCTCACTTGCAATGCCCTACTTAAGCCAACCTGCCTGAGCACACCACAAGCAGTCCTCATGTAGCACAGCTCTGTGATACGTATAGGAAGACAATCCTTCATGCAAAGCACTTTTGCAGGATATGACCCTCAAGCTTGCAGAGGAATGACCGATTCTCCCACCATAACACCCATGCTACTTTACAGGAGAAAGTCACATCCCACCAGCTGCAAAGCAGGAACTGGACTGTTTTGTCACCTCTCAACGATAGGGCTACATTTTGGACAGGATAATCCTGTCTCAATTATTTGAATAAGAAAAAATGGCCCCTTCTGCAAGCATCTTTCTGACACAGCGGACAGAAAGGACACCACAGAAGTCCCCGTTAGCTTGGAACCCACAGAACAGGGCTGAAACTCTGTCATTTCTGTTGAATTATTTGGCTCAGCTAAGAGATTATTTTCAGCAGCTTCAAATCTGAATTACTGTCAGTCTTTCCATTAAAGTTACCCATTCTCATAGCTATCAGGCAAGAGGATTAAATATCAGTGATACCCCTTTCCACCATTTCAAGACTCAGTCTGGTCTTTTCATCAAATTATTGGCCTCTTCCAGACCTAACAATAAGCCAAGTACATAGCAACCCTTGTCCTCAATTCTTTAGAAGAATAAAGCCAAAATAACCAATGCCTTCATAAACTCCTCATAAAAACTCCTCTTACTTAAGAACAACCGTAAGTAGCTATTCCACTTTAAGCCACCGCAAAGAAATAGTCATTAAAAACAAAACAGAACCACCCACCAGTACAGGACTGGGTATACTTCATATTCAATGAGAGAAACCTTAAGAGCCATAAAGACGAATTCAGATATAGGGGTTCTTTAAAGAGGTTAGAACCATGACACATATTTCTTACTCAGAGCTCCGATCAAGAGTAATAAAACATACCAAGACCTGGATAAACACAGAAAATCGCTTTGGTTGTTTGATTTTAGTCCAATAAAGTGATTGACATGTATCCATCCCAACTGCTCCGAACACTCTTCATATCAGTAACGAGTATAAATTTTCATTACTGCTAGTTGAAGCGAAGGAGTTTTTAGACCGGAATAATTACAAGCCAAATCTAACTCGAATCTTGCCTCCACAATCATTATCAATCAGCAATAAAAAAAAGTTTTTAATTTTCCAAAGAAAAAAATCCAAAAAGGCACAGAAAGACATGTACAGGCAACATACACATCACACAGAACAAACTGGGAACCTAGGAAAAAGTACACGTCGGAAAGGGGAAGGGAAAGAGGTACACTTTTTAAAAGCTGCCTTAAAGGAAAGTTTCAAAAGTCAAAGAACTGGGTTTGTTTGAAATATAAAATTGTAGGGTATGTGGTTATTTAGCAACAGCCTTCCCAAAGTATCTTTTGGCCAACTGTTGGAATAAACAAACAAATCCTAACAGCCTTACTGAGCACAAAACAACATGTGTTCCTGTAAAATATTATAAAAATACATCCTTTCCCTATGTTCAAGATCATACATGAATATTTTTGACATTCAGTGTTCCCTCCTCTCCACAGTTTATGGATAAAAAACAACTACAAAGTAAAAGAGAGAGGAAAAATTAAGTTTTACAGGAAACCTTTCCAATTAGGACCAAAACATACAGCTAAAACTGGAAAATGTGATTGTAGCTTCCTGGCCTCATCAGCAAAGTTTGTTTTTCTACTTTGTGTGTTACACCCAAGTTTTTCCATAGGCCTCCAACTGCATACTGTTGAGCTTTGTTTTTATTAGCTTTTGGAACAGAGAACAATCATTATCCACAGTTTAAATTCCTTTACAGGAACAATTCATTTGGAGAAAACAAAGTCAGAGGAAAAAAAGCCCTGTAACAATGGAAAATACCAAAGATCTTCCAAGACTCAGATAAGGAATCAGGCGTACTCCTCCATCCCCCAAGATACTTGAGTGATGGATAACTTCTCTTCCATGGTAAGACTCAACTATTGTTCCCAATTGGAAGCAATTAAGAAGCAATCGCATGTGGGTAATAACTGAAATTATTTAAATATATCAGGAAAAAAATATAAATCCTTGGACCTGAATAACCTACAGGTATCAACACAGATTATGGAACCGTTCTGCTCTGAATTTCTTGTTCAACCCATTTCAGTCCACAGACACTAATAAATCTCAGTCTCGTATCTGGCAACACATATAGAAGAAAGAAGCACTGCTGACAATTCCTCACCTAGAAACCAAAATCTTAGTTCAGTCCCTCTCAGAGGTTTTGGGCACCATTAAGTACCATAACCAAGCCTGGCCAGAAATCAGCTTACTTCAGGTGAAAGCCTGCTGTGAGCCATGCAAAGGGGAAAAAAAGCACAAATCTTTTCCTTTCCAAAGTTGCTCTATCAGTACAAGACTCAACTACAGGGAAGTTTCAGCATGCAAACACCGACCACTGTGCATTATCTCACATTAGTCCATAAAGTCATTAAAAAGGGTCTTAGAAAGATGAAGAAGTTAAAACACTTATGGTTAAATGTTTTATTACAGAAGTTGCTTTGGTTAAACATCATTCTACAGAAGTCACTTCTGGAACACAAGACAGTAGCTTACATGAAAATCATTAATCTATTTACCAAGCAGAGGAAACAGAATTTCCTGCTATCCTTGCAAAGTAATCCCTAAAAAAAAAAAATGTACCTTTATGTTGTCACAGTTCAAATTTAGGATGTTTTGGCATCTAGCAATCAACACACTGCCCAAAGAGCCTGCAGCCAACAGAACAAAGACACTGGGATAGGAACACTAACATATCTTGGTATTTTATTGACTGCTTCTTCCAGGCTTTAAGCTACTAGTGCTGACCAATGCCACCCTCAAGCAGCACGTTTGAATTGTTCAAATTTTGATTTATCCACCCTCCTCTCCTCAAAACCTTCAGGGGAAAAGAAAAAAAAAAAAAAGAATAAAATGAAGAAAAAGCAGCACACCTTACCTAAGCCACTAACTTTCAGGACATGAAGAACATTATAACATTAATGTCTGAACTATGTGAACTAAATAAAAAAAAAATCATGTTGATTCATAAATGGCAATATGCTTTATTATTTTGCTGGTCACAAGAAATGCAGAAAGTAGATCTACAACAGCACTTTCCAAATCAGTCAGACAAGGCCAAAGTTGTATAAAGGGTAAAGGCTTACAACACAACCATAGATACGTGCCTGGCCTAAGTGCACCAAGAGCCAAATTAACCTTAAGAAGTAGTTGGAAACTGCAGTTGATGGATTATTTATTTATTCAGTCTCAAATGGCTTTGCTTTAGTAGCATTTTTTGCCTTTGACAGATTTTAAATCAGCATAAAAGTGTATCTATATGGACTCATACTGGCAGATGCTTTGAATACTCAAATGCAGTTCAAATGACTGGCTTCTCCTGGAACTGGGCTTTAATCAACTCAGCACCCACTCAACACAATTTGTTCCGTCTTGCCTGATAACCGAGATACTGCTTGCTAGCTCAAACTAATACCCCCACTTGAAAGTGTATTCAAGACCTACGAGAACCTTCACTAAGGGCATTTGGCGCAGCATTTTCAGAAAGGGTACGAGAAGAATGCAAAGGGCACACAAATCCTGTGTACTGGCCCTGTAAACAATGGTGCCTTTCACTCCTGACAAAAAGAATTGAAACTATTCCAATATATTGTATGAACCAATTCCCAACAACTCCTTCTTCTTCCTTCAACGGACTTGAGAACTAATTTTCTTGTGATGTTGCTGCAGTTCACATAGATCAGCGCTGAAGATTATGGACCACATTCATCACCGTGTTATGCCGCTGTAATTCCATTAAACAAATGGGCTTTCTAATCCAGCCTTAGCAGATCATACTGCGAGCTTTGAAACAGGGTTCAGCCTGCTCTAGATGTCTAAATAAAACTTACCCAACCAAATCGAGTTACGCTGGCACTAATCTGAAGTAATGTGGCCATGAATCAGCCCTGGTATTTTTGTTCTGTTTTCATGGCTCGGCTCTACTGGCAGTTACACCACCGCGTGTCAACACGGAAATTTTCCCCTGGAATCGTCTCCAAAGTAGCACCTCTCGGCATCCATATTTATTTCCATCAGCTAACCTGGACTGCTGAAAAAGCTGCTTTTAGTTTAAAAAAAAATCTTGGGAAAACACATGCAGGATGTAAATAAAAAAGGGTGGGTTTTTGTTGTTTTTTAAACTGTTGTTCAGCCGTGTTTTATACGTGGCAGAAACAGAGACAGTTTCAAAGCCCTCGGTATAAGCCTCTAGTCCTGTATTTAAAAGGATATTTAAGCCAAATCCTCCTTCTTTGTCCTAAAGATGCTTTTATATTTTCGTAAACCGTATCTCCCCTCAAATCTCAATCGCCATCTAATAAACGTGTTGACTAAAAATAAATCTGTCTAAACTTATCATTTTGCTGATACTCGCTGAAACATCCTGTTCTTAAGCAGAGCGTTCGAGTTTGAAAAAGCAGCTTTATTAGGCTATGAGAGAGGAGGAGACGTGTGCTTCACTCCCAGCTCTGTCATGTACAAGCAATTTAATCTTCACTTGCCGATGACTACATACAGAGACCTCAGCACCGGGGTGCTCGCTTCTGCATCCTGCAGGCGTGCACCAGGCACGTGGCTGCATGAGGGATGTCCTGGGAGAGATCAGTACAGCAAAAGGGGACTCCCAATGTGCTCACCAAGTCGGCAAAGCTACAAGAGAGAGAGGGACCCGGGGAGAGAGGAACCGTGGTGCTGCAGCCAAGGCAGACGCAGCCCCCAGGCAGAGAAGAAGCTGAACTTAAACCTTCTGCTCCAAAGTCAGTCCCATATTTAACACTCAGAGGTTGCTGGAGAAAAAAAGGGTTCATCTCTTCTAGGGCCAGGAAGGTGGGCAGTGCTCCTCTCCTGCACAAACAACTTGTCTCCAGTGCTTAGCTGACTGGGGTCTTTTGGGCTCCCATCCCCACCAAGCAGTAAGTTTTCAAGCTGCTTCAGCTTCTTCCAGCTGAAGAAATTGTCTTTTCCTCCAGCAAGAGGTGGAGTGCTAGTGCGCCTTCCCTGGAAGTGAAAGTTTTACTCCTCTTTAAACTGATGAGCTTTAATTAGGGAGCGGAGGAGAGGAAGGGGTGGACAATTGTGCAAGTTGATGGTGCAGCAGGGTAGGCTTGCAGTGTGTGCACATTTATAAGAATTATTATTAATAATGAACGTTGGAACAGATATAAAATGAACATATTTTTCACAGAGGGAACGGCAAAAACAAAAGCAGCAAATAGGACTCAAGGGTTGTAGCAAAGCTCTCAAGTCAGGTTTTCTGTAATATTTCTGCTAATGCATGAAAGTAATCATCATTAGCCAGCAGAGAAGCCACAGATGATGTTGTCATGGAAATAACAACAACAGATCCATTCACCAGTGGATGGCAAACAATAAAACTAGCCTACACATTTGCACTGGTTCTTAATCTCTCAAAATTATTCGTTCGCTGCGTTACCAAGATACGAGCTTACCTCTGAAGGTTTATCAGAATTTTTTTGAATAGATGACCTTAGCAAGAAACAGGACTTTTATCCAAAATTATATATAGCTGATACTACTGATCTAAATAATAGAGCTGGTCTATTACATTATTACCGATATAAAGCAACGCAGCAAGCCTTATTCAAAGCCCAGCACCGAGAAGTGACCCAGCACATACAATCATAAACGTGCGAGCTGTTTTTTTTTTTTTTCCTCTGAGAGATAGTGCTGTGCTGTTCTGCTTTGTTAGATACGTTACTTCATTTCTGCATATCATCTTGACTCTCAAAAAACAACTTTGACTTAAGTGGAACATGGAGCTGTTAGGGCTTTTATTCAAATATCAAGGGGCTAGTTCCTGCTACTAGTGAATGAAAGAAGCATCCTTCCAAGACTGCAGTTATCTTTAGCATTGAAAAACGGCTTTGCATTAAGTGTATAATAAAGACCACAGATGAAAGGCATACTTTGCAGCTCGAACAAGGGGGAACAATAAGGCACGATGCAGGAGGATTCAGTGGCTGTTGCTTTATGCAGAACTCCAGCCCCACGCAAGAGAGGCGGCAGCAGCAGCAGGAAGATCAGAGACACTCCGGGAGAAAGAAAAATTCACAGCCTGAACAAGTAGGGGGAAAACAAGCAGGATAGAAGGTAGGAAAAAGTTTGATAAATGCAGCAAAATGTCTGCGAGAATGATGCAAGCCAGGCTAGACTAGGTGAACACATCACATAAAACACAAAATATTTGCCACATCTCTCAGGTGAGCCTCTACCGTGGATGCTGCAGATGTCTGATATTTACACACAACACGAGCACTTCAAACCATCTCTGTCAAGGCTTGCTGTAGTTTTCTCCTAGCTAAGAGAACCAAGGCTTTTGCAAAGGGGTTTGTTTAGAGAAGAGGCAAACCCCTTCTAGCTTTGAACCTGCACACAAATGACGTTCAAAAGATGACACAATATCCACAATATCATTAACTGGAAGATAGAGTTGAAAGACCTCAGAAAGGTATGTGAAGAATTACACAGCCGGTACCTCAAACCCATTTCTCTGGGTATGATATGACCAAAGTAACAGTTACTATAGCGGATGGAGTAACAAAAGGAGGCACCTTGAAAAATTACAGTGATATCCCACAGTCAGTAACCTGCCCTACATTTTCAAAATCAGCAGGGTTCCAGCTTTGCAATATTAAAACATTTGCAAAAATTACAGTGATTATGTCTCTTAGAATGACTTCTCTGCTTTTAACTTCTGTTATCCTGCACCATCTGCAATCTGCAGAATTACCTATCAGGTGGATGCAGACTGCACCTGGACATGAAATATTTGGAATACTCTACACAATTATTCTAAATAAGACATCATTAAATGCAATCTATGGAAGAAAGAAAATCTATACCACAGTGGTATCAAGACATACCGCCTATGTACTTTTAACACGCTTACATGTCTAGTAACAAAGGAAGGAATCATGATTACAGAAGTAATGCATTCATACACCTGTGTTTCATTCATTTGTGTTTTCATGCACACAAAACCTATATAGATTATATATTTTATCTATTTATCTATCTATACAGATGTAGAGAAAAGTACCAACACCTGTAACAGTTTCAACTTCCTTTTCACACACAAAAAAAAAAATAAAATCATACCACACATAGCTGAGAAATCAAGAGCACTTCTCGAAGTTTGCTGAAAGGTAACATCATCAACTGGCCACTTCTGAGACTGACACCCTAAGAAATTCTTCGAATCACTTGCAGAATGGTTTGGGTTGGAAGGGACCTCAAGGGTCATTCAGTTTAACCCCTCCTGCCATGGACAGGGACACCTTGCACTACACCACATTGCCCAAAGCTTGTGGGCTGCAAGCACTCACTGCTGGCTCCTGTCGAGCTTTTCATCCACCACAACCCCCAAGTCCTTCTCTGCAGGGCTGCTCTCAGCGAGTTCCTCTCCCAGCCTGTCCTCATGTCTGGGATTGCCCCGACCCAGGTGCAGCACCTTGCACTTAGACATGTGGAGCCTCATTAGGTTCAAATGGGCCAAAATTAAACTTTTTTTTTTTTTTTAAAGTTTGAAGGAAGTATACGTCAAAGTCTCGCCACTTCAGATGAGATACTCCATCTGAATTCAAAGGGCAATGGGTACTACTCCACATGCTCTTAAAAGCCTCAAGGATCATAACTAGCAAACACAATGGCCAGCTGTGAGGCTTCTGAACAGTACTAACTTCCCATCGATGTGAATTCAAGCACAAACTCCCAAACGCACATTACCACCAGAAATTCCTATTCCATTTGAACAAGTTTCCAAGTGAAGATGTAAAAGAAGAAAATGTACCCTGGAGCTGTGAGTACCCCAGGCAATTTGGATCCTTCAGATCCTTCTAAAATAACGGGTACTACACCCAAAGTGCATACTGAAAGAATTTCTCAGTACCAGCTACCTGCATTTTGACCCAAATCACTACAACAGCCTTGTCTCTGCTCAAAGAGCATCTTAAGGAAAGCCATTATCTCCACAAGCAATATCACTTGGAGAGGAACGCAGAGAAGAGTCTCTCGTGTTCCATGAGCAGCCAGTGGGTAGCTCCGGGTTTGAAGTACCCTCTTTATTACCAGAAAACTCTAGGACCCTAGAGAGAAGGTGAGTCTTTCGAGGGCCTCCATTTCACAAAAAGTGCCTGTACAAACAAGCTAAACCAGTCATACACTGCAGGTAAGTGCTCAGCCGAGGGACAGATGCTTGTCTCCTCCTCACCCTTAGGAGTAATTTTAGATCAGCTGTGAAGTCTTAGCCCTGTTATGAAGGTCTCAAAATACAATCAGAAAGGTACTGAATACCCCCATTTCCAATTTTAAAATAAAATTGATTTTTAAAATGAATTCTCTAAGGCAAGACAAATTAGTATGGTGATAGCAGCCCCCAGCTCTTCCATTCTGCTAATTGGACTTCTGGAGTGCCACTGGAGAGCTGAAACAGTATTTAAATTTGCCTTCACACCTTTTTATAGTCTTCTCATATTTCTAACATAAGAGACACTAAGCACAGTAGATTATCTGGTTTTCATGACTAAACTACAGCTTTTTCTAATGGCCGACACTATTTCCTTAGAAATGCAGCTGTTCTGAATGTCTGGTATGACCAGACAAAACCAACAGTTGTCATTATTAATGCATCAGATGCACATTACCAAAAAGATAAAATAACCCAGTATAAAAAAAAGGAGAAATAAATTTATAAGTAGAGTTGATAGAGATCAACAACCACCTTCGCATTAGGAATAACTTTGTTCTTCCCCTAGAGCACGTTATGACTGGAGACAAAAGCATTTTTCTATACTTGGTAAAATCATACTCCTGTAGATTACATGGTAAAAGTTAGAATAACAACATCAAAAAAACTGTGCTCCAGACCAGAATGCTCCCAGTCCATTAACCTGGTTCCAGTCCTGACATGGAAGAAAGCACGTATTTTACTATGTACTTCACATTTATGAATGGTTTCCAGTAGCACATGTCTAAAAAAGACTCCAGAATCTCCCTCTATCTCATACACACACACACACACACAAAATCTCAACTACATTTTACCACAGGATACAACTAATTATCACAATGCCTATGCTGTTTAGCACAAGACTTACTTAACTGAACTAATTCCTGTCATCAAACACCTGCAAAATCTTAACAGAAGCCGCAAAGGCCTAGCTGACTGGCATCTAATTTTGTCTTGAGAACACATCACTGATGAATACTTCGGGACACTGAAGTCTAATTTGGGTCTTTCTATCACAATGCAACAAACTCCTGCCCGGTGGGCAGCCAGGAGGGAAATCCAGCCTCCTCTCCAAGCGTAACTCACTCTGTGCCTCCCGGCCTACCGTCCACAGGTGGCCAGGTAGCCTTCTGGCGTCTGTGACGCAAGTTTTTCTATTGGTTTTCTGCCTGTAGAAGTACATCCAAGAATTAATCCATCTTCAAAAACTGAAGTACTGCAATTCAGCTCAATGTACACTTAAGCTCCAGAGAGTCTGGGTTTTCGTTCTTTTTTCTTCCATAGCTGATTTCCTTCTACCACAGCCAGCAGAAGCAGTAAGGAGGTCTCCATCACAGGAAAAATTGCACAACCCAGCATACTCCAGCTGAAAGTTGCACATTTAACCACTCATGCCTCCCACCGCCTGCACAGAGCCTCTGTTCATGTTCATCCCTGCTCGGAAAGGTGACGGCTCTGGTAAAAGCAGTGGCAAAAGCTTGTCCAGCAGTCTTACCCCAGCATAACAGCCCCCAAGCTTTTAATGAATGATGCTAATGTTGCTACGTGACATCTTGATTCAATGCAGCAAGCAAAGAGAAGGCACTGTTAGAATGATTTTAGCCCTGCCTGAGCCTCACAATCTTTACAGGACTTGCTTTGTTGGGCATAGGGACCAGACAGGACCTGTGGAAACCCCTTGACAGAGAAGCTCTGCAGTGCACTGGCTCAAATTCCTGACCAGAGTTGGTAGGCTCAAGCTTCCTGAACCATTTTCTGAATAATTTTAAATGAATGCTTGAATTGACAAGGGTTTATGGCATGCAACCATGGACTTCCCCCTGTCTTTAAGTGAAAACCCACGATTATCTCCTATATTACTTCTTCGTCAATGCCCCTGAAAGTAATGCACAGTAGCAGCAATATAGCACAGACTGCACAGACTGGGGAAGGAACATCTCACCTCACAACTGTCAAGCTATTTTAAATTTCATTTAAACTAAAAAATAGTAGGCTAATTACAGTCATTATTTGCTTAAAAGTTTTTCCCTTCCTTTATCTCCCTCAAACATTATTAATCTCGTAGACTGTTCTGTTCATAAACCATATCTGATCGTTTTTTATCAGACATTTTGTTTTCCTGAATATCTTTAAAGAACAGTCTTTAAACCATCACCATTTTGTTAGACAACAGGGAGACAACTATTTTTTAACGAAGAGGATGGTGAAGGTCAGGGACAAACTTTGCTCTGTTGAGGATGGGGTAATATTTCTAGCATTGCCTTCTGGGGGAAAGTACCGAACACCCTGAACTTTATAAGGAAAAAAAAAAAGGACAAGATACTTGTTTCTCTCTGGTGAAAAAGCAGCACTGGGGGCATGCAAGTGAGACACTCTCGGCAGTATCAAGACAATTGCAATGGCTTAAGATGACAACCGGCTAGGAACTCATGTTACAGAACCAGCACCCTAATCGACCTTCTGGCAAACCACTATCTGTGAAGAAAACAGAAGAAACAATCTCAGCCATTTACACGTTCCCTTCGCACATCCTTTTCAAATGGCTTTCATAAATGAACATAAAGAGATTTGCTAAAAAAAATAATCTAGAAATCGCCAGGTAACAGATCAACTATTAGCCACCTCATAGGCAGCGACAACTTGCATGAATTACTAATTCAACGTTCACACCATAGGAGAGTGAATAATGCAACAAATTCGTTTTAGAAGCATCTTTAACTGGCTGCTCCATCGGCTCTGGATTGAGCCCATAAAATGGCTTCGTTTGCCAGCACAGTTCACATTACAAGTAAGATCCACTGACCTTTAGGAGGGAGCAAAAAACAAAAGAGCAAACCGAAGCCTGGTTTAACTACAACTTTCTGAAGCACAAGTTGAGGCATTTTCAATTATCTTTTATCAAATACTCAGTGAAACAGAGGAGATTAAATTAAGTGCACTTCAACTGAATCATTTTCTGCAGAATGAAGCAGTCTCAAATTGCTTGGCAACTTGATAAAGAGTAGAAAATCCTACCCTTCTGTCACTCAAGTGAAAGGCAAGTATTTATTATATATTACATTTGCATGACACAAAGGCTTTTCTAAGCCTAATATTATCTTAGCATTAAGAACATAAAGTTACAATGTTTACTAAGTAGGGTTTATGACACAAACAAAATCCTTCATGCTTAATGTCTTGAATGTCTGTTAACAAAGTCCAAGACCTCCTCTGGGAATTTCCCAAAGCAGCGGAGAATCCATTTCTTCACCAGATTCAGGTAAGAAAGCAAACTCAAATGTCTCACATTATCATTGTTGATCACATCATTTCCACATTATAAATTTCAGATTTTTCTTTAAGAACTAGTCTGAACAATAATCTCAAAGATTTCTGGACTGACTGTACCATCATCCAAAAAGAACAACATGGTTCGAAATGATTCGTCAGAAACTACCCTGTCCTTCCCTAGGTGCAAGTAAGGTTATGGATTCCATCCATACTCATTCTAGTCCAGTATAACATGTCAGAAATAATATGATTATTTAGCCTCTAAGGTTTAACTTTTAGTAATATTAACTTTTGACTCCTGCCTTGTTGCCATTTTCCTCCTGACGCACCGTCACACTGCATGCTTTGGCAAATACCCCATCATCACTCAAAGCCATAGTCAGGTACTACCTTTCATGGACTTACTCTTACAGAAAGCCTAAAAATCCCCAAAACAAGGGAATCCACAGCAGGAGGGCAGTTAGCACACTTTTAAGGACTTCAAGTCAAACTGTTTCATGGTTGTACCCCGCAGGATGCTTTAAAAAGCCACAGTACATGGATATCCATTCTTTTTTTCATTCTCTGAAGATCTTAAAATCCATGTCACTGTCCTAATCATTTAAAATATTTAAGTATTAAAATAAATTCTTAATGACAAATTCAAAAAGGATAAATTCTTCATTTAAAACTTTAACGGTCAAAGCTAATGTCTTCTGATTTAGCTCCTTTTTGGGGAAAAAAAGCTATTTAATTCTCAGCTTTACAAAAATGCTATTTCTAAATTACTTGTGTCCTACACTTATACCTCGTATGCTGGTTGTATCACTGTTAGAATCCACCCTGCCTATAGTCGGGGGCAGATATGCAGGGAGATTTGTTAAACTGCATCCCAAATTCTCAACCAGCAGTCATCTCTTGAATCTGCGACCTCGTCTGACAGGACAAACAAAACGCTACTGAATTTACAGTTTTAGTATTTCCCTGTTCCGCAGGCAGCCAAAATGATCTGACACATTCACGCACATCAACTTTAGCAGCAGATGTCAGCAAGTTAAGCTGTTTGTCAATTCTCCCCCCTGCTTAAGACCTTCCAAAAGGAATCCCAGAATGCTTCCTGGCTGGAAGCTATATATTGAGCTATGTTTTCAAGAAGAAGAAAAAATTGTTTGGACTAATCCAGTAAGCAAGAAGAAAACGTTGTTCCTCACAACAAATGCAAGCAAGGGGATGGAGTAAGGTGTTTTCTGAGGTTCACAGACCCCCAGAAAGTGGAAAGAAAACATCGCATATCCATTTTTCCATGTGCAGGCTGTGCATTAGATATTTTATAATGCACAAGTGTAGACAAAACAGATTATGCCTTCTCCTACAAAGGAATGGCCTTGGCAGAGATCCTGCAAAAAGGAACTGAGCTAGTTTCTACAGCAGTCCCTCTTTCTTTAAGCTTCACCCTGACATTTTTGTGATGCACACTGGACTGCATTCAATTGTGCTCTCATCTGTGGGATTCCCTATTAACCTAGTGAACATACTGAACTCACAAATCCAGCAATGCTCACGCAGCAACTTAGAATTCTATCAATTAAACCTAACTTGCTTGGGTTAGAGGTAGACATCTTAGCACAAGTGCAAAAGGGTTGCTTTCTAGTGTACGAGTCTATAAACTGGTAGTAACACTAGTTTTCACGTTTTCCAGAAAGAAAGAAAAACCAAACGCATAATATATAAACATGTTGAAGATGTATTCATTGCAAAAATCTTGCCACAACGGAAAAAATGACTATGAAAAAGCAAAACATACACTTATACATACAGATGTTGATGGAGACAACTGCGAATCCTTCCCTCTGGAATTCAAAATGAACCAGGACATGCAATCACACTGCTATCTTCTCCTTTTGAAACACTAGGAAGGAGTCTGCTGCCATCAAGGCCATTTAACTCTACCTGATTACTTGAGAAATGATGTTTCAAACCATATTTGAAAAGCACTCTATCCCTCATCTTTCCGCATTCAGAAATTTAGATTAGAAAACCTTAATGGCAAACCACAACGCACAGAATAAACGCATCTATGAGGCAAGGAGAGAACAGGGGCCTACACGTTTCTCTGAGAACAGGCGGATACAGTTGGTTCAAAATACAAGACAAAATAAGACTACATTCAGAAACGAGAAGTAACCTCTCCTGTAGGCAACACACTATTTCCAAACAGTTATTGTGGTGTAAGTACTGAACACATCTTTGAAGATAAATTTATACATAACACACATGGAAGTCCCTCTTTCAAACAGAAGGCTGCATTGCATTCCTTTGTAGGCTATTGATGTTTTTCCTTCACCTACTTCCTTTGCAGGAAGCCTCAGAGCCCTAGGAAAGGCTTAATCTTTTCCAAAATTGAAAATACTCCCTCAACATCTGGCAGCTTGCATTAGCGCAGCGCTCCAAGGTTTGCCACAAAAGTGAGGCAACGTTCACGCTTGGAGACTTCGCCAAGAAGATTCCTAACAATTTTTTCCTCCCTAATATAAGGGTTTCCAACCGGCATATTTGTTCCTAAGAGGGAAAGAAGTATTTGTAACATTGTGCATCATTCTGCAGGGCTTTATAGCCGTCATGGTGTACATACTTTTTTTTCTTCTTTTCCTTTCTTAATAACCAAACCAGGTGTCAAACCAATCTCATCACATTTATATAAACAAGCAGCAGCATAATACCAGGACAACCACGCTTTTTGTTAGATTAGGATTAACACCTACTCTTAAAAAGAGGAACGGAAACCCAGATGCAGACCCTCTGAGGCTAGATCCCTTCCAAATTCTGGTTTACAAAGCCCAAACTTCACTATGCACAATCTCACAGGGCCCTCCTGGTCTCACTGTTACACAAGGCTGGGAAAATGGAAAGCTCAATTTAGGATCCTCATGGAGAACTAGGGAAAAGATTGGGTCTGCATGCACAGGAAAGGGGGTAGGGAAGAAGAGATGGAGGGGAAAAAAAATAACACAAATTGCAGGCACACACAAAGGGCTAGAGCAACCAAAGCAAAGTAACTTTTCTCCTTGCCCTAAACACAGAAAACAACTTGAGTGACTTATTTCATACTCCATGTTGGGGAAAGAAAAAAATAAAGTGTTTTCCTCCCCCCACCCCAACTAAGCTTTTATTTCTATGATTGTTTCTGTTCCAGGGCTTTTGAGATCCACCCAAACACAAACAATATTCAGAGCTATTTTATCTTCATCCAGAACATGAAATCAACTATTTGCTATTAGAAGAAATAAAACAAACCAAAACTCTTTTAAATAGAAACCTATACTTTGGAACGGCTCTTCTCCCCTTCCCCTCCATCTCAGAGGGAGAAAAAACATCCTCTTAACAAAACACAAATGAAGAAAATCAGGTCTACAACGAGCCTTGAGAAGACAGAGGTTATCGCCTTCCATACAAAGAAAAGAGCTCAGAGCCAAGGAAATAAGTCACATATACACCTACACATAAATACCCACCTAACACAATCTACCCTAAATAAAACGAAATATTAACCTTCCAATCTATTCTGTAAAAAGGACTCAAAAAAAGCTTAACCACAGCCAGCAGCCCAACTAGCCCCACGGTTTTTGTTCTGGCAAGCCACCCCAGCACCAGGGGGCTAAGTGAAGCAACAGGGATTTGAGATTCCCCTTGACTGTGCTCATCGTGTGCTGATTTTTGTCGTATCTGTCTGCAGTCATCTTTTCCCAGGCTTGGGGATCCCGACTACGCGCTTCCCCTGTGCATGGGTGCTGTTTCACACATCCGATCCTGTTATTTTACTCCATTTTTCCACTTCCATTCCGATGGAATAGCCCAGAATGGCTCTGCATATTTAAGACATTGGCACAGCGCTGTGCAATGATGTCTCATCATTTGTTCTCCATCTTTCCCCTACCAACACCTGGTGCCCAATTTTCCTTGTACTCCCACTAAGTGCTACTGAGCATAGAGCTCATGCTTTCCCAGAGCCACCTATGGGAAGATGATCCCACAGTAACCATAAAGTGGTACAAGCCAGAGCCCACCCCAGCAGAGCTGTAATGTCTCGATGCTTCCTATGTGCACGCTTGCACTTACATTTCTCTACATCAAGTACCATTTACAATTTTGTGGCTTAGTTAAGCAGCACTGTAGGGTAGTTGCACAATTCTTCAGAGCTGGCTCTTAAACACTCTGACCGAATTAGGGCTTCATTACCTCACTGTTCACCTGCTCTTCCAGATCATTTATACGGCCAATGATAAAGTAAGCAGAAATTATGTCTCATTTTTCCAGTATATACTGCAAGATTTCCAGCTTTCCAAAGCACAGTTGATAGTGCCTATTATAAAGTGTATTTATACTTGGAAGTTACCGTTTAATTTGACATTTAGGGCTATGGAACACAGTGCTTTTCTGCAGGGGAAAAAAACCCACTGTCTTACTCATACTCTTCATTTTTGGCAGTCTCTCTCAGAAACACTTTGTCTCATCACGGAGATCATTATCCTGAGATGATGCAGCCTGCATGCAGGAATGAGCTATATGCCATTATGTCTCACAGTAACAGACCTGATTCCAGTTTCACACTGTTACAACACATTGCACTTCGTCCTCCTTTTATTGCTCTTGACTCCATTAAGAATGACAGTTTGATCTATTATCAGGGACTTGGCTCAAAGGGAATGCAAAATAAGGAACTCCAACGTCAGGCTAAGTACACTAAGCCATGCTCCCTGCAAAACCAGAATAAGATTGTTCAAATGTCATTTCAGCACAAGAAAAAGCTTTTTCCAAGCTTACAGTAAATACTTTAGCTTTTGCTAACAGATCTTCAGTCCCATTTCATGAAATTTCAAGACAGTAGCTACTGAAATTTCACTGCAAGATGCACTAGCAATCAAGTGGGCCTCCTCCCCCAATGACCTGGGAAATACATGGATTAATTTTGAAAACAGTTAACAAAACACAAGTCTGGCAAAAAGGGTGAGATTTCTCATGCTTGAGCAAGGTAGTTGGTAAAATTAGAGAGGAAAAGCAGTCAAACGGTTGCCTACACTCAAAAAGAAATCTAATTTAGCAGCACGTATCTAATGAGCAGACTATACAGGAATTAATACATTAATAAAGGAGAACTCTCCTTTATTAATGTATTAATAAAGGAATCTCCTTTATTAATGTCTTCCTCTGCTAGGAAGACCTAGCAGATGAAGATGAAATCAGCAGCTACAGAAGCCACCAATAAAACTTCTACTCAGCCACATCTTGCTTTCATGCAATATATAGGTAAAACTAATACTGAATTTTACTCTGTGCCCATCGATTTCAGCAGCTGATAGTTGTTTTTTTGTTTGTTTGTTTTTTAAAGTAATAAGGTACAGGTACAAACAAAAAACTTGTGTTTCATCACAAACATAGTGGTGAATGGACAATCCATGTAGCAGTAAGAGGTCTTCCTGATGCACACAATCAAAAGTCATTTATTAAGGGCTGTAGCATCTGAGCCAGGAGAAAATGAGGTCTCTGGTCGTCTGAGTGAAAGCAAGTTTTGGGCACATGAATAAATGCCTTACTAGTCATCTACATGTGCCTGGGATTACAAAGCACACAAAAGAAAGCAAGAGTGATTATTCTCCTATGCTGTGAAGTATCCTGGCTGTTCCTGATGCTGGTGCGTTCCAGTAGTCTCTTCAACACTAGACATCATCAAACATTTCAGAAGAAGGTACTAGAGGCCTACACTGGAGGAGGCTGGGGTCTTACCGTACCACTGCTCATCACCTCTAGTAGCTAGAAACCGGCTTAAACAGAGAAACACGAATTTTGGTTCATAACACCAGCTCTGTACTGTACCCATATTGTATCGTTCATCAGAATAGAGGCAACCAAACAGCAGGAACAAGTGTGAGCCGGAAGCTAACTTCTTGTTGTTGCTTTTATTTTCTGGAAAATGTCTTCATTCTGTGATTTACTTAGTGCTTTCTCAGTTTTCTCTTTCTATTCTGATTTTAAGAGAAATTACTGATTGTAGCAGAATGCAAGAGACATGGTTAAAGAGCTTCATTAGAAACTATAACACTGCATTTGGGGAAGACTTATTTTCCTTTTGCAACTCTGCACTTCAGATGGTAGATAATTTTTGGTCTGGCTTCTCCACACAGTTAAACTTTATGTCCTTTTGTCTCCCTCTACCCCTACCTTAGTAAAGAAAGAGGGAACCAGTGCCATACCCGTGTGCCCTGTTTCCTTAGCCTTGTACCTCACTCATTCAGACTTACTCATGAGCATTTTAAAGGTCTGCATAAAACATTTGGCTGCCCAAATATTTATCTTACTGACTTTTCAACCCATTAAATTGTTGTTCATGATGGTATCATTTATAATCTCTTCATACATCGCTCTTCCAATTTTTCAGTAGTAGCACATTCTCTTAGGTAGTTTATTTTCAGAACTTCAGCATTAAGAGGACAGGAGAAGAAATCATTTTCTTAAATCCTAAATGTTAGATTCACTTCCTAGATTTCATAATTTGGCACAGAGGAAGGAAAAGGAGAACAGAAGACTCGCAACAGATGCAACGTGGAGTTACTTATGGAGATGAAAACGATATCCACGTCTGTGGGACATGCGTAAGATAACGCATAGCAAGACCTGAATTAGCCCTGTTGTGTGGCAGGCATGTAACCACTCGTGGATGACACCTGCCCCAATGTCCTGCTTAAGCAGAGCGTGTGCTTCAGCTCAGGGTGCTGCTTTCTGTGCACAGGACAAGTTCGCTCGTATTTCCTTTAAACATACCACACAAGCATCCTGGAGGAGCAGAATCGGTGCGACCGGCCTTTAAAGGTGTCCTCTGGCACATCCTGAACAAGAGTGGCTTTAGGAACTGCAAGCATTTGTCACAAAGGGTATGAGTAGCACGGGGTATCCAGACCGGGGCCTGTATTAGGTGCGGTGCCTGAACACTTCTCTGGGTGCTCTGGAAGCACACGGCCTCTGGCAGTCAGCCATTAACGTGGCTAGCTGGCATGGGGATTGTGACAGACGTTGTGACAGGATTACACCCCTTTAGCCCAGTAACAAGGGGAAGATGGCAAAGGGAACTGCAGCGGAGGACATGAGGAGGTCAAAGGGAGGAGCGAAGACAAAAGCAGAAGAGGTGGCAGGCAGCCTGTGCTCCACAGCCTCCCACCAGCCCAAGTCAAGTGGCTGCAGGAAAGCCAGTGCGATAGCAAGAACTGATAAATGTGACAAAATGATTTCACCTAAAGCAGAAAACTATACTATGGTTGTTTTCCAAACTTACTACCTTTAACATTTATACTAATCCTGCATTGTTTTCCATTTACGTTGTCAGATTCTCACGACAGGAAAAGCGCTGGAGCTGACAAACTTCTCCAGTCATTTTTGAGCATCTCAAAGGATGGAGACTGCACAGCCTCTCTGAGCAACCCGTGCCAGTGTTTGACAACCACCACACTTAAATGATTTCTTCAAGTCACTTGAAAACAAACTTTTAGCACTTCACTTTGTGCCCACCGCCTCTTGTCCTGTCAGTGGGCACCACTGACAAGAACCTGGCTCTGCTTTTATTCCCCTGGTGGAGATGCATCAGTGTTTCATACCTTGTACAAAGACACCCGTTGATATTTAATAATGAGCATATGTCTGAATCACTCCAGATCGTCCTACAGCACAGAGTTATCTGATGTACTGCTGGCCTGTAGTAATTAATATCACTCTAATAGAATACTGTCATCACAGACAGACAACAAACAAACTGAAGTTTCCTCCTGAAAGTTAGCAGAATTGGTCAAGAAGTGGCCAAAAACACAAAAATCTGAGTTACTAACAGGGATTTAAGCTTGAATTTGCTACTCTCTGGCTAACCAGAATATCCATTTGTGCTCTGACTCCACTGACTACCCTCAGCTCATATTCTGACACACAGAAAGACAGATCTGCTGACATCGAGAATTGCTTGCCAAAGGAAATCTGTCAATAAGGAACATTTATAACTTTCTTAATAAAAAGCAGAGTAGCTACAAGAAGTCAACTGTGTAAAAACAGTATCTTCCTTACTCAATGGCACGCAAACAGGAGCTAATATTCAGAGGCAAAGGGAAAGCGAATCACAAAGGACACAAGAAACTGAGACAAGGGCAGACTGAAAAAAGATCTTGGGAAATTCACTTGTGATCACACAACCAACATTGTGACTGTACCACGATGCATATGTGAACAGCAGCTGAACGAATATTCCCACTTTAGGAATGCTTGGTCTGTAAGCTTTAATGTTTTCTACTGATTTTACATCACCTGCTTTGAGATAAAACTGTGTCCTACTATTCTTACTAACAATACAGAATTAGCAACTGAAACCTATAGGAATAGGTGCTGGATTCTCTCCTGACTCATGCATCATCAAAAGATCTCTTTAAATTTAATTGCAGAACTACTTAACACGAATAATGTATCTACTAAAAATATTTCTTTCTTCCGTTTTCATGCTCTAGGCTAGGACTGAAGAGTTGGCAATTGCAAGCTGAGAAACATCACATTTTTACCTTCAGACTGAGCAAGTTTGTTCTAGAGAGTCTCTGAAAGCACAACTCAGTCATGCTTTAAAAAGCATCTGTTGGTATATTGTTGCAAATAAAATTTTCTAATGTTATTAAAAAATTCTCACCTCTAAGCGCATAAAGTCTCTTTCGTCACAAAAGGTATTACTGTCAGTAAGGGCTAAATAAAGTTGCAGATTCAATCTCATGGCTGTCATTTCATTCAACACATAGCTAAAACATCAAATAACGTGCACACACAAACTTAGCAATAAAACTAGAACTACTTTGGCCTCACTATTTATTAGACCACAGGATACAATCTTAAAAGGAGCAGGAAAAGCAATACCTACACCCATTGCAAAAAAGTACCAGTTTGTTATTGACTAGAATAAAACATTGAGAAAGGTTACCCACCCCATCGTATAGGGCAAGTACACAAAAGCAGCAGCACAGCCTGATTAGTACCAGAAACTAATCAGGCGTTTCTTTTAGGACACAACTTGATGTTACATCTCATGGGGATGTAACTAACATAGAAAAAACCTGCAATCAAATAAAAAACCAAAAACTTAAGCAGCAGTTAAGCAGCAGTAGTGCTTGGTTTGTGCAATCCTCAGACGTGACTGTGTTCCTATTTTTTCAATAACTTACAACAACAGGAAACATCAGCAAATTTTGATTAGAGCTTACTGTGCTCTCATTCCAAGAGGACAAAAAAAAAAAAAAAAGAACATAATATTAACAGCCAAACCAGATCGGGCACACACGTTGATCAATTGGTTGTTGATCTGTACAGTATCTTTTGTATGCCCAGCATCTGATGGGAAGGGAGAAATCAATCTGCAGATTTCCCTAGTCATGATAAACTGCCCTTGTTCTTCTAAGAAAATAAACAAAACAAAAAAACACCAAAACCGCCCACAAGTTTTGATTTAGGTATCCCTACAGAAGAGTGGAGTGGGGACTGTGTTATTCTTAAAATATGTACACAAGAGTGTTCTTGGAAACTTAAATTGGCTAATGACAGGTTTCAGGTCTGATACTACTACCTCTAGAATAAGGCCAGTCAGCATTTCTCATTCTCTGTTTTAATGCATCTTTTGCAATCAATTAAAGCAAAAAACAAATACATCTTTCACTGAGCCACATTCACTACTGCCCTAATTTCTTTGCACACACAACAGATTGACTTTACCACTTGAATACCTAGGCCTTTACGTACTTGGCCCATCTGATGTCCTTACTCTTCAACAGTTACAATCTCTGTCATCCCTATTCATATTTAATATTGCTCTCCATATGCCATGGATGTCTGTAAATGGAAGAGGCAGCTGCACGAAGCCATTAGAAACTTCATTCCTTTGAACACTGACATTGCTGTCACTGGAAAAAGGGGCAAGGAGGATGAACAAATTCCAAGCAGGTTGCTCGTTCACAGCCAAGACCCACACATGCCCTTCATTTGGGTACCATCACTGTGAGACCAAGGCATCACACGTCCACCTCCCATCCTGAACACAGCAGCCACGGAACGGGAGAATGTGCTGCTAGCACCATGGGACAGCAGCACTCACCTGAGCGGCACCTTCACATCCACTTTTCAAGTCTCCTGGAAGTACCAGCCACAAGGGTTATACAGCTTTTTATCTGCTTTATAGCAAACAAAGCAGTTGCCAAGATAAAGCCATGGTGTGCAGCCCAGCATGGTCACAAGCATACAACAGCAAGCTTACAAGGTAACACGAACAGCAATAAACTTATTATCCACCTCTCTCCTCTAACTCTAAACCTATTATAACAGTCAAAATATGAAAATAGCCTTGGGGTTTTGAAGAAATGGGATGAGGAGGAAGAGAAGTAGATAATCTCTGTTTTACAGGATTCTGCTGTGCAGACAGACCCGTCTCCTACCTCCTGCACCCTGACGCCAGGCCATGACTTGGCCAGAGGCTCTCTTCCCCTCCTAGGTGCTTCTGCAATGCTTGCACATCCAAGGTATTAGGACAACTTCATCAACTGCTGCTAAATGTTCTCACACAAAACTACTTTTACATCACATAGCAAATCACAAAAGCACAAACATGCTGTTAACTCCAGCCATATTTTTTCTCCCTTTTCTTTTTCCTTGACAGCTTTTTTTTTTTGGAATTGGGATAAAAGGCAGACAAAGAGACAATGAGGCTTTAGCCCAAACCCTAATTATGACTGAATCTGCAACCAAGAAGTCTTCCTAGCTTTAAATCTCGTTATCCACCATTAAGGGCAGGAATTTACAAAGCAGAAGTTAAACGCCAGGTTTAAAAATTACAGTTGCACATAGGTTTCACTATGCTTCTGTCACTGTAAATCTATTTAGCTTGTTGCTGTCCCCGTTATTTACTTGCAAAAGTGGGTTTCCAGTTTGGGTTTACGTCTATCAATTGCAAGTGTCGTCTTTTTTTTCTCTGCTGGGAGACAAAATATAGGACATTATGCATCTAATCTATACATTAGCATAAGCAGCATATCCATCTTTTCACAGCATGCAGGAGAAAGCAGCTGAAACACTCAGATACATTCATTTACAACTAAAATACGACATAGAGGAAGTGGTGTTTCTTTCTAAGTCGTGGATTCTGTTTGTTTTTAACATAGAAAAGAGGGTTAGGGGAATCTGTGGCTTCATCCTCAACATGGTGGACCTCCCTTATTTTACTGAAGACCTCATAACACTCAGTACGTCAAAACCAGGATCAAAAAGCTCTGCCTGACCCAGTTATAAAATTATAGTTAGGTCATACTTTTACTTACAGAGATGACCTAGTATATGGAATATCAAAGCAAGACCAACCAATTTATTCATGCTTTGCTAGATGAACCTAACAGTTCCATCCAAAGGACCGTGTCCCTTGTCACGTACACTTTTCTTGGCTCTGTCATGAACCTGCTCTGTGACTCCAAGCAAATTGTGCTGCTTTCCTGTATTCTTTGCTTTCCCACATTGCATTTTGACCTAAAAAATCTGAACACAGATCATAAAACCACCTCAAATATCATCTCAGACACACTAAACACTTCTCATGCCCCCTGGAATCCTCTGTTAACGCGACAAATGCTGAGATACTGTCCTAAAGCAAAAGATGCTCCCAGAACAGAGATTTCCACTGCCAGACCAGCTGAGCACCCAGAGAAGAGGTGGAGGTGAGTAGCTGAGATGGAGTCCCAGGGCAAGATGAATCCAGCCCCAAGTCTCTATACATACCCCTTAAAACAGAGCAGAAGAAAAATCCCCTGGTCACGGCCCATCCTCTGGTTACATACGATGTGGCAGAAGTAGATGTAAGCCTCTAGATCTGAAAGCTGGGCTCTTGGCCCATCTGGTTCGAATCCTTACATGACAAGTAATGACGAACGAGAAGGTTTTTATCATAGATCTACATTTCTTTCTGTGAATTTCTTTTGAAGAAGATGGCAGCCGCACTACCCGCATGCATAATTCCTTCAGGCAGGAGAGAGTCAGCCTCCACGAACACAGCCAACACCATCTCAGCTCCGAGACGATCTGATTCAAGTCTACCTACCTCCCGAACCACGCTCAAAACATATTTTACCTTTTCCTCTTTCAGGAATTCCTTCATCCCTCTACTACAGGCACGTTATCTAGTAACTGAGCAGCGCTCTCTTCTTGAAACAGATTTTTTAAGTGACTTGACAGACTGCACTGTGAAGAAGGAAAAATTAATGCCTTCATTTCCAGCCTATATTCTCAAGATGTAGCTTTCCACATGTCTATTACTAGACAGCAAAAATAAGTATAAAGCCCTGACAGCATGACAAATATCAGTTAGAGGTAATGGGTACACTCTAAATGCAAACTTAATTAGAATGGAATTGAAAAGTTAAGAAGCCATAAAAAACATTAATAAAATATTGCCAAAAAGTACAGATAATGGATTAAAAAAAAAAAAAAAAAAAGAAACTACTCATTTTTTCCTCCCTCCTTCCCCCAAGCCTTTCCGTGTTGCTTGTACAGACATATTTTACTCAGTTGTCCATTTGTTAAACTGCTTAAATGCAGTAAGGCTCTGCCCCTGGGATAAAAATCTAAGGTAGTGCCTTCTTCCACAACCAAATCAATTTGTAAAGGGCAGAAGTGATTTCCCACCCCATCTTGCAAGTTTTCACATAGGCATCCGCCAGCTGCAGGACTCTAAATAACACCAACTAAGAGGATAGAGAGGTCATCCTTAGACGAAACATGGACAAGCCAACACAGTTAAGCTTCAGATCACCTCCTTAATATGACCTGAAAACATAACCCCACGGCTACAATCCCATTTTCATGTTCTGCTTGCTGTAATTCAAGCAAGGACTGCACTGTCTACAGACAAAAGCCTTGAAAACATAAAGCAAAACTAGCCTTGCATATGAAATAACGTTAAATTGAGAGATGAGTGCCTGGGCAAGCAGCATTTTTTTCTCCACATTTCAATTTTACTTTTAAATTTATGTTTATAATTTTTTCTTTTAAAGGAAATAGCAGATATTTGGAAATCAAGGAGAGCTTTTAAAGATGCTGCCAAGACAACAGTCTACATCTCCAGTTTTCCTCAGAGCCAAAGGAAAAAATATTGGATGTTTCTACTGGGTAAAAATTAGAGTCACAATTCTCCCCCCAGCCCCCAACAGGGACTCCTGCATTTAATGAACCCTTCTTTCCCTTTTCATGTTAAAACTACTAAAATCCAGACAAAGTTATGAAGTATCACTGCAAGTAACAAGAAGGTGCTATTTATTAGCACCAGAAATAAGCAAAATACTTCATCTGTAGGTCACTACCCATTTCATTCAAACATTATACAGTTCAAAGACCAATTATTCACTTGCTTTAGAACAATGCAGAGTTTTAGGATAGCAACGCATTTGCTTGGTCTCCAGATCTATCATAAAAGTGTTCCTTTGTGCAAATGCTTTATTTTATCTCTTGCTTGCTTTTAAAACTTTATTGCAAAAAAGAAAAAAAAAAGGACAAATCCCCCTGTTACCGTGGAACACTGTATTGAGGACTTCTGATATATTTTCTTTATCCTTATATTCTTACAAATTATGTATGTGAGGAGCAGATGACGAGCGGCAATTTGGCAGCACTTCACCATCTGCTATTTGCAGATCTAGTCAAATTCAGAGAGTTAATTAAAGATTAAAGACAGGGACCGATACTGTTGAAGCAAAGAGCCATCTTCTTTACTGTTACGACTGTAAATAAATAATTTTGGTAGCTGGTTCCGACTCACTCCCATGGAATCGTCAATCTGCAGCATCGCAAGGGCAACGCAAGTCACATTCATAATATACCTGTGTATCTTCTGTTGGAATCAGTAACAGGGCACTAAAAATTACATCGGCTTTGTTAGCACGCCACCATCTCCTACATCTACATCCCTTCTCCAGAGCCAGCCCATTTTGAGCATCTCCCTCCCTCCTCTGGGCCCCCAGCCCCTCTCCTCCACATCCTCGCTTCAGTTGTCTCCCCCATTCCCTGCACCCACTCCATCAGGGCTGGGAAGGAGGAACAAAAGAGCTCCAACTGGAAGGGGTGCAGGTCCTTGCAAGATGCTGATTCAGGCACACAAAGTGATGGTTCCTGCTCTACGTCGATGAAGAGAAACCAAGTTTGCTCCTTCCAGCTGGTCTGCGAGCATTGCTCTGCTTCCCCAGTGTGCCAAGGCCAAGACCTGCATGGTGCTGCTGCCTCACTTTGGGCAATCAGAGCAACCCCAACGGAGCTAAGGGGCTCCTCAGCCACCAGAGAGCCATCGGTACACACATCACAGCCCCACTGCTGCGGGCCAGGTGGGCACAGAAGGTATTCATGGATGGGGAGCTGCAGGGAGAAAGCAGGAGAGGCCTACAAGCGAGGTCTACGAGCTGAAAAATGGAAAACTTCTCCCCCTCTCCCCATCAAACAGAAGCTGCTGATGGGTAGAGAAGTAATTACTGAACAGTAATTACACCGGGAACAGATTACTTCTGTCGATTGCCAACTTTTTTTATTTTTTTTTTTTAATTAAATTCCATCAAAAGGCCGTCCCAAGAAAACATCAGTCTTCCTGCTTTCTCCTGCTCTTTCTCCCAGCAATGAAAATTTTGAGAACTCGCTGTGAGAGCACTATGGCAGCAAACAAGCTCTGGTTCACTAGCACTTCATTGAAGCTCAGCTCCTACAGGATTGTTACAGAGGAAACGGGTCAAACAAAGCATTTCTGGCGCTTATTTTGTTGAGGCTAAGAGAAGTTGAACCAATGAAAAATGTACTTCAAGATATTTAATTTCTTTCTAAATGTCAAGGTTAGGTTTCCCGCAACTTTTGAAATGCCATCTCCCTGCAAGAGATGAACCTCTGCACTAAATCGAAGTTAATTCCAGAAATATTTTAGTGTTTCTCAAACTGCGTTTTTGGCCACAAGCACCAACTGAAAGCTCTGCCCAGTTCCAGCCCCTGTTAGCTCAGGGTGCCGAGCTCAGAGTTTCAGGGGGTGAAGGGGCAAAGGAAGGAAGGAATTCTGACACGTTTCGTTCAGGTTTAGACCAAACCCAAGATTTTCAGTGGTCCCATGGAGGGGAGAAACCACACAGCCTGAATGACTCACTCATGGTGAAAACCTCCATGCGAGGAAGCTGCTAAAGTCTCTCAGATTTCTTCAAAGGATTCCTTAGCTGAAGGGTATTACCTGTCAGAAGTAGACACACAGGCATATGTTGTGAACCTGCAGCTCCTAACTGCAAAGCAGAACTCAATTTGCACACACAATACAGTTTTTGGCCCTGTATATTTTGCATTTGCGTGCTACACAAGAGAGGTTCCCAAGAAGTATTCATCGTGGACATAATATTCTGTAAAGAACTGAACTGCCAAGCAAACCTCCTACTACGCTAACCATGAATGACTTATTCACCCCCAGAGAAAAATATCTAGATTAATTAGAAGTAGATTTGCCACCGCTTATGAAGGAGAATTGCTGCCAATGTAAATTCTGCATTGAAATCACGGAGTCGCAGTGTGAGGACTTAGACAAAATGAAGTCCCAACCCTCCACGAGCATCCACAACAATTCAGCCAACAGCACAGCTGTGTGTCCCCCAGTCCTTCCCCCAGTTTTGGGTTCGAAGGCTCAGGTGTTGCCACAAGAGGGGCTCCTATCTACTTGCTACCTGTATAACTTGGGCTCTTACCTCATTTTACAAACGTTGGCTTTGCTACGAGGTTTCTCCCTCTCACCTGTCAGAGTTCACACCAAGTTCAAGAGATTTCTGTAAGCAATGCTCACAGCTACCGATACGACAGAGGAATTTTGAACAACTAAGACCGTGTCATGCTTTTTCAGCTAAATGGGGTTAAAAAAAATAAAATAAAAAATCACGTTTTATATAAAAGTAACTGCATCTCACCCACAATGACAGGAATTTTATAGAGTCGAGGCAAATCTTTGCTAGGCTGGGCCTTCAGAAGGCCAGAGTTACTCTGAAATTTGTGCTGACGTTTCTCGTGACCACAGCAATTCTTAAAAACTGAAAGATTTGTTTGCTTTCAAACTGTGCTCCTCCCCCTATTCCTTCTTCCCCTCCCCCAAAAAAAGGAGCAGGAAACAATAGCTTGACAAAAAAAATTGAGGTGTGTATTCCCACAGAACCGAATGCAAGCACTTGAGGTCTCCAGTACAACGCTCTGAACAGGGAAATCTGCAATACAGCAGGTTTTTGATGTGCAAAACTCCAGCTGATGGTTCCCCTCAAGCAGCTTACTGCCCTGAGATACTTGGTGCATCGCATCCGAGGATGTTTTCAGGCTGTTTCCACTGCAGTATTTATTTCAGACTGCTTCTGTACATGATTTTCTGAAGGGAATATTAATGGTATATTGCAGAAATATTGAGGTTAAAAAAAGGAAATGCTGATTGCATCACCCGGAGCATTCTCCTGACAGGGCAGGATTTTGTTCCTATTTGTAAATTTAGGACATTTTGCAGTTTGACTTGACAAATATTAAGCAATAATGTTCTGAATCGCTCTTGTCACTGATATCTGTTTGCTAGGGGAGGTTTGAGGGTCTTTTGCTTTTTCTCCTGCAAGACTCCACTACGTTTTTTTCATTTAATTAGTCCAAGTTTAATGTTTCTATTTCTCCAGCTTCATATTTTCAAAACACGTCCTGGCCCTATATGCTCAGTGTCAGCTTACCCCTTGCAAACAACACACGTTGGCTTTGTCTCTAAATACATTTAAAGGAAAAGGGAGAACAGCACAAGTTATTTGCCATGCACAACCCTGGGATGCGTGAGGCAGGTTGGAGATGCAGTAATTAGGAGGGCTCTGGTGAGAGATGTCTGCGAGCACCAAGTACAGCTCTGGCCACCTGTGATCAGGAAAATCTCATATCCTGACAGGTGCAGAGCAGGGCTGGGGAGATGATCACAGCAGCCCTGGGTCTGTTTTATGAGAAGCTGCAAGAGTTTGCGGTGTTCTGCTACGCAAAATGGAAGGGGGAGGGAGGGAGGGAGAGAGATGACTGCCTGCTGTAAATTATTCAGATCCAGCAGGGGGGAAAGATGCGCTAGGGATAAATTGGTGGGCAACGCTGACCAGAGAAGTGGGTATAAGTCTGGCTAATGATAAACTTCATAAGCGTGAATCATGAAAAGCTCTTATTTGTTTTTTCAACACAGCAAATGGGGAAACATCTCAACAGCGTTAAAGTGGAGTGTGAGCAATTCTTGGAAATAATTTGCAAGAAGACTGGAGGGTGACAGGTGAGAGGATTCAGTGCTCCATGAGAGGTCTTCCCCATGCCCACATATCCTGTACCTCCTCGTTTTGAGATTTATTGAGTACTCCTCCAGGTTCTTGGTCAGTTGCCACCACTACTGGGCACGTTCCCCCGCTCTGTCAGCTGTGCCACGCGGATGCTGGTTGCCTTTTCAATCAAGCCACAGGGTTCACATCCACAGCTTCCCAGAGGAAGCCATTTCAAGCACACAACGCTGTGCATTGTCCTACGGAGAGCAGAAACAATGCTGCATTTTCTTGAGCAGCAACTGCTAGCTCATCATCAACCACAAGTTTGCATATTGACAAACCCAGGGAACAGCCTCGATGATGAACGGCAAGGCAGGGAGAGGGGAGCAGCTCCTGGCTTTGAGGAAGGGCTTTCTCCAGGGACCAGATTTGCATTTATGGGTCAGGTTTCTGCCATACTGCCTGGTCAAGTCCGATCTTACCCAGTGACTACTATAATAAAATATTTTAGTATAGTTTTATACATATTTATATCTGACTTCAAATTTTATTATGTGTGTGCTACATACACAATAGACATTGCATGTGTAAAAACATAAACGTTTCCATCCAAAAGTCGCTCCAGATACATACTTAGGAAAATACTACTGCAAAATATGGTTCCACTGAAATACAATTATTCGTGGTTTTATACCTAATATACCTAATATTAGGAATTTTATATGTATGATGTGCCGTAAGTAACATCATGCCGTGTGTACCTTTCCACTTCTTGTGCAACGCATCATGTAAGTGAATCTATTTTATCAAGTAAGGCTTTTTGAGCCAGCAGTAACTCATCTAAATATTTTTTCTAATTATTGCCATTTTTGTTTCACTGATAACATATTACTCTGAGAACCTCTTGCAACCGCTTCTATTATGAAACCCTGCTGTATATTAGGCACCATTCACAAAGTTCATTTGGCTTAGCAGGAGAATAGTTACTTTCATTTTCTCCAGTCGATTATTTCTAAGACTTAACACACAGATGCAGGAAGGGTCTACTGCCTTAAGGACAGCATTTTTCTACAGATGTTTATCTATAAAACTAGACTGCTTCCACCTTTAAGACTGCATTTTGGGAATTTTCCCTTCTTCCACCAAGACCAGATTTTTTGTATTCACACACCAGGAAATCACCACCTTGGTTAATCCCCATATGTAGAAGCACTCCTCGGGCCTCTATGAAATATAATGCATACAGACACGTTTCAAATGTCATTAGGACTTCAAATACTTGATGCATTAGAATTTCTAAATTATTAGTCAACTTCTTCAGTTAATGTGCCAAACAATTCGATTAACTTACACGCAGTTCAGCGACTAAAATGATCACATCATTTACCCAACCTTATTTCTCCAAAATAAACTAATAGCGAAGGACCTAATTACTAGTCAAAAACGTATATATTTGCTTAGAAATGCACAATTAACTGAGAGGCTTGGTATCTCCCAGCTCAATTACTGAAAGCAATGTGGTAATTTAACAAGTATTGAAAAAAATAAGAAATCTTAGCTATGAAAGAAGATGACCATTTTAACAGATGTGTGCTTAAAATCTTAAAAAAGAAATCCATCCAATGCTCTACTGTTTCTCTTGAAAGGATCTGAACTGGAGAGAAAAACATATAATCATGATTCTGAGAGAGCAGTTGGTTTAGAGTTTTTTTTATTATTATGTTTTTCTGAAGTGAAGGAAAATTTTCCTTCCCATAATTCAAGACATCCTGCTCTACATTCTTGGGGGAAGAAAAAAAAAAAAAAAAAAAAGATAAAAGTAAAGTTACTGTTAAGATATTGGTAAACCTGTTTTTGTTTATTCCAACCAAAGCCACCAACTGATGTGTTATGACTTGGCAGGACTATCGGTTGATCAGACCACATGTGAGCATGGGTTATGTTTCTCATGGGTTTCCCTTTCCTCTGGGAATATGCAGTCATCTCAAGACTTATTTATTTTGGTAGATGTTTATATTTATTTTTTTTCTTAGCTATCACAGTATCATCATCATAGACAACAGAAATAATTCGAGGCAAGACTAAGTATTGAAATGGCAGCATCTATTTGAAACTGCATCACAGACTTATTTGAGAATTCACTCTCAGCTAAAATTTTGATGGAGCCTTCAAGGAGACTTAAGATCAGTCTGTTAATAGGATAGCAATGCAGAAAACAATCAAAATTGAGAATTTTGGTATTCACACAATTCACATATTTCCGTAGTGCCTTTTTTTTTTTTTCCCTTTCCAGTAGGAAAACTACATGTGGACTTTTATTAAAGTTTTTCCAGGTTTTGTGCCCTGTGTTGAAAGGTTAACATTTTACCAATTTAAGAAAGAACAATCAATGATACTGCTGCAGAACAAACTGAACAGATTTCCCATATATCTTAATATTTTAAATGATCTAGTGAACTAAAACAAATGGCAGAACAAAACGAGGGCCTGCGTGCAGCAGAAAATGGTGAGCAGGATGTAATTTTGGAGCCTACACGCCAATCAAATCTCTTTTGTAGGAAAAGCCTTTTCAAAAATATATAATAATTAACCCCCAAACAATAAAGTCATCCAGTTGAGTTTTTAAATGGCGGGTGGAGCAGAAACCTGCCTTGTTAATGTTTCCCAGCCAAGAAGGCACTGTGCTGCATCTTCCCAGGACTCCAAAGGTCGAGCTATGCAGCAGTCTGAAACTAACAGATGGCACCACACTACTTTTTTTCCAACGCAACAGGAACAAGCAAATCCAAGCGAGGAAAGCAAATACTTAAATAGTGCTAACAATTATCTGAGTAAAGAACTAACACAGACCAAAACACCTACACACACTCATGTCCTGGTACATGCACAGCATGTTACTGCAAATCTGACATTAAGAAACCAGAGGGAAAAAAAGAAAAAAAAATCAGTTGACTTGAGTTATGGAACATATTAGAACAAATGCCAAAATAAGCCTCAGCGTTAGAATTCAGAAAGTGAGACCAAGCAAATCTCGAAGTTGGATTCTGTGGAAATTATTCTATTAAAAACACACTCATTACCAAGAGATAACTAAGAGATTTTTTTCCTCTTCGCAGCCATTACTACTGAAATCCACACACAAACAGCTGTGCCAAGGACGAGCTCAGCGCTGGGTGTCCTGACGGCCACACAGGATCTGAATGCAGGTGGCCAGGTGCATCTTCTTTTGCAAGCAAGAGGCCCAAATGTTTTGACATGGAGTGGGAAGACTGCCAATTTGTTCTGCACGGCACGTTTCCTCAGACTTTGCTAATGCCAAAAACCACAGCGTATCCAAACACAAGATTCAACATAGACAATCATTAGAAATCAATGCGTAGGTCAAGAGGAATTACTGGTATTGATAGAGAGGAGATCACATCATCCCCAAAATGCTCAGCATGGGGCTTTTTTTGGAAGATGATTACTGAAAGGCAAAGTTGAGGCACTTGTTCATTAATTTCATTGAAGTAAATGAAAACCACCAAATGAACCGCAAAAACCAGTTCTTGGAGCCACTGCCAAGCTTAATGGGGTTAAGAAGAGTGCTGTTATCAAAATTAGGTCAAATTGGAAAGTTTCGCAGTACTACCGGTAATTACATGAAGTTATACTGCCCAAGTTAAAGAAGTGAATAATCTGAAAGTTTTAACATCTAGACTAGTTAGTAATCACTCCACTTCGTTTCATCCCCAGTAAAATGGCTTACACAGACAAGAATGCAATTAGCACTTCAATGAAGATTTTATTCCATAAAGAAGAAATTGCATAGCCAAGACCCAAACTCGAGAGCCACTCCCATTTATCCCTTTGGATTTCCAAGTAATAAAGGACCTTAATGCTCTTCCTTCCTTTCTACCCTAACACAGCGCTGCTAAAAGCAGAGCACTAAAGGAAAATTGTCAAATTCTGCCTACGTTAGTACACGCAGGTATAGAAAAGCTCTCCAAGTACAACAAAGCCAGTCCCCTTGCACACTCCAGGAGATCAGGCACCCTGGCAGCCAGTGAATTCAAGGCACAGCTTCAAACCCATCCAAGTTCAGGAGCTTCCTCCCTGCTACCAGCACTCCGATGAACACACGAGGAGTTCATGGACATACATGCTCCAACTCCACTACTCCTAAGGCAGGAAAATGCAAATAAAAAGCATCCCTGTGCTAGGAAAGCAAGAGAAAAAGCAAAACAAAGCCAGACCCATGAAATACAGACAAGCCTCCCTATAGCCTCCCAGCTACTACAGTCTGCATCCATCAAATAAACCATAATTAGTACCATATTCCACTATGACAGGCTATAGTGACTGTACTCATCTTTTAGCATCTTTTATTTAACTTTTCCTGATCAATCTAAAGGTTTTGTTGTCCTATCAGTCCCTTTTAAACATTTATGATTTTTTTCCTGATGTTTAAAGTGATGATCATCAGCAAGCACAAGGCATACCTAAATATATTCAGCTACATCTACTGCAAAAATTTCAGTAGACAAAACAGCTTCAAGGAAACCGAGTGAGCTGCAGGAGAAGCTGCAGGAGACTCTCTTAAATAGAGTCTAAAAATATTATCAACAGACTCGGCAAATTCCAAGCAGACAGCACAAAAGCCAAACTCAGTTTATACCTGTAGATTTTCAAAGGCAGTAGTGGGAAAGACATCCCTTCAGGTCTTGACCACTATCAAGAAATTGAAAAGATGGGAGACTAACAAAAGGCCTACAAGCAATTTTTACTTTCACTCACATGGCTTACCAAACAAAATTGAAGATTTAACCCTGTCTTACGAGGAAGCAGTGTTCACAGGCTGGGTGCCAGTGCGGGCACTTCCAAGGTGCACCACAGAAAAGCCTGATCTATGTAAAGACACCTGCCTTAGGACTCCAGTTCTGAAGATTTTTAAAGAACTCTACGTGTATTGTCAAGCCAAAAAAGAAATAAATCCCTTTTTCCAAAGTATGTTTTATTTATTTTAACATTACCAACATGCAAGCCTGCTCCCCACCCCTCTCTCACTCAAAAAAAAAAAAATAAATCTGAAACAAAATTGCTCATATACATCCTCACTAGTAGCTTAACCTTTCTCCAGAGGCTAGTGGAGAAGCGTCTACCTTATCCCTCCTCTCCTTAAGGAGGGATATGTGTCTCCATGTGTCTAGGAAGCGCTGTACACGAGTATTCAGCTCTTCTTTGTGATATTAAAATGCATTTTAACCTTTCACAGTTTGAAATAATGAAATTCAGATTTTACATTATGCAAAACAACAGAACCTGCCTATGATATCATCAGTATACAAACTTTCTTCACCTTTTTTTTTTTTTAAAGTTTGTCACAGTATTAAAAAGTGTAAATAATAATGGGAGACTGATCATCCTTCCGTAGCCTTAGAGAGACTTTTACTGACTGTACATCAATAGTATGAATAGTAAGAAACGTCCTTTTCAGTTTTCAGACCACAAGCACACTGCTAAGCACCTTTTCTTTTAAATAAGCTTCAGTCTTTTATTTCATGCAATCTGCTCAATGGTTTCAAGTCTGTGAAAACACTCTAGCTTGTTGCCATTACCTTTCTAAAACAGGTCATGACTGCTGTTACAGTCTTAAAATGTAACTCCCCCGTGCAGAGTCCAGGCATCTTTCCACCTCTCCAGGTGGCTTTCAGAGGTTAACAATTACAATTCTGTCTAATTCCAGTTCTGGACTCAGCAATTTGTTGCAATTAGAAATCTAACTTTCTAGATTTGCTGTTCTCCACCACTGTATCTGAGAAGACAAAGCAAGAGACAAGAGAAGGACTGATGCCAGCTAAAGAGGAATTTATGCAGGCTCTCTTCTTTCTCCTAACACTTAAAAAAAATCTAGAAGTTGATTTTTGAACACAAAAGATCTATGTGCTTGCAAAAAGACTGCTCAGTAGGTGAGATCAGGAAGGAGCACTTAGTGGAGATTTGATTCAGCAGCCCCGTTGTGTTCAATTACTGCCATATTTGTCCACCGAGCCCAGTCTCAGAATGACTGTGCTCTGGGTACACACTGCAAGTCAAGGAGCTCAACTGAGGGCTGACTGCGACAGGACTGCACTGACAGTTTAACATCAGTGGCATGAGTAAGACATGGAACAAAATGCATTTCCTAGGCTGAGAATTGTCTCAAAACCTAGTTACAAAGCTTAATCAAATGCACACGTATTTCAATGGGATGCCCCCTTCGAGCTGCAAGCAGGTGCACCTTGCCAACAGGTAGCTTTGCTTCCTTCCTCTCAAACACCCAACTCTTCAGGCAGCTTTAGCCCATGCCAAGCAGATCATGCCTGCAGCTGGGTGCCCCATGGCCCTGGGTTCCCTCCGAGATGCAGGCAGAGCACCTTGTCCTGGTGTGCTGTTATGGCAGGCATCACTGGGTGGCACTGTTAGACAATCTTCGCTTCCTTTGCAGGGGAAGCAATACGCTCTCTCTCCCCCCACAACCACAGATTTTTAACTGCTGGGAGTTCAGCTGTGCAGCTTTTCAAGGATGCTGTTGCAAGCAGCAGCAGCAGCACTGCTCTCCGACGGCCTCTCTCTCGCTGCAGCACACGCTGAAATAGCACCTCTTCCTCAGATGTGAAACGATGCACTTACCAAAAATTTCTTTGAGTACCGTAGGTGTACAGCACTAAATTTAAAAGTCCTCAAATACAAAATAGTCACCCTGAAATTCCAACATCGCTCCGTGATTTTTTTTTTCTGTCAATACAGCAGCTGCCCATACCATCCTAAAAATCTGCCATCTGAAGGACCACATGCATTATTAGTGTCACATGGGCACTCCCAACTTTGCCCTGTCTGCACTCAAAAGTCCATTTTGCCCAGCTAAACAGAGAGAAAACACTCATTATGTATTGTTGTGCTCATTAAGACATGTCAACTGCTAATTACTGAACTTGGCCAGATACCATACAAAGCAAAACTCACTATAGAATAAAAACAAACTACCTAAATACAGATACATGAGTAGCAATTATATAGAATAATATTCTTCACAAATTAGTACATGCTCAAAAATCCTAGTAATATACATATTGAAGAAGACCACTCCTGATTAGCCCACACATTTGGCCAATAATTACCCCAAGTTTCATGTAGATTCTTCACCTTCCAGCAAGAACAGCAAAGTTACATAATATTACAGGATAAATGCAGAAAATTAGAAGCCAGTGCTAAGATAATGACTTCAGAACTTCAAATACAGCTATTATTTGACTAAAAGCAGATTTGACTCATGGCAAAAAAAAAAAAAAAATCCAACTCTACAAAGATGTGTGAGGGTCAGAAGTCAGCTGCAGTGTATTTCATTATTGCAAACAGTATAAACAGTATAACACATTTAAGAATAATGTTCAAAAGCTTATGTAGTGCCATTAACTATTTGTATCCACCACGTTATACAGTTCTGTAAGCATAATCAACAGCTCTGCTGAAAAAGCATCCCTTGCTTTTCAAAGAAAGAGGATAGAGAAGAGGTTGAAAAACGACGTCAAAACATAACACTTTAACCAATTACAGGTTTTCAGTGCTGTGCTATGCACAAAGAATTTGGAGTAGTCAAACACTAAATTTGGAGCCATAGAGACCTCATGACACAATACCTCTGTGGAGATGGAAATGAGAGTTGCAAGTGATGTGGATGCAGCAGGCTGGGTCACCCAAGGATTCCCCCCCACCTCCCACAAAAAGACACATTAGATATCACGCATGGCATCCGACTTCCACAGAAGGAAATGGCAGCTCCTGAGTGACCGAAGGAGATACTCTATTAGGACTTTGTTCTCAGCCTCTTGAACTTCACAGGCTCAATTACTTTCTATTCCTGAATTTTGCTCTTGGGGTTGAGACAAGCCAGAGCTGCTTGGAAGAGAAGTCTAAATGCAACCACTGCCTGCCTGTCTTGAACTCATCTTGGCAGAGCATCTCCCCTCACACCTACCACCATGCCCCAGGCTCCTGGCAGGAGGAGAGTTGAAGGCCATAGGGTGTGGGCCTGTTGGGAATGATCACGAACAAACTGACTTTGGAGAAGCTGGGTTGTATGGAAAGGACAACTCCAAGAAGGAAATCCAAAGCCCACTGACATAGGCTTTCCAAAACTGCTGTGGGACACGTGCTTTAAGAAGGCTGGTAAAATATTCACGATCTGTTAAAGCATCAGCTTTCTGATGCTGCATATCAACCTCTACCACAGCCTCGTCCACACCGCATTGGGCACTTGAGCGTCTCAGCGTTCAGGAGGCCGAATGCGCTTAGCGGAGTCATGGCAACCTGAGGAGCCAGAGGGCTGCCAGCCTTAACTTAACCCAAACCGGTCGTTCTCTGCTCATTTCCATGCTGTCACAGCCTGGCAGCTAACCAGAAAAGCCAACCAAAGCCAAGGAAGCAGGACTACCGAACAAGCAGAACATCTGAGCTGCTGCCCGCAATGTACTGCTCGGCCACAAAGCACGATCCTGAAGGCCTGGCACCATGCAGAAGCTTGTTTTTGCTTCGCTCTGTCAGTTTTTGTGGAAGAGTTTGTATTTTGCTTCCATTAAAAAAAAAAAAATAATAAAAATCTCCATGGTTAAGGGAGCTGAGAGTTATCTGTTTTATCCTGTTCTCCCCATCATCACACGCACACAAAAGGACCAGAGCAGAGTTGGAGGGGGGAGCAGCAAACCCAAAAAATCCCACACCATTCTGGGAAAAAAAAAAAAAAAAAAGTCCTCCTATTAGCCATCTCCAAACTTGGGATCTGCCCTCTGAACAGAAACGAATGCCATATCAGGACTGAACTGTGAGGAGTCCCAGCCCAGCAGCTTGCACTTGGACACCAACATGAGCTGCTTTACCCTCACTGCACAACACCCTCATTAACATCAAGTCACTACAGTGAAAAGCAGCCTTTATAGGGTGCTGAAAGTATTTTTCATTTTCTAATTGACAAGCGCATTTCTCTTCTGCCTTACGCTCATGTTGCTTTCAAGTTGGTCAAACCCACAAGAACTTGATTCAACCAAATTGCCATCGAGGACTACGGGGTCCCTAGCAGGATCTGCTCACGAAGTGAAGATTTCAGATCTATTAACACGGATCCATTTAGGCCTGGTTTTAAAATAGAGACACAGAGAGAGGGACCACACAGACAGAGATTTTGGTTTTACCTAAAAGGAACAGTAACAGGTTCCCTCGCAAGGCACAGCTAGGGAGCGCTGGCACCAGTGCCAACAAAAGCTGTGCTCTGGGCAGTTTCAGTCTGATCCCTCTTGGCTTCTTTACCTCTTCTCGCAGAAATAGGATAAAAGCCTACACGAAAAAATTCTAAGAGGCTATGCTGCGTGCAGACATTATTCCTTTTATTTTAAGGCTCATGCAAACATCAGTTCTTCGCAGAGAAAATTACCGAACTGCACAGTATGACTAATGGCCCCGGCTGAAGAAAGCATTCCAGCTTGCACTCAGCCCCAAGCACGCACTCAAGGCCCGGTGATAAGAAGAGGAACTAATTGTTTTCCTTCCTCGGGATTACTGTCAGAGAGAGTGCAGGGCATGCGATACATTTCCAATTCCACTTGACTGACTTAAATGGCCAACACACGAGCGACAGTAATGAAACTCCCACTGATGTGGTGCCTCTCCCTCCCCCCCACTGCAGGCCTGAAAACAAGTAAATTAGGAGCCCACGGTGATAGGCCTCTGCTAACATTTGATGGGAATTAATATGTTCTTTGAAGCAATTAGCAAGCTAAGAGAGGACAATTAATCAGGACTGGCAGTACGAGAGCCTGAGCACATACGTCACCTTATGCAACTAAATAAATTGGCTTATTTCAGGGAGTTTATAAAGGAGCAAAGCACCATTTTCTATTGACATTTCAATACATACATACATATATATATTTAAAGGATATGGAAGTCATTCTGTGAAATGTTATCATCCACAGATTGTGATTTCCTTCCTTCCACAGCCTCTGAGCTGCCAGCCAGCCTCCTTGGCCACAAGCTTACATGGAGTAGGACTTAACAGCACACCTCACCCCTTTCCTCTCCCCCATCTGCTACCCTGTCCAGCTGGAGGTACCACACCACCATTAAGCAGGGTGAGGGGCCAGTGGCCTCTCCTAGGGCAGGAGTTATTTTTTGGCTAAGAAATTGGCTTTTTCACCCCCCTCACCTTGGTTTTAGAAAAGGAATGACAGGAGCAGGAAGAGTCCTCAGGCTCCTGCAGGGAACACCTCTTCCCCTCCACTGTCTGCTGTCTGTTTTGGAGACTTGCACAGGAATTAAAATGCAAGAACTGCTAATTTTAAAGAAGACAAATGCTAATATAGTCAGTATTTTGAAGTTTGGAAACACCCCTAATATTTTTTTGCCTACCTAAGCCTAACACATCATGCCTCAGTACACAATCAGATCAGGGAGGGAAACAGAGTCATACTTGTACCTTTAAGTAACGTCCAGAATACCCCCATTGGATTATGTACATGTACACCATCTACTCTTATAGTCCTGCAAGAAAAAATAAGCACCCTAATATCTATCACATCAGGTTTTTTTCCTTTAAAATGTCTATTCCAAACTCTGTTCTCCTTGCACAAACATTCCTGAAACGCACATATCACTGTGTGCATATTATTTTTAAGTGATAGTTTTCTCTGCATTTTAGCTACAGCTTTGTCCATCACTTGACTCACCACAACCGAAATCTCTACAGCAAGCAGCACTACCTTAAACTTGAGCTTGCTGGACCACTGGAGGACAAGGAGGGGGGAAGATGGGTTGGAGTTCAAGTCCTCTGACACTCAAGCAAGTGAAGAAGTGGGGATACAGCTGCTCAGGTTTCATCAGCTCATCAGCTGCTGCTCCAGTCCTGCCACACTGCAAATTAAAATTCATCCTGGAGAGCCCAAGTGCTGCTTTTGCTCTGCGGTCACTGCCCCTCTGCTGAGCTCACTTATCTGCGCCCAGGGCTTCAGCAAAGGCAAACCTCAAATGCAGAAAGCTGGATCCCATTCCATTTTGGGTTTGAGAATTGTATTCTAAAACGAAGAAAAAAAAAAAAAAACAACACCACCTCTATGTGCTCTAAATCCACATCTGCAAGATGGGACAAGGTTATCCTCTCTCCTCCAGACAACAAGACCCATGAATAGGAGAAAACGCTTATTTCCCTTTTTCCCCATAAAAAGCATTTCCTTCTACGTATATAAAAATATGCACGTCAAATAAGCTAGCTAAGTGCCTCATGTGCATCCCCTCCTCCTCTGACAATATCCTTTAGCCAGTGGATGTGAGGGGCAGCCTGGGAGCAGCGAGCATCCAGGAGGACACCACCACCACCCATATCCCCCTCAGCCCTACCTGCCACCGAATGCACATCTACCGCCAGCATGAAGCGTCTCAAGTTGCATCCAACTCACATGCCATCGCTTGGAAGACAAGGAAATTAAAATCTATTCTCCCCTCTACTCGCTTCAAAAAAAGCTTTTAAGTTCCACTTGAAAAGAAATACAAAGGAGCCTTCAGGAAGAAAGAAGGAGTAGGTGGACAGTTTAAAAATTCAAGACCAAGCCTGCAAGGGGAGTTTTGAGACATGATTTCTTCAGGAAGCGAGGAGCAGGTACGATGTTCCACCTTTGCACGTATTCTCTTGATTTTGCAAGCGCTCTCATCTCGTCTGCAGGGAAGGGTTTCTCCCTCCTCGCCATGCCAGCAGGAGGCTGATTTGCCGAGCGGGTGATGTCACCTCCAGGAATCCCCCCCAAGCCCTGCCAGCTAAGTCTTCCCAGTAACTGAGACGCTGCCTATAAATAGGCACCTGGGGAAAACACGGGCAGTTAAGGAATTCTGAGGAAAACAGTAAAATGAGGAAGGCTTTAAATATATATATTTTCAGTGAACCCTTCTCAAAAGAGGAAAAAAAAAAAATGCAGGTAAGGAGAGAGACTGCTTCACATCAGTTTGCTCAGAAGAAACCTGCCAACATAGCGTTTCGTCATCTTTGCACGTCAAGGGTTTTCAGATTCTTATCAAAAGGAGATAACCACCAGGAGAACGCCCTCTGCCACGCGATAACTCTACAGAGCCCAGCACCCAGATTTGCTACCGTTCCTAAAGTTATCTGAAGGGGAAAAGAAGATGAGCAGATACAAGGTCAGAGTCATATAAACGTGCTTCTATCATACAAATCTGCTACCAAAAACAAGTCTCTGGCAAACACAGATATTGCATGCCAAGTAACATTATCCCATGCTTCACAACCTCGCAACACAAAGATTTCTAACTATGAAGGCCTCGTTTTGGAGGGCCCTGTGCTAATTTCCTACCACTGCATACATTTCACACTCCAGCTTTGCGTGCTTTAAAGAACATTTTGAAAGCTCCACAGAACTGCAAGCAGCGAAAGATTTTGGCAATTCAGAGAACTTAGGACACACACTGCAGAGAATTTTTTGGCCTACATAGAATCAAAGGTTCAAAAATCCTCCCATGTAACTCCTCTGGTGACTACACATCGCCATTAAGCATGCGATGTTCACAGTGGGACTGACAGCAAGTGCTGCTCTCAAAGGAGATCAAGCAAACCTTGACCAGGAGCACCTAGGGCTTGGATGTGCAAGGATGCACCAGCTGAAGACACAAAGCATGTCTGAAGTACATATCACATTTAAATAGGTATAATGAAGTATGTACCATATTTAAGTCATCTTTTTACACCTTGCAAGTGTAACAAGTTCTGCCGGTATGTAAAATCCTATCGGACGTGAACAAATGCCCTTCACTTAACATGGAGAGCATTGGGTGTGCTCCGGGAGGGATTTGCAGAAGGGTTGGTGTGCAGAACCCAACACTAAGCTCTGCCTGTGCTAGTAAGAGCACACCGCTCGCACTTCGGTGTGAGTCTTATTTCAGATTCATATAAAATATTTACAGAGCCTGAATTTACAACACTGAACATTATTACTTCGGGTTTTCAGGGAAGTCAAGTCCCATCTCCAACGCCATCTGATGTTACGCACGCCAAATCCCTTGGTGAGGTACCTGCTGCGCCTCACACAGCCAAAGCAGAGAGCGGCGTGGGGAAATAAAGAACAGACTATCATAAACCAATTGTCTTAGCACAGAGAAGGAAGAATAACAAGCCAAATGAATTAATGAGTTAGTTTAAGAGCACAGTGTCAGGATAGTAAAAATATCCTCTTTAGTGCTGTACTGAATAGAGGAAACAGCTGTCTAAATATTTGAGTTTTTCTGAAAAATATTTAGATACTATCATGAACAGCAAAGCTAATACTTTCACACACTGAAGGACTGACCAGAACCAAAGGGAACCCTAATGGTGACGTTAACAAATTAACAAAGCTATTTCCACTTGATGAAAACTGCCTGATAAACTCGTGTAGGTATTCTGTCAAGGAAGGAAATGAAATTAAAACGCAGTGGGCTAACGCAAGTCACTAAATGAAGTAGTCAGGTCTGCTGAAACCGGCCTTCCTACTGACAAACTGCACTGAAACAGCTCATTAGAGGCCTCCTGTCACTTTATCATTTAAGCTTCCTCTCGATGACTGTCACAAAACAGATCTAGGGACTATCTGGAAAAACCTTTCCGCTATTAATTTTACTCCTACCAGTGAGATAGGCTTCCAACATAATCTTTAAATCAGTTGAAGAGGCAGCTGCAAGAAGCATTGAATCATATCCACAGCAGAGATACAGAAGCCCCACTGAAGAGAAAAGAGAGGCATTGAGCCTACTTTTCATTTCGTGCCAAAAAGTCACACAGACAAGTCACAATCAACGACAAGTAATAAAACAAGCACTTCGTGCACAGGGTCTAATTGAGTTTGATCAAGGTTAGGCAAATTTCGGTTAAAAACACGTGCTACAGGAGTAGGAGGGAAGCAAAGAGAGAAAACCAACCCAGATACCACGATGCAAATACTTGTGGTGGTATTCAGGCTGCTGATGTAATTGTTCAAAACATCATTTTCCAAACAAGATGCACCCTTCTCCTCAAGTAGCACCTGAATGAGGAATTAATGATAGCAGCCTAGAAACGACACTGTGCTAATTTATAACAACCACCTCCTATTAATCACTTGGAATGCATGTCCCTTATGCATGAGGCCTTTTAACTTGATTTCCTTGAGACCGATGCAAATGATCAATGGCCTTAACATTGAAAGCCAATGTTTTGATTTTGTACACATGGCCATCATCAAGTGTGACAGAAAGACATAAATTTTGTATTTAGAACATTTTGAAAGTTCGGCCCTTATCGTGTGACAAATTTGTAGGAATACAAGAGTTTCAAAATGTTGGCTTCTGCACCTTACACAATCAGTTAGAAAGCCAATTTGTTGTCTGAATGAGTTTAAGTATCATCATTTCACTTCTATGCACTTGCCTCCATCCCCAAGGATACAAAATCACTTCACACAAGACTCAGATTAATCTCCCCTCCTTAACTTGCTTTCTCTTTTTGAAAAAGCACCTGAGTTGAAAGCAACTTCACTGAAATCAAAAGCTAATCTCTAGTAAAACTTGTTTGGTTTTCTTTTTTTTTTTTTTTTTTTTTTTTGGTAGAAAAAAAATAGAGCTCTACAGCTACTATAGAACAGCTCATCTCATTCTCCCTGAAATTGTCTTATCCTCCCTTTTGTGTGCAAGAGATGAGACATTCGTTTCAAAAATAGCAACTACATTTAAAAAGCAAAAGTCATTAGGATCTATAATCAGGAACTTTATTTCCTGTGATGTTCAAACATAACTAATGCTTTAATCTGCTGCGCTGTTGTTTAAGGCCAGTGGGGGGAAAAAAAAGAAAGAAAAACCATCTCTTACTCATCAGTGCAAGCAGCTTGTAGGAGAAGTCACAGCAAAAAGGGAGTACACAGCTTATCTGTGTCCAGTATTCCACGCAGCTGGAGAGATGTGGACGGGAAAAGAAAAAGCCCTGCGATTCCAGGTAGCACCTAATTCTCCAAAGACACTAGTTAGCATAGGCTGGCTGAAAGAAGCAATCCTGCCAAACGCAGATCAAAGGGAAGCCTGCTGTTCTCTGTATAGCAGCTGCAGGGCTGGGGAACGTGCCCAAGACTCAGGTAGGTCAACCCTACGGAGACACACAAGCCAATTCTGAATGTGCTAGGTCAGGCACAAGAAGTAATTTAGCCACTGCAAGCGCCAGGTCTCATGTAGGCAAATTTACTTAGCCAAGGAGCTAACTCTGCATCGACTCAGATGGGTACATTACAGCCTGCCCTACTGTTTTCCTCCCTTTAGGTTGGTAAACTAAACGCTTCTTATGAATCCAAGACTTGTTTTAAAGCCGCAAGCTAATCCTCATATAGTCATTTTCCTAACTTTGAAATGCACCTTTAGATAAAACTGAAAAACATCCAAGAAATAATCACTCGGTACTATTTAGAGAACATGAAAACTATCCAATTAAAGCATTCACACACACACAGAATCCAGAAGTACATGCTGTACTCTTCAGAAATAAAAAAGGAAGCAATAAAACTACCACTTGCTTCAGAACTTCAATTCACTGCCTAGTTGGACACAGCTTTACCAAAGCTAAAGGGACAACACAATTCCCAACAACCTTAAATCCCAAGACCAAAGAATCTGTATAATAAGAAAGAAATAAAGGAAAAGGTAGAAAAGAAGCATATTTTATTCTGATAAATTCAATGCTAGATTGACCACAATGAATATGGAGCTGTTTGAGTGTGCATCACATTAGCTTATCAAACACAGTTCATAAGGCACTGGAGAAAAAAAGTGAGAATAATAATCTTTGTATACAAGCACGTAATAAATGTTAATAACATCTTAAAAGCAATATTACTAATGCTAATGCTAGGTAGATGAAAGATGCTGCTCTACTGCACAAACATCAAAAAAAAACAACTGAAAAAGCTAGATTTACGGTTTCGGATTCAGTCAGTTGCAAACAGTCTTGAGTTATACAAAGAGAAAACCGCAGCTGATCATTTTAACACAGAACGACAGGAACCCAGGACTCCAAAATACCCTCCGGCAGTCGTGTAAGCCTGTTCCTTCCAGCTCGCAAGGTGTGCTCCACTGCTGCAGCACCGCAGGAGACAAGTGAAGCACGAAGACCCTTCCTCACTCCAGGAAGGGAACGTTATAACAAGACAAGGATTTTTAATACAAAAAGCTGGGGATGGACTAAAAAGGCTGAGAAGCCCTGACTATACCAGCCCCTGCCCCCGGGGCAGGCTCTGGCATCTTCAGGGCACCTCCGTAAGTCTCAGCAGAAGCACCCAGGGCAGCTACATCGGCAGAACCAGATATCCCTGGCTACGTCAGTGCAGCTCTGAGGCTGAGAGCACAGGCTCTTAATGGGGTTAACTCACCCCTCCGCTGTTCTGAGTCCAGCTGAGATCTCCTTTCCTGTGCCGCACCGTGGCGGGGGGTGAGGGGCTGCTACCTATTTAGGTCAGCTTTAATTCGTACATCTTTGCAATGGTGTCAGTGCATCCATCTGTGAGCCTCTGGAGAGCGTCCTTCAGTCCTAAAAACATTTTCAGTGCTGGAAGATTTCGGTTCTGCATAATCTAAGATCTCCTCCACTGCAAATTAAAACAATTTGTTTTCATCTCAGCCTCAACAGAAACGAGGAATAGAGTTGATCTCCTTCTTCCTTACACCATCTTTTCACATCACTGAAGATTTAGGCATTCCCCAAGCTTTCAGTTTTCTAGGTTAAAGAAACTCAGAGCTTTCAAATTTTCCCCAAAGGCTGAGTTTTTCAAGTCTCCTACCCTATCCTCATCGCTGCCGCTGAAACCCTGCCCCCTCTGTCTACCATATACTTCTTTATTAAGTCTAAAAGGGAGAGCAAACACACGGCGCTAAGCACAATAGGATAGTTATCTCCTCGGCTATTTATCTGCCGTGTTTATCAGCTACACGGCTCTAATGAAATCTCAGCGCTATACACACTGCCCCTAACAAACTCAGTCTTTGATCCACTGCAATTCCTGGGTCCTTCCTGGCCAGGATGCTGCCCAGCCCATTTATTTTTGTGCATTTGATTTCTCCTAAGTGTAACACTTTACAGTTGTCTTTATTAAATTGCGTCTCATCGATTTCAGACCATTTTTCCAATTCATCATCTTTAATTCTAAATCTGTCCTCTTAACCGTTTATAATCCCTTCCAGCTTTTGTCTTCCAAAACTGCTCAAATTATCCCCGTTGACAGTAACAAATGAACGATAATGACAATATTGACTAGTAAACAACCTGAGCCAGCCTCTTCAGGAATTAACTTCATAGTTTGACAGAAAACCACTGAGCTTAGCTCAACCTTTCAGCCTAATTTCTGTGCGTTGCCGGCCATCATGCAGGCAATGGAAAGAAATCATTTCTTCAGCAGCTGCATTACTGAGCTGGTCTCATCCCGTCCCTGTGAGCACTTCTTTCCCTCGCCGGGTTTGTTGATACACTCCTGAATGCCAGCATTACTTCAGCGGTCGGAGTCTGAACAGGGCATATTTTTAAGTGCGTGTGCCTATTTACTGTCCTAAAAACATCCTTGCGGCCACAAGTCGGTAATTAGGCAGAAACCGAAAAGATATCTGGAGAAGTCCCTATTTAGGAATGGGGCTGACTACACGAGCCGCCGACTCCTTGCCAAGTTTTCAGATGTAAGGCAACTCTCCTGAAACCATGCGCTCCCCCAGATGGGACAGAGGGGAGGGGGGAGAAAAACCTCCCCAAACGCACGAAAGACACAGGTGATAAAATTACGCTAAAGGATCCATGCACTTGAAATAAAGCCAGAACACATCTGCGTAGATCTGTAGGCTATCCTCTTGACTGTGGAGCTATTTCATATTTGTGAAGTTACTCAAAAAAACAACTTACTGTTTAAGGCCAAAAATAGCAACTGATCTTCAGCCTGAACACCACGCATGCTTTGTAAACAGAGATGAAAATAATTTTATTTAATGAAAGACCTACACCTTCAACTGGAATTACTGAACCTTAGAGGGAAAAAAAAATAACCTATATAAACAAACTGCAGTTTAATCCACCAAAATTCTGTAGTGTCAGCAGGCTGCTGTAACATTATACAGATCACTTCAGTAGGACAAGTGCCAGCCTTTTCAGAAGCTAAGCATATCTTCCTGTTGCTCTATTCTGCACATGAACGCTCAGCTTTTTTTTTTTTTTTTTCAATGCCTATTATTGGCACTATTTCTTACCTCAACAATGCCCTGGATTTGCTTCTGGGTTCAAAACAGGAATAAGGTGAGCTCAGGGCCTTCCCTCAGTATCCCGCTCCCTGCGGTTCCCTGCAGAGGACACATTTGGGCTCCTCTCCTTCATCCGGGGGAGCCCAGCTGGGTGGCACTGCTGGCCATCACCCTAGGGCGAGCTGCAGGCACCCAGGCACCCTGCCAATGCCACCCCTGAGCTCCTTTGTGTTGGAAAACACGACAAAACTGAGCCCGGGCAAGGGAAGAGATGCTAGGTGTCATGTCTTGTCCCGAGACAGAGTCACGGTGTAACCAGAAGGCAGATGCAGGCCTAGGAAACAGCCTTGATCTTTGGAAGAGTCACGCCAGTATTTAACAACCTTTGTACAATATCCCTATTTTATAATTTAAATTAAATTTTGTGCAGTTTTACCCTTTCATTCAAGAGGGGCCAAGGGAGACAAAATAGCAATAGGGCTGTTACATTCTAAAGCCAGCAACACATCTATAAAATAAACCCTACTCCTTAGGACAGCAATTAAAACCTCAGTTTTATTCACAGAGAAAGAGAAATGTACATTCCCCCTGCACAGTTCACATATTGCATTTTCTATAAATTAAACACCAAAACATACGAGGACCACCTGCTAAATAACTTCAGGTCATTCAGGCTTCATTTCCCGTAAGTGAACTACGGCAATATTTGATATATTCGCAATACAACGCATCATAATGAAAGTGAGCTTCTTTGCAAATGCACTCCGGATTTCTTCAAAACGCAGAACTACGAAACACAGTCATGGAAGTTGGCAAATTCATTTCAAAAGGATGTTTTTAAGGTCACGTGAATCTTGCCACTGCCAAATTAAGTTAAACTCAGAATAATGATAAAACAGGAAACACATGAATACTGCCTTCCTTTTCAATGGTTTCTATTTCTTATCGCTACACTTCTGCTTAACGAGGTTTGAAAGTCCACTTGCAAAAAAAGCTAACAGCACGCTTCTAGTTGAAATATTTTTTTTTCTACTCCCAGTTTTCAAAAGCTTCATTTCAATTCTTTCCAAGTAGTCACCTTACCAACCGCAAAAATCACAAGAGCACTGCTTCTTCTTCTCAACCACCAGTTGGAATTGCATGAATTATTCAGGTTTTATTGAGCACAGCAAAGACAAGATCTGGTATTTATGCAGACTGAACAACAAGAGAGACATCCTGAAAGCAATGCAAACCCCACCTTTAGGATGGAGCCAAGCTTCTTCATTCATTATGTGCTTCATGCAAAGGCTCCCTCAGGATGCCACTACGAGAGCCTGGTCTTTGCACACAATTATGAAATGCACACGTTAAAACACCAAGCAGAAGGCTTTCACCAATTTGAGATGTGGCACCACATTTGTACCCCGACTCTTCCTCCTCTCCTCTTGCCCCCATGCTGTGAGTGAGGGCCAACACATGGGGCTGCATCCCAAGGGCCACCTTCTCCTCCTTCCAGCTGTGACCTTGCCAAGTATCTCTACGCCTAGAAAAAAGGAAGCAAGGGGCTCTACTGAGGCCCCATCCAGCCTGCTGACTGTACGAGCACCCATCTTGGCACCACAGCACACCCCACTCGATGCCTGGCAGCAGCTGGGTGGTTTTGCTGTCATCGCACCCCAAGGGACCACTTCACAACCAGACACAAAAACAGGTGAAGGAATAAGACAGGTATTTCATCCGTACTTCTTCCTGCAGTGTCAAGAAAAACCTGACCACCACCAACCCGACAAGTTACCACAGAAAACCTAGCCGACTTTAAAACACCATCTGAAATGTATTCATACCGCACTAGCAGACATCACCAGTTCTATCATTATTATTTTGTACTTCAAAGGGAAGTCAGTGACTAAAGAACAGGATAGAAGAGGTTCTCACACCATTGTAAATCCAGCAGAAAACAGTACTCTTGGTCAGCTGCCTTGTGAACAGCCAAGTATCTTCGTTTTTGTTTCATTGACTTAGCAATTTCATACATTCCTGTGCATCGTTTCAAACATACGAATCACATATAGGCTCTATATTAAAACTAATCCTAATGAGGTACAAATCATTAGGGCTAATGTAACTTCTGTTCAGCCTGAGTCATTTGGAACCCTAAGAAGAGCATTTGATGCAAAAAAGCTCAGCCTGGAAGGACAGGTCTGTATTCCTGAAAAGCAAAACTAAGAGAACTTCATGTACAAACTCATGTGAAACCTTCCCATGCATTTAAGAACTCAGTTGGCTGAGGACGTTTTGCTCAAAACTTTAGGGGGAAATTGCAATGTGCTAGAGTGGTTACTTTCTGCCTCTACCCATTTTACTAACTGCAACCAGGGACAGAGTCCTCAATAGTGAAGCTTTTTCCACCTGTAACTTGCAGGAATAAAACAAGCAAACATCTAGACTATTATCATGAAACCCTCAGACTTCCTTGTTTGTTTACTTCTCAGTGACCACATTTATTTTTTTTTCTTCCTAGGAAAAACAGCAGATAAGAAAAGTTGAGGCAGGAAGGAAACGTCCACTCTTCAACCTCTAACTCGACGTCTTCAGGATTACAGAAGATTCCTAGGAACAAAGGGACCAAATGCTCCAGCCCTTAATAAACTTGAAAAAAAAACTTCCCTGGGTAAGGCAAAAAGCATTTGGGAAGCCATTGGCTTCTAAATATCAGTAAGAGAAGCATGTCTGCCTAATTTGATTTTGCAGCCCTTTGAGCCATGCTATAGGCACTGCAGCTGCTTGTCTCAAGACTCCAGATTAAAAAAAAAAAAAAAAAAAAAAGAAAAGAAAAATGTGTTCCCACCCACAAACATGGATTTGGATCCATTTCCAGAGCCCTCATTTTCACTGCTGCGTTCATAAGCGGTAGGAATTGTTTTTAAAAGTCACAATAGGCTATGCTCTGCACATGGCCAGAGAAAAATGCTGCTACAATACTGTAAGAAGGATGTGTAAGGCAACTTCCCTACCTAGAGACAACTGCTGCTGTGCAAGCACAGCTCTGCATCACATCAGGACTTCCCAGCATAGTGGGGAGGTTTAGCTGGAATACAAAAAAAAAAAAAAACAAAAAACCAAAAAAACAAAAACACACAGAAAATATTGCATTTTGATTTATTTCTTTAGAGATTTTAGAAAAACCCTTGCCACTTCTTTCATATACTTCATCTTTGGAGAATATTAAACTTCATACATTGGGCTCGGTGAGTTAAAGCTGAAGAGTTCAACCCAATGAAATCTTTCTGAAGAAGTTACTGCAGATTTTCAAATACACAAAAACCACTAAAAGGGACAAGAAATAGCACACCCATAACAAATGGAGCCCTATACTTTATGTGCTCCAGATGTGACCTCGAATATTCTAACGAGTCTGAAAATCCCTCGTTTTAGGATAAATATTTAAGAGTAGTAGTTACTGTGACTTTTGCCTGGCATCATGGATACAACTGCTGCAAGCCTGGGCAGTCAGCGAGTGAGCAAGCCACTGGCAGCATCATCTCTTCTCATATCAGGTCAACAGCACCCAAGACATCCTCGGCTGGCAGGTGACTGGTATCGAGTCTTTGAGAAATGCCGGGCAGCCACCTGTTATCCCTGCAGAAGGACAGGTGGCTGCAGGTTTAAAACAGACTTCTAACAAGTTACCATAAAGCAGAAGGATGTCACAAATCAAGCAAAGCAAGGAAACGGCTAGCAATGGTTCCTGGTGTTTTACAGGAGAAAGATTAAGCAAGAGGATGACAGATTTAAAATCAAAATAAAAAGAACTGTAACTCTTTTATAATCAGCAAGGCTTCACGAGCTGAACAAGACCTGGCAACACTACCAGAAACACATCATTAAGTTGCTGAACAAGCACTTTATACTTGGCTTTAGGCAAGACCCTGAGAAAACAAGCCGCCTTCTAGCCTTTGCGAGAATGTTGAGGGCTGTATCTTCCTCACAGCCAAGACCCCACATCTCTTAGTTACCCTCTCAGCAGAGCACAGAGCAGGGAATGAGACATCAGCAGGAGGAAAAACTTCTGGTCCAGCCCTGCTCCTGTGAAATGACAACGCAACATGCTTCAACCTTTTGCAGATGTTTGCAAAAGCTCTGCGCTTAAATTGTTCGGAGGGGAGGCTCAAACTCTTACAATCCCTGCTAGCTTCTGTAAGCCATCAGATCATACACTTCTGGAAAAAACAACTAAGCCTTTAGGAACAAAAATAAGGAAGAGAAGCCATGGCATCGCAGAGTTTAAGAGTCCAAATATAGTTAATTAGCCTGCCTCAAGACCACCCATGCAGGATTTTGTGATTTATTTGAGAACTTGCCATCACGGAGAAGTAAACCCTGGCTGGCCTCTTCAACTCATTTAAAATCAAATACTTCATTTTCATAGAAGCTAGTCGAGATCATTTACCCGCAGCCATTTAGAGGAATTGTTTAGGTTAACAGAGATAAGGCAAACAATATTTACCAGTCCTTAAGTGAATTTCCTCGGCCCTCTGTAAACTGTTATGCTTACCCGATACATTAAGACAGGGCTGCCTGCTGATACAGGGGGCAACACAGCAAACTCCCGTGTGGCACATCCTACAGCAGGGGCTCCAGAGCCACACCAGGAACCAGGTTAGTGAGTAAAAAATAAAAATAAAAGAGGTTGCAGCTGCCATTTTGATAAGCTGACTCGATAACAAGCCTATGGGGTGGGAAGGCTCGACAGCAAACTTGTCATCTTTCAGCGAGGAGGCTTTCTTGCGAGAAGCCCACGGGGACTGCTGGGGCTGCCGTCGTGCCTAGCAGGCAATGCTCTGCCCTGCTGCATGGCCAGGCTGTTTCTTCTTCCACTGCTACCTGTTGGAGAGCTCTCATCAGCTCTTAGTTGAATTAAGAGCACAGCAGTCTCTGCACAGCTGAAGCAAATACTTTATTAATAGACAAGAGTGAAGAAAAGGTTTGGTTCTGTGCATGGCCAATCCGGGATGCTAATGCTCAGGAATACTGCTCCTGCATGAAACACTGCAAAACCTCCACAGGAGTGATTTACACAAACACCCACAAATATCCCCTTCAGCATACTTTCAGATGACTGGGAGGTCACACAAAATGCTGGTTAATGCACAAAATGATTGCAACTTAACAGCAATGCAGACAGAGAGAGAGAATCCCACCCTACACCTACACAATCAGCCCTTTCCACTTCATACCCACATCCCCAGAAGAACAACACTACTGACAGCCCAGCTCAACTACAAACCCATAACAACTCATCCCTATTTTGCAGTGACCAAAACGCAAGCAGTCTCCCATACAGTATTTGGTCTGACTCCTTGTACGTGTTCAGACTAGGTGTTTTTCCAAAAGCCTCCTGGCACCAAAGCGCCGTGAATGCCAACCTGTCAACACACTTTGTTTTCATTGTGTTTCAGATCATGTCACAAATCAACACTGTTCAGTTAAGAATGAAAAAAAAAAAAAAAAAAGCGAGAGACAAAGTGGAAGGAAAGATAAAATAGGACAGGGTTTCTTCTCTGGACAGGGCCACTCCTCTAAGCCAGCATCTCCAACCCACAGAAGGATTTTTCCTGCAAACAGGCCCATGAATCTTGGTAGCCCTTTTCAGAAGTCACACGCTTTACAAATAGCAATTTCAACTTCTGCTTGAAAAGTAAAACTCCCTTTTTTAACTGTTGTCACCACCTCCCAAGGAAAACATTTAAAAAAAAAAAAAGTTATTTATTAGTTGTCCTCCTTAATGCTGTAAATTGATTGCACTTACAAATCCTAACAATACTTTCTCCCTTAGAGGAGCAGAGAGCAGTATATGCTGGATGCACAGCTCTTCCATGAATTTATTGTAGATTTTCTTAAGGGAGAAAAATCACCACAAGCGAGTGAGATTCTACAGAATAATCACTTTGCCTTAGGAAAAATCTATATTAAAAAAAAAAGACCTTCCTCAAATTTTAAGAGCCTTTTCAGACGGCATTTGCTGTAATTAGTCACTGCTATATAAAAACAAAGTACCTATGAAAGACTGCACACTATACCAGGATCTAACCAGTTTTCAAGGGCTGTGATACTCCTTGTTTGGCTGAATGCCTAGGAACACACTCAAGGTCTGAGGAAATACCAGTGATGCACACAGCCTTAAGATACAGCAAAGCCTTCGGGGAGTTCAGCGACTGCTCACCTGAGCCACTGCCTGAAGGAGACACGCTGCTGTTCAGACCTACTTCCCAGTGCCAGAGAGACTGGATGTGGACCAAGTTAGAGACATCAAAAACAAAAGCTGCTGTGAAAAAAAAAAAAAAAAGCTACAGACTCTAAATATACATTGCAAACCTTCAAATATTGTGCTGTGAGCAGCTCAACTGCTTTCCATCCTAAAATGTCAAGTAAAGTTAAAAAAAAAAAAAAAAAAAGTAGCGAGTTCCTTTTTTTTTTTTTTTTTTTTTTTTTTTAAAATTGGAATAAAAATTAACTGTGACCATTCTGGAAAAGAGATTTGCTACTGAAAACACAAGGACACCTGAATGTACTTAAAGTCCAGGCTTCGCTGCAATGATTCAGACTCTCATTTAAAGATCAACCCTTGCTTCTGTTCTGGAATCCCAGCTGGGGAGAGCAGGACCGTGTTCCTAGAGGATAAAATACGTACTTCGACTTAAGCAACAGGCAAAGCGGGCGTGTGCCAGACCGAACTGCTCTGTCACACAGGTAGCACCAGACACCACTATTTCGAGCAGCGTTGACACAACAGATTGAGGCACCGGGCTGCAACTCAAGAGGCCAAAACACTGCCGGTTTCCTGCAAGACCATGGGAAGGCCGCTGAGCATGTGTGGACTTGGAGAGATAAGAATTTGTTCTGTGTTTCAGAGAAGGTAAAGAAAAAAAAAAAAAACACAAACAAAAAACCAGCATAGCAAAATACAATTTCTGTTGTCATTTACTTTGATGTGCAATGTCACACAACAAACTCCAGTAACTAACCGCGCGTTTTCAGAGTTTGCTGTGGATCCCAGGGTGTGTTAACTCCCACCAAGGCCACCTGATCCATTTCTCCTTCCAGTAACTTGTATTGAGAACAGGAGGAGGATGCCAACATGTAACAGAGGAGCTAGAAACAGAAAAATATAAGTTTCCCCCTTCTCACTGGGCTTAAAATGAAAACAAAACACAAAAAAAGGTAGAGAACAAAACATTTTATTGTCTATTCTTTCCCCTCTTCCCCCTTTCTGAAGTTCTCTCTCCATGCAGCACTTCTGTTAATCTCATGGTCCCTTCAATAAAACCCTAAAATGCCTGAAAAACTGAATAATGTAAACAAAGTAAGATGCTCACAGGAGTTATTTAAATATGTATTTGAATTTATAATATTTTAAATCAGGTCAAAATAACCAATGGCTATACAGTGGCTATACAGGTAAGGTGAACCCTAATTACCTATTCCATGAGTCAATAACTTAACCACACAGGGATCAAGCAAATGCAAGACCAATAACAGAAAGGTCTGAGTGAGGTTAAACATCAGATATGTTTGTAACACCTGGCTTTTTTTTTTTTTTTTTTTTAAACCCGTACAACAATTTCTGGTAGATTTATTGTAAGAAAAATAAAAGTCCATACTGGATTGTATTCTGCACAAGAGGAAATTAAAAGTGATTTATGAGAAATCTTCCTGACTGTTTTACAAGGCATAGGAAGGAACAAAACCAAAAGAGAAGCTAAAGGAATATGACTGACCTCACTGAGATTTCCTCCTGGGAGAACTAGTGGGCTTGCTTCCACTATTCTTTAAGAAAACCTTGAGGTAGTTTATGTACATCTCCATCAAGAGATGTTTTGGAGAAGGGAGTAGACTGCTAAATAAAAAACTGAAAAATAGCAATTTCTCAGACAGAGGTGAACAACTGTTAGGGAAGACTAACTCCACAGACAGGGAGTGAAGACCTGGCGACTAAGGCAAACACGAACAGAGAATCTCTGAAGGAAGACAGAAGTCAGATCACTGGATATCCAGGCATGACTTGTTTCTATTTATACTTATCTTCTCTTCACTGTTTCGTCTTCTTGCATCATCCTTCTTGCCATAAAACCTGAGCTGAATTAAACAACAATCAGCATCTGCAAACTGGTATCTAAACTCTCGGCCTTTCCACGGAGGGAGTGGCAAGCAAAAAGCATGCTTCATTTGGGTAGGAGTTACACCAAAGCACCTAGATTTCATAAAGAAAATTGCTAGATTACAGGAGAGAAGGGAAAGCCAAAGATAAACATGTCTTACACAGATAACACAGAGCATAGCATCTAGGACCACCCTTAATTCCAGTGGAAAAAGAGGGACTTGGCTGCACAATTTTGGACTAGAAGGAAAAAAGCCAACTCCGTATCTTCCTGCTGTGGGTACTCCTCTCGTGCCAAAGGACTAAAACCACTTCCAAAAGCCTCATTTCAGAGCTCTACACTCCAGCCGTGTCTGAAAGATCCCCAGCAAGGAGCAACCCAAGAGCAAAGTTTTGCCTATCGCTGGGTGGGCACATTCTTTCGCACTGCCTCCTCCGGGGCAGAAAACAGATGCCTGGCAATCCAGTTACAGGAGAACATCATCTATTACTGCCACCAAATCCTCTCCAGTTTCACGCCCTGGACTCCCTCCAAGACATGCCCAGTTTAAAAGATGAGATTCAATTAAATGAGTTTGTAGCCAGGTTTTAGAAGGTTTTTTTCCACGAACTTTGCCCTGCAGGCAAGAAAGATTACAGCTGTAGTAGTTTGGGGCTACGTTATTGCTTCCCGTTGGGCCGACTACCAGGGTCTGAAACAAGGAGCTTAGGCTGCTGCTGTGAACGAAGCTTTTTCAGTCAGGTGTGACACCAACTGCTCGCAGCTCAGGCACAATGGGAAGGAGACGTATTGGCCTGCCAAGCCCTGAATTTCCTTTGCATCCTGCTCCTCCTGGAAATAACACAGCTGGGCAATAACCCATAGGTCAGCCCCAGCCACCTGAGGTGGCTGTTCAAGCACAGAGCTCTCGCCAGCAGAGCAGGATTTATCCCCCTGCTGCTCAATGCCCTTCATTGGATCCACAAAAATGTTTTGGAAACTCCCTGGTACAGAGCTTGGCAGCTTCAGGAGGTGTTTGAGGGGGTTTGAGGCCTGCAAGAAAGCTTTGGGCTTTGCACTGTTGTTCCTTCCTCCCACCCACCTCAGCAGGAAATCTTTTAATCATCTACATGGCAAACCTCAGCCAGGAGGTCAAGGGGTTTGTATTTGATTCATTTTGCCAAACACCTTAGGTAAAAAACAAGCAACAATCTACTGTAAGAGACAAACCAGGAAGTAGACTTGAAAGGCGAAAATATTTAAGAATGCTACAGCGTGTGTATATGTAAGAAGTCTTACAGTAATCACGGTACTGTAAATATTTCAAGTACCCAGATTACAGAAGTTGACAACATGCATTCCAGTCATCAGTTTTCTTGTTCAAGAAGAAGGTTATGACATTAGACAGGCCATATTAACAGAGGCTTTAGAGCAGCAAGGTCATTAAAGCAAGAAAACATCCTCTTTTTCATCAAGTTCAAATTTGCATACAAAGAAGAAGAGATCCTGTACAGCTGTACACAATTTTGGTTGGTTTTAGATTGCTTTGTTGTTGCTGTTAAAAGGAATCAAAAGGCATTCATTTGGGTTAACTCGGGAAGAAAATCATTCATTTTCAGTAGGATCTAGCAGCCTGAGACTTCAGTCTTTTCTGAGGTGAAAAAGGCAAGTGTTTTTCTGAAGTGTTAAGGTCAAAATCTAGCTAGTATACAGCACAAAGCATTAATGCAGTTGCCTGTATGAGACCTCCCAGGCCACACAACTACCCCCATCATTTCCCCATCTAAACTGGAAGTCAAGGGCTGAAAAGAGAACTGGTGGGTTATCAGTAGAAAGCCTTTAACCTCTCCCTTACACACGGGTTTGGTTCTGGTTAAGAGCACCTGCTCCTCTCACTATACCACCAGTACATGAGAAGTGCATTCACGTGCACTGACCGAGGATGCTGTTCCACCAGAAACACACCAGTAATGTGACGGTATTTGCAGCTCAAAAGGAACTGTTCGGATGCTTGCTATTTCCAGTTCTGAAGTAAAGGTCTGACTCACCTGCTAATATCAGTAACAGCTCTGTACTGTACTACAGGACTGCCAGGTACAAACACACAACCTATGTGGACCTGTTTTCTTTCTTCAGGTATCTTTCAGGAGAAACCAGCCACTCAACAGAGACTTCTACAATGCAATATGGATGCACACACATGAATAAATAACCCTGCTCTCCAGTCCATTTATCATACTCAGCACTCCTCACTAGTGAAGGTCACATCAAATGAAAAGATTTCTCCTTTGAACTACTCACACGTAAAGTTGCCTCTAAATAGCACAGTTCCAAACTAGAGCGTGCCAGGGTGAGCCAGTACAGAAGTAACTTTCTTCTTTTTTAATTCAAAATATGCGAAAGCAGAGTTTCCTCAGCTTGCAGGAAATATTTACAACGTTATTAGCATTCGCAGATGGAAGGCATAAGGATAACCTTGTGACAAGGGCTGATGAAGACAAGGGAAGGTAATTCAAACGCCACTTGTGTTTTTCCCTAGCTCTGAGCGCTATCCTCTCTGACCGCTGCCGAGCACTGCGCCAGCAATAAATTCAGCCTGCTCTCTCCCAGCCTCCTACAGCACTCAAAGTTTCAGAACTAATCCAGCCTGCTCTTCCCTGGATCCCCAGCCTACCGAAACTTCCAGAAGACTCATCCCTCAGTAAATGAGTCTGACAAATCTTGGCAGGTGCTCAACAACAAATACGATTTTGCAGGTCCAGAAGGTGCAAAAAAATTAAAAAAATACATTTCTTTCAACAAGGACTCCTGCAATGAAATGGTTGCCGTATATTATTCCCATGCTTATAGACTACTGTTTAGAAATGCACCATTACGATTTATTTTTTTTAAATAAACTTTTTTTTTTTTTCAAGACTGATGCTCAGGAGGCAAGGTGAACACCTTGAAATGAACACTTCTTACCAAAATAATCCATGACGCTAGATTAAAAAATTCAGGCTACGGTGATTCATTCTGTAGTTAAAATGCAGTTGTGAAAGGATTTTGTAGCACTGTCTGGCTAGACACGCCATCTGATCCCACTGACTTCTCACGTTCACTCAGCTGCTGTGCGCATTAGAAGCGTTATTACTGCCACCAACTATTTTCTTTGAACAAAGACAAAACCTTGCACCTTTGAAGACAGGTTTTTCTCTGCTAAACCTTTAGGGAGGCAGTTAAAATCCTAGCCCTGTATCAAGGCACAGGAAGAATCCACTGCCCTCACACAGCCCTTTATTTCTGGGGGAATCACTATGGAACCGGGGTTCATCTTTGCACAACTTCATTACATTCACACTTCAGGCAACAATTTTGGAAGTCCTGCAAAACTCTGGTGAATTTTTAATACTTGCTGATAAGATTATTTATCTCAAGGAGTTGCTTTATAGTTTCAGATTAAAAATGGCCCAAGTTGAAATCAGCTTTTAACCTTGCCCGATATATATATATCACCGCATCAGGAAACAGATCAGTTCGTTCAAGAAGATTTTCATGATTATAACCCCACAGAAACAATTTCCTCCAGTAAAATATTTGTGACTATGACAGGTGCCCACTTCGATAACAAGCCTTCTCTTGGCACGGCCTCTACCTCAACAAAAAGAAGAGGGCATAAGTGTCAAAGCAATTTAGGAAGAAATGCCTTGCAGCATGGCTAGAAGAAAGACTACTGGAATATCCATTCATGCTTACGGTAAACGTGTATATGCCATTAACAGCACCTGATGGTTGTTGGGCTTTTTGTTTTGCTCTTCATTTCCACCTATTCAAAGCACCTCCTCAGCTCTTCTTGGGTGTTCAGTTGCCAGGTTGCAGTACCTGTGTTCACCCTGTTGCCTTTTTGATTTGTTCAACAAGTACCTTTACGGCAACTCTTAACATCCTGAATCCCTCTTTGGAGACCAGAAGATTCCCCATAGCAATGACTCTTCTGACATACACTTCTCTAATAACAAATTCCTAGGCCAAAGACGTATGAGCTGAACCAGCGAATCCTTTGCTGGTTCTTGTTCTGTATGTTGCAAAGACATTAAATGTATTTAAACTTCTTTCGTATGTTGTCCCATTTCTTATTATACAGTATGATCTATATGAGCACTGAGGCAATTCTCACTTCAAATTACAGTATCTGAATGCCTATCATTTTCTTCCAATATATCTATCTAGTCAACTGCACAATGCAAGAAAGCCATGTTTCCACTACAACAACAAAAAAAGGCCATTATCCAGATTAATTATCTAAGAATTCCACATAGAGAACTTGCTCAGAACTTCTACAAGGGTAGTACCAGTAACTTCACTTAACGTAGGTTTGATTTTATGTTTATACATACAGCACTCAGGTGTTTCCTAACTAGCCCTGCATGGCAATGTGTACCTTCACAGGGAAATAAAAAAGCATGAGAAAGCAGCAAAGAGAACTTCAGATCTGAAAGACAAAACCTTTTTCATTACCACAATTTTCAAAGCTTTTTAACTGATTGACAGCAATCTCAGTTTTAATCTTCATGCCATTATGAAAAGATCAGATGAACCAAAGACTAGTAAAAGATAACTTCCATCCAGTAATTGAAAGAAAATGGACCTTTCTGGCCATCACGTCAGAAGCCTTGGTAATGACTATGAAAAATTCACATAAAAGCTTTTTCCAACTTCTCTTAGAGTTGCCCAAAGCAAACTACAGTGGACATACTTCCTGCTCCCCCTTTTAAGTTCCACAAAATGTTGAAGCTGTCAATGCTTGGAAAGTTTTGAAACTCATCAAAAGTGGTCTATGCAAGTGTTTTGCCAGCTACACTGCAATCTACATATGGATATGTCAATTTCTGTAGAAATTGAGAAATAAAATACATAATTCTCCAATACATCATACCTGAGTGTTATTTCAGAGTAAGTATTTTATGGTGGATCCTCATAATCACACAAAGCATTCTTCCTGTAGAAGATCTCATTATCAGACCCAACTGTTCATTTTTAAAGGAAGAAAGGTTTCTCTCTCTCATGTCTGGTCAAAAGGCCTGTGAACTGATAAACTGTGCTTCAATTATCCATTTAAAAGAATTCAGTGAAAGATGATCACAGAATCATTTAGGTTGGAAGGGGCCTCAGGAGGTCATCTGCTCAAGCAAGAGCCACCTGGAGGAGGCCAGCCAGGACCACATCCATACAGCTTTTGAATATCACCAAGGATGGAGACTCTACAGCCTCTCCAGGCAACCTGTTTCTATGTTTCACAACGCTCTCAGTAACTCAAAAATGTTTTCTTGGGTTCCCCTGAGCCTTTTTTTTTTTTTTTTTTTTTTTTTTTTTTTTTTTTTTTTTTTTTTTTTAACTCCAGGCCAGACAGCGCCAGCTCCCGCAGCCTTTCCTCAGAAGAGAGATGCTCCAGGCCCTCAGTCATCCTCATGGCCCATTGCTGGTCTCTCTCCAGTAGCTCCGCATCACTGGTGTACTGGGGAGCCCCGAACAGGACCCAGTACTCCAGGTGAGGCCTCACCCATGCTGAGTAAAGGCAAGGATCACCTCCTTGACCTGCTGGCAACGTGCCTCCTAATGCAGCCCAGGAGGCTGTTGGCAAATTCTCAAAGATTACCTATGAAAAAAAAAATCCATCTATTTCAACTCCCACAGAGCCAGGGAAAAAAAAGAAGTCTAATACATATTCAGAAACCATAGCAACTGGATTATAACCAAAAAGGTATCTGCAGAGTAACTTTCTGACTGGCAGTACTTCTACAGCTAGGCCTAGGTTAAACAATGTCCTACAGCGAAGTATTGTCTGTGAAAATAGGATACAAGACGTGAAGTTCACATTTTGTACAAAAAGTACAAAAAGTTGGGTTAATAAGGGTGCTATCCCTCCTCTTGTGACATGGTGTATGTGGTAAACAGGTCCTGTTTATGTGTGAGACCGGTGCCACCTGGGATTCAGAGCCCTGGAGAAGCAGCAGTATCTTGTTAGAGTGTATGAGGACACGCTATTCCCTCACGTGCAAGAACTTTACGTGTATAAATTTGCTTGCATTTACATTTCACACTGGAACTGCCTGCTGTGACATTTCAAAAAGCAAAAAGATGAGTGAAATAGCATAGTCCTGCCCCACGTGTCCAGCTCTGGGCTCCCCAGACTGGTTGGGGACCTCAACTGTTGGATATGGTCCTGGGCAAGTGGGCCTACGGGCTTCAGCAGGGGCTTGGACAAGATGACCCCCAGAGGTCCCTTCCAGCCTTAACCCCCCCGGGACCCTGAAGTTGTCAAAGCTCATGCCTTTTAGTTACAAGTGACTGAGAAACGATCTTTGATGTTAAAGATAAATTGTTAAAATTAAGGATATCTTGTGACCAAAAACCACCATACGCTCACACCTGCTAAGGTAGAAGATCACCCATAAGTTAAAGCTAGTCCCTTAACTGAAATGAATGCAGGCTCATCCCCGTTTGTAACAAAGAAAAAAAGTTTGTTTTTTTTTGTAGTTCACTGTTCCTTGTCCTCCACCAAAAGTAACCTCATATTGTACACTCAAAACAACCACCACCATGCACACAAAGATCATTCGCAGATAACTTAAACCTACTTTAGGGCTGTACACACAAAGTATCACTAAAAAAGTTTCACCAAGTGCCTTTGCCAGTTTGTTGATTCAGCCCAGCTCCCTTGTGGTTAGGGCACAGCGGCCCGCCCCGCTGCACACAAACACCTCTAAAAATCCAAGGTACCCACCTGAGCCAAAACAACTCATTAGGCAAAGCACTCCCAAAACAGCTCCGTGCTTTCAGTTTCTAAGCAAGCCAGGACTCCGTGCGTAATGCTTCACTGCCCTTGTCCACTGCAGCCTTCATTCCTGCTCCCAAACCTCCCCAGCCGCATGGCCAGCACACCTGATGAGGCTGCTGGCCTCCTTCCTAGGCAGGCAGCTGCTCACACCAGCCACCACCACCCCGCTTTCCTCTTCCCCCCCCCCCTCCCCATATCCTTATTTTTGTGCAGCACAGAGCTACAGGTCTCCCAACGAGGAAAATTACGCTCTTACACACATCTGCTATGTCCATCTTCCGTCCTACCGCTGTGATTTTAATATTAGGACGTACTCTATTATGCCAGAGAAATTGTTAAGCAAAGCAGACTACCTTTTATTTAAGGCAACCCAGATGCATTCACTACTAAATAAAACTCGTTTCCACGTGAGCAGAACACAGGAAAAAAACAAAACAACTTATACATAAGAATGGCTCCTATGTGTTTTTTTAGTGATAAAAACATTTATACGTGTATGGAAAACATTTTAGACAATTTCTGAAGACACAGCAACAAAACAAACTATTGCTTGAGCTAAAGAGCCACACAAACAACTCACTTTTTGCTTGCCAGATGACAGCATTGCAAACAGGAGCGTGCTTTGCTCAGGGTGAAAATAAGAGACAACGCTGTCCTGCCTAAGCCACAGAAGGTCGGATATAACAACACAGTTTACAGTGGACAGAAATCAGGCACTGAAAAGGAAGAGCAAAAGCAAAACCGTAAGTCACAGGATGACGACTTGATTCACAGTTTACTCAAGTTAATGAAAAGATTCCAACTCCTGCAGATTTCAGCGGGTTATGAAACAGGTCCTGTGAAGGGAAGCGCTCCAAGTCACAAGCAGCAATGCGATATTTTGATACCTAATTGCCACCATTGCCCACGAAGAAATCCCTGGTGTAAAGTAGAGAACAAATACAATAATCTCGCTTTCTCATTTTAAAATGGCATGAAAGGAACAATAAAAAAAAAGTTATTGAAGAGAACTAGATTGTTCCCAGCTGTTATCATAAAATACTACAGCTGTTCGTGTCATTGTAGCTAATGACCAGTTGCACTTTTTCAAAGATTGTAACACAGTATGACCATTGTAATCTACATCAAACTGAAACTTGGCAAACATCACGGAAAAAAAAAGACCAAAAAATTATTTAAATTGCTGTGTTTGATGTTTTAGTTGTGTTTGTGGGTTTTGAGGTTGTTTTTCTGTGTGTGTGTTTGGGGGAATGGCTCTGAATTTTTGTCTGAATGGCTCAGCATTCAAATTGTCCATTATTTTAAATTGCTTTAAAAATCACTGTAAATGAAAGGTATTTAATTATTAAACTTGTCTCTGCAGGAATAAAAGCAGAAATAAGCCAGAAATTGCCAAATTTGTTCCAAATTTGCTGAGTAGAACAATATCTCAAGTCCAAAGTGGATGATGAAACATCTTCTCTCCAAGGCCAGCAAGAGGGTGGGTTTCCCCATCTAGAAGCTTTTAATTGTTTTGTTAACTGTATATGTGAACCAAATCAAATCTTCCATAAGGATTCAAACACACATGCAAAGAAAATGTGGAAATAGAAGAAAAAAATTAAAGAGATAGATGAAGAAAGAATTTTCAGAGACATCTCTCTACTGGAACAGTACTCCTTGACAGATGGAGAAAAAGCTAGGGGAAAAGTATGTATGCCCACAAAAAAAAAAAAATAAAAAAAAAAATCTCTGCAGAACCTGGAATATACTATTTCAAGCAATTTCATGTAATTTCCAGAGAAAATACATTAGCATATGTTTCTCTCTAGCCACGTGCTTTCCCCTCCAAAATCACCCATATAGGATTATAGACCAGAAACACATCCCAAGCTCCTTTTTTTTTTCCCCGTGCTGCTTTTTTTTCCTCGTTACTAATAAAAACACTGATTTATTGAAGAAAACCAGCATTCACTTTACCACCAGGTTTTCCATGTCAGAAACAATTCCAGAACTCCAAACGCTTTAGAAAGACTACCACGCAACCATACACGGCATATATCCTGCTGCATAGGAACTGATCTGGGACGTTATAACAAGTAACATACAGCCACAGCAAAGAAACGTAAAAAGCTCAAGAACAGGAAAACCAAGAAGACAAGGAGCTCAGCCTCTTCTTCTCCCCTTGAGCTATTTATCCAGACCACTAAAGATTTATTTCAGAATGATGGGTAGTCCAAAACACAAACAACTCAGGAACTTAGCTTTTATCTGGCCACACAATTACTTGGCTGTCACTACCAGCAAGAAAAAAAAACACAACTGTGTATAACCTACCTTCATGAGGACACTCACAAATGCTTAAATTAAAAATTAAGCCCTAGTCACACTAAATTAGGCCAGAAAACTGTAGTTGGGATTCTATTAATTAAGTCTATTGAACAATGCCCAGAGTGAGTGCTAAAGACCGTCTGCAACATCGCATCTGCATAACCCATTATTAACACGTGTTATTTTCACCATTCCAATCACAAGGTCAAAGTGCACTTCCTTTCTTGTGGCAACACTGTGCAGGCTTGATATTTTTGTGTAATTGGCAAGAATCAGAGCCAACATTATAGCACAGTTTGCTCTGCAGGGGGTGATTTCCTACTGATTTCGTTGGTGAGAACTTCACCACCACAAAAAGGTAACCTGGCTTTAGGGTTCTGAATAAATTCTCTGGTTAAACCTGTTGCCATTTTTTCCCCTCCAGTCCATCAACTCCACACTAAGCCACATGTATCTAAAAGACTGTCTGGAGAAAAAGAGTATGGTATAGAATACCAGCGTTTTCATACCAATGCTTGCTTCATCCCATCAGAGAACTTCTTGATTTCGAAAACCCCAAAATGCAAACTTAAATTATTTTAATCAATCCATATACGCTTATCTGAAAAATGGGGGAAAAAAAGCTATCAATATTGCTAAGGCTTAATGCAACTATATTTTAGGAGAGTTTTTTCTTATTTCTTTGCCACCAAGATTAATCTCTATACAGACTAGGCTCTATACCTTTAACACTTTGACTTTAAGGTGGAGGCTTTGAAGTTCACTCATCCATGATGAACTTCACTTTTTTTCAAGCAAGTATTACCACCTTCATCAAATCTTACTTTCCCTTGCTAATTAATTTCTGTGTCGGGCTGCAGAGACACCAAAGCATAAGTGCTTACACTGCTTCTCTTCCCAAATTAACTAAAACCACTAATGACCACGCTAGCCCTCACATAACTTCTTGCAAGCTACATGAGTTAAAACCAGGAGCCATGCTGTGAGCTTCCAATGTTACTGCTAAGCAACCTGCAAGCGGCAGCTGAAGTGCAAAATACAGACATCCTTCTGGGACAAGCTGGGCAGAGCTTGAGTAGCACACTGATAGTGGAGCTAGTCACTGAAAAGAAAGCTACGGAGTCAGCAGCTGGCTGCAGAATTACAACAGAAGTCAGAGGAAGAGTCATAACACACTTCCCCTGTTCTCACACGCTTCCCCAGGCACCTAGAGATGCATCAAAGGCAATACGCTGTACCCAGCGCACCTCTTACCTTAGGTGAAGTGCATCCCAACCACAAACAGGCAGCACTTAAGCTGCTCAACATACGGCACCATGGGAATTAAAAAATAAAATTAAAAAGAATACAAGGACAGAGTTTGAACAGGAAAAGAAGGAGCACACTGAAACTTGAGAGGGAGAAAGCATTAAGAAAAAAAAAGACTGAAAACAACAGAAAGCTGCAGTGGAAGTTCAGTATAGCACACCTTGATTTCTAAGTACAAAGAGGTTTATTTGTTAAAATTACTGTTAAGCAAAATATTTTCCAAAGCTTCGTGAAAACCCCTACAAAAATCTACACCTTTAGCATGTGCAACGCAGACACCCCACCCACAAACACCCAGGAATTAACTCCTAAATAAAAACATCACTTTTGACCTCTGGTGCCTTTCCACTCCACTCTTTCTCCTTTCCAGCTCCAACTACAAGCGCTATCAACTTGCAAATTGCGTTGGCATCATAATTAAAATCTTAACTAAGACAGTCATGTTCTCCTCACACACCAGTGTTGCCATATCAACGTGAACATGCCTAACCTCGCTAATAAAAATAGGCCTCATACTCAGCTTAAAACACATGGAAATGACTGTCAAAGAGATCCTACTCTGGGGGTGTTACTTCAACAGCATCGGCTTTCTGGTGGGGGAGTAAAGTAGTTTGGATTTTTATCTTTGAGATTAAAATTCACCACCACGGCACCTATCGTCCCTGTTTCTCCACACATCTCTTCCTCCATGCAAGGAATAACTGGTTAGGAGGATGTAGCCAGGGTACAACACTGCTACACTGGCAGCTAGAAGCCAAGTAGCAGATTATTCACCGAGCCCCGCTGCTGCACAAACTAGGCCGCACAGACGCTGAAGTGTTTTTCAGAGCCGGGATGATGCATTTCACCATTATTGACTGAGAAGCCATAAAATGCTCTTTTACAGGGTAAAGTCAAGGTAAATGACTGATTATCAGAACAGGAAATGATTTAAGCATTCAGCAGAAGAAACGATATGTAATGGCAACTTGCATTTGACTCGCGAAACCACATATAAAAGAGTATCAGAAGGCACCTTTCCATGAAGGTGATTTGAAGTGGCTTTTACTTCAGAAACTTGTGGCTTCTTTTATGGCATACTTGAGAAAATAAAAAAAGTGTAAAACAGTATCTTTGTGTCTTAAAATACTCTTAAGGGAGTGCTTTTCTCCATATTCTTTAAAGCTCTAAAGGAGGAACTATCCCCCACACCCTGCTGCTTCAACATCACTGCGAAGCCTTAAATGAACTAACATTCATACTTGATGGAGTACCAAACCTAAGTTGTGTTTCTTCTGTACTTTAAGTAGGAGCTGCCCAGCAAAACAGAAGGAGCTGAAGAAAAGAGGATGAGTTTGGGACATATAAGCTACAATAGACAAATAAGCAGCATGCTAAGGTATTAACACTGCCCAAGATAAATTTCCTTAAGAAATACCAGGCGAGAAGAATCGTGAGAGTTCGGGAAGACACGGAACTATGAAGAATAAAGAGAGTATCAGGTTGTATACTCAGAGATAAATATATTTTGTATTTTATCTTCCTGCCACAACCCGCACAGAGAAGCGAGCGTAACCATGTAGAATCTCTCATCTCCAAGTGGGATGCACGCAATGGAAGTAGATACCATTGAATTTGGGAATAGATAGCAGGGAGGAAACAACTGCCCTGCACAACATTCCCCTATGGAAAATTACCTCAACTGGCTCATATTTTCCACTGAAGTTAAGCACTGATAACATCCAGCATGAACTCCTCTTTCAAGTTTCTCACCACCACCACCAGTGGTATCAAACGCACCACTCCCCTCGCTGGGCTCAGCCAGAAAGAGCACGTAACAGAAGACAGCTTTAGCCCACACGGAATTCAGAAACATAAAGGTTTTAAACACACAGATAAGGTAGTTTTTTCCCCCCTTGCCTCATATCAGTCCAACGCACGAGGAAAGTCTCCCACCTATGCAGCGCAACACGAGTTGCATAAGAAAGGTGTCTTCCAGTGCACGCGTGGTTCTTCCTTATGCAGTAAAAGGCTTGCTGTTTCAGTACAGCCTTATTTACAAAATTATCTTAATGAGTAAGAGGTACGGAGAGTTCACAAATCAAAATAAATCACCAGTTTAATTACACAAGCGTAACTGTCAAGCGCTGTACTTTGCTTTTATTTAGGTTTCTCATTACTACGCTCACGATCCTTTACGCCGAGCGCTGTGCACCAGGCACACGTACACAGGTTCACAGGGTGCCAGACACACACAGGCTGCCATACCCAAGTGGCATCCAGCTGACAGAAGCCATGTTTTTTTTTTTTACAGGCATTAACGGAGTTTTGACCATGAGATGCAAGAACATAGGGGTTACATGTAAGAAAATAAGCCAGCCTTGTTTTGTTTTCTAAGTACCTGTAAGATAAGGACGAAGTGAGCACATCCACTCATTTTCTGTCCTCAACTGCTTCTCCTACAGCTTGTTTTATGAATTTACTGGGGGTCCATGCTTACAAAGGTAGCAAAGCCAAGGGGGAACCACCCTAAAAAGGATGAGGAGCACACAGCTCAAGGTGGGTTCTCCACTCGGTAACATCGCTTAAACCTAGATGCAGGCTCCCTCTGAGTGCATTCTTAAGCATTACAAGGATAAATTGAATTAATTAAAAACAAAAATAGAGTCAGCGTTCCTATGCCAATAGAAACCACTACAACGCAACTCCCTCCTTTCCCTCGCGAGGATCAGGCAGATATTGAACTTCCAGCACCCTCAGAGGAGGGGCACAAAACAGTTTCATCTCCGGCCACTGGCCAGCTGTAACTATCCAAGTAGCACTTGGATATCCTCAGCAGAGGTTTCCTAATACTTAGATTCACACCAGAACACATACCAACTGCACCAGCACTACTAATGCTCAGGTCAGGCACGGAACTACCCAAAAAACACAGGACAGCCCAGCATTTGCAGGGTGCACACATGCTGGAAAAAAAAAAAATGTATTTGATTCACAGGAAGGCTTCTGCAGCACCCCTATAAAGACCAGCCTGGTACACCAGCCTCTGGAGAACGCATAGAGGTCTCCCCTGGACTAAAGGAAACCCTAAACTTCATGGCTAATTCCTATTATTGACGGCAATAAACACCAGTTTTATCTTTCATGAATCTGAAGTTAACACTGATGGCTAACATATCGATTGGGAACTGACATTCATATTATATTACAAACAACTGACAGCCCGAACATTAGGAGATCGTTAACAACGCCAGAGTTGGAGATTCAGAGATAGCAGAGGCTGGTGGCTGGTGTTTTTGGGGGTGTCAGTTCTTGCTATAACCTCAGCACACAATGCACAACGGGATTGCCAACACCAAGGATCCAGAGCCATGGCAGCAGCCCATCTGAGGAGCTGAGATGGACGGATTCCATTAAAACTCCATCTTCCTTCAAAGGGGAATAAAAAAAAAAAATCAAAACCAAAAGCACACAACCATCTGACCAGCGCAGAAGAATCAATCACTGTACCTAGCTAACAGCAAGATTTCCAGGAAATACTGCTTTTATTTCTCCGTATGACTATTAGGGCTCACTTTTGAAGTTTTGATTTAGGATTACTCTGCTTTAGAGCAGTATTTCTAGAAGGCAGTAACGCAACACTGAATATTTTGAGGAGGTCAAGTAATCTGACACGCAGCTTTTCCCTCCAGGTCAGTGGGGTTCATATCTTGCTAATGTCAGTAGTGACCAAAAGCTGTTGACATCAGACAGCTGTTCTGTGACCCACGAGGAATGAGCTAGGATTCTCGGTCCAGTTTTTCCTGGACAGGTATCCCCACCTTCACTAGCGCAACCCAGCCCACGCTCTGGCTAGCAGGTCTCAGGAGTTTAAAGCGGTGCAGACAAGGAGCAGCTTTCTCAATCCTGAAAGAGAACTAGAACTTGTAAACAGCTCTGTCCAGGCGAAGGCTGCATCATACCTCTAACGAAAAAGAAAGCAATTTCAATCTGTAAATATGCCAGGTCAGCATTTGCTGCAACACTACGTTGTCCTGAGCCTTGATCCTGCAAGCATTTGCATGTACAGGTCATCTTTGAATGGTCTGATAACTGCAAGTAAGCATTGCTCCTCTACAGGATAAAAAAAATAATAAATAAATCCACAGATGAAAGACGATTTGTCTAATTTTCATGACAATGTACATACCACGTTAAGGAGAGCACAAAAATAAATAAAAAAGTACTACTTGAACTGTAACTGCATGCTGCAGCTTCACATACAGGAACCTCTTTCCCTTTAAGGATACGATTTTGTCAGCTTCACCAAGAGTTAATTTGTTTCTGAAAACTTCGCATGACACACAGACTTGAATTTCTTCTTTGCACCCCTCATTGCACAACCACCCCAGATCTGCAAATTTCACTCAAACCGTCAGATGTAATCGTGCACCAACAGCATAACAGAGGAGAGAGAAGACCAAAACCTTATAAGCATTAGGAACTCCTCAGCCATCTTCCCCTTCTCCCAAAAGTACGCTTTATTTTGGACTGCAATCAGCTTAAGCACGGTTCAGAAAATTCAATAAGCAACGCAAAAGGAGCATGAGACGCAGTTCTCGCCGACAGAAAGATCCCACTCCTCGCTATGCTCAATGGTTTCGGGCAGGGAAAAAAGCCAAGGAGCCCACCTAAGAGGCAGCAGGCAGCCAGGAGCAACCTGCAGGCAGCTGCTGGAGCTGGAAGCTCCCCGAGCGCACCCATCGTTGCGTAACGCTGCCTGGCCGGGGCTTTCACCGGCCAGCTCAGAACTGTTGTTAGAAGGAGACATCTCCTGTCATGCACCAGCAAACCGAAAGGGCTTAAGGCACACACACACACGCATAAATAAATAAATAAGAAATGAACAAGCCAAGCAACAACAACACAACAACCAACCGCACGCATGCAGGAGGAGAGGAGCTTAAGCCAGAGCTTATATCCATATGCTACGAACATCTCCTTTCCAAATTAAGTTAAAACGTCACATGAAATGAAACCTTAAAAAAAAAAAAAAAAAAAAAAAAAAAGTTGCTTTCAAGGTTCTATCTCAGCACCATCAGAAAACCCGGTCTGCCTTCTACAGTATCAGGACTCTCTGGCTACTTGCATGGGTGCTAACAAGGTGTTATTTCCTTTTTTATTATTATTTCTTATTCATTTTCACATTGCAAGCCTACTCCAGTTGCTCACCTCTAGAAAGCACAAGTGACATCCCATGGAAAAGAAGCAAGGCAACCTTTTCCTACCCCCATTATCACCACCAATTATTTTCTTGCTAGATTTCCTTACAGTCTATATGAAGGCAGTGTGGGGTGCCTATGATACAGCAAAGAATAATCCTACTAAGAAATCAGTTTACTGTGTGCTACCCCCTTCAGGTACTATTTTAAGACCTTGAAACGAACTCACTGTTTAATAAAATAAAAAAAAATGAACCGGTTAAACAAATCTTCATGTGACACAGTGACACCAGACAGCTACCAGCAGAGATGAGAGACACCCGAGCAGCATTTCGGTTTCGTTCAGTACTTTCTCAGTTTACCAAAGTCGATTTCTAATTGCATGATAAAATTATTCCTGCAATACCGCTGAGTTTTCTAAGAAAACGGTGCTTTGAGATATCACAGACGTTAAAAAAATATATATGTTAAAAAAAAAAATAATGCAAAAGAGTGGTTGCTGACAAAAGCCATTAGGATGCAAACCACTGGGGGGGCTGTCAATATGGAGATGGCAGTTCCAATTCTGCAGCAATTCTTACTCATGCTGAACACCTACTTCAGTCAAAGGAAGTTCTGTCACACACGAGATCAGGACGTTCGGTCATGTGTCAGGAACAAGGCAGATTTTAAAACAAGTCCAAAAAAAAAATAAAAATAAAAAAAAGGGGGCAGCCAAACCATAAAAGAGACGAAGCCTTCCCAGTAGGGTTTGCTGTACCTAGAGAGGGGATGCATCAGCTAAACGGAGCTGCTTCAGGTCTCTGAAGCCTGCTGCTGGCGTGATATAACTGATTGCTGGAAATATGCTACATTTTTACAGGATGTATCTCGGTTAGGAGATACATTTCCAAGCCACTTAAATAAAAAAATAAAAAAAAAACGTGTCATGGCTGCAATTGCATTTCTCACATCTGCAGTTCCATTTGGAGGAAAAAAGGATAAAAATATAATAATAAAAGGGGGGTGAAAGGCAATAGGAAGCGTGAATAAACAACATGCTGAATGCCATTTACACGGAAGGTTTGGCTCGGGGAAGCGAGGGGGGGGGGGGGCGGTCGGGGCCGCCTTCCCCTGCAGCCCCGCGGGCCGGGGGCTGCCAGCACAGCCCCTGCTGGGGGACAGCCTCGTCGGGGAGCCCTCGGGGGCCGAACCGAGAGGAGGAGGAGGAGGAGGAGGAGGAGGAGGAAGGGGGATGCCCGGCGGAGCTCCCCCTCGCTCTGCAGCCAGCCCTGCGCAGCCTGGGCGCGGAGAGGGGGGAGGGGGGCGGCGCTGCAGCGGGGGGACCCCCCCGGCCCCAAGCGTTGTGCCGAGCCCCCTCCCCCGACCCTAAACCCCCCTTATACCCCCCCAAAACACACACACACACCTCCCACACCACACCCCCACCCCGAGCCCGGCGATGCCCCGGCGGCGGCACCCACCTTTCACCACCCTGTCCGTCGTCGACAGCTTGGGGTCGGTGGCCTTGTGCTCCGACATGTCGGCCGGGCGGCGGCCGCCGCTGCGGGCAGGGCTGGGGCTCCGGCTCCTCCGAGGTGGCCCCAAGTTGCCGCGTCCCGCTGGGTCGGCGCTGCCTTCCTCCCCCCTCCTCCTCCTCCTCCTCCTCCTCGGAGCTCCGGCGGTGGCAGCGGCGGCTTCTCCCCCGCTCCCCGCTGCTGGAGGCGGTCGCCGGCTTCTCCCCCCCCCCCCGCGGAGCACCAGCCGAGGGTCAGCAGGCAGCAGCAGCAGGCACAGCCCCGAGCCGGCAGCGGCGGCCAGGTTGCAAACGCAGCAGCCCTGCGCTTCGCTTCCTTCCTCCGCGGCGCAGCTCCTCCTCCTCCTCCTCCTCCTCCTCCTCCTCCTCCTTAAGGTCAGGCTCCGTCTCCCCTCCCTCCCCCCTTACCCTCCCCGCTGAGCTCTCCCTGCTCGCCCCGCTCAGCTCAGCTCAGCTCCGCTCCCACCGCTCCGGCCCCGTCCCCAGCCCCGTTCCCGTCCCCGTCCCCGCTGCCGGCTCCGCGCCGCCCTCCCGGCCCCGCTCCCCCCCGCGCCGCCATTGGCCGCGCCCCGCCTCCCGCCCACCGCGGGGCCGCCCAGGTGCGCCCCGGCCGCCTCAGGGCCCTGCCGCAGCGCCCCCCCCAAAAAAAAAGAGGCTTCGTGCCCCCTTTTTGGCACCCCCACAGCCCCGCGGTGGGGCTTGTTGGTGTGTGTCTGAGGAGAATCTGCTCGGCTGTGGGGCTGAGCGGTGTTCTGATTTTATTTTTTTTAATTACAGAGGAAAAATGAGGCGCGCCCCCTCGGGGTGAGGGGTGTTGAGGGAGCTCTTGTGGTATGGCTCCTGTGTAGGGCAGCCAAGAAGCTGGAGACACCTTGCCCGGCTCCCCGTTTCCCTCCGGGGTGCCATCCAAGCTGCTTGGTTGGCAGATGTTGCTGCTTCAGGAAGCCACAAGGAAAACAAGGTGGCGGTCAGGACGCGTATTCCCAGCTTTGATTCGCCTGGTGTTTCTAGGGGGTGTTTGCTTGGCCATCCTTGTGGTGTTTTCCCTAAACATGAGCCGGCATCCTACGTGACCGGCCTTCAGTACCACGCCATGAGTCTTACTCCAGAAGCTGTGGTGAAGAAGGTGCCACCACCCTTTGGTCCCATGAACATAAGAGCAAGGCACCCACCTGCCATCCCCCTCACAGCACTAACACAACACTCAAAAACAAACCCAGTGCTCAAGCAAGGCATTTCCTACCCACCCAAATAAACCCCAGAGCCCACATCAGGTATGTATAAAGCTCCCCATACGCTAAGCACGCTTGGTGAAGCACCAAGAGCACAGAAGAGCCCGGGCAGAAATGCCCCACGCCTTCACCCTGGCTGCTGGGAGGCACTGCTTAGCGGCACCTGGCCGCAGAAGGAGAAGCAGCGCGTCAGGAATGCAGCACGGCCAGTAAATTCAGGTCTTGCATACGCCTCGTGGGCCACAACTTCATGAGACGCAGAGGACCAGTTTGGATCCGTTCTTCTGTGACTGCAGGCTGTTTGCATGAGTCATTTGGATTCTTGATAGACTGCAATAACAGAGACTCTGGGTCTCCAGCTTACACTTGCTCCCCCATTAGTCACAGGACAAGACTTCAGCTCTGATTTTTTTTTTTTCAACAAGTAATTGTGGCTATTGTTGCAGCTATATAAGGACATTTAGTGTCCCAACTCCAGCACCTTCCTAGGAATTCTGAAGGCCATCTGAGACTTCTTTTAGCATTTTTCCTTTGCTTCAAAGTTCTTAGTTATAATATGCCATCCGGGCCAGGGGAGGTTCTCTCATTTTATCTTGTGGAGGGAGGGTCTTGTTCATGCATTTGTTGCATTTAGTCTTCCTTTCCAAGGTAGAATCCCCATTGCAATTATTTTCTTCATAACAAGTTTTCAGATAAGTTTACATAAGACAAAGATGAGTACCACTGCCAAAGACCACATATCATACCTCTGCAATATACAGTACAGTCAAGACTCAGATCACAGGTAAAAGACCTCATCACCACTTTGTCTTGGTCTGGTGCAGTCTTAACCTCATGACTTGTTTCAGGAGCATTTGTAAATTCTTTATCCTAGCCATGAGGGAAGGAAAAAGAGAGAGAAAAATCACAGAACACCTTCTTTGTTCTCTTGTGATGGTAACAGAGTTGAAAAATTCTGTATTTCGGATCCATGTTAGTAGTAAAGGTTGTGTAACTTCCTTAGTACTTAAATGTTTCTTTTTCCCCCATCTGCACAGCTTCTTCCTTCATGTTTTTCTCGCAAAGACCTCCTTTACCATAGAGGGATTTGTTTTTCATGGGATCTGAGTTCTATTGGACTCCTTTATTTCATTTAACAGGAGGAGAACATGGAGATACCTCTCTGAATGGGAACAACACGGTCCGTGGGTTTCTGGGCAAATTCTAACACATCTGACTTCTCGCATCAGGAAACCTGAGTAGCATTGTTAGTCACATCATCCCCCAGCAGAATGGAAGCCCAGCATTATAAACTGGAAGCTCTGATCTTCTGATTGCAGGTTTTGGAGACAAGGTCTGTGAGAGCTGGGGGTGGGGCAGAGAAGGGGAAGAGGGATTTTTTTCAAGTCTGAAATAAGCCAGTCCCTACCTCTTCACCTCATATGAGCAATTCTTTTCCATTTTAGCAGAGAGGTGACATTTTTTTTAAGCACACAGCAGCTCCAGAAAGCAGCAGCACCCACCTGAAGCAGAAGGAGGAATAAATGACCACGCAATGAGAAGGCAGTCATTTTAGGTCAAATGTTGCATGATGATGTACGGGCTAACAGACTCCAAACCTTGTCATGTGTCCCATGAAAAATCAGTGGTCGAGTTGCCTGGACTTTATTTCAGCAGCAAGCTGAAGATTATTCTCTAGAAATGTAACCATATGTTTGCACACTGACTCAACCAATTAAGATCCTGTTTAAAAGTATTGATTGTAAGAGATAGCATTTTAAATTTTAATCATTATTATTAGAGAAAAAATGTTCTAACTGCAGGGAGTCTGTCCTTCACGCATTAGCTTTAGCCCCTGGAAGTTCTGGCTTCACATATGATAAATGTAACTTGGGCAGTATCTTGGAAGTAAAGGGAACTGCGAGAGTGTGCCTGAATATTATGATGGCTGCATGGAAAATATGTGCAGCGAGGTTAGTCTGGACATCAGTGTTGCCTTAACTGATTATTTTCCTCATTATTTTTTTAAACAATAGAGATTTGTAATTGTTTCAGTTTACTTCCCTGCAGTATAAAAAGTGATGGGATTCTTAACACCTGCGTATCAAAGTCTATTGCATAGGCCATAATGTCTACAACACAGTTGTCCACAAGATTAAGACTGTTACTAGCCTACATTGACAGGGCATTTCTAGGAGATATGCAGAACCCAAGGCTGAACTTCACAGTCCTGACTACGAGCACCTAAAACTTCCAGAAAGCCAACATTCATCTACATCTGACAAGAGTAAATTTGACACCAAGTGCCTTGGAAGGCCAGTATAACTTATTGGTGCCATTTGGTCCTGTTACATCCAAGAGAGGCAATTCACACCAGCGAGCCTTTACAGCAATGTAGATCACTCTTAAAAGGGCCAAGGGGCACCATCCGATGGTGTTCTTGACAAATGGTTTCCCATATTTCTTCTACCTCAATACACAAGAGGGAGCTAGATAAAGGGCCTGTAGCAGGTAACTTTGTTCTTTGTTTCATCTAAACATGTCCTGCCCAGCTTGCAAAGAGATGGCAAGTTCAGATGGCAAAACACAGTCACGTAATCCATCACTTAATGCATTCTTTGGGTTCCCCGTGTGTGATCCTCATGCACCCAGTGCAGGCACTTAACCTGTCGCATGGTCAGCCTCTCTGCAGCCTTGCATGTTTTCCCCTTGCATGCATCTGTCAGGCATTTGGCTCAGCTGCCTCTATAGGCTCTGGATTTGGTCCCGAAGCCATCAGCAGAATTTATACACGCTGTTAACGATACAGTGCCCGCTTTAGAAGGCAAAGAAAAATAGACAATTTTACAGAGTCATAGAGGGGATGCTACCAAAATGAATCGTGCTGGAATAAAATACAAGCAGTGGCATCGGGAATGCTGGAGAGGGAAGGCAGGTTAGCTCCAAATTCCAAGATGATGAATCTGCATGGAAAACAGTAACAAATGGTGCTATGAGCAATTATACAGAGCCGAACTGACATTTAGAAAGAGTCAACAGATAGTAATAAAAAAGAACACAAGCGAAAGATAATAACTTTGAGCCCTGGAAACAGTCATACCCCCTGCAAAATCTAGCCTGCTTGCAGTAGGTTTCAATATAAAAGAAGCACAGCTACGGTCATCCAAGGCTGCGAATGAAAATCTGCGTTTGGATTCAGCCTCTGGTGCAAAACAGATCCACAAGCCGTGCCTGTCATCCCTAGCAGCATGCAGACCCGAGACAAATCATGCCAAGGTCTTCCATCTGCCCCCTTTCCAACACTGCAGACACATCAGGTAATGCAGGCTTCTTACCCTGCAGTTTCAGATTCCTTAAGAGGCTCATATCTGCACCAGGCTAACTACTGTGTTAAGCTCAAAGGTGAAGACCACGATAGAATTAAGTTTGGGGCTGAATACTGAAGCCGGCATAAGAATAAGTCAGGAGACCAGAGAAGCAAAGAGTCTACCAAACCGAGGAGCATGGTCAGAAAGCCACAGAGCCAGGAGCTTGAAAATCCCTGTTCTAAGATAAGTCAGGGCTGGAACAAGGTGAGGTCTAGGAGCCTAACACAAAGGAGACAGGAACCGGGGATCAAGACTAAGCAAACAGGAATGAAAAGCAGGAGGGACAGAAGCAAAACTACAGCCAAGTGGCACTGCAGACTGCCAAGAGCAACTGGTGGAGCTGCCTGACACATCTGCTGTTAGAGGAAATTAGCCAAGCCTTAGCTCCTGCACAGCTGGGCCACAGTCCCGGTCGCCCTACTGCATCCAGCTGCAGGGGCCGTAGCCCAGGCAGAGCTCGACAGTGTGGACAAATGTGCACCAGCTTAAATGTGCACCTTACCTGCAGGAGTAGCTCGTCCCTATACATTTACTGGTGCAAGCAGCAGATTCAACTGGGTGTACGTACCCAGTGCAAATCCACTGCCCTGGTTCGCCTAAATGTCTTTAAAATTATAGCTTTAATTAAGCGCTGCAAGTCTGTGCACTGGAAAGGGCTTGGTGTAGAAGCAATAGATGTATTTGATGGCAGGCAGCGGTGCCAAGGTTCCCAAAAGTGGAAAGACATCCCCTCGTCTCCCCCTGCTGGCCTGCGCCTCCAGGAGCCGAGTGCCTGGGAGCAGCCGCCTCCTCTGCCTCGCCTGTGCCAGCACTTGGAGAAGCTGCAGGAGGGGACCCTTGGGAGCAGCCTCCAACATCAAACCGTTCTCAAGATGCTGGCAAGGGCTTAAAACCACAGTCCTGCCATCAAGAATTAGTCATTTGCTCCCAGGGAGTTCATCCTGCAGGCTCTGGTTCTTAATTAGGCGCTGCTCTTAATGGGAGGCTACAGAGTACAGAATTTCACATCGGGCCTTAAGATGTTATCCCCGTGAATATTAAAATCTCCCAGAAAAAAAAAAAAAAATATATATATATATATAAATTAAGAAAGGAATGGAAGAAAAGCTCATTCATTTTTTAAGATGTACTTGCAGCAGCAAACATCACGACAGACAGATGCCTGCTTGGAGGGAAAGGAACGGCATTTGATGGAAATGGGAACAGCAAAGTAACGAGGCACACTCTCAGTTCGTGTTATAGGCATCCCCTATCTGGTTAATTTAACTATGGCGTGGAATTAAAAACTACCAGCCGTAGGAGCAGCTGACGAGATTCTGAAGCAAAATGGGCTGCTCAGCCTGTTCCGTACCCAGGATGCCTTCCTGCCTCCTTTCTCAGGAGCAATGCTGTTGTCAGAGACAAAAGGACAAGGAGGAAGGCATGTAGTTGTTTCTGCAGGAGTAGAGCCTTATTTGTTTTCATAAAGGTGCCGCGGTTTATTATTTATTTTTGCTGTCTTCTGCTGCCAGAAGGCAGTGCAGGCTAAATCCCTGCCCCTGTAAAGGTACCGTGCGTGGAACACGTCCTGGAGTAAATGATTTATTCAAGTGCCATCGTTGCCAACCGAGGGCTCGGTGGTAGCAAGCAGACCATAACTGGTGCTAGGGGTGAGATCACTAATAAGTTAATACCCAAGAAACAAACACTGAAAAAAAAAATACAATTTAATTGCCCAAAACTCCCAGAATACAAAGCGGCTTGTGATGCATTATTTAAAGCAGCGTGGTGAATATGAAAAGGAACAACAGGCTAGAACGTGTTTTCTGTGCTGGCCTCCTGTGCTATTCCTTTTCCTAGGAAGTTTGTAATGGAAAGAAAGGACAGAACAACCTGATCTCTGAACGTGTGTCCATAAAAGTCCCAAATATTTACAAAGCAAAACACTAAAACCTGAAGATTACCGTACAGTTTAAGGAGCTCTAATGAATACAGTTGTTGTCTTGAATTAAGTGTGGCTGACTTATTCAGATTGGTTTAGTGGCAGCATTACAAAATATAAAAATCTTCAATTAATTTTCAGTCAGACTGGTCATAATTTATACACTGAGAATCCGGACTCCCGCTTACCCCAAGGCTTTAAATTGCTGTACGATGCAAAGCTGCTTTATAATGGTTATAAGTTACACTTGCACTCACTTAAAATCCATTTTATATTCCCGGGGTGATGAAGAGCAGCCCTAATGTAAGGCAGAACCAGGTTTCTAATTGACTACCAACATCCTCAACCAAGGCTGCACGTCCAGGGCTGCGGGCTGAACCAACTGCTGCACGGGGACTCCCTTCCCACACAGGTGCCCTGCTGGTCCCCCGCGGCTTTCTTCCAGGGCAGCCTGCAGGATCAGGTGTTAATATCCTTCAACAGCAGCAGCCAAGTCAACAAGCAAACACCCCCTTTCTCCCGCGTGCACCTGCGTCATTTAAAAACATCAACCTCGGGCACGCCGCAGAACATCCTTTCAATCATATTTTAATCAAAATTGCTTTTCAGCTTCTCAAGTTTTATGTAAGAATCACATGAGCCGCTTTAATCTTTCCTCCTCCTCCCTCGCTCCTCAAAAGAAAGTTTCAGTGCTCTGTGCTTACTCAAAGAATGGCATTCAGCACAGCAACAGACACATAAATCTTCTGAATTGCTAAAAAAGTGTTACCGAGAGGCTGGTATAGCTCTAGATGATGACAATCAAGTGCACAGGACTGGGGAAGGCAGTTGAAAAGCACTCAGATAATATATTTTCCTTTTAAAATATCCTTATTGGTACGGGGCACATCCATTCTATAAATAGATGTGCCCTACAGGATAGGGCAATTCCATCATCTTGACTTTAATGGTTTGTGAAAATAATTTAAACTGTAAGCCAGGAGCAGACATTAACATTACTCAAAACTATGAAGATGTTGCTTATTGAGTAAAAGTAAATATTTTTCAGTTATTCTCGCCATCTTAACATTGCCAATAAACCTAGCACTCGTGTTAGTTGCTTTGTATGACACTGCCTTCTGCCTAAGAAGGAAATATTTCTCTAACTCTCCTGGAGTTCACAGCTATCCCAAGAGTAATGACTTCTTGCTGGTTGTCTTCCAAAGGATGTTGTCAGCCCCTCAGTAGTTCATTTCGGGTGAAAATAACCCTTGCGCCGTGGCCAGGCCAAGATCATATACCAAATAAGTCCCATTAAAATCTTCAGATAAGGCCTAAGTGATATTTAAGTACTCCAGCACCGGCCTTCTGCTCGGTAGCGAATTCATCTTGTATCTGCAAAGACGGGTTTGCTCTGAGTTAAAAACTAGCAAGGGCTTACAGTGTGGGGACCGGTGAGGCCAGCTCCAAAATCCCAGCAAGTAGCCCAGGAGACGCAGGCTCTGCCCAAATCTTGTAAGTTTTCCACTTGAGCACGTAGGCAGGATCACAGCCACCCCGCTGGAGGATCTGGATGTTGTTGCAGCACAGCAGTCCCTGGAGATTCAAAGGCCAGGAGCAGTGCTGACGCTGCGGCTGGTGCCGAACAGGGAGCACCACGTGCTTGGGTCCCGTCCTCCCCCGCTGGGAGCAGGGTGTAGAGGCAGCAGCCACGTCGTCCCCTCCACTCATCCACCCCTTGCAGGCCACAGGCTGACGTTAAAGAGCAAGGGGCAGGGGATGAGTCAGAAAAAAGCGATTGCTGCGATGCAGGTAAACCATTAAATGTGGTCTACCAATACACTGAGATCCTACCAGGCAGCAGATGGCCTGAGGAGTGGGTCACGACCTCCATCACTTCACGAAAATGCTTGCCTTTTGCCCCGTCTTGTCCAGATTTTGCTTGAGCTGACACCTTTTATTCTCGCTCCGATTTCTTCTAGGTGCTGGGTCAGCTGGAAAAAAGGTCTTGTTCCTTCTGGAAAGAAGCGAGACGAATGGATGTTTCCAGCACCATATAATTAGAGTGCAAAGCATGGCCACAGATAAAATATAGATGCATGTAAAATATGGGAACCAGACCTTCTGCCTTGCTAATGCAATTATTCATACGCATGGCAACACAAATATGCTGTGGAAGGGAATCTGTGTCAGTGATAATGTTTGCTCAGATATTCGCTTGCATATTCATGGGCTCAGATGGAGAATATGCAGTGGGAAATGATTGGTCCACCTCCTTCCATTTCTGTGTCCTCAAAATCTCCCTCCTTTGTTTTCCTTTCTTCTTTTTCTTTCCTTCTATTTTCTTCTTATTGTTGTCATTAATTATTCTTATTATTTCCCATCCCCCCATTTCAGAAGTACCTGGAAGAGTATTTCAGACAAGCTTTCTAACAGCATGATTCCTCCTAATAAAGCAGATTGCACCGTGCACACACAATCCTTGCTCCTGGAAGAATCTCTGTAATGGCCAATTAGGGCTGCTGGGTCTTTTCTGTCTTCCCTTTTCTCTCATTTGCTCCTTCTCTTTTTCTTTCCCTCTCCTTCTCTCTCTTCTCCTTCTTTCCCTCCCTTCCTTTCATTTTGTCTTCCCCCTCATCTTCTGAGCTCTGTTACAGCCCCTGGCAGGCAGTGTTAGGGAAGGATGAAGAAGGCCCTACTGTGACATTTTCCAGAGATTCTTTCCCAGGAAGGAGCCATTTCACAGCATTCCCAGAATATACTCTCATAGTGTCCAGAAATGCTTTCCAAAGTATTCTGGAGACTCTTAATCTTAAACTCCATTACTGCAAGTGATCTCCAATTTCTCCCCATCTCCCGTGTACTTTGAATGATTTCAGGCTTTCTTTGGCCAATGTTTTTGAAGCATCTACCAAAACACATTTGCAGGTAAAATCCGACTATGTAGCTCACAAGCAGAGGGGAAGCTTAATAAATCTAGTGTTTCTCCATTAAAAGAAAAAGAAAAAGGAAGAAATTGCTAATACTGCTCTAAATACATAATCACTGCCAACAGTAACACACGTAGCAGCCAGCTTCCATCTGCATTGAGATTTCCCAGACAAGCTGTACGGTATCGCTCCAGAAACTGCTAAGCCTTGGCAATAATCAAAAGATTGGTGGGGAGACACTGCAGAGGCGTTGGATGAAGTTAATCGGGCAGGCCAGCGGAACAGACGAGCACAAAAGTCAGGGAGAAGCAGCTGCTGACCCACCAGGGACAGGCAGCAGCCTTTTTTACTCTGAAGCTCTGCGTATTTTGCTGGCTGTCAGAGAGAGCCTATTCACCTACGTGATGTTAATATTTTCATATTATATAAGGATTTATCATTCATACATATTGCTCATGCTATGTGAAGATCATATAGGAAAGCTCTCATGAATAAATGCTCAAAAAATTAGATTTACTTTCTCCTAAGAGTATGCTGAATGCCCAAGTGAAGGAGGAAAAAGAGGCTTATAATTTCATGTATTCAGCAGCATACAGATGCTTTTGAGCCTTTTGTTTACTTTATATTAGACTAAGAGTATATATTTAGTATAATTCAGGGCATCTCCTTTCATTCCTGCTACTTCCTGGTAGGATTTATCCTTTTAGTGCTCTAAAAGCTACCATTTGGCATCTTCCATAATTGCTTGTGCAGAAGGGCAGGGACACTAACACCCTTCCTTCTACCTTACTCACCAACCACAGAGCATCGCTTCCTTTCCTCGCACAGATACACGTAAGTAATCAGCAGCAAGAGAGCTTCGCGTTTCACATCCAAAGATGCAGTGCCTGGAAGCCAAACGCAGCAAAATTCAACCCGGGGGGATGAGACACACATCTTTAACAGTCTGGGTAATTAACCGCTGGAATTGCTTGCCCTGGAATGTGCTTTGACACTTGGAGCCCTCCCATCAAGGCTGGATGTCTACAAAAAGATGCCGACCGCTTCGATTGCAAGATACTGAGCTTGGTGCAGGAACCTCTGGCCTTGTTATGCAGAAGGTTAGACTAGACAGTCCCTAGGGCTTTAGTGGCTAGGAAACAAATACAGAAACACAGTCAAATGTAAAACACAGTTTGCACAAATGCTGGTAATACACGCTGTTTATGATTTCACTTTGCTGAGTATTTCAAGCACTTGAACTTCAAATGAGCTTTCTGTGGGTATCTGCACAAGCTCATACCAGAATATACAACATACACACCAGAAAGTGTACAACTGGGAGACAGCAGGGCTTCAGGTGCAACCAAGGCAAAACTCCCATAAAATGTAAAGCCTGTGTCTGCACTCTTTGTTCTTGTTTTCTTTTTCCCACTCAGTTCTTTTTAATAGCCTGAAAGTGAAGAACTGCTCTCCAGTAGCAGCAGTGTACCGATGGGCTGCAGCTGGAGGACTGCAGGGCAGAAGTTCACCAAAGTCACCCCGTGTAGCCCTGCATTGGCCAAGACCAAGCTGCTGAGACTCCCAAGGCACTGCAATTTGGATTTCCTCTGATACACCTGTATGTCTTCATCATTTACTTTGTATAAGCCACAGTCAAGTGCAGCGTAATTACAGTTCTGTCTGGCAGCTTTAGCCCCCTGCGAAGCAAAATCCTGGTAGGAGAGAGTAAACAGAAGAACTCCACCCAGCCCTCGCCAGCAATTAACAGAGAGGAGCTTCAGCCTCTGCTGCTGGAGCTTTCCCTCAGAGCACTGGTCACCCCGACCAGGCAGCACGAAGGCAGTGAAGCCTCACAGCCCACACCTTGCTGGTTTGCGTAAATATTTGGCTACTAGCCAGAGAGCCAGAGCCCACGGCAGCTTCTCCTTCCCACGGATCGTGTATTTGAAGGCTGGATGTCCTGTGTCCTCCTGCCACCTCCAATCCTGTTGCTTAGGTGGCTCTTTTTACAAAATACTGCACACCGAGTACCTGTAGGAAAGCAAAATAGGCCGTGCATGAAAACACCAGACTGTTTTTCCTCGCAGCTCAGTGACAGAGTCCCTGATGTGCCTGTTTCACAGCCCTAACACAGTGTGACATACTTCTAGTGCTACCAGCCCAGGTTACAGCTCACGGCCTGTCATGGCTTTCCTTAACTTCAGCCAGTCACCCAGATGCCGGATAAATTCAATTCAGCTATTCAATTGCCAGATAAATTTCATCAACTGGACTAGGTATATGGAACATTTTAGCCTGAAGTGTGGGCTGAAATTTACCTTGTTTAGGGTTAAAAATAAAAAATGACACTAGGCCCCGTTCAGCCTGTGCATGAAAACCACTAAAGGCAGCGGTTTTGCCTCACTCCTCAATTAGTCCATTTATTTCAGTGAAGCTCCACAAGCCTCCGCAAGAGCTAAATACGTCTCCTAGGATCCTTTTACTGCCCAGATCAGTCACCGTGCAACCCAGAGCCCCCTGAGCCCGCACCAAGGCGAGGTGAGGCGGTGGTCTCAGCGAAACCAGGCCTCTCGGGTGAGACGTCAGGCTGGCGTCCCTGCAACTGCATTTCCAGACAATAGGGCTAAAGCGAACCAGCTGGAGACAGCCCAGTCCTGTAGCCACAAATGAGTTGGTTGTCGTTTTGAATTGCAAACTCTCCTTCAGTGTCTCTGCAGTTTTCAGCTCCAGAACTGTGAAGGGAAGCCCGGAGCTCTGTGATTTTTCAAAATGTGATGGGTGCCAGCAGCCTATTTATCCACCACGCGGTTGTGTAAGAGTGGATCAACAAGTCTCGCTGCTTTTCCCTTCCCATGCCACGGCAGACGTGATTTAAATCCTAGTCTGTGATGTTTGCTGTGATGGCTTTTCACCTGAAAGCCCTGCCATGTCAGAGATCACAGGCCCATGGGTCGCTAGCTAGCTATCAGCACGGCGACTTTTCCCCAGTCTGTGGTTAGGTATCAAATAGGTGGAACAAGCTGGAGACCCCAAGTAGTCTTTCCTGAAAGCCGAACTCCTCAGGCCTGAAAACTGCTGTCTTCTATTTTTTCTCTTTTCTCCGCTTTTCCCCTACTAAGCTGAGTTTCAAATCCAGCAGATCAAAGCAGTGCCTATTGGAAGCAAGCCCTCTACCCACGTGCTACTGCTGAGGTACTGTGGGGATGTCCTGTTCGGTGTAATTACATCTTAAGTAGCAAATTAGGCTGGCTGTTCATGCTCTCTGAAAGAGGGATGAACAACTGCAATGGCTTTCAAGATAAGATTTTTATACTGATGCTCTTTCTGCCGCTGTACCAAAATTCTTGTGGTGAAGTCAGTGAATCACAGTAATATGTAAGTGTTGACAGCTATTTATGTTAGGTCCTTTTGAATTTGTAAACAGAATATGACAGAACTAAAGCAAATGCCAAGAGGTTATTTTACACTCCGCTGAACTACACGAAGCGATATAAAGGCATTTCAGAAAAGTTTTACAGGGCTGGGGGAAAACACTGCACTGTGGGACAAAAATTCAGATTGCGTTGGAGAGAAGAAAAAAAAACACAACAGAGTTCCCATGGGGAGAGCTCATCCTCGTAACATTGTGATAGTTCACGTTCGCTTCCGAGCTGCACGAGGCAGATAATTAACGAAGCAAGCATGCACACGATGAGCCTACCTACAGTAAGGATGGGATACCACAGTGGCAAGCGTCCTTAAGGGCCTAGCACACAGACAGGCACATAGAAGAGAAAAAAATAAAAAAAAAGAAAAAAAAAAAAAAGAAAGAAAGAAGGAAAAAGGTTGTGTAGGTTCTGGCCTAGCCACAGGCAGGATGTAGCCCACAGAACATTTCAGCAGCTGGCCACATCCTCCTTCTCTGTTTCTTTTTTAGATTTTATGGGAGTCCCCAAGATCCACATGCAAGAAAGGTTTATTCTTCACTCTGCTCTTTCCCTCAGCCTCCTGCTCTCATGCCACCAGAAATCACCTAAGAGAGAACACAAAATGAGGTCTAGGGTATAGGAACGTGAAGAGCTTGCTTGGTGAAGCAACAGACAAAATAGATTTGGAGATAAGATTCACAAAGAATCTCTGCTCTGTGTCCCAGCTCTAGTTTTCAAACAGCCGACTGTGAGGTATTCAGGCTTTTGGGGTGGTTTTCTGCCTGGCCATATTTCTATTTCTGAACACGTTTCAAGGCAAAGGAACAGAGTACGTTTGTGTAATCAGGCCCAGTTCCCACTTGCTAATGCAGTGACTTCTAGCAAGGCTCAGACTGACCCGAAGTATGCTCAGACTGATCCTCTGATACCACAGACTGGCAGAGACGATGGGCACAACCAGATCAGCATGAGAACTAGCCGGTCTGCTTCAGCTCTCTAATTGCATGCCATGCCCTTCCATCTCCAAGAGCTTTTCTTCACCTGATTCTTAAAGAGAAATAAGACAGAACAGGTAGAGGGGGACCCTGATCACGTAAGTTCTAACAGGTGAAAAAATACATGGATTTTGTTGCACACAGTCATTTTGCGAGTTATTTATGCTGCTTTCTCTTTTATTCGTGCCGGTTTAGACCAAGAGTAGCTCAGCCACTCAGCCAGCACGAAGGAGTTCTCAAAAGTGAGATATCTGATGTTTTCTCAGCTCGGAGGGGTCACGATGCTTTGTGTGAATATCTGCTGTCACTTCTGCCCTCCCCACAAGAAAGCATGTTTCCTGCTAGCTACAGGAAAAAGCTTGAAAATGCAAGCCCTCTGGTTAAAAAGCCGTAAGAGCTTCTAAACGTATTATTGCTCAAAGCATTATCGCTTGTGAGCCAATTTCATGATTTTGAACACTCCGGATTGGCAACAGTGAGCAACTTGGAACAAATGAGGTGTAAATGATAAGTAAGGCCAACAAAATATACACAGCACAAAGAGCATCATATATGGTTGTGTCGTCCACATTGGCTGACCTCTGAGTAGTATCTGGAATGCTACTTAATGAACATTGCTTCAGTAACCTCAGTCTGGCTGCCAAAGTCAATACTTCTGTTTGTGGTAACATGGCACGTTATGATACATGAGACGAACTGATCGTAAAGAACCTGATGAAAGCTGGAAAGATTGAGGGAACAGATAATGTTTTCGGGAAAAAAAATATAAGACATGGAAAATTTTACTTATTTGGGCAGCTGAGCGCAGCAGATGGCAAGATCTTCAGGGAAATAAACACAAAGTTTGGGAAAGCAAGAGTGTGTTCTAGCAGTTGCCAGTGATCTCATGCAGCAGGAAAATCAGTCAAAAATTAAATAGACACTCAGTAGCACCAGTGTTTTGTCAACATTTTGTAAAGAACGGGGACTTGGCAGCCAGAAAGCAGAGGACAGAGGAGGCTGACTGGCTTCGAGGGCCAGCGTTTGCAAAAATAATTGTCAGGATCAGATGGTATTATAACTTTAGCAATCAGGACTTTTTAGTGGAGACTCACCAATTGTGTATCAAAGAGCATTCAGCTCTAAAACTCAACTAAATGTGCATCTGCCACAGCCCCCTCCCAGGCTACTGACTGTCAACTGATCAAACACAGGAGCTGAGCATGCTACGTGACGGAGCAAATAACATTGTCCTAAGGAAATGTTTTTATCAATTAGTATCATTCATAAATATGTTCGTTAATTAATATGATCTGTAGCCATATGAATAAGATTATACATCCAAGTACAGAGTGTTCACAAATCCGTGTTATTCAGTAGAAGGCCCATGACGATCTCTTTCAGGAACGGATGGGCTGAAGCACTGTGCAATATCTCACCTGGAATCTGATCCTACCTCCCTTCATTCCTACTCAAATTGTGCATCTCACCTCTGAGGGGTATATAAGGCAGGCAAGATTGTTCCTCTTAGGTCAAACTGAATTAAGAAGTGAATTTTGCTTCGGGATCAGAAATTAGAGAGAGCCAGAATCATCCATCCTCCTGCTTGTGTTGCAGGTCTCAATCTCTACTCGAGTTCTCTTTGTACATGGAATTCCTCCTTAGTCCTCACTTTGAATTGCTGCATAGAAAGTAAAAATAGCTTGGTATTATTCTGTGATGCTACCCAGCTGCCAAAACCTGAAAAAGAAAGCTACATATGCAAGGTGTATGGAGAGAAATTATATGTGGTTTCTCTACATTGACCCTACAAGTGTAATCATCGTGGAACTGAGTGAATGTATCACTGTTGACAAACATGACTTTCACAGCATCTGCCTCATGATCAAGCATAGATCACACAGGATTTATTTAGAAGAGACAAGGCTGGGTATACAGACAAATTATGCAAAAAAAAAAAAAATCTGCATGCATCTCTACCTATGTGTGACACCTGTGTCTGCAAGTACATGTCTAAGAGCAGAAGGCAGCAGGACTCGCTGTGGCAACAGCACTGGGGAAGGAAACAGCATCAACACAGTCCCTAAAACCCAGAATTTTACCTGGGTAACAATTTCTTCCTGGTTTCCTAAGGAAACTGGACTTTCTGCCCTTTAAGTTTTGCCCTGGTTTAAGTTTACAGGCGAAAGGAATGAAGTGTTCTTCATGGTTAGCTACTTTTTTATAACAAAGATCATACATTCGGTTGCCATCCTGTACTAGTGAACAAGGTAAATTCCTCCTCTCCTGGTGTCAGAGGGTTTCCCTGGGCTTCAGAAAGGATTTCATGCAGCATTTGAGAAGTGCTGAACCAAGTAAGATGACACATCGTATTTGTATGGATGTGGATAGCTTTGGCTTAAACCTAGATACAATAGGAACATGAGCAAACAATAGTAATTAGTAAGCTCTTGCAGGAATCATGTCCAAATTACAGTATTTTGGTAATTTACATCAGCTGCTCATCTGATTTTAGGTATTCCGGACAGAGGCATAATATTAAGATCATCAGGAAACAAACCCTTTTCCTGTTTGTTGATGATGGCACTAATTGGAGGCACCAGCACTTAAAGAAAATCTCACAGGAGTCTTAGGCTCATAAGGGCTTCAAACATTAAGGCACCTATCTACTTCAAAACAATGGGCCAAAAGAAATCTAGCCATGCTGTTTTGCATCTAGTCTAGTATTTTGCTATTAATACAGGAAAAAATAAAAAAAAATACAGTAGACAGTCTATGAGACATGTCTCCAGAGAAAATTTCCTCCTAATATTTAGCTGTTTGCAATCCATTTGTTCTCTGAAATCTGTGAGTTTGTTATGTATTTTCTGTGCATTTAATACTGTAACTCTGGATGTATTTGTTTTGTATATACATAATACAATTCTTTTCTGTACCCAAATAGAAGATGCTGATCCCAAATATAGCTTCTGCTACTGAATCACAGAATCACAGAGTGGTTGAGGTTGGAAGGGACCTCTGGAGATCATCTAGTCCAACTCTTGCTCAAGCAGGGTCACCTAGAGCACATTGCTCAGGATCAGATCCAGGTGGGTTTTGAACATCTCCAGAGTAGGAGACTCCATGACCTCCCTGGGCAACCTGTTCCAGCACTTTGTAACCCTCACAGTTGTTTTTTTTTCCCCTTCTTGTTAATTATCACTTTCATTATTTTATTGTCTCACTTTTTCCCCCCCTTCTTGTTAATTTTACATCTATGCATTTGTATTCTCTCTAGTACAAATGTTTCAAGGCTGACCATTCTTTCTCTCCACTGGTTCGAACAACAGCAAGGCAAGGGCAGTACAAGGGCCTCGTCCAAATGCAAACAACATTTTCTTTGCTGCTTTTTACTTCTTTCAATAAAAGAGCATTTCTAACCTCCCCCAAATTCTGTATAATGCGCAGCATGTTCTTCCCAAAGCGTAAGCTCAATTTCTTTACCCAGTTCTCTCTCAGCAGTCTCAAGTCTGCTTCAGAAATTATTGGTAATAACCCAGTCAACTGCCTGCCTTGTCTCTCTAGCATCTATCACCAGACAAATGAAAAACAACCTGTGCAAAGGTTTATTCCTCAGCCAGTGTATCTACAGACTTAATACACCCGTGGAGTCGAACACATCTTCATATCTGTGCTGTTAGGATCGGCAACACCCTGAGCAAATTCCAGGAGAGGAAAGAATTGCCTCTCACTGATTCAATGGCAGAGACTTTGAGATGCTCACCAAACTAAGGGATTTTAACAAAGAAATTCTGTGCCATTCCCTGTCCAAAATCCAAACAAAGGTATCCGTGGGTCTAATGAGAGGGAGGTTTGGAGCAGCAGGTCTGCGTGGTCTCCTGTAGCACACGCCGACAGCACTGGAAGCCAACCATGGCAGGGAGTGAAGGCAGCCCTTCAGCATGAAATGTCAGAATGACTTTTCATTGTCAGCCCGGAATGTCAAACCTAAGTTCTGAAAATAAACCCACTTGCAATTCAGGTAGTCGTGCTTTCATATTCTCTATCATAAAAAGTATTGCATTTGTTCACGCTCAGATTGCCACTCAAGTTTATTTGGGGGTTTACAGAAGAGGTGGGTTCTTTTTGCTGTTGTTTTGCTTTTCACATCTGCAACCCATTTGAACATATAACTAAAACTACCTGAGCCATTCAAATGGATCCAGGAGCTGTGTTTGACCAACGATGGCTGAAATCAATCCTGCAGGCAGAGAAATGGAGATGATGCCCCTGATAACCGTGAGAGCATGGTTATGACAGATTCAACTTTTAATTTGTAAATCTATCTTACAAATTACTCTTTTTTCTTTGGAATGTGTATGAAACATGAATCTGTAGTCATGTTTTCCAACTCAAAGCTACTGTAGAAAAAGAAAAGATGCCGAGAAATTATTATTATTAAAAAAAAAGAAAAGAAAAAAAAAAAAGAAAGACCAATTTGCTATTTGGGTGGATATGTTAACCTGCCTTTAACTTGAAAACACCTTGCAACCTGGCAGGCTGTGTCCCAAAGCGGGGAAGCAAACACCACGGCTGTGTCCTTTCAAGGTCCTCTCTTCATGGAACAATTTATCATTTGATTACAAAGGCAAAATACAAAAGCAAAACTACTCAACTGATAAGCATTGGCTTTAACAGCAAGGGGTTTTCCCGCTTGCCTTCACTGTAGAAAGGTGACAAACCCTGGCTTGCTTTGCCTCGCAGGTCTTGCTCAGGTGCTCTTGGGCAGCTCCGACAGCCGCAGACCTCTCAGCACTGTTCCTTTGCTCCTTTATATGCCAGGGTTTGCCTGCTTGGTTAAGGCAGAAACTGGATCGAACCCAAACGCCATTCGTGGACAACCAATTTTATCTATTGACCAGCAAAGGACAATTTTAAAAGGCAAGACTAAAGCTGAGCTCCTAGATCAATACAATAGGTATTCTTCTGCAGGATCTATTTATGAATACATCTGTATCATGGCAAAGCAGTTACGCAATTTCTATTTCTCTAATATATTTTCACGTGCTGGTGATTATTTAATGAAAGGAGAATGATAAGAAGAATTATCGCCCACTGACTGCTTCTAGTTTAAGCCTGGGGAGGAGGGTGGCTAATCCTTCGCTTTCACATTCTGTTCCTTCACTTCAACATACAGGGCTTGGTCTGTAGTCTGTATCGTGTTCAATGTATATATAGCTTGTGAGGTGGCCACCATGCTGGGATGAGCAAATCCCGCTTTGAAGTCTACACCTCTTCCTGTTTATAAATAGAGTCCTGAATGTGAAATATTGCGTTGAAGCAGATGGTACCTTCCAAAGGAAGCCATTAAATAGCTTTAATTTTACTTTACCAATTATTGTTCAAGCAAGTAGAGGATGTGTGCGCATTTTTTGTGGATGAGCATGCAAATCAGGTCTCTCTCACACTCCCGACCAGTCCCTAACATTGCAAAATTTGTTTGCCATAGTATAATAGGGCCTTGGGCTCTATTGGGAACAGCACAAACCCTTTAAGTCTCACACACAGAGCCCAGACACACATGCACTCAGGTTATTGAGGCTGGGGACAGACCCAGGAGAAAGCTGTGCCCCTGGCCACGAAGGGACAGGTGAAGTGTTTTAATGGGGCACACCAAAGTTCATTCTGAAGCCTGGAGGCTTCTTGGTGGCTTCAGGCAGGACAGGCAGAGGGACAGCGAGCTGGACACACTTCCAGCATCACAGACTGCGAAGGGGACAGGGAAGTCTGTAGGACCAAACTGCCAGACACAGGAATCAACCCCCCGAGGGCTGTGGATGGTGCTCGATCTCCAGTGAGTCCCTGCAAGCAAAGGTGACTGCTGCCAGGTGCTGTGTAACAAAGCAAGACAGGGAGCAAGGGAATGATATTTCTACATCAGTCAGGCTGGCTTCTAAGCAGCCAGGGAGCTGCTTCACTCGTGAAGAGAACTGGGGAAAACAATGTACCCTAATAAAAGTTTAACGCCATACACTGCAACAATCTTGGGCAGCTAAATTCCTTTCCTTTTCCTGGGAGAGCCTGCAGTATGATTATTATATTCTCGCTCTGAGCTTGATGTATTCCACGTTTTCTCTCAGGAAATAACATTTTATTTATGCTGCTCCTTTCCCGTATATCCAAAAGAATCTGGTTTGATGCACTCGGTTATGGTGAGAGTGGTTTCTGGCACCTTCTGCGCCGCAGGTACAACTTGTTCAGTGCTCTCTGCATTGTCCTCAGGTATCGCTGGGCAACCCCATGATGCTGTGGTGCCACTGTCTGTCACAGGTCTGGCTGACAACCCCAACTTCCCCCCAAAAGCAAAACTCTCATCCCGATTTGCTGGTGCATTTTTAACAAAAGAACAATTTTTGTTTGGAGTAAGCCATGCAGTAATTAGTTATTTTGAAGCATTCGAGAGCCTTGTGGGTGCTAATTAAATGCCTGTGAATATTAGCCTCCCCATCGTTACGGTGCCGTAATTATATCTCCATCTTTCACAGCAGAGCTCATTTGTGAAGCCCTTGCTTAAAAAGTTGCAGTCACCTCATCAGAAAACAAAAAGAATCCCATGAGCTTTAGGTGACCAGCTACGATAACAAATAAAAATGCATGGATTAAGAGAGTGATTCACAAACAAACCACGGTTTTGTAGTGGGAATATCTGGGTAAGCATTACAAATAGTGAAAAAAAGAATCAGAGGACACTGAGACTAGGTCATGGATAACTGTTCAACCAAAATAGAACTAATTTATTATTTGGAAAGAACTGCTTGACCTGTAAACTACTGCACAAAGAGTAATAGTTACAGAAACCCTGTAAACTGAGAGATATTTTGGAGCTATAGTAGCTGTGGGATGTGTAAAGATAAAAGTGCTTCTTCTTCATCTGGAGGAAAAGCAATGCACTGAAGTTGCACAGCAATGTGCTGATAGCAAAAGTCCTGCAGATCAGAGGTCTTGGTTCAAAGACTACGGAAAACCTTCAGCAGAGAACACAGTTTTGAGAAGCTGCATTGCAAGTATTAAGGATTCACATTTGCTTTGAGATTTATGACTTTCAGGTCAACAGTGAACACAACATTAAGTACACGCAGCACCAAAAAGGAGTTACTCCTAGTTGTGTTGGGATCATACCAGTAGATGATGTGATGCCCTTCAGTTTGCCATAACAATCAGCATCTAGATTTGCAGCAGCTGGTGTTCTCCATGAAATGAAGGTGATCGTGAAACTGAAGGTTGTGCCATGTGCTTTCAGCTTGGATTTTACTTGCTTTATCACAATTTTCATTCACTGGTTTGGGTTCTCACAGGACGTGCTTTTCCATACCCTAACGATGGCTGCTCTGCCAACAGAGCACTGCTTCACAGGGACTGTTTCTGGCAGGAAGTTGGGAAAAGTCTTCAACTGTTTTTTTTTTTTTTAATTATTGTTTTAAAAAGCTTCTAACCTCAAAAGTTTGACACATTAATTAAAAATATTACTGATCATTGAACTACAACACTGCAGGTGTGCAGGCTGCATCTGAGCAACATGATGAGAGTGGGAGATCCCTTGTAGGGTGCAGAGGCAGAGATTATGCTGATTACAGTTCAAGGCAGAACTGAATCAATCCCTCTGTCACTTTTGGTCCTACTTAATTAGAACTACTCTTCTAATTACCATAGGAAGTCACATAGACAAGTAATCGTGCAGAACTTACTCCAGCTGGCAAAGGTTCCCTCATAAGGAGTCTGCGCATCGACAACAAGATTTATCATGACATAAATCTGGGGGAAAAAATATCTAAAATGGAATTGCCAATCTGAAGAAAACAACCAAACAAACGACATGCTGTTCTACAACACAGCAGCACAGGCAATATTAAAGGTTTCGTTCACATGGCCACAGTGTCCCAAGTACCTTGTTACTTACAGAGACTGAGAGAAATTTGAGTCCCCTCTGAAATTCTGGGGGAAAAAAACAAGCGTCACCAATGCCACACAACGTGACCTTCACCTTTGAGCACTTAGAGAAAGTTACAACTGTGTTTGCAATCAGGATCTCTAAAATGCATAAAGGATTGTGCTGTGCTTAAGCCCTTGCCTCTGGCCCCAATTAATCTATAGCGTATTGTTACTGACCACAGCATTGATTTTCCTCTATGGCTTTCTAATACTGTGTCTTCAGACTTTCAGTAATGACACCAGCTAAGATTCTGCTCTGCTCTGGCCTATTGTCATCTTGTTGAAAGCGGTGAAATATCAGCATAAGCTTGGAGAAATTCAGTGATGACATAAATGCAGTGAGATTTTGTATGCAGGGTGTATAAATTGGGCAGCAAATGCGTTAGAGTCACTTGTATCCATTTCATGCCTAATGGCCACACATGCCTGATGCAACTACACTGATTTAGCATTTGCAGGGCTCACGTTAAATCCCAAAGCCGAGGGAACTTGTTCCTGATAAATGTGTCCAGAGCTGCGCTTGGAGCTTTGAAGAAGGTCAGCCACGTGTTTCATATTTAAGCATGCATACTGACTAAAAATCAGCTTTCCAGGAAGTGAGTACTTAACGCATTTTCTGTCCAGCCTGCACCCAATATTTATCTTGTACAGGGTCAGTCAGCATTTAATTCGCTGCACCTCAATGAAGGAGCCTGGAGCAGGAGTCCTAGAGGTGACAACGAGCTTCCCGTCATTTTTCCTGCCATTGCTCACTCTAAAAACTACCTCTTGCCAAGCTATTATTAACTACCAAGTGATTCAGTTCATTCTGAGCAGGTTCCACAAGCTGCAAACGGAGCTGTCCTTAGACGTGGGGATGAACTTTCCACCCACTCTAGCAATGTAGCTGCAGCATTAGAAAATGTGTCCATCACTAAGGGTTCACCACGAAAGGCAGGGAATGTCCTGAAGTCCTTCCTGGATCAGAATTGATGAGGAAATGACTCCAGTTTATAGAACAAACTTAAAAATCCACAGAAAGTTTGGTGTTTGAGCCTGTTTCTGGTGGCCTTTTTAGTCTGAGCCTGCTACTAAATGCAGCTCTTGCTCTATGAGAAGATTTCATCTGGAACTGCAGGTGTCCGGCAGTCCAGGTAGGAGTAACTTTGACACGACAGCCTCCCTGCCTCATCGCAAGTGCCAATGCTTAGGCAAAATGAGAACCCATGTGCTGGTCTAAATACAAATCCCATTAGCTGGCAAAAGCCAAGAAAATGCCACGAAAATTAGCATTTTTACAGTTACGAATGGTTTATGTTATGGAATATGGCAAAGTTCAGGAAAAAGGGCCATAAAAGCAGTTACATTTGATCAAAGTGTAAATCCCTCTAGCTCTGCTATGCACTCTTCGCTGGTGGCCATTAGCACTTAGGGAAGAAATGCAAGGACAGTTACAAAATTATCCATTCCTTGAAATACTCAGCCACCTTCCTAACTAGTTGCTTAAGAACGAATGCCCTGAGATGAAGACTACACCTGAAAAACACTTTTGCTAGCCACTGACCGACCTGTCCCCTACTCCTGCCCTGCCAAGGCTCCTGCCCTACCCTGTTTCATGCAAAATAAGGGGATGCACCTAATGCTTCTGCCACTTTTCCAGGTCAATCCTAACTTGTGTAACATTAAATAACCTCGATACTCCTTTAGATATGGGAACAGTAGCAGCATGTGTCTCCCAGGGCTTAGAAAAGTCAAAGATTGTGTGTGGCTCACGTGTTAGACAGGTGTGCACCGTCTCGTTTTACAGCAGGGCAGTAATTATAGAAGTGTCAGTGGCCAGGGAATTCTTCCTGCAGAGCATCTGAGTGCATTGGTCTGTCTGATGGGCTGCAGGCATCAAAGAGTCACATTGCATTAGGGAGAAGGGGGACTGCTAATTTTAGCACTTAAATTATTATAACAAAAGGAACAAGATTTCTGCACGATGTCTAGATAGGTTTCTATACCTATTTCAAGAAAGACTGTAAAATACTGCTTCAAAGAAGTCCCCAACCCAGAGCTGCCTGACCACTTCTAGAGGCAGCAAATTTGCCACCACGCCATGGGAAGGTGTCCAGGAAGAATTTCTTTGTCCTTAGGCCATTATAATCTCTTAGTATCAGAAAAGGATCCAATATCTTTAATCATCATCCTTTCCTAATAGCTTTTTGGTCATTCAGGAAGCGCAGGGAGGGAGGAAGGGCCACCAGGCAGGGCAGGGCAAGACAGCACAGTCTTTGAACCTTCACTCTTTGAACCCAGTGCAGCCAAAGACAAGTAACACCAGTTGAGCTGGGAGTATTTGGTCAAATCTTATGAGATACTGAGGGTGGACTTTGCCTACATCGCCCTCTCCCACTTGTGATTAACTGATTTCCTTGTTTCTTGGAAGACGGACGAATATTAGAAGTAATCACATAATAACAGGGTCATATCAAGTCTTGTGACCTTTCTTTTCCCTGCCTTTTAAACAGCGTTAAACACTTTGGGATGATCTTGTGGGCCATTTCAAACTCAAAGGATGTGAGCTCCGTGATCTGTTGAGGTAAAAGAGTAAGAAATGTCATGATTGTGTACTTTCTCAACAAGTAATTTCATAGTAAACTAACGTGACTTATTTGCGTGTTCTTTTGACTATAAATGTAGTAGATTGCATAAGTGTAACAGCATCACTAATGACATTGGCATGCCTCACCAGTGTTCCAGAGTGTGCTGCAATTCCTCTGCTACTGCTTCGAGCCGCTCAAGAACTTGACGCAAACATCCCCTTGAAAAAATAATTCATAAATCAAAGGTTGACCTGACAAGAGCTGCACTTTGGTTCTGCTGATCAAACTTAGAACGGTACATTTTCAGTCAGGCGTAGCCAAAACATGACTACTAAAAGTATTTTATTTGGGTTTCTAATGTTACGTGCATAGATGCTTGGTTATGGATGGGAAGAGCTCAGGGGAGAGCTCCAGGGACCAGAGCCCTGCTGTATTTTTTTCACCATGACTTTGGCAGCTAAACACTGTGGAGAATCAGAGCGTGTACCACGGAAAAGAAGCACGAGTGAGCTGTCTGAGAGCGATGAGAGAAAAGACACTGGAAATTGTATCCCAAGATTTCAGCTAATGAATTGCTTTATTCTGGCTGTGCTTCCTGCTCAATCAATACATCGTGTCGTCAGGCTGGGGCTCGGAAAGGACTTGGGTATGGTATTGATCCATCTTCGGCTGCTGCTTCGCGTTGCTGTAATCCAGCTGGGTAACCAAGGCAGTGACTGCTCAGTCCAATCTGTGTTGAATCTGGTCCCGCGCCAGAGGAAATCGAGCTAAACTTTCAAATAGCCAGTGGAGTTAATTATGAGGAAAAATAATTGTGCCAGGGAAATCAAAACGAAGTCCTTTTGACTTTGTGCACAGTGTTGTAAGCACTGAAATGAAAAGTGCTGTGCATGTGCGGCACGGCCATTCGCTGCCTTCTCTTCTGCCAGGGGCGAGTGTATTTCCTTGGGTTTTTGGAATTTAGCAACTTATGAAGTACCTGACAGGTTCTGGGGATGCAAGACACATGGAAGTGAAATACTGGCAGCTTAATCAGCTAGCAAGTTGCAGGCTTTGGCTAATCACACCAGGAACAGGCTGTGCCCGTGTAAACACGAAGACATGCTACTGGATCATTGGACCACCTACAATTTTTCTGTGCACCTTCAGTGTGCATTTAAAGTTTTTTTACAACTGCATTCCCACTTATTTTACTTGAAATTAAACTGTTTCACTCTTCCATATGGTAGGCCTGAACTCTGTAACTAGATTCTTCTTGAGTGCATGGAAGAGGTACATCAGGCCCATTTTATAGGGAAAATGTGTGTTTCCAGTGAGTGTTAATGAAAGAAGAAATCATGTATGGTTTGGGCAGCGAAGCAGAAAAATTGTGTGGCTATTCCAGGGATATTACAACACAAATAGGCAATATACAATAGCAGTATAAGTGAGGTTATTTATAGATGCATATTATGCCATGAAGATATGCGGCGAGGAGACAGTAAGAAAACAATTCCCCAGTTCTATGTATTGGATCGAGTTGTTCATATTTTGTATTTTCAAAGGAAAGCTTTCCTCTCCCTTTTTGAGCATGTATTTACTGGGTTTCCTTTTGGATTAATATGTACAGATCCTCATCTTTTAAATTCACTAGAAATAAATAAATGTATTAGGTTAGACAGCAATTTCTTCTGGGTAGAGTGCCTTCTGTTTCTACACCTGTTCTTCCTGGAGGATAGAGATGCTGGAACAAATCTGGAGAACAAAAGAAAGCCCATTCCAGATCCCAGGGCTGGTACAGTCCTAGTTTATATTTCTGCATTCCTTTTATTTTATTTATTTTTTTTAACATTTATTCATAGAGCTGCTACTCTGATAACCTCTAATTTCACAGAGTGCAGTACCACTAAATATGAACATTCAAAACATGAGAAAAAAAGGTGCCTACCATCACAAGGTTCGCTTAAAAATATGAGTTCTTAAAGTACATTGGGTTTTTCTTTTTGTATTCTTAGACTCACAGCCTTTTGGATTTATATTCTTAAGATGTCTCTAGCAACCATAATGAGCAGAAACATTTTGTTTTTCTAAATGAAAAAAAAAAAAAAAAAAAAAAGAGACTTCCAGCTAATTATACAGGTACAGGGATCCAGAAGACTTGTGGTAGAAATGCAAGTTTTGGGAAAAACAAAACAAAACAAAAAAGGTGCATGTTATAATGACTGGTTTGTTTCTGAGAGCTGCAAAGCAGGGGACAAAGAACAAATAACTTCAAGTATTTGTGCACGTAATAGGGCAGAGAAGACTGATGATGAGAAATGCATAAAATACATCTTTTAATATTCTGAATTGTTGATTCATGTCAGTGATGACAGAGTTATTGATGGAATCTCCAGATTTTTGGCACTGCAAGCAGTGAGAAGTGTTTTCATAAGTTTTTGTCCTATTTTGCTAGATATTCTTCTTGTTATTCAAGGGAGCACATCCAGCCTCTTTTCAATGCAAGCTGGATAAAGTATCCTCTTGTTTTTTAGTGTGAATCTCTGTGAGAAGCAGCTGTACTTAGCTACCCAGAGATATTTTCATATCCTACAGGCAAGATGGCACATTAGTTCTGGTAGTGTTAGATGATCCTTGCTAAGAAAAGTTTCCTACGACAAATACAAATGAAAGCATGAACTTTTTTTAAAGACATGACACAATTCTTCATGTTGTAGAAATAGTTCTCTTCTGGATGAGTTTCTTGTTTTGTTGTTTGGGGTTTTTCTTCTGTGTGTTTGTTTAGTCCCAGACTATTTTTGTGCGAAGAAACCACAGAAGGCTATGTAAAATCTGTTGCATTCGTGGTGTCTGGTCTAAAAACATTTATCTAAAAATATCAGAGGATTATGGGTTACAGTAGGCAAGTTTCAGAGCTGCTTAAAGTTAAATAAACATTTTGCATTTGTTTTCTAAAATAACATAACAAACCAAGCCGTATCAACTTTCCCGACGTTATAGCCAATTCAAACCAAGCTTTATATACATCTGGAACTGTTCGCGCTGTAATTGCGAGGGGGTATATTTTGCGCGGGGCTGGGATCTGATTGCATTTAATTCCATGTAATTTTTAGACCCAGGCACAGGGCTTTGGGTTGGAAAGGACTGGAGAACACCCATAGGGATGGCCCAAGCAGCGGGGATGGAGGCGGCAGCTCGGCCATGAAAGCCCCCCCAGGCTGGCCATGCACGAGCAGTGCACGGGGGTTTTATGCACGCGGGCAGCTTTCGTGGGTTATTTTACTTCAAAGACCATCCTTGCAACATTCAAGAGAAAACTGATTATTAAAATCTACTTCTTGGCCACGGTGAGAATGCCGTCATAGGGAAACCAGAAACCCGAGTGCTTATGGGGTGACCAAGAACTGAAAGGATGAAAGGAAAGTCTGAAAGCCATAAGCCTGTAAGAAAAAACAACCTACGTGGGAGCTTGTAGGTTATTTACAATGACACTTTCCCAGACGTTTTGCCAATTTCTCTGGTAAAGGCCAAAGGATGATTTTTGTATCTTTTCTTTTCCAAATGGCTTTATTCTAGCAGTTCTCTTGCCAGTTTCACCCATCCCCTCTCTCTCAGAAAGAGAAACAGAAACTTCAAAATTGCTTATACAGCCACAACCCTCCTGAATTATGAGCGGTATCTCTTTTTTAATTAATCAAACCTCATCGGTTTGTTTGAATTAATTTCAGCTCCTGAGCACTACCCTCTTAGGAGACTGGCCCTATCCTCTGGTTTTTGTTCCAGCCTTACTCCCCAGACTGGGCGTTATTTACGTTCACCGCGGGGATGACACATCCTCTTGTGTCCCCACTGGCTTCCTAACTCTTTTTCTCAGACCGTCACCTCACCCCAGCCTAACTGCAGAGGAGTCCTGGACTTCCTATTTACCCTTTAAATACGTCAGACTGTTTTCGTGGCTTCTTCCCAAGTATCACAAGTTAACCTTTTCCAAATATTGCTAAAACAAGCGTGCTTTTACGGAAAGCGATAGAAGGGAAGTTAAAAGCATGATGCCGGAACTTGTTTGAAACCACACACACACACAGAGGCACAAATATTTATATCCCTCGTTACGTACGCGTGTATGTATGCTACAAAATGAGTATTTTGCTGTGTTATCTTGATAGATTTTTATGGTTGTGAAGATATGGCACTGCAGGAGGCATAAAAAAGTAGCTATGGCAAAAGGGATGGAGAAGAAAGGGTGAACCAACTACCAGACAAATATAAACCAGGTCCTTCTGTGTGTGCCATTTGTCCTTCCATTTGCCAAAGTCTACGGCTCGCTGCCTCGTTTTACGAGCAAAGGACATGGTGCTAAGGAACAAAGGCTCAGATGTTGAGAGCTTTCAGTTTACATGGAAGAGGGACGTCTTCCAGCCAGAAACACAAAGCTTTGTAACTCTAACCTTCCTCTGTTAAAAAACACCAGCATTAACGGATACGTAAAGAGGAGAAGCTGGTGGGAGCAGAAGGTTTGCATAACCCCTTCATTTGGCATTCCTGCTGCTGCTACGGGATGCTAATCTCCAGTTCTGCTATTGACAGCTCCAGGAGGAGAGTGAAAATGATGCGAGGCACGTAGAGAAGAGCCATGAGAATGCTTAAAGGGTTGCGAAAAGTCCTGCATCCATCCAAAACTGAAAGTTTAGCCCATTTATCTTACCATGGAAGAGAAGAAATTTATCCTCTCTCTGTGAGTATTTCCATAAGGAGCAAAAGGATTCCATATTTCCATAAGGAGTCCCTGGGATTTGCAGACTGAGTGTGACTGTCTAAAAGGTGCAGATGGACCGGTCTAGATGGGGAGCAAAGTGCTTTTTCGGTAAGCGAGGATGGCTCAGCACTGGAACAACTTGCCAAGGGCTGTGCTGAATTCTCCATGGTTGGCAGTTCTTGAAAAAGGAGCTGAGGCTTTCCTGAAATCATGTTTCAGTGCTAACAGCAATTACTTGGGGGAAGTTCTAAGACTTTGTTTTACAGAGGGAAGACAAGCTGGAGTCTCAGTGACCACTTCTGATGTTGTCATCTTTGGATCTTGGCATTTACTTCGAAGAAACAACCAGATCTTTGCATGACTGCTTGTTTAGATGCCTTCTGTGGATCAGGTCCTGGCTACTCACTGGTTTCCTGTCTTTGGATGGCACCTCAACATTTAAAGAGGGAAGCATTGCTATAGAGTTGTCTGGAGGTTTTTCATGGTAGCTATTTGGGTCAACATAGAGAATATGCCTGGGGTTTTGATTATTGGTCCCATTTTTGCTGAAGCATTTTGCAAAGGGTAAAAATACACACAGCATTGGTACATATAAGTCAATCTAGCTCACTAATTAAATAAAATATTACATTTTACGAAATATTCCTGCAAGCATCTGTATTTCAGTATATACAGACAAGACACGATGATTACAATGTCTTACCCTGTAAGATTACAAAGGCTGAAAAAACAGTGCAGAAGGACAGCAGACACACTGAGTCAAAAAGCACCTCTCTTTTAGGCTTTCAGATTCCACTTTTGCTAAGGAAGAAATTTAATAATTTTCTGCACTGTTATGTAGAATGACCAGCCTAGCAGTGGTAAGCTTTTTGTTATGTGATCACTTCCTAGAAGTGCTTAATGACTGATAAAATTACTTTTTGTAGCTTTTTAGGTCCGTGATTTCTATAGCAAGCCATCTGCAGATAGCAAACTCTCCAACTGAGCCCCATTTAGTAAAGCTGTATCTGAATACATATCTGAATCAAAGCGTACGGGCCACGTTTTAGTTTGTGCCATTAACCCATTTCCTATGAACGTTTGACATTTGAAGATTCAAGAATAGCTTCTTGTGGTCAGAAATGTTGGCGTAAAAAGCCAAACTGAGTGGGAGGAGGGCTTCTTTCACCAGCCCCTCCTTTCTCCATAAGCAGAGTCCCCTGCAAACTCTTTCATGGGCGTACGACACCGAAAGCATCGCCTTGGAGTAGCCTTTGAATGCATGGGCCGTTGTTGTCCTCATTACGACACCAAGACACCGAGCATTTGAAGTCTCTTCCTTGCTGAAAGCTTTCTGAATTTTTTATGTGCGCTGCTATAACCGTCTTTCTAATGAAAAGAAACCTCTTGATAAAAGGCAGGAAAGCCAAAAAGGAAGCAGCAGCAAGCACGGGCTTCGTTCAGTCTCAGGAAACAGCTGGTAGCCAGCTTTTGTGAGAGCTGCCAGGAGAAGGTTGATTGCCGTACCTGGCAGCCAGGATCCCGTGCCTGACCTTGCCAGGCAGAGAGCAACGGGGCACGGAGGTTTCCAACAGGACGGGGCTGAAACCCGGCTGTAAAGCAATGATCCAAATGTACAAAGCGGATTTGAGTGCTTTAGTTTGAGTTTGGAGGCAGATTAGAGCCCTGCTGGAGCCCAGCCTGAACTTCCAAAAAGTTGAAAGGCGTTTCGGTACGGTGTTCCTTTTCTTTTCAACAGAGATCCAGCTATTCATCTTCCCCATTCCCTTACAAACTGGGTAGACTCCCACTCAAAAGGAAATGGTGGAGGATCGTGTTACCCCTTATGGCTGGCGGGTACAAAAGAATCCACTGGACACCTGGAGGTATTAGAAAGGTCTTACTTACTGGAAAGCAAGCTGCAATTAACTCCTTTATGCCGGTCAGCAACTATTTACTTTGCAGAGGGCTGACTTAAATGCTTTAAGCCTTTTCTCCTGGACACATTTGAATTTTCATTTCATTTTCAACCTAATACCTCTTTTCTGCCTTCGGTGTTCCCTCATATTTCACTAGCCAAAAAAAAGCTTGACACACTTGGTTCAGCTGAACTGAGACTATTGTGAAAATCCACCCGAGCTGCCTCTGGAGTTCAAGACTGATTAGTTGTTCAGCTTGGCAAGTCAGATCCAACCCTTCCCATGGCCAGAAATCGTTCCCAAAGAACAAAAGAGAGCGAAACGCGGTCGTTCTGGTCGATCTGCTGCAATACCTGGTGGAGTAGGATCTTGCCAATGAAGCGGGCAGCAGAGATGTGGCCAAGAAAACTTTGCAGAGGAAATGTAAGTTAATTTTACATTGCCCCAACCTTTTCCTGGGGACACAGAATATAACAGAACCCTACCGGTACAGAACAAGTCGCATTCCTTAAAAAGGGCAAATAACTCAGTACCAAATTATCCCTCGGTCTTTACTTGCTCTCTTGTTAACCAAATTTTGCACAGATGCTTCTGTCCGTCTGTATATATATCTCAGGACAAATGACCTTTGCAACAGGCTCAGATCATGTACATGTGTACGTGAATCATCTCAGAGACGTGTCAGCCGCTATCGCTCGGGCCATGTCAGGAAGCATTGTACAACTTACACCCCTTGTATTGAATATCATCCTTAACGCAATTTTGTCCGAGGCTGAGGCACATGCAAGAAAGCATTCATTTGTGTCACCATGTCAGGCCACACACGCTCTTCTCTTCAGGCAGAACTAATCCCACGTAATACATATTTATACTAAAATGCAGAGATCCCACCAACTATGCAGGGTAAGTTGTATATACAGTCACGGGCAGGAATTTCATAAAATCGCAGCATGTACTGCCATCTGTTAAGATTTACCCATGGTTTCCACTGGCAGTCAACCTTGATTTTCAGAAATATAACTTTCTAGGCAGAAATTGCAGTTTCTAAGGTCAGGGCTGAGTAAATTTGAACTTGCCGAAATTAAAATTCCTTTGCTAAAGAAATAAAGACTCAACCAGGTTCTAAATTAAAAAAAAATGGAAAAAAAAAAAAAAAAAAAAAGCTTTAAAAGTAACTAAAGTAGGTTACTTTGATTTAAAGAATAAATCATTCTGTTTATACAAACAGATAAATGTCAAGTTTTCATTTCTCTAGTAATCTTGTCTCTGCATGCAAATCAGTAGCAACTGCAATTAGTAAAACCTTCGTGTCCAAAGGCTGACACTCTTCTCATCTCTAACCAGGACTTCTCAGTGTTGGTGCCATTCTGAACCAGACCCTGCTGCAAAAAAATGACCAACATACTTGCTTAACATCGAGGGAAATTTAAATTCTTGAAAGGAAAAAGAAAAACCACAGATACATATCACAGAAAATCTTATATTACCAGGACTATATACATAAATAATTAAATGAGGAAGATCATTTCCCCTCATGCTGTATAAACAAGGAAGATTATTCCCCTTCATTCCCAACATCATATATAACATACACATACTGTCCAGAGTCTTGGAATCAAGACAGAGAAAACAAACATAAAACCCCAAGCCAAGCCTATCCAGCAGAGCTTATTAAAAAACCCTCTGGCTTCCGAATGAGGACTTTTTTTTTGTTTATTTCAATAATTATCTTTCTTCTGGAATTCAGCTTCATAGCTCCTCTTGGAAGCCATTTTCTTTCTCCTACCGAAAAGAAAGAATGCTTTGCTTTAGCAAATGATTTGTGATAAGAAGTGAGTGAAATATGTCCTTCCCCAAAAGAGGAAAAACAAATGCTTTAATATTTTCTTCATCCAGAATCCATAGATTTATTTAGGAGAGCCACTTCTGACTCATTAGAAGTCAAAACTAGAACAGAATGAAGAGAAATACTAATTTAGCTGTTAGAGATTAATTTCTAATGCTATCAACAAACTTTTCAAAGGAAGGTTAATTGAATCATTGCTTATGATCCTCAGAGCAGTCGTATCTGGAACAACTGATTTGGCTACAGAGATGGATCTAACAAGGAAGACAAATTCCTCTAATTCAATCACTGAGGGGTAAAATAGAAGAAAACACTGGCAAATGTTTTGATATTCTTTCTATTGTAGTCTTTTTTTTGTCAAGGACCAAAGGGCAGTGTAAATTACCCTAGTCACGTGCTTCCTGTTAGAATTTTGTGTAGGACTCGGGAAAATAATGTGATTATGAGAATTTTTAGAAGAATGAACTCTAGACGTTTCCTATCATTCGCTTCCGTGTGACAAAGATTTGGGATGCTTTATCTCAGTTTCCAGTTTTTGGAGTCCAGTCTCGGTCACACAAAACACAAGGAACACCCAAAACAAGTAAGTCACAAACTCACACTGAAAATTATTCACTTAAGCTCCTTTCATAGCATGGACAAATACTTCAAAAGTAATCAATTTGCAAACAATTTGCCTCTCTAAATGGTGTTTTTGCTTTTAACAAATTATCTACAATGTACATAGATCAACTAGTGTTGTCAATTACGTATGTTTTCCGGAGGCCTTAAAAAAACCTGCAAAACTGACTTTTCCAAAAGGAAATCTTACGTTAGTGTGTGTACAGTCTGAGATCATATATTCTAATAAAGGCTAAAAATAAGATTGCAAAAAAAAACAATGAAAATGAATTAGAATACACAGCCTCCCTGCTTTTATATTTTTCCTGCTGCGTGCAGGATGAACGTTTGCAGTGAAATTGGAATCCTTGCACATTCAGTTGAAAACCAACTTTATGATTTCACAGGAAACCGTACTTCCAAAAATAATGAAAGCCTATGAAGTGGAAGATCCTTGACAATTTTTTGTCTCGTAAATACAGTAAAATGGTACCTGAGGTGTTGTTGGGCTCATTCCAAGGACTAAAAAGTGGAAGGCTTTCTGTTGACCACAGTAAGCTGAGCACATCTGGGACTTCATGGAGTACTTATGAACTGTGGTGATTAAAAAACTCGTACCAGTTCTTGCAAAAGAAGGAAAGGTTTGAAGGGCAGACAAGGGAATCTGAAAAAAAAAAGCCTTTGTATGTATAGTATGGTCCATAGAGTTGCATCTGATGGCATGGAGACAGTATGTGGTGCAGAGTCTTTGCTGAATCTCTGCTAGAACTGTTCTCAGACTAGAAAGAAACAAATCAAATTAGGATGGGCTTCTGATACTGAGTTGGAAAATATGAGTGTGAACTGGATTAACTAAAGATGCTTCTACATGGGAAATCCCAGCTGAGAAGAGCAGTGGGTCTTCTGTACGCATGTTCTCATATAAACACACTGATGAAAACATTAGCATAGACTCTAAGGTGAATTATTCAGGATTTGTTCAGTATAGGCCAGGCTGAGAAGGACAATTACTCAGAAAGTAATGGTAGGGCTCCAAGGATGGTATGAACACTGAGATGCTGCTTAAAGCAATTATAAATTTCAAGTGTATTTTCAGAAGTTGGCTTCCTCTTTTTTTTGCTGTCAATCTATTCATATTGTATCTGTGCTATCAGGTTTTATCATATTTGTCTACCTACTCCTACAAAGTTGACTCAGGTTTCTCAGGTAATAGAGGATGGAAAATGAGCTCCAAAGTGTATGACCCTGATTTTTTTTTTTGTTTGTTTGTTTGTTTGTTTTCCTCCAGTGGATAGAAAACCAGGGTATGATACTGGCAATACTGAAGAGTTGTCCCAGTTGTTTTACAGATGGAAGCATTGCTTGCTTCTGAAAGAATATGCTTTTTTATTGCAGAAAATAGGGGACAAAGTAAAAGTGGAGAGGAACCTCTACGCTGAGTACTAGTTCCAGACTACAGTAGCTTGGTACAGAGATTCTAAAAATAAAACTTTGCATTATAAGCACATATACATGTATATACCACAGCGTTCTTTCATTTGATGACTTTCTTTGCTCTATCTGAAATAGCATATGAAAATTACAAGTCGCAGACTTTCTTCCATGGAGTATGCAGGCAGAAGCTTACACAATAACGAAGCAGCAGCTGGGGTAGTAGAGAAGAAGGCCACGGCACTGTGAGTTTTGTGTAAGAGTCCAGGGAGCTGTTGACTTGGGAAATGACTGTACCATCTCACTTAGCACTCCTTAAGGACCATTTTCAGGGGAAGCTCTACCAAATCTGCACTCCCGAGAAGCTTTCCAACTTCGAGGTACTTGCTAATGCTAAGAGGATGTCACTGCTCTGCTCATGTATAATCCAGGGTGGATGCAAGTAGGTTTGTGCTATGGCCTTCCCTTACTGAGAGTCGCTTCTTCCCACAGAACAGCTGCTAATACAACCCTTGATGGCTCTCAGGATGGCACAACTCGGCTTCAGAAATTTGAAAGCTCTTCGTTAACGCTTCTGCCTAGCCATGGAAATACACTCTTTAAAGCAGGGTGGGGAAATACTTTCCTTTACGAGAACCAAACAGGATTTTCAAGTACCTTTCTACAGACCTGCAGGGCTGTATTTCCCCATTCCTTGCAGATCAGCTTCCCAGTGGTCGTGCACAGCCCACAGCCCTGCTGTGCCCCCTCGCTCCAGCCTCCTGCCCTCACAGTTGTGCAGGTCAGGCTGATGGTTGGACTTAGTGAACTGGAAGGTCTTTTCCAACCCAAGTGATTCTGTAAATCCAGCTAGCACACAGCACTGGCTCATACACAGCACGCTGCCTGGGTGCTGCCACTGCAACCAGGATCCTTCCACATCTCACAACAAGAAGCAGCCCCATCCCACCACCACCACCACACCACCACTGCTGATAGTGCTGTTATATTCTCCATGCTCAGTGCAGTACTCCAGCCATTTTTTTTTTTCCTTTTTTGCCATTTTCTATCTGAGTTTCACCACAGAACAGAGAATCAGGCCTCGTATGTCTTCCAACGTGGCCGATCAAACCGAGCCCATAACCATTCCAAACAGCAGAAGGCACCATTAAACGATCTATTAGATGTTTATGGTATCTACAGATGTTAGCAACATCTGGAATTATGTACTCTTAATTGTGAGATGATTCCTGTTAAGCAAACACCGAATACGGTTGTGATATATTGTCCCTCTAAGCCTACTTGTAAGGGAAGTGTGGACATCTGTTTGAATAAATCTCACTTTCCTCCTGACCTTTTCTCTCCTGCAAGAGAAGTTAAGCCTGTTGGATGTTAATGTCTCTCAGACATGAACTCAGTTTATCAGAGGCAGGAGTAAATTTGGTGTTACAGAGATGATGTTTAGCTTTGCGATTCTGGTATTAATTCATTCTTACATCTAATCACAGGGTGACAGTTTTATTTTCTGATGAGGCTTGATCTCTTTTAAGCATATACGGTTACTTTATGAGTTGTTGCCTGAAGCTAAACTGTTGCCTTGGTAGCAAAAAAATGAAGTACAGATGCCCTCTAGGCCAGAAAAACTAAAACTCTTAATAGTGCAGCATCCTGTGCACTTAAGTTTTGCTGTTAAATGTTAACACATACAGTTCAAAGCAGAGAATAACAATCACTGACCTCCCCATTCAAGCGTTCAGTTTTCACATCTACGCCTCAAAAAGATTCAAGCTGCTAGCAGAACGCTTAATGTGAGAAACAGAGTATATGAAATAAACATGAAAGACGAGATCAAATACAAACAAAGTAAAAGTGCAACACACTTCTTGGTGCTGTTTCGGGGTATTTATAGCTCAAAGGAGACTAAAACACACAGCTTCTCTACCTGTGGCAAAGGACGTTTCCTGTTAGTGACCTCTGCTGTGAGCAGCGATACGCGCTGTGCCGGTTGCCCACGTGGTGATGGAGAGCCCCATCCGTGGTGGGCTTGATTAATTCAGAGGCTGCATTTGCTGTCACAAGAAAGCACACAGCAAAGCGACTGGAGGCAATCGCTAGCCATAACGAACGGCTGCAGTATGTAGCAGCCTGCCCTCCATATAGCCACGCTCTTGTGGACAGAAAACAAAAAAAAAAAAAAGTGAAGTTATTGTGGTCAAGCTTTATTGCACCACTTCTGTATCTGGGGAGCTCACAGAGGTGTTATGCTGCTCACCGTCAGGCACAGACCGCCTTCAGCCTCTGATATTTCTCTCCCTTTCTATGTCTCTCCCAAGACTGTCTACAGTCAGGGGAAAGAGGTGATCCTCCACCAGGTGAATCTGAACCTAAATTAAAAAAATGCAAAAAGGACTCATCCCCAGCTGGCTTTGCAAAGCACTAGTGAAGGGATACACTTGACAGCCTCCAGGCAGGACATGTCATGTATCTATCTTGACTCTGATCCTGGATGCAGAAATCTTTTCAAAGTTTTCTTCTGTGGGCTAACGAGGTCAAAACCTTTGGCTGGAGAGATGGGGATATTTCTGGGATGCCATTTGCCTCTAACTTTACCCACATGTAATCCATCACATACACTGGCCCTCAGCATCAGCGTGAAATCCAAATCAGCATGCAGCAGAGGACATCGCCTTTTTTGGTTTTTGCTCACTAGCCCTGGATATTTCTTTGCACTATGTCACCAAAGAGCAAAACTCCATGGTGTAGTAAGAGAGAGCATTTCCTGGTGTGTGGCCTGTACGGATGGCATCAGAGGTGTTACTGAACTGCTAACAACAAAAGCAACGCATTCACACACAGACTATCACAGCCTTCCCGTCTGTACCAGTTGTGCCTCAGCTATTTTGTTCTTATTTTTGGATCTCAGCAAATTAAATAGCTGTCCTCGTGTTTGTATAGAGAAGCGCCTTCATTTATGCTCAGTTCATCTTTGCATCTTAGACCAAATACACAGTGACCCAAATACACGAATTCACACCAGCTTTTGTAGAGATCACAGTGCGATACACAACCCTAGAAAGCATTCGCTCGATATATAAGAAAGATTTTCATTTAATCTACATTTGGAGGGAAAGAAGGGAGAGACACAGCGTGCCTCTTCCATACACTAAATTAAATTGCTGTTCATTGACTCAGGTTACCCTGGGCACGGCTCATTCTAATGAAGCCTTATTAAATTCAGAGAAGGCTGCTACAGTGAAGGCAGGGGTAAATGAAGCAGAGTTCAGATGCTACGCTGCACATACGTATTTCAGGTGCTGTCTTTGATGAATGACACGTAATGGAAACAATGCTTAGCTTGCTCCGAGACAGCGTCTTAAAAAACTCTTCTGCTGTCTAATTACAGTAGCTCAAAGATATTTAAGCTAGAAAGGTCATTAACATTTTAAGCATACTTTACACCACCACGACTGCATATTTCCTGACATTCCTAACAACCTACTGCTCTTGGGAAAGTGATGGCTCAGGGGTTTGCTAATGAGTGAGAGACCCTTCGCTGCTTGATCACTGGTCTGAATTCTGTTTAATCTGGAAAAAGCGAAGAACTGTCAGCGGCTGGTGGTGTTTATGAATTAATTTGATAACTAGCCTTGGTTCAGACTGCAGCAGGAAAATGGCCCAATTTAAAAACCTTCTCTTACCTTCTTTGCTCCCTTATTCATGACAATCTCTGATGTGCCTGGACCAGGAGGACACAGAAAACTACAAACTCCTCTAAGGGACTGTACAGACAAAACACCAGAGGTCATATAGCTACATCCCGGCTTTGTGAGGTGCCCATGGAGCTCACAGGGTATTCAGGAGATGCAGTACAGACCTACAGACTCTAGGGCAGATGACAAACTCTTTATTCTGCCCAGGGATACGGCTGTGTGCAGGGAAGAGAAGTTCTCCTGTACAAATTTGAGTAAGAATATGGGATTTGCTGTAAGGACTGCACTGGTTGTTTCAGGAAAACATGATGGCATTTCCCCCTCATTACCTCATTTATTTGTAATGAAGGTTCTTCCCAGCCTCCTCCATAACAAGTTTTTGGTAGAGTGGGTTACAAATTCTGTTTTCCCATAATGAGGGTGTGCTGTGATGACCCAGACTAGAGACAAGCCCAGATTTCCATCCATTCCACATGCCAGGGTTCCCACCTAGTTCGAATGAAGCTGCCAAGTGGTGGAGAGCTGAATGAATGCTTGGTTTTATCCTGATAGGCAGCTGGGATGTGACTATGTGCGATACACCACCTATATATATATATGGTCTCCAAAAATGTAGTGCACATGGTTTTTTTTGCGTTATTTTCTGATAACCAGGTAGAATTTTAAGTACAGAAGGAAATCCTGACTCCACTGTTGAATTCAACTATGCTGAATGTCCCATTGACTTAAACAAGGATAGTACGTTAATTTGGTAACAGCACAGTTTAGCATCTCACTTTTCTATAAGTTCTTCTGATTCGTCTCTGATCTACAAGGAGGCCACAGTTTACACCACCCACAGCTCTGCAGTCCCCAGATCAAAATATTTTGCTTCTGTTTTCTGACATTATCTTACTGTAGTTAAGTCTAGCAGCTGCCTGCTCAGAGAGACAGAATGGGAATAAGTGTGATAGAATGCAAAACATTGCTAAGTCTATATGACAACTTTGGTGATATTTACGGCTTCTCACCTTTTCTTAATTACAGGATCCGTTGAGAGAATCATTCCTCACCTAATTTTCCTGGCCTTTCATTTGCCATATGCAATTGGTTACAAAAATCAACTCAGTATTATCTGTAGTCCAACATCAAGACTAATTCCAGAGGGATCAGTTCCGAGGTTGGTATTAATGAGTAGTTTTAATTAATTTGGTTCAGGATGGAGACTGTATTGAACAAACTTAAGATGCTATAAGCTGCAAATAGATAACACATGATTTAAGGAGCAGATTAAAGTCTGTCACAGAGGGAACCAGACACAATCAGTAGGACAAGTAACGGGTAGTAGCTGACATCACAACAGAGGATGGAGATGCCTGCTCAGTGGCACCAATTCCTTGGATGTAGTTCATGAGAAAACAGAGAAAATCAGGTGTGTTTATAGTCTTCCTGGTGTCTCAGAATGCCTAAACTGTGTAATTAGCTAGATGTTGGTATTATGTCTGTACAAGAGTAAAGAATGTCTGAACAGGGCATGGACTTCAGCACTAGATCACGACCACATATACACAGTTCAATACCTAGCGTGCTGCCTTGCACATTCTGGTCCACACCAATTACTGCTCCCCCAACCTATGCCACTGTATGGAGGAGCAGTAGCACAAGATCCAAGATTTTCTGTTAGTAGCAAGGACAGATTATATCAGAAGGAGCCCTTAGTCACACAGTTATGAGCTCTCGTATGTCTCTGCCAGAGAACAGCCCCTGGCATTGAAATGTTTATCAGCATAAAGAGATTCAGGCCATACGTGTGCATTGTGACATGCCTTTGTGCGAAAACCACACAGGACAATAATCTTCCATTGCCCATCTTTTTAAAATAAAGGGGATGTTGTGTGTCTTGGAATGAGGGCCAGACATTGTACAGAAATAATGACAAACAAGTTGAATTTTGTTAGTTCAGACTATATAGATGATAGCCTCACTATACCATACTATATAGAAAGTAACTTCGCTGAGTGTGTCGTGAGAAGAGTAGCAACCAGGTCTGCAGAAACTAAACAGCATACGAAGCAGTGTGGATGTTCCCCCAGCCAGGAAACATTATCCCAGACGTAGATATCTTTTCATATTTAATGATTCCTTATGAGCAATCATCTGTAGCTTCAACAGTAATGACAGAGCTGTCCCTGCTAGACATTCAAACAATCCATTGCTGAAGTCTTAACCAGAAAGACCAAATCCCTCGGGTATGTATGCCAGCCCCAGTTATCCCTAGGCAGATGTGAAGCACCGCAGTGAAAAGCGTGGGCAGCGCCAGGTTTAACTACGAGGTGGCCAGAATCTGGCGCTCGGTGTGTTATCCCCAGCTGGGGATCAAGCCTCCTACCTGCCTGCCTCATGGCCACAAAGCTGGGCTGCCGACCTTCCTGTCCAAGCTGGTGACCTTCAGGGCTCTCTGCAGGCTGCGCTGGTTTGCTTGGTCTCCGGAGAAGATATGAAATTTATTTGGGGATTTCAAGTTTTGGGAGAGATTCTGGTTGTAAGACATGCCTTATATAGGGGACAGAGCTACTTTTATAGTGCATAGTATGTCTAGAATACGCAACGGGCAGGGTTTTTACGATTCTTTTTATGCTAGTATGTTGAAAAGGTTGTATTTTTCCTGTCAAATTTAGCTATGCTTTCAAAAGCGCAAACACTTCTTGCTAGGACAGCAGACATACTTGTAAGAAACTCCAAATTGTTTCCTTCGCCCACTCCCCATTTTAGATCATCTTTCACATGGGAACAGCTTCCCTCCTCCTCACTCACTTCCTCCTCCAAAAGATTTCTGACATCTGTTCCCCTACCTCTCTTGAAGCCACCCTCCCCTCATCATTTGCCTTTTCTTTTACGGTGCCCACTTGTGCACTTCAACTCCGTGCTCTCTGGGGTACGAGCTGTTATGTGCGGTGCACTCCTAACCCTTTGTAAAGCATCTTAAATGTTACAGACATTTACAGCACAATATAAACGATAATGCAGTTAGACTGGAAAGGCAATTCCCTAGTTAACACCTCCCACATGTGGTGATTAAGTACTAGGCTCATAAGCTACAGCAAGCCCAGTGAAGACACATTTCTAGAAAGAGACTGCAAAGTCCTATCTCCAGATGGACTGCAGTTGGTGAATAATTACATAGATTGTTTGGTGCTTCACTAATCAATCATGACAGCAACAAGGAGAAAAGGCATGTCTGGGTAAAGGAAAATGTCCTTTGGATAAACCCCAAGTTATCATCTTGTGCTATTCATCAAACACCATCTTTTTTTTTTTTTTTTTTTTATTTCTCCTTTTCTGGTCTTATGCTCAACTTAGCTGTTTAAGAATAAATCCAGGAAAAAGAAAAAAAAAAAAAAAAAGAAAAAAAAAAAGGTGTTTTTAGTGTTTTGTTGTGTGCTTTTTGTTTTGTTTTTCTAGAAAATACACAGGAGGGTGGGCTGAACAGCATCAGCATGACTGCAGAGCTGCACTGTATTTCACAGACTGCAGAAATTATAAATGGGCAGAGAATTAATCTCAGGCATTAGGTCCTGGAAGCCATGAAGCCTCTCCAACTATTTCTGTTGTATCAGCACAAAGTCTGCTACTTAAAATGTACCAAACGAAGACTGGGAGGGAGGATGCCAATCTCCAACTCCTTTCCTTGCAGCATGAAAACCTAGTTTGTATTGAAGAAAAATAACAATAATGATCTAAACCATACCTCAGGCAATGCGTATGGAGTCAGCATTACCTGAAACATATAAAAGAAGATCCAACACTACCTTGATTCCATGTGGGCTAGTTTAATTCAATCTCTCTGTGCATCAAAAGGAGTGAAACAGTACAATCAAATAGATGCAAGAGAAAATGGGTGGGTGGAAAGACTGCAGCGGTCAGAAACTAGACAGGTGGTTTGGGGGTTTTATTTTTGAACAACAACAACAAAACGGGGCTAGAAGTGCAGATGTCCTACAGAATCGCTTGTTCAGAGATCTTTGTGGCTACTTGCAATTATGTAGAGCATTTTGGAAATTCCTATTTGCAAGCGACGCATTAGATAACCTACGTTTTCTTCTGAAATAATAAGTCTTGAAGGAAAAGAACTGGATGGCAGTAGATATAATAAAATGTAATGGGCATGATAAACTGCATGGCTGTTGTTCAAAGTTTGGACCTAAGAGCAGAGGCACAATGTGCTGTTTCAGGCTGCCTGGTTTTTCCACCAAATAAGTGAAGCTAGTTTTCAATTACTGTAGGTATGAGTCAGAAAAATACAAGTGAGCAATATAGAAAGGCTGTGAAAGCAGTGAGGTGAAAAACACAGAACAACTGGCTTCCAGAGATCTGAAATCACAGAATTTTTCCACATTAAGGCTAGCCACTGTTTGTCTCCCAGCGCTACATTAATCATGTAGCACAGAACAGAACTGAACTTAGGGATGACACTTGCCAAAAGGTGGATACTGCACGCTGCTGACACTAATACTTCCTTCCAGTATCAGCCTAGGTAATTTGGAATGAGAGCTACCCAAATGATGTGCAGATACTGCTGGTGGCGATGCTTTTGCTGATGTTGTAGAAGATATGCCTGGAACACAGGCTGAGCTAACGAAGTATTGATCCTTGTACAAAGGGAAGAAAATCAGGTGAAGAATAAACTTGTATTTGTGTTCTTTTCTTCATTAACTTGGACTTAAAATGTGTTGAAAAAAAAAAAATCTTAAATAGAACAAGCACTAATCTCTTATTCTTCTAAATGACCAAAGTTGTAATACATTGTAGTTTTTTTTTATATATATATTCACTGGTTTGTAGCCCACTATATGGTCTATATTACCAAATTTCTTCCTCAGAGTCATCAGTAAGGAGCAGTTTTTAAGGTAGTATTTAAAGTAAGCCACTGAGGGGCTCACAAGAAATGCAAGAGAATTCAGGATGGGTCACAAAAAATAAATAAATAAATAAATAAAAGGATTTTGGATTTGGCTGGAAACATTTCTGCCAGACTTTTTCAGAAGCCTCCTTTAGAGACTGCAGCGCAGAGCAGAGCGCAGTACTCCCCATCTTTCTGCATCATCCTAGTTGTTCCCATGTGGTACAAAGCACAGTCATTCCCTCCTTTGTACATCTCTCAGGCTCTCTTCTTTGTGTCTTAAGCACCAACAAACCTTGGTTGCTCCCGCAATTTCTTACAAAAGATCACTTTTAACTTCCAATATTTCTAACAAGCTTTTCAATTATTCTCTATCTGTAACATGCCTGAAGCCTAGTTCTCGCATCTCACCACTCTTTCTGTGACCAGGCTTGGTTTGTTTCTACAAGGCAGTATGTATAAAAAAAATTAAGCTTTTCACCTGTTGAACTTTTTTTACATTTCTGAGTGTTTCTAGGGTTTCTCGTGCTTTTCTCTGCAAGAAGGCACAGCTGAATTCTGCCTTCACTTCCCTCACAGTATCTCTGCGGTTGGGTATAATGGTTTCCAGATAACTGAGTTTATCTCTCTCTTCTGCAGTTGATCACTAGGTGATGTTCGCTTGCATCCTATCTGTGGTAACTGAGTCAGTGTACAGGCATTTCATTCCTCCCACATGAAGGTCCTTACTGTCGTTTTCACTCACTCCAGCATTTGCTGCCTATTCTCTGTGCCTGCAGCTCTCCTTGTTATCTCAGTGCCCCATCTGACTCCTTTCCCAGGCGGGGGGGGGCGGGGTGCTTAGGGACCTTCCGTTCCTTTTTGGTTCAAAAACCCTGCCAGAGCAAATTCTCTATAACCACTGAAAAATTCTGGGCAGCCCACGTTACTGTTTCACACACTGTTTAATGAAAAAAAATATATATATATTTTAAAAAAGCACAATTCATGGTTGCTTGCTGCTGTTCAGAGATGCTGGGAGCCCAATACTGTGTTACCAGGATGTGTTCGTTGGTACCTTGCACTTGGCAATTTTATCCCATAGCCCATTTGGGCTCGCTGTCTCTCTCTCCATACCAATACCACAAACCTCTTTTGGATAGACATCCCATAGATTTTTCTGCTTCTGCTCCAGAAGCGGTGCACTGCTGAATATCTGTCTTTTGAAGCTCTAAAAGCCAACAATTGATCTTTCGACTCAATGTGTTCATCCTTCAGTATCACTTGGCTCTGAGTCATCATGTCAAACCCGTTTGTATAAATATCTTGGACATTCAATTTTGAACTTAAATGAAGAACGAAAGAACATGAAAGCAGCAAAGTTCAACCAGCTGCCTCTTTCATTCAGTAAACCCAGATGAGTAGTCATTTCCCATTACTTCTTTCGGAGAGCTCATGCATCCGACAGTCAAACTTCCACACTTAGGCCCCCAGTTGCAGGGGTGATAGCTTTGCCTCGTTTTTAATGAATGTCTCCTCAAGCTGTTGATAGAACTCATCAACTGCATCTTTGTCATCTGCTATCGTAGGAGTGTTAATCTGTTTGATCGACATATTGACTGGATTTGCTTGAAAAAGAACTGTAATGATTTTATTGCTCGTTGGATTACATCCAAGCATATACTTTGATCTCCGCTTGGATATGACAAACACAATGCAAGTTTAATTTTTCTGATCTTAAGCAGCACCCCGAGTAGCTGTTCATCATCCCAGAATGACACCTATTATTCCACCACAGCACTGAGGCTATATTTATCTCCTTCAGATTTTTCCCACTTTTTTGTCATAACAATGAGCTTTTATTTTCCATGCATTTCTTGTTCCTCCATTATTGCTTGGTCTGCAAAGGATTGGTGGTATTATCAACAGGGAGAATATTCCTGGATGCTTGGTAGAGCCACAAATACTCCGTGTGACCAGAACCTCTCCTGAAATATAGTGTCTTCCACTCCATCATGTGAGAAAGATAAGAGGACAGATCTGCTGGCCGTTCCTCTGCCACCTTATTGTCCTAGTCCAGCACCCTCTCCAGTCATCACCTACCCGCTCATGTGCACCTCTGGAAGTTTTTCAATTACCCAAGCTATGGTCAGCATTTGGAGTTTGCATATGCTACCGATCCTACCAGTAATGAACTCCTCGTCTGTCAAAAGCCAGGTGACTTGGTGACTCAGATCCACAAAAAAAGCAATGAAAAAGTACAAAAGAGATGAAAATATGGGTTTGGGAACTGACGGAGTGGGTCAGAGCAGTTGGAGGAACTACAGAGCGTTTGAAAACCAAAGGGAGAGTTTGGATTTTGAACGAGTTCCTCAAAGGAACACATGCAGTAGATGTTGCTTAGCTGTAAGAAGGAGTGGGTAAGCACTGCGAAACCTCCAAAATGTGCAGATCTGCTCATGGCACCAAAGGTTAATCTTCTTTTGCATCTCAAATTTTTAGATGTAATCTGGAAACACAGCAAATGTCAAATTATTTTAAATCGGAACCCTATTAAATAGGGCTGGAGCTATGACTCAAGTTCATTTTTCAACTGATTCCATGCTTGTTGGAGCATGTTCCTCTTTTGAAGCTACTCCTTTGCTACAGAGCACAAAATGGCAACTTAAAGGAAAAAAAATATCTTTCTGTTCTTTCTTGAATGCTTACATAGTATTTCAAATGTGTTTCTCTGTGTTGAAATAAATTTTAGTTCTAAGGACAAACCTGCCACTCATGTTTCCACTAAATCAATTTTTGGGTTGCAACTCAAAGCAGAACTGAGGATATTTCTGTGTTCTCTTCATAATTTTGCACTGTGTTCCTCATTATAATAGCTTCATCTTCGGCACTTCTCTCATATTCATCTCTTTAACTCAATTTCTTCTTCATTTAGATGCCAGTCCATATGACCTTGCAGAAAAACCATGGTGTCAATACTTTCAGTCCAGTTTGTATTTTTTTTTTTTCTTCACTGTGGAAAAACAAACAAGCAGACAAAAAAATGGCAGGGCCAAAAGCTGCATTTTATTGATCATTATGAGATGGCATAGGACAGATGATCCTCTTTGTTCTGTTTACCTGAACACATCAGATTTCCTCTCTTAAAGATTCGTGAACTCCACACTGTGATGCAGGTATTCTAGGAAAATACCTATCACCAGAAAAAGCCTCTGCTGACTGAGCCCACCCACCGGTGTCTCTGTCACACATCCCAGGCTCAGCAGCTGCCTAGAGGCTCTCCATGCGATCACAGGCACCTTTAGATGATGACAAAACCATTACAACATGAAGCTGGACCTGGTGTCAGCACTCAGAGTAATATTTGTTTAGTCTATGTTCCTCGGGTTCTTCAGGAACCTCTCTCCAGAGCAATCCTGGACTTCAGGAAGCCCCATTTTTCTACACAAATTCTTTTCCTTGGAAGGAGTGCACATTAGATTTGAAAAGTAAAACATTTTTACAACTAATCTTCTCTCAGAAGAATTTCATGGATTTATACAGCCACATGTTTAAACTGCTTAGACTGATATCCTGGTACTCTGGAGAAATGTTTTCAATATGTACAACATAAATCCATAATCTTTACTTATGACTTACGAAATGTAGAGAAGAGGAACTACTTTTTCCCTTCTGTTTTTTGCATTATAGTAGGTAATTATGATCTTCTACAGACAGATACTCACCCACAGTTACAATAAATCATTATAATTTTAATACCAGCAATTAAAATTTAAAAAAATAATAATAATTTCAAATGCACTTCATTCTTCTCAGGGTCTGCATGCTTGCACTTGCGGTATTATAAAAATCAATATTAAGTAAATAGAAATGCAAAAATATGAATGAGGATTGGTGAAAAACTCATATCAAGCCCCTGGCTGGATCCTATTTTCAGAAAATTTGAGTGTAGCTGCAGCGCAGTCAAATCTTACAGAATTAAGTTTGCACAGAGACATTATTATGTGCTGTGAGAAGAGTCCACTAGCAAAAAGTCAGGATAACCATTTTAGTAAAAATCTAAAGTGGCGGTTTTCTTTATGTTGCTGTTGATATTTGATTGGTTTTGGTTTTGGTTTTGGTTTTTAAGTTGGCCAGCTGACAATTTGTCAGCAGATCACACCTTTTTCTCTGCCTATTGCTCCTGCAGCTTATAACTGGCACACTCTGGAGCAGCAGAAAGGAAAGATTTTTGCCTTTACCACACAGATATACCATGCCTGACTTTGGCTGCAAAGATCCTCCAAAGGGTATGAGCAGCAGATCATGTTGGCCTGTTGACGGAAAGTCACTTTAGGAGTCAGCAAGTCCCTAGGAGTAAGCAAAGACACCAGGTCTTGATCAAAACCAGGATGATTTAGCTGTAATGGTAGCAGCATTTGGTGCAGAAAGGGCAGTTCCCTGCTTTGCCACACAGCTCTGGTGTGACTTGGAGCAGCGATGGAATTACAGAGCTGAAGCCTAGAAAAGAGCCCATGAGGTGATAAAGTCCATCTATCTGCCCGGGGGCAGGATCAGCTGTATCTCTGCCAATGTTTGTCTAACTGCTCTCAAAAAACTTTCAATGACTCGGGCTCTAAAACCTCTAGGCAGTCTATTTCTGTGATTAATTCATCCTTATCATCAGGAAGGGTTGTGGGTTTTTTTCTTCTGCTGTCCAGTTTAAACCTCTTCCACAGTTTGAGCCTGTTACTTTTGTCTTCTCCACTGTGGGCATGGAAATACTTTCTTTTTTTTTTTTTTGCATAAAGTTATTAAGCATTTGAAAAATGCAAGTGAGTCTCCACTCTTCTCACCTCAAGTGTAAGCAGCATGGAAACGGGTTAGGTGTATAAACCCACGCTTGACATGACTTTGCTGCGTGGTATACTGCACATATATATCCCTGTGCCAAAGGGAGTGTTCAGACCTACAAGGCCATCGTTAATAACAGATACTGTACCTCTAGGAGCAGGACTGCTGCAATTGCCAGCTTCCACCAACAGTCCTTCGGCAGGCTTTTCATTAACAGCTCCAGCTAGAACACAATGTTTTTGCATGCAAAAGTCAGCCAGCTCAGCTGGTTACCACTGATACACAACAGGGACGCATGGCCACGTGCCAAAAGGACCATTTAAATGGGAGATGATCACTCTAAGATTTACCTAAGCAGCAAAATTGCAGGAAAAAATAAATTATATATATATATATATCCAGAGACTCCTAAATATTGGTTTGTGGAAGCCCTTCAGCAAATCTGCATGCTGAAGTATTTTAAGAAACATGAAGAGCTTGTGGGGGTAGCAAGTCCAGAACAAGGCTTCTCTATATTCAAGTGGGCTGGAGAGTAAGAAAACTGAAACATGCCTACTGCTTTCTAAATACTGACAAAAGAGATTTATTCTAATGGATTTACCAACGAACAATCTCAGAGCTTTCACCCGGAATTTTCCTAGCACCCGGCTTCCAAATTTCAAAGAGATCCCCACAGAAGGGATAAGAATTGCCACGTGCAGCACACACCTGTGCACATAAAACACATCCTATGTCAGGAGGATACAAAGCCTTAACAGGCCCAATGCAGTGCACAAATAGAGGCACTGATAACCTGGAGGCTGCCTGCTAAGTCGCTGGAGTTGCGCTCCTCCATGCTTTCTGGGAGGAAGGATCCTTCCCCTCTCAATCTCCGGGGACAGCCAAGTGTTCGTTCAAGAAGTTAATTCCGAATAATAAAAAATGCATGCGATTAGAAGTGATGGGAGGAGCCCGAGAGGGAAATGATTCATTACCGCAACTGAAGTGGAAGAATAACCCATTCATAATATGCAAGGTCATCTGTTGTTCCATGTCATTGTGCTAATGAATCACCGCCTGTTTATACACGGGGAGTAGCACCTTACCAGCACAGAGAGGAAACAGAGACTATTTGCAGCGGGGATTATGCCAGTAATTTTAGTGAAACCTTCTAATTCCACAACACCTGGCAGAAGAAAGGGCTGTATTCATACCTAAACCTGGAGAGACTTCCCCGCTTCTCTGGCCTGCGTGAGACCTGAACATATTTTTCGCAGTGCCAGATCTGTGGCCATCTGATCTGAAGCAGAATCTGACAGCGCAGACACTGATATATTGCAAAGTGCCAAAAGCACGAACAAGGGAGCACAATGTTTGTGCTCCTTCTGTAGCTGGCCTGTTCATTAGTGGTTTAGAGGAGAAGAGAAACGGAAAAGGCTCTGCTTGGTGACAAGGAAGAACTTCACCAGCAACGCCACTAATTTATGCTTTAATTTTCCATCTAAAGGTCTTAACAAATAAGTTACCTCAGCTATGAGCCATCTATTCCAGTAACTCTTAATTTGGGCATTTGGGCATTTTTAGTATATTAAAATATTGCCACAAAAATCTGAACAGAGAAAGTCGCTTAGCTTAAATTCCCAAGAGGCTCCCTCTTGGTTTGACTACGCTAATTCCCGTTAAAGCCTAGGTGACCAAGGAAAAACCAATAAAGTTTAGGAATATTTTTCTGATAAGGACTATTTCTCTTCATCAACATTTCTCAAGTTTTATTCGTGCCTCCCCCCGCCCTTGACTCATACGATTTAAGAATTGCTCCGGGCCAAGTTGCAAGGTTGGGATGCCATTTTCTGAGCTGAGCACATTCCTGAGAATTACTGTGGGATCAGGATGCAACCTGTCTCGGATGAGCTGGTTGCCCTGTTGAATCATAACCATCAAAGACCAGATTTCGTCACCCTTCCTCAACTCAGCACTTGTGCATAAGTACCCAGTGGGGTTGGGACTACATGCGTAAATATGGCAGGACTTCAACTTTTGCTTCAGGAACCCATTTGCAATTGTTATGAATGTATTTGGGAACCCCTTGTCTTAAATGATACAATGGCATCCTTTGATGTCTTGACATTTCTGACATTCTCACTTTCTCGGAGCATTTAAAGACAACAACAACAGCAAATGTATGATTTTAAAACATTCTTTTGAGACTTGGAATGAAAAGCCTTCTTTACTAATTTGATAGAACAACTCCATATAAAAGTTAGAGAAAGTCCAGATGTTGGAAAGATTAATAATTACACATTTAAAGGAGACCTGCAATCGATGGCATTGCAAAACACCTTTGCTTCCCACTCTGTCTCAGGTGCCCACTACACAGATGCTTATCCTAAACTTCTGTAAGACAGAATTGGCAATAACAGGAGGCTGGAATCCATCAGAGATTTCCATGTACATCCTCTAATGACCATTTAAATACCATGAGATGGATGAGGAGTATGTACACAGTATTTTGAACAATTGTTCTGAAACTTGTGTGGGGTCATCGACATGCCTCACTGCATGTATTTCACTTCCTCACATGCAGAAATAATGTGAGGTTCAACTGTTCGTTCCTTCAGACCTCTACTGGTTTTCAGAGACAGAAGAAGGCCAGGAAACAACAGCTGTACAGATTCTCACAGCCTTGTGAAAACCAGATAACACAGGCGGTACTGAAATACCTCAGCTTTCAATGCCAGATCTATGAGCAAAGGGCAAATACATGTACTGAAAGGAACAGGGTAGAGCTGGCAGAGGCAGATACTTCATTTGCTTCTCTACAGAACCATGTATTTCTGAAAAAGCCTGGCACTGTCCATCTGTCTGTACCTGAAGAATGCATGGTATCCCTTCAGACCTGCTAGTTATACAAGGGAGCAAGCTTATGTTCCTGCCCAGCTTTCCCCTGTGAGCTGTAAGCCCCAGATTTGCTTCATTATTCCTTCCTATAACTCTCTGAGAAATGAGAAGAGAGAGAACTCCGAGGCTGCTGGTGATCAAGTCAAGCATCCCATTATAGGAAAAAGCATGGAAGATACTGTACCCAATTAAAGATACGAAACATCCAAACAACAAAAAATAATGGCATCCAGGATTGATACCCAGCACAAGTTTTAGACATATCGGAACATCCATAAAAATACAGTTCTTGTTATGAAGAAAAAAAAAAAAAAGATATGGTTTAGGGAATGGTAGGAACAGAGATAATGAGGAAGCTGGAACAGATGAAAAACATTTTAATGTTAACTTTCTGGGCAAAACTGAACAGAATTTATACCAGTTCCACAGTAGGCAAATGGTCAAATTATTACTATTAGACCCTTTTTCTTGTTGTCAATTTATCCAAAGAGAATAACAGTCGTGTTTATTTTTTTTCCCTAAAATTTTAGGGGAAGTTACTTGCTATGCGCTTGTAGTGGGTTTACGTGGCAAGGTTTTGGTAGCAGGGAGCCATAGGGGTGGTTTCTGTGAGAAAGATCTAGAAGCTGCCCCATGTTTGGGAAGGGCCCCATTGTTTTCCAGATCCGAGCCAATAAGCGATGTTGTTTTTCGCCTCTGTGAGAGCATATTTAAGACAGGGAAAAAACGCTGCGCCGCACAGCAGCCGGGAGAGTGAGAGGAGCGAGGAACAGCCTTGCGCCAAGGTCAGTGTAGAAGGAGGGGGAGAGGTGCTCCAGGCGCCGGAGCAGAAGTCCCCTGCGGCCTGTGGTGAGGACCATGGTGAAGCAGGATGTCCCCCTGCAGCCCATGGAGTACCACGGTGGAGCAGGGTTCCACGCTGCAGCCCGTGGAGGAGACCACGGTGGAGCAGGTGGCCCTGCACCGACGGAGGCTGCCGCCTGTGGAAGACCCCTGCCGGAGCAGATTCCGGGCCGGACCTGTAGCCCGTGGAGAGGAGCCCACGCAGGAGCAGGTGACCCGGCAGGAGCTGCTGCCCGTAGGGGAGCCAGGTTGGAGCAGTTTTCTCCTGAGGGATGGACCCCGTGGTACGGACCCATATCTGGAGCAGTTCTGGAAGAGCTGCTGCCTGTGGGAAGCCCACGCCGGATCAGTTCATCAAGGACTGCATCCCGTGGGTGGGACCCCACAGCACAGGGGACGAGAGTGACCGAGAAGGAGCGGCAGAGAAGAAGTGCTGTAGACTGACCATAACCCCCATTCCCCGTTCCCCTGCGCCGCTCGGGGGGAGGAGGTGGAAGAGGGTGGATGGGGGGAAGGTGCTTTTGGTTTTTTTTCCTTTGTTTTCTCACTTCTCTCGCTTGTTAGTTGTAGGCAATAAATCTTACTATCTCCTTATGCCGAGTCTGTTTTGCCCGTTACAATAATTATTGCGTGATTTTCTCGTCCTTATCTCAATCCTTGAGCCCTTTTCACATATTTTCTCCCCATTCCTCTTTGAGGAGGGGGAGTGAGAGAGCGGCTGTGGTGGAGCTCGGCTGCCCACTCGAGCGGAACCACGACAGTCTTTTTTGGCGCCCAACGTGGGGCTCGAGGAATTTGAGATAAGGATGATAGTTAGTAGAAGTAACGGGCAAAAATATGTGCAGGATGATTGTTAGGAATGTACAAGTTGTGAAGAATTTAAGAAAGCAGTAACTGTGATATGTTAGTGTGGTGAAGGGACGAGGGGTGGTGTGTGTGTGTAAAATGTCCACCTTGTCGGTGCTGTGATGATGTTATGTTTATTTTGGTGTGGTGAATTCTTTTTCTTTTTGATGTAAGTGAAGTTTGTGAAGGTTGTTGTGATAATTGTAAAGTAAGAGTATGTTGTGAGTAGTCTTAAATATGCTTTTAACAGAGGCGAGGGGTGGAATGTAGTGGGTTTACGTGGCAAGGTTTTGGTAGCAGGGAGCCATAGGGGTGGTTTCTGTGAGAAAGATCTAGAAGCTGCCCCATGTTTGGGAAGGGCCCCATTGTTTTCCAGATCCGAGCCAATAAGCGATGTTGTTTTTCGCCTCTGTGAGAGCATATTTAAGACAGGGAAAAAACGCTGCGCCGCACAGCAGCCGGGAGAGTGAGAGGAGCGAGGAACAGCCTTGCGCCAAGGTCAGTGTAGAAGGAGGGGGAGAGGTGCTCCAGGCGCCGGAGCAGAAGTCCCCTGCGGCCTGTGGTGAGGACCATGGTGAAGCAGGATGTCCCCCTGCAGCCCATGGAGTACCACGGTGGAGCAGGGTTCCACGCTGCAGCCCGTGGAGGAGACCACGGTGGAGCAGGTGGCCCTGCACCGACGGAGGCTGCCGCCTGTGGAAGACCCCTGCCGGAGCAGATTCCGGGCCGGACCTGTAGCCCGTGGAGAGGAGCCCACGCAGGAGCAGGTGACCCGGCAGGAGCTGCTGCCCGTAGGGGAGCCAGGTTGGAGCAGTTTTCTCCTGAGGGATGGACCCCGTGGTACGGACCCATATCTGGAGCAGTTCTGGAAGAGCTGCTGCCTGTGGGAAGCCCACGCCGGATCAGTTCATCAAGGACTGCACCCCGTGGGTGGGACCCCACAGCACAGGGGACGAGAGTGACCGAGAAGGAGCGGCAGAGAAGAAGTGCTGTAGACTGACCATAACCCCCATTCCCCGTTCCCCTGCGCCGCTCGGGGGGAGGAGGTGGAAGAGGGTGGATGGGGGGAAGGTGCTTTTGGTTTTTTTTCCTTTGTTTTCTCACTTCTCTCGCTTGTTAGTTGTAGGCAATAAATCTTACTATCTCCTTATGCCGAGTCTGTTTTGCCCGTTACAATAATTATTGCGTGATTTTCTCGTCCTTATCTCAATCCTTGAGCCCTTTTCACATATTTTCTCCCCATTCCTCTTTGAGGAGGGGGAGTGAGAGAGCGGCTGTGGTGGAGCTCGGCTGCCCACTCGAGCGGAACCACGACAGCGCTTTGCAAACAAATAAAAGACTTGTAGCTGTGTTTGTTGCCTAAGGAATTAATGGTTAAATATATTAACTACTTCATATTTCCATAAACTTACTTATAGAGTTTCACCTAATTTTAAACAACTACTTTACTTTTTTATAGCTGTAAACTATTAAGTTTTAAAAATAGCTCAAAGAAGCTTTGCACTCCTTTTTTTTTTTTTTTATTTGCTTGTTTATCTGTTAGACTGTCTATCCTGTAAGACTGCAAAGATCAATTCAGAATGTGAAGGAAGAAACCCACTGTCTTTATCTTCTGATTGATGGAAAGAAGTGGAAGGAAATAGAAAAGACAGCATAAAACAGATGACCTTACCTGGATAGAAAAATATTTGAGTTATTGATAAAGATTTGGAACAACTTGGCCAACTCTTGTAACTGTTGTTGCACCTTAACTTTTCAGATTAACTAGCTGTTATGCTGCACATGCTGTACACACTAAAACAGTTCATCAAGTCAGCCCAACAAGTTAATCAAAAAAGACAAAGAAGAATGAGAACGAGTTGGGGATGCATCTTCCCCCGACTCTCTGAGGCATCCCATAAACTGGTGGAGAAGGCTGGGTTTCTTTGGGGGAACAACAAGTCCATAACCTTCCTGCCAGGCCAGTGAGCAAGTTACCAAATTAGGTCCGTGATAATGAACTAAGCAGTGCTTAGTATGACCCATCCTAGACCCCATCATATATCAGGCCACAGATAGCTAAGCAGTAATTACAGGCATTAATTTCTCTTGGCCATTCTTGCAGGACTCCATGGGTGTATGCAATATCCATTTCCATAAAGATGTTCCACTTTCCCTTGATGTGTGTGACGCGAGACAGTTATTAGGACACGTATGCAAGTTTTATAAAGGGCTAACAGTTCACTGAACAAAAATCTACCATCAAGTGTCCTAGAGTAACATACATCTGAAAGTCACTGAACTGCAAGATAATAATGCTTACTAGGCCAGCGAAGCATAAACACATGCAGTGTTAAAATTAGTTTCTTTTAAATGGGACAAATAAATATGCAATTCTCATAAAGAACTCGCCTACTGATTTGGAGAAAAAGATCTGTTCAGATGTAACTTGATTGAAAGGGGTTATCTTGAACTGCAGTGTATTACAGAGAAATTCTATTAAAGAGTTGAATTCCTCATTTTTTCCCTCACTAGGGATGTTAATCAGTTCCTTCATGTGATATTAGTTGCATTTAACCTGAAAGGAGACGGATTCAGTCATGCATACATGACTAACTCTGTTAAAACATCAACAACAGAACAGAAAACCTAGCATCTAGATTGTAAGTGGACTACACAACTAACAAGGGCTGGTCTTGTAGATTCAGAGCCACAAAAGGCCAATAATTGTGCTAAGGCTGTAACGAACAAAAACCAGTAAATACAAAGAATGACACTCTCAGTGTATGCATAATCAAAAGGGAAAGAATATCATAGCTGCACCCTTCATCGAATTAAACGTTAGCCTGTAGTGCAAAGGTTTTCAGAGACACAGCTGTCTGTTCTATGCAAATCAAGTGGCATTTAAACAACTTCATATAATCAGAGTCCTAAACATTTCACAAATTAACAACCATTAATTTTACACAGTAGTTTACTCCTTCCTACAGAATTACACTGTGGAACTAGACCTGTCTTAAAACGAGCTTTGACACGAGGGAGAATGAGAAGGGGTTATCTGTACACCGACGTATTAGAGATTCAGATGAGCAGAGCACATTTCTCAGAGAGGTCCAGTATTTCCCATGTGCTTCTGACTTCTATTCACTAACTGGAAAGAGGTTCAGAAATTAGCATCTGCAGAGTGTGAAACTATCTTCGAGAAGTTTGCCACTCCTTGTTCTAATAAGTAGTCAGGGAGTGGAAAGGCCATTAGCACTTCCAAAGAGCCAGGTTTTCCCAGAAGGTCTGGAAATACAATTTGTTAATGCTAACTCTAAATAAATAAATGCATGCATACATACATGCATATTCGGAAGGCACCGGAAAAAACATACTACACAAAATAAGTAACAAACAATTCTGTGTTCATCAATTCAGTTGATTTAGTCAAACTTCTCAATCAACAGAGTGAGATTTAAGGGTCTGTATACAGACAGCTTTTACATTAGATGCTGTAGGATATCCATTCCCCCTAGCCTCTAGCTGTCATTTTAGAAAGGCCCAGAGCCCTTGCAGGGATTGCAACGTAATGGTCACCTACCCAGGTGTATAAAATGGCAGTGGCTGCCTCGGTCTGAGCATCTGCACGTACAGGGGTTAAACTTGGAGGTGTTTGAAGTGGTTTCCTGTGGTGGTGAACTGGATTTGGTAGAATCAGATCAAACGAGGTGTACCACCCAGGGACTCTTCCCTTTTTTCAGTGACAAATAGGTGGCTGAACCAGAACATTTTCCACAAGAGTTCTTCCTTTTCCTCTGCCTTCAGTACAGCTCATGGTCACGAGAAGGTTGTTACAGAGGCCAAGCCTTTGCCCTGCAGGCAGTACAGAAGGTGATCACGTCCTTTGCAGAAACCACCCCGATACATGCACATCCCTGTCTCACTCCATCGGTTAGTTTTGTGCTTCCTTATGTCATGACTAGAGGAAGCTTGGGGCAGCCTGGGCACAGGCAATTTAAATAAATAAGATCAAGAGTGAGATTTTAGATTTCATTGTTTGCCACTATGCTGGAGACCAGAGCCCCAGATCAGCAGGCCTGGCAATCCGCTCGGTGATAAATAATCAATCATCTGCCGGTCACATGCACTACTGAGGCTTGATAGTTTTATTGGGATGATAGTACAGTCATCCGACTCGAAAACAGTGCTCTCGCCTGGGAATTAAAGATGTATTGATCAGAAATGTGTTTGGAAGAACTACCTTAACAGATCGAAGACGTTTTTATTTGCTGTTGCCAATAGGTCCTTCCCAACTCTGTGCATCCAGGGTCACAACCTCTGAAAAAGCAGCTCCTCACCTGACAAGTCGAGCAGCATGACACACCTGCAGTCTGTTTACAGGAGCCTGCCCTTAGTCAATGTGCAGGGACAGAGCGTGTAGTTTCTTTCATTCTCGTTTAGCACTTTAATCTGGAAATACATCCGGTCTGCAAGGCCAGACAATTCTGCCTGGGCTGCTAACTCAGTAGCCTAGATCAATACACTAACAGCAGGGAAATCTCTCTGTTATTTCAATAATCCTCAATTCTCTCCCTCTCTCTCTCTCTCTGGCTTAGCAGATATTCAGTGTTTCAGTGTACAGTCACGTTTGCCCCAAATACTTAACTCAGAATGTAAATGCTTTAGGGTTTCCATCTCCCAGATTGTATCACAGTGCTCCTGTTTGAGAACTTCCCCCAGTTAAAGCAAACCACTGTGGCTGACTCACAGTGCTAGGGAAGAAAACACTTCATCAGGGCTTGCATTTCCCTCACCTTGAACTCTGACCGTGGCGCTTGGTGAACTGGGTCCTTTGGAGCATCCGGGGCTGTGCTCTCTCTCTGAGGCCTGTAGGAAATGGACAATCTGCTTTTTGGTTCGGGCAGTCGGCTTGCACAACCGGAGCTGAGCTGGAGTCAGCGCTTCCAGCAGGCCTTTTGGGTTTGCCTCCTGAATTCACACAGCTGCTCGCACCAACGGGACGCCCACTGGAGAGCACTAGGGAGGTTTCCTACCCGTGAGATCATTTGGTTGCAGACAGTGAAATACACAAGCATGGGAACAAGCCAAAACCTTTTACGGAGGCACAGTTGCTGGGGAAACCATCTTTTCCCTGTATTCAGTACTTCAGTGCCCCTTTAGCTCCAGTAAAATAAACAAATAAACCACGGTCGATTTGCTGAGGAGTGTGCGTAGTGTTGATGCCAGCTTTTTATCTTTATCTGCCGAGGAAACCGCCTTTCCTTCAAAGGTTGTAGAAGCTGACATGTCTATTTTCTGCCTGTCATCACATCCCCACGCTTACCTTTGACCACAGACATACAACAAACACATCCAGCCCGATGCCTCCTGTGCTCAGGCCAGGTAAGCTGTGGGGTTTTCTAAGCTGTGCCAACAAAACAGGCCTGGGTGAAGGGAGGGAGGGAGCAGAAGGACAAGGAGGAGGAAGAAATGGAAATTACTTCCCTAGGAAACCTTTTGCAGCCCGACTGCCACTGGTTTGTAGGTCTGCTTGGCACTCTTGGTCTCAGCATGTCTGGAGAGGCTCTCATGTAAGGAACACCAACCTTTCCCCTAGCCCCAGCCAGCCTCGATTGCTTTAAATTGCAGAGATTGAAATAAGTCACATTCAAGCCTGCAAAAAACACACATCTTTGACAATTCTTAAGATGCTTACGTCTGTAAGGCTGTTTGGCCTGGCTGAATCCTTGGCAAGATGATGGCTCTGCTTTGCATTCCCTTGCTTCATGAGCTTAATTGTAGCTTTGGACAAGCCTAAATTTTATCCACACATTATAATAGAATTGGAATATTTATCTGAAGTGATCTCTCACTCTTTAATATTGCATAAGCAATACTGTGTTTCTTTACAATTGCTATTGTTACTAGCTTCTTGAAAGCCCCAGAACATAAAAAGAAAAATATCTTCCTAATATTACAGATTTTGGGTAACCTCTGTCAGCAAACATCCTGACCTCAGAGTGGGATGTATCTATAAAGTCATAGGAGTGAACAAGGCCTTCTATAAACTTGCTTAAGAATTCCTGTCCTTGTTTTGCAAACGGCAATCACTGCTCAGCTTTAAATGCACGTAAATTCCTCCTCCTTTAGGTTTAACAACAATACTTTGTAACTGTAAGCAGTTGGGGTTATTGTTTTGTGTCCTCGTGTCCTCCCCTGATCTGAACTTTTGGAAATCACTTTGGGGGAAAAAAGAAAAAAAGAAAAGAAAAAAAAAAAAGAAGAAAAAACAAACATGAAAACATCTTCAGCCCATCAAGAACAAAAGGTGTGCGAGCTGAAATAATTTGATTTCCAGTAATAACAGAGTGCAGCTACCTGCTACTTGTTTTAACTACTAATCATTATACAGAACAACCATTAGTTATGCAACTTGATATGAAACCCATTTTTCCTTATCTATAAAACAGACATAAATGACCAAAATGTATGATGAGTTTGTTAATTAAAACAGTGGCAGAATTCCAGTAGGACTACTTTATGAAGTTTATTGTAATAAAAGTTGTTCTGCAGCCTAATAATGAGTGGTAAATTACCACATCATTTTACCAGTTTGCAGAAAGAATGCTTTTTAATTTTTCCTTTTTAATAACCGAACATGAAAAAGTTCTCCCCAGTTCAATTTAGTCTTCATTTCTTTCCTCTCTTTTTGTGAACCATTAACCAAGATATTTAAAACTATATATAAGGAGCTGTTCCTCTCTGTTTCTTTCCAGGATGAAACCGTGCATCGCATGCTAATCTGTCTAAAATGATGCAAGAGTGTGTGGTAGGATCCTGCAGTGCATGGGCGAGTACAGAGACAGACCCCCATGGGCTGCTTCTACACATTTTTGTGTGTGCTGCTGTGAGGGCTCAGGTAAGAAAAGCCTGCCGTTGGGAAACAACACTGAGACACCCAGGCTTACTAACCCTTTTCCACCCGCAGAAGGCAGCAGCAACTTCCCCCCTTACTGCTTCCAGATTCATGATGGGGTCGAGCACACCCAGGAAGGCATCCTGTCCACAGAAAGGCTTCTTTTTCTTGCCAGCTCATGCTCTTCATATGCTGCGAGCAGTCCCACGAATTTATACATCAGCCTGAGCTGTTCCCAGATCTACGGGTTTATTTCTTCATAAGAAAACTATTCTATACCACTTCAGAAACCCTGTTTTGTCTTTACCTCCTCATTCCTCTGGAGGAAAGTCTGCTCCCTGTGGGATTATTCCTTTTACGCAATTTATTTGGCCTCCAAAGTGCGCATATTCCATACGGTACACCTTGCAGGCTAAGGCACCTTTCGTACTTTGCCTAAAAGCCACACAAAAGCACAATTTCACCTTGTTTTCCTCCTAATCCAAGGCTCCTCTAAGGCTTTTCTTAATCCTTTTAAATACTCTTGCTAAATTGCTTGTGCTAATCAAGTGATCTAATTGCTGACAGAGAACGAAGTGCTCTCCAGGCTGGCTTACCGCTGCTGATCTTGCACATATACTACAACTTCTAACTGGGAGCCAAGACGTCTGCAGACAGGTGGTAACTCTCCTTGCGGGATCTGCTCTCCTGAGGCCTCCTGAGTTGTTTTCTCAGCTTATTCATTTATTTCCTGAAGAGAGAAACGGGATCCTTCATAACTTTTGCATGTTAAGCCTGGCTCACGCGCTCTCTGTGGCTTTGGCCAGGAACCATGTGGTTGGAGGATTTATATCAAGCGAAAAGGTTGTGATTCTAGTAAGAAATCCACATGATCCATGAGCTGTGATTTACGGGTCCCTGCAATGACCTACAAATATGTAGAATGGTTGTATTATTTCAGCCAGTGCTTGGCATTTGAAAACAGCAGTTTTTTCAGCTGATGCAGAAATGTCTTCACATCAGGGCAGTGGGATAAAGATTTCCAATGATTATTAATTTCTGTACCAAGTGCACTGTAAGGCTATTATGATGAGTCTTGACAAAGCACCATCTGCCTGATACTTCTGCTCAAATTTCTAGGCTTTTATTGACATTAACTCAAGTCCATGGCCTTAAACTCCTAGGACATGTCATTCAAAAAATTGAACTGCCTACTGTGGGCATGGAGGTGCCATAATCAGAGAGCTTTCATGTTACATCCCTTCGTGACTACCTGGCTAGTTACTGTCCCTGCTGCCATGCCTGGGTGTTTTCCAGGGAGTAAGTAAGCAGTGTCTCTTTCAGCATGGAAGGAGAGAGTAGACATCGCAGGAAGCCAAAGGAGAGAAAGGGTTGTATACCAAATGAATGAGATTTAGTTGATTACGGTGCCTATAAACAGAATTTAGGAGCATATAGCTAAAGCCACAGTCCTGAAACCTAGCTGTCTGTCAACAAACTCCAGAGCCTTTGGCTGTTCAGTGCTGTCAGTGCCCAAAGCTCTCCTTCATGAAAATGCCAAAGCCCATCATCACTGAATGGTACACACCTCTTCAGCCTCTTCTCCCACCTTTGTCTCTGCGTGCGTGGGAAATTTAGTGATTGTCTTCTACATTATTTTGACACAAGTGCTGCTGAATGTGCCTGAAATGTTTGTCAGATGTCCCCGTCTCCTAAGAGTGCCCTGACTACCATGCTGTTGTCAGCTCCTGGCACTTGTGCTGTCAGCTGCTTTCTGCGTGGTGCCACGTCTCCAAAATACAGAAAGAGAACATAGACCAAATGCAATCCCACGGCAGTTACAGGCCCAGCCCATGCTGAAAAGACCATTTGTGCAGTTTTCTATCCAATAGCTATTAGATAATACAGAATTCAGCCTCCCTTCCCTATGCTAAACATTGCCCTGCCTCATAGGTGACACCTTTTCCTTCCTGTCCTACAATGCTCATTCAGGGAAGGATGAAGTCCTGGCTATAGGAAAAAGCAGAGCAAGCAAGCAGTAAATCACCCTGAGAGCAATTATTTTTGGTAAACGATGGATGCCTGGGTTTTCTATACATCAGCTCAGTCCCTCCACAGAAATACTCTCAACCAAAAGCTGCTCAACCAAGTGTTCTCCTGCACCAATCCAGAGTCTGTGCAGCACCCAAAGGTGCTTCTCCACATGCCATTAACAGCCAGCTGATGCTCTTATGGTAGACTGACTGAGAAAATACTACTGTGTCAGTACAGCATAGCATTTCTATCCCTTTCTCATCCCTGCTCTTATATTCCCAAACAGCCCATGTTCCTAACCGATCACTAAAGTAGTCCGGAAATTCATCTTTCATGACACCGCCTAAAATGCAATATCTAATGTTCTAATGGTCTAATAAAAATATATTAAAATCTACTTTTTCTTGCTCTTCTGTTAATAAAGTCTGCATATCAAAAAAAAAAAAAAAAAGAAATGTTCATCTATTTCAGCTCCAGTACAGCAGCTGAATTCATGCAGCAATGTGAGTGTGCTGTCTTCCAGTTTCTCAGTGCATAACATGGACTTCTCAAAAGATCAAAGCAATTAAAAAAGAAATGAGTGTACGAAACTAGCTTCAAAAAGTGTCGCAGTTCTCCTGCTGTTCCTGATGCTTTTGATGTGACTTCCCCTGCTTTCTTCTTTCTACATCTCTGCTCGCAGAGTGAACAACTCTGGCCACACACAGAGTTTCCTTAAGAAAGGTTTTTATGTAGTTTAGATAAGAAGAGAGATATCCTTCTGTATAAATTGTGTATAGGTTTTCTAATCTCCACTGAGAGCTACCTTTATATTAGATTACCGGAGAAGACATGCCCGCTCTACCTGGACTCTGGTTCGAATTTGATGCGTGTTGCAAGAGAGGTAAGATAAGTTAGCGCACCTCGCTGAGCTGGAACTGATAGCATTCACTCTCATAAACAGTATGAATTAGATAAAATCCTTCACTGTGATCTCTTTTTCCTGTCAGCATGTGGAAGAGGCTTTCACGTTTACTGGGTATGTTCACTTCTGAATTGGTTAAGATCTGTGGGCCATATTCAGATTCCAATAGTTTGGCTATGGCAAACAGCTCATTTTCTTTGAGCCTTCTGCAAAGTGAAGTAAATATATTAGATTATACTTTTCCCGATAGACTACTGAAAGCCTGGGGATCTGTTACTGTGACAATGTAAATCCCATTGAGGAAATTGAGGATCTATCCAAAAGCTGTTGAAATAATTGGAAGAAGTCACCTGAATGATTTAGACACGTGGATCAGACTTCCTATGGGTATAGGAACATGTTCAAGAATGTCAAAGATGGTCCTTGGCCACAAAGAGCAGTTGCCTCCTTTGTTATACGGGAAGTTTTTCCTTCATTCTCGACATGGTTGGACACACGGGAGCCTTACTGGCTTCATAGAGTCTTCCCTTTTCAAAGTAGTTGGGGAACTGACCAGAGACCTTTTAACATGCTCAGAAACACACACAAAAAAAATATCTCAGTCAACACATGCTAAGATCTTTAGCAATGTTATTGCATCCCTGTAAACCAAAAAAAATATTTCCCATGCTGAAATGTGAATCAGAATTCTCAAAACAATATAGTTCTGGGTCTGCCTGTTTAATTCTCCCTGCTTAATTCAAAAGGAGTCTGGGAGCTAAGCAGAATTTTCATAAGGAATATCTAGACACGTTACAGCAACAGTACAGCATGTACATACTCAAAGAAAATGTCAGATATATTCTGTCAATTATTTTTTCCTGGGATTTCTTTTCAAGAATACTTCGGAAAACCTCAGAATTGCTCAGTCTGGCTTATGATCAATTCTTAGCTCAGTTTGATTAACCACAGTCAGAATTTTGGCATCATTTCACCAAATGAACTCGGTGAAGTACCAATGTACTCCAAGGCAAAATGTGCTTTCAGATCACTTGTGTAATAAAATGTAAGAAATTAAGGATTTTATGCCCTATACTAGATAATTGCAGAGAGGCAATTGGCATTTTTTTTCGTCTTTCACTTTTCTAGATGATGGGTGTAGCGTCTCCTTCAATCCAATCTCCTGCTGAAGGGGCACAGTGCCCAAAACCAGTGGGATTATGTCTACAGTCAGGGATGTTTTGTGAAGAGCATCTAGTTGGGTTTCTTCTGCCATCTAGTCCCTACAGACTTGTTTCCATGGCTGAGCCATGAGTGGTGTTATTCCACTGAGGACCCATCAAAGACATCTTTCCTGTGCGAAGGTCTGTTTTGAGGTGCACTTGGCCAGCTCAGGCCATGAAGGGAGGCGATTTTTTATCTTTTATGTTCTGAATGCAAGTAAATTGAGAGCAAGATTTACCTCTGATGCAGTCCACGGCTTTCACTGATTTTAGTTGGCACTGGATTAGCCTAAAAAAATAACCGAAGAAATGGCTCACAGTTCACATTCAATCTTTGAACTGCGCTGTTAAAACTTACATAACACAAGATCAAAATAACAAAATATTGAAAAACGCCTTATAGAAATAAAAGCATTCAAAATGTGCCTTTTTTTTTTTTTTTTAATCAGGAAAATGGGCAACACAGCTATGCTTGGCTTTATGATGCGTGTCTTATATGGACTGCAAACTGCCCCCCCCAGGAGGGGAAGAGAAAAAAAAAGGTTTGCATGTGATCCACACAGCTGCAATATAGAGGGAATGACAAAAGCTCAAACCTGCTGACATGAAGGCTAAATGACCAAACTCTCTAAATATTCCAGCCTTGGAGGACTAAATCACAAATGGAAAAGAAGTGAGAGCAGCATCTGGAAAGATGGAAACATGAAACGGGGGCAAGACGATTGTTTTTTACTCAGCCCTGCTATCATTGCCTGATGATAAATTCTGCTAAAAGGAACTTTCCTTATCTTGCAGTCTTTGAAAGGAAGAAACAGTGCTTGGTTTGCACGTTAGCAACTAAGATACCAAAATATTTGTAAATGAAACAGCAGTCTTTACTTAGAAGACTGTTAGACTATCATGACAAATTTAGTTTTATACTTCTATATTTATGTCTACTTATTACCTAACCCAACTATATTTCTAGGTTTATACTAACTTACATTGTTAGTGATAATCCACAGAAATAAAGAGCAAAATGTAAGAATTAATCTCCCTGTTAAACTCCTCCAATCTACCTACCCGTCCCTGAAAATATTTCTGAGCTTGTCAGTGGCAGCTGACCAGCAGAGGGAGCCTGCACAGCTTCAAAACTTGCAGAAAGACTGAAAGATTGACAAAGGAAAAAATGGCTATGCTATTTATACAGGGACTAAAGAGGATAAGTGAAGTCTTTATAAGATTTCACAGAAACATTTCACATGGAAACCAGGCTTAATGTGACATTAGCTTGATGCTCTGCTGTTGAAAAGATAGGAAGATATTCACAGTGAATGAAGACATTGAAAAAGGTTGCAGTAATAATACATGAAAGGGGACAGTAAATAGCTAACTAGTTAAGATTTATATAAAACAAGAGTAAAATAGGAAAACATTAATTTATAACATTTCTTCCATTATATTCTTGTTTCTGTTCTGTCTGTGTGGGACCTAATCTGCTTAGAGCTGAAGTCATTTCAGAGAAGGAATTCTCTCATTTTGTGTTTGCACAAATGTAGACAATGCGGCTACAATTAATAGGAAATAAAGCAACAGACCTTCTGTACTTGTGCTTCTCCAAATATTTGATATTGCTTCAACAAATGTCTTTATGAGCGACAACAAATACTTCCGATTATTCCAACGGTAAGAGAGCTGAACATGCCCTGAGAACAAATTTGCAACTTTCACCAGCCACAGCTTGGATTTGTTCCTCTGAAGATCGCTGTCCTCTCTGATACCTTGTGTTTGTAGCGGTAGCATTCGAAATGCATTCAGTGATCTCTGAAACAAGACTGTAAAACGCCAAGTTGAAGTTCAGGAAAGTGGCAAGATGTGTGGAACACCCCTTCAGCACAAATTAGAAGTTTTTTCCGTGTTGACTTTATTGGAAAAAAGATCAAAGACACATCTCTCTAATAATATTGATGTTATGGTGGTAACTGTGTATTTTCCTGCAAGACCTGCAAATTAAAAAAGATCAAAAGGAAAGTGGGGAAGATGGGCAGGAGATGAAGGACGGAAGGGAAAGAGAAGCAAATGGCAGGGGGTCAGGAACCGAATCCATCTACTGCAGGTAACCAGCCTGATCAGAAAATAAGTGCAGTGGTGAAAAAAGAAAACAGTGTGGATAATGTGTGTGTGAGATGTCTGCATCTTGAATTCAACAATTGCACAGCTTCTGCTGGTGAAATTATCCGTGGCTTCTGACACCTCACCAGAGAGGCCTGCTGGCTCCTCGAACTACAGCTTCGGTGCCAATAGGGTTATGCTGCCTGGCTGCAACAGATGCAATATGAACATAGGGCCATGTGCTGCCTCCCTGCTTTCCAGAGAGGACAATTAAGCTCTAATGAGCCCCACAGCCAGGCTACGGTCTCTGCTCAGTCCCACAGCCATTGTACATGTGGCAGGAGTCAAAAGAGGTTGATCTTGGGCCTGACAATTAGCAGGGATGAAAGTACTGGGGCATTTTGAAGTCAAGTGTCTTCACCTACACCTTTGACTCCAGCTGCTGGTAGGCTGCCATAAAATTGTGCTTGCTTGCACTATTTTGATAAGTGCTCATGTCCTTTATGTATCTTCCCCAATGTCATCCTGCACTATGACGGGCTCATGTAATTGGAAAAATTGCCACAGGCCATAAAAAATGGAAAGGTTTGGTTTCTCATTCCTACACTTTTGAAGAAATAGCTGCTATGAATGGGCAAAGTTGCCAGTTATGAGTTCCAATCTGTTAGGAAATGGTAATTTCAAGCATAATTCTTCCTTTTCTCACCACCTACAACAGCATAGATTGGCATAAGGAGTAGTGCAGAGAGCTAAGATCCTTCTATTACCAAAAAATAAAAAAATAAAAACAAAACCAAAAAGCCCTATATTACCTCATATTAACTATAGGACATCCCTTGTGCAGTGCCTAGGACAGCCTCTCTTTAATTGCTTCTGCAACTTAGCCAATTTGCTGTGTTATTGGAAAATCTCATCGTATTTGATATTTTTTTTCTTGTGGCTCAGGCACTGCAGTCAGTACATTCAGCAAGAATCTCAGTTCTCATTTCTAAAGAAACAGAAGTTCCTGACTTTTCTGATGGCCGTTTCAAGTGCCCCAGTCACAAATGGAGGCAAAGCACTCCAAAACTTCACAGAAAACAAAAGAATGCAGGTAGGGGCTTTGCACTGAGCATTTCACTGGCTCCATCGGAAGACCTTTTATTGTTCAGATCAGACAAAAGACTTGATTCAGAGAAGTCTGTGGTAACTTCAGCTCTTACTGTCCTAATCCTTGTAATGAAAGTACTCTGAAAAACGTGATGATGAAAGGAGGTATTTTAAGGGCCCTAAATCACCTGAGTACAGGCCCAGGCATTTTGGAGCTGGCATCACGGCTCTTTTGCAGTGAGATGTCTGTGACTCTTTGCCCAGACTCTTCTTTGCAAGTTTGCCATGTGTTACAAGGTCTTTTTTGTCCTCTGCCCTGCACTAAGAAATGTCATCTCACAGTGTCCAACCTATCCTATAACATAGGTCAGGATCTGTACCCATCTGCCTTGCTGTGACCATGCAACTCACTTAAATAAAAAGCAATGCTGCTCAAATAGGGAAAAAAACAGCAAAAAGTTAATTGAGAAATGTATTAACTTGGAGCTTCAATTTCATATTTTTTGGTACCTGCTCCGTCTGAACAATTACATTATCTCCCAAGGCACGCAGTAGGTTCACGTTACAAATTGTGTCAGTGGCTCAGGACTTGGGCTGGAGTTTCTGTAGGAGTTTCTGGAGTTTCCGTAGGAGTTTCTGACTCCTCAGACAAGATAAAACCTTTGCACCACCTGCAGACTAAAGAGGTCAATGTGTTATGTTTTAACATCAAGCGGTAGTATGCATATGTATCAAATGAAGTTTTGGTGTTCGTACAAGCATGTCCAAATGAGCTGCAACGTGCTGTTGGCAGAACATCTGCTGGGCTCCATTGCAACACCCTGATAATGGGCACAGGCCTGCTCTGTTTAAAAAACACACGAGTTTTTCCCTGCAGTTTAATCAGCACGGACAGTTGCGAGACTACCGTCTGCACCAAGCAAGGAGGGAACTCAGCAAAGGAAACGCATGCGTGTGCTGCATAAAGGTATCGCTTTTCTTTCCAAATATAACGTGGCAGCTTTGGATGTGGGAAGGAGTGCTATGTCTACTCACTTCAAAATATGGCCAATATTTATAGCATTCCTGCAATCTCATTTTTAGAGCTCCGCTTAAACATAATCGTCTGCCATATACATCATTCTAACCGCTTAACCCAAAACCACTTTCCTCTTCAATTTTTCGAGAATAACCAGGAGAGAGGCATACAACCAGTATGTGTAACAAAATCCTGTGTGCAGTATCCACAGACACACATCTACGTCCATGGTGTCAACTTTCTACACCTACAAGGGAATAAATAAATACATAAACTTCCTTACAATGAGTCGCTTGAAGCAAAATCAACAAACAAACAAACAAAAATCCACCACCACCAACAAAAACAACCTTTAATGTATTGCAAACCTGAGCTGCCCAGGTTTTAGTTAATCACAGACACAGGAGAAGAACACCTTGTTACAAGGCTCTACAATACATCGGAGGTACACCCACCTGAGTATCTGTGACCTGGGTACGAAATAGGTAGCTTATGTGGTGTGACATGGGGTTAGTTGGCAAGAAAGGCACCAAATTACTCACAAACAGCACTGCAATTAAGGCATAATAAGTGACTGCCATGAAATCCACTGTCCTGCAAAAAGCATTCACTCCACACAATTGCTTCAGAAATGTTTTATGCTTATGTATGTGCATATCTCTCTGTGTATAAACACTTTAAGGACATCCATATAAATATATTTCTATATTTAGACATTTAATCTTGCATCCTTCCACATCTAAAGCTAGCTCCATGTCTAAAGGACCGATCCTATATCCACTAATGCTGATAAGAACCTTCCTGCTGGTTTCAGTGGACTTGATTAACCAGACTGGTTTCAAAAAGAGAGAAAAGATCAATAAAACACTACAAAATTCCAGAAAGAACAGCAGTCTGGAATACAATTATGGCATTTTTAGGTTTACTTTTGCTTGGCTTTTGAAGCTAAGCCTTCTGTTTCTGACTGCTTTCATTAAATACTAGGAAACAGACGTTGCACCATGGCTTTCACCTAGGCTGTCTGCCTCGACACTACTCTTCCTCTTTAAGCAGCCCTCACCACAACCAGAGACAAAAACACATGACTAAACGGCTGCTCCGTGCGCACCATCATTCTCATTTTGCTGACAACAACCTGGCTTTATCCTTGAGGATTTCAAATATACATCACTGTACACGGTTGCTGTGCACCACTGCTCATCTTCCCTGATTTGTACAGCGTGACGGGTGACGAGGCTCGGAGGAACACGTGTTGGTTTTTCTGCACCGTGGAAGTCGGAGAGTGCTTGCCTTCGCTTTGCAGCTTTTGTTGCATCGCTTGCTTGGTGCTCGATAATCCCTGCGAGCCATGATGCTGGAGCTCCACATCTGAGCCACTTTCACACAGCCCACACACCACTCAGCATCCTGCTGCCACAATAGCTCTTTCCAAAAACCTGCTTTGAAGCAGCATATTCAAAAGGCAAGCCCCACAGAACTGCAGTGTGCTAACAAAAAACCACAACAATTTATTCTGAGGCGTGGGAACATGATGGGACTGTCAGCGTTGCCCGAATCCTTTGATTTCATATCTGCACATGCACCATAAAACCCTGCACAGGAGACTGAAAATAATCTGTTTGCTTATAGGATACTGAAGGAGGTGGGTGAGAGAGATGTATCCAGTGCTCTCACATGCAGGAGTACTCGTGTGCATTCCTGCATGTATGAAGTGATGGAAGAAGGCATGATTTGTGACTGGCAGAGGAGGAAAGCTAACTTCTGTTCTCCCCTGGAGCACAGGGAAGCAGGAAAGAAAGGCACTGGAATTTTGGATTTGATTTTTCCACCATCCAGGCCAGAATATTGTCCCTGATAGCATAAGAGGTTCAAAACAAAGGTGAAAGGTACCTTCCATCCTCTGCATCTGAGGTCTTGTCCTAAACTCAACGACCCAGATTAAATCTAATTTCCAAACTTCTTGCTTCTAAGTACTGGAACTTCAGATGTGTTTCCATTAATCTTTGGATCAGCATAATTTTTGACCTTGAAGCCATCCCACTTAGCTAAAAAATGCGCGAGAAGTATTTCGTGAAAGTCACTTTCGATGAACTATGACTCAGTGGCGTGGCTCTGAATCACTGTGGCCCCGAGGGTTCCTCCCAGGGTACGACGAGAACAGCTTCTGGTGATGCGGGCTTCCCAGAACATGGCAACAGAAAAAGGGGCAGTGCTTTCCGATCCCCTACAATGCCACATCCTTTTTCACCTTGGCACAGCCCACCCCTTGCCCTCTCCCCTATGGCTGGTATGGGGGAAGAAGGCTGCAGCGAAGGAGGCGATGCAAAAGGGAGAAGAGCCTCGAGGGATGGAGGCTCTGTGCTTGGGCTGTGCAGTGAGACTGGCCCCAGAAACCTGCTTTTTTTACCCATTAGGGCCCTTCTGTTCCAACAGCAGCCAACTGGCCAAATACATGGATGCAGCGCTAGGCAACCTACAAGTCCCAGCAGCCATCCCCCCGCAGGCTGACAGAGCATCGTGCCCCAAATCCCTCCTGCTGTTTTCCTTCTTGTTTTCATTCATCTCTGCAAGGGATGCAGAAGATTATTCAGCAGGAAAAAAAAAAAAGAAAAACTCATTCCAATATTCACTTGAGGGCTGTTTGCCACTTGGACTCCGGTTCGAAACAAGATGCTTGCATATAAGGAGGAGCTCAGGAAGGCAGCTGCTTCCGAGAAAGACAATGGGGGAAATGTTCTTCAGTTCGGTCACCAGCACATGGCACTTACCTGCTCATCTCTAAAAGGAAACAAGTGCATGGCACTCTCGCTGCCCCAGACCAGTTCCCTGGGTGAAATCCTTAAAGATATCAAGGTGAATGTAGGCTTACATTCACAAGCTGTACTGTGAGATTACCGATGATTTTTATTTTGCTAATGCATAACTTTCCCTTTTCTTTTTTAGACTGACTTTTGACAACTTTTATCACTGAGTTCAGTTGTCAGAAACACTGCAGAAAGATCATTTCCCTCTGTTCCGTAAGCTGATTGAAAAACTCTGTCATTGTCCTTAAATTAAATTGGGGTCTTTCTACAGTGCTGTGAAATCCCTTAAAGAAAATCTTTTAATTAACGTAAACTTTTCATACACAAGAAATAATGATTGAACCTGCCAGCCCTCACACTGAATCTCCTTCCAATTTTTATTTTAATTTAACGTGTGTGCACTTCGGAGAGCTACGTCTGGCTGCGATAATTCCCCTGGAGTCTTTGGAAATTTTGCTTAAGGAGGCTGTGACAAGATCTGGTTCGTGAGACAACAAGCACCTCAGATCTGTACAGGCTTTGAAGGAGGTCCACTCCTCGAGGAATTTCTCTGTTTCCACTGCCAGAGCTATAGGATGTGTGAAGCTCTCATTCTAGGCTGTGCTTTGTAGCTTGCATTTATCTTGATTTGTGTTCTCTTCCTTTTGTAGCAGATTCGTGCCTCTTCTGTGTAATGGTCCCAGCATGAACAATTCTGCCAGCAAAAGTGAAAAGCCACAAAAAACATACATTACTGTAGAATTTACCACTGCTTCATGCACCGTAAACAAACATGCAACTGTCTGTAGGTCTCCATGCAAAACAAGTTAAAAAAATGATTTCAAGTGCCACGTGGACTGGTGCAGACATTCAGATAGCTGTTAAGCTTGTGACTGTAGACATGCTGGATAACAGCTTTTATCATATTTTGCCTTACACGATGAATTTGGGACTATTTCTCAATTATAGCACATCCTCTTCGGGTTACAAGAAACCCCACAAGCACCGGACATGCCCTAAATACACTCTTTAATATGAATCTACAAGATTTTAGTCATCTAAGATGGGCTGTTTGTGTTTTAATGTAAAAGGAATCGCCACAGACTGCGGCTTGCTGGGTTTACGTGCTTTCTTATCTCTGATTTTACCTCAGAGGCTCAGCTATTAGGCATATCAGACAATTTTGATCGTCTTCACCATTTGCTCTCTAAGCCTCCAAGTGAGAAAGAATCTACCAGGCAAGTACAGCACCCATCAGATAACATTAAAATCCATTGTAAAGAGGGGGTGGGAAGAGAGAGAGGGAGGGAAAGGGAGAGAGAAAGAGATCTCCTGGAGCACACCGTGCCATGTGGGAAATTATATAATCCAGGCGAAGCAGGATATAAATATTTCTTTCTTTATTACTATTTTAAAGAAAATATAACATCAGTTCATTCTTGTTCACGCCTCCTCTTCATCAAGCAGAAGCTCTGCTGTCCGCTCCAGGAGGAGAAGGTTCTGGGCATTTTGTGTGCTGAAGCACTACCCAGAAATGACAAAAAGGCAGCATTTTATGGCATTCTGCCTGGGCTCCACACTGCAACACGTTCTCCAGTGGCCTAAATATCAGGGTGTAACTTGGGTGTAGATGAAGATCTTTAGTTTTTAATTAATAATACATGGTGCGGCATCTGAAAGGCTATCTATAATTTATGTCGCAGTGTCTCTAAAGCAGTCATTCATACATTATATATTCCGACAGAAAAATTCTCTCGCTTTTATTTTCCAACAGAAAGTATATTAAGACGTTATTACGTACCCTACAAAATGGATCAGTGCTACCCAGAGCTTCACAGCTCTCGAAAACGTCAGGTTCCGCGGGGTTCCACCTGCCAGAAGAGGCTGAACGTGCAAAAGCAATCCTGACTGAGCATCCCTCTCAACTCTCCCTCCCTCCCGGAGGGCTTTTAAAAACGACGGGACCATTTCTTGGCTACGTGCGAATTTACCCACAGAGAGGCAGGTGATGTGAGAAAAAGAAGTCTATAAAAAGGGGAAGGAAATGATTTAACAATAAGGGGTTTCCAAACTGCACTTAACTGAAGCCAATCATGGTGATATATCACAAGACTCTTGCAAAATAAAGGAAGACAAAAAAAAAAAAAAGTCATTTTTCAAATTCAACTTTATGCAAAGCTATTACCTAATATGTTTAATATTAACAGTCACTCTCATCACGCTGTCCTATTTTCAAAGCATCCGCCTACATATGGGCGCTTAAAAAACTAAAACTAAAAATAAAAAATGGATGCTGAACAAGCAACTCTTTAAAGTTGCCTCCAGTGCTGCATTTTCTTCTCCTTCCTCCCCAGTCACATCGCCGCCCGCCCCCCTGCAGCTCTGCCCCACTGGATGCAGCACTAACCCAGGTACCAGCTCTGGCTTCTTCTGACCTGCCCCTCTTCCATGCTCTGTGCACCTAAGTTAGCTTTATTTATGTATTTATTTATTTTTTCCCCAAAATACTGAGATAATCAAGCCAACCTCCAGGGAAGTTGCCGTTTGAGTTTTATTTTTTGTTGGAGAAAACAAAGCAAAACAGTTCCACGCGACCTATAAGCAACCAACCAAGAAGAGAAGCAATATGCCTTCAGATCCCAATTCTTCCCTTTACGAGCAGAGCCAAGCATTAAGCTGCTCCCACAGGCTTGTTGGGGGTGGAAATAGAGACTGGTCACAAGCGTTTCTGGGCCGAGCCCACCTCTCCTGTTCCACAAAATACCTATTACTACCTCTCAGCACTGCAATTTGAGGATGGAAGGGCTTTTGAGGGACACTATTCGCAGCAGACCGAGGTGTTATCAGACAGCGCATTCGGCGTGGCCAGTCTCAAATCACAGCGTATTCTCCCTCCACAATTTGTAGTTCAATAACTAGGACTGCCAACCGACTCGTGGCAGTTATTTTGAGGATTACAGCAATTACACCTCAGTGAATTTCTGCATCATCATCTGTGTCTCGGTTTGATGCCATTTTAGCATATTACAGGATCTGTTTAGCAGGGACAGACCTTAGAAATGCAGCAACCCAGATCCACCCCTCCTTGAGTTTTGAAATATTATTCCTTAATTCTGCAAACCATCCACTTGTGTTAACAGGTTCTGATTATTTCTATCTCTGCTGCCAATCCTTTGTTTCTGTTCTGTAAAGCTGCACCACTGGCTATTTTAAATAATCTCACATGTTTTCCTTCATGGGACTCTAACGTCAGTTCTTTGCTGGGCGGCTGATGCTACAAACTTGTTTTTCTCTGAAATGAAATCAACGAGAGTAAAAAAGAGATGGGGGAGGACAGGACACAACAATAACAACAATTTTATCATGTTTATCAGCCATTCTAAAAAAAGCTCCAGAAAAGCTCCTGCAAATATCTCAGGCAGAGGCAAATATGAAATCTATCTTTGCAAGTAGTTACCTGCGGGTAAATGGCAACGTGATGTATGCCTAAACTGCTTCTGCAACAGGAACTGTTGGATTTTCTCATTAGTTGAAAAGTAAAATATTGGCAAATTAGACTATAATTTTAGCAAAAAAGACTGTTAGGTCGCACGGTCTGTTTCTTCTGTTCTGACAGGACTGAGCTGTTCATTTTGAAGTGTTTTGTACAACCTGGTTTTGAGCAGCTCCAATTAAAAAGTGAATAAGATCATTCCGGTGAAAGGTGCTTTATAATTCCTTTGCCACCTGACAAGTTGTCTTTGAGAAGTGTACCACGAAGTGCTTAAACTTCATGTTATTAGAAAATACTCCTTAATAGGCACATTATTGGTTTCCTCTGCTTGAGTCGTATCTGAAAAGGATTCTTTTTACTTGAAGGATACCGACCATAATCTGGGCTAGATTAACTCCGTGCTCGTTACTAAATTAACAGGAGGAGGCTGCAAACCATCACTGTTCTAAGAAGCCTTTACAGTACTATAAGTGCGCCTTGAATGATTACATACAGTCCCCAACAAATCAAGTGTCAGGACTGCATCACGTCACATGGCTACTGAGATGAAAACGATGCCAGCCCAGGCTCCCAGGCACATCCAGTCAAAGAGAAGAGGCTGCTGGCTGTTGGTTAGGGACGTACATCACTTTCACACTCGTTTCATTACAAACCCAGATATCTCCTGTTGCAACCCCAAACACTGAGGTAAAGAGCCTCATTAGCTCTAAATCACCAGACGCTGCCACAATCCTACAAAGCTGTCTTAAATTTGTCCTTCCCTGTTTGCACCACTTACACTCACTGTGTTTCAAGAACGCAGCTCAAGTATCCCCTTTATCTTCCAGACCATTCTTAATAAATGTTTTTTTTTTATAAAGGATGCAATCATTACTTCTGGGTGCTTCACGCAGTCACTGCTCTGCTAGACATACTGGCAGATGTTCTGACACTTTGAAAAGAACATACAAAGGAAAAAAGAGTAATGTATTTATATATATATATATCAAGGTATGTCCACAGACTTTGAGGAGAGTGAAGAAGGGATAAACTTGACTTTCATCAGCCAAGAATACAGCCCAAAGACAGCGAGTAACCCAGGTGTAACAAAACCAGCACATCTGCATCCCATGAGGCTTTCAGTGAAGGGAATCAAAGGCAGTATTCTGCTCTTGGGGGTCTGAACTGGCTCAAACAACAACTTTTTGCTTTTCTGGTCATCGCTTTGCTCACGGGTTGCAGATGGGGAATACAAACCAGCAGTTCATTTATGACCAAGCTTTTCTTATAATCCATCAGCCACTGCTTTGTCTATTTAATGGGATTTGAGTTGAAATCAATTCAATCTAATTTTTTCTAAGAACATCCTGTTGGGCACTGCATCAAATGATTTATTAGCAGTGTAGTTCTTCAAGACAGATTTTCAAAATAAAGGCATAAAACAACCATGATGGCAGCATTAAAAATTCATATTTACCAGCAATTACCGTAAGATGCAGACAAGACACATCAGGTCTTACCTTTACAAGTATGTAAAAGTCGCCTGCTGCATGGCATTACGTTGTGGTGTTGACTTTCTTATGCTATAAGCTGCATTTGCACTTGCCTCTAATCACACCATGATAAATTCAGTTTGTTGCTACAAGACTTAAATGTCAAGCAACTTGTAGAATTTTAAGCAAAATGTTGAGGTTTAACGTTACCTGCACATGCATGCTAAAAGCTAAATCACAATAATAAAAACTGTGTTGCAGAGATGAGGAAAAAAGAAAAAAAAAAAAAACTTTAACAAATTTCATTCTTGCTCTCAGTTGTATCCCTTCAGTGACATTTTTTAATCTACATGGGTGTTATAATGTATCTGAAGTGTCTTCAAAACTATATGAAACTCTTCTGTGACCGCCAAGAACACTCCGGGAGGAAAGAGACTTTTTTAATATAACAATGAAATGAAGGATTGTTACAAATCATTCTTGTGACATACTGCCAGTGCTTTTATGTTTCAGGCCACCTATATTTATATTCACTTATATTTCATCTCTGTCGTTAACCAATTTAATCATAATGGTTCTAGAGGAAGACGCTATTCCATTTGCCTCACATGACCTGTTTTTCTCCTTAACTGATGGACATTGTGTACATCAACTTTTTCCTTTGGACTCACATGTTTCCTCCTACATTTGCTTTATTATTTTAGCAAGTATGAACTTAAGTAACAAAAGACTGTTCCCCTTGTTTTCTTGAACGCTATCATACAAACTGATTAACACTTTCCTACTTCTTTGATATCTCTTCATAAGATTTAACCAATATTTAGAAATAAATCATGCACTTAGCTTCTCTTTTACTAAACAAGGAGAATAGACAGTCAGCTAAATCCATTTTAATCCCTACAGTAATATCTGATATCAAAATGAAGTATTCATGTGCACAAGTAGATACACTAACATAACTACAATAGGAATCTAAAAAACTCCACATAAATACAAGCTCCTACTAAGATGCAAAACCAAACCACATCAGCTGAAATGCAATACTCCCAACTGCTTACACCAGCTATTAGAGCAATACTGCCTGTACTGTAAGATACCCTAGCAGTATTATCAGTGAAATTTACAATGAAAGCTGTGAGTAAATGAAGTGTTAATAATGAACTGTGAATAAATCTTTCAAGAGCACTTCAAGCTCTTTAACAGCCGAGAAGTTGTTCAAACCTTAGCAGACCTGTAGGAAACAAACACGGAATATATGCAGCAAGGTACACTGGCAACGGACTGAACATCAATTATATCCAAACAAGAAGCCGCTATTCCATCAATAGCAGTATATTCACAAAGGGAAAAACAAAAAAAATATTAGCAAGAAATTAGCCTTAAGAAGATTACGGAGTAAGTAAAGCTAAAAAGCATTACAGAAACATATAATTATCCCCAAATGAGTGTTATAAATCAAGTGTAACCTTCCCTCAAAGCACCCTAGAAGTAAATTTAATGAAATTGAAGTTCAAACTTCATATTGAGGGCACCCAGGCAACTTGAACACGACACTTGACATCATGCCAGTGGCATGTTTTTCATGTTTCAGCGTGGATTTTTTTTCCTCTAAGATAGCATTGTTTCATGACAAGTGCTAAGCTTGCTTAATAATATAACTAGGTTTTCCTTGCTTAGAAATAGTGACCGTTCTTACATCTCCAGCACGAATGATAAATTTGTGCTGGACTTTACGATATATACAAAGCATGGCCATTACCAAGTCAAAGAACTGGGGAAATCTGATTCATTTTCTGGGCTTGTAGAGAGGCCCTCAGCATGAGAGGCTTCACAGCAAACCTCAGTTGCCAGCAGGAGTCTCAGCTAGGAATATCCAGTCACATGCACACTTTACCTCTCACCTTCATGACCGGGCTGTCTGGAGTTGCAATGAGTCAGAGCCCAGCACCACGCTCCCCGTTACCCCTCTTGGGCCCATCGTTGTCTTACAGAGGCCAGAACCATGGTCTCAAAAGCTGTGATGGCAGCAACATTGCCCAGAAAAAGCTCAGCATTTAGACAACACTAATTTGGTACAGTGGCAAAGGCTCAAGCAGGTTTAGCCAAAAGCACAACATCACCATACCCAGCCCAACTGTTAGGAGGTAGGGGTTAAGGTGCCCATCCCCTGCCAAATGGGTCTGCGTTACACCAAGCAGCCCCTCTGAGAGCTGCGCAGTCCTCACAGAAGGCAACTTCTGCGTTACGTTCCCTCTCTATCTTCATTTTTCTCAGCAGCCTTTCCTGGCTGGACTGCTCCCAGCCTTACCCTGATCACCCTACACTTACTCATCCTTCTTGTTTCACCCCAGATGAGACCTCACCTTCAACCCATACCATTGCCAGCAACAACGCATGCAACCTGCATTGAGTCCTGCGAAGCCTTCACATGGAGAGGAGCTTCTACCACCAGTAGAAGCCTGCCTGTTGATCGGGTTAAACTCTGAGGACAGCAAGTCCTTCCTTTTAGGACTAATTTCCACTCTGCAGGCTTATTTTTTTTCTCTCAAAATGGAATTAAGTGTACTATTGTAATTCCCTCAGCATTATGTACCCAATTTTTTTTAGACTCCCATTGTAGTCATGTCAGTGTATCTACCTATGCACACAAATACTTTCTTTCGATATCAGATATTACTGTAGGAATTAAAACAGGTTTAATCAAGTGTCCATTTTTATTTATTTATTTATTTATTATGGTAATGACAGAGTGCCAAGTTCCCCTTCAGTTATTTTTATATTTAACTATATTCACACTTTTTTTTTTTTTTTTTCTTTTCTGAAGTTTTCTTTCTACTGTGATGATCATTGTCACGGCTCAGAGTGCTAAAATATCCCAACCACATCCACCCTCATCATCTAACCCACCTTTTAGGAGCAGCAAGCAGCGCTGCCTTGGCAAAGCACTCAGATACCACATTTCTAAATGTTTGATATTTGACGTATCTCTTCCTCCATTATCAGATATCTCCCTCCTATTCTTCCTGCTCCCAACCCAGGAGCACTGACACTCTGGTGTTGTGTGTCCATAAATACAGTGCTGGAATGCAGTATTACCTAGACACCTGTCACTTAAATGAAACCTGAAGTGAAAAATGAGCAGAAAAGTACAACGGGAGGCATTCCAGGCTCATCCTGATGTACATCTACCCTGACAGGCCTGAAGTCCGGATTTTTCCTTTGCAAATGTAGCCAGAGGTTTCCTCGACGTGATAGGCCAGGACAGGCCAGAAGTTCACTGAAAGCACCCACTCGTTAGCAAAAGCACACAGCGGAAAACAAACAAAACCTGCCAACCAACTAAAAAACAAATTCCTACCTGTGTGATGACAGACACAGGAACAGCTCACGATGATTCAGTTTTTCAGATATTTCAGGTAGACCTGCGGACTGCAGCATGCAAAGGCTTTAAATAAATAGTTCTTTAAGGCCAGCCTCCTGCAGATTTGTGGTTTGTGGTTGACTGCAAGCTGTGAAGGTTTTGCTGTGCTGAGGCATCTGTGAAGACTGCTCATGGATGTGAATTTTCCTTTCTCTAACTGCTTGAATTCACTCTGCTGCCTTTCCTTCAGTTCGGGCTGTGCTTAGCATTTATCTCCTATACTTTGGCCACCTGCATTCCTGAAACCACGACCAGGCAACTTCACCTTTGACGAAGTTCTTTTGAAGATCTTTTAAAACCTTTGACGAATTTCTCCGAGATCAGCCACTAGGTGTTATAGTTCTGGTGGGGCAGGGGAACGCAGAGGTTCAGATGGATGAGAAGGACGTACCCATAGGTGAAGCACAGTCAAAGCTTTGCTTTCTTTGAAAACCCATTTATTTATTTTTTCTCCAGAAGGTATTTTCAGCTTTCCTGTAATCTCATTTTAGAGGCAGTTCCTCGTGGGTCTAGCCTTTATTTTAAACTTGAAGGACGCCGCGTTGATCAGTGGTTCCTGACTGAGCTTGAAGGTCAGCTCTCTCACAGGCTGCTTTTAAAATTGTTGATCTTCCTACATCAAAAAGTTAATAATCGTTAACCCAAAGGAGGCGTTCAACCACCCTGGGCCAGAAACACCTTCCCGGGGCTGGGAAATCTCCATCCTCAGGGCATTTTCCACGCAAGGCGGCGTCCCCCCGGGGCGACAGGGAGCAGGTGGAGGAAGTTTCAGCGAGGGCTCCCCTCACGCTCCAACCACCGGGTGGAGCCGGGGGCGGCCCCACGCTTCCGGGCCGCCGGCGGCGACCTCGGCTGTCGGGGCAGCGTTTTGTGCCCCGAGGGAAAGAGACGGAGAAGGAGAGGAGGCGGCCACGGCGCCATGCGGCCCGCAGGTCGGGGCAGAGGCGGCTGGGGACAGCGCCTGGCGACGGGCGGGCTCGGGGGGCACGAGGCTGCCCCGCTGCGGCCGCCATCTTGTGGCCGGGGGGCGAGGGGAGGCAGCGAGGGGCTGCCGGGTGAAGCCGCGGGCATGAGGGGAAAGAGGAGTGATTTTTTTTTTCTTTATTTGTTTCTTTTTATTATTATTATTATTATTATTATTTTCTTTCTTTCTTTGCCCTGTGCAAAGGAGGGTGTAGCTGTGTGTTTCCCCCAGCGTCGTCCGTGAGGGCGCGGGCGGCTGCTGGCAGGGTGTGAAGGTGGCGGCTGTGGGGAGGTTTGTGTGGCGCAAGGCGCCCAGAGGCACCTGGTGTCCAAGTTTTCCGTGCTGTGCTGGCAAGCGGAGAGCTCATCCCTGATATTTCTGGAGAAAAGTGGGTGCAAAGTTGGTATGTAACCTGCTAATATGGCTAGTCCCTGTCAGTTTTTTCCCCTTTTGAATATTTCCAGTGATTGATGCTACTTCTGTGCACTTTTCCTGACAAGTTATGCAAAAGTCTTTTTCTGAGGAGGCTGCTCTTAGCACCTTGAGATGGTTTTAGATAATTTTTCTTTGAAAATAGTCCTCAGTGTGCCCATTATTGTCTTGCAGTACATAACGCAGCTTCTCTGACGAGCGGGAAGTCTAACACTGAGAAGTTAGGAGGTGACAGAAAAAATGTTGTATGGGCACCCTTATTCTGTCCTGCATGTATGGCCATGCTAGGATAGAGTCTTAATTAGCTAACAGCGTGCTATGTTATTAATTAAAAATTGATTACCCTTTTTCAGTCTCTCAGCAGTCACTACAGTACCTAGCCTTATAAAGCTGTACGGCAAATACCTGGTATGCCGTACACGGAAATATTAATTTTCTTATTTATGTTTTCAGTGGTTTCTCACGTTATTTTCGTGCCTCAAAACCGCTGGCATATATTTTGTCACTCCCTTGGTAGATGATGGTGTGTTATCATTCCATTTACAAGTGGAAAAAGCTGATAAAAAGATCAAATGATTTACAAAAGTCACATGTAAACCAGCGGCAGGCCTGAACAGGAATCGGGAGCCCCTGGCTCCCAGTTCCTCTGTTCCTTCTTCCCAGTCCTGTTTCCTTATTCACAGAAATGCTGTGAGCTTACTGCTCCCATTTTCTTCAGATAAATTTGCAAGGCTCAGCAACGCTTAAATCAAACCAGCGACAGCAAAGCTGGGCTCTCAGAGGGGAAATGAAAGATGTGTAGCCAGATGCCAGAGGTTTGGCTCACTTGACTTGCTTGTGGCAGGGAGTTTGGCTTTATCTTTGCAAGTCAGGACTATATTTTATCCTAATTTTATGAATGAGGAATCAAGAAAGAGATCTGAAGGCCTGTCTCTGCAAAAGTGACTCAGTACTTTGGTTTACTGTTCTGGCTCACCTTTTTAAATGAGTGCTTTAATTGTCAAGACAGTTTCTTCAGAGTACCTTATATTTTGTATCATAATACCAAAGTAACCCTATTATTTATTAATTATCAAGTGCAACGTTCAAGTGATATTAGCAGCGCAAGCTGTTGCTACCTATTATGCTTATTAAACAGATGAAAACACTAGGGAAGGAAGGTGAAGTGGCTTTCCAACCTGTTGTATAATAAGTCAGTTGTAGATAAAATATCAGAATTCAGGACTGCTTTGATTGCTCCTCAAAGCTGGCTGTAAAATGGGTATGGTTGTTTTACTAGGATCTGGCCTTTGATAAATGGGATTTTCTATCTAGACTCTACTTGCAGCATCGCAAGCTTATTTTAAAGAAAAAAGTAGCATGCATGAGCAAAACTACATCTTTAATAGCATTTCTAAATATGCATTTTACTGTCCTAGTTATTAGGCAGTTATTTCGGAGTGGTAATGATCAGTTATATTCTGATAATCACACACACTTCCTTAGTGGTCGCTGTATATAAATGACAGTGTGCAATTGTGCATGACCTGGGGATGTACAGTTTAAGGTTTGGCTTTTGATGAATAAAGGCAGTCAGATCCTAGGTATGCATGTGAAATCGCTGCAATAATTGCTGAGCAAATACAGCAGAGCACCACAGAGGCATGGCAGGTTTCCCAGCTGCTTGCAGCCAGTTCCACACATCGACACTGGCCGGGAGACAAGTAGCTGTAGGCTCAGGCAGCAGTGGATATGGTGGACTTCTACTCTGCTGTCATTTGTCTCGTTTTTTTCATGTATTGCTCTGCACAAGCCTCATTCTCCACCTGAGACCGCCATACACAGACCTCTCCCTTGCAGCTTTACGACAGCACCAAAGCTTTCTCACCACACTGAAAAGACATCTTTTTATTTTTTCCTGATGGACTTCCTGGCTGTGAGGTACAGGTTGCTTTGAGTGCATTGCCCATGGCTTAGTCACACTTGAATCTGAAAACTCTTCAGAGTGCACCGTGGGTGAGACGGTCTTGTTGCTTGTCAGTATTTTGTAGGAAACCCTAGTCTAGAGGAACTTCTTCGTACAAATTCAGCTGAACATGATGTACCTAGTCAAGGTAAAACATCCGTAATGCCTGATCCTTGATGACACCTGTCTTCACTTGAGATGAGAGGTACTGACAGGATAACTTGCTAGCGGCTGTGTCATGTTCGAGTTATCACTCGCTCCATACTCATGAAAATGAGTGGCACCACTGAGATCTGCCATCGTGCACTCTTTATGTACCTGATGTGAATTTCTGCGCCTCCAGGTATTTCTGGGACAATATTTACATGACAAGGGAATCTAGAAGGTGAATAAACACAAATAATACTTGATTTTGGTTTTTCTCAAGAATTAGGGGTGGCCTCATTTGTAGCAGCCTTAAAGTTTTTTAAAGACCTGCACTTCTAGGGACAAAATAGTCCTCAGGCTATGACTCCCTTCAAAAATATAAGGGGTCTAGTGGCAGAATTTTGCAGTAGATTTAGCAATCACATAATGTGAATTATTAACACTAATAACGTCTTAGCAATTTGTGTATCAAAGAAGCAAGTACTGGAGAAATTGCTGTCTTCCATTTACAGTCTTAATTAGAAAGGAAGTTCCTATTTTTTTGTTGATGAAATATTTTGATATTTCTGCAGAGAGACACGAATATAATGTTCAGATATTTTAAAGCTGAAATTTGGCTCCTTAAAAGCTAGAAATGGAAATCTTCGCTGTGATAAAGGAGTTATTCTGACATGTACTCCAGATGCAACATTTACAGATGAGCCTGTTGGCTAGGAATTGGAATACAAAATTCTAAAAAGATACTGAATGAGGAAGAAGAAAAGCAGCTGCTGTTACGCTTTGATACTCAAGAACCTTGTGAATAACACACAGCAATTGTTGACCCTCAGAAGTGTTGGGTAGCTGATTCAGGTTCAAAAGTTGATCCTAACAAGATGTTTCCCTATGTGAATCCTCTCCAGCCTCCCTTCTCTTGCACACTGATTACTGAAGCTTACCTATAAGCAATTGACCACCCACATTTGAAAGAGCATATCACTGCTGCCACAGTAAAGGCGAGAGAAAGAGCAATTATCTCAGCTTCTGAAAAGAAGGTTTATGTCCAGGGACTGGAGAACGACGGTGTCACTGTTTCCTTTTCAGTGTCTCTCTTGGAGCTGATCTTTGAGCATTTATTTAGCTTCCATACCCTGTTATTGGCTTGTAGGGAGTAAAGAACATTTTACCTCCTCTAGAAGGCAGTAAGTATGAATGCCACAATGCGAACAGCAGCAATAGTTTGTGATATATAATTACATATTCCTGGGAGGTCCAGTCATTTCTGGCTATCATGAAGAAAATGAAGTTTCCCTGACCTCTTGTGTAAATTAAAATCAGGCAATTAGAATATGATCTGTGATAAACAGCTAGGTTTTACTAAGTGTAAACAAAAGTTGTAGTAGGTTCAAAATGATATTTTAAATATCTAAGCATGCTGAAACTGCCTTGAAGGTAAGACGGAAATCACAAATATAATTTAAACATTAAATTGGTGTCTATGGCATGCAATAATTATTGATTATTATTTAGTGTCCGTTGCCTCCCTGCATAGTAAGAAAGCAAGGCTTTGTGTTAACTCCTCAGAGTATAATTTATGCTATCACAGGGCTGACACTTAAGTAAACAGGTCTTAAGTACTCCCATCATTACTCTGTTTTTCAATGTTTCTGTGTATACAATTAAATTAAGATAAGATTTATGTGATTGATATAGTTCAAGCCAAGCTGAGTTTGGAAAGCATGCTTTTGCTTTCACATCAGATGCTTAACAGATGTAAATGACTCGAAACTTTATCCAGATAAAGTAGCTACAGTTTGTGGTTGTGGTTCACTGCTTCTTGTCTTTGCTCAGCACCCCGAGCTTACATTTTATACAACCCATTGCCAACTGATAACTGTTTGTTGTTGCTAAATATTAATTACAACAAACCTACAACAGTACGTACAACTTAAACTTGTAATCCCTTTTAGAGGTCTTTTGCGAGTTTTCATTTATCGTAAGAACTACTCAGAGGTTTTGCCTAACTATAGTCTGTTTTGCCTGTCCCCCTTCAGTGACACCCAGCTAGATACTTTTCTCAGAGATTGGTCACCCAGGTGTGCTGCCTGAGCGTTGAGAGAGCATTCAAAACCTGAAGAACGCAGCAGTGTGCGCTGTGAATAGAACAGGAAAGCAAACTTCCTTTTCCTTTCTTCTTGCTCATGAAGACAGTATCAGCATATATGGGAACCACGAGTAAATGGCAAGTGTTAAACAAAATGCTACGGTTTCTCAAAAGCTCACAGTGCCAGGTGGTTGCCATTACTTTGGGGAGGTGAGCTTTGTTCTATCAACTTGGAGGGAAACGAAGTTTCTGTTTATTTCTGTATTGGTATGAGTTGCTTCTGCTGCCTATTTTTGAAATTGACTTGAACTTGGTCCTTAGTGCCATCTTATTTATAAGAGAAATGCTGGAAAATTATTGTTAATGTTCAGGGAGATGTAGAAAATGCATCAGACTTCTGTCAAATCAGACAAAAATTTGTACAAATAAACCTAAGTACAGGTCTCAAACTGTGTCAAGCAAATATAATGCAATTCCGAGAAAGGCAGAAAAAGTCAAGTACTCAGGGTGCTGTAACAGTGTGAAAAAAGCAGAGGGTATGTCTTCGCAGAGTGATTCTTTGCTGTGCAGATAGACCCAGGCTAAATCTAGAGAAAGAACGTGGCAGTTCTGGCAACAGGAGCTCCCTCGATGGGATGCTGTGCAGGCTTGTGTTTTTTTTCAGTGGTTATGGTAGCTCACTCAAACTTACTGTGGGATCTTGATGTTGAATGACTCATTTTAAGACTGTGATAATATTAAAAATAAAGGGAGGACAATGTCCTAAATTAAATGGCTTGTCTGAGATCACAGAAAACTAGGAAGGATGTCTAGCATATGAGTGCCTTAACATTACATACTCCAAACTCGCGCCTCTAAGTAAGAAAAATAGGATGAAGGTGTTGTAATAGCAGTAACAGTGAGATAGTAATGATTGCTTTTAACTGCAAAATCATTTCAAAGCCTGTCCAAATTTCTGCAGTCTTTCTGAGCATCTGTGCAGAACTGGGCATGTGGCTGGCATGCAGCGTGTGATGCAGGGCTTAGCTTTCCTCTCCAGAGATGCTCTGTGAGGATGCCGAGGTCAGAGTGGAGATGGCTCCACAAGCACCCATTTTGCCTTCCCTGGGGCTGATGCAGCAGCACCTTTCTCAAAACGGATCTTAAGAGCAGTGGATTTTTCTTGGAAGGTGTCTTGAGCATATCCAGCTCTGTTGGTGTGCTACCCCATGATTTTATTGCTACAGTTCAGATCTGTGTTTAGATCGAGTACTGATTGATACAGCAGTGTTTCAATGGGGTTATTGATAAGTACAATGTGATTGTTGGGAGGCAGAAACAAAACAAACAAGCGAGTGGAATAAAATGGGTAAACTGGTAAAATGTCACTGGTTATCTATTGGCATTTTAAATACTCCTTTGTGTCTGGTAAGTGTGATGTGCATGTGTTTGTGCAAAAAGTGTGCTTATGCTTAATTGCATCCTTTAGAAAAAGGGAAAAGGGATTTTTAAGTGTGTGTTTAAGGGCTAGTGACAATTTTTGTAAGGCTGTGAAGTTGAAATGCAGCACCTTTGTCAAATTGCTTGTTTTATACCCTTTTACCTACTACTGGGAAACTACTGGGAACTGCTTCCAGGGAGTTCCTGAATTTTGCGGATTTTCATAGCTGAAAAAAGAGTCGCAAGTATTTTCTGCTTTTCCACTTGAATGCCGCAGTAGAAGCTGATACTTCTTAATTCCTTCAGTTCCTAAGAAAACTTCTGCTGCATTTGAAGTCCATAGCTCCTGGATACATGTCTTGCTTTTCTCTTTGCTGCTGTGAAACACGCTCTCTAGCAGTCTCCAGGTTTTGCACGTGACTGTGGGGTAAGGAATTTGGAAGGAGACTGTATTCGTAGGTCTAAGGTTCTCCATCTAAGTCTATTTAGCAAAACTTCTTAAAAATCACTAGGAAAGCATGCATGTCATCAGCTAGGAGACTTTTATGCCTGTCTTGTCTTTCTGCTGAAGTCCTACTGCAGCTTCTGTTCAGTTCACATTCTTAGTGGTTTTGGTTTGTTTTCATTGGTTGGCTGTTTTTTGTCTTCCTTCTCTGGACAACGTCAGAGGTGGAAAGGGAAAGAGGCTGCCTAAGTGTTGCCTTGATACCAAGTTAAGATGCCAGTAGATGATAGCGTAGCCATACCTAGAAGTGAAGACCTCATCCTAAATCCCCTGCTTTAGACATATGATATTCACCAGATAAGACTATTCGTGTAAGAAATAAAGACAGCATCCCACTAAAAGACAACACCACCTCCTTTTGCCCCCCCAGCCTGACTGAGATGCTGCCAAGGCTCCAACGCACTCAAGTCTCTGTGAGAATACACGCACGGAGCCCGTGGTGCCTTGCTGTACTTTACCCTTCAAGTTTCTCAGTGTGGAAATGTGCCTGTGTTCAGTCTCTTGAACAAAGCAAGCTATTTTCCTGTCAGAATGTAATGAAGTAATGATATTTTCACTTGCCGTTGATCATTATATTTTCTTCCAAATAATAAAAACACTGAACAGTACTTTTTTTTAAGTTGTTGTCCACAGCACCGGGGGAATGTTAACACATGAGGAATGAATAACTGGAGGTTTTTTTTTACTGTATTCAATGAAAAGGGTTTTTGTGTGTGTGTTTTTCTTTTTTTTTTTAATATAAGATGAGAGGTATGATTGAAATAGTGTTATTTATTTCCTAATGGCAGCCTTTGGAAAAACACAGAAAGATGTATTGAATGGTGTTTACAAATTGAACTTCTAAGAAATAGAACAATATATATGTTAAACATATTTTCGTATGGTACACCCTTTTATTATTCATCCTTTTCATTTATTCATGAAACATTTACAATTTAAATAACTGAAGTGAAAAACTAATCGTCTGCCTGGAGTGAATCAAACAAGAACAATTTAGAGCAATTTGAGGATGGAAAATAAGAGCCCCCCTCTTAGGTAAAGCTGGTGTCTTGGCGAGGGGGGGGAAGGCTAAATACAGCACAGGCTTCAAAGCAGTTTAATGCTGAGGTGATGGTAGGCAGTAAAAGAAAACAAGCAGTACTTTTGTCAGCAGCCACATCTATGCTGCTGGTCCGTGGATTTTAAGATTTGTATTTCAGAACTCGTTGTAGTCACTTGCTGTCTGATAAGCTATAATTTGTCTGAGTGACAGAAATCTGTTTTAATTAACAAATAATATGAACAGCAAGACAGGTATCTTCTGGTTTTGATTAGCTTCCTTTTAACATATGATATATAACAAGAAACTGGTAGATATGCAGTATAAAATCCTTTGTGTGAGCGTCTTATCTAAGGTTTTGTTACTAAGAATTTTTCCAAGTGTGTGCAATAGCATTCAAATCAGCTCTGACTGTAACAGCAGCCAGGAGTATGTGCTTGAGTTACGAGGACGGAGAATCCTCAGAGGGTGGCCAATGCAGCTAGCAGCCTAACAGCAGGCTTACGCCCCCCCAGAGCAGTTCTTCCCTTTACAAACTCAGTTTTGCTGAGCAATTAGAGGAGCTGGCTGAATCACATCTAATGTGGTTGCACCTTTACAGCTGACTTTTAAAAAAACGAACAATAAAAAAGGAAAGGAAAAAAAAAAGGTCCTCTGAAAACCAGCTGATTGATAATCATCATTTTTTAAACACTGTTTCCTTGTTCAAGGGAACTGAAATAAGCAAGCATGTGATTTGAATTGAGACCTGCGTTTACTTCAAAGCAAGTCTCTTAGGCCTTTAAGGAAATAAGGAAACCAAATAGACCACACAAGTTTTTTATGGATCCCTAAATGGTTTTAGCTATGTCCAGAACATCATTTCTAGCAACTTAATCTTAATTTTTAATGCCTGAAGATAATTTACATTTCAAATTTATCTGTCTCTTAAATAGTGATTTTTAAAAGGCAAGGCTACATGAACAAAACTTAATAAAGATCAAATCAAATAACAAAAAAAAAGTCTTGATTAGAAAATATGTTTAATAGTATCTACAAAATCTAATAAAATGCATAAAATTCAATAGCCCCTCTCCCCCTTTTTTGACTTTCTAGTCTGCTACTAGAGCATTTCAGGGACTCTTTGGTTTCTGTAGACCTCTTCCCTGTGAGAATGTAAGGCCAATGCCCAGCTAGGGCACGGCACAGTAGCTCTGTTTAATCAGTGAAGCCTTTTTGGTACACACCATGGGAGGGAATTTTTCCAGTGATTTTTGATTCCAGCTGGTTTGAAGGTTATCATATTTGCATGCTGTTTTTGTAACTTTGTAATCTTATCATCAAAACTTCCAGATTTGTTTCTCTCCTTTGTTAATTTTGTTCCCTGTTCAAGATTAACCATTTTAGAGGAGGCCAAATCTAATTTGGGCTTGAATGCATGAAACAGATTCTGCAGTAACTGAATCAGGGGAAAAATATTGTGTGTGAAAGTTTAAGGCAGATCCTACATTTTTCATTTTGGAAAGAAGTGTTGTCTGCTCACAGGGTACGTTCAGGACAGATGCATTTTAATTTTCTTGGAGCACTCTTGCCAAATTAGTGTCAGGTGGTTTTCTACAAAAGCTTAAAAACAGCTGTTTCATCGGCAAACTGGCAGCCTATATTTCAATACTGAAGAAGTTTAGGGAATTCATTAAAAAGGCAATCCATATTCCTGGATTTTAGCTTGCAAACAGATCGCGTGTACCATAAATTTTGTACTCCCACATGCTACTAAGTCCATCCTGTTCATTGTGGATGACATATAATCATCATTATTAAATTTGTACACAGTCTCTTCTTTAAATCATGCCTTAACAACAGCCTAAAAAGGCAGAACCATACTCTGAAGCTGTGACAGCAAACTCATTGGATTTAATGTTTCAGAGCCTTAAATGAAAAGCTAATCCGTTCTTATTGGAAATAAAGGGTTGAACGCTAACCGTATTTAAGATATTCTAGAAGTAAGTTGTGCTATTTTATCTCTCACAATTACATCACATATGGCCACTGCAAAATTTAAATTGTACAAAAAATATACAAACTGTCTTCCAAACAGTTGGTTTTGCTTAGTTATACTGACAAGAGCAAAGTTTTAACACCCTAGTAGTTAATGTAGTGGTACTGATGATAGTTACGAATCTAAGTCTTTATTAAAGAAGTAGGATTCTTTAGATGAGTGTTCATAAACTCGAATTCCTCTCTTTTAAAAGCCGTATGTTTCCTCAGATTAATATCAGATCAATGAAACGTTTCACAAGAGATTTAAAGATGGTCATTTTTTTGAAGATGAATCTTGGACATGTGTTCTTCCTGGATAATTCCATTCTTAGTGTAGTTTGCAAGCCCTATTCACTGAATTTTCATGTCATAAGAAGCATTTAGTTCGGTGTTTTATTTGGTTGTAGCCATAGATAGCCAACTTGGATACCTGCAAGTGAGTCAGATGCCACCCCAGCCAGCTGTCTGCACCAGCTACGACTCCAGTGGAAGTGGCTGTGTTCACAAGCATTGCTTGAGTCGTCTACTTTGGTACAAGTGTGGGAGTGGGAGCTCAGCTGCAGATTTAACACTGAGTGACAGCAACCAAACCAGTGGGTGCTCTCAGGCCGTACTGTTGCGGATGTCTGCGGTGGTAAGTAGTGCTCCTGACAGAAAGGGAGTTGTAGAGGCCAGTGGTGAGTGTTAGGGACCTGAGAGCCACACAGCTTACATTGACAGGGGGCTTATTTTGGACTCACTCCAGCCTAGTGCTGTGGCATTAGCAGGTGGAGCACATTGGGCGTGATCCTGAAGCAGGTGTTCTGCTTTAGTTTAATCTGAGAGGTTTTTGTGCTCCTAGGCCAGTTGGTGAGACAAAGCAAAGCACGGTAAGTGAAGATAAATATTAACATAAACTCACTCTAAGCCATAGCTGTTGCTGCAAGTGGTAGTCATCCCTTCAGCTTAACTTCAGAGGCTTGGGTTTATCCCGTGCTTCGTTCTCCTTTGTGGCAACAGATGCATTTAGGCAACTGCAAGGCAAAGCAGGCTGGGGAGTTGATTGGGAGTGGTGAATAAGTTGCTGCAATGTGTGGTAGAGATGTGAAGGGCTGCTGCTTTTGGTAGCTGTAAAAGTTGTGCGTTCCTTTGTGCAATTAGAAAAGTAATCTGTAGCAAGGGGAAGATGAAGGATGGTCAGTGTAAAGTTCAGAGGGGGGAATGTAAGGCTGCACGCTATTTCACATCTGTACTAAACATGCAGCCGGGTATTGCTGAGCAGCTGGCATGGGTAGTGTGTTAAACTGCTATGTTGAGTCTTAGATTAGATGTTACTGCAGTAGCTGTACGAAGAAGAGGGATAGATCTGTAACAGCATCAAGCTGTTTTCTTTTGAGATTTTTTTTTCCAGATATTCAAGAGAAATGTAAAAAAAAAAAAAAAAAAAAAAAAAAAAAGGTTATATATAGGTAGGTTTTGTATTTATAGATTTTGTAAAACCATAAGAGGCTCAGTCCTGTCCTGTCCTATCCCTCTCAGCCTTCTGAGTTTTACTATATTTGAACAACACAGATTGTCTGACTGTAATGAGTTATGGTTTAACTTGATCTCAGAAATGGTTCAAGAAGGATTTGTTTTCTTTTCTGTACCTTCTAACTAGGCATGAAAGACAGTGTGCTTGAGAAGCTAAAACTACCAGTGAGATACTTTTCTTCCAATTTACGTAATGATATAGGCAGTTTGCTTGTTTCTGTCCCACACTGAGGATGCATGTCAATGACAGTGAAGTAAGGTGTGCACGTAGGGTATGCAAAATCCATTTACAAGAACCTGAGCATACAGGACTTCCAACTGCTTTGCTTCTAGGAGGCAGCCCATTTGGTCAAAGGCAGCAGTAGATTTGTTAAGTCTTTCTGCGAAGGCTGTCCTTTTTGGGGAGGACCCAAAATTGAGAACTTCCCAACTGGGTCTTATTTTAGGACCGGTAAAAATTGAGAACTTGTATTTTGCAAGGGGAAAACACGATTGCATGTGTTAAACATCCAGCAAGCTTATCTTCTTGGTGTAAAACGTCTGTAGAATCTCAAGTAAGCTTTACCAGTATTTGGCACTGCAGCTAATTTTGCTGTACGGTGGAGGAATTGTGCAAACGCAGGCTTGCACTCATGTGACTGATTCAATTTCATTTTTTCTGATGGGCAGGAATAAAAGTGCTTTGTTATATAGCTGGTGTCTCGAATGTTTGTCTTAAGGCAATAGAGGGGAAGCTGAGGGAGGTTTAATATAGAGAAGTCCGCTTTCTATTGAGGTTGTTGCTGAACGTATCCGAAGTTGTTTAATTTGTCTTGGTCTAACTCACTGTTGGTTTTGTCGGTGCCCATTCTGTGAAGCTACCCATTTATGGAATTAATTTCTGTTTCACTTGCTTCCTTCTGTGTGCATCATTACTATGAATGCCGTTTAAAAGGCCAATAGGAAAGCATAAAGTGTTTGTCCAACACCGATTTAGGCATTTGTCTTGGGTTGCGGGTGGTTTGGGGTTGTTTATGAGTTCGTTTGCTTTGTTGCTTGGTGACTGTCACATTTGTCAGAAGGGGACGAAAGAAATGAGCTGAAAACAGGGGACATTCTCAACTACGACTCGAAAGCTTAAACATGTTATACATTTAACAGGAACTGCTTCTCACAGCTTGTCTAATTTCTGGATGAACACTTACCGAAATGAGATGTGTAAAAATAGATTTAAAACCTGTCTGCAAAAAAAAACAGAAGATGAAGCTGTTTGATTTATGGGGTCTTAGGACCCCTCCCTGGATTCTCTGCTGACTTGTGGCAAAGGAAACATGTAGTCTTCGAAACCCTAAACCAATGTGGGCTTTGAGTGCTCTGAGAGAGGTTTTTACCAAGCAGATTTCCTGTGGCAATGTTAAGCTGTGACTGTTGGGCTAATCTTTGGCTAATTCAATGAATTAGAAAATTCCCACTTTCTGATTTGAAAGAATGAGAGAAAATTCCCATTTTCTTATTTGGAACTAATTAGAGGCAGGGATTTGAAAGAAACAATGGAATCAATGTTGCAGAGGGAAGAAAAAAAAGCACCAGAAGGCAGAAGAAAAAGCAAAGAAATTTAATTTGAATGAGGAGAGTTTAAATGAAATTAATCCAAGAATCAGTGGGGGAAGCCAAGGTAGGAACATCTAGAGAGATCCCGATAGGTGATGAAAGAAACACTGCCAATGGAAAAGAATTAAAGTGAATGAAAGGACAGCTCTAGTGGTGGTTGTCTCTGGTAGCAATAGCATCAGTTAAAGCAAACCTGATACAGCTTGTCCAGCTTTTCATCTAGCCTTAAAGACTTGCTTCACAGCCCCCAGAAAAAAAAAAAAAAAAAAAGCGGTGTGTTAGTTCAGCTCTTTGTACTGCATTATGGACTATTTTTCTCTTTGTGATTTGTTACTGTCTAAAGCAGTTCTGAGTTACCTGATTACATTCTGCTAAAACCTGCAAATGGCCTGATTTGCTCTCAAGGAAGCGCCTATAATGACACCAAATTTTGCCTCAGTGGGGCGGTAATAGCAGAGGAGATGCACCCTGAAGCAGAGGATTGAGCTCTGACTTCTACAGCCCATGTTTTTGTACAGGGGAGGGAGGATACAGCGATAGTTGTAATCCTCCCATTCATATTCCCAAGGCAGCAGGAACCTGCCTGGCTCCGTGTTCCCACTGTCACTGCAGGAAAGGTCAGGGGAATTTCTTTAGAGAGAAAGCCTCCAAGGTCAAGCCAAAATTTATCCCCTTCAATTTGTAGGAAGCTTGTTTGCTGTCTTGAACTTCGTTTTGCCCACTCCAGGCCTCGCTGAGCTTAATGAGAGCGATGAAGACAGGAGGCCTGATGTCGTACTGATGGAGCAAGCACTTGTTCTCCCAAACAACTTAGCAATTAGCAGTGGAAGGTGCATAAATGATGGAAATGTTCCTATTGCATCCTAGTTAAATGGGCATTTGAGAATAGGCGTGCAGCCACTCTGCTGGCTGATGCAGTGGCAGCAGGAATGTCCCATGCTTTAAGATAATTGCTTTAATTGAAACAGGTGTGCCACAGTGCTGCGGCAATTTAGCTATTTTGTGATCTCACTCTAAAGTTTACAAGCAGGCTTTTATAATTTTCATTTCCATTAGTGGAAAGTCTCTGAGAAGCAACATGACTTACTTGAAAACGTTTTCCATTATCTGCAAGTATTTCTAAAGTGCTCTGCGCTGTCCTTCCCACGATGGATCCATTTTGGCTTGCTGCAGGGGATTTGCCTTGCAACCCAGAGCTGGAGGTGCATTTTGAGATGCATTTACTGGATTTGTGTCAGGTGTGCTGACTGGGAAAATCGATGTGTTCAGGATGGGTGAGGGGCAGCTCGTTATGCCAAGGCTGCCGATTAGCACTGAATTAAATGGTCTTAGTCTGCTTCCAAATGTTGAATTGCAGGAGTTGTTTAGAGTGCTAGGCAAAGCGGTCTTCTGCATTTCCTTACATCATCTTAAGTGATCCGAGCAAGCAGCATGAAGAGATGAATGGATGAATCCTGCTGAAAAGATTGCACAGGAGCCAAGAGACTAAAGATCTTTTGCTTCTGGAGTCTGATTTGAGCTAGAGCTACTTAGTAGGTGTGCTCCTCGTTCCCACCCGACATGCAGCCCAAATGGAAATGAGTTTTCCTGGGATTACAAGAAATATTTTATAAATCACTGTGCAAAGATGGGAGTCTGGACCTCTTACGCTCTTGCTTCTCATGCTGCATTTTTGTCATTGTGTATGACCCTCGGCTATACCCATAGTTTCAGCCTGCATTTTGAAAGGAATGGAGTGGGGAGAGGAGGGGAAGCAGAGGAGATGCCTTGAGAGGGGGAAGCAAAACTCCTAGAGTTTGAAAAGTGTCTGAAAACCACGGGCTTCAGGCTCTGCAGATGACAAGGGCAAGGTTCCTTGGAATGGGACCTCATGGGAGAGTGTGATGCATTTGCTGTGGGTGACAGGGAAACTAAAAGCTTGAGATGTGTAAAAATCCAATCAGGTAAGTGTGAGTGGCTCTTAAATTTCCCTACCCAGGCCCTTCCTGCCTTAAAAAAAAAAAAAAAAAAAAGGTCTTTTTTGTGGAAGTTTTTAGCATGGGAAGAGACTCACGGTAATCCCGGGGTGTGTAGTGTGCAATTCCCAAAGGAATTAAGGATGGCACGGGTGTCCTTCAGTATTGCTTATGTTGCCCTAATTTTTAATCAATGAAGAAAGTCAGAATTTTCACTCTGTGCTATCCTACTTCCCTTTTGAGGTACAGAGCACTTCTACATATTTTAACGAGTTTTTACTAATGGGCAGTAGCTCATTACGTACTGACAGAAATCATTGTTTCTCAAATGTCTGTAAGACTGCCATTTGGAAAAACAACAAACTAAAAAAAGGAACAAAAGAAAAAACACCTCCCTGTCCCCAGGTGAGGACATCTACTCCAGGAAGAGCTAAAAGGAATGAATTTTATTCTTTCTCTAGCAATTGATCCCCTCTTTTCTCAATGTAGTGGTTGAGAATGGGTTCACTTAGATATCAAAAGCTGATGTGGTTGAGGCAAGCGTTGCAGACAGACTTGAATTACTCTTGATCAGGTTGAGTGTGATGGGCTGCTTGTGTGGTTTCGTGAATTCCTGGCCAGCTGTCTGAGCAACTGGGCATGGCTTTCACCAGTACTGCAACTGGAGAGTGTTGTGCGTGGTCTGAGAGCTGTGGGGATGCATCTTTCAGTCAAAGCTTGGCTACGAGTCAATGATCGAGTGACAGTTCCTCTTACCAAAGTATCCTGAGGCAGCAGAGACAATTTTGGGCTCTACTGGTTGTAGAGACAATTTTTAAACCCTAGACTTACTTCTCTGAATCTTGCTCAGCTCCAAGCAAACAGAATCTCTTTTACAAGATTGCAAGACTTTCTTTAGATTCATAAACATGTGTGAAAGTAGCCACAAGCCCCAGATCTTTGCTTCCTTTCCTTTGCCTTCCTAACATGTTTAATGCATGGCAAAATTCCATAGATTTCATTTTGCTTTCCAACTATATTTGCTTTTTTTTTTTTTTTCCCCCTCACAGAATTATCTAGGTTGCAAGTGACCTCCAAATGATCTAGTCCAACCTCTGAGCTAACACTAACCAGTCGTCCTCTAAACCATATCCCTAAGCTCTACATCTAAACGTCTTTTAAAGACTTCCAGGGATGGTGACTCCACCACCTCCCTGGGCAGCCTGTTCCAATGTCTAACAACCCTTTCGGTAAAGAAGTTCTTCCTAACATCCAACCTAAAACGCCCCTGGCGCAACTTAAGCCCATTCCCCCTCGTCCTGTCACCAGGCACGTGGGAGAACAGACCAACCCCTCCCATCCATGAAGTATCTTTTAATTGTTGTTATCAAAAAGCCCTTTTTCTGCCTTGTGTGTATGCAAGCTCTTGATTCCTTTGGTTGCACAAGTCTGCAAAGGCACTCTCATCTCTTTTGGTTCTCCTAAGATTCAGCAGGTCTTTTCCAAGAAAGCTGCAGATAGCATGTTTTGTGAGATGTGAGGGGTTTGGTCAGCCACACATCAGGAACTAGAGAATAGTTTTGCTTGTCAGAAGAACCTTTTCATGTTATGGATGACTGCATAAAGTCTCTTACTGTTTCTCATTGCTGAACTAATAATACACTTTATTTCTACCTTTGAGTCAGTTTCCAAGTAGGAGTAGTTGAAGCATGGCTTAATTTTGTCAGGATATGATAGTTTCCATTACATTAACTTGCAAGGGAACAAAATTCATCTCAACTTGCATTATATTCCAAGTGCAGTAGCTTCAAAGAAATATTCAGTGAGAGATGAAAATAATGAAGGGGAAAAAGCTCTGGTTGAAAAGTTAAGCAGTGTTACTGCGTATTCAGTACTGGGTAGTGCTGCATTAAGGCAAGATTTCGGCTTTTGTTGTTTCACAGAAAAATGATAGCGCTTTGAAGATGGAGTTTTGGGTGGGCTGTGATTTTTCAGGTAAGTAGTGTTCAAGCATTTACATTTTAGTAAAACTTTCAAAGGCAAAACATTGTGTAACGGCAAAGTTTAAGGCATGTGGAGTAGATTTTAGGTAGGGAACTTTGTAACCATTCTTAGCGTAAACTCTGGCTACATTTAAAATCGTGCTAGCATTTTAAAATAGTGATGTTTTGCTTTTTTTAATACAATTTTGGGGAAGCAGCCTGTAGTTCTTGCATTCCTTCGTATCAAAGTTTACTCTCAATCTCAAAAGATAGCTTGGATAATAACAGATCAGTGGCCAGCAAAATAAGCGTGCATGTAATTCCAAACAAACCCACATTCGGTTTGCCAGGGGTAATTTAATAGCACTGGTTGCAGTCTTCAGACCAATAAGCTTTGTGCCAAACTGCAGGAAAAAAATGCCTCGCATGAAGCTTTCCTCAGCAGTATGACTCTTCCCTTTATATAGGCAGAAAAGACAAATGAAATATGGCAGTTGTATTAAAGTTTTATGAGATGTTGTAGAGCTTTTCTTCCATCAAGTGTGGTATTAGATATATTTTGCTCTCTTTTATACAAATAAAGCATTCTTTCTCATTTCTCATACAAAAATCAATATTGGTTAAAAGAAGTGCAATTGAGCCTTCAATAAACATCTTAAAAATTCTTTCTCATTCACACTTAGCCAAGATCAAAGCTGCGGGCTTAGGTGCAGATACAGAATATGGAAAAAGAATTACTTCATCCGCTTTTATCATTTCGGTGCAACTTCCTCACTTTTATCTTCAGAGTTTCTTGCGCACTCGAGCCCTGTACCGTCCATTTGCATGAGGGTGAACTTGACACCTTGGGTGTACTTTCATTATGATTATTGTATCTTTACAAATATTCCTGCCCAAGGAGCTGCTCCTCCATGCCCAGCACGCAGGGAAGCTCTGCGGCTGGGCCTGAAAGCTCGGCTCCAGGAATTCTCTCCTGATCCAGGCTCTGGCAGTGCCTTCGGGGTGCTCCCAGTCTGCGTGGGGATGTGGTGTGGTTGAGCACCATTCCTCGTGCAGGAATACACAGACACGATGCAGCCTCTGGGCCCAGGGGGTGCTGGGGCAGATGCCAGCAGATCCCACTTCTGCACAGTCAGGACTCCGCGATTCTGGAAGCAGTAAAAAAGGTTTTTAACCCTTCAGCTGGCACGTGCTTTCAGCACCCAACCTCTCTTATCCCTCCCTGCAATTCCACTTAGCTTTGTCCTTACCCAAGCCCATTATAATAGCAAAAAGGTAGCTGAGCATGAACTTATTGAGACCTTCTAATTTAAAGACTGAATGTGAGCTTTGTCTGCATAACCAAGGTAATCTCAAGTGAGATTAATGTTTTATTCTCCCCGTGTACTATATGAAGGAACTCCCAACCTGTAATGCAGTTTTGGGTTCCTCAAAAAAAGCCAGAAGAGTTCACAAAAGTTCAGAAAGAGAGGTAGGAGGTCTACCAAGTCCCCTTCTGTAGGGGGAAGTATAGCACGCCCAGTTTGACCTGTAACTGAGGCAAGGCTAAGAGTCTGAAAACCCTTAGGGAGAGATTTCTGAGAGCAGATAGCTCTTCAAACTTGCAAGGGGGGGGGGGAAAGATATTCTGTGTTTGTAAGATGGAACTAAGCAGATTTAAATGCAGTGTAAGTAGCAAATTCTTAAGTCTTCTTCATGGATTAAGCATCCTCTTTAAGGGACCACTCCGGTCCTCTTAGAAATTAAGGTCTGAAAATAGCAGTTGGTTGGTGGTTCCACTTCCTGTGGTATCACAGTCTGGCCAGACTGAAAGAGCTTCAGCTTGGTGAATGTTGTTTCTTTTTCTCAAGCTGGCTAGCCAGCTCCAGAGCTCTTTGCTTTTGCTGCAAGAGTTGAAGAAAAACAAATGAGATTCTGATAACAAATACTTTTGCAGCTAAGTGCAGTAAAATCACAAGTCAGTTTCTTAACCTAGTGTTATAAAACACACAATTTTGCTCCAAGTTAGTTGAGGAATACACTAATAGTTATCTTTACAATTAAATCATAGCATTTAAACACTAAGGGGTGTTTTTACCATTGAAAAATGTAACTCTGAGCGAGCTGAGTATGTGAATGCATTCTGCTTTCTACATTCAAATTGCAGTATTTATTCCGAAATAGTAGTTGAATCTATTCTAAATGTGAAATATTCTGAGCAGTTTTACTAGCATTTCTGTGGATGATCTTTCTGCTGTGGTTTAAAACTAAGCAGATGGTTGTCACTTCAAGCTGATGACCTGCCCTGTCTCTCAAGCATCACAAGCCCTTGGGGGTGGGATGGGAGGGAAATCAACGTTCTGGCTTCAGATATTTATAATGGATTTGAAATGATTTTCTTTTTTTAATGCTTTCTTCTCTAGAACATATGAAGGATATTCTCGTGATATACGAACAAGAAGCAGAAGAGTGGGCTGTGTATTTAAAATCTCTGTTTGGGCTCGTGCTGAATGAAGAAGGAGTCTTACTCTACAATCTGGAGACTTTGTCTTTCAAGCACCTGGAGTCATTCTCTTTACCCTGCTACAAATGTAAACTGCTGATACTCTCGTGTGGACTTCTTAAATGCCTAAATCGAGAGAGGTGCTGCTTTCTGGAGTATGTTCTTCAGCCTCCAGATAATGTGGTGATTCTCCTTTGTGGGGTGGAGAATTCAGAGATTCTTTACGAGGTACTGACCTTAGGTGGAAGGAGCAGAGAGATCTACACTGATCAGGAACCTGCGGAGTATCTTTCAATTGTTACTGGAATTATTCAACCAGGTAATTTTAAAATGTAAACATTGTGTGATTATTAAGAGTTTTCTGTCTGCATCAATACCTTTTGAAAGAGAGAAGAGCGAGCATTTGAATTTTCTCTAGAAATGACGTATTGCAAAAATGTTTTGATGCATTGGTTGTTGAAGTCTCAGTGACTTCAATGTTTTTTCCTCGTGACTTACAGGAGTCCTGGCATACATTCAGTACAGCTTCAGTTTCACAAGAAAGTGGTTTTGGAAGGCCCAAAATTTGCCAGTGGCACCTGTGAGCCTACCAGCACTGCTTCGTGGTTGAAGAGCTGGCATACACTTTGCTTCGCTGTTTCCTGGGTTTACAAATCTCAGAAATAGTACAAAACTATGGGTTTCTTTAATCTCTTTCAAAATGTTTTAACGTGATAATGTATGTATATCTCTTCAGGTAAACCTGGCCGTAAAAAATGATTAGAGGCCAAAACCCAGCTTCATGGATGGCATAATTTCCAGTGTGGCGCACACAAGCTGTAAAAGCAGGCGTCCTCTTCCCCTTTTACAAACTGAAGTAACAAGTCTGTGCTGAAAGGTGTAAAATTGCTCAGTCTGTGTGTGTTTGCACATCCATGGAAGCAACAAAGACGAGCTCACGTTACAATTAGCACTTCTGGAATGTAAGAACAGTTCTCTGGAGGGTTAGAGGCACTGAAATGGCAAAGTCCACGTGCATTAAGTTTAACCTCTTTGTGCCAGGCTGCACAAATGTTACCAAGCAATAGCTTTAGAAATGCATTGCTCACTTGGGAAGGACGACGTGGGTTGTGCATCAGTTTCAGGTATATGGCTGGGTGTTCTCTGTAGTCTCTAGGTCTCCAACCTCCTTCCAGCTCCTGCCGTTCTGTTGGTTGTGTTTTTGTGTGTGTGTGTGCTAAGCAGAACGTTGTGCTTCTGTCTTTATCTGCAAGGTGCCATTTTTCTGGCATGGGAGCTTGTGCTTGAGAAAGACGTCCTGCAGTTTGGGAGTTTTACTTTGAAATGAACCTGTCTCCAGCAGTATTTCTTCATGCAAGTGAACAAATGACAATATTCTTTTGAACACCAGGATCGGGACCTGTCTGGATGTCCCTCCTGCCTTGTGCTTGAGCAGATACATTTCAGGATGCTGTACAGCTTCCAAACCTGCCCTGAATGTCTCTGCACACACGTGCTGTGATGATACAGTCTGGCTAAATTAAATCTTAGGCTGTTCCTTCCCAACAATCTCTCATTCTAACGTTTCTTGCTGTTATTTTTTAACCTTTCCCTCGGCTTATCTTCTGAGCATCTTTCAGACTTCAGGTTTCTGAGCTGCTTACAGTTGCCTGCTGCGGTTTCAGGAGGTAATGCTTGAAATTTTTGCCTGTGCCTAATATTTAGCTTCAGAGAAGTTCCTTGGCATCTTCTCTGTGAAATGCAAACAGAATCTATACCATCTATGTGTGTGTATAGGAAGGAACTGTGCCCAGGGACAGCCAGTTGACTCATGCACAGGAAATTGCAAACTTTTTCTGAAAAGATAAACAGTTCACTAGAAGACAGATGACAGATATTTACTTAGGTCTGTGTGTTCACAGAAACATTTATGGCATCTGCCCTCAGGATTTTACTTACTTTTACCTTTTACTTCGCTTACTTCAACGTCAGGTGCCCGATAGGTGCAGGCCAGCTCAGGTCACTGCTTGCCAGGAGAGCTAGGCACTGCTCTCTAGTGCGCCATGCAAGAGTTGGGAGCATGAGATGCTGTCACCTGGGCTCCGAGGAATAAGGGTGTGCCTTGTTTATAATCTACTTTAGCTTAAAGATAACGGTGACTGCAATGTCCATATTTAGGACATCCTTTTGTAGAACCCTATTAGCTCCTAGACTTCGATATCTCTGGCAGAGATTTTGAGAGATTACACATTTGGGAAAGACGTTTTTCCTTTGGGTTTAAAATGACTTGCTAAGGGGCTATTAAGCATACTTGAATTGTTTCTCCTTTGAAGCTTTTTTTTTTTTCTTCAATGTTTTCTTCAGGATTGTGCACTCAGAAGATGACCCATATGGAGAGAGAAGGAAAATCCTATCTCTTTTAATTGTTTTCAGTGCTTATCTCTTGTCCCTAATATTTCTGCTTTTAGAGATAGCAATGAAAACACGGTGGTGTATGTTCTCCACAGTTTTCCCTTCTTTTTCCTTCCCAAACATCCATTAGTGTTAATTTGTTCCTTCATACACTTCTCATCTTGTCTCCTCAGTATTAATAGAGTCATCTCTCTACCAAAATCTAAAAAAATTGGCTCTAATGACAATGACCACATGGCACCGTGCCGTTGTTCACCACCACAGCTCATTTCCTTTAATCCCTAAGCACAGTGGGCTGTTGAGGTGTTAGGTCTTGACTGATTCTACATTTCAGGGGTGGCTGGTAGTAGTTATAACCGCTGAATATGGATGCCAAATCAGCTTGTCACAGTTCTGAAGAGAATTAGGAATGGTGTAGGTTAGGTGCTAGCAACCAGCATCCTACTGCAGCTTTCTCCATGCTCTGTAAACTTCCTAGGTAAGTTCTCAGCTGTCCTTCCTGTCCTAGATGCCATTTCTTTGCACTGTTGGAACAGTGCGATACAGAAAGAGTACAAAATAAAAGTGATTTTGTGTTCCCCCTACCAATTATTTTGAAACAGCGTTTCACCTACCAGATAGTGCCAATTTCATCCCGTTGGTGTTAGAATTTCCTTCTGCCTCTCTACTAGTATGTGTACCAAAAATCCCAGGCAAATAATCAGAATTAAAATGCTTAGTAGAGCTAAGTGAAATGCAAGGGCAAGGGGGTTTTGTATCCAGCAGGGAGCTTGTTCCCCCTGCAGTGTAATCCAAAGGCAAAATCTGAAGGGTTTGTCATCCCTGTTGGGATGGAGCAAATGGAGAACATCTTGGGAGAGCGAATGGAGAACTGAGATGTGTGGAAGCTGATCTTTCTGACACGCTTCCTGGCTGGTGAAAGGTTTTATTGTATTCACCTTAGGCAGGAAGGAGAATGCAAATATTTTTGCTGCTGTCAAAGGATTCCTTTAACAGGCCTTGTTCACAAAATACTTCACAGCCATGCTATCTGACTCTTTTAGGTTCAGATTTAGAGTTGTTTTTGAATTTTCTGTGACTGTGGTCATTGAAAGATAAATCTCTGAGATTAGAACATTTCTAAATGTTGTTATTCTATCTTCTGTTATTCTAAGATGGCCCAGTGTGATCTGGTGTTCTTCTCTTTTCAACAGCTCTCAGTAATATTGCTGAAAGTAGGGTCAGGAGACGCTTTCTTTGCATTTATCCTTTCCTTCCTCAGTATAGCTCAGGAGTGTAGGTATCTATTAGCCTGCTTGCTTTTTTAAATTTGATTTGATTGTTTACAGCTCGAAGAAAACTTAACAGCTCTTGTTATTTCTAGCCTTCCCCCTAGCAAGTGGTTGGCTCTTTTCTGCCATATGAAGAGAATCTGCTACTGTAAAAATGAGTAGTTGAGAACTGCTCAACAAACCTACACGTAGCCATTCACATCTGCTATTATCTCAAAAAGTGGGAAGAGGTATGTTAATTAGCACAGCCCAAAAAAGCTGAATTCAGAGTCTCTGATTGCCTGGGAAGGATTCTCAGGAGGAGTACTTTCACCTGAGACAGCAGCATGCCATTAATTTCTGGCTGTTAACAAACAAGTATTCAGTACAACAGTTTTAATCACCAAGAGTAACACTAAGAAAATTGATTTTGCAACTAGTAGTAAAGTATAGCTCTGGAGTAATGAGATACTGACATTTGGTATTTGTCTCTAATTAGTTCATGCAGGACAAACAGGCTAGGAGCTTTAAAAAAGGTCTTAACATAGGCAAATTTCTAGGCCACATCAAATATGGGGGTAGTTTCCATTGTGTTTCCATTTGTAGTTGTAGCAATTTCTATTGTAGAAATGGTAGTTTCCATTTTCCATAGAAAAGAGAAACGAGCTTTTATGGTGTCTGTCTCCTGTTTCACTTTATTGGAATTGTAGCATGAGTTTGGGTATAATGTTTGAGTACTGGAGCAATACTTCATATTTTGAGTTCAGCGTTTTGTTTTTCTCCTGTAAGATCCTATTCACATTGGTACCCAAATAGAAGTAACTAATGACAATGTGAATTTTCTTAGGCTGCCAGCAGAACTTGTGCTGAGGGAGCAAACCTCTCATTTAAGTGGAAAGTTTTCCCCTTTGAAATAAACAGCAGTATTTCACGTGGATTTTGACACTGACTTGGAGTCTAGCAAAAAAAAACTCAACTAAGCATTAGCATGAAGCAAAGTTCAAGAGGAAACAAAATCCATGATTTTTGGGTTTGTTTGTGAACAGGGAATTCAGTGTGATTTTGTACATGCCGGAACTAAAGCCAGGGTTGTAAAGCTTCTTGCGTGGGCACCCAAGGTTGAGTAAATGGAGGTAAGAGGTGGTTCTGGCTTTGCTTACTGCCAGAGGAGGCTGCAGTAGATGAGACCACGCAGTTGTCCCTCTTTCTGCCTTCTCCAACATCTTCTCGAGGTGTGTCTCTCCACCGCCTTGCAGAATGACTGCAGGATGGCAGTGCAGTTGTAGGGGCTTGGGAGTGGGACTGCTACAAAAACAAATGGGTTTAGTGTCACTAGCTTGTTTCCTAAGGCTCCTGGTCCTGGCTATCTCAAACCAGAAGAGAAACATAAGAAACAGCCTGCTGTTGGCAGCCATGGAGCTGTTCTTGAGACTGCCTGCCCCTGCTACTTAAACTCTTTGCTTTCTGTGTTCCTTCGTGTCTTACTCCTGCAAAATCCAAAGCCGACTTTATTCATCACATCAGATTTTTCAGCAGCTCATTTTTTGATCTGGCTGGCTGGTCGAGGTGACCCGTGTGCTTGGGTACTGAAGCGTGCATCGTGTAGTGATGTTTTTCCTCTGTTTTTTAATGCTAATTGGATGAAAACTGCTTACACCTGGGAAAGTGAACGTACAGATACCTTAAATGCCATTAAAAGACGTTCTCTGTAGGACAAATCCATGAAGTTTTTTTTATTAATAAAGTCAAATTAATAGAACATAAGCATTGCTGCCACGGCTTGTACTACTTTAAATTAATGTACTGTGATTTTATTGTCGTTTATTTAGGTTATGCATTTTTAATTTTAAAAAGGAATTAATGGCTTTATCATCATTAGTCTGCTCTTTCAAGGTTGTTTGTGGACACATTTTTGTTTTTTATTGCACAAGAATCTGTAGCCTTATGTCTTTAAAATACCATATTATTGACTCCCCTCTAGTTTTTATACTGCGGTTACCAGTCACAGTTGTGGAAAAATTATTGGAAGGCATCTAGGGAAGTCCTCTGGAAGTGCATTCTTTGTGTGCTTTCTGGCATGCAGAGATTATTATAGCAGAAGTGCTCTTTGTAGTTTCACCACAGTGTATTTCTATTATGTCAGTGTCAATTCATTGAAAGTAAGACAAAATAAGGGTTATGTCTTCCTAATTTAAAAGAAATAAATAAAAAAATCACTAACAAAGTAGTATAGCACCTATATAAGTTCACGCTGAATAAAATTAATATTAGGATAGGAAAAAAAAACATCAATTTTTTGATGTAGAATCAGATTTCTATCTTGGTAGGGTTTCCCTGTACTGACTCAGATGGCTTTGAGGACAGAGCTTGGTCCAAAAAATGTTGTTACAGTTAAAATCGTAAGTGCTCAAAAGTCAGAATGCTGCAGATACAAAGTAGCCTATTAGATTTTAATTAGGCCCCTTGTTCGTATGCACTGATTGCCTTTAATTACGTAAGTGCATTCTTTTTTTCCCCCCTCTCAAGAAGCTGGCCTCATTAGCACGCAGGATAAGTAGTACTCAGTTAATTAGCAGTTATTTGATACTTTGTTTTGTGTTGGAGTTTGTGGCTGCATTACTGATGCCATTTGAATGGCATCCGTACGCCATTCAGATCCTGTTGAGAAAACAGAATTATCAATTTGCTAATGTGCTGTGCTGTAGAGCTCATTTCTGTGTGGTGAGTGCCATCCCACCAGGGGTTTGGTCACCGTTTTACGTACCAGTATTTAGCAAGATTAAGGCGAAGCGTTTCTTCTGGTTCTACTTGGAGGCATGGCTTTTTGTGACACTGGCCACCGTAATGCACTCTGTATGTCCAGATTCAAACTCCCTTTGCTTTCAGATCAGTTGTGTGACTGCTCAGATATCTGCAGGTCATCTGTAAAGCCTTTCAAAGAAAAGAGGAATAAAAAACTAATGAGAACTTCTCCCAAGCATGTTTTAAAAGGCTTGCTACCTTTTTTGCCTTAAAACTTCAGGATTGGAACGGGAAATTATTTAAAATCTCTGGAGCAGGAGTCAGCAGATGCCACTCACCTTTTCCTCTCCCTGGAATCCCCTCCACATTCACTGGATTCCTGTTATTAAAAGAATTACTGAAACGGGGTAAAGTAAACAGCACCATCTTGTAGTACAAAACCACCAGTCAGTGCCAGAGTAGGTCTGCTGATCTGCTCCCAGTACAGATTGGTTTAAAAGAAATAGTCAGCAGAATACCACAACGGAGAGAGACTGCTTTTGAGTGTTCGGTTTCATGCAATCTAAATAAAGTGAAAAGATCAGTCATAGGGTGGTTTGCAGGAATGGGGTACATGCAGTTCCATCTGAATCTATCTCTGGGCTTGTTCTTTCCACTCGCTTTTGGATTTTTTTTTCTCCCTACCTGAAAAACTGTAGCTTTAAGATAGCTTTATTACCCATTTAGAATAACATCCAAAATTTCATCTTATAAAAAAAAAATTCAAATAAATGTATTGACATTTCCTTTTTTGTGAGGCTCTAAGCTGCTTGTCCGTTTGTTAACTGTTTTCCTTTGCCAATGTTTTGATTGTTTTCTAATGCTGAGGTCTTCCTTAGGGCAAAATAAAGATTCAGTGAAACAATAAATTTGACAGCAGTGATGATTACTATCCTAAGTTGATGACAATTTAAAGATGTTTTGTAAGAGATACCCATTAAAGAATTATTCTCTTTCTTAGGTAAGCCACAGAACGAAAGTCCTGGAGCCTCTTTTTCTTACATCTATGAAGCCGTTCTTGCAGATGGTGAGTTTGAATTCCCCTTGCATTTTCTGAAGAGTAGTGGCTCTATTCAAGGAAATGAAATTTGTTTCCTTGCATCTTGTCAGACATGAAAGGCAATAAACTGATCTTACCATAGCGTACAGCTGTGTAGAGGAACATGCCTTGTTTTCAGACATCCCACCCACACATCTATACCATGTGTTTTTGTGAGGAATGTAAAAAGAAGAAGATTCAACAGGGCCATTTCCTTTTTCCATGAATTCAGGGTGGGAAAAAAAAGGAAGACCTTGAAAAGATATTTTTTTCTGTTCCCAAAATATGGAGTTTCGCTTGTGGAGAAAAGAGAGCTGATCAGATATTTTGGATAGAGCAGCCCCACTCACATTATACTTGCAACATTGGTCACTGAAGGATGCTGCCAGCTCGCTGGTTCTTCTTTACTGGCATGAATTACATTTATATATGTCAGTAACCTATGGAGTTTAGGATTTTAGCTTCTTAAAGTAATTTCAAAACATTCATGTTAACTTACATGCTTTTAAATGCTTACCGTGCTTTAGTTCACAATGCATAACAGGCTCAAGCTGCAAACTGCTGTAAAGTGGCACTGTTTATCCCTACAGCCCTATTGTGAAGGTTTCTACGGATGCCTCTTTTGGTCCTGTGCTGTATGGACCGTGGCTTAGTGCATTGAAGAAGTTTGCTGGTATAAAGATGGCTTTTTGTCATTACTGGCTCATCAGCAAGTTGCTCAATAAGTTGGCCTCACTGCTCCTTTCGTTCATGTTTGTGATGCCCAAAAAGGACAGTAAGAGAGGGAATGGTTAGGGAAAACAGAACTCTAAGAAAAGTCTGAGGAGATGTTCCTCTAAGCTAAGTCCTCCTTTAAACCCTGACCCTTTTTTTCATGTGTAATCCTTTTCTACTTTTATATGGAGACTTGAAGAGCAGCTTTGAGTCCAAGTTTCCCATCAGCTGAGTGGTTGATGCTGTAATAAAATGAATTGAGGGTTTTCCAGCTAAGAAAGACTTGCATCAGAAGCAAAAAATTTTGTTTGAAATCTTTGCTGGAACAGTCTGGACCGCAGATTTCAGTCAGCTTTTGGCAGCTACCTCGGTAGCACTGATTGTATTGAAGCACTTAAGACGGAGAGATCTGAAAACTTGTCATCTTCCATGGCAAACTTGCCGTCCTTCTCACCGCTTGGGAGATCCGTGTCCCATGCCATTACAATCAGCATTACGTTATTCTTCCCTTCGCACTGCAGCCTCCTTCCTGCTCCTGGCTGAGAAGTTCTGCAGGATCCCAGGTGGCTGCCATGTAATCTCAACTGGTTAATGATGTCTGGGTATTGCTAAGAGGAGCAGATCGATTCTCTGCTGACGTGATGAATGAAAGAGCTGACTAGAAAAAAGGGATTCCCAGTAATGGCATCATGCATGTGTGGTTAAGACTGACTCCTGAATGACTACAAGGAAATGCCTGGTCAGGATTTCTTCTTGGTGGTGCGATGGGGAGCAGTTACCTGCTGCTGCTGCAAAACTTCAAAGGGAAAAGTACCCCCAGAGGAGAAGTGATTGCATTTTCCATGATTCAGTGTGTCAGTCTTTTCAAAGCCAAGGAACTAAGGTGGCAGCTGCAAATGAAGCGGTGTTAGTGCCCTGCAGAAAGCATGTGAACCTTCCAGTGGCTGGGCAGGATTTGACTTTGGATGAGTTGTGAAAAACGCTTCTCTCTGATAAGAAGTGAATATATGCAGCCCCGAATTGGATGGATGACACAAAACAGAAGCGGCAGTTTGTGGTGGTTTCACTCTGCTGGGCAGCTAAACTCCCCCACAACCGTCCTCTTTCTACCCCTTCCACAAAGGAAGAGGGGTGAAAATCCAGTGAGAAAGGGCTCAAGGGCTGAGACAGGACAGGAGGATTGCTCGTTGGGGGACAGCCTGCTCCACCAGGGGCCTCTCCACAGGCTGCAGGGGAACTGCTGCTGCCTGCCTGGAGCACCTCCTGCACTGCCCTGGGGGGCTGCAGGGCTGTTTTTCTACATTTTCCTCACTCCTCTCCCACCCCTGCAGCCCTCTGCTACTAAAACCTTGCCACCTAAACCCAATACACAGTGTTACTGGAGAAATTTTAAATCAGGAAAGTTTTTTTTTTCCTACAACAACGTTTTATGGAAGGTGGAGACTGGCATGCTGAAAGTTTAAATGTGTTTTTAGCGTACAGGCATTGCACAAAGGTACGGACAAGCTGAGGGAAGATGGAATTTAGACTTGCACTGGAATGAAAGTTGAACAGATCAGAAGTGCAACACCAAAATAAGAAATCTTAAGCAACGAGGGCGGAAAGAGCAGTGAGTGGATGACAAGACACACACACACAAAAAGAAAACAAACAATATATCCAATAAAGCAAAGATAGATGGGGAATGAGCAAGCACTAACAATCAATAAGAAGTGATTGACTAAAGTGAATTGTGCAAGGCCTTGAGGGAAAAGGTCAGAGAGTACATTGGAAGATGGAAAAACAATATGATCACTGCGATCCTTTGGGGAAATATGAGCTCCAAGCAGATGTGAAAACAATTGATTTGCTAGTACCTGCCAGTGATGGAAAAGATCCAGTTGTGGAATGCTAATCACCATGTTACAGATTTATGAGGGCTCATTCCTGTAGGTGACAGCTGAACAAGTCAGCTCCTTAGCCGCTCACAAACGCTTTGTATTTACTTTATTTCTGGTTTCTCTATAACAAAAGTAGTCTTATATTTATTACTAGAAAGCTGCATTTTGAGAGATTCCCTTGTGGTTCCTCGGGAAATTTTCTGCTCTCCAAAGACTCATTATTTATAATTTGTACTGAGGTTGGAGAAGTGGAGGAATCTTACTCAGATCAGGGTATGCAGTCTTGTAACCATATAGCTAAAAAATTTGAATGCCTTATTGTTGAGTTGCATTCATTAATTTACTTGCAAAGCATGACTAGCCTAAAATTTAAGTACCCATTAGCTGATATTCACCTTCAGAAAGGCTGTTCCCTTCTGTGAAACAGCTTTGTCTTTCTGAATGTTTGCCTTTAAGGTTTGTATCCTGTACTATTGAACTGAACGAATTAGGGGTGGGCAGTCCGAGCACAGAAATATGATGTGAACACGTAATAGCTGTCTACCCGTTAAGTTTACTAGCAGACATCTTTTGGTCCTGCCGAGTTTTTTTCAGACTAACATGTGCATACTGTTAGCTATATCCTTAACCATAATGAACTCGAGAAAGGCTGGCATTTGGTAACAAAGTAGTTGGCATCCCTTCCAGAGGTAAAGGAGCTATCAGAGCCCTTCTGCTCTGCTGTTAGGTCTTACAATGCTATCTGAAATCCTCTTTTAGTAGAATCTGCATATTCTGGCATCTGGGTGCTGGATTCAAGGATGGTACCTTAAAAGGTAAAGGCCTCAGATTTATTTTCATATTCATAAACCTAACAAAAGGAAAATAATCAAGAGTTAGAAACCAAGCATACGCGTCTAAAATACTGCTTTTTATGGTGTTCCTGAGAAATCAGTGTGCTGTTTAGTCTGCCATAAGCGTCAATAGATTTTAGCTATTTCAAACCAGAGGTGGGAATAAATTGCAAAGCAGCCTGTCCCCTGTTGAGTTTGTTTTGCTGACAAATCACTTTTTTCTTCTTCTTTATTACCAAATGTTTCTGGTAGGAATCTTTCTGCTGGCTGAAACTGTGGCAGCATGGCATGGGGAGACGCATGATCTCTTAGACAGGCATATCCCATATAACTTAGAGCCGTACAGGTCAAGAAAATCACCATAAATCTCATTCAGGGGTTGGTAAGAGCCTTGCACAGGTATTGGAGCTCTGCTGTCACGCTCAAAGCAAGTTATGCTGTTTGATAAACGAGTTGCTGCAGTCCAGGCTAGCTCCCGTTACCTGATTGATTTAAGGGATGCTGCGATGTGGAGCACATTGTCTTGTGTCAGTGGTTGGATACTGTTCGTGATCCACATCCTGTACTTGTAGGTCGAAGGCTGAGGGTGCCAGCTACCCGTGTCTCTCCCCCCTACCTCTCCCAGTGCAGTTGGTAAAGGACTATTCAGTTACGTCAAACTTCATGGCCTTTCTGCCTTGTCGTTGAGTCTTGATGGCTGTAAAAGATATTCTTCATCAAGAGAACAGCTTCTGATGTGGTCAAAAGGGGAAAGTTTGGCTGCTCACTGCTAGATCCTTGAGGATGGTGTTTGTGAAATGTTTAAGATTCGGCCTGAAATCTGAGTCAGCAGCTGGAGAGTAACACATCTCTGTTATTCTTGTTGTAACTGTCTCGGACTTGGGGCAGTGTTTGGTGCCCTATCATCCTTTACTGAAAAAAAAAAAAGTGTGAAGTGTGTGCTGATACCACAGAGAAATGGAACAAAAAGCCCATGTTCTTACTGTGGTAGAACTCCATTAACCCTGAAGTAGCTAGATGGGTTCTTTAAGAACGTTAAAGAATTATGAATTAATTCAATAATATTAGGCTTTAATATCTGAGAACTGCTGGTGCTCACAGAGGGCCAGGTTTCAGTTTGCCTATCCCAGGAGAAGACTCAGGAAGGAAGCACCTGCAGTGTAGAATCTGGAAGTAACAGGCTTGGGCTCCATCAGCAGTTCTGCTCCACACCTGAATGACCTCAGGCAAGTAGTTATTATTTCCAAACTAATTGGCATGCCTAGTAGCTTAGAAACTTCGGGAAAGTCTTTCTGTGTGTCTAAAGCTAAGCAGAGCGGTTGTATTCTTCGTGCTGCTGCTACAGCTGAAAATCATGGATTTGATTGCAGAAAATGTGATATACACGGAGAGAAAAACCTCTAATCTCTAATCTAAATGCATACATTGGAACCAAAACACGGATTAATGAGTTTATCAAATCTTTTTTTCCAGGCCACAGACAAGTTGGGAGCTAGTTAGTCTTTTTAGCTTTGGATTGCCTCTGAATCTGCAGTTAAAGTCATGTGAAAGTACGTATAGGAACAAACACCTGCAATTTCATGCAAATTATTTCTTAAGTAAGAAGTATTGAGAATTTCATAGTAAATTGCTTTTTGAAGTTCTAGGTGTTTTTTTTGAAGGTGAGATTTTTTCCGTTTGTACCCCTCTTCCAATCTGGATACACATACAATGACTTTTACGTTGTTTCGATGCTTTTATGCTGGCTCCATTAGGCTACAACTACATCAGAGTGGTAAATTATGTACAAAACCATGCCTGATTAATACAGAAAAGGTGGGTACGCACCTTTGCAATCAAATCAGTCTTTGCCTGCATGTACATAGTGAAGCAGAAAACAATAGATGTGGGGGGAACACTATGCTGTGGGTGAGAAATAGGCGTGAATGAAGATTGCAGCACCATCCATTGCTAATATAACATGAACATCATCTGAATTCTCAGAAAAGAAAATGCTGTTCCTCGTAGCTTTTAAGGAAGCTGTCAGTTTGATGCTTATTTGCAAGAAAAATTGTTCGCTATAAATAAAGTAACAACCATTTTGGAGACATGGGCAAAATAGGCCAACTCACAGAAAGCTACTCTTTTTGACAGAAGAACTCAACCATGGAAGCAGAAACTGGGACTGCGAATGATTTTGAGAAAAACAAAGATAACTGCCAAAGTATTTTACAAAAGATGTATGATTCAGCATAGAGAGAAATGTTATTTAGCACTCGTTCAGTAACGAATGCATTTACCTAGGTCTGGAATTTATACATGACAGAAAACAAACGGAGGAAATTAAGTCAGATGTTTGTATGTTTGAGCATGTTTAATCATTTTCTGTGATTTTAGAAACCTTTCAGTTCCCAAGGCCTCTCTCACCATCAGTAAAAGAAGACTTTTCAACAGAGTATAGAAGAGGAGATTTGCTTTGAAATTATATCTTGGCAAAGACTTATGGTAAAGATGACTAAATCCCAAGTTCATGCTGAGTAAGATAGATTCGCTGAATGGCAAGCCCAGCATGGTGGATGTTTGCTGCTGCCATGTTTCTTACAGCCTTTCTCAGGTCTTCTCTAGAGCAACCCTTGTGGTTAGAAGCTGGCTTTGATTGCCACTCTGCTGCAACTCGTCCTTTTCCTCATTTTTCTGCATTTAGGAGGTTGCCTTTGTGTGTGTGTCTTTGGCTCTACTTTCAGTCCTCGTCTCTGATGAGTGCTCATATGTGTTGGACTTCAAGCTTTTGAACTGAAGGGCAGCCAGTTTTACATGAGCCTCTCTTTAGCTATACCTCACAGAACAAAGTGGGACGACAGCTGCCCATACCTCACATCATGCTAGGGAGTGATCTCACCATGATCATGCCTCAACAATTTGCTGAATCTGACTGAAATCCTCTTTCGTCATCTTCTTCACTTTAATCTTTTGATTAACAACAACCCGTCTTTTCTTTTATGTGGCAAGTTGGCCATATGTGCTTAATCACCTTTCCATTCCTTGTCATGTCTGAGCCGATTTGCCCCTTATTTTCCCTCCTCTTATTTGTTGTGTGATCTATGGATGCATGAGGACCTTTTTCAAGGCAGTTTCTTTTCTTCAGCTGGCATTGCTTTAGCAAGACCTAAAGAAGGACTGAAAATCATAAAGCTAGCAGGATTTTTGCTTTTGTAAAGCCAACTAAATTTTGGCTGTGAAACTCAATCCATGAGTAACCTTAGAAAACATATAAATCTTTTATAAGTTTGTTTTCTGCTATTTTTATTACCCCAAATCTGTCGCATACATTGTTGACTCAAAACATGTAGCAAGTAATCAAAGACAGACAATTTATAACCCACATGTAGACTGCAATAGGAAAAGCTAAAGAGGATATTTACAATTCTTTTTTTTTTGGAGGAGGTCGGATGTGATGGGGAAGTTGTTCAGAAGCCTCGGCTAGGCATTAGTTGTTGAATGCACAAGAGACTAGAAGGGCTTCATGAAAATTACAGTTCATGCAAAGGAATGCAATTTCAGAGTCATTTCATGAATTCAGATAAAAAGGTGGAATTGGAAGCCGTACTGCTATCCAAAACTTTTTGTGTAAAATCTACCAAATTGATGTTCTGAAGTTATGTGACCTAAGATGAAAGATTGAGGTAAAACTGAAAACATCAGCACCCCGCCCAATTAAAGGAATAACTGCCGCAGTAATTTGAGGTAAAATATTTGATTATTTAAATAACATCTTTAAATTAAGATCAGTCTTTTCTGTGTGGTGATCAGTGATAGATATTTATCAAAAGCAAGCCAACAAAAACAGCCCGAAGGTGATGGAGCAGTGCCCTCTATAACAGATGATAATTCCCAGCAGGAGTACCCCGAATAGTCAGTGGAAGACTGTTGTAGGGTTTGGTTTCTTTTTAGCTTCTAGCTCGTAGTGCTGTCTAAACATCATTAGTTATTAACAATAACTTCTTATATTTTTACCCTACGAGAAAGGATCCATTTTTAGTCATCCATTATTTTAATCATTACTGCTCCATTTGAAGAACCTCACAGATAGGTCACTAATGTAAAAAGTTAAAAGAACACATTCACCAAGCTACACCTACCCTTTAATATATCCACTCTCTTAGATATTTTAGGATTATAATGACGTTCCTTTTATGTTTCTTTTAAGATAATCTTTGCCTCCAGTTCTAAATTCTTGTTAAATGATTTTATTTTTTTTCTTAAAGCCTTAACAATTGATGAGGCTCCCTAGCCATCACTTCCTGGTTAAATGCAAGACCATGAAGAGGATTAACATTGAAGATGTCCAAAATTCAAAATTCAATTGTACAGAAGACCCGTATAGCAAATAACACCTTCTGCCCACAATAAACACAAAAGATGTCTATACATATGCTCCATCTGTTTTAGCAGTATATTATCACTGTGATATTAAACCCTTATGAACCGTATTGCTTTAGCTACTGCCACCAGCCTGTAGTTTGCTTAATTCCTGGGGTATTGCTTGTTCACCATCTGTAACTAACACATCGCTTGGTTGTTCCATGCCATTTTAGGCTAGGTAGCATGCAGCTGCTAGTAGGAGTCTGAGTGCTGGAAATGGTGGTTATAGAGTTTGCTCACTAAATATAGGGTGGTGATGACATAAATCCCTCTTATTCTTAGACTGCTGTAGATCATTTTCATTGATACATATATAATAGAGACTTGACATTTACTGGAAGAGGTCTTGCTTGATCGTTTTTAGCTAATAAATTGCTAACCACTTTTCACAGTCAACAGGGGAATCCCTCATTCTATTTAATATCAAAGTCTGTGATGTGAGAGCCACATTTCTTAATAATTTGTGTAAACTCTAGAGCAGTGCAGTCCTAATTTTGGCTGGGCTGCAGTCCTGATAATGTATGTCAGTGCGCATAATAAAAATATGAAGAGCAGTTAATGCAGGAGGAAAACATTATCCTAATTTGAATCAAAGTGATAGCACTAGTATTGACCTTGCTAGATGAATTATTGCGGACATTAAAAGGTGGAAGCAACGGCTATCACCTTTGATAAGTAGAGCGCAGGCTGTAGAAATACAGTTATCACGAACTTCACATCGATTAGGATGTGTCCACACAATCCTTGAAGAATGATAAATGACAGGAAGCTGGCACCTATGAATCCAGTGCCTACCAGATTTATTATTCAGCCCTTTCACTCTGTCTGGCTGATAATGAAATGGTTCTTGTCTTTGCAAGGCTCCTTTGCATAACGTGGCAGAAGATTTTTCAGAAGAAGCATGCACCTCCTATGAGTTGCCTTCTGAAGCTAATTCTCTGTGTGTTAGCGGAAGATTTATGAGTGACTTAAAATCTCAATGTAGAATATTCCTGAGGTACATGCTGTGGGTATACGGCATCCTAGGCACACAAAGCAAAAACTGTTCTCCCCTGCAAGGGTTCAGGCCTTGAAGGCAATGCTGAATAAAGTCTAGTCTCTACCATGATAATCAGAGAAATTAACTTATTTTTTCAGCTGGATTAGCTAAACTGCATGGATTCTCTTTCAGTATAGTCTTTACTCAGTTTAGTTTATTTGACTTTCAAAATAAACCCAAGCAAAGGCAATGAGAACTACTTCAATTCAGGGAAGTGCGTCTACACATAGGCTCAGTGTAATTTTACCAATCTGCGCTGAATTCAGCACTTGCATTGCGAATTAGTTTGCACTAAAGACATGATGATATAAGCAGGAGTAGGCTGGGGAAATTTTAATAGCTGGTGATGAACACTGAACCGCCCACCATAGATGTTCACAGAACCTTTAGCTTCCTCAACAAAACGTGGACAAATGATACTTTTTTTTTTTTTTTTTTTCTTCTGAGACCTCTTTAGAAATCAAAACACATCTCCAAAATGCGTTCTCCATCAGGCGCTGCATACCAAAGTTTCTGTACTACATTCGCCAGCATAACTTTGCTGAGCGCTTGCATTTATTATAGAAGAAATTTATTAAAATCCGTGCCTTCAGAAGCAAAGCAAGGTTGGTAAGGAGAGGGAACATTCTGTAACAGAGAGAGTGAGACATCTGGGGAAATAAAGGCAAGCAAGAACTGGGAAAACTAATTGTAAATTACCAGCACTGATGCTGAATGGAAAGAGTTGTGTGCTGCTCAGGAGTGCTGTGTGGTTTGTGTACCTCCGTGACTTGAGCGCTTCTGGAAAGAAGTAAAAATGCCTTTGGTATTTGTTTGAGCAGAGGCAAATTGCTACTGTTCTGTATGCTGCCCGTCACAAATTTATATTAATTCCACATCCATTTAAAAGGCAAAGATGTGCCCGAAAAGTTATTTGTGTCCCAGAATGTAATTGGCTGTGGATGTTCCGTAATTTAGAGTAATACAAGATCTTGTTGATATCTCTCAGGATATTGTCTCACCAGCCAGTCAGGATTTTTAACTCTGAGCTGCTTGGGATGTTGTCATTAATCTAACTAGGTGTCTGCGATATGCCGGGTAATCTGGCGTGATGAAGAGCTGCTGCAGTCCTTTGAGATGGGTGGCAAGAGTGTTTTGTACAGGGTAATAGAGTGTCTGGAGCCGAGCAGTAATGATACAGCTGAGAAGCAGCAGGTGTGAGGAATAGCCTTGCTAAAACACGGGCTTAGTCAGAGCTCTGCAGATGCAGTTGTCAATTCTTTTATATTTCCTCATTAAAGCTCGGTGATTTGGTGAAGGATTCACTGTGGCTCTTGGGCCTTTCCTGGTACAGTGGAAACAGAAAAGACATCGGTCACAAGCTGCCTGTGTGATTGGTGTAGCATATCCAAACCCAGACTACCCTACGCAAAATATGTAAGCCTTTGGGGCCATCTTTTTGTTCTTGAAGGAGGGCAAAGGCTGTGGAGTCTCAGTGTCAAGGAAAGGTGTGTCTGCTGTTGTGGTTACGTGGTCCCATGCATCCCTGTCCTCATCAGTCCTTCCTTGCTATCAGCAAGAGAGTTTCTTTTACTGAGACAGCAAAAGTGGCTCTTCTCTTCAACCTCGGATATCGCAGTGATTTTGGTCTAAAGGCCGTGTCTGCTTTGACCCTAGTGAGATGAAGCACATGAGCAGAGCCTGTTCATGGAAATAAAGGTTGCAGGACCAGAACTACAGAGGCAAGCTCTTGATCAGAGAGGAAAAGCTCACCTTATTTAAATTAAGGGGAATTTTGCCAAGCTTTCACACAGTGCCCTTAATGTGACTCCAAATGCTGTGCAAATTCTCTAGTATGTTTTAAACCAAATCATTGCCGTGTTTTATTGATCTGGAGTGATTAACAATGTCCTCACTTCGCCGTATTTATTTCAGATGACCAGAGCAGCTGTGATTTTAACTTACCAGATACCAGGGGAGCTCCAGAAAAAGCAGATCTCAATTTTGAACCAGAAGTACTGTCTGAAACATTAGAAGCTAATGAGCAGTCGGTATTGGTGCTTCCAGAAAGAATATCATGTGAGGTAAGGTTTTTGGATGCTGAAATCTTCAGGATAACAGTCAGTGTTCTTCTTTCTCTGCTGCAGTCTCATTCATACTGTATCAGTTTTGAAAACAAATCTCAGATAAGGGGCCAAAATGAGAGTGTATGAAGACTGCAATCGGATTTATTTTGTCTTTGTGTCATATCCATACTGCAGACAGAAGATTTGCAAGTAAAATAGTTTTGAGACAGCCTCTGAGGGATTTTATTTCTATGAGAATTATTTGTCAGCTTGGGTAGAGATGTCACTGTCACGAGGACCTTGTAGTTGAGAGGGAGCACATAGTCAGTGATTTCTGGAGATACAGAGAGCCTCTTGTGAAGAATCCACGATGGGCACATATATATGTACCCATACTGCGTGAGTTATACAATGAGGGATTGTGTGAGCATATGCCTTGCCTAATTTTAAATTGAAATCAGAAATATTTTTGTATACATATCTGCATGCACGTCCGATGGACACAAACGTTCTTGTGTGTTTGGTTTTGATCAGGGTTGCTGCGAGAAAATACGTGAAAATGTAAACAGGGGAAATACATTATCCAGTGCTGCATTCCTTCATGTAATTGGGTGGCTGTGGTCAGATATGGAGGTTGCAGTTGAAATGTCACATATTTTGCTTGCTGTGTTTCAGCAGGCTTGCCCATATGTTAGCCCCTGGGGGCAGATTACCAGCTGAATATCAAGTAATAAAAGAGATGTTTTATTTTGATACATACCATTTATGCCATATTCTATACATACAATAACAACACTTCAGTTCAGGAGGCAGTAGAGGGCTGTTGTCTCGGGTTACTTGCTGCTTCTGTCTTACTTTACTGTCAGCTCATTGTAAGAGTTTAAATGAGTTTTAGGTATTGTAGGTTCTTCTTACATGGCTGAATGTTGTTTTTCTAGACTGTACGGTAGAATAGCTGTAGAAGAAGTAGCACTACACCTACATATGCATTTAAAATACTGCTTTAGAACATTGGTAGGTAAGCTGAATTTGAAGTACTACATTAATTTTGTCATTTACTCTTTGTAAAATACTGAAGGATAACACTGAGCTGGCATCATGTTTTGGTGTTGTGATGTTTTTTGTGTGAACTTATTGGTAAAGGAACTTTCCTTCCAACTTATGTTTTAATTTGCATTTTATGCTTTCAGTATAATTTTATGAAAGACTGACTAATGGGAACATATTTTAATTTTATAGAACCCTGGTGAAATATTCATTTTGTTGAAAGATGAAATAGATGATGAAACTTTTGAAATTGAATTCATAGCAGATAATCAACGAATTAGGACACAGCCAGCCTCTTGGAATAAGAAGGTCAAGTATATGAAAGCCTTAGGTAAGAAAAAAAATTCTTTACCTTTAAGTAAGGAGAGAATTTTGGACTCCCTTTGCTTTTTCTGATAAGTAGTTTCACTTCCCACTGCTTTGTAGGTGTTTCCTGTACATGGGTTTTGCATACAGAACATTTATTAATAATGCAGAGAAGCAAGGCCTTGTGATTTATGGGAAGCTAGGCTCTATTAGGTTGTTTTTGTGTGGTTAAATGGCATGTGGCAGTCTTAAAATGTCATTGATTAGTCACAGATTAACATTCTTCAAAAACACTGCCATAAAATGGAAAGCTAATATTCTTTTCTTATTACCCTATTACTAAAATGTTTCATTTTATATCTAATGCAGTAACTTTGGTTATACTCCTCTCTATAATTCTTACTGACATAGGAAATATTTTTCTTTGTTCTTTTTTTCATGTCCATGCCATTTCTCTGTGTCACTCAGATCAGCTGGTTTATAATGATTTTTTTTCAACTGCTCCATACATAATTTTACTTGCCATATTTCCCTGTTTTGCCTGGAACATGATAAACAAAGGAAAAAAACACAGCATTTTATCTTAGGAGATCCACAGTGCCAATTTAAGGGTCACGCTTGTCCCCAAGCACTTAATGAGAGTTACAAGTTAAAACAGTTAAGACCTAGGCATTCAGAGTGTAGCTTGCCATTCTGTTGCATGCTGTATATTCCCAAAGGAACTTGCATAATATTTTATTTTATGACCATTGCAATATAACTGTAGGTAGGAAGAAAATTATATGTTTAGGCTGCATTAAGAAGAAAAATATATATGTAGGCTACAGATCTCTTAGAGCTACAGGCTTCTTGGCACTATTTTGGAGTAATTGTGGCCTGATTTTTCATCCTGACCACGGTCCATGTGCCCTGTGAGTTCTTTACTGCTGTGATGGTGCAGAGAGTCTGTTTTTAGAGACATGAATGGGAAATACATCACCAACAGGAAATTTTCATCAGTAACTGGATTTCAGAGGAGGAAAGCTTAAATCCTTGTTCTCAGGTCTTAAAGGATTCTTCCAGAATGATTCTGTAAGATCATTGTTAATCACAGGGAGGATCCAATAATGGATGCAGAAATAAATTGGGAACAGTAAATGAAATATGATGAAAAATGTGGTAGAGACCTGCAATTTAATTTCATTTCTGAAACGTTTTTGTTTTTGAAACATTTCTCTATGATCCTTGTTACAAAACCTGGAGAAGTTGAAGTTTGGGAATAACTTTTTTATAATAAGGATCTAGCTGATCTAACATTATAAGAAAAACGGGGGAAAAAAAGGTTTGGGCAGCTTTCCATTTAAGTTAATATTCTATTCATTTAGTTTCTTTGGCCCTATTACTCTTCTCCATTTGCAGGGCTGCCCGTTTTTATCGTTCTGTAGTGGGCAGAGTTGGAATTGTAAGAAAACTGTGCTAGTGCTGGTATGGTACAGCAGGATGCCTGGCACCATGAATACTAATGAATTATAAAATGAGCTCATAGAGAGGGCTCATGCTGCATACACAGAGCAACTCATACTTAAGTAACAGGCTGTACAAATGCCTCTTTCCTTTGCTTTTACTAGGTAAACAACTGGAATGGAGGTAATTATACTGCAATTTCTGCAGTCTAGTTCAAGTCCAATTTTGAGAACCTTGCCTGCGATTAAGAAAATGTTTCAAAAGATGAATAGCAATTTGTAATAAATGAACTTTTCCTTAATTTGTAGACATAAGGGAGCTGATTATAGGTCATCAGTCCATCAAAGGGAAGTTGGAAATTGGAAGTATACAGTTTTCACCTCCTTTCTAACATGAAGCAACACAGTAGCTTTGTTTCATACGGATTTACAGATATGTATTTTCTTTTGTCAGCTTTTTAATGTTAGATTGAAAGACCTGCGTACAGAACTGCCTACACTAAATCATCTGTGAAATGCAAATCCAATCAATTCATCACATCTTATGCATTTTCTGTGGTATTTTCCTCTGCTCTTTTACTCATTCCCTGAGATGTCTGGTCTGGGATTGCAAAATATTTTCAGCTACTGTTCTGATTTGTGTTTTATAAGATTTTCCTGCTGGCCCTGTGTATATAAATGTCTACTGTGGAGGAGTCATTAAGACCACAGCACAGATCGAGTATTATACTGCACTAGAAGAGATTGAGCGCGTGTTTCAGAAAGTGGCTGACCCAATAGCTTTTGCTTGTCAGGTAAGTTGACTTCTGCATTAAGTTAATGAAAAAAAAAATAAAATGTAAGTGCCAATATGAGCTAAGAAAACATACGCCATGCTGTAAAGACTTTGTTTTGATTGCGTAGTAATGAATAATGGCTCAATAATAGGCTCAGGATTAAAGAGGCCCGTCTTTGAGATACCTTGTTGTGAGCAAGTCAGGCAAGTGAAAACAGATTTTCTCTCCTTTTTTTGGTTTTCATTTAGAGTGATATAAACATCCTTGGTGCTGTATATGCCCAATGAACAACATCCTACATTACAGAGGATGAAAATAATAACAAATAGTAGTGATGTCTGTCTCCCTTGAAAAGCCTTCCTTTGAGTATGTTCTAAAGCCAATAGAAACAAGTCATGTTAAGTCACATTGTATTTGGACGATTATTATTCATTCACCAGCAAATGGGATTTTTTTCTGGCATAGCTGGTACAGAAAAAGGCAGGTTGCTATTCAAGCAGAGTCCATTTACAGCTGCTGAATTATCATTCATGTGGTTTGCTGGTTGCCATGCAGATTCCTTGCATATATTTAGAAGAATTCAGATTTTGAGCTGGATTTCAAATCAGCACAGCAGACTGCAGTACTCTGCAACGTCCTTTGCCGATGGCACATACAAAATAATAAGAAAAGAAAACATTTATTAAGAAGGGACAGAACCTCAAGTATCATTTGTTGAATGGTGGGTAGCCAGAGTAGACTTGTCATGATGTCTATATTGTAATTGCAAAGCCAGAACAAAAATAATAGTCTCTGTTTCCAGCACAGACAGTCTCATTTTCCTGTGACAAATCTACCTTATCTACCACCTAAGGCATTATAAACATAAAAAAAAGGATTAATAAAAAATGATGTATTGTGTTATTTGTATTCAGTTCAGGATGGGGGCAGATTGTTTCCAAATACATTTCACTTTTGTTCTAAGCAAACAAGCCATTGCACAAGAAAAAATAGTGTGACTTTAAATACAAGTGCATTCTTAAAATCTCTGTAATATCCATCGTTAGAAGGACTTGGAAGTAAGTTTCTAACAGGTTTTATTTAAAATGTTATGCATAGGAAATGTATTATGATTAAAAAAATATAACTAATGTCGTAACCTAGATACCTACAACACACCTGCTATTTCTAATGGAGATCTCTTTGTGTTATTCAGGAGTCTGACCCTTCATTTAACCAGCATGCTTAATATTTAGTAAGACAGATGCAACTCAAATTATATACAAATGCAAAAATATTTCTGTGCAGAGCAGTAGCACCAGGAAATACAGCTGTAGTGTTTTGGCTATCAGCTGTGTTTAACAGTTTGCTTGCCTTTACTCATCTGGGTAATAAGCAGGCTTTTAACTGAGCAGGCACTCAGTGCCGTGAACTTAATGTTAGTGTGTTGGCAACTGGAAAATCAGTCATGAGAAAATGTTCATAATCAAGCAAGCTGCACAATCCGCACAATACGATGACTGCTGTGTAAGAAAGTATGCTGATGGTAACTCTTTTGTAAGTGTGCATGTGTTGGAAGATTTGTCATTGCATTTTTTAATGGTACCCACTGGGCCACGGAGTGAGGTATGTTAACTGGCTGGGGAGCTGAGCCATTTCCACAAACTTTTAAAATACTTCAAGCTTTCATGTGAACCTGATTTAATGGCAGTAAGATATATTGTAAAACTACAATTTACAGAACATGATTTAACTTAATCTTAAATGTGTTCACACGAAGAAAAACAGAACAGCCTTGGTACTAATTAGAATTCCCATCAAGTAGCAGGAGTAGTAGTAACTTTTATTTAACCAGGATAATTAAAACCTTTGAGACTATCAGCTTATTTGCAAAAGTATCCTGGGGCAACAGTGGTTTATCTATGCAAAGTAACAATCAAACACAATGGAAAACAAAATTAAAGTAAAATAGAAAAGCTTACAGCAATTATTGATCAAAGCAATATCATTCTGTGGTTCAAAGAAAAGTTCAAGATTTTCACAAATGCTTGCAATCCTTATTAAAATTCTCTGATGAAAGGAAATTGCTACAGTAATGCATACCAAAGATACAATGCTTTGGTAAAATGCTTTCATTATATTGTATATTGTGTTCGTGGCCTTTGTGGTGACTTGGAGATGATATCCACACGAAGACTATTGTCCCCTTCTCTACTTTGGCCCCCAGCAAACCCAAACAGATGAACCAAACCCAACAAATTAATAGGCTTACAGCTGTCCATTCCTTTCACTGGTGGTCAGGTCAATTCATAGGCATTAATGGGAGGCCAGCAATGTAAGGGACTCCTGCACCTATAAATTCCTCTTTTTATTTTTAGAGAGGAATTAAAGATTAGCCATAGTTTAGATTAAATGTATTTTAAGATTTTCACAAATCATAGTTTTGGATGAAATTCTTTGCTGCATCTCTTGATCATTTTCTGCTCTGTATTTGTCTGCATTTCTAAAAGCGTTTAGCAACATTAGCAAGACATAGTAAGAAACCAAGCAAGTATTTACAGTGTAAGAAAATAAATAGAGGAAAAACTAATTGAGTTTCTTTCCAAAAGTTTTGAAGGAATACAATCTGAAAATTTATATTAAAGTAGGAAGAGTTGGGATTATAACAACTGTATTATAATTCTGAACAAACTTGCTGTCAGACCATATAGGGCTGAACATGGGGTAAAGGCCATTCATTGCTTGTTCTTTCACTTTCATACAGTTCTGCATTAAAGGAACTCTTGTAAGTACTAACCTGACTGATTTTAAAGTTTTTATAATGCACAAGTAAACTTTTTCATATATTTATTTATTTATTTATTTTTCACTTTTCATCAGCTTTTCATTTCAACATTCCCCTGGATTTACATGCCGTATTGATTTTTCTCTCAGACTTTCTACCAAATGCAACTATTGATTCAATTTTTCAGTGTTGGGGTTTCTTGGTACACATTTCTTAGGACTGCAGAAAAATGGAAAGTAGGGTCATATCCTTATTACTGAAATCGATAGCTTCCTGTTAGTTTGAGTGACTTAGAGTATCCAGAGAGAGTCAAAAAGTTTTTGTGACAAACTTGGGTTGGATAATGTGATTCTGAGGATTTTTGAGTCTTTTTTTTTTTTTATATCAGAGTCATCAAACAGGATTTCAGTTACAGAGTATATTGAAAAAAAGAAGAATGAAAATCAACTGCAGCCTCTTCTGTGAGAGCTTGCGAGAAATAGCTATATGCCTTATGGGGAGATATTAGGTATGCGCCTTCACCTGATCCCCTAAGATACTTCCTTTGAAACTGGTTTTAATATTTCAATCTTCTAAGCCACATCAGCAACTCTCATTTTGAAAAGTTTCCTTCCTTTCCCCTAAATATGAAATCTCTCCATATTCCACCAGTGGCTAAAGTTGTAAGAAATGCCGACGTGATTTATTTTATTATTTTTTTTTTTAACCCTAGCCCATACTGTGTGGCAGAAGTAATCTAGCTATGGCAGTGCATATGAAGGAGCATCTGATACATAAGAACTCCTGAAGTAGTTCATCTTTATGTAAATGTAACCTTGTTAGTACTGCTAAAGCCAGTGAGAAGTATGTTAATTTAGTGTCTGCGTGCTGCTTCAGTGGCACACATTTTCAGGGCTTTGTTAGCAGCTATGAAAGAATGTAGGTCACCTCGTTCACAAAAGTAGCAAAATGTGTGCTTGGGCTTTTCCTTTTTATTCGTGTTATTGTTGTGATGCCCGGGTGTGATGGACAGCCGGCACTCGGGGCTTCTCTGGTGCTCACCTCTGTGTCCTGCTGCTCTGAAAAGGAGGCGGGGAGGAGGTAGGGAACAAGGGCTTGCTTCTGGGGATGAGCTCTGGGGTAGTTGGTAATTCTTGCAGAAGGACTAAGATTGAAGGGGAGAGCAGAGTGGATGGAAAAGTATTGCCTGGAAACTTAGTGGCTTAATTCTGAATGGTTTCTGGAAAGAAGAACTTGCCTACGGGGAAACAGGCAGGAAGTCATGCTTTTACTTCTTTTCTGTCAGGCTTTAAATCTTTTTTTTTTTTCTCTAAAACGTGGGCTCTCACAAACTTCTCACTGGTTCAGTGTTTCCTTGCAGCGTGCCTAACTTTAATACTGTCCTATTCCTGCTGGCTTTTCAGCATGAATTTGAGGTGTGTGGTGGTGGTGGTGGGGTTCTCAGGAAGTTCCCCCAGGCCTATAGGGAGCTGTATAGGGCATAGCAGAATACGTAAATGCAGTGTGCTTCGTCTGAGAGCATTCTGCAACAGAAAGGGGCAGTAAAGTCAAGTAAAAGTCTCTAAAGTGAATTCCTTCCTGGAGGAGATCACCTTTGTGTTGGTACGGAGCTCTTCCCTGCTAGCTGAAGAGTGCAAACTGATCCCATTGCTGCTTCTGTGTCATTCTTATTTCGGCTAATGTCTTCACATAACTAGTGGAACAGGCTTTCCTGTGTATGAGCTGAAAGGCACTAACGTAGGTATTTTTTTAGTAGTTAAACTAGATTTTCTTAGCATGCCTTTGTTGTAGAGTAGTAGAGCAAAGCTAGTCAGTAAGGTTTCATTTACAGGATGGCTTGAGAAACCATGTGCTTGAGCCTTCAGGTTTCAGATCCACTTAGAAAGAGGGGGAAAAAATGAGGCAGAAAACTTGAAGCAAATCTCACTGTGATGACTGTATCAGAAGCACGTTGTGCCTGCCTTCAAATTCCTAGAAATGGATGGGCTGGTCGTGGGAAGGCAGGCCTGTTATAGCATGACAAATCTAACTCTAATTCAATTTGTTCCCTTTGGGAGGTCAGACACTGAGACAGAAATTGGCCTGTCTTGTAAAAACTGACCTTTTGTTTTACCTCTTGTAAAAACTGACCAGCTTGATGTGGTTAAGCGTGCAGCAGTTTGCGACCTTGACAATTTCGCTGCAAGTTCACGAAATTGGGTGCCCTCTGCATTTCAAGAACTTGCTCCGTCTCAGACTGAGAAATACTGCTTTGTCTCAGGTCACTCTGGTTGTTTAAGTGCAAAGTAAGAGCTATACATTCCCAAGGTACTCCTCCCCGAGATTTCTGCCTAAATGAGAAGGGGAAGAAAAGGTTCCTGCCTCTGCTCTTGTTTTTTCCAGAGAACCTTGGAAGGCCAGATTACCTTGAGCGCTTGCTGAAAGGAGCCTGTGGGGTATTTATTTGGCTTTTGTATTACAAGACAGTCTGAATGGGTCTCTGTGAAACTGTTCCACAGGTATTTCTCAACAAAAAGTAAAAGACAGGTGTTGCTATGTTTGTTTTCTTTCTTTTTTTTTAATTTTTTTTTGTTCATTTTTATTTTGAACAGTGAGGGCTAGATAGGAAGCAAAGTGTGTATGGGATGTCCTTGCCACTTTAGAGGAAATTTAAAATATTAGTTCAGATCTAGTTCATTTAGCAGCCAGCCTATATATTTACTCTCTGTGTAGGGGAATTTCTGCTATATGGTTGTTTGTAAACCGAAGTGTTCTGCTCTTGCTGAGTTTCTTTTGGTTCCCAGAGCAACACAGACTATCAGACTATCTTTATAGTGCGTAGAGTAAAACATCCTTACCCATTCAAACCCCTGTAGTCACACCTCTTATCACACCAAGGAAAAAAGTACTTAATTATGGCTACCTTGAGAGTCGTTAGGAATGAGTCTTGGCCTTTTGTCCCGGAAGAATTAGGCAATCAAAAAATGATCTCATAGAAGTCAACGAGGATTTCCCTTGTCTAAAGACGAAGTACTCGGTAGGAAGCTCATCTGACTGGTTGCTTGCTATCAGTTTCTTAATCTGGCAGCAGTGCCAGGCCAACAGCTGATGGAGTTGGTGCTGTTTCCTACCTAGCAAAGTGCATGATCTTAATGTAAAGCTTTCCAGTAACAGTGCTACTGTGTTCTTTAAACTCATCCTGAATTACTGCTGTAATGAGACCTTGGATTTTTTTGGTACCTGGCATCTGTTAGAACAGCTCCTGATTATTAGACAACATAGTCGTATCTAAATCAAGAATACACAAATACAAATCTTCCTGTCCTTACCTGGCCTTCAGAAACTTTTAGTCACAGATGAACATTGTAAATTATAATTTCTGTTTTTTTTTTTCAGTTGTATTGTGTTATGCTGGTTCTTGTATATCATAATACCTCTTCTGTAACTTTCAGAAGCTATGCTGGTCTTGCTGAGTTTGTAATAATGCTGCCTGAATAATTTGATTCACTTGCAACCTGAGGATAAAGTTAAAAATACATATGCAACACATGTGCTGACTTTATTTATTTGTCTTTTGAACAGGCTTTCAGATTTTCTTCTGTGGAGAAGCTGGACAGTGTTCTGACTTTGTTATTGGAAAGCAAAATAATTACTTCTGAATTCAACATATCCCAGAGTGAAGAAGAGCACCATCAACAAGCTAGTGAGTCCCTTCTTGTATGCATTCATTTTGTTGCTGCTGCTTTGGTCATTACTTATAAATGTTAATATGACAATCTTTAAATATTTAAGACCACTGGTGAAATGCAGGAATCCATGATAAGGACAGCATAACCAACAAACAAAAAACTGGAGGAAAAAAAAATCTGTAAAACATTACTTCTTGAGTCAGTGCTGTGTATTTAGAGTTGTCAATCTGAATGTTTTTAATCAGCTTTGGATTAAATACAAATGAACAACTTCTCAGCTCAGTAGATTTATAGTCTTGGAGAAAACACAGTAAGAGACATACACGATGCCTGTACATTATCTGTGTATATTTGCATGTATTTTTACTAATTGATCTTTTTGCAATACTCTCAAACCTTGTGCTCTCCGAGTTTGAAATAACAAAGCATCTACATTCATTTTAGTAACTCTGCGTAATGGTTTTCATTACTTTCTTCGTGTGTGTGTATGTATATATTTAACAGTACAATTATAGTGAGTTAAAATAGGATTTGGCTATGAAGTAGGGGCACTATATGTGCAATCCAGTAGCATACCAACAGAAGCCACCATTTAGTGGAAGGTCATTTGAATTAGCCACTCATTAACTAAGGGTTCTGATTGTATTGCAGTAAATCAAGTTTGATTATTTAGTTTATGTTTTGAAAACATCATTATGATGTTATTCCAGATGTGTGTTGGACCTCAGCTTTACCAAGAAACTGTATGTTTCCCTTCTGAAATAGTTAAGAAAGAGGTGTTCAAGTTGTTGGCTGACTCGGGTTTTGTGTAACCGGACTGTGGTTTTGAGAGAAAATAAACTCACCGTGTTCAAGTGTAATGTAACAATTCTCATAACCAAATAGAACAAATTTTCAGGGTAATCTCTACTGTGACCACTATCGTGCTTCCTTTCGTTTTGAGTAAGGTTTCTTTTATGATGAAATTCATCCCCCTGTAGCAGATAAATATGATTTCTCGTGCATTCTAAAAGGTGAGCTTAAATGGGAGTCTGGGCTGGTGGAAGCAAAGAAGAAGGGTGTTAACTGAGCGACCTGTCCTGGACATGCTCCTGTGCAGGACTGCAGGGGAAGGGATGTACAGGACATATTAGAGCATCATCCCCAATGTGAAGTGTTTCTTCTGAGGAGCAAAAGATTTTCCTGCCTCTCTGGGAACTCGTTAGATCTAGGCACATCTTTGAATATTGGGAATAATGCTTACCAACCTGTAATCCCTTGCCAAAAGGCCTGTGCAATTCAAGAGCAAGCTGACTGCTTGTGAGCTTGAGCCAGGTAGGGACCTTCCTAAAATGAACTGTTTTGATGTGTGGTGTAACAAAGCACGGAGCTGGATGCTTAGATCCTTGATAAAAGGAGGTTGTGGTTGCAGAGCTGGAAATACTCAGTGTAGGAGGCCAAGGGCTCTGATCCCCCCTTCTGCCCGAAAGCTATTTAAACGCATGTCTTTGATTCCCTGTGAGAGCACGCCAAGCAGGCATTAGACATGTTCATGTCTAGTAGAGGACTAGCATCTCCTTTTTCTGCTGTTTTTATAGCATTTTTTTCCAAGTACCATTTTTTATGTTTATTTTTTCAGAGAGAAAAAGTCAAAGAATGAAAACTAATTAAATACTTCTGTGGAGGAATTGAAGCTATTGACAAGAAGCTCTTTAGCACTGAGATAAATTATTCCTATCTCTCTGAACGGGCAGAGGAATTGGTCCTAAATTCATAATTGCTGTATTTTCAGCTTTTTCCCCTAGTGGTCAAAACAGGCCAGAACTCCAGTTGTCAGTTTTCAGGGGAGAGATGCTTTCCATTGAGACTTACTGGACTGAATAGAGGCACGCTGACACATCAGAATACAAACACCAATACTTAACATCTCAGTGACTGCCTGTAAGTGATTCTTGGAGGGTTCTTGCCAACTTCCAGACTTTGCTTCTGAAGGCTTCAAAGCCTGTTGAACTCAATAAGTAGAGCTGCTGATTAGATTTGGTATCAAACGCTTAGTTCATAAAGCTTTATGAACTATGTAATTTTCCTCCAAAAGCTTGTGACAGCTTTGTGTGAATCTGTCATCTGATGGACCGTACTTAATCTGACTTTCCTCTAGCTTAACAATAATGTGAGACCTCTAGCTTAATAATAATGCCTTTACCCAAAGATGCGCTGCTTGGAAGCCAGATGCTTTCAAAGTACAGACGCATTTCTTTCAACCTAAACACTGTAACAAACATGCATTTTTTTTAGCCATATCCTTAGGAGGCCGTTTCATCTCTCCAGTTGTTGGTGTGACTACAGCAGGCCAAACTTGCCCCATGAGGCACAAATAAGAGAAGCCTTTTCCACTCTGGTTTTCCTTTGATGCTTTATTTTAACTTCAGAGATAGCACACTGTGATACAGCTGATAAATCGCTGTACTTGAGAGTTCTCGGTATGAACTCAGTGAACAACTAATGAAGATAACGTGATTAGTTTTATTGGATAACTGAAGAATTGCTTGGTTTGACTTCTCACAAAGTGTACAGCTGTGTGAATAAAAAATTTAGGACTACAAAGCTAAATATGAAATCGAATAGGAGAAGTGCATGTTTCTTTTGGGGATTCTTGGCTGTATTACTGATAGTTTAGAGCATGAAATCAACAGACTTTTGAGAGCTTGGTGTCCAGGCTGGCAAGGTAAAGGCAGACAGTAAGGGTGCAAAAGATCGACTCCTTCACTATTTTACTTTCAGGACCTCTATTACAAATACACCTGAATAATCCTCTCAACTAAAAATCTTTTAGAATTCACTCTAGAATTCATTCTTCAATGCATAGGTTCAGATTGCCTTACAACGATACAAATTTTTATTTTGTACAAAAGCTCTCCACAGAACATACAGCTTCATCTGTCCAGGTGATGAGAACCAAAGTATGTACATCATGTTACTGTAGCTCTTACTGCATATTTCCTATCATGCGCCTACATTATAACATTTATAGATTTTTTCTTGCAAATTCTGAAGCTGCTTACTTGTCTTTCAGCTTCCATTTAATCAAATTAAGCTGGAGACTTAACTTCAGTTGGAGCACCTGTGTGTAGTTCCTTGTTTAGCATGATTTGTCAGTGGATGTTATGTATTTTTAACATATTAACATATGTACTTTTAAACATGTGTTATGTCAATGTAATATGTCTCACTAATGTGGATGATTACCTGCCTTTATAGTAACACGCACATGCAAGCATTGCCTGTAAGTAAGACATGCTTAGGATAAAACCATCCATTGTTATTTCCCTGGGGTAAACTCAACTAGAACATTTTTAGTATTCCCATCTTTTTTGAAATACTAATCAAAAAGCAAGGTGTCACGATGAAATTGCTGTGTGACCATAATATCTAACAGAACAACTCCACCTCCTTAAGATAGGTATATCATGGGATATAATGATTTCTGGTAAGGGAGGTTTTTCAGATGACGTCGTGGATCACAAATTCATATTCTAGAAACTTGAATTTCGTGCCATCAAAGTAAAGAGAATTGTTTGAGCAACACATCATGCCTTATGGAGACCCTGGTAATATGAAAGCCTGGGGCTGCAGTCCTGCAAGCACTTCAACTTGTATGTAATGTTTTTCCTGTATGGAAGCTGACTTGCTGGGTTACTGGCAGGAAGAAAATTGCAGCTCAGCCTACATGGAGGCAATGATGACGCTATCTTTAGTTGTTGTTTGACCTGCTTTTAAGCTTGTCAGTATTATTAAAATGAAATTGATTTTTGAAATATTGGAAGAGGGAAATCATGCTGTATGTGGTGGTTTTGGTGTGTGTGTGTTTTTTGTTTGCTTGTTTTTAACAGACCAGGATCTCCAGTGATAACCCACGGATAAGATGGGTTTCAGTTGGTTGCTTTTGATGAAGCATCCTATTGTAATAGTTACTGTAGTATCCAAAAAGAAAAGCAGGAGTCTCTACCAGCAGAATATTGTTGGGACTGCTGTATGTGTAAAAAATTGTCAGAAATGAAGTGCACATTTCAGACTTGAACTGTCTCTTTCTTGTTTTAATTTATTTATTTTTGTTGTGTATGTTTTGTTCAGCTGAAAATCATCTAAAGCTAAAACGATGGATTGTACAATGTTCAGAAGAACATTGTCAAAACACATTTAGGATTGTGCATGGATATTGCTTCCTAGCAGTATAGAAAAATTAAGATAAAAGACTTTTTCAGCTTATCAAGGAGAAGAATGTTTTAGGAATGAGTGATATTCAAAGAGATTATTCTGTAGTCGTCTGAAGAAGAGTATCAGAAGCCCAATCAGCTGAGAAAGCTAATAGACTGAGCAGAAGCCACTGGAACAGCACAGTGTTTAACAGAACAACATTAATTGAAAGACAGAGCCAAGGCATGTGGGATTTTTTGTGGTGGTGATGAGAAAAATGAGGTAAAAGACTCGAGACAAAACATAGTAACTGATCAAAGTTCTTCTTGAGCTGGTGAAGCTCTGAATCTATTCTTGAATTCTCAGTTTGGGAGTTCTTGATGTGTTGATTCCTGAGGTCAAAGAAGACAACTTAACTGAGGAAAACCTGTGTGTCTTTTTCCTCTACTGGTGAATTTTCCTTTTTTTTTTTTTTTTTTTAAGTCATCTGTTACCATTGTTCTGATTAAACCCATATATTGAGGCTTATGAAAAATCACGAATTACTTAGTTTGTAGAAAATACTGTGTTTTTTTTTGTCACCTAACAGTGCTAGCAACATAACAAATTGTATCCTGATTTCTCTAATTCTTTCTATCAAGCAGAAACATCAGTCCCAAAAGAATGGGATTGGGTTCCCAGCTGCTAGTAAAACAATAGGAGGAAAGACAGACTGGGAGAGGGGAAACGAGAGGAGCTATAAGCGCTTTTTTGTTTAATTGATATTGACACTGTAGAAATCTTCCTAAATGCCTGTTTAAATTGCTAAAAGAAGCAATGTCCTATATCAGTAATTTCAGAAATAAAAGCAGGATGCCTTAAAAAACCTGCAGAAATATAACTGTAGGTGTTCTGTTTGCTTGCTGCAATTTTATGAAAATTCCCGCAGGCTGAGGCAGTGCTACAATGCAGCAATAACAGATTTTGTGCTCTGTTCTGTAGCTGAGGTGTCGCAGAATGCCCTGCAGAGAAGAGTGGAGAAGGGATTTTGACAGGACAAAACAGCAACCCCCTCTTCACCTTGTGGATGTCAGCTAAAGCTTTTAAGAGCGAGCGATGGTTTCAAAGTTGGTGGAAAGTTGAAGAAGTTGCCTTCATGCACTTAAAAATAAGCCACTTGGTCATGGGCTCTGTACTGTTTCCTTCCTGCTTATGAACAGCTCTCTACTTCTCAGGGCAGTTGCAAAACTACAGCAGCTTTTCTCTGCTAATGTTCTTCATCAAAAGACTGGTTACAAGCTGTGCCCTTCTACTTATCCCATTAACTACTACTTTTCTTCACTTGTCTACATATTTAGCTGAAATACATCAGTTGTTCAAATTTCCCAGCTGATAAAAGTTCCAGTAATTTTCCCAAATTCAGTGGGATGTGCTTGCAAGTTCCTGAATGCTTTCCTGCTGAAGTCATGTGTCCTTTCACAAGGTTGCAGCATCTTTCTACTGTGTATAACACAAAGCTTCAGGTAAAGGAGCTAAACACTGTGTGGTAGAAATATATTTACAGTACAACTTCTAATTTGTCTTAACTGCCAGTTCAAAGTTTAGCAAGCTCTTAAGTGAGCAATTATAATATAAAAAATAGATCTCGCAGTGGGGTATTCATAATTGGTTGTTTTGACAATGGTACCCACAGTTGTCATTGACTTTTGCTAGAGTTGGTAAGAAAAAGATCACTTCACCTTTAGGAAGCGACTCGGGAGGCATTAATGGCCACTTGTGCCTCTTCAGAATGAGGGCAAAAGGAAAGACTAGGAGCTTTCACTCATTTCTTCTGAGGCCATTAACCTTACTATACTTATGAGGTAAATATGGGCTTAGGGAAGGATTTTCTGAGAGATCAGGTCTAAAAATGTCGCCTTTGCTTCGTGGGTGGCAAAGCCATTAGCTTATAGAGAGCAAAGATTGTCTGCTGGTACCACAGCTGCCTGCAGAAATGGACATTGAAGTGATGCAGAGGTGGCTAAAGGGAACAGCAGCCACGGGGGCTGTTGGTAAAAGCATTTTGCAAGAGAGGGATCATATCAGGGGCTGCCTAGAAAGACTTTGCAAAGCAGTGTGTTAAAAGCTGTTTGAAATTAGTGAAGCTCATTAAGATCATCTGATGGCTCTCACAGTAACTTGTAACAAGTCAGAGGTGTCCTAATCCTAGCTGATCTACTTACCTAAAGAAAACAAACAATTCACAGGTGTCTATCTCAAACATGAAGATACTCCCATGTGATAATTAAATTAAAGGGAATCTAAAAGCCCAGGACAAATAGACAGTTTCATACCTGCTTTCCCCATAAATTTCTGCTGGTTGTGTGGCTCCCTCCCTCCCCACCCCACGGGATATATGATGCCAACTTCATTAGTACCCAGCCTAGGCTGGAGGTGGGATAGCATCATGCCCAAAAGGAAGCCCAAAGCAGAGACCTACCTTTGGTCCTCACCCACCTCTAGGTGCAGACAGCTTTTTGCTTTTAATGCATCTGTACAGCAGCATGCCCCAGAAGCCATGGTCCTGCTCTGCTAATGTGCATTTTATCTAGAAAACACCCATACAGCCACCCTACTGTATGAGGCTTGTGTAGTTCAGATTTCTTGCACAAGAATTCATGTAGTTATGTTACTGGAGATGAACTGTGTTCAATTCCATATCAAGTTCACAGCTGAAGAAGCCTGGTCATAGCACAAACTACATATTTAGCAATGCAAAATATTTCAGGCAGCCAATTTTACTCTTTATTAGGAGCATACCGATAGTGGTAGAAATGCAATTTTTTTCCAGAGATGCAATTCCTGTTAAAATTGCCTTTTTCCATCGCTTTTTGCCCTGCTAAAAGACATTCAATTCCAGGGTCAGTTATTTGTTTGTTTAAAGATAGTAAAACCATATTTGTTATAGACCCTGATTTCACCATAGCATTGAAATGTCTTTGTAACAGTGGATGTTCATTTTGGGAATGAAACCAGGAGATAGGTTACAGTAATTGTGTGATCACAATACAATTTATATTACTTCTTCTCTATAGGCTTGGGTCTTTTGATGGCAGTCTTGTCCATTGTACCCGGTGTAAGCATGAAATAGAAATTCATATTCTGAAAGGAAGCAGTTTGAATTACTCTGCAAACAGAATTTTCCTTTTATGCTGGTTTTTGAAGCAGTAAAGATAGAAAAGATAAAATTATTAATTATAACTGTTAGTAGATTTCTCAGGTTTCATTAACATGTAGTGGAAATTCTCCTTCGAGTATGCTTTTTGTCCTCTGGTAAGGCTCTTTTTGCTGACTCTATTTGACCTTTTAGAATCTGCTAACAAGATGCATACTATTGGTTAGAGTTCATGTTATTTGCTCTTTTAAAAAATTACTTATTGACATCTATTTCATTGCTGGACATCTCCAAAAAAAAAAAAAAAAAAAAAAAGGCAAAAGTATTAAGATATCGGACATTTGTGGATGTTTTTTGATAAAAAGCTTGCACTTGGACTTTTTTTTTTTAAGAGAATCCTATGTAATATGCAACAGTACAGTTAGGTTGGATGTTGTTGTCCAAGCCTTAAAATTACTTCCACATTGATTTACTGCTGGGGTGATGTCTCCTTAAGTCAGTGACAACGATTGTTGTCACGTTTTGTTTTGTTTTCTTGAAGATGGTGAAGTAGAGACAAGAGTAAGAAGTCAAATGGCTGCACCTTAGGATACCATTCCTAATTCTTGTAGTGGCGTCAAGTCCAGCCTGTGGAACTTCAGTCAAAATGTTGAGCAGTCAGGATCGAAGACGTTGTGCAGCAACTATTTCACTGAAGAACCTTAGCTGCTATTACAGTTTTAAGATTGCTTATTATAATTCTTTAACTTAGCAGGAGAACTCAAAGTATTGTAAAGCAGGCTGCAAATATGAACTAGTATAAGCTCAAACACATACCCTTGTTGATAAAAGCTCAGTCTGCCAAGACTCCTAAAATAAGCGACTTGATTTACACAAATGCTGTGCATTTACAGTTTCTTGCTTGCCTGATGGAAATAAAAGTCAGGCAACACTCAATTTAAAAATCAATTTAGGTTTGTTAATGTGGCTTTCATCTAAAATATGTTGTGTCAAAACAATATTGGTATGGAGCAGTGATGGAATATTCTTCATCCAAAAAGCAGTCAAGAATTTGTCCTAACAATTTTTCTGTTCAGTCATAACTTCATTATGCCTGCTGCAAGAACTGAATGCAAGTTGCTTGAATCCTTGTATCTAATGATGAGGTGGGATTTTACTCCTTTTCCACGTTAACATTCTGCAGGAGCAAAAAGGAGAGAAGCAGGGGGAAAGGTAACTAAATTCACCACTGCTCTGCCAAATTTTAATATGGGGAGTACGTAAAAATCAGAAGGTTTGTTTAAAACAAGATGAAGTGGCAACTAAGAGACTTCCAGAAGGAATCAGAACTCTTATTAAATCTTTCTTCCAGCAAATGAAGGCCTGAAAATATATTGCATAATCTGTAGGACAACTGATAGCCGGGATGTAAAGGAGAACTCAAGAAAAATAACTGCAAGTTAAAATAGAGAGAAATAAAATGAAATATTTGCATCAGTGTTTGTTTTAGAAGGATCTGTATAGATTCTCAAGCTGTAGTCCTGGCTGGGAGACACGTGAAAAGGGACTGTCGAGTTGAAAGAGTCATGAAGTTGTAGCAAAAAAGGGCAGGACTAGGAATGATCAGGGCTAACTGGTATTCATGAAGAGCTCTGAGGGAATTTAAGAACAAGGTAGTGGGATTTCTAACAGCAGTATGCAATTTTTCAGTTTTGCAGTACTAAAAAGGTATAAATATGACACCAAAACCCAATTTCTCTAGGTAGGGACCTGACCTTGAGAACTGCAAGCAGGTTAATGGGTTATCTCCACCAGACAAATTAATAAACTGTAATAAGATATTAAATCTGTAACGTGGAGTCTAACTAGGTGACTTGTAAGAATCTGAAAACCTCATCAGGTCAGTAATTGTTTGAACTTAAACTTAGCTACTGGTACGAAGTATTCAGGGTAGCAGAGAAGAGGGCTGATTGGGAAATACCTGGGAAAGGCCTTCTGGGATTTAGTAATTATGCAATAAAATGACAGATGATATTTAGTGTAGGTAAAAACAAAGTGCTGCAAGTGGAAAAAGGAGTCCTGTGTTGTCATACAAAATGAAAGGCTTTAGGCAGGCTGTTAGCACTCTGGAGTGAGACCACGCAGTTCCATGATAACGCCAACTTGTTGCTAGGCAGCGGATCAAAAAGCAAATGAAATTAGGAATTATTAGAAAAGGAATAGAGAACAAAACAGAGGACATAATTAGGACAATGCCTAAATTACATGGTTCACCTACAAGTTGAGCATCACGTGCAATTCTTCTCCCATCATCTCAGAATAGTTATATTAAAGCTGGAAAAGGTTCAGGAAAGAGCAGTGAGGGTGATGGAGCTGATTTTCCATAAGGCACAATCAAGTAGACTGGAGCTGTTTAAGAACTAAATGCTGGGAATGAGTAAGTCATTAAAAGTGCAGATGGGGCAGATAGAGATGGAGAATAAAATGAACTGGGGGCTTATCAACTGAACTGAGCAGGAGCCAGGTGTAAAACAGAGCAGAGGAGGCACTTCACACAGTGAGTATTAAAGATGCTGCCAAAAAGACCCTGAGGGTGCAAGAAGTTGATGGTGCCCTGGGGCAGTCTGGATGCATACTTGGAAAAGAGACGCTGTGTGCTGATGTGTAGACAAATCACAACACAACAAACCACAGGCGATTAGAAAGCAGAGTAGGAAGGCAGAGGGAAATGCTATTTATACTTGGTTTCTCATTTTTCTACGTGTAACTTGCAGGTATGATACAGGTCTAAGTGCTGGAATTATAATCTTACCTTTGTTTAGCTTTGTCCCAGTTCTCCAAGGTGAAAAGTACAACCTGTGATTCAAATAAATATTGTGCTATTTCAGAGAAATCATAGAAACCTTTATCAGATGCATCTGGCTTTTAACACTGATTTTTCATTAAGGTGATAAGCAAATTTTTGCAAGTCTTTGGCAGTCATGTAAATTTTCAGAAATGTAGTATGAAAGTATAGCATCATAAACGTATCAATTTCAAATTTCTCAGATTAAAAACATTTCTAAAGCATTATATAATACACACCTATGTAAAAGCATGTCTTGGCTGTAGAATTTTCTTTCTGGAAGGAAACATTTCTCAATGGAACTAAAGTGCTTTAAAATCCCTCTAAAAAAAAAAAGTGAGAGATTTCTTAGTTACGCTAAAAGGTCCATTATTGAAATATATATGTGATTTGTAAAACTTTTGCTTGGAGAAATTGTTCTTTCAGGGACAGTTCTGTACTGGTAGCTTGATAACTGTGATTCAGTAGTGCTAATATTCAAAAGACTTTTATTAAAATAAAAAAAATGTGGCAGATACTTCATAAGAGCGGGACTGTTCTTTATGGAAACTTTGGTTTTTTTTATACAGATAGCCATTTGGAAGAATTTCCCACTCTCCTTCACTGTGCAGCCAGATTTGGATTAAAGAACCTTGCAGCTCTTCTACTCAAGTGTCCAGAGGCCACGTGGGCTTGTAGGATAGCCAACACACACGGAGATGATCCAGCAAGTCTTGCTGAGAAGCATGGACACAAGGAACTAAGAAAATTAATCAAAGAATTGTCAGTAAGTTCATATGCTTTTTCATACGCCATCAATAAGCAGGGCACCGTGATGTTTTTACTACTCAGTAACATACTGTCTCCTCTTGTGAAGCCTACTGCATCACGGTTCTTCTGTCTTAAAATATTACTGTGCTCTTGCTGTCTCAGACGGGTCAAGATGGGGTTCCACCACTTTGTCTGCACTGTTTTAATGGAGTGTGTTTTAAGTGTTTCTGTGTTGCTTGACTTTAGGCATGTAATGGAAGAAGAGTGAAAAAGAAATACCTCACATGGCCTAGCTAGGTCTGTGCTTTCAGCTGTTACCAGTAGTTATATTGTAAATGGTCTACCCCAACCATCTGGTGTTGGAGATAAAGACTTCAAAAATGATTTCCTGAACTCATCATTGTCTTGCTTCAGCATTTGACAAAGAGAGTGCTTGCCCTGCCTTGGCTGCCCACTCCATTGTGAAGGAAGATGAAACTTTCCTACCTTTTGTTAGATGGACTAAATCTTTCTTCAGATGGCTATGCAGGAGGGGAGGTTGGGCAGTAGTTGCCCTTCCACATGAAAGATAATAACAGAGAAATGCTGTCCATTCTAGCAAGCAAGCTATTGCCAGTAAAATGTAACAGAATTGGTAGTATAAAAAGTAATATACCGTAGTGACACTTGAGAGCTTTAACCTGTTTTAAGTCCTTGCTGTGATAACTATAGTATGAGGTGATAAGCCTTGCCCCAGAGGTTTTAAAGCCTAGAGCACAAATCAGGTAAATATCAGGACAGGATGTGAAGGTTGGCTATGTTGTGTAGGCATGGTGCAGTTTTGCTGATGGCGTGATTATTTTTTTTGTGTTGGATTCCATGTTCATGCACAAGCGTTCACAGCAGTCGCTGAAGAGAAGGAATGGAAAGAGTGAGAGAGCAGAAGGTTCATTTGGTCATTATCAGTCAACTTGACGTAACCGTGGATAGACACAAGACCGAAGATGGGTTTGAAGAAATATAAGATAATAGTTATGTAGGGCAGGATTTTTAACACAACTGATGAAGAAAGTGCAAGAACCGTAAGGGTGATTTAAAATAGGAAAAGATAGAGTAAAGAATGAAAACTGACTGACGTTAATTATTAAAATAGTAGAGTAAGGATTGATTCTTTTTTTTTTTTTTTTACTTGATACAGCTGGCATCTAATGTAAAGGTGAAGGAAAGGCATTGGGAAATCTGAATGAAAGTTTCTTGTGGTCAGTGCTGAATCTTAAAGATGACCTTAAGAATACTTTAAGAGCTGATCTTATTAAAATGAGTTCAGGGGAAAAAATTGCAGCCCCTACTGCCTGAAAGTAAGGCATTTTGGCAGTGGCCAAGATGCTGAATGAGAATGTTTTATTTACCTTTTTGTTGTTGTTAAACAGCTATTGATACAGGCTTAAAAAAGCTGGGGGAGGGAAAATATCTACAAAGCAAGAAGTTCATATCTAGTGGAGAACGTGATCTGGTGTCTTTCAGAATTGACAGGGAATAGTTCCCTATGCTTACAGGGCAATGGATCTGATCTCAGAAGCACTGCAGAGCTTTTTCTGCTGGTAATGCAGAAGAGTATTGTACTACAGACATGATGTGTTTACCTCCGTTCTCGATACCATAGCTAAGATCAAATTCATCTAAAGAAAATGTGATCTTCCTTACCATTCAGCATAAAGCTGTCCATGAAACCAGACAAAAGCAGACAAAATTCATGGATTAACGTGTTAGTAATTTTGCATTTAACAACTTCTAATTCCTGTAGTTGCCTGACAGTCAACCTTGCACTGGTCAGAGAGCCCCTGCAAGTAGCAGTGTGATGTACAAGGTCAGGTCCTCTGGGTTTTGGAGCTTACCAGTGTGCTTTGAAGAGAATAGAACTGCCAGATGGCCTCTTTCTAAGTTGATATGCCCCCAGCACATGCTGTATGTAAAGGATTAGTAAAACTAGGCAGAACATGAATAAGTTGATACCTATCTCTCTGTGAGATACCTGTTTCTTTGCTAAGGCGGTCATGTTGGTCAGAGAGTTGAGCACTGATAAATTAACCGTGGAAACCATGGTTAGCCATGGTTAATTAGTCTTGGTTAATGATGATGGTTAATTCTGTCGGACATCTATTTGTTTATGCTAAAATTGTAGAAATATTCCCTCCTGCATTTCAGACGTGTCTTTGTTGTGCACCCCACACAGGACTGGAGGCTCCAAAAAATGAATCCTTTCCCTTTTCTCCTGAGAAATGCACTCATATTTGACATAATGGTATAGTTTGGGGTGACTGTAAGAGAAAGTACAAGCACGTATGGTACAGGCAGACTACAAGTGATACGCATTGAGAGACTGCATTGTGCTACGTGAGTCTTTTTGTATTTCAGTAGGTTTTGTCAGCGATGGAAGGCAGTGTTTGTGAGGGTGAGGGATTTCACTCTACAATTCTAAATTTTTCCTAACAGGATATGTGCATATCTCAGATTAACTTCTCATTCGTAGTTGGGTAGTTAACTGTCTTAATGATTCCTTGGTATAAAGCTATCAATCTATAGCGTGGATTTTTAAGGGTAAATCTGATTTTATACAATGCAATCTTTCACTGAAGTGGTCTCTACATGGTATGTATCAGCTATTGTTTACATACAAGTTATTGATAATACTTCTTGGCTTGTGAGGACTCCTTTCAAAAGTCTGAATGCTTGTACCAGGACTGAACTGTAACCAACTCTGCTACCATCATAAGAATGAGACATCTGGCTAGGATAAGTAGTGTACCTCCAATTTTCAGCTGATATAAAGGGCATGGCTTACTAATGCAACACAAATAAAAATTGGAGCATTCTTCAAGCCTGCCAAATGTGTAATATGGTATTTTAGAAATGTTAGCTCCAACCCCAGGAAGAAAAATGGCTTATTTGTGTCGCCTGTAATAGTGCACTTAAGAACAAAAACACTTACTGTACTTCTGTAATTGATGGGAATGTGGAAAAGAAATATTTGTGTGGCTCTGAGCCAAGCAGAATTTAGTTTAACCACGATCCAGGAACTTCCCGTTACAGTTGGAGCATTGAAATTGCTCATTATTACAACAGAAGTACTTTTGTGCTTGCCGTACCTCTCACTGTTCTCAAATTGGTACCTGTGTTTTGCCTTTCCTTTAAGGAACAGCCTCAAAAATATTCACAGTAATCCATCACTTCCATCTTGAAGAATTCCAGAAAAATGAGTGTATTAAGCGTATGTTCAATTTGTCCGAAAACCTGGAAAGTGCCTTTCATGTGCCTTTGTGCTGGGGAGCCCTCTGGGGAGTGAGAATTTCCTGAGGTGGTCAGGGAGAGGAGGCAGCAGAAGGAGAAGGGGCGACACCACGGCTGCAATTTCTGCCTTCCAACCTGGGGCTTTTTTTTTTCTCCCCCTGTGCTCGGGGCTCTGCTGGCCAAAGCGAGCCGTAGGACCTAATTTGCACGCTGGTTCATCTATGGCACAAGTGCCCTGCCATTTTTAAAGGAAAAAACCTCCTTTCTGGAGCTGGATACTACTGGCGTTGATGCGGGGAGTGTTCCAGCCACAGAAGGCAGATCTGGAGGGCTCGGCTGGCATGCCAGGAGCTGATCTCCTCAGCTGTGTGAAAACAAAGCACGAGGGAAGGCTCACACAGCACATAGCCTGCTTCTGTTGTTACAGCTGTATGGAAGGGGGAGTTGGGAAGAGATTTTCACCTTTTAGTACCACGGTTACATACACCATTACATGCTAAAGCGTCGCACCCTTTAATACGCCGTATAAATGCATGTTCCCACAACCAGCAGTGTCTGCCTTGTCTCTCACACTCCTGCATTTCAAAAGCTCGTTGAAAATATCTCCCTTGTGTGAAGGGAACATTGCAAGGCTCGATCCGTTTGTGTTACAGGTACTAAACTGATGGAGCCGGCCCCGAAACAATCTGGTTAATGGGGATTATGATAAAGCTGAGTTTCAGACATACCGGTAGTTTATTAAGCAGATTGTATTTTTCCTGCATTTTAGCACAAAGCTGCTTAAACGGACACTCATTTCCAATTCCAAGGCACGTTTCATTCGCGTTTAGATGGAGTTCAATTCTCTCTCCTGTAATATAAAGGAGGAATATTGCTTAATATTCTGCGATAACATCCAGAGTTGCCACTTCGTCTTGTGATTTTCATCCTCAGTAGAACCAAGTACTTGAATGTTTGCCGTAATTACTTTTGGGTTGGATCGCATAAATCAAGCGTGTGAATTTAAAACTAGTAAGAGCCTTTTGGTAGCAACGCTGGCTGGAGTCCTCATCTCAGAGTATCTGAAGAGGAGAAACGATGAACCTTTTGAGCTTAGTTGCTCCAGCTGATGGCTCAAACTCCACCAAGAATGGCTGCAGTCCTTTTGCTTCCCATTAGCTATAGGCTAAAGCATGGCTGCAGTCAGGTGCTACGTACCTGTGACAGGTAAGTACCTTGGTAAGCCAGAGCAGTCTGCTCAGATATCGGGGCCCTCCTTCAGATGTTTGTCTGCTGGGCGTGCTCTGTCTCTGAAAGCTGTTTTGACACCAGGTTGCTGTTCTGGTTACCAGCTGTGGTCTTTTTAAGCCTGCATAAAAGTTCTGCCCACGGAAAATAAGGAAATCTCTTAAATGAAGCTCTTATCCAGCACACAAAGGAAGACTTCAAAAAAGAGAGGAGAGAAAATTTCCAGGCATTAAGTGACTAATGAGGGGAGTATATTCAATTTGTGACCTAACTGCTTAAAACTGGAGGTCGCACTGATAGCCAGTCTAGGCATTTAAGCTTCGCAATGGGCGTAATTCCTTGTTCCAGCACTTCGGTGCTAATTTCTCCCTTCCTCTGCTGTGCTACTGAATGGGTCAGTCAGGAAGGTTACTGTGTGCCACTTAGAGTATACCTCACCATTTCTAAGAAAAATACAATTCAGAAAGCGTTTTATCGCTTGTTATTGCAAATAACTTCTGATTGTTGGCTTTGGCCTTTAAAGCAGATTCCTAGGGGTGACGTGAATGTTATTTAAATACAAAAATTGAAATGGTTGTTTCATGTTCCACCACACAGTCAAGAGAGCACAAATTCATTTTGAGTTTTAAAATCCCTTCTAAAATTTCTGAATTGGTTGCCTAAAATTTGAGGCAGAAAATACAGGTTCGTTTTTAACCTGCCCAAGACCGAACTGTCCAAGTGGCACTGGCCAGGCCTGTGACAATCCATATCTAAACAACGGACAGGTGGAAAAGTCGTCGTCTTGCCACTAACAAAACCCTGTCTGGGTTTCTTGTTTAATATAATTTTCTACGTCTGCCAGCTTTAGGCACCTCTTAGGAGCCCAAAACCTCTTTTTGAAAATAAAATAGGCATTTAATTCTGCAGATTTTAGTGAAATTTCTGTGAATTTAGGTAGATTGGGGCAGTGCCTCAGAACCCGTTCTGTTGAAGAAGCGTGTTGGATAAGCATTGTGTGGGTAAAAGTCTTCCTGAAATGACAAGCTGGATTTTTATAAATCTTTGTGAGCTTAAAGGCTGGGCAGGTGTGTAGGCTGGCAAATAATTCATCAATGTGCATTTCACCCCTCTCACGCCTGTCTTTTTGAAGTAAATGGTTGGACCAGAATCCAGATTTCCTTCAAAGACCTTCAACTTGGTAAAAGAGAAAATTGTCTACAAAAATGCTGCATTGGGGAACTGGAGGGCAGTTTTTTCCTCAGCTGTTTTAGGCAGAAAGAATCTTCCTGGCATCAGAGCTGCCATCTCCAAATGGCAATGACTCTTTAGATGGCAGGTACTCCTTCAACAAGGATTCCCATACTTGATAGCAAATTCTAGCAGCTCATCAGGAATGAGCTTTTACAGACACAGAACTTCTGCTCTTACAGCAGTGTTTGGCTTTGTGTTTCTGGAAATGGCTGAATGAGAAGGCAGAGCTCCCCAGCACGAAACTATCACGTTTTCAAATCTGGTTGCAATCTCTTCCCGAGCTATTAACGTTCTGCTGGGCAAGGACCACATGTAGCAAGATGAAGTGGGTATATATTAAGGAACCTTAAATGAAATGAATGGGATTGCTCTCAGTATTTGTTTAATTACTTTAAATGCTGCTATAGTGTTGCGCTGGGCCGTTGCTCATTACTTTCAAATAGCTGGAAGAGGATGCAAGAGAGAAGGGGATTAATCTGGTTTCTAAAACTTGTGCTAATCCACTGATGATTCCTCTGTGAAGCCTGCTGGGATAATGTTCTTTCAATAGTATTTTAATGTTCGGAAACGTTGGCTACACGCATCCTTTGATATGCTGGAAGTTACTTAACTGAGAAGAACAACTGAATATATTCTTTGATATGTTTTAGTGACTGGATATTCACAAACTCTTGGCAGTGAAATTGAATTCATAAACTTCTTGAGGAATTTGAGCTGAGGAGTCTATGAACTTCTGCCAGCTGATAGGCAGATGACATCCTATGATTTCAGTCAGATGTTTGTTCACAGGGACCTCTTTTTTTTTTTCCCTAAAATTGCTTGTGGAGAAGCTTTGTATTGTCAGTGCTTGGAGTCGTATGGGATGTGGCTGGGGGTATTATTTTACTAGATGTCAAGGTTTCCTTTTCACATACTCTCAGAGGGACATGAGCTCTGTAATAACAGCTTGCTGGCACACACTGCCTTCTGCGGTCAGAGTTGACGATTTGTGTTTTAGTGAAGAGAAAGGGTACTGACTGAACATGGAAAAGCTTTGCTTTAAGGAGAAAAAGCTCAATTTCTTCTTTTAAAAAAAAAAGACATTAAACTAAACACGTTTTTAAGGTTTCTGTGTAGACTTTCATTCAGGCTAGAACCTTGCACCTTAGCGGGGATCAAGTCTTCTGTCGTAACTGGAGAGAATGATAAAAGAGTTGGAAGCCTTCTAGATGAGATGCTTACTGAATTTTTTGTATAATTTAAAATTAACTAGGACGGTTTTTCCAAAGAATTACCTGGTATTTTGTCTAATCTTCTGATATTCGGCAGTCATAACAGTGGCAGAGTGGAAGTCAGTTGTTTGCAAGTCAGTGATTCAAAAAGCCTTCACAATTTTTAAGGGAAACGAATACTAATGGAATTACTAGGCAAAATGCTCATGAATTGGAAACAGGAAAAATGAAAAAGGATTCTGTAATGACCCTTCTGTTCTTAAATATATTTATGACTGCAAAACCAAGGGATCACCAGAGTCCTACTGATAGTTTTGTGACAAGGCAACATCAGCAAAGATGCTTAGCTAGGGGATTTTGTTATGTTGTTGCTCGGGGGGGTGTGTTTGGTTTTTCAGAAGTAGTTTCTAGGCTGAAAAGAGTCATCCCAATCATTCATCTGCATTATTAGGCTCTGAATTTGCTTGAACATGTGAAAAAGGTTTAGACAAATTTGTTAAAGAAAAATACAAGTACAGTGTTTTACAGAAATAAGAGAAAACAAAACTGACCATGTTATGTTGTCATAGAAATCAGTGGCATGCTATGCCAAACCTGTCCTCCGTGTCTTTTAAGAAGGATGCAAATAAATATGTTTTGGTAGAGACTGTACTAGCCTGAGGAGGTGTTAGAAGGTAGATGGTAAAGATGCACAGAATAATGACTGTTTTCCAAGTAAACAAGCCACTTCTGCTTAACCTCTGTCATAAGAGAACAAGCAAATTTGACATGAAATGCTGTTCACTGTGAGATGTAATTTCTCTGTTCAGATGGTTAAGATACTACTGAAGCCACAAGCAGAGGAAGGATTTAAAAGGCCAGACATTTCAGTGGATGTTGAGAAGGTTTTGTCCCTGTATGTAATTCTTTGTTTCCATTGTGAGAGCAAGAATCCTCTACCCGAGGTTTACAACCAGTTGCAGGAGTTAAAGGAGAACCTTTCCCAGGAAGGAGCTGCTCCATAGTTGTCCATTAGAACAATTGTTCCCTGCACCTTTCTTGTGCTGTTCTAAAAACTGTCATTATGTGAGCATGTTCTTTCTTCCTACTATTTCTTCTTCAAATACAGACGTCTCAGACACCCTTACAGTGCAAAGGAAAAGGTGAAATGATTTCAACTCATCTGCTAACTCCAGGTTTACTAACCAAGGAAGGAGCGCTGGGGCACACCAGTGTAAAGACCAGGAGCAAGTTTAGGGTGTTGCCGCTGTTGGATGAAGTAATTTGAAGGTATGTGTTGAGCTGTCAAAAAGCAAATACACTTTGAGATAGTGTATGATCTCAGTGAGACTGTCTGGAGTATGCCCTACGGCTGCCTCCCAGTGATCTGGGAAGGAGTCAAACATCTGTCACCTCCTACAAGTTGGTGAGCAGGAAGCAAACATATCAATGTCAGCTTTCTGCAGCCCCTCAGAAGGGGAAAACCAGAAACAAAGAGCGCGCAAAGAGCAAAACCGTGGTAAGGGGGGTTTCAGTTTTGTGAAGGAAAAATAGAAGAGGAAGGCAGCTGTTCGTTATTGTGGTTATATAGTCTGTGTGCCAGGAATAGCTACCTTTTGAATGATATTATGAGGTCTGAAGGGAGATTTTTGGTCTCAAAACCCAAAGAAAAACTGGGGGGAGAAGGAAGAATTAATGAATAAAGTTAGGTACGAGACTTGCCATGTCCTTAGCAGTCTGAAGTTCAGAGCTCTGCACAGCTCTAATAGTGACTTACGAGACTTTCCTACAGCTGTAATTTATTGCTTAATTAGAAAAATTGTCTTTAGGCTCTACATCAATAGAATGACCACTGGGGAAAGGCATTTCTCAAAGCTACCAAGCCCATTATATAAAACTGCTTTAAAAAATCCATTCCTGCCCTGCATATTGCTGGTTCTGTTTAACACAGCCATGCAAATCTCCATTTATAATTCTGAGGAGTCTGCACAGAAGGCACGCTCGTTGTTTTGCCTTCTCTTCCCACCCACATATATTGTTCTACAATAAATGATTCAGTATTTCATTACCCAGACTCTAGGGTACCTAGCAGTATTCATTTGCTTTTCTTCTATCTGGTACAAACTTAAAACTGGTTTCTGGGTTCCCATACTCTGCCAAACTCCAATGGGGATGCAGCAATTGACACATATGTTTGCTTTCCTGGTGAAAATCAATATGTTAAAAGATTCCTTTAATAATGCATGCTTAATAACCATTGCAGTCATTATACTGCTGTCTGTAACAGGCATAGGCAGCCTTCCTCAACCCCATGAGCTAAATGCCAACATCTTTGTGTCTGGTAGCAGCAGCGTATGCATATCAGAGGTCTGGCAGTTTTTCCTCAGGCAGCAGAAGTTAGCGGCTCTCTGCAGCTCTTCCTGCAAGCGCGAGGCATGTGACTGGATCTCAGCGCTCCCTGATGGTGCCAGTCGTATGATATTACTTACTCCTGAGGTTTTGGGTTATTCATCTGCTCCTGTATGGTCACAGGGGTGATCTGGGAACCGTCCTTTAAATATTAGAGAATTGCTTAAGACCTGTGGTTGGCCACCTGTGGCCTTCTGAATTCCAGCTGAGTACATCTGCTCTTAATAAATGCCTCTTGCCAGAAAGCCTCCTGCCACGTGGAAGACGCTAGCAAGCTCCTTTCAGGTTGCATAGCAAAACCCAGAAATCCGTATCTGTACCAGACATGGAAGCAATATAATTGTACATGTGATTCCTAACAGGATCACTTAAAAGAGCTTTGAAAGTTTGATTTTAATGAGATATATTTTAAGGAAACTGCTGCCAGTTGATAGCGTTGTACTGTCTTATGTAAATGGGTCAAAGAATTGAACAAAAGTTTCCATGGAGACTGAGTATAACTCCAAGGTGCTTTTCAAATTAATTAAAGCCTTGTTTTGCAAGGGGAAGAGGTTAAAGGTGACAAAATCTAGTGCTGGTATATAGATCTGCAGGAAACTGGCCAAGCTGGTCCTAGGGACACCTATCATCACCGACAACATAGCCAGTAGAATTATAGCAGACAAAAAGTAGTGATTTGAACAGATTTCTTTCTTTCTTCAGAAAAGTTAAACGAGACAGACCTAGGTGCAGGCCTGAGCTAGCTATGAGCACACAGAACAAGAAGAAAAACTTCTGGAAATATCCAAAAACAAGATCACTTCAGAATTCTGAAAGCAAATATGATTGAGCTTGCTAGTGAGAACTGCTCGCCTCCTTCTTTTTCCAGATTATTAAATAAAGCATAACTTGGTATTTTAATGTTCTTGTTCTCTGCACCCATTAAGTGCGCTCATGTAATGCAAGACGAAGGATGTTACTTCTCACTAGTTTTTTAGTAAATGAAATGACTAAGAAGCAAAAAATGGTGAGCAAACATACACAGTTCTTTGGACTGTGTTGTGTTTTGCTGTGGCTCGTAAAATACAAAGTTTAGTTAAAACTCAGGTACTCTGAAACAGGCTTCGTGCAGATACATGACTGAAATAATTACTGAAGAACAAATAATGCACAGGGCTAGAAGCAAAAAGCAGCCCATTTTTCATGCAACACAACTAGGAGTTGTTAGAAGACTTAGTATGGGTGAAATTCTTCAGAAAAGTGGTCAAGATCAGGATAGGGTTTTAACTCTGTCTGCAAAGAGTGGGTGCCAACAGAAAGGACATGGTGGAAGCGCATGTGTAGAGGCTTAAAGCAACCTTGGAAGACTGCAGAACTGTTAAAATATCCATTCCACGGGGCAGGGCATAAATGAACAAGACGAAACCTTTATCAGAGCTGAAGTTTTAACCCACCTACCTAAAAAAAAGTCAAAAGATTTAGAATAGAAGACTATTCAGGGATTTTGAATTCTTTGGAATGGGGAACTTGTTCTTAGGGATTTTTTTTCTCATCTGGCTATTTCCAGCAGTAACTGGAGATCACCAGGAATGAAAATACACGTTGCACAAGGTATGCTGATTTAAGTAGAGCCAAAGAAGCTAAAGATGGTCACTGGAGTGTCTGAAGTTCAGAGGTACTATGACTGGCTATAAAACTAAGTTATACTTACTGTGTGGCACCATGCCCTCATAAACATATTGCAAAATTTGGCGCTTCTGGCTTAAGAAATGTGGCCACTAGCAAAACTGCCACTATACCAAGAAAATGAGGATTTAGTAGGATTTCTAACATTTTGAAAGATTATTATCCTGTTGAGCAGTTTTGTATTAAATGAAGTGCGTCATACAGTGCTTTTCTGCTGTTGCCTAAGTCCAGGAGGCCTCGAGGGAAGGCTAGCAATAGGTTCGCTGTCTGAGCATTGTACATGGCAGTCAGGTTATAAAGGACAAATTGAAAAATATATATATTGGTTTTGGTGAAAGTGACCTTTGTGAACTGCTGCGAAAAGAGCCGCAGAGGGTTTGTGGAAAGTAACAATGACAATAGCACGAAACAACAGGGGCTGCATATTCCCAATTATCACTATAACGAAAAGATTTTCTGCTGTAAAGTTGGTATTTTTTCTGTTTCCCTTAACGAGATGAGACTGGAAACTTTTAAACTGTTTTGGGTGAATATATTACAAAGCAAAGATAGGAATGCATTTAAGAACAGAAAAATCCATGGCGGGGGAGGCAGGAACATTTTATATTTGCTTTAAATGAACCATATGATTGGAGCCTCAGCTAAGGCTTCTCATACATGTCAAAAATATAGGCCAGGTCAAGAGAGAGAATTCATTGTTGATAGTTCATGAAGAATTGGCTCCCTAGAGAAAAAGTAGGCACAGATTTGTTTATATTGCCGGGGGCAGGGGGGATCGTGTGTTCGGTATTTTTGTTCTCATTTCCCTAAGAGAGCTTCAAAAGATCTTTCAATAGCTCTCATAGAAAATGTAGATCAACTATATATATATTAGATATATGTATGTATATATATATACACACACAAAAATATATATATACTATATCAAATTTGCTTTTGCTGAATAAGGTGAATTTTCACCTGAAAATATCTGAAAATCGACCGTATTTATGTGGGCAAGAGTGACGAGCTTTGCAATTAGAGGTTTTAAAAATGAGTGCTGCTGCTCATTATTTTCATTCTCAGAAGGCTGGTGAAAGAAAGCATTTTAAACAGCAGGTGTAGGCTGCCGTGGTGGTAGGCTTATACTTGCATCTGTATTAAATCCTGTAAGTTGGCAGAATAATGCAAACGGATTACGGAATGTCAGCTTCTGTAACCCAGAAGGTTGTGCTGTGGGTGTCAGAGGATGGTTGGTGTAGAGGTGGAAGGCTACAGAAGACAGCAGTCAGAACCCAGCAGAATTTGTGGTCCAGCAGCTCTCTGCAGAGCTATGTGTTTAGAGTAGTCTCGGTGATTGCAGGTATCGGTGTTTTCACAAAAAGTAGTGTACTGTCTTGCAGACTAGCAGGAGATTGCCATGAGAAGCTGAGGCATCAACTGCAGGATCTGATCCATGCAGAAGCAACGGGTTGTTGATACCTGACAGCGGTGACATTGGCATATTTTAGAAGAATTGGAAATCTACTGACATTTACAGGGGATGAGGTGGGCTACTTGAATGCTACTAGGTTGTTTAGTTAATAAACTGATTGTAAGAATTTTAATTGCAAAGAACCCCAGCTTCACGATGCTCATTTCAAACATTTTCCCTGATATTTTGTGAGACTTGAATTCATCATAGCCTCAATAAGTTCGTGAGTCACTTATGATATTCAGAATTGTAATTTGACCTTTCTTTTGGATTTGTCTAGTTAACAGGTATTTCCATTTCAAATACTTAATAGTTGGGAAATTTTATTGTGTTCATTATAATTCAGTTAGCGGTGAAATGTTAATTGAATACTGCTAGTTTGTTTAGATAATAGCTCGCGATGAATTTGCAGATATTTTCTGATTGGAGGAAGGTTTGTGTTAGATTGGTACACAAATGATGATAATGGTCTTATAGCTGTTATAGCTCTTATTGATCTTATCAGTGCTGCATCGGGCTCATGGCATGCTAGTAGGAACATGGTTAAGAATTGTCCCTGAGTGGTTTGGGGAGTAAATGCTTCCATGGTTACTGAATTCTTCAATTTTTGGTCCCAGCATCGAGAGGAAATGTATATGAACGTCCCTATCTCTAAATTAGCGTCAATAGTGCGATTTAACAAACTGATTCTAGTCCTTGGCTCATAAAATTTGCAGTTAGATGTTTTTAGTGAAACATTTTTGCAATTTAAAAGCTGTTTTTGATTATATCCTTTAAGTATAGCCTTTAAGCAGTAGATGTAATGTGTATCAGTACAGCTTGTATATAAAAGTACAGGGCGATCTTTCCTAGAGCCCAGACGCACAAAACATCATGTATCAACATGCATTATTATGAAGAAAAACTAGAATTATCTACAATTACAAAACACTGCCAGTATTTGTTGGCCTGTGCAGCAGCAACTAACTATCAAACCCTGTTCTTAATTTTTGGTCCAGCTCCAAGATGATGTACGCATTGCATGCGCAGAGCGTGCTCACTTTTTTCAAGAAGCTAAGCTTGAAGTTTCCTTGGTGGATGCATGTATTATACAGATTAGACCCCTTCTGCTTCCATCATCTGGAATGAAGTGCAAAAATGCCTGGAGGTTAAGTTCAGCAATCCCTACAGAATCACTGCCTCTGACCCGTCAAGCTTGTATCCTGTATCTGAATAGGAATGAGGGATAGAGGCAAATTATTTGAGTCATGGATGTTGCACGTAGTATTTCACATCTTAGCTGGGAGCAGAAATTACATGCTGTACTTGTAAAACTGGGATTGTTAACCTCACAGAATCACAGAGGTGAGAGCCCCATCCAACCTAGCCTTGGACACCTCCAGGGATGGGGCATCCACAGCTTCTCTGGGCAGCCTGTGCCACTGCCTCACCACCCTCAGAGAACTTCTTTGTGTTTCATCTAAACCCTCTTTTAGTTTAAAGTTCTTAATCCTTGACTATCACTACACTCAGTGATACACTCAGGAGAGTCCTATAGGCCCCCTTTAGGTACTGAGGCCCCCTTTAGGTACCCTTTTGTTTGGTTGGTTTTCCTCATACCAAAATTTCTAATACTTCATCCAGAAGTGGCTAATGGAACTGAGATGAATTTGTGGGCGGCTTCCCAATTCTTTGCAGCTATGATAAGTGACAGGGCGACACGTAGCTCTTGACATGAGCTGACGTTGGACTGAGTAGGTGACTCTCTCCCGGGGAATTCAGGAGGTAAAGAATCAGCCCCCCAGTTGAATATAAATTTAAGAAAGATAACTTTGATTTGTTTTGCCTGCTTGCATCTTAGGGGATTTGATTTCAGCCTTCATATGTAATTAATGGAGGCTTTGAGTGTATCCTTCTTCCAACGGAGCTATAGTCATGACAAGCATGCAAAGGGTAGAAAAATCAAGTAATTAGCCAAAGCAGAGACTCTTAAATTGTATTATTAATTATGGCACACTTTATTAGATTTAATCTCACATAATTTTTCCTTAAAATGGGATTTTGTATGCTTTGTCTTTTCTTTTTTTTATTTTAATGTAAGTGAAGGTATCTGGCTAGTAGTTTTTTCGGATGTTGCAGCTTTATTGATCAGATCTGATGCTCACTAAATTTTCTGGAGGCGGCAGTGTTTTGAGAACTTGCTGTCTTTGACTTGTATGATTTTCTGAAATGCTTTTTATTGTAGCTACCTTAAACCTTGGAATGATGTTGTTGCAAAATGCATGTAACACCTTTCGGCGCATGTGGCTTTAACAGCTGTTGGATTTGACTTTCACAGCCTGTTGCAGTTTTTCATCTTTACAGATAAGGCCTTCATACGACAGCATGAAGCCAGAATTTCTGAGCTGATGTTAAAAAAGGCATCATGATTAGTCTGGAATTTTGCAAGCCAGAAAATTTGCAAGTATCGGAAAAAAAAAAAAATCAACCTGTGGTCGTTATTTTAATTTATGAGTCTGTTTTGAAGAGTCTGGGTATTATCCTTGAGAGATGTACAAACCTCCCAACGAGACAGAAGATATGTGACTTTCTGAACCTGTGCCTTCCATCAGGTATAAAGCTTTCAGTGGCACCAAGGCTGGTGATCCATTTATCTCCTTTATTTGTAGAATAAGTTTACAATGACTCATCTAAAATGATGTGTTTTCAGGCCAATTAACAGGTGTGATTTATACAGTATCTTCACAATTATTAAAAGCTAAATTGCAAGTGTTACTAGAAGCTGTTCCATGAAACAGCAATGCAGAAGTGTTATATTAGTGTAAGTGAATCATTTCTTGCTAGAACGGGTTGGTATTTTCATTGTAAACCATTTATTTGGTTATTTTTCTTAATATCTATTCAGTTTATGGATTTATTCACAGCTGTTGCACTTTGCTTATGACTCTGTTCCGTAGTTCTGTGTCCTCTGTAGACGTGTTCGGGTGCTTTCACTGTCATTTCACCTCTTACCTTGGTCGAAATTATGTTCCTGCTTCTATTGATCAGAGAAACACAAGACTCGTTAGGAAAAAGATGAATGCCATTGGGGTTGTCAGGTTTTATTTTTCACACAGCAGTTGGAGGAGGATGCTTCCTATGGTTAGAGAAAGATAAAGGGAAGAGAACTCAGGAAATTCTGCTGTATGTATACGAGTGGGTTTTGTTGTTTGTTTTAATGCATATAGGCCTTTCGTTTAGTGCTGCCTAAATTATGTATGCTAATAAAATTATGGTGCGTGTATAATAGGCTTGTGGATTAATTATGTATGAGGTGATCTGTTAGAGGGCGTAGTGCTCTTCTAGTCGAGTGTTAATTTTCTCTTAGCTGGTAGGATGCTGACCAGCGGACCTGGAACATGATGGAGGAGTTGTTCAGCCTGATGTTCTTATTCCACACAGACCAATTTTTTTCACCTTTACATCAGAAAAGTCTTTTTTTTATTTTAAGATATGGGTCTCTGACTTCTCTTTCCCTTTGTAATTCCATTTCTTGCCCTAAGTGGGGCATGTAAATGATGTACGGAGTACATATAAATGGTGAAATCCATGTACAGTACCCCTAAGTAGCTTCTAGGAGCAAAGGTTTGAGCATAGCTTTGTCTGGCATTTTCAGTGACAACATGCCACAGTGATCTACACAAGAACAGCTACATTTTTTTCTCTTTTTGCATTTGGAGGCACATAAACCAGTCAAGTTTTTGATCTTTGGATCAGAAACAGAGACCTGAGAGTTCTGGGAACCCAGGAGGTTCGACCTAGGCCATAATCTAATTGGAGAGTGGTACAGGTTAGAGCATTAGCTCTGAAGAGAGAAGGAATTTGTCTGCTTGATGCCTGCCATGCCTGCCTTCCTGGGGAGAAAAAAAGCAGATAATGCTGCGGGAAAATAATGCAGCTCGCCTGGAAAAGAAGGAAGATCAGGGATCCTGAGGTTAATAGGTGGACAACAGGTGAGATTAATAGGACAGAGGTTAAGAACGTTTCGTGGCAGCTTTATATGCCAGTGTGGAATTTGTTGGTTTTTTTTTTTAGTTGGTTGGTTGTGTGTTTTTTTTTTCTTTTTTTTTTCCTTTTTTTTTTTTCTTAAAAAAAAAAAAAAGGCAACCTTATGCATTCTCCAAGCAAATGAATGAGTCCTACAAGAAAATGGCAAGATTAACCAACCTCATTTTAAAGAGAGAGAGAGAGAGAGATGACTGCAAAATTCAGCATATAATTCAGTATTTTAATTTAGTATTTAAAGACAACTGTAGTTATTTTCCTGTGTATTCACACACACACAAAAAAAAATCCTTTTTTGGAAGATTTTTGTTCCTTGTGGTGTACAGCCTTGCATTTCTTTGCTCATACTGGTCTTGTGAGTGAAACTGATAGTGTTCTGGGTGGTCATTAAGCGTTCCCCATACAGATTTGCCAGTGAAGGCCTGTATCTTCACATCCTGAATTAGCTGAATAAACATAATACCCTCAAGCGTGTGATCACTGCAGGTTGAAAGTGCAAGGTATTCCTGTGTGTGTACTCTTCCTCTAAAAAGTTTAAGCACTTAGTGACAAAGCAGAAAATGAATTGTAAGCACTTTAGATAAATCTGCAACATTAAAAGCTGGCAGATAGGAAGAGTTTAAGCAATTTTAAGTGCTTTGAGATCTTTGTCCTGCTGTAAGCCTGCCAGTAGGCTGGAGGTGAACAGCTGGACATGAATTCAGGTAAAACATTCAGGTAAACCTCTGTCTGCAGATCAACTGTGTTATGAAAATACATGTACAGATAGGCTCAGAGAGAAGGAAAGTTGCAAACTTTTAAGTGAGAAGGACTGAAGAAGTAAAATCTGTTTTGATGGAAGTAAAATTAATTTGGGATCTTAGAAAAAGTTTAGCCAGACTTTTGGGTTTGCTTAGTGTGTTTGGCGTGATGTGGTTTCCCTTTGTGCTTTGCCCTAACCTCTGTGGACATTTCAGTGGGTGAAGGACCTGTAGAAGGAGCTGCTGCTGCTGCTGTGCATTGCAGGGGTAGCTGGAAAGCACTTTGTAGATGGGTTCTGCTGCTAAGTGTACAGTACTGAAATTGGCAACAGATTTAATAAAATCCAGTGACAACTGGGGTATGTTATCCCTCTGTTTGTCTTTAGATGATTCATCATATATTCTGTAATTGCCAAGTCGTTCTCTAGTAACTGTGAGTAGCTCGATTTAGGTGATGAAAAACAGCAGCAATCTATTAAAAAAAAATATGGGGGGGCAGAAAATCAGTCGGACAGCATATCAGAAGGAAACTCTTCAGAAGAAAACGAGTCCTGGAAGCCAGACTTGACATACCGTGGCATCAACGTGATGAGGCTCCTGCTTGGGTTCTGCGCTGCCATCGCCAATCAAATGTACTCAGCGAAGAAGGTAGTGAAAGGCTTGTGCTTTTTTTGGCCTTTGAGTCATGTCCAAAAGTGGCTCGTGCATGTTACCTCACCTCTCGTTTTCATAAGGAACTGGAGGCTGTTCTTCAAAAAGCTGGGGGAAGTGGACAGCGAGCTGTGCCATGTACGTGCTGAGATGGCAAGGGCTTTCGTGAAGGTAGGCAGCATCCGAGGAGCTGGAGGAGAGATGGCACATCTGCTATTGCTCCCCGATCTCCCTGCTACAGAAGAGTTGTACAGAGGGAAAACTGGAGGCGAAGGAAAGGAGCTGCTTTCCCTGACGCAATTTTATCCATCTTCCCTCTCCTTTCTTCCTCTTCAGGCAGATTTTGGAGGATCCAGAAAGCAGCAGACTGTGTAAGTCTAGGGACAGTCTAGTCCTGTGCTTGCAGTTCCCAAAACTCGCAGTATTACCAACATGTTTTGATTGGGACTTTCTAAATGGTGTTTACTGTAGCTGATGATTCATCCCCAGCTGTTTCAGTAAGTGTTACTGTATCATTTATACACTTCATACAAAACAGGCAAATTAAGTTTGGCAGGGACTCATGCAGTAGGAGTTGAAGATCTGTAAGGGCTGCAGCAGTTGTCTTTTTGGTGAAGCTACCAGATAAGGCCTTTTGGACTTCAAGGAGTGTCTTCACTTCAAATTTCTGGTATTTTGGACCTGCCATGTCTCCAGTGAATGGAGAGAAAAGTCTCCCTGTAATTTTCCTGCTCCTTATGCTGTGGTGCACACTCACACCCTGCTTCTTGTTGTGGGGTCCCAGCAAAAGTCCAGCACACAACCATTGAGAGAAACTGAAGGGTGCACGCAGCCAAACCCATGGGATTTCTACCACCCTCTTCTGACACAGTAAATTGCACAACTCAGGTTGTGATTTTTATACTACAGCAGTTTGGAAAAACCCACAGATCGATACTCAGGTGTTTGCTGAGGGTTTGGGAATGATGACGTGGAGTTTGTTAGTATCAGAAGTGCAGGAGGCATTTTCTGGCTCCATTTTTGCATGCGAATGTGTGTGTTTTAAATCCAGTTTTGAGACCAATGCCAGTCTGAATTTGTTCATCTCTATTTGGGATTTAGGATTCCCCACTCTGATCTGGGTTACCCAGAGAAGTCACGCTCTGTTTTTGAGTCTGCTGAGACACTTTCAGAACCGGAGGGGGAACTGCATGGCACCAGCAGTTCTGCAGAGTTAGATGGCACAGAGCGTGCTGCTGCTCATCTCTGATTCAATTGCTCGGGGAAAAATCTGCACCACTGAATGGTTTGGAGTTGAAGAGGCTGAAGGAAAAAGAAGCCTTGACAAATGTGATTTTTAAATGCAAATTATTATTTTTTTTTTTATCCTAATGGTAAGAATTACCGAGTTTTAGTTCTTAACCCACAATAATTTTAACTAATATAGCACCGTATTATGGCCAGGCATTGGTAATAAGCACTGACATTAGTGACGGTGATAATCTATTATCCTTCTGATTCGTTATTCGCCAAATTAATCCCTTGGGTGTTTCTTTTAATTTCACTGGCCATACTCCAGGAGTTAGTCTGTCTTTAGCCCACCGTATGCAGGAGGCAAGCACAGAGATTCTCAGTGAAGACTTTATGTTTTTTGCTTTTCCACTGAGGTCTATTTATTAGCAGAGAACTTCCTACTTAGAAGATAGTTTTTGAGAGAGCTGAACTGCTAGACGTGACAACCTGATAGATATACATCTTTAAAAACCTCCAAAACTGGAATCAGTACTGACAAAAGGTTTTTACTGTGGTTCTTCATGAAGTGTTTTGTTTTCTCCTTTTTTCTTTTCTGTGAGTATTCTGGAAAATGCACAAACATCAGAAATAGCAGGGTTGGGATTCAAGCACAATAATACTGCCACAGTTACGGGAAAACCACAAAGTGATGGGATCATCAGCATGATTTGCTATGGGACCTTCATGAGAGATCCTCACTTAGACCCATATGAGAGATTACAGCCAAGGCAAACATGAGTAGCAGAAGTGTGTTCTCTGTAAAGCCCTTTTCTCGCTCTGTATGTTCTTTAACAGAACAGCCTTTCCCTGGAGACTAATAATTGCCATTCATAGTTGAGGAACATCACTCCCCAGCCTTGTATGGTTGTTTAACTTTTGCATATTTATCTGCCTCAAGCTTTGTGAAAAACATTGTAGGGCTAAAATAAAACAAAAGCAGAGATGCAGGTGAGCTTGTGAGGAATAGACGAGCTAGCAGAGAACTCGGGGATATTCAAATTTTAAAGCTATTTGACAGTTTTGAAACGCTCTTAATGATTTGAGCATAGTTTCTTATTTACAGTTCTGTGCCTTCGTGTACATGCCTAAAATGCTGCATTAGCCACGATTTTGAAGAAGACTTCAGCTAAAAATACTTGATGCTGACTGTCAAAATACTGCTGAAGGACAGAGCCTGATTTTGCAGGACTCGATGATGTTTTCTAAGCAGATGTTTCCCGTTTTTATGATACTATTGATCTTGGTTCTAGCGGTGCAGCCTGAACCGGTGCAAATATGTGGATGACATATGGATGTGGGAAGCAGTTTTGTCAGAACGTCTCCAGCATGATTGTTCTAGAGCTGGGTATGACAGCAGGTCAGTATTTAGCCACCAGTATTCATGGCTGGAGTATATTTTAGAGCAGAGATTTAATTTGACTTGACACGTGGCAGAAGACATCTGTCATCTGTTGTTTTTATCACTTCCCCCTACTTGTGTATTTTTAAAATAATAGAAAAATTGGGGAAAATGTATGCTAAAGTTTGTCTGAGAAAATGTTGTCATCTTACCTTGTACACTTACTGCTGATTTCACAAAACTTTAAGCCCTTTTTCATTATTTTTTTAATTTGATTATTATAATTTACCGAAAATAAGCGTTTCTTTTTGCAGCTCGATTGTTGATTAGTTGGATCCTACTTTGTGGGATTAGTGCTGATAATGCAGTTGTTGTCATTCCATCAGAGAAGCTAAGAGACTACCATTTTTCTGCACTCGTTTTTTATTACTGTTCTGGTAAAGCAGTGCCCTTATTGCATTTCTCCTATTTTTAGCAATGAAAGAATAGCATAGGAACTTTCGACATTAGCTGAAGATATTTTTCATTTGGAGATGAGGAAGTTCATGACCTGTGTCAGAATTTATCTGAGTAATAAGACGGTTTCCTCTAACCTCTGCAGGATGGAAAAAATAAAATAAAATAAGAAAACTTTCCGAATTCTAATACATACATAATACAATATTGGAATACAGATAGCATCTTACCCTCTTTACGTCTCATCTGATGAAATTGGGTCCTCTTTATATAGCTGTATCTATGGTTTTACTATAAATATGCTGTAAACATGTCTGAGGAATAGGCATGCATCGTGTTTGCTCAGTATTTAGCATGGGCCTTCTGTTTATAGCAGTGCATACAGTTGGAGAGAGCCAAGTTGTACACCACTTCATGTTCTCTTTCTGCTACAAGAACGGCAGAAAGTAAAGGCTAGAGATGGTCTGTCTGCAGAAAAAAATAGTTTGTTTGATGGCATTAGGCCCAGGAGTAGGAGCTGTTTAGATAATACAGGGAAGAGAGGAGAGATATCCTTCACTATTTGGACTCAGATGCTAGTTAGGTTCAGACTCACGCACCCATCGGGCTGTAGCACATTTCTTTTGAGCCTCTGTGCAAGCACTAAGGCAGAAGTGGGTGCCTAACCTCTGGCCATGGGCTTGGGGGCTGTTCAGCCTGGTTCATGATGTGCTGCCTTCAGGACCGTGTGGCTCATCTGCTGGTTTAGATGCCCATACGTTCCAGAAAATATTGATTTAGGATCACAGAATGGTTTGGGTTGGAAGGGACCTTAGACACCATCCAGCTCCACCCCCCTGTCATGGGCAGAGACACCTCCCAGTATAGTATGTTGTCCAGAGACCCACGCAACCTGGCCTTGAACCAGTTTTAACCGTCAGGGAAACGTATGCGATTTGCTGTAGAAAAGGAGGGGACAGTTTAAAATTACTGCTTTCAGTGGGTAGAAGTGCAATACAACATCCAGTTAATGCGGTAACTTCATGGTTTAAGTGGTAGAGGGTTTTATCGATATGACCGTGCAGCCCGAGTTCACGTTTGAAGGTCAGAAGCGATAGAGTTCATTATATAAGTAGCCGGCGTTGTTTATACATCCTACATTAGTGCTGCTGTGCTGACCTTTTAGTTCTGGAAGTGCTATGGCCCCCAGGGTTTAAGGCAATATACTTTCTCCAAATTCAATTGTGTCTAAAAAAAAAAACAAAAAAACATTTGCGCTAAGCCAGTGCTTCCCATAGAGCCTGTGGGTAAAAGGAAGATCGAGGTTTTATGAAACTATGTATTTATTCCCCTTCTCCTCTCCTGAGTCCCATAGAGAACTGATTAATTTCCAGCTGTGTCAGAAAGGAAATCATCTAAACTCAGAAGATGCAGAAGAATAAGGGTGGGGCACAAAGAGGCATCGTAGCCGCTTTGGAAATTTTCGGATTTCTGTCCTCTGCAATCTGAAAATGGATGCTGGCAGGAAGTTTCTTTTTCTCCTTCAGTGTGGAGTTTGTAGGAGGAGGAGGAACAGATGATGGACAGCAGCAGCTCAGATCTCTGTGCTAGCTAAGCTCTACAGCTCAGTGCTGGGCATTCATCACCAGTATTGACAGCAGCAGAGATGGGGGTGGACAAATGGTTACTAGAATAGCATGTATCTCACCAGGAGGATGTAGTCCACCAAATGTGGGAGCCATTCCTACTTTCTGAAAAGCTACCAAACTCCTTATTTTTAACAGAAATTGGCCGTGTGTTACCCAAGAGGTTGAGCTGCTCTGTGTACAAGCCATCCTTCTACCCTGTTACAAGAGAATATCTGCATTGCGAGGCGTTTCATTTTCTTGCCTAATTAAACTAGAAGGAAAACGAGTGCTATTGTACAGACAGCAAGTTCTTCAGCAATCTACTTCATGTTAAGTAAACTTGTGTGGAAATCCATCTTTGTTGTATGGAAGCTAAGTGGTTCCTCTCTGCTCTGCTGTCTCTCTAGATTAGCCGTTCAAATCTTGCCCATATTAGCACAGACTGAAGTTTGGCAGCAACAAATCTATTTTAACTCTTGCCCTTTGCTTTACTTCTGTAGAATACTACCTCCACCACAGTTACTTGACATCTTTGTTGAACATCTCAGTGGAAAGGCCAAAGCACAGTCTCTTGGATGATGGACTTGCGAGGCAGAGTTTATAGGCAGAGCAGAGTGAGAAATCTGTACTGGTTCTCTCTCCTAGCTAAACAAACAAATAAATCAGTTTTCAGCTAGTAATTTACTATCTTAATGAGAAATACACAGGAAATTTTATTTTTTTTTGTAAAAAGAGTAAAGCCTACAACTCTTTAATCTCATGCTTAATTTTGATACCCATCAGAATGCTTGAATAGATTACAAGCAAAGCTACACTGGGATGCTGTAATTATTCTTTCCCCCCAGAAAGCACAGAGCAGATTTGGTAGAACGTTAACTGCCTCGTAACTTGACGGAAAGAAAAAATGCAGTCGTATTACAGAATTGTTGGGAAATCCGAGAGGCAGCACTAAGCTGAAAAAATAACCCCGTGTGGACCCACGGATTCAAGAGCAGAGAAATTCCTTAGTATATGTGACGGTATGTGAAATGTTGAATTCTTGCCCAAGATGAGGGCTTTGCAGGAATGCACGTTAACAGCTTGAGTTTTTGCTAGTTTTATTGAGATTCTTACTGTTCAGTCCCTAATGGAGCAGCAGGTAAGGAGTTTTATACCTATGTTTTCTTAAACACGTGCCCGAGGAGGGAGACTGATGCATCCCAATTATTGTTAATTTGGCAATCATGAAGAAAGAGATAGCAATGGCATCAAAATTTGGACTGACTGCCATGCTCAGTGTGCGCTATCGTGAAGACCATAATTAGATGACTTCAATACAGAGTATAATTCTGTATGGGCAGATGGTCCTCACAAATTATTCCAGTAAGGATTCGGTACAAAACTTCATTGGAAGGGCCCCTCCCTGAAGAACCCCATGGGTGCTGACTGATACAACTGCACCTGAAAGGCACCCGTGTGTTTTTCTGTTCCCATCATCTGCAGATGGAGGTGGTTGGATGAACTGGTTCTGGCTGACGCTGGTTGTAGTAAGACATGTTCAGAGCTTGCTTGGTGTTGTAAAGCAATCAAAAGAAGACTAATATTGACACCATCCACCACGTTAAGAAAAGAATATTGAACTGCAGTCTGTCAAAAACCAGCAGGCTTGGAACAATTTAAAGCATCAACTGACAAATGGGATAAGGGAACAAAATTTGAGACCAAAGTTTGTTTAAAAACTGTTGCTTTTGGCATTGGGAATGAATGCAGCATGCTGGAGTTGTCTTTTCTACTCCAGAATCCCCCCAAACTACTGCTGCTTGACAAAATGACGATGTTACAATGATCCCAGCATTTTATTGTGTCTAGCAAACTTTATATTAGTTATACTGGTCTGTTTTAACATACCGAAACTAATGCTCTTCAAATGAGAAGGGCATGAGTCAGATTTCAGGATGATACATTTCACTTAGATACCACTGGGATTTAAATGTCAGGCTTGTCTTTAATTTTCTCTTCCACATATTTGGAAGGCTTTGGGGCATTGATTTCATGCACAAGCACTGAACAATAAGTTGGCTGCTAGAAACTGGCTATTCCTATTGTTCTTGTTCACTGACCAACAAACTTTTAGCATGTCATAGTTCTACACGCAGCGTTGGGTTTGATTACATTGATTTAATATTTTTGGTTTTCTGTTCTGTCTTTAGTCTGTATTGTTTATGTCAGCTGAACTGGTAAACTGCTAATGGTAAAAATGGGAAGTTGACTGTGTGTAAACAACGTGCTCTGGCAATCCCAATAGGGACCAGTACTGGCTTTTTACCGTTGTCTCAAAGGTAACGTGGAAAAAGAGTAAAAAAAGGGCTGGTAAAAAGAGAAATACTGAAAACAGGAAACAAAGTTCAGGTGGTTGATTAATAAAAATATATATATTCATAACAACAGTGCTTAGTATGCAGAACAACAGAGATTTGGCTTTTGGGCTTGGACTTTTGCTCCCTTGTATCCTGTTCCTTTGTCTAGGATGCTAATTACCTGTGTGATAGGTCAGAACAAGGTATGTTTTGTAAAGAGAAAGAAAAATGCATGAATATGTATAATATGAGTTCACCATTTGTCATCTACTTGTTCTTTTTTTTTTAGATTCCTTCTGTGAGTTATGTTCTAACATAACATGAAGCACTTTTAATTATCATAAAATGAATTAACCATAAATTTAAAATTTAACCATTCACAGAACACATGCTGTCCTTTCTCAGAATCCATGTTAAGGGCTCATTCAAGAACATCCTGGAGACCACAGATCCATTTGGCTTGGACTTCTACAGTTTATAGATGGTTCCTTTGACTTGTATGCAGTAGCTAGCAGTAAGGGAGCTGCTAATGAAAGGAGGACGCTTGCTCCTGGATTTGTGTTTTGAACACCACGTTGTGATTTGTATTTTTGTTTGTAGCCCTCTGAAAGGTGAGCTTGCTGAGTGTTGTTGAGGCAGGTGACCACATTTGATGAGCATAATCCGGCTGTCCTGCATCTCAAGGTAACTTTGAGATATTGTCCATTTAAAACTGCATTCTTTGGGTTTTAACCTTTGTGTGTTATCAATAAGTGATGGATCTTCTAAGATTTCAAGTCCAGAATTTAGTTGGAGGCTGTGTGGAAAGCAACCCAACATGAAACCCACGTGTGTATCATTGACCCAACCTTCTTTTGCTCTGCTTAGTGGGTGATAGCAGCATCTCTGCTGCTGCTACTTTAACTGCCCTGCTGGAAGTCCATGACCTACCAACATATTTTAGGTGAGCCATACTTGAAAGATGTAAAAAAGATTTAAGCATTCAACATCTTTTTTTCCCCAAACAAATACCTGTTTGGTTTCCAGTGGAGCTAGTTTCCTGTGTCAGGTGCTTCGTGCTTACAGAAGTAGCTTCGTGGCTTACTTGGAATCTGAAAGACAGAAGAATAAAGTCTTGGGAGGTTCAAACAAGTGTTTTTAATGACATGTTCCAAAGAATATGTATTGTACAGGAATAGCAAGCTTTCAGATCACAAGGAAAATAGGATCTATAGATGGATTTTCTTAGAACTGTTTTTTGTGATTGTTATGTAGAAAATCAAATCCTTAAGGTTGTTAAACTTGTTTAAAAAGAAGTTCTCTGCTTTTCTGGTGTTATATAATCTAAAAAAAGCTAGACTTTGTAACAAAATTACTACTTACAGGTTTTACATTTCCTTCACAAGCAGTTCCGTTGTACAATTTTTAGGAAAAAAAAAGAGCAATTCTATCTTGGCTTAATATCTTGAGAGCAAGTAAAAAATGACAGACCGTCTTTAGGACTTGTGTAATGAAGCTATAAATTGAGAAACAACGATGACCAGTGCAAAGGTTGTAATGTTAGAATTGCAGCTGCCTTTTTAATATACCCAAAGTGTCAGCGTTGTGAATTAATTTCTGACACGGCGCACAGAGTGGTAGAATAAATGGTAAAAAAAAAAAAAAAAAAACACCTGCAGACGAAGTCAGTGCTGTGACGTGTTTCCTTGTGCCTAGCTGCTTGGAGGAGCACTGCGGTGCTCAGAACCAGTTGTGACAGCAGAAAGCCAACATCCCATGCGTCCCGTGCCGTGATAGCATGAGAAGGGTTTTCTCCTTTTATAAAAGGCAAAGCTGAAGAGGTGCGGAGAATGACCTGCAACTAAAACCACTTCTACGTGCAGAGACTTGCATGTCACGCTGTTATTGCACAACACCACCGTATTCAAGGTATTTGTTTAGAGAAAGTACTTCAAACAACCGAGCTGTGCGATAGCTCAGGAAGTTGTGAAGCTTGCACAGCAAGTACTTGGTGTAAGTTGGTGATTTTAGTCACGATATCGTCAGGCAGTATCAGGGAATATGTGTTTTAGGAATCTTACTGCAATCAGCTGGAAACAATAACATATTAAAACCTTTTTCGTCGCTGTATTATGCACATTTCTTAAGGGTCTTCAGGATGTTCAGTACACAGTCTTTTTTTTCTGATTGTTCGCAATAGTTTCCATAGTTTTGTTAATCCCCCATAAATGCATAAGCATAATCTTTTCCACATGAGTTTTGCCGTAACTGTAAAAATAAACCTAGGCTTAGGTTTTATAAACCCATTTGCAATTCACTAAGGGCAAAAGGCTTAGTGTTGATATAAAGGAATTTAGCTATCGTTGCCTTTTAAACGTGTTTGCTTTCTGCAGATTTTGTAAGAAGAGATGACAAATACGAAGCAGATTGCCTCGGGGTTGAGCTCAGGGAGGAAAGCAGCCTGTGTGAGCTCACGCCCTGTTACTCAGCACTCTCACAAGTTGTTACACACTGATGCTGAGAAAACGTTGCTCAAGGAAAACGAGCAAAACTTAGACGTGAGAGGAAGAGAAAACAAACGTTGGGGCAGGTCGGTGAATGGTTTGAGTTGTTAATTGGGTCTGAGTTGGCCAAAACCAATGCAGCAGGAGGGCAGAGTGACTAGAACTGAGTTTGCATTTAGCTCTCATGTGCAAAGGGAGTACCATCGGTGGGGAATCAGACTCCAGCTCTAAAGTTGGAAGTGAATGGGCGATACAAACATGGAGTTTGCTCACAAATACGGAAAGCCCAGAAATGCACACGTGCAGCTCATCTCCTCTTTTCCTTCCTGCCCTCTGAACGTTGTCAGCTCAAGATTCCTCATCTCACACCTATTTTTCTACTTAGTTTCCATCATTATTTATAGCAATAGTGAACTTAGCCCAGTTATTTTTAAAAAGTTTCTTTCACTGGACCTTAACCCTTCTTCAGAGTGGCTCAAACTAGGTGCATCTTCAAAACTAGGTAATGAAATTACCACACTGAAAAGCTAAGCTCGTGTCAGAACCAGGTTGCAATTGTCATGCTTCTGAACTGATTTCCGATAGGGCCCAGGCGAATAAAACAAAAAATTGAAGACTCAAACATTGACATCTCAAGGCAAAAGATTAATTCAGATGGCAAAATCTGTCAGGTGTTGTGATCACGTTGACTGTTTTCAGTCTGAAGTGGTATTTTTACCCTTAGTCTGTTAAGTCTATCAGAAAATTATGAAACAGATGGAAAAGCTTTGAACAGTTCACTCCCAGTTCTTATAGAGCTACTTTATCGATTTGATGTCCTGCGAAATAATGCAATGGGAATGGTAATAGACCATAATGCATGATAATCAGGAATTAACATTCAGAATCACCACCACTTTAATGCAGTTAAGATTTTTTTCATTATACTCTTTTCCTGAGAATACACTCCAGTCTGATTAGTGAAAAGCCACAGGATCATTCTCTTAGTTTCAAAAATGAAGGTCATTATCAAAGATTTTATCTCTATATAATGTGTGTATGTGTGTGTATATAAATTCTAGATGGGAACTGGCTCTGAAAGCTCCTTGTCTTCCCACTCCTGACGATACTTGCTGTAGCTTCCTTTCTTGTGTTGATTTCTGACCTCACAGTGCTCGACTTCACTGAAGGGTGGCACAACTCAGGGCGCTGCTTTTCTGGATTCAGGGAAGTCTCAGCCATGAAATCAATTTGCTGATTGTTCTGCTGCCCTGGGCCAAAATGTAAGACATTTATTCTCGCTGGGTGTGATTTCGCAATAAAATGCGAAATTAATGCAGCTCTCTATTCTCATAGAAAGATACTTAATGCTGTTTTGTGTACTTCGGGAAAAAAATGAATTGGGAGCGTGCTAGCACCAAAACACAGCTGCATTGCCCCCAGTGTTTATTAATAGTGGAGCTCACTTGCATTGTCTAAGGGTCACAGCAGGCCTTGGCGTGGCAGGTTTTTGATGAGGCAGATAACAAAAGTGTAGATGGTGCTGTATGAGAAAATGAAAACACGATCGTGGGCTTTCACTGAGCTCATTTGCAACCTTTTGATTGTCAGGCATGGTTGAATTTCTTGCTCTCAAAACCTTGATTTGACGCAGGAGGCAGCTGGTTGACTTAATGTTTCAGTTTTTATGATATTTGGAACGAGTTAAATAGCGTCCATTTAAATGAATTTATAGCACGTTGCTTACTGGTAGCTCTAAAAGGATTTCTTCCTGAAAAATGCTGAACCCTGACTCAGCAGAGGGTCTCTCTCCCAAGTTCCCTGCAGCACTGTCTGCTAGATTTTAACACAAAGCATGCAAAATGCAGAAATTCGTGCCTAGTTGAACGCAGTGGATTTGTGTCTCTGTGACTCTCACCATGCTAAGCTATTTTGATGGGATTTGGATCCCTAAATTCTTGGGACAATAGTGTGTTTGAAAGCCTTTCCCCAACTACATCACGATCTGTAACCTTACTCTTTTTAGCAGGTGGACTGCTGATGAATGAAACCTGAATCACTTTGCCTTCAAAAGTAACTGAAGACTTTTAAGAGCTGAGTTAGAGGATTAGTCCACCGATCCTTACACATAATGCTGGTGACTGTGGTAGTGGTATTCCTGAGTTACTCAGTTTTAATTCATGGGAAAAACCAGGCCTAGAGAGTTTTCAACTCTTTCTGGACTTTTGAAGGTGACGAAGCAGAAGCCAATGCGATATGACAGCCCGGTGATGTGAACAGTTAGGGCCCGGTATTGATTTCATTACAACTCCTTGGTCTGCAGTGGAATTGCTTCTGCTTTATCCTGCGTGTAAATCAGCTGCGAATCAGGCTGGAATAAAAAAAAAAAAAAAACACAGACAAGATAAAGCCACACGTTTTGTCTATAATAATATAAGAAGGTGAAATCTGCATTAGTTGCAGGGGAGCATTGCAATGATGATTTGAGACCTATGAATAGTGGCAGGAGCATTTAAAAGGCTTTTCTTGCTTGAAACCTCGATTTCACTACTGCTGGGAAAACACCGAGAGACTGATTCAAGGTAGGGGCTGCGAGGCCAACCAAAGTAGTGGTGGTTTGGTTGTATTTCCCCATATCACCGTGATAAAATCAGACGTAGCACTTTCTCAGCAGTGTGTGGCAGAAAGCAACAGACTTGGTGCTGCGTGTGAGTGAGAAAATTCTCAGGAGGGTGAATATTAGTGACCAAAGGCTGCCGTGTTGACAAAAGTTACTCTGCGATCTTATAACTGTTAAAAATAATAATAATATTTCATAATCCTAGTCCCAGGAAGGTATTGTATTAACTGTCTTTTGAGCAAGGATTTTTAACATGGGTAGAACTGGAAAGCGCTGTTTGCATTTTTGTATTTTATAATTCAGAACTGCCAGCAGGATTCTTACGGCACAGTTTTGAAGTTCAGAAGGATAAAACACAACTTCTGTCAGGAACTTGACAGCTCTGTCAAGAAGTTGTTGTAGCAGTAGAAGTATTTTTACAGATCCACAAGTTGGTGATGGGGAGGTAGGTGTCCCTCTGCCAGCATCTCTTCTGGTGCAAGAGCCAGGCAACGCTGGGTGAAACTGGCAAGAGTTGAGTCCAAGACAGATAATTTTCTGCAGAGCAGGCAGCATATCCCTGGAAATCCTTGCCACAGGGTGTTGTGAATGCTCAGAGTTCAAAAGTGAATCCCTATGGGCAAAGAGGTGTGGGGTGAGCACTTGGAAGAGAAAATCACGGAGGGTTAGTGAGTAGAGGGAAGACAGACGTGGCTCGGGGCATCTCTGGAGCTGCGAATAGTTGATAATGGGAAAGCCAAAGTTTCTCGCTGCTATCTGGGGGCTCCATCAGGTCTCTGGCTGGCCCTGGTTGCTCTCAGTTTTCAGGCCTGTGGCTTTTCTCATCTGCGTGCATCCCAGAACAAGAAGTGAAAGATAACTTTATAGGCAGCCCGTTTCTCGCTCGAGAAATGTTGGTGCAAAATTCCACGCGCAGCACTGCCTTTCTTTGAAAAACATTGTTTATGAGGTTACAATTCTTGTGGTTATGGCTGCCATTATTTCTTCTCGTCTGTTGTTTTTTGAAACTGTCAGACACACAGATTAAAAAGCCTACTTCAGCTCGAGTCCTGCTATCCTTTATCTCCTTTTGCTACTTGTTTTATCGGGTCTGTTAATTTCTCGGGGAATTTATTGCGTGAGATCAGAAAACTTAATTTAAGCTCACATCTTTTAGTCTTTCTTGGTAACTTTATATTGAAAATTATTCTCTCCTTAAGGAAATGAATGCGTATAAATTATAAACATGAAAGCAATTAGAATAATTGCAGAAGTAGTTGTTATCAGGAGATGATAGAAGCTCTGTGCTTTTCCATTACTTGGAGAGAATTTCAGTGTGGGTCTCATTATGGCAAGGTAGAGATTTGCATTTTAATGGGGAAATCGTGAAACCCGGGTCCAGCAAGTGCTGACTCGCTGTTAGCAAAGGGACGTTGTGCAGAGCGTGGAGAGCTTTATTTCAAAGGGCTGGTGGCAACGTAGCTGTGGTGCAGGGCTGAGCTTCCTGTCGCCACAAAATACGTGTGTGTGCTTGACACATACGTGTGTGCCTCTTACAATTTGCTGTTTTGGTTTTTTTCAACAGCTTTAGCAAACCTCTGTCGGACTATCATGTGTTGAATACAAAGTACCTCGGGCCGTGCAGGAGGTGGGAAACGCAGCTCCCCTTTCACATCAAAGTGGGCACCCAGGCAGGTGGGGCAGTCTGGAGAACTGCAATTTCCTCTCTCCTAAGCTCAAAATGACAGAAGAGCCTTTTCCCATTTCTTCTTTTAACAGTCCCCAATTTTTTCCCTGTAGGGCTTCAGTCTCTGAAGTTTATCTACGCTTATCTGGATTTTAGCCTTCTTCAGACTGTAATCTTTGTAGGGAATAGAGGCAGCCCCATTTTAGGGGGATGAGGCAAACCTCATCCTACATTTGCACTGCTTCAGGAGTGCTGTGCTAGTCTGGAACAGTGCACTGGGGGTGTGCTTGGGAGCGTGCTGTGTATCAGCCTCTGCTGAGCTGATCTGGGTGTTTGTGTGCAGGAGCGGTACTTCTGTGCGTGCAGGTGGTTACTTTGCATTAGTTTGGAGTTCTAAGTGGTCCTATTTTGCTGAATGCAAAGAAAATCTGAGGTGTGTATACATTCCTTTCTGGGCATCGAAGTGACTTCTGTTGTCAAAACTTACCAAAGTGGCTTGTAGAAACTAAACACGAGGCATGCACTTGAGTGCAGCTCGGAGACCTGCCTGAGAAGGTGCACGTGGGCATATATCCCATGGGGAAGCTGCATTTGTTCTCCTTGTTTTCTCTAATAGAGAAAGGAACTCAGGATAAAACTGCGTTTTTCTTGGGGAACAGAAAATCCTAATGGCAATGGGAACGTGATTCTGCTGTGTCAGAATTAGCAGTCTGTGTGGGTATCAGGGGATTCATGTAACCAGTTGAGAAAATAATGGGCTGGAACAGGGGGTTATGCAGCAGCTGGTGGAAGTGGCATGCATACGGTGTAAGAACAGCTAAAACACCACACTGAACATGAATATAGTCCAATAAATCGCATGAATAATAAACGGCCCTCTATCGGACCTCTAATTTACAGAAATAAGTAAGTAAATAAAATATTCTCAGTTTAATCTAAGCTTCAGATTCTCACAAGGGAGCTCCTCAGCTGGCAGGAATCAATTTCATGACTCCAAATCGCTATCTGAGGATCTGTCCCAAGAATATAATACAGTCAAGGGTTGTGGGGTCAGTCACAGATATTCCAAATCTTTAAGCTGTAATTGTGACGTTTTTATGTAAGGCCCTGATGTTGTTATTTCTTCCCTCAATCGTCTCCAAAGCTCAGCTCCCAGGGCTGTAAGAGTGGCATCAAATTTCCGCTGAAGGCAGAGGAAGTCTTCCCCGTAAGTTATTTGGTAGCTGGGGCCAGAAGCAAGATTTTGCCATAAATCTCCATCAGCATGCCTCCCACAGGCAGCCTCTGTCTTGTCTTTCGTAAGATTCCTGGGTGTGGAGCTGGAGAACAGGAGGCAGAGACTTTTGAGGTATGTACAACGTGAGGGTGGTCTACCTGCGAGGTAAACCCCACCCAGTGCTGTTCTCGTTGGGAAAAAAACACCTAGGGAAAGCAAAACCAAAGCAAGCCGATATTTTGTATGGCGCTTGTGAAATTCGTGGCTGGAAGGAGCCATCTGGGGACACATGGAGGATTTGGAGAGGCGTTATATCCCATTTTATAACCACTAACAACCTCCCCGAGAACACAGGCTGAGACTGAGCCTGGTGCTGATCAGACCTCGTGCTGCAGACAGACAGCTGTTTGCCTGCAGGAACTGAGGAGGGGAAAAACTTTTTCTCTTGTTTTCTGTTTCTCGATTCTCCCCTCGTGGCTGCTTAGGGAATCTGGAATAATTCAGCCGAGGCTGGGGGACTTGGCGTGGCTTACAGCTAACAAGTGACACGCACAAATCAGGCCTATAGCTGCAGATTTTTTTGGGGGAAAGAAAGAGATCTGAGGAGTTTTGTGAGTTGCTGTGTAAGAAAGGAGAATTAAAGTGGCTTTGGGTTCTGATGGAAACAGCAGAACGGGTTCATACATCACCCAGCAGCATCCTGTAAGTGCACGGTAACTGCAGCAGCCCTGAGCTGGCACAATTAGATCGATGTAAAACAAAACCTAATATTTTGAGGGTGTTCTCCAGCTCTGTCAGATGCTTCTCATTTTTTTCTCTTCGCTATGGGATGCCAGTGCTGGAAACTGAGTCCGCATCAAGCTGCAAGCCCCGCTTAGAAAACAGAGCCTGGTTTCTTTCTTGGCAGCCTCTGCCCCTGTATTGTTATAAAATGAACCGGGGAGAAGAAGGAGAGTTTTTGCAATGCCAGAAAGCAAAAGTAACAGGTCATTTTAACCACAATTAACGTGTATTTAAATAGTTACTTTACAGAAAGTTGGCTGTTGCCCCAGACAGATCATTTTTTGAGTTGAAACACAGCGGAACAGTAACTAAGCAACGGAGCGGCTGGCGGGGCTCGGATCACCTGAGGAGGCTGATGGAGGAGTCCCCAGGTGAAGGCGAGGGGGGGTTTAAACAAAGGTGCTTGCAACAGCAAGCTCTGCAGAGGGGAAATAAAGCCAGCAGGCTGCTTTACAAAGGGGAAGCTGGTTCCCTCTTCCCAAGAAACACCATGCATTGAACCTCCGACCTAAACCCAAGGAGTGCTGGCATATGGCAAGGGGTTTGAAGTGTGGTGGGGCATGGGAGTGTCTGCTGTGTTACAGAGATTCCTTATGCTGCTGCTGTGAAGGTGGTAAGAGTCTGGGCCCCTTGCAAAATGTCGAGGCTGCCTGTGCTTTAACTCTCCTCTGGGACTACGCACGGGGTTGGAGCTCTGGACAAAGGAACGCCGAAGGCACTGCAGGCTGGTAGGAGGCAGCGCTGCTCCTGCAGCTCCCGGGAAGTCACAGGGACCAGCCGAAGCACTAGAGAAAGGAACAGGAGCTTTTGCAGAGATCTGAGGAAAAAAATGAAAGCAAACGGTGGAAGTGCTGTAACCGAAGCAGGGATCCAGGCGGTCAGTAGGCAGGATGTAATCAAGGCCATATAGCACCTTGTACAGACACCTGAGTCCTAGCTTCCAGAAAAGAAGTTTAATATGATTTCTGTTCTTAAAAGCATACATTTCAGCTTCTTTCTGTCTTTTTCTTTTTTAGTCTTAAACTCCAAGAGGTGTAGAAAAAGCCATTTTATGTCCATATTTCCCGGTTTCCCAGAACCTTTTTCTACAGGTCTGCTATGATGAAAACACAGCCAGATGTCCTGTCTGCTGAGAGTCTGAGTAGAAGACAGCAGTGGAGCTTTTCTTTACCACTACAGAAGTTATCCAGAGCCATTTGGTGGGTTTTAAGGGTGTTTAAGCGGCGACTGTGGTTGACAGAAGGTAAAAAATGTCATCAGTGCAATCAGATCCATGGAAGCCACTGTAAAACTTGCTTACTTAAATGAGCACCGGGTTGTGGTTTGCACTTCTGTGTCTCGGCAGGAGGCTGCCTCCTGGCCTGCACACCACTGCACATTGTGTTGGTCAAGAAGGACCAGCTGCTGCCCGTCCTTTGCAGGCACAGCATTGCTCTTGTGCGTCAAATTTGGTCAGGATGGCAGTTTGGTTCCTCTTCTGCTCACTCGCTGCGGCTCCCAGAGGATCTTTCCATTCCTGTATTGTGTGTACATACTAAACCGTCTTGTAATATGAAAGATATTAATTTATTTGCTGATTTTGAGTTACGAGAGTCATCTTTTCTGCCTAAAGAGGGGAGGCGTAATACTCTGACTAGCTGGGGGACCAAGATAATACTTCATGCTTTGTTAATTTTACATCTAGAGAGCTTTTCCTTGTAGGCGGAGTGTGCTGTTGGAGTGGCAGCATTGTAGGGATAAGGGGCACACTGATCAGGTATAGAACCATCATTTCTAATCTCTGTTTTACCTCCTGGCTGGGTACAAAATACATTGCTTTAGACATGCAGATTTTCTCCATTCCTGTGCAAACACTTCCATTTCTTCAGGTATCAATTACTCTGACCTCAAAGTGGCAGCATTTGGCATTCAGGGAATTTTGGTTAAAAAGAAAATGGCACGGCATTAAAAATGCGAGTTTTTTTTTCTTTATAAATGCAAAAGTGAATCTTGAAGGAGGGAGGGGAAGCCTTATTAAGGGTTTTTGAGGGAAAAAGCAAGTCCAGTACTACGCTACAAGCAGACTCTACAATTTTAACAAATCTGGGTATCTTATGCTTTCTCAGGTAAGTCTGTCTTTTCTGATACAGCTTCACAAATCATTCCTTTACTATAATGTAAGTTAAATCCTTGGCAGGTTTTTCTTTTTTTTTAAATCGTTACATATGGATTATTTGTACTTAATTTTTTGGTTATGCTCACTTTTTTTTGAAAATGCCTTTGAAGTATGGAATTCTGCACTTAAACGTAGCAAGAATTGATAACGATGCCACCTTTGCTACCGTAAATGGAAGAGGATTAGGCTGCTTCGTTAACTTCTGCCTTGTAATTCAGTGAAAGCATATTTGCAAATACACCCTACAGAGATTTGGGTGTGACTCAGGTCTTCCTCAGGATGTTCCCATGTAGGTGAACTGCTGTAAATAAGCTGCATTAGTACATGCCATCTGGTATTTTGGGGTATGTCTGAAGATGGACAGTATTTTAGACTGTAATATCCATATTCAGCTGGATTAATTCAACAAGAAAACTACAATGAAAAACGTTTGTACAAAGAGTTTATCTGAATTTATCTGATTATCTTTATTTTTCTTTTGTGACTATATAGGGCATTGCCTAAAACCTAGCCTTGTAAATGATCTTCTGATAAGTTGATTAGATAGGGGACCTTCAGACTATTAAACACGAGAGAAGAGTGAGCTCATTCCCTAAAATTTCTTGCTGTTCATCATAATCAGGTAATCTTAATAGGTTTCTCCTAGTTACCTGCCTGGTTTTTAATCAATTGGGTTCATGGTCTGGGCATGAGTTCACCTTGCAAGGCAAGGACCCTGGTTGTCAGTTTGGGATCTGCAATCCTGTGCGGTGAGGACAAATTCTCTCAGCTCTCTGGAGGCACAGGACTCTGCATGAGCCCTTCCTGTGCTAGTGGATTCTGCAAAGCTTTAGTTTTCATGGGTTTGTATTTGTTTTTCTTATATTAGTAACGTGGAGGTTGCACATTTTTAACCTGGAACAGTTGCATCTTAAATATTGACAGTCTTTTATTATGTGTGATGATCAAAAAGTTAAATTGGTGACAAAAAAAAAATGAAATCTAAATGCCTGGAATGGCTAAACAAACAAACATGTTCAGTAAAACAAAGTGAAATATGAAAAATATGCATGGAAGTTGTCCCTGAACCTCATAAATTGCCTGTTAGGCTAAATTAGGATGAAAAGTCTTAGTCACTATTTCAGTATGTGGACATGGGCTCTGATGAAAATCACTGTAATATTTCCTTGAAATAATCTCTTCAGGTAACCTTTGCCTAAAATATGAGTCTTTTGTGTAAACTTTGGTAATTCCTTTGACCTGCTACAATGTAGAAGTGGTATTACTTCAGGTACTGAAACTTCCTCTCCCTAGAAACACCAGCGCCTTGTCACAGAAATAAGGTTGTCATTCATCCATTAAGATTTTAATTGAGTCAATAAATAACCATACCCAGTTTCTACACTGGAGGACTGCTGAGGTATGAAGCCTCAATTTAGTCTCTTGTGTTTAATCATTTGTTATTAGACAGGGAGTTTGGCAGTGTGTGTTCATCTGTTCTCTCTGCCTTCTCTTAAACATTTTATTGCCTCTTCTCTGCTCGCTCACTTGAAAGACAAATCTAGGGCACAGAGGACCCCATGGTTTCCAGAACTGTGCACCTGAACTGCACGGCAGAGCGGATGATTTATTTATATATATATATATTTTTAACTTTTTCCTACTTTGTCATCTTATGGGAAGGAAAAATGATGCAAGGGGTGCATCCCTTGGGCTACAGACTCCGGTTCGTGATTTGTTTTCTGGCAGCAAGGCAGGGGGGTTAGTCGTCTTGGACTGACCTTGGGAAGAAGATCCAAAGCGAGAGAATCTGCTTGGCTTTCATTTTTGTTTCCCTTCCTTCCAGATGTGCCAAACCACCATCATCATTAGTGAAATGTTTTCAGTGAAGTGTCAGAGCTTGTCTCGTCTTTGTGCTGGAAAAGGCAGGGAGCGCTCGTATCCCTTCGGTACTGCCATTGCATCAGTCACACAGAGCGCGCGTGCGACTGCAGAACCTGCTGTGCTGAAGGGACGGGATCCCACCTGAATGTTGGGAAAGAAAGAAGGAAATCAGCTGGGGTCTGCTCGGTCCTGGTGAGCTGGTTTTCATTTATTGAACCTGAGCTCATCTAAGGTACAACAAACAGGAGTGCGATGGTCCCTAACCACCCAGAGGCGTTAGCAGCAAGGAACCCACAGGATGCTGAGGGCACGACCAGGTGTAAAAGCTCTGTGTCCTCTGCATTGAGCAGTGCCTAACATCTGGTGCTCTCTGTTCCTTTTTGTGCTTTTTGCTGCTTGCTGTCTCAGTGACACTTAGCTACAGCCTGGTGCTCCACGGTGTAGTAAGTCAATGAATTCATGACTCAGGCCCCCATTTCCTTCTTCATCTTATCAATCTCTAGCAGTCTCCCCTATCAGCCTAGCTGCTGAAGTAGAGACGGGCTGGAAATGGAACAAAATAGCAAGTATCATATTAATCTATCATGTGACTGCCTGTTTTTGGGGAGTGCTTGGGTATTTTTAACCAGTTTGTTAAAGCTAGGTGTTTGGTCGTGTCTCTCTCATGCCCCAGGTATGCTGCTTGTTGGTTTTTTTTGGTTACTTTTTGGCTTCCTCAGCACTCAACAGCATAAGTTTGTCTGGCAGTCGTGGGGAAATGAACCTTTCAAGGGCAGCAGGCAGGGATGGAAATACCAATGTGGAATACACTGTGGTAGTGGTGTTTTTCATACTCTTACACCACAATTCCTCTGCAATAGCATTGTATTTTCTTTATGGTGTCTGCTAAAGCTTTTGAATTCAAAAATATATTGAATTTTAAGGTTTTCTATTCATCCATTCCTGTTAGATCAACAGAGTTGCATCTCTTAATGCTCCACAATTGCCTGCTGTGACAATGAATGGCCTCTCTTCAGTATTCAAGATTATTTGAAGAGAGTTTTCACCCTCCACACGAAATCCCATTTCTAAATTTTCCCAGCATCGTGTGCTGCTGTGTCAGGTTCCGTGTATTGTGAGCTGGTGCAGTGAAACACAAATGTCAGAGACTGCCCATCGCAGAATCGTGTGTCAGGGTTGATATGCTTACTAGATTTCCACACCAGGGAGTTCACACTGACAGAGAAACAAGAAGACAGGGCAAGGCTCTCAGCAGCCCTTGGAAAACCAGTACCAGGGTGCTACGGGGAGCAGTTCATGCAGTGCCACCTCTGTCCTGCTTTGTTATCCTGCCTGCCAGGACAACCACATTTAATAGGAGGTCACCTGTGACAAGTGACCTTGAAGTGGTAGCTGGTAGCAGCAGTACAGTCCCTTTGTCTGGAGCTTTTTTTTTATTCCCACAGAGCAGCTTTTATAGGTGTGCTTTACAGACCTCTATCTTCAGATGTTCTTCCGACCCTGCTACATGTATTTAGACAAAAAGTAGGCTTGAGAGTTTCACGTAAAAAATTATAGCTCCCCCGAGGCTGAGACACACTTTATGCACATGAAGATTTGCCCCAAGAGCAGTATGCTGCATGCACGTGTTGCAGCAAAGTGTGTACAGCACGGTTGGCAGAGGCCCCAGGGCAAAGACCAATGTGGGACTGTTACTGTTCTTCCTCTTCTTGCCGTCTGCTCCGAGGTTCTTCCAGATCCTGAGCTCCTATGAAGGTACCTGGACTTTACACCTGATTGCTACTGACCTGTGTGGTGCTGGAGGAAAGGAGGAGGAGGATTGGGAAGAGTTAGTTTAAAAAATAAGTAATTATAGATAGATAGATATCCTGTTAGGAAAAACAGTAATTCACTTTAAACAAATATATAAAGTCCAAAAGGTTGAATCCAACTGCTCTTAATGCTAGTTTACCTGTTTGCTCATACTCTTTTTCTACTTTACAGTGTTATATTATTCATAGTAGAGGCTGCAAGGTGTCTGAGAAAGAAACGGGAGCAGGAAAAAACAATCCACTAATGTATTGCATCCCAGGTTGATTAGCATCTTATTTTACTCTAATGCAGCAGGTATGTCTGCCAAATGCAAAACTTGGCCCACTGCTCTGAATTATAAAGCTGAGTAACTGTGCTTCTGCATCCTGACTGCGAATTAGAAAAATGTAAGTGACAGCAAAGCTAATTGCGGTAGACTTACCGCTACTGGTTTTAAATAAGGACGTGATGCTGTGGGAAGCCACATGCTGAGTGTCAGATGTAAGTGGCTTTCCCCTTTTTCTTTCTCTCTCTTTGTAGGCTCTGCCCTCCTCTGCTTTTCTTTTGTTCTTAGCGCCTTCTTTCTGGTCTTGAGAACTGAAAGTGCTCGCTGAAAAGGTAGCGTTGGAGCTCCGTATTCATACCAAGTTCCAATCTCGTAGCAGCTGCCTTTAAAATGGCTGTCAAACACATTTTTGGTGAGCTGTGCTTGCTAAGCGTTTTCTAGCGCTGATGTCATTAGCATAAAAGAAGGCTGATTACCCACGTGGCCGGTTCTTCCCCCTTAAATTAAAAAGAAATATTAGATTTTTTTATAGAAATTACATAGATCAGTGCCTTGAAGCTGTAATTTGTCTTCGCTTCTCCCTTGTCCTCCTGCAGTATAAATAGGCGTCAACGTGTGTCATGCCATTAAATGTCATTTTTATGACTCGGAGCAGGTAGCCAGTTGCTTCCTGCAAGCAGCAGCTAATTGTACTTCAGCCATCCATCAGGGGTCGTATTTATTTCACATTCATGCTAAACTATTACATGTGTTTAAGCTTTCTTCAGCTATGTCAGATGTCATGGTATAGCGCAGACAATTCAGTGCATTACGCTGTTCAACTACAATTTTTTCGTAGAAAATCCAGCAGGCTGTGGTAGAAGGAAAAACGGAGGAACTGCATCGCTGTAGATCAAGAAGGATGCTCTTGTCTTGCTGTGGAGACCACAGGCTGTGGCAGATTTTGCAACAGGTCACTAAGAGTCAAGCTACAAACGGCCACTGGTACAAACCACTGTGGTCTCTCTGAAAAAAAGCAGGGAGGACGGCACGTTGCTGGTTTGTTGCTCTTCTTAGAACAAAGATAAGACGACTAGATATGTTCCTGAAGATACGGGAGCATGTCAGAGAGAAATAACGTACAGCATTACGACAAATAAACCTGTGTATCTTTCAGTGGTATTTCTGGTAAACTCGGATACCATATGGTGTTACTGTGCAGGCATCAGAGCTCCTCTCCACGAAAACATTCGAGTGAAATACTATGTTGCTCTTACTTCACATAGCAAATCATTGTAAGGAATTTGGCTTCGGTAAGTTATCTTCTGTAGAATCACAGAATCATTAAGGTTGGAGAAGCCCTCCAAGATCATCTGCTCCAACCAGCCCCCTACCACCAATGTCACCCACTAAACCATGTCCCTAAGCACCAGGTCCAACTTTCCTTGAACACCAGAGGGGTGGTGGAAGCCATGCAGATGAACTGTATGCAAAACTGACCTGAGTTAGACTGGATTTTTTGCCTCTTTTGACCCAAAACTTGCTTACAGAGTGAGTAAATTATCACCTCCATTTTACAAACAGAAGAGACGAAGTCTCAAGCAGAGGCTGTCTCCTGATTTGCTTTTTGTCTTGTGACCCTAGTGTCATTGCCCTTCATCCTAGCTATTGTTGGGGAATGGAAAGATGATTTTAACCACCTGAACGTAAACGCCTGTGTCTGAAAGCTCTGGCTATTGATAGCACACGTGTGTGGAACATACTCTAGAAATACCATGGCATTTCACAGATTTGGGCCCTTTATCCCACTCCTCTTAAATTCAGTGCTAAAAAAAAAAAAAAAGAATGTTGGCTAGACAGAGCAAAACCCCCGCTGGTTTCTGTGAAAAATTTCCAGGCATGCAGCAGGATCAAGGGGAAAGAGCTGCATCTTGGAAACCATCAGAGAGCTCAGAAAATTCTGCTGCTTGAACGCAAAACACAAGCAGTAGTGGGGCTTTGTTGGCCTCTGAAATGTAATTCTTCTGATTCAGCATCTGCGTAACACTGGAGAGTAACCCCCCGCAGTGCACATTTAGAATATGGGCAGAAAACGAGGAATCATTTACTGATGCTGTAGAAGGGGGTTGAAGGGCTGATGATAGCTGCTGATACGCTTTACAAAGCCCAACTTCTTATCTTCCCGTACTGTTGTTGCAGAGGAGAACCAAGGAGCTCTTCGGAGCTGACGAGCTTTTCTTGCTTTGGAGATAAAAATAATAATGATAAAATCTGTGCATGCGCAATCTAGGTGAAAGCAGAAGTAAATAGGTGTGAGACCTAAAAGTCTGCCTTGCTCCTTCTCAGTCAGGCCCTGTGAAAGCTCTCTCTGTCCCTTCAGCTTTAGGGGAACCTCCAGAGGAGGCACAGCTTTCTGCTCCATCACAGGATGAGATGTGGAGGTGGGAGAGGTCTGGATGCAGCCGTGCCAGAGCCATGTTCAGCTGGACAGCAGCTCGCTGAGACATGTCATGAACCGACGGAGGGAAGCACTCACTGCATGGTGGCTGGTGCCAGTGTTGACATAGCCTGAAAAAGCTTCAGAGATGAGGATTACGCCACGTTGTGTCCCTTTTTAGAGGGGTATACTTAGCTAATGCGGTGGGTTGGCCGTAGCCGGCAGCTGAGCGCCCACGCAGCCCCTCACCCTGCTCTGCCCTGCCTCCAGTGGGATGAGGGAGAGAACAGGGAGAGCAAAAGTGAGAAAACTCGTGGGTCAAGATGCCTGCAGCTCAGGAGGTGAAAGGAAGAAGGGAAAAAATACAAGCAAAGCCAAGGAAATCGTTCACCACCTCCCACGGGCAGCGCGATGCCCAGCCAGTCTCCAAACAGCAGCCACCTTGCAAGAAAGCCCACCCTTTTCTTCCTCCCTCCGTCTTTATTGCCGAGCGTGACGTGAGCTAAAACAAACCTAACCCACAGCACCGTGCTCTGGGGAAAGTTAACTCCATCCCAGCCAGACCCAGCACACCCTCATTCCTGCATCCCCTTCGGATTTCTCTATGGGAAGGGCCCTTCGCCTCGCCACGTGCGTAACCCCTTGTAATTAGTGAACCTCCTCCCTCTGCCACCAGTCGGTCTGCTGGGGGAGCAGGAATTTAGCAGCTGCACCAAGCCTTCAAACAGCACGCTTGTCAGCGAGTAGAAGAGAAGCTCTTTGGGGAACGGTTATTATTTAGCCCAGGGGAAAAAAAAAAAAAAAGAAAAAAAAAAAAGACAAGAAAAAAATGTTAAAATTCTTCTCCTGCTAGACTGAAAAATTAACCTGTTGGTGAGATGGGAGCGCTTTTGTGGAGCTAGCGGTGATTACACAGCCTGTCAAACAGCAGCGGGGATTTTGTTCAGCAGAATCGGGACTCTACAAGATCTGAAAGTCTTTCCGAGAGCCGTGTGGGTGTGTGAAAAGTGAAGTAACAAGAATTGTTGTTAAAGGAGAAATGAGCTAAAATGAGGCTGAGGAGGAATTTTATTTTTGAATGCTCAGAAGAAAAATCCCTTGGCACTCGGTAGTTAGATTAGGGAACAGCAGAAATGCTTAGAGGAGAGAAGTGGGCACAAGCTCTTCACGCGGAGAGTGCAGGGATTTGATTTTAAAAAGCATTTTTGTGTATAGCAGTAAATTAGGTTCAGCGATTAGAAGTCCCTTTTTCTTCCTCCTGCAGCAGTGTTTTTCTTTCACATCCATCCGTCTGAAGGCACTATAACAATAACTAGGCATTTAAAACACTACGAGGTGTGCAGTTATAGGGGTATACACACCAACTTTTCACTTCGGTTTGTTTTCTTCATCGGCTGTTTCTCCACGGTGGTGAAGTTGTACGAAGGGAGGGCTTGCTTTTCCAGAAATTCAGTTAAAAGGAGGAACTGAAAAAATATATATATATGCAGAAAGTTTACTACGATTTGATAGGCAGGCATACAAAAGTGAGTGTGAGGTTACAGGGAATAATGATGCAAATCAGGATCAGTTCGGGGCTGCTGGCTGATACGCAGTGCAGTAAATCAGTTCATAGTGAGGCGAAAGGCAGACATGCAAATGAAATGGTTTAGTAAGAGAGCCCAGAAGGCTATTACATAAGATTACAATGCGTTATTTCAAATGAAGCAGCAATTCTTTGTGCTCGCGTTAAAATATCCGAGCCCGAAGTTGGGTATCCGTTGATGTTTTTGTTTGGTTTATTTTCTTAATATGCTGCAAATCATCTGAGTCATCCATTTCCTTCAAGCTGATCCCACAATCATTAGATGTTGGCAGTGGAGTGTTTCGTGTCTCATTTCTTTTATTCTATGTAATCGTGCATCTTTGACAGTCGTGTGCATTAATATACCTCCAGCACATTGACACGAGATCCTAACACTTCATTATCTTTTGGGATTGCAGAAAATACGGTAGCTGTTGGGACTTCTGGCGAACTACACGCAGGAGGAATTTTACAAATTATTGCGAATGTCACAACATTATTTTTTTTTACTAACATTTTTACTGTCGCTGTTTCCATACTTGCTTTTCTACCTAATTGAAGTGTGTGTTGTGTTGTTCTTACTTGTTAGGATTAGCTGGGTCAGCACAGAGCAGGCTGGATCCTGGCCTGCTGCACCGCTTGCTCCAGGAGGTAGGCAGCAGCTTTGGCTGGTGGGATAACCGGTGCTGTCTGGGCTTTCTCTGAGACAAGCTGAGGCCAGGAGGCCAAGTTCAAGTGTTTCAAGGGCTGGATCCAGCCCCCGGGCTGCTCAGCCCACACTGCTGGAAAAACCACTCTCCGTTTCATGGCAGAGCGTGCGCAGCAAAACTCCTCTCCGCCCCCTCTCTTCCCACCTGCCCAGCAAACCCAGGGCTTTCAAACCAGATTAATTCCCAAGTGCTTTTTGTCTTTGTAGCACCGTGCTGAACGCGTTTCACTGAGCTCATGACTTAGAGAAACCCGTGTTATCTCATCACCTGTTGTTTTTTGCAAGCGTGAGTTATCGGGGAAGGCAACAGAGCAGTGAAAGCGCTTAGCATTAATAAAGCTAATGAACAGCAGTGCTGGGTCCGGCCTCGTGCATGCAATCAATTTTATGGAGCTGGCTTCTTCAGTCATTTCTCCAGGTGCTCCTACAGGGCCTTGGGAAAAATAAGTAATAAATACTTAAACACTTCCAATACTTTGATGAATATTTTACGTTGTGGAATGTGTGAATATTAGTAGCTTTAATGCAAACTTGAGAGTTAGAAAAAATTTTATAGCCGGAGTGGTTGGTCACTAGGCTCGTGGATACAGGTGGAACTGAATGAAGGAGAGTGTTTGCCAAACTGTGTGTGTTTCAGGAGGTACTGAGGGGGCAAACTGATGGAGGTACTGAAACACAAACTGATGGAGTCGTGTAAGAAAATCTTTTTGTGCTGCTGAGATCAGAAACACCACCGCCACAGGGGGCTGAAGGCGATGTGCAACAGTACTTTGAATATGGTTAATCTGTTTCTACATCTCTGTGGGTTGGGTCAGCATACATGAACGTAGATCTTGTGGGAAGCTCAGCTGAGCTTTTTCTATGGATTAACCATTGGAAATGATCAGGGGCAATCCTGGGTTTCAGTTGTGCCATTTGTGAAGAGATCAGTAAGGTTTCCGTGGGGTCAGGAAGCCATGCAGGAAAGGAAAGGAAATTACTGAAAAGTTATGTCACTTAGGGAAACAGGTAGGTAATTTTCTCTTTAAATGATCTAGAAAAGTTTCTGCCTTGCTCTAGAGAGGATGTAGAATAGATGAAAACCATCCATTTTGTTTGAAAAACATCCGTGCTGTTTGTGTACCAGCAATGCGTAGGCTTGCTTCGAGGTCCAGATGATGGAGAGGGTCTGAGGGACTTGCTGGGCATCCCTGGGGGCCACTGAAGTGGAAAAGCAGAGCGTTGGTGTCCTGGGTTGTGTGCTGCAGAGAGCATCAGATGTCTGGGAGGAGGACTTTGTGAGCAGCTACCTCGCAGGGCCACCAAAAGCACAGGATTTAGCTGTCGTAATGATTGGGGTAACACCAGCACCTGCCTGGAGAGGGACCCAGCAGGAGGCGTTATCCAGCAGGGTATTCAGTGCATTGATTTGATATTGAAGAGAAGGGAAGTAGAGGATGCTTTTCTTTGAAAACAAACAGGAGAAACTCATTGAGGGTGTCCGGGCAGAAGGTAAAATTGAGAGGAGTCTAGGATGTGTTATACAGTTTTTATGATGGGAATGAGAAGGGAAATAAGAGTGGTAGACTTCAAAAAAGTGCTAACTTACCTCCTTGTGGAGGAAGGAGTGGAAGTGTAGAAAGAGACAAACCCCAGATAGGAGAATGAGGTCCAGAGGAAGTGGAAACTCTATCAAGTAGTGAAGGACAAGCAGAGAAGTGTAGCAGAGGCACTTTGAGGACACTATGAGCAAGACCAAAGCACAAAATGAAACGCAGCTAGCAAGAGAAATCAGAAGTAATAAAAATTGTTTTTATGAGGCAAGTTTTCAGCAATTCATTGTCAGAATGAATTCAGCATTTTCAGAGAAGCCGCTAAGCTAGTGGGGCAGGTTGACCTTCAGTCTTCTGAAGCATTGAGGTTTTAAAGATGCCCATTAATCATCTCTCTTCTGTTGGTTTCTGTGAGTCAGCAGGTTTCCTCCAGCCGAGGAAGAGCCGTATCAAGTGGGAAAATCAGAAAGTGCCATTCGTTTCCTCCACTTACCAGAGATGGTCACCAAAAAACGTGTTTGCAGAGGTAGAAGTAAGCACCTTGAAAGAATTTCTCTGATACCGGCCTCCACTGTCATAGTGAGATTAAAACTAGAGCTCTGCTTGCTTGATTTCTTCTGCGTGGATCTTCGGTGTCACACAAGAAATGCAGAACTTCACAGGAGACCTTTTTTATTATTTTTTTCCCAGTGTACGGCTACATTTAGCACATACAGACCTGAATCTTCTGAAAACAAGTACTTGGAAAAGCTCCCAGCTTCGGGGCTTTTAGAGATATCCTGTTTCTGTGAAGAATAGGGGAAGCAGATAAACTATGGGGAAGCTCAGGTGGAACAGGGGACTCTGAGCACAGGAGACAGAGGTTACCACTTGGGTGCTGGGGGCAGGTGTAGCTCAGGGGAGAACCCAGCAATGTTCGTGAAGGAGCAAAGCAAAGAGGGCAAGGGAGGCCCCTGATGTGCAGCCTGGTGGCCACACGTTGTAGGAACAGCTCTTGTGAGATGGCAAAGAGCAGCAGGGAAGAAGGCATTCTCGGTTCCCCAGAAAAAAAAGCAGTTTCTCCAATTGTTTTCCCCTTTCATGCCACGATATGAATGTAAGGCCTGGGACCTGTGTCCCTGGGACAGTGGCTGTGGCTGCCAGGAGTAGCAGGATCCTGGGAACAAACTGCCTGCTGTTTCCCTACTTCCTTTTGGGGTGGTGCCCTCAGCCCCCCAGAGGTGGCATTTTATGGTTCAGAATTTCTAAATAATTACTGAGGGCACAACTGCGCCTATGCAGGGTGGTTTTGTATTGCACTCCCACAGGAGTCAAGGTACTGCTGGGTTCCTCGAAAAAAGATTTCGGTTATTTCTGAAAATCAGCAATTAACGAGTGGGCTTTGTGCGTTTTAAGACAACAGAACTGTCTGTAGGTACAAATCTGCCCTCAGTGGCTGGGGCTGAGCACAGGGTTGTACTTCTTCTGCTTGGAGAAACGCAGTGAGAACATTTCAGAGCACCAATCATGCTGACCCTCCTAAACCTGATTTTGAATAGCGCTGTGTGAATGTAGCAGCTTTCTAGAGGAACAAGAAACAATGCTTTGCCACGTTGGGGCACTGAAGGGGAAATGCCAGCGCGCTTTGCAGTCCTGGTTCAGATTTTTTGGTGCACACGTGGCTGCTGGTACCAAGCACCAGGGCAGGGGAAGTGCTTCTAACAGGTTATAATGACTTCTCCGGAGATTCCTTGCACTTTGTGCACCCTCGAGCTGTTCCGTAACATCCTGTAGACTTTCTGTTTTTCTGCTACTGATCTTTCTCATTACCTACGAGTGCTTCGTAGCTGGGAACAGAGGTGGGAACTGTCTGAACACCCCGCTGCAGTGCTGAGCAGGGATGAGTTGCCTTGAATCCTTTCCATGCAAGCTTGGTATCACTTCATGGCAGTACCTCGTGTCCTTGTCATGTACCCAGACACCTGCATTCCTTCTGTCTGTAGCAGGTACCTGTACCACTATGCAGCTGTGAACATGTTACATTTCTGTCTCTGATTTCCCCTTAGTAAAATGTTTAAAATTATATGAATAGCAGAGTGTGCAGGTAGGAAAGAAATCTCTGCAAAACACACACAATTTTTGGACAGAACCAGAAAAAGAAGACGTGTCTGTTTCTCCTCCAGATAACAGTTTCCTCATTGGTCTTGCCTGGCTTTGTTGGGGCATGATGTTACCCAAACCAATACCCTGCTCTGTTTTTCTTTGTAGAATGACGTGACAGATAACTGCACCGATCAGGAGGAGGAAGCAGAAGATGACGACACTTACGTGGTTATGGTAGGCTTGGAAACTCAACCAGCCATGAGTAAGTCACGTTGTTTATCAGCAGCAGCTCATAAACTGTGTTGTGTGGGATTATGGACAAACACAGGGGGCAAATTATTTTAATGCTTCCAATTTCCACTGTAACTTCCAAGGAGGCAGGTGTCCTAGGGGACAGGGGAAGGCAGGCAAGGGATTCAGGCATGACACCAAAGTCTGGCTCAGACAGACCAAGGTGCAACCAGCTCTCCTGGTAAATTCTACAAAGTTGTGATCTCTGCTCCAGATCTGGAGGAGAGCCTTCATGTAAGAGGAGACCCTGGCTACAGGTGCGGGCAGCTCCTCTGTGGAGGCACAGAGAGTTGACATTTTGCAGCTTGATCTTCATACATCTAAGCATATGTTGATCACAAGTTTGTTGCTAATCTGTGTGGTCAAATGCATGTTCCTCTTGAAAACTGCAGAGCTGCTTGTTTGCATTTACTGATGACAGTTTCTTTAGTATGTAACTATTTGATGATATTTTGCAGTATCATGAATTTATAAAGCTAAACTTTATCCTGTTTCCATCTTATCTGTTTGTTGACAATTTTGTCTTTCCAACTGTCTCATATTCTGCATGAACATGATATTTCTTGTTTGCTATGTTTAAGCCTGCTGCTTTTTGGCACATCTAGGTATACAATAGACACTGTGAAAATGTGAGCTAGAAATCTGGTTAGCCGTGACACGCTTCCACCGTCTCTGTCACCTTTCCACTATATATGGAGTACGTCGGGGTGGGCACACGGAGGAAGAATGTGAATTGTAACAGATGGCCGTGGTAGTCACCTACATGCTCTAACCTCCCATTTTAATCTATGGTGGAAGAAAGGCTTCACCAAAGGGTAGCTCAGAGTAGAAAGGGCTCTGTAGTACCAGCTCTGCATTGACTGCAGCTCTGCATTGACTGCAACTCTGCTGATGGACCTGTGCAGCTTACTCTGTTATGTCACTTACATGCACCCCCCAAATCTTGATGCTGTACAGTGTTGAAAATTTATCATTCTACATTCCCGTGGTCTGTGGCCCATTAAAAAACACCCCAAATTTCCACAGGAGTCCAGCCATGTCTCCCGAGGGCAATGCGTGTTTTATTTTAGAGAGATTCAAATAGGCGCCCCAAATCCATTGTATAAAAACAAGTGACAGAGTTGGGTGAGCTAGGGCTTTATTTCCCTAGCAGTGCACTGTGCTCCATTCAAAATCAAGGAACACAAATTACGGAGGCATGGTAAGTGTGTGTGATTGCATTCTGACAGCAGCTCCAGACGAGCTGAACATACCGTGTGCACGAAGACGTTGTATATCAGAGCAGCAAAACCTAATAAAAACTTCCACTGCTGATCTGGTAAATATTTTAAAAGCTGTTCACTGACAGCGTGTATTTGACAGCCTTCCTCCACTGTATTAGTTCATAAAAGTTTTATTAGCCACTGCGTTGCTTCTGTGGGAATCCTTGAAATAGGAAATGTTTCCAGATGGCAAATTTTAAAGGAAATAATGCATTCTTTAGCATTAAAAGCCAAGCCGGACCTGGGAGATCAATATGGAATTGGATCAAAATGCCAACAAATAGCTGAGGTGGATGAGGAAGAGGAAGATGATGTAGAAGACAGCAGAGAGGAAAGCAAAGATGAAGGTGAAGAAGGGGAAGATACCTACACCCTTGTCAACAGTCCGAACAATTTATATGCCAGCATCCCTGATGATTCAGAAGAGACCAGAAGAGACTGCTTTTTCTACAAGAGGCCACCTCCTCCTCCCCCTCGAAATCTGCCTGGCACCGTGAGGCAGGATGAGCTGCACAGTTTCTCACAAGGTATGATTTTGGGAGGAAAAGAACCCCAGATACCAACACACATGTAAACACAGATCAGGTGCTGCTGCAGAAATGATGTGTGCTCACTTCTACTAGTAGTAGCTCAACAGCATGGCCCAAATTCTGCACAGCAAACATCTGCCTGTGAACATTGCTGCATGAAGGCCTTCACAGCCAGGATATCAGCTAACGCAGAGCTGTGGGCTGCTGGGTTATGGTTTCAGGTTTTTCTCACTCTGTCCATCTCAGAACGCTACCCACTAGCACATAAGATGCTTGTTTTACAAGAGAGGCCTGAAACAAAACACTAAGCCTGTATTTTTCTCAAGTTGATTTAAATATTTACATTTAAAAATATTAAATGCTATCTTGATTTAATACAGTTTATAATTTCACAGGTAGAATTAATACAAAAGTGACTGTGTAGAGAGAAGTAACAGTATTTTATTATATTTTAGCCAATGTTGTGGTTAGAAATAAAACACTATATTGTGTTACAAATAGAAAAGAGAGAGAGAGATCGTGACCTTTAATGAAATGCTTCTCTTTCTTTTTTTTTTTTAAATATTTCAGCCCCAGAGTAAAAATCTAAAATTTAGTCTTGTAGTTGAGAAGTCCAAAATACTATTTGCATCTATTTCAAAAGGAGTGATTATAATTATTTTTTTTCTCATTGGGAAAAAGTAAATATGCAGAAGAATTCAAGCTTAAATACCAGTCTTAAAAAATCATGTAGAAAAAAAAAAACTTTTGTCATGGACACTGCTGATAAGTGCGTGCACAAATTGCCTGTGAGTTTGCTCCACAGCTTATTTCTGTTAACTCTCTTTTCAAATGTGGCATAACCTATTAGAGGCCTAAATTACCATCACCAAGCACTTTGATGTTGATGTAAGTGCACAGAAATAGCTGTTCAGCCTTATAGGAGCCTGCTTTAGATAGGTTTTCGTCCTGTTTTCTGCTGTGAAAGAAAAAACTGGCTACGTACAGCAAGGCACAGATTCCAAAAGGATGAGGGGCAAAATAAAACTAGCATTGCAAATGCATTTTGCTCGCTATGCCATACTCAATGTAGGTGTGCATGTATGTACACAAATGAGGGGGCAGGTTTGGCTTAGGGGATCTGTTAGCATAGGTCTGATAGAAATGCCTGTATTGGGACAGCTCTCATGGCTACACCGTCGGGTAGCAATGTGTCCCTCTCTGCCAAATGCCAGGTACCCGTACATGGATCCCAGAAGAGGAAACCTCTGCTGTGTGGTGCTGCTAAGACCAATGCATTTAGGAATCAGTCATTTAAGACATGCCATGAATTTTCCTAAGTCCTAGGCTTGGTTTCATTTCACTTTATTTTGGGGGTGGGGCTGGGGGTATCAGAATTCCCTAAACTGGCACGGTATTTGCTTTCAAAGAGCTCTAATGAGTCACTGCTACGTGTTTTTTAGCTAGCCACTTAGTTTAGCTATTGCTGAGGAAGACCTAAAAGGCAAGTCCCTTCTTCTTGAAGTCTTCCTTTTGGCAGTGGCATGAGAGTGCCCCCTGTGGGAGTTAAGAGAAAGAAAATCCTACAGAGAAAGAAACGGAACTTTTATAGAGGCATGGAAACAAAATACTTTTCATATTAAATATGGCAGCTGTATTAATCACACTTGTTTTTTTAAAAAAATACATATCTGAGCCAGAATACATATTGATAATATGTATTAATAATACAGCCCATTTATAAATGACACATCCCGTTTACAAATGTATCATACAGATTGTAAAGCTCCTCTGAACCCATGCACAGATACAACAATTACTTAATTTACTGTAAATAGCAGCCAAAGGATTTAAAACTCCAGTAGTGACCAAAGCCTAGCTCAGTGAATGCACATTTATATGCCGCTCATTACAACATTAGGAAAATAGAGCTCGGTGCAGAACTGTGAGTGGGTCTACTGTCTGCCCAGGAAAGAGGGGTAATCAGCAGGAGGAAGTTGTAGACATGGCTGGGATCAGCAGCCTTGGTAACAGCTTCTAATTCTTTATAGTTTGTGGGCTTTTTAAATACAAATAAGTCAAAACAAGCCCAGGTATTAGGAAACCCGACAATTCCTTTTAAAGCTGAAAAATGTAAAAGCTAAAGGAAAGCAAGTTCTGATTAGATGTACTATGAAACATGGGGAGTAGAGACCAACGAAGTCATTTGGGTGTGGGGTTGAAGATAGTCTCACAGCACAGATGAGGTCATAAATTTCATTTATCCTTTAAGGGGCTTTTAATTTTTTTTCCCACTTTTCCCTACAGTACATTGTAGGGACATTGAAGATGTTGGAAAGACAAAATCCAACATTTTCTAAAATAAGTTGAATTTCATAAGTCATTGTTGCGACAGCTAACAAATAGCCTGATTTGCCAAAATGCCAAGGACTACAGGTACCACTTGTTTGGCTTCAACGTTAAGGAATGTGTTCGTATGACTCTTGTTGGAGCAACTGGGGTATGCAGCATTGCTTTTAAATAAGAGTATTTACTTTGGGCTGATTTATTAGCATCTAATTTTGATAATCTGATGTGAAATCAGGAGGAGGCCCTGAAGCTGAAATTATGCCTTCAGGATATGCTCCCTGCTGACGTAGCTGATCAGAAACCAATGAGAATCAGAATGCCTTAGTTTAGAACTGAAATCAGGTCTCCACATTAGGAAAATCTGAAGCCTAAAGTTAAGTCTTAATCTCCTTTCTTTGCCCCACCTATGAAACACAACTCCTCGCTTTTTCAGAAAGGAATTTTGTGGAGGACAGAAGGGACAGAGAATATGGCGATGGACTCCTAACAGCGTGCTGCAGAGAAGAACAAGGTACATACGAGGAAAATGACAAGGAGGAGCACCTCTACACTTTCGCAAAATTGGATGAATGTCTGTACGATTTGATACTGGCAGAGAAGGAGGAGGAGAAGAGTAAAGAATGCAGGTCGTTTATCATGAACAGGCCTCCAGCCCCTACCCCTCGTCCCGTATGTTCGCCCGCCAGAAATGAGAACACTCCCTACATAGTACAAGGTCAGTGCTTGCTTCTTTGCAAATACTTGCTGGTAGAACATGGACGTGTTTGTTCCTTTTGATGAACAGTTTTGTTGTTTGTTTTTTTAAATACTAAGATCTTTGTTCAGTTACTTTCAAACAAACAAACCTGTTGATTCAGTTTACCTATTCTCACTTCTCAAATGAGCTTAGAACATCTCTGACTAATAATTTTCAATTTGCATCTGCGATAGCATCACTTTTTTGGTTTAATTTTACAAAAAATATGACAATCTGATGGAAGATGAAGAATCACTGGGCTAGCTGTGAATGCATTTATTTCAATGGTATGATACAGAATGTGCTGAGTAGCTTTTCCTTTCAGTTTCTTTATCAAACTGTTTTTTCTTAATTCTTAGAGAGAGGTTTCAGCCATATTCTGTTTTCCTGATGCGAGCAGTAGGGATAAATGCCTGTGTGAAGACTCCTCTTTCTAATCTCCTTTCTCTGATGCTAGAAATTGCTCTCTGGGAAGGGCTTATATCCTTTTACCATTTCTCTGAAAATTGGTGGACCTTATTGAGCTTATTCATGGAAATGTAATGCTGGAAGAGCTTCCAGGTATCTTTCAGACCAATTCATATTGAAGCCAAATTTCAGAATAACAAAAGGAATTGCTGTGAGCTTGGTGCAGGGATCTCTCGCTGTAAGCTCCAAAGTGCATACTGTCTGCATTTCCAGTCTCTTCTACAAGAACCTGCCAATTGTATAAAAACGTGCATAAGAATAAATGGTAGAAAAACAGGTTGAGGAGGACTCCAGATTACTTACACCAGAAGATTACTTACTCCATCCAGTGCATGCATTAAAACAGGACTATTATGACCCAGATCTTCCTACCGTACAGAGAAGCACCTCCTTTGCCATGCCTTTTTAAGACAGTGCTTTATTTTATTCTTCCTAGCTAGCTCCAGGCTGTGTAACTCCAGGTGAGGGCCAGAATGTGTGGGCTATTGTCTTCATCATTTGGTTGCTGTTTCTTCAGCGTGCTCAGGAAGTGTAAGGACGAGTCACTACAGTAGTTAGAGAATAAGGCAAGAAGGGATGTGGATAGGGGGCCTGGCACAACTACAAAAGTCTTGAAATAGCTACTTTTACTGAGATTGTTAGAGCAGCACCTCAGATCTTGGTCCTCCATCATGGACGTGCCAGTGACTCAAAGCTGTTACTGTGCAGATGCATGATTCGGAAGATTGCTTTTACTGACCTTCATTGCACTGGTGTTTCTGCTTTGTCCGCCCCACTAAGAAAGAAACTATGCTTTGATGGGGCCGTGGTTCTCTTACACCTTATATACTAACCCAAGGTTTTAAGATTTGCTTGTGTACGCGAGTAGGGATAGACAAATGACTTCCCTCTTGTTCTATGACATCAGTCTCTGTCTCAAGTTCATTTACTTAGACCATAAATGGCAAAAGTGGAAGCACTTCAAGAAAGATTCACTTTGACCTCAGGCCTCTGCTTCCCCGGCCATCATGCTAGTTCCAGGGCTGGGGTTTCTCACTCTCCTGTTTCGTGCAGGCATTCCCAAGGTAGTGAAATTTTAGACAGGGGTAATGTACGTTCAGCCAAAAGATTTCTCTTGCTGCTTGTCTTGGCGATTTTTATCCTCCACAGTGGTTAAAAAAATATTCACCCAGTCTAGCAATATCCCAGTTTCTGGTTTATTGTATTAGAATTTCTTATAATCAGAAAAGATTGTTTCATCTGTAAGAAACAGAAAATTTAATTCTAGCCCGCCCTTAGAATCTGCATGTGTTCACATCCATTGCTTTATCATTTAATTTATTGGGTGTAAAATAAAACCACTTTGGTTAGTGCATGTAGACGTTTTCCATTCCTCAAATAAATTTATGATAGTTTCAGTTTTTTCCATATATTATGTTAAAAAAGAGCATTTCTGAGGACACAAAGTCCTGAAAATAACGAAAAAAAAATAGTGAAAAAATAAAATTATTATATTTTCTAATAGATAACATAGGAAAAAAAAAGTTAGAAATTAAGGGAGTTTTGCAGTTGTACTTCTTTCTTCCTGCCACAAACATTATGATACGATCCTTAAATATATAACCGTGTGCTGCTATTTATCCCAGCTGTTTTGTTTCATCTAGTATGTAAAGTGGGTGGGCATAAGACGCAAAACTCTTCAGTGTTGTTCAGTCCCGTTTTTGGTTAAAATGTGATTCCTGCCTGCCCTAGGGACAGCGTGGTTCTTCAGACCCCCTTGTGGTATGCCCTCTGATTTGTCCTGTGTCCGCTGAGGTCTTGGGTGCCCAGTATGAAGCACCTATGGCGTGCCATGCTTCAGATGAAAACAATTCTATAGCACATTACTCCCTCAGAGCAGAAATCCCATTGTTTCAGTGGCTGCTAGGAGTAGTGAGAACTTCAAATTTGTCAGTGATAGCATCCTGATACCAGGGACTTGTGAGCCTGATTGCTGGGTTAAGCGACGTGTCTGGAGTTACACTGGGGCTTTGTTGGAGGGAGAAACCCTGTTCCACAGAGCAACTTCGAGTTACTCAACCAGAGGCATCCTTCCCCACTGTGCATTCACTAAATACCTTTTAAATTCCAAACCAAAGAACGTTTCTGTAAGAAACAGCTTCTGTTAAAGAATATTTCTGGAAGAATCAGGCTCTGAGTGAGCTGAAAGATGTAAAATGTAAGTGTTCTAATAAGTTTGAGGTGGTTTCATTTATTCTGTTTTAAATTTTAATGAATGTGCAAATCACTGTAGTGGACACTGCTCAACAAACTGCATCTTTAACAGAGGGTACATTTGTTGTTTAGGCCACTGCAAGAATTTTGTTTTATGTAGAAAAGGCTCATCAAGCGATGGAGCTGCACGCTGGTGCCAAATAGCTCGCTGTCCAGATGGTGCACACTTTTCGCGTGCCCACTTTCCATTCCTTAAGTGCTTAGGGTTGCTTTGTAGGTTATTTCAGTGTGTTTTTTTTCAGTGTTGTTCTGCCAGAACAGCTGTTAAATAAATGTATGAAGGTGTTGTGCTTTCAGTTTACGGTGAAGTTTAAATACTCCCTATCGATACCACACTGACTGTGCTGCAAACCGAAGTCCGCAGGACGTTCTCAGGACAGAAGTGTGAGCATCTGCAACACCCGGGGACCATTCCTGAAGTCTCACCCACCAGGAGTACCCTGTGGTGTGAGGGTTACATTGCTGTCCTGGCTTGTTCTTTTACCTCTTGTCAGAGCCCACCAGTAGCAGAGGGGTTCTCCACAACGTGGACACCTGCCCTACAGCAGCAGAAAGAACACGTCGTGTGCTACAGCCTTTGGTCCTTTACAGACCTGTCACAAATCCCTGCAGCAGTGCGTTTCCCCTCTGTGCACGGGAAACATTTTACCACGTTAGCTGTCTGTGGGACTTTACTGGGTTAGAAGACGTGGAAAAAGTACTTCCCATTTACTGTTCCAGAAGAGAATACTGTTCTCGTGGCTTATCAAAATCAGTGGGCACACAGGAATTAGCAGGCAGTGGATATTTTTAAGGAGGCAGCCTATTTTATGTGCAGATTGGAACAACATAAACCCAAATTTAATGGGAAAAAAAAACTCCATTGCAGAATTGCTAGTGTCTTGGAAAGTTATCAGGCTGATTACTGGGAACTATAGCGATCACATCCTGAATTTAAAGCTCTTATTATGCAGATGGTTTAAATGCTCTGAAGCAGGGGTTCCCAAAGTGAAGCCTCAGAGCCCATGCAAACTGCAAAACCTTTATGTCCCACAGAGGGATTTTTTACTACTCTCCTATGGTAGGGATAAAGTACTGCACTGCAGATGAATTTCATTATGTATCCCCAACTTAAGGGTGTTTTTCCATGGAAAAAAAAAAAATACTAGGAACCACTGTTCAGCTAGCTTAGAACACCTTAGACTTTAAAGATCTGTTTAGGAACTAGTATATGGGCTTCATTTGTCATGGTGATTCAATCAGATTTTTGGTATCTTAACTCCAGCAGATTATAATATGTACTGAATAAAGCACACGGAGAGAAAATATTTCTAGGATGCAGCCTGGTTGAAAAGCGACCCATTCTGTACAGTATGTTTTTGGTCAAACCAGGTAGTCTTTCCCTTTTTGCTTTACTCTGCTGAAGGCAAATGGGACTGCAGAAATATATTCACGTTTTACGTAGTGGAGCAAATATTCTTGAGTATATTGCTAGACTCCTTCCACCTTCCATAGTCCACTAAGTTAAAATGATGAGAAGAGCAAGAGTGGGAGTGTTCTCTTCCCCATGTATGGGACAACAAGGACGCTGACGCCAAGTTCTGACCACCGCCGCCTTCTCACTCACTCTTTACCCTTTTGGTAAAAAGGGTTCGAGTATTACTTTGGCTGTCTTGCCTCAGTGTAGGGGAACAGCTGCCTCTGCGTAGTCTCTTGAGGTCCCTCCCCAACCAAGGTGTGATTCCAGCAGCTTTGGGCTCGTGTTCAGCAGATTCAGAGCCTGACTGTGAATTGGGAAGAAAATTGCTGGTGAGCGTGTTTGTTTCTTGCATTACTTTCACATTGTCATTACACGGTGATTCTTTTTAAAGTCATTTTACGTTTGATCTGAGAAATTAGGTTTCTCAGTCTTGGCTTCCTAATTATGCGGCTGTGGTAGACAGCAAACAGCCGGTGTGTGAGCTGCGATGAGTGGATCTGGCGCTGCAACTGCAAAACTCAGGCAGCAGCGTGCCTTGGGCTTGTTAACAGAGCAGCCTGGCAGCGTGGTATTCCCACCAGTGTTGTTGGCCTTGCTCGGTCTGTGTTCTGGTGCCATGACTGCTGCGTGCCCTTACAGGTGTCGTCGCAATGTCAGACGATGTGTTTAGAACGGATCAGAGCTGCCTGGCACAGGTAACACACTGCCCTTCTCCACAGCACGTGTTGCTGACAGGGCCGGTCATCAGGCGTGCTGCTGTCTAGGAAAAATGCACAAGGCCATACTACTTAGCATCGCATCACCTTAGCTGATTTCATGCTATGAATCACCAGAGCTTTTTGTTTTCATCTTAAATATGTGAACTATTTTGGGTACGTTTTAGGAGTGCTCCTTAATCATCTCAGTGTTGCATCTTTAGGGCTCTTGCTGAGCGATGCTCCGTGTTAGCAAACAAAACAGACAAAACAAAAGTGAGATCTGAAAGGATGTGAACCAACATCTGCATACTTCTCATCTCATGAATAATAAGCATCGTTCCATTATATTCCTTCCGTGGTATTCTCCATGTATTTGTCATCCCTCACTGTGCTGCATCCAATTTACAAACTAACCTGTACCAAATCTGTGAGTTTCATTTGTACTATGCACACACAGTTTAAATGTTAAAATGTTTTAAAAAATGGAGTGGGCAAAGGTAGAGTCTCTCCCAACAACATACCCCAGCTAGCAATCGTGCCCTCTTTTTTGCGTTCTTCCCATGATCATGACAGGTAATTGCGTGGCAACTCTAAAATGAGTGAAGCAAAAACCTACTCAAGCTGGAAGCTTTACAAACACACTGTAATTTGCAACTGAGTTGTGATCTGTTAATAAGTGCAACCCTAGTGTATTAATTAATTTGCCTCGTGTTTCTATGAAGATTTTGTTCCCCCTGGATTTTAATTTTGAATGTTTTCTAAACAAAACAGTCGTGGCAATAGATAATTCAGTTTGGAACAGCAGCTGAATGAGGCTGATGAATAGCTGCATCTTGAATTTCCCCTAGCAAACTGAATTCAAATTAGTGATAGCTACTGGTTGTTTTCCTGTCTCTCTTCTCCCTTGCATTTGTTCTGCTGAAAGTGTTGAGGAAGTAGGATTAGGCTGATGGAGTGATAAGCTCAGTGTTCTTCCAGAGGGGGTCGGTTCATCAGCCTGGCTTTACTTGAATCGCTTGTGTAATGTGCCAAACTGTTGTTTGGGTTTGAGAGGCAACGTTGCTAATTGGGAAACATCCGTCATAGTTCAGACAGGCAAAGTAAAATCTAAATTAGAAACCATATCCGTGCCTCTTACTGATAGAAGTTGCCTGCTCTCGTAATGTAACTTCTTCCACGTTTTGATTGCCCATGTTTTTAATTATCGTACTTCTGTTGGCCTATCACCAAGCCTTTTTTTAATGTCATTGTGCATCTATAAATTCTTATCGTTACAGCTCTGTGTTAGAATCAATTGCTTCTGAAAATCAAATTCCTGTTCTTTTTGTCTACTTGCGGCTATTGTAAAAAAATCGGCATTCTCTCTTTCTAGGTGCTTTATACTCATCATAGTTTCTTGTACAGTTGTGTCATTATAAAACACTTTTCTTGAGCTAGAATTATGCACAAGAGGCTTAGATTTCAAATATTTCTAGTCCTTCTATTTGTGGGGATAACCATAAAAATATTAATCACATTTCAAGCCTCACAGTGTTATTTACCTGCATGTGCAGACAGCCTGAATCAGCATCAGTAACCAGTCTCACTGAGATTTAAAAAAATGAACGCTGTTTTCTGGTTTCATATCCTCCTGGAAAATAGTGCAGCAGTTCCTGACTCATTTTGCTTTCCTGGAGAAACTGGGGTTGCGTTACATTCCTAAAAAGTGTTCTTACTACCTAAGACATTAAAATGTATTTAGGGCATGCAAAGGACTTCATCTGTGTCCTGTAGCAACGAAAGGGGGAGATATTGAACTTGTAGGTTTTGACGTATAAACATGTACGGGTATTTTGTCCAGTCACAAGCTGATGAAAAATTTAAAAGGAGTCTTACAAATATTATCAAAGGCGCTTGTTAAGTTGTTTGTTTGTTTGTTTGTTTTAAAGAAAAAAAGCATAATAGCAGTACTGTGATTTTTTAATCAGATTTTCTATAGCAGAGGCTCTAAAATATAAATATATGTATCTGCTTGTTCATTTGAAGGACTATGGCTTTCTGCCACCTAAAAAAACTGCTACATTAATATTGTTTCACTGAAGGAATAGCCACTCTTACTTTCCATAAAAACAGAATGCGTCTCTGTGCAAAACTGTCCATTTCTTTCATTCCACTTACTGTATTCCAGCAGCTTACAACTGACAGAAGAGAATGTGGGAATGAAGGAGTAAATTGCTAGAGTCTTCCCTAAACCTGTGGCAGTGGTACAGCAGCGTGTGCATACACCAGGCATTCCAGAAACAGGAATAATTTGTTTTCATTTACTTCACCCACACTGAGTACTTGCTGCCAACTAAAATCATTTCAGCAAGATGCAGCACGTAAAGTGGCTTTAACAATTTTACTTTGAACAACTGGAAGAGTAATTCCATTTCTGATTACTCTGACACTGCAAAACTCAGCAGAAATTTCAAAGCCTATCAATTAAAGTACTTCCCAATCAGGGACATTGTTGAGCGTATCCCTCCTCTTCCTTATGCAGACAAATTGAGGCTGCCGGCACCACCTCAGTGTACTTTAATTTCCTCTCTTACAAGAGGATGCTATTTCAAGTGTAGAAGAAGACACTGCGGCCACATTTAGCAGATTTCTTTGGGAATTATAGAGAGGAGTATTATAAATGTTAAGATTTATCAGTGTTAGGCTGAAACTAGGGCCATAACATCAACAGATTGTGCTGCCTGCCTCGTTCTTTTATGCTATCCATTTGACCCATCTGATAACATTTTCAGGAACGTGAAGTCCCCAGCTGTTGTCATTCATCATCACCTCCCATACTCCCTACTCAGGGTTGGCCTGAAGACTTCATTCTGCCATTTAGAAAACGCTCTCAGGAATTGTTCCTTCCCACCTCTCTGCGTAGCAAGCGCAGGGTTTGAATGGCCTCAGTCCTCCATTTCACAAGTTTCAAACTGAAGACTCGTACGTGGCAGCCTGAGCAGGCAGGCAAGGAGCAAACTGAGCTCCGCCGGGTTTCCTTGCTCTGCATGGGCAAGCAGCCGGGACGGCAGGGTGCGTGCAGAGTTGTGTTGTACCACGCCTTGGTCCCAAAACAAATACTTGCTGCACTGAACTGGCACGTTTCTCAGTAAGATGACTTCACTGCAAGGCGTTACTCTACATTATCAGTTTGTTGTTGTTGTTGTTTGTTTGTTTTTTTAGCTAAAATCAAAACTGAGACTTAAGAGGGCAAGGCATATATGACAGTAGTTAAGTCTCAAATGAAGCATTTCCAGCCGTCTGGGTTTTACTTTCATTGCCAGCAAAAGTTTGACAGCAGCAGATTTCAGGGCACATCCAAGCTGTCTGTACTCGAGGTACCTGACAGCAGTGGAGCGGTGGGCGAGGGTAGGGGAGCAGGTAAGCAGGCCTTGCAGTTCTTGGTGCCTGTATGAGCAAGAGAACCACGTGTGTATTCTTTAGCACTGTTGTTATTCTTGCCTGGTTCTATTGTTTTTCCTGCCTTAGCTTTTCCCCTAAATAAGATACAGACTATAGTAGGTGTCCATATCACGTGAAGAACTCTGAGATTATGTGTTGTTTTGTTTTGTTTTTTTCTAAACAAGTAATGTTACTGCAATAATTTTATTTTCTTCAAAGCTCCTTGTCATGATGCCTTTTAGTATTAATAATCCTGCCATTCTGTGCGACAGAACAATTTTTCAAGTAATTAACATTAGACTGACGAGTGGGATGAGAAGTACTCCAAGGCTAGAATAAGACATTTATTCCAGCCTGCTTTCATGAGCCTCCATCCTTCTTCCATAATGTGTGATGTCTTCTATTAACAGTTTTGGTTAACTTCCTTATGTTCTTAACTTTGTAGTGTTTCAGCAAAAGGCCACTCAGATGCCCAGTGACTACAACAAGATGTACTGCAACGTCAGGAGGCACGGTACAGAATTTAATTTAGCTCTTTAACTACCTTGATGTTTTTCAGTAGAGCTACCAGAGAATTGCTGTGACTTGATTTTGACTGATTTAGCATCTATTTTCCTGCACGTGATTTATATCCTTAACGCTACTGCAGCATGAAGAGATTAGATTAAATAAAGAAAAATAAAAGTTAGAGTCTTTTGGGAAAGATTTGTACAGCTAGAGTTACTTTATGCCATTCTGTTTGCTTTCTCCATTGTGATTAAAAGCAAGAAAAGGAAGGACTGGAGGGCTCAGCTGCGCTCACTTAATTCCAGCTATGGAAAGGCAGCAGTGAGTGGAGCACAAGCTCTCTCCTGGGTGCTCCAAGATCTATGTAGAATGAATTACTGGTGGCAGCCTGGTTGTTATTTAGTTGTTGCACATCAAAATGTTGCTACCAAATTCTTTTAATGGCTCCCTAAAATAACTAACAATGTTACAGACAAAATGAATGAAGGCTGAGTGAACATTTTTCTTACCTCTTCTTTTAACAAGTAGCTGATGAGGATTAAAGCATGAAGAGCAGCATGCAACCGCCTATAAAGTTCTGCAAAAGGGAACTGGAGTTTCCCTTGCTACTGACATCACTTACCATGAACACTAAGCCACTGAGGAAAAGAGTGCAGGACCTTCTAGGTCTTACTGCATTCCTGTAGTTTTTAGTAACAGAGTATAGGTTGCATACCTCAGCTAAAATTACATATATGTACATAAAACAGAATAAATGTTATGGGTCTGAGGAACCCCCCAGCAATTCCCATCATTTTGCTGGTAAGAAAAATGCAATTTTACTTAAACTGGTCTGATCTCCGAATTATCATATCAGATGCACATCATTGGGGTTATCACTCTGTCATACAGAAACAACTAGCAGAGATGGAAAAAAAAACAGAGACTCATACCTAATTTGTCTTAGTATGGTATGTGATCAAAAGGAGGAAGTAGGAGAAGTCGGAATAGCTGTTGTGTTTTTTTTATTTTCCTTAATCTATTTTTCTTTGCCTGGTCCTTCTTCACTTAAAAATACCGGTGCATAACACAGCAGAAAAACTGACCCAATTAATAACTGTGGTTTGAACTCGCAGCCTGGCTGCACTCTCCGTGCAGTTTGAAACAAGTGCTTTGTTACCTTTGCAACATCCTCATACAGAGATGTGTGCTGTCCCAGCCATTTCGTATCCACATCCTGGAGATACACATGGTGCTACACCTCCCTAGAGTGAGCTGTGCGTCTGATAACGCACCTCTCCCTGATGTTTCCCTTCAGTTGTGCACCTGCATTGTAATCTGTAGGAGGACTAGGTTGGAACAGCTTCTTGTCATTGCAGTGTATCTAGTAATTATATTTGGGAAGAAAAAAAAAAAATCATGTGAAATTTCATGATGATTTCTGACCAAATTTAAACCCCAGCATTTGAGAAATGTGATGTTTGAAGTTGGGGAAGGAGTGGGGGGCATTGTGGAAATGTTGTGTCTTAACATGGCAATGATTTCTTTTAAAGTGTCTGGGCTATAGCTTTAGCACTGGAAGGAAATTCTTGTATGACTTGACGTTAATGGATCTGTGGATCTGGGCAATAGTAAGAAATGAAATGTTAAAGATGCTACTCTGCTGCCAAAGACTAATGGTAGATACCTCATTGATTCATTGTATTTCTCTCATTGCCAGAAAAAAAAAAAAAAAAAAAAAAAAGAGGGAGAAAGAGAAAGGGGCAGGGAAAACCACCCTATAGATGGTGTGGTTTTAATTGATATCAGACAAGAAAGAATAGAAAGGAATGAAATGAGTTACTGATATTTATCTTTTTACATTTTGTAGCAGCACACAGACGCCCCAGCGAGACAGTAGCTTATACCACTGTGAAGCACAGCATCCCTGCTGAACAGGAAGAACTTATCCATTTGCAGAAACAAGTGAAAAAGGGGGCAATTTCTGTGGATGAAGCCCTTGACAAATTTAAACGGTGGCAGAAAGAAAACCAGAGACCACAGTCCGCTCTACAGGTATGAATCTGAACATTTAGGTTTCTTGATGGGAATCTTGATCAGTTTGGAAAACAATCTTATGAATTTTGGCTCTTATGTGTGAGGTCAAAAACGGGGGTTGTGATTTCTGGTGTTATGAGTGACATGCCCATCAATTCCCAAGGCTCTTGTTGCTTATGGTTCTGAATCTTAGAGATAGCTGTTCCCTCTATTACTTGATTATTCGAGAGGCTTCCTGGCATTATTTTGCCTAAATGTAGGTGCTGCTGCATTTGGTTAAAATCCTGAGTTAAATCTGTTCTCCTAAGACTTTTATTTTATGCTGTTAAGTGATGCGTAGGCCTATGCATCTTTTATGAAACCACCAACTTTCTGTAGCTGAACAAAACAAATGTGCTATTGAATTGTGTCAGCTAAGCAACGTAACTACTTCAAACATACATTGCTAATATATATTAACTCCAGCACGCTTTATGCCTGTCTGAAAGTGTTGAATCTACCTGCTGAAATTCATAGTTCTCAGAAATGCTCTTCAGCTCCTTTATATTCAATGTATGGAGTAAATGAAGGTGCACAAAAACAAGATTTACAAAAGCCCACACAGTGAGTCACTGAGAGAATTGCATCAAAGCTAGACGGTATGCTTAAGGAGAAAGGCACAGTGAGGAGCTTTGTTAATTACTTCTAACAAGACAGCTGGAAGAAGAGGTTGTGCCCTCATTTTATATGAGGCCATGCATTAACAAAAATATTTTCTTGCTGTCTTTTAAGTACATTAGTAGAAAGAGAAAAACCAAAGCCAGTCTGCTGCTCAGTGGAGTGGGAGAGCTATCGGACGCAGCTCACAAGGAGAGATTAAATGCCCTTTTTGTTTGCATTTACTGAAGAAATCATACGAGCTTTGTCAGTGCAGTGGAACACTTAATAGCAGAAGTGCAGGGACCTGGAACAGCTTAGGAGCGCAGTGCACCAGCAGCACACCACGAGCTGTATGGCGGCAGTGCAAGGGCACAGGGGTGGCCCCTTCTGGGTCTACCTGTGGCACTGCGCTGTCAGTCCAGGGGGCTACTTGGGTAGGTCTGATCTACGCAAAGATTTATTTAATTATTTTTTAATCTGAAGACGCCTGTATTTGAAGGGAAGATGAACTAGACTTAGTTTCAGTGCTTAAGGGAATAAGGGTGGTTTATACCCTCGGTTGCATGTCTGACTTCTGGTTTGTTTGGTACCACAGAAAACTCTTTCACCGTTACCCCGGTGTGAACATAATGAATTTACTTCATGCAGCACTGTAGTTGTCTGGTCTTCACTGGGATTTTGAGGGAAAAAAAATCACTTGCCCAAAGCAAAAAATAAAAACCCAAGCCTCTGTAATCTAACCCCAGAATCAATACAACTCACTGATAGGGAAAAAAAATACTCCACAAGACTCTTGGGAATAAATGCTAAAATTAACATCTACTTGTAGCACATAGTAGATATTTTTCTGCCTTTTAAAATGATTTTTCTAGAGAGAGAAGTTTGGTGTTCAGAATGTTAGAGCCCAGCTTTTTATAGTTATTCATTATTTCTACAGCAAACTTCTGTTATTGATTTCTGCTGTTTGTTTTTCACTTAAAGGAAGCAGTGCGCCACCTTAGAGATGCCAGTATTGGAAACAGACTAGGAAAGGAAAACTTGCATGTTAAGTTACACTTTCTTTTGGCTTTCAAAACACCAAAGACTTGAGCTGTTAATAAGTACACTGCAGAGGTCTGATCCAAAGCATAGGCAGACTTTGGCATGGGATTTGTAATGAGCATATCCTGCATCTTTCCACATTTAAGTTATTTTAATGTAATCGGTCCTTCAGCAGGGTCAAGATTTCATCCCAAAGATGAGCTCAGTGAGAGTTAATGGGGCAGAAAATTTAACAAGCTTTTCTGTAGTTGCTGTTTCCTACTGCTTTGTCATATTAGTGTAGATGATTTCTTTATGACAATTTACATGATGATTTCAATATTTTATTTGTAAATCAGCTATCAATTTGCACTTGCACATTCTTGATGAGCTGTCTATTGCTACAGCAGTTCACAATTGTGACTCATTAGTAAAAGCTATGCCATTGGTCATTTAAGATGTTTTTTTTCTCCCCTTTGTGAGGCGCAGTATAAATCACCTGTATTTCCTGCAAGTGATTTTCTCTTATTATTTTGAAATATTAGATGGTATTGGCTTTAGGCTTTTGAATTCTATAAACTTTAATATGTGCAAGTTCTTGGAGGGGAAATGTAGTGTTTCTTTTTTTACACTGGACTTAGTACAACCTTTCTATGTAAATAACCAGCTGAATATGTTATTTATTTCCTTACTGCAAGAGCAAAAACTAACCCACAGTACTGCTTTCATTATTCTATTAGGCAGTGTTGTGTTTACATAGACTTGATAGTTGAGATACTGTAATTAAGGGAAACTCTTGCTGGCCCAGAGGCAGAGTTGCAGTTCAGACTGTTTATTTCAGCTTTAATCTGAGTCCTCCATGGTCTGTAGGGGGCCCAGCATCACCGTCACAAGGTGCTCAGAGCCTCAGGACCTGGGATTGCCACATTTGTTCCTAAAAGCTGTTTTCTGTAGGCAGAGCAAAGTTTGCCATGACACAAGGGCGATTGTGGGAAACCATGTGGCCGTAGGGTTTTATTTTAAGACCACATCAATCCTGTTGCTGGTGCTGTCCTCTCTCTCCAGAATCCAGTTAGTGAATCATACCAGCAGAAATGTAGTATCAACACCAGAATTTAAATTTTTCTGTAACAATAATGCTTGTATTATCCAGTAACTCAGATAATGATCACTATGTTCCCTTCTGATCCTAACCTCCCTGCCCTCTGTTATGCTGTTTTATTTCCTGTGATGAATATAAAGCAGAAATATAATATAAAGCAGAAATACAATAGGAAGAATAATTATGTAGGCCCCTCTCCTGTCCAACAGTACACATATTATCAAAGATTTAAATTCTTGAACCTAAGAACTGTTAACAGATGGAACTCTACAGCTGGAGGGATATTAATGACAAGAGTAAAGAAAGATCTCAGAAAAGCAATACCTAAGTCCAGACAGAAATAAATTGCCTGAAACAAAAATAACAACTGCGTTCTTTTCTCTTCAATAATTCGTAAGGAAAGCAGACCTGAAAGCATTCATTGCAGAGACTTTTTGTACCACATGCCATTTAATGGAACTGTATGCATGAATGCTAGCAGTTCGGATTTGTTTAACAAATCCTAGTTCTTACCTCTGTATACAGACTCCCCAGCTGTACCTTTAAAAACATGGGACTATCTCCGAGCTCCATGTTTGAAATCAGGATTTGGAGATCCATTTTCCTAGGCTGTTTTGAAGACTTGATTTAGCATTTAAACAGATCCTATCAGAAGCCTGTTAGAAAAGGAATTTGAGTTTTATTTTAATGAGAGAAGAAAATTTCTGCTATAAGTAAGGAACTTAATTTTTAGTTTCTTGTTAAGTTTGATCTTGCTTCCACTGTGATGAAAGCTATTAATGAGAGGAGCAGTCATTTCAGTCTTCCATTATAACATTTGCTACTATCCTGAAGTCTATATCTCATTTTGCAACAGTTTTAATATAGGACTGCCTAGCACACACATACAAGAAGACTGCAAAGCAAAAGGAAATTCTGTCACTCTTGGAGTGAAATATCTACCCAAAAAAAAAGCAACAATGACTATTTTAAGAACAACTATATAAGGACTAAGCATATAGAATGTTCATTTGTGGAAAAGTACAGACAGGCAATAATTTGTCTCACTACTATGTAATAAATACATGGTCTAATCTATAGGCATTGATAATACCTTACCTTTTTCTTTTGCCAAGAATAGATGTAAGCCAGCCAACAGAACAGCAACAACAAATCTTTAGTAAAATTTCATGGCAGTACATAAATGATTTGGGGACCAAAGCTCCATTTTCAAATGTGAATAACTTACGTTTTTTTCAGGCATGTAAGGTTTCTCTTGGCACCTTCCCTGAAACCATTGTAGTGCTGAACTAGAAGTAGTCTACTGCCTATGGGAAATTTTATCTGTAAGTTAGGCACGTACATGACTTGGAAAGCCACTTTTCCAACCGTGAAATACCGTGAGACAAGAAAGACGAGAGAGGATAACGGGACGGAAACAGCTGAACTGATGATCTATGTCTCAGCATTTGAAGTCCTCATAGGTCTCCTGTGGCAGGCAGGTTACCGAACCAAGACAGCCAAAAGGCTCTCACAGCATGGTGGCTGCATCCTGCTGCTGTAGGGTCCCACAAGGGCAGGACGAGCGTCCAAACGTGGTTAGACTTCAGCGTGCTCCGTGGTAACTGATTCCTTGCCCTTAAGCAAAAAGTGGAACTCTAGTTGCATGGGCTTGTGCTTGTCCCTGAGCAGAACAAATGGCAGCAGCTTAAATAACATCAACATGAGGATGATGAGACAAGTTTCCTTTAAAGTCCTAAAGGAGTGTAGCTTTTACATGTGTGCTGTGTCCATATTCGTAACACACACGTATTTTTAAAAAACCTACACAGTGCCTACCTGAGTCTTTTAGACATTTGAGTTACCTGTATGAATCTCACTTAGCTGTTTCTGAAAATGAGATTTAAAAATCTGCCTTCTAGTGCAGTTACATTATGGCTCCTTATGTGCCACATCCCACAGATTTAGTCATCCAGCATCTAAAAATAAGTACAAAATTGCAGAAACTACATAAGATGCCTTGAATTGCCTGTACATACATGTAGTTATCCCCTTATAGCTGATCTCTGTGGAACCTGGAACTAGGTCTTGTTTTAGGGATACTGATTTGCGTCGTATAAGATTCCCCATCAAAACGGGGAATAACTGATAAGCTGCTCTCCACTCAGCACAGCAGCAAGAACTGCTTCACTGCTGGGTAATGAGCAAGGCAAAGGCCACAAAGACAAATGATAACTCAGATGGACTTCAGAAAACTAATACTACCTTATGCAAACATTAAGCTCAGCCTTTAAAAAAAATAGTCAGTAATTTAATAGTTTTAAATAAAGGCAGGCCTTGGGAGGCATGTCAGAGGCATAGTCCTCCAGTGACAAATACACCTGTGGGACAAACAGGCCATTCAGACTCTGCAGCTGTTCCAGTCTTGGGATCCTTGTCAAGACTGGCAGGGTAGCTGGGCTGCTGTGGAAGGCAAGGAGCTTTTCCCAATGAGTTTTTCACAGGGAACAGAAGTGAAACCAATTTATTTCATAGCTGAGCTGTTAGCTGTTGATCAGTAGGTACTTACAGGCTTGGTCATTACTGGTGTCTGTCTGTCACTGAGAGTAACCTTCGTATCCAGAAGAACAACTTCACTGCCTGCTGCTGTGGACTGCTCAGTACAGACCCACTCCTGTAAAGCACTGTGCAGTCAGGCCATTCCCTGCCATAAAAGCAACCTCCAACAGAACTTCTTCTTACAGATTCTGATATCCACGTTTGTAGACGCCTATGACTGTAAAGCAGATGGTAAAGTTTAATTAAGTTTGCTCAACCAGCTGCCAAAGACCAAATCTCTTCCTCAGCCTCATCCAAAAACCACCCAGAGGAGCACTATGTAGCTTTCACAAACTGTCAGTTTATTGATTAGCTTCACTATCCCCCAATATCTGGCTTCATTCCTCAACCCCTCATCAGCACCTTGCTTTTAGTCCAAGTTGCTCGCAGAGTGCTTATTCATCAGTTGACACCGCTCCAGCTTGCAGGTGGCATCTTAGGAGACATTTCCCCGAAGCAGCACTTAATCTGCAGCCTGGTGGCCAATAGGAAGATGAGCAATGACAGACCCTGATTTCGACATCTGGAGCCATGGGAACTCAAACTTCCTTACTGAACTGTTAGCCAAGTCAAAATAACTCAGCATCCTCAAGCATAGATTAACTTTTGTAACATGGCACTGGAGTGTGTGGAAGTCATAAAAAATTTTTTTTTTCTTTCATGACTTCAACAGGGCTGCCAGTCTTGTAAATATGTATTTGTTGTCAGTTTATGATGCTGCCCATTGGACTTGTGAAGCGACATCTTTCACCTGGTTTATTTCCAGTTTCTTAAGTATTTTTAGCTTCATATGATGCTCACAGTTTAAAAAAAAAAAAAAAAAATTAATTTCCTGCCCATTTGTCACCAAATCAGGTCTTCACAAGCCAAAGCCCACAGTCAAACCGTTAGCTAAGGAATTCAGAAAGACAACTGGATATTCTGTGTACTTACTCCTCAGGCCTTGCTAATATACTTCACCATCACAAATGCACATCTTTACACCACCAAAAGAGGCCAGTCGTGCTGTTAAAAGTACAAAGCCCACCTCATGTCATTCTCCCACACAACACTCACCTATTTTTGTGGCTGCTCTATTACTCCTCTGCTCCCGGGGATGTGTGCTGTATTCACATTTGAAGGAAAACACGTAACAGGCGACTCACCCTAGGTATGTGTTTTGAGAATTATTCAACTTTAAAGACATTCTGTACTGGCCTAATTTATCACTGATATATACATGACTATTCATTAATTGCATCTCTTTCTTTTTAGTGTCCGACAAGGACCCCAACAGACAAGGAACAGATGCCTAATTAACAGAGGTAAGAGCATGTATACAAACACACACAGACATTATTCGTCATGGAAACTAATGCTTGTGGAAGTACTTTTCGTCAGAGTGCATTCACATAATAGAGTGGAAGAGCATCTCAGTCAGAGGTCTGATTTCACAAGATAAACATAACCAACAGACACTCTGGTTTATATTAGAACTTACTTTTGCCAGGCTTCAACCTATTCTTGTTACCTCAGGGTAAATTTGCAAGCAGTTTGACACTCCACTAAAAGGCTTACAAATAGAAGCTATATTAGAGCGTACAGAACACACTAGCAGTATCAAACACACTGAATATTTAAATAAAGTTGTACAGATACAAAGAAGTTTCCTAGATCTGTACAAAAACGCTGATTAACCCAGAGACAGTGGTCATTTAAGTGCTTGAAAACTTACTGGTGGTGATACAGGCTCCCTGAACAGCAGAATTTTCTGACATTTGTTAGTGATTTTGACTGTCTTGCTTGCAGGCACCTAATGAGATCTCTAATAGTTTCATTGCTATTTGCTACCTGTGTCCTTCCACATATAATCGCATAGCAGTTTTAAAACTACCTTGTCTGCCATTCATTGAAAATACATCATTAGGCTTACTGCTATGAAATAAGAGTAAATATTTTACAGCATTTATTATTTTTGCTTGTTTATTGTTTGTACATTTTAATCAATCCTGTTTTCAGCCTCTGTGCTGAGAACCAGGTTACCAGGAACTGAATTTAGATCACCAGCTGAGGTTACAGACCTCGTGAATTACCTTGCATTCATTCTGAGCATTGGCTATAGTGAAATAATCACCTGGAAAATTTCCCTGTAAAAATGAAGGGAGCACACAAACTTTCTTTTGCATAGAAGGATGATTGCCATTAAAAGTGTAAGGCCAAGAACAAGGATGTCTGCACCCTGTCAGTGTACGCGCAATTCTTGTCCTTGAGATCTTTACCAAATTGATGATATCTTGAATAGTACCTGAATAAGCACTGAATTTCTTCGGTTTGTTGATCTCTCCAAGAATAGTCTGGACTGAGTAGCTTCCAAAGTCAGTTATATTTCTTCTTCAGCTTCCTTTCCTTTAGATGAGTTTAGGCCCTGATATGGATACTGAAACTTTAAAAATGGAAATTGTAGCAGTGAGTAGTATTTTGAATTTTTCAATATTAGAGTTATAAAAGGAACTAAATAGGATTTGTTCACAACAACAAAATGATACAACTTATCCCTGAAGGCAAAAATAATAAAGGCTTTGTTAGCTAAGTTATTTTGATTCAATTTGCTTCTCCGGCTTTTCCAAGTCTGCAGAACAGCACATTATACTGGTGCAGCATTATTTTTGTGGCACTGAAAACAGATAACCTTCAGTGAGGTCTTTGCTGCTGCCCTTCTTTTATGTAAGAGGGGAGGGCAACTTGTCCCTATGAGAACTGTATTCCCATGTCTCATCACTGGAGCCTGATGCTCTTCTGCTCACTGGAGTACAGCGCCTGCACCATAAAACGGGTACCTCCATTCCTGCTGCTTATCTTCTAAATCTGTTCAGGCCTCTCCAAAATCCTTACAAAACTGAAAAAAAGATAGTTCTATGGCATGATCTGAAAATGAAAAAAAATAACCTACTCCCTCCCTTTTCAAGAGGCAGCTCTGCTCTTGAATCCTACATGGGATTTCCTAACTGCTCTTTCCTTGAGTGGGGCTGAAGTCACCTACGCCAAATAGCTAAAAAAGCTCCGAAGGCTAACAGCCCTAAAGCTGGAAAGAACTGTTTTGATGAAAAACTTAGTAATAGCAGAGGTGCTTATAAATTGCAGATTGCTAAAGTGAGATGAATCATTCAAGGGGGGAGTGGGAACTACCCCTGGGGTTAGAATAGGTGATCTCTGTCGCTTTTAGAAAATCATCATGTGGGAGAGAGAAGGTGAATTAGATGTGGGAGAACTTGCAAAACACAATTCATCCAGCGCATTCTATAAATTGCTTGTGAATTATCCACGCCAAATTCAGAGGATCTCCTTTTCTGCAAAATATGGCCTCTCTATGGCTTTCTTGCTGGTTTGTTTTTGTCTCCAAATTGGTTCAGAGGAGTTGCAATACAATAGCATTAAAGATAGTTTTGAAAAGCAAAGCCTTATAGAGGCACCTGTGCCATAACTGTAAAGCAGCAGAATAGCCCTGGCAAGATATAAAAAGCTTGGTAGTTTGGGGGTTATTTTTTACCCTCCCTCTTTTAAACCACTTACAGAGATACCATATTAATAGAAAAATAACAAGGTTTGACAGGAAATGTTCATTTGCATACACCAAAAATATGCATTTAAGGTGAAAGCCTAAAATTCTCTGAGAAACTGCATGTTTGAAATTCATGGTTTTAGTAGAAACCTAACACTCCAGTATTCTTTGTATTTCATTGCTTTGTCAGTCTGTGTGCAGCACTTAGGAGAACTGGACATTTCCTGAACAGATAAAGAATTTTTTTTTTAAAAAAGAGTCTGGTGACAATGCAGTACAAACAACTTCATAGTGCTGGATTTCCTTATGAGAGGTTGTGCAGAAATTTTTGTGTTTGATTATTAAAAAAAAAAAAAAAAGAAAAAAAAAAGGAGCTAAAACATGAAAATACTACATTTCTATTGGTAATATCATAATTCTGCAAACAACTCCAGCTCAGAACTTCTGAGCTACGTTGATTGCACCTCTCCCCAGATCACCGTACTTTCTTGTGCAAGGAGAGAGAATACTGGAGCTGATACTCAGTAGGTGGATCTAAAGAAGGAGACTCTCGTTGCGAGTCCCTCATGCTCATTTCAACAAATACTGTGTTTGATCTGTCTAAAACACCACAAACAGCCCATTCAGTAACATTTCTCGTTATTTCTTACAGTGCAAATCTCCAGCTTTCCTCTGTTTGGCAATCCCCACGTCTCCAAGTGGTGTGCACCCCAGAGAAGCTCAGCCTCCAGCAAGTTACGCTGCGCCCATCACATTTCCAGTGTCTTGGCATCACACACCTGGGCCAACTCTGGAAGAAATCCAGTATCACAAGAGCAAATTAGTAAGACTCCTTGTGAAGTCACCTCTAATTCAACACCCTTTCTTTGCTGATTTTTCTCTCCAGATTGACAGCTGAAGATATATATTAAGATATTGTGTGCTTTGGTTAATTGTTTATAAACTCACTTCAGTTTTTCAATAATGTTCAAGAGTTGTTTAAAAGGAGATTTTTATGCACAAAAGAGGAAGAATATGAAAAGTTACAAAGATCATGAAGTTATAAAACACGAAATTTAGTTTTTACTTTTCATTAATACATTTCTGTATAAACTTTGTATATAAATTTGTCTTTCATAATAATAATAATTGCACTCCATCGTGAGTTTAAATAATTATGTTCAAAGTGAAGCTAATTTCTAAAGTCAAACTGTATAAATTAAAAATGTAAATCAGTACTAATTATATACTAACGCATTAAAGTGATTACAAGAAGCATGTTTAAAGAAAACTGTGCTTTGTTTAATAAGTTGCCTAAGATAAATGATACTCAGAACAAAACAAAACAAAAAAACTCCCTATTGCATTTACACATTATAAATAAAGGAATAAACTACAATTAATGGGTATAATAGCCTGCGTTCACACAGTGCTATATTCCAACATTTAAGTGAACATGTGATGATACAAGGAGGATGGAAGAAGGCTTGCTTATACCCAAAAAAGGAGAAAAAGATCACATATGCACCTTGCAGAGGGTAAAAGAACACTTTAAATTTCAGGTAAGTAGTAGCTTAATGAGACGTCTTCCCCCTTCATTATCTGAGCTTTGTGAAAACAGTCTTAAAATACAGGTAAGCATAATGTTGTCCAAAGAAGCCCCACAGAGATCATAGTCTGCTAGTCCATTAGTAGTGTGTTGTTCACTGACATCTTTAGGAACCTGAGCTGGTCATAGCGAGCCTCCCCTCAAGCTCTCAGTACTCTGAATCTCTGCTTCACTTGTACTAAGAGATGCTTGCACTTAGACTTCAGTTAGGAAAAACTGAAAACTCTTTTATAATCAGAAACCTTGAAAATATGCACAAATCTTGCTCCCTAACTACATGTTAATTTGGAAGGTGTGGGGGGCGGTGGATTTGATCAGGCTTATGAGCACTGAGGGTCACATTTCCTCAATTTCAACAACTCATTGTGCCAAGACCCATTACAAATAAAAATAAGCCAGAGAGACAATATTGGGATTTTATAATAATGAGAGAACCTTGTAGAGGAGAGTTAGTGTCCACATATGGTTTTAGGCTAATTAAAATTCTATTTCAAATGGGCTGATTAAACATTTTCAGGAAATTATCTGTTCTCTGGGGAAACCTCCCATTTCTGTAGAAACACTCCCACAAATACTGCAGATGTATTGCTATGAAGTTATAAATATTCAGTGACTGCTGTATTAATGTGGCAACACAGCTTTGTATTCCATACAAAGGCTTCTCTTGAGCTATTTGAGCCAGAGCAAAATCCTTGAAATCTATAATGTCTCCCAGATCTGGAAATAGAGTCAGTGCCTGCCAACTGAGGGACTTGAGATTTTCAGGCTTTATAGGAGCGGAGCTCTGAGGTTTGAGACTTAACTGGCCACGTAGAAAAGGATTGGGCAAAATTATTTGAAAATCTAGATGTGTATAAGGCGCACTTTTTTCTTTTAAGAAATTCCCCATCCTCCCATCCCCCCAAAAAGCATATATTCTTATAAACCGAGCTAGTCGGTGTGTCCCCTGGCAATCATTCCCAAGGAGGCCAAATATAAACAAAAGAAAAAAAATACAAATCACGAACAATTTCTTCAACTGCATACCTGGAGTTTGCTTCTGTAGTGAAGGAGATGACAAGACCTTTCCAGGGTCAGTCCTCACAGACCTCCAGGCCAGATCCAGCTCCTCTCTGGGCTGCCAGGTGAGAGGCAGTGGCTCAGCGACTCGTTTGCCTCTGTAAGAGGGCACCATAAAAACGCTGAGATTTCAGGTCAGTAGTAAACTAACAAAAGTAGAACTTTCAAAAAACAGAGCACAGAAACTTACATCAAGGAAATGCTTCAGGCTTACTAAGGGTGTGTGCGTGTTTGTGTCTGTAACAATTTAGCAGCTGTACCTGATGAAATCTATAAGCCATCAACTCCCCCAGACTGTAATTTCCCTTTAAGGAGGGGGAGAAAAAAAAAAAAAAAAAAGAGAAAAAAAAAAAAAGAAAAAAAAAGAGTGTTCTATGTACAAGTATTTAGATTTATGACATGTGGTACACAATACTCCACAATCTTCAACCCAGGGTGGTTTAGGCTAACCCATAACAAAGCAACTCACGTTCTCAGTTTTTGCTGCTTCACTCACATGCCCAGGTGCACCGAGTACAGCAGGTATGACAGGTAGGTTCCTGTTCCAAGCCTAGCTTCAGCTCCAGTTGGGAATACAGCCAGGGAATTCCCTTTTGCTGAAAGTTTAACCACAGAAGAAACAATCACTACATGGTAATAAGAGCAAAGAAGCTGATAGAAATATAAAGGCCAAAGTCAGCCCTCAAAAAAACAAGCACAAGCCCCAGCAACATCAGTGAGATTTAAAAAACAAAAAGCTTCAGGAATCCTTGAACAGGGCAGACAGCAGAAGACAGTCAGTGCCCCCTCATATTTTTAATCAATGCAGCATTCTCTTAGTAGGGAATTTTCACAAGCAAGCTGTAGCCACTGAAGACACTGATAAATTTCAGGCCAGCCCTTCCAGCCAACACAAACTCTTTTCTTCTTTTTTAATCTCCCCCCAGTTTCCTGAGGCTGTATCATTCTTTCAGGCAGCAAGTGCACCCAGCGTTTGACAGGCACAATGTCTCACTGTTGCACAACAGAAGTATAATAACAGTAAATATTTAAAACAGCTAAAGCTGTCACTGGAACAACTTTAATCTTGAGCCCTGATGTGCAAAAAGCAATAGTATTTCCAGCTCCTGCAGCTGGGACAGCTACTTTTGCCACTGTCACAGAAGTACTGCTATCCTACAGAGAGCAGGCTAGTCTCAAAAGGATCCAAGAAATCAATGGGAAGACACACAGTGCCACTTTAGCGAAGAAATACTTGCAGCACCAGAGATTTGCTTGCCTTTATTGCTCTGATCTTCAACTGAGGGAATATTTGACACAAATAGTCCAATGCCTCCTCTGACTGCTGGTATTTTAATGTAGAAGAGAAAAAAAAAAAATCAGTATCTTTCATGTCCGATATCTCAGATCAATTGGTGCTGGCATACAAAATCTTTTTTTTCTTTTTTTTTTTTTTTTTAAATTGTATGTAATTCATGACAATGTGGCTTCTATGGTATGAAATTCCAAGCAACAAGTTGAAAACAGGGCTTTTGTTCATTTGGGTTTTGTTTGAGTTGCCTCCACCCCTGCTCTGAGGCAGACAGCTGAGGCCTGAGAGTGGGAATGAAGGGATGGGACAGATGCTTCCCCCCCACCTCCTTCAAAGAGAATTTTGGTGTAGTTAATTATGTGTAAGCTACAAGTAAAATCATTGTTCTTCTTCAAAAATAAAAGCATACGTTCCCCTCTTCTCTCTTGCGTTCACACTGTTTGCTGCTGCAGGATTTCCATGCACTTCCCCAAGGTGTGTCACAAAGCTTCAGACAAGTTTATCAGCAGACATTCTGCAGAAAGTCCTGAAGTTTTGCTAACCAAATGTACATTACCAAGAGGAAACAGCAGCAAGTCTCACTTCAGCATGAACAATTACGTACATGTAAATCATGAGAGCCTAAAAGCCTAGCTGACCCACGATCCCTGTTGTAGGTGCTCTACAATGTTATCAAAATTGTAAGCTAACAGATTCACTAACTGACCAACCAGCAAATCACCACCACTCTACCCCTGCAGCTATCAGCACCTATTCCATTGAACTCAACTGATAATCCGTTCCAAAATGAGTATTTTAAACCCGGTAACACTGAAGAGAAAGCAAGCACCACAGGCAAGTTCAGTGACTGCAGTTACCAGCAAGCCACAGCTCACAACAGGCTGCTGACCTCAAAGGGGACACGGACGGTTCTGCCTGGATGAGCCTCGTTACAGGGGAGCTTTCACAGAATTGTCAATGCTCAAATACTTTCCACTTTCTGCTGAGGCAACTCACGGTTCAGACGTAGCTGGTCGTCCTTGAGGGTGCAGGACGCCCTTGCTGGATGCTATGAAAAAAATATTTGTAGTGCAACAACAATAGTGTAATGTACAGCAGAATAAGGATTAAACTGATGTTCTGCCTTCGTGTTATTAAAGAAATTCCTGCAAGGGCTGTAGGTTAAGTGATGCAGGAGATTCATTCCAGTCCTGGTAGGAAATCGTTCCTGTGACAAGAGCAAGAGCCAAATGACAAGACCTACCCTGACAGTCCTCGAGGGGGTGTTAATGCAGGGAGGCAGGACCATGCAGACCGACTGCTCATCCCCTTCATTCACCGTGACCAGCATTGGGCCTGACAAGCTTCAGCATCACGGAAGCGACCCTGAAGTGAATCGCTCCAGAAGCAGGCCCCAAGACATCCAGAAGCAAGGCGGAGGTCCGTGCTCTGTCTTGCTCCACCTTAGGCACATCAGGCTGTAGTAACTGAAACCAAGAACTGCATAAGAAGGGCAGGAAAGTGTTGAATGGAGACAGAAAATGGTCCCAGGGAAGTGGCAGTCACCTTGGGCTGGACTGCTAGGACAAGCAAGTGGAAGGGCTGATCCAGCATCGCTGCCAGCTCGCAACAAAGGTGACAAAGCTTGGATGAGCCTCTTCTTACAGACAACAAAACCCAGGAGCAGAGCACCCAGGCCTCAGTGCTCACCTCTGCAAGGACCCTGTAGCACACGGCCAGCAGGTGTTGGACACGGGCAGCAAAACCACTGGAAGAGAGCACCAGAATTAAAAAGTAAAAAATGCATATATGAGCTGCAGTTGTTTGCAGATGCACGTTAAATAAGAAACATGCTCATGTATCTAAAGCACATTAGTTGTCTGAACAGATAAAATCATGCATGGAGAACTTTTACAGTAAAAAAAAATTATTGTTGCCATCTACACAGATCACCTACCTGGTGATACACAAAGAAGAGGAAAAAGAAAAAGCCAAAAGGCGAAAAAACACAAATGTGGCTGGGTTTTGTTTTGTTTTGTTCCCCACCTGCCTTTAACCAGAGAAGCAAATACCAGAAGCTGGCTAGCTGCAAAATGGAGCCCACATTGGCTGTCGTGGTCACAGCACATGAAGGCAGTGTGGAGACACACCCTGCTCTGGTGGAAGGAGATGGAGAATGAGAAATGGTTGGGCAAGGGGGGAGCCTTTGTCTGCCTTTGTCAAAGTGTGCCCTCAAAAAGCCCATCACAGCCAATACAGCCACCAACCTACGTTAATCTTAGATTTTAAGGTGGATTCGGTCAATCTGTGGTACCAGAGCTGTGGTAAGCAAGACTGACCAAGAAGTGGTGAGACCAAAGAAACTTCCACCTCAGCTCTGCAGAGGGTCCTTCTCTCCTTGATCCACCTAACAGCTTTTACCTTGCCGTTACACCATACCTTAACTTGCCTCAATTTATTAAAACAAGGCTAAATCACACCAGCATAACTCACCTCTTGTGGTAAAACAACTTCAGTATTTTTCTTTTTCAGCATTAGATGCCTGGGGTAGGAGTAGAACAAAAGGGAAGAAGGAGGAGGCAACATTCTTCTGTTCCGATCATTTCTGTGCCATTTGAGCACTGTCACATCATTCCTTATTTTCTCCTGCCCACCTAAAGTAGAAGTTTACAAGATGTCAACATTGCAAAACAAGTCCTGGAGGAAAGGAAGCATAATAAAATTCCTCAGGCGGGGGTATTTATCCTCTGGACACTTTTTGTTAGTGTGCCCTGCTAAGTGAGGATGAACACTGAACTCACTTGCCATCACACAGCGTGCATTACCTTGTTTTGATTATTATTTTCAGAAGTGTTTTTAACAACATCCTGCATTCCGATGGTCGATCTGAACACTGGTCCTGTTTCTGTTACCAATTTCACATACTGGATGTCAGATTTGTGCCCAATTGTATGCCTTGCAAAAAGTACGTAACATAAACAAAACTGCACACTGGAGGCATTTCAGAGTAAAAGCAAGTAGTGTTTGCAAAATTAAGCTGAGATCATGACTAGCAAAACGAGCTCTCTAAAGTATGGGTTGGTTTCCCTGTATCGTCTCAGAGAAAGCTACACTTCTGCTTCTGCCATCCCTATGCCACCAAGCAAAGCTATTTTGAAATAGTAACACTTCCTACAGCCCAGTGCTGCAAAACACTGACTATTTTGCCTTGTAAGGACAACAGGGGTAGCATTATTTTATCAGACAAGGTCAGTCAGTTGTTTGGTGGATGCAAAGCAGGCTTCCTTCCCTGTCCCGAATAAAACAAGATGGCTTAACCACTGGGTGGGGCTCAGCACATAAATAGTCCTTGTGCTGGGATCTTCCCTCCCAGTATTCCTTTGCCAGCTCCTCCAGAGCAGTGACCGAGTGGCCGTGAGTCCCCCGTTAGGAGCTGGGTTAATTGCATGAAGGTTGAAATACAGTGACAGATTTGTGATGTTTGAAGTGATAGGAAAAAGGTAGCTCCCTGTTTGCAACACAGCTGAACTAAGATTTCAGACACAAGATTTGATTCTTCCAAATGCTACGGCCACAGCCACAGCCGTGCTGGTGAGCTATCCACGCCCGACAGCCATTACAACCCTGCGATTATTCTTTGTACAGGGGAACTAGTCCGTAGCTCACCTCTGAATGAGAGAGGTCTGACTTGCACCAGATAACCCAGATTAATAGTTAGGATTGCAAAAGTTTGCGATTTCAAGTGTTTATGGTCCTTCTGATGAAAAGGAGAAGTTTGACCTGCACAGCCCATCTAGCCACTGTCCAAATGAAGTCGAAGCAAAGTCCAAGCAAATTACATACAGTTATGGCAGGCTCCACTTCCCTGAGCTAATTTAAGCAGCCTCCTTACATCTCAGCAAGGCAGCAGTACAAAACACGACGGTGTGCCTGATGAGGCACGTGGATTTTGTTGCTCGCAGAAGAACACGTGTGTATTCCTCTGGTGCCAGCAGCAGGTTGGAAAGAGGCTGCTTGGCCAAGGGCAAGGTGCTGCTATAGCTCATTGTCCTGCCCAAAAACTCAAAGGTGACAAAGCAAATCACAGCCAGGAGTACAAATTAGCATAATTGAAAATCAAAGCTAATGAGGTCAGGCAGGGCTCATTCCACGGCCTCACCTACGGGAAGGCAGGCGAACCCCCCAGCCCCAGGAGAAGCCAGACAATAACACTTGTTCCTCTCCTGGTGTTCGTTGCTCCAACACTTGCTGCATCCATGTGAACAGCTCGGCCTGCCGCCCTGCTCTTCCCTTGATTGCCCCCATCTCAGCCCAGTACATGCCTGGAGGAAGGGAAGCCAACAGATATCCTGCCCACGTGCTTCCCTCCTGCTTGGTCACCGACACAGCAGGCCATAAAGGACGAGTTTTGCTCTGCGACACGCCTGCTAACACAGGCATTGAGCATTTTTGTTCATATCATTTCGTGTTTATTCCTCCCTTGCTTTTCTACACAACCAGCTACAGCCGAACTACGAGACAGAAGCCATCTCAGTGATGGAAAGGTTCCCCTTTTCCACAAACAGGTCACAGATACCATCAAATTGAACGGGCTAATGAAACGACTGCACGTCTGTTTTGCTTCACTGCCCTAATCTGTTTGCTAAACACTTCAGGTTTTAGGATATCAGAAAATCCCCCAAGTCAGTCGGTTGCTCAGTCGCACACAGCCAAGCTCTCCTTATCTAGCAGCTTTCCGTGGAGCAGTAAGTTAAGCGAGATTCCCTGTGCTCACAGGAGCTGCAGCCTACTGGATCAGGAAATTCAAGCATGCTTTTAAGAGCGCTGGCATCCAAGGTATTTTCCCCACTCCTAAAGAGAGCATAGAAACAAAACTGCACCCAAGACAAAACCAAATTGAATTCAAATGGCTGGGGGAGTAAGGACCTCTCGATCCTCTCCTTGCTTGTATACATCATTGTAAAGAATATATTAAAATGGTGGGTGAGCCAGCTCCAAGCCTTCTCTTTCCACCCACAGCTTTTGTTGCATTTACCTCCGTTCAATCAGTCATTCATGCTCCCTCAGCCACTCGCCCACATCTATTCCTTGCTGACAGCCCAGCTGCACGTATGCATTCAGGACCACAGTGACTGCTTTTGTGATTCTGGTATTGAGAGAAGAAAAGCAGAGGAGAGAGCGGGCTCTGAAAGGCTGTGCAGCATGGGCCGCTGCAGGTTTACATCACACGCTCGTGTAATGTGCCAGTGCTCCAGCTAACTGATGCAAAGCCGCTGAAACAGCCCCCAGGGGCTCTTTGCAAGAGCAAGTACTTGCTAATTTTAGATCGGAGGCAGCCTCGGTAACCATCAAACATGGGAAGTGGGGTTTTCAAAGAAGCTGAAGACAGCTGAAATTCAGCAAAAATTAGATGCCTGCTTCTCCTCGGCCTGCTTGAAGAGTTCTGCCTTAACAGCCACGGGAAAGACAGCTCCCTGGTACAGCCTCCGGGCCAGAGGCAGCCCCACAACGCCTGGGAGCGCAGGGACAGCTCACGCTGCCTTGCTTATGTTTTCTCTGTGATAGCCCCCATCCCATCACCTGAGACAAAACGGCTCCTGAACCGTGACACAGACCAAACCTGGAGACACTGTTGGTTGCTGCTGGGTCCTCAGGGGAGAGAGCTGACACCACCACGCTTGATCAGATGGGGATAGGAAGGATGGGAAGTTGAGCATTGCCTTTTGTGTCACACTGTCCAGCTCTTCTCCCATCTGGAACAGATTTATCCGCCTCTCCCTCTATTCGGAAAGAAAAAGAAAAAAAACATCTTACTAAAAAGAAGGAGGCCTGGACATTCCCCTCACCACGCACTCCACGTCGTAACAAGGGATCATTACTGAAGCAATTCCATACAACAAAGTTTTAGGAGACAAAGCAGTCACCTCCTACAGGCGCCACCAGAACTAGGACACTCGGGCACATCCCAACCCACTCTTTTTTCCTCACATTTTTCCAGAAGCATTTGTCCCTCTTCCCCAGGGTTCAAGGCAAGCTGCCAGGCTACAGTTTTGCCTCACAAAGCAAAGAGCCCAGCGTGGCCCAGCAGCGAGCTATACAAACAGTCCTGCAAGCAGTATTTCAGGCTCTCAGAAGCCCACTTGATGAACCTGGGTGTTACCAGCATGACATGATATATGCAGTAGCAAAGGGAAGACACAATGTGGCACGGACACGGAGCACAGTAGCAGGAACAGCATAATTCCCTCACTTCATCTTCATTATTTGACAGCTCACCATCTCTTCAGGACGAAACCCACAATCTCTTATCAGCTGATGTGCTCAGCTGATTGCAGTGGCGCAGGCTGCAGTAAATTCTCCAGCAACCAGACTGTAACAACCCCCGTTGCTGCTGCAGATTGAAACTGCCATTTTAATCTATTTGGTTTTCGGGTAGGTACGGGTTGCTTATGAATCACCGTGTCTCAGTGGAGCAGGCGGGCTGGGTTACAACTCGGCTAGATAACCGGCAGCAAACACCAAAGATTGTATAGCAACACGATATGCAAAGCACAAAAAAAAATAAGTATCAAGGGAAGGCTTTCAGCCCTGAACACGTGAAACCAGGCTTCTGAATTATACAGGCCATTAAATAAATATGCCAGTCTCAAATGTGGTGACTACCTGCTAGGGCTGTATCGCAGGCTTCACTCTCATTTTAAAAGAAATGAGGAGGAAAGAGAGGGATGCTCTCCCTACTCACGTGGTGCTGTTGTAAGCCACCAACTGCACTTCTCCAGGGGTGTCACCAGCCTGCCACAGGCATATGCACGTACCACCCAGGAAGATTTTGTCCTTGTGATCAGAGCTCCTGCAGGGGATGAGGGGGTTAAGCTCTGAGATTCACCCCAAATCTACTCATGGCACTTGGAGCCCAGAGGACAGGGCTGTCCACTGCCCCCCTCGGGTGGTGTGGCCACAGAGCAGCAACTCAGCCCCGTTCTGGGGCACCAAACTCTGGAGGATCAAACACGCATTAGAAAGGAATTAGGGACGCGACACCTAGAAGCTCCGTGCTGCGTCATAAAACCTGTGCTCGTTCAGCCATCCAGCCTTCTCAGGTCTTCCTAGGCAATTAGCAGTTTTCACCTAACTTCAAAAAGCACAAAGCTGCTAACATAAAGCGTGCATTTCCAAGGCTAAGGCGTAAGACAGCATTACAGCACATGCTGCTGTCTTGGCCAGGACAGAGAATACAAGAGAGCTTGAGCAAGGTGCCCTAAAAGTTCCCTTTGTGGCTATTTTATCTGAAAACGTTTACTTGTTGCCGAAATGTGTGGTGCTTTTTCAGCTCTACAGCTGGCTGCATTGCAGGGATGGGTGAATTCATGTTACCCGTAACCGCTGCAAGCCTCCTGGAGACTAACTTCACTGTGAAAGGCATCTAGCAAACAGAAGACATTTATTAGTAGCAGCAGGGGAAGCAAATAATGGGGGGAACACTCTTCAGATGCTTTAAGATATTTAAATAAATGAGCCTTAAAAGCCATTTATTTTGGAACCACTGTTGCCAATGATTAACACGTCCTAACAACTCAGCCTTGCGATAATCTCTTTGGGCAGACAAAGAAACATTACATTAACCTACACCGTTTGTTCTTAATTTCTAAACTGCATTTTCATTAAGTTACTCTAGGACACAGTAGCCTAGAGGTCCAACAGAAATTGAATTGTTTTTTTTCAGATATCCACAACCTAAGGATGGCAGGCTTTAAATCAGTACCTTGCATTAAATGGAATGACTTCTCATTGTACTCACCACCGAGTGGGATTTAACAGAGCAAAATCAGTAGCTCTGCTAGCAAATTATTTTGTAATTAATCATATTGTCAGAAACACCCTCTGCTTTCTCTTCCCCATATTCAGGCAACTACATGCTAGTAAAACTGGCAGAGACTTGTCTCATCATTGTCATCTGTGCTGTTGAAGGCCATTTTAATGATTTTATCATTAAACTTATAAAAGATTCAGGTAGTTCCTTTGGTGTTTTATTTTTGTTTGGTTGGTTGGTTTTGGTTTGTTTGTTTGTTTTGTTTTGTTCATTTATTTTAAATTTACTAAGAAGTTGGGGAGTCAGTGCTCCAGTAGTCAGCAGCGGGGTATGGAGAGAAAGAGGATGGATGATCCAAGAAGTCCTCCCAGTGTTAAGGTCTCTAAACTGAGGCCCAGAAAATACATTATAAAGAAATGGAGAAGGTTCAACTCAGCAAATCAAACTGCATTTGTCAGTCCCAACACTGGATGTGAAACCATAATTTGTAATTAACATTTTAGCTGATACATGCTTTGTTAGTCTTAGCATTCATCCAGAATCTGACTTCTGCTGTAATATATCCACCCAAAATTCTTTTTAACTTTTGGCAAATTGTTTTTGATCAATAGCATTCCTGCTAATAGCCAACTTCCTACTTGGCGTCACAGCGTACCTTCAGCTTCTTTTCAGATTTGTGCCGTGCTGGAGAGCTCCTTCAGTTACAACTCTTCTTCAGAGTGCCTGCAATGCACGCCTAGAGTGCAAAACCGTGCTACAGACGCTCTCTTGCCAGTCCAGGTCCCAGCTCAGGTAAGTGTGGCAAACCAAATACGTTAAATGTAACATTCAACCTACATTAAACATGGGTAGGGTTAAATTAAGACCGCTTGGGGCAGCCTGCAAACACTGATTCCAGAGCTCCAATCAGCTCAGATAATATCTGAGCACCACTGAGGTGTGATGTGTTGATAAAGCAAACCTCTCAGTAAGCCTAGAAAAAAAAAAAAATGTGACAAGCTTCAGGAGGGCTGAAGTCACAGGGCGACGAGATGCCAGCTTGAGTTCACATTCTTGTAGCAGGTACATTTTTCTTTCCAGTTGAAATAAAACATATATTCTGCAGGAGCCTGGATGAGAAACTTGGAAGAAGCACCTAGCAATCACTTTGATTAGTTCAATGAGAAATTCTGCCGAATCTGCAACGGTTGCTAAAGCAGCCACAGACATCTGTACTGAAGTAAGAAACTGATGGAGGATAAAGGTGAAAACGCATTGCTATTTCTAAAGATTTAGTTGTTTCCTCTTTAGATAACATGCTTTAAACTGCTTCCACCTACCCAATCTTCAAATTTGTTGTTCTTTTCCATGTTTTGCACTATGGGATAAGCGTGTAAGACCAGGGAGGTTAAGATCAGAAAGCCACGTAAGAAAGGATAACACTGGAACATGTGTAAAGATACAGAAAGAATAAAATAGAAAAGCCTATTAACTGTACCTTCAGCATACAAAAGAGTGAACCCAAAAGGCAAGTTTAAGAAGCAATGGAAAGAAAATACCTATATATCAGCCGCTGAAAGTCTTGCCAAAAATATAGCTGAAGCCGAGAATTCACCTATTTAAAAGGATATTTGACACATATAGTTAATTAGATTTACACATTCATAAAACATACCTCAGGACATAAGCTACTCACTGGACTGAGGGAAAAAACATGGATAATGGATATTTTATACCTATTTCCATCACAATTTGTATGTTCCTGCCTATTCTTTGCAGCAAACGTGAGATTAGCCTCTGGTTCTCTTCCCACCTCACACAGCGTACTGACCCCCAGCTAATGGTATGAAAACTCATCCTGGTACCACTGCTGTACTCTGCTCTCGTTTTATTCTGGAACCAGATGTAGCCAAGAAAACACTTAAATGTAAGGAATCCCAAATATTGTTTAAACTCATCCACAGCTTTATTTATGGTGTACATATTTCAGCCCCATTCCTTAAAGATAAGTCTACAAATGCTGCATTTCCCTTAACTAAAAAAAAAAAAAAAAAAAAAAGAAGATACACTGTGAGCCATGGTAATGAGCACAACCATTCATGTGCCCTTTTGAAATCCATTGGAAAGTAAGAAGCAGCATATGGCTTTGATACCGGTGCTGGGAGTGACATTTTAAAACCAGCAGGAGCTCAGGCCGTAGGTCATCTCCTTCCTCCCGGTACAGCCCTAGTACGAACAGCAAGCTGTCCCTGCTGGACGGGCACCATGGTGGCATTATGCCATGAAGGGCTGCCCAGCACCCACCTCTGCACTTTGGAAGTAATGCACCGGGTGCTAACCAAGAGGAAGCCAAAGAAAAGGCTTAGCAGAGCCCCACGAGCAGATCCCATTCAAAGCAAATCCAGCTACGCAGATGGTCAGAAGACAAGTACGTTGGGATTTCTTTGCCATCTACCATTTTGCAGAATGCCCCAGAAGAAATAAAATCAACAAATTATTGCAGTGAAGCAATCTTGTTAAGAGCTACAAGGAGTAGTGCTAACTATTAAGGCTTCAGGTTCTTCCAAATTGACTTCAAGCATTTGTTAAGTGATGCGCTCTTACTCACCCCTCCCAGCCTGTTCTCCAGTAGTTCACGACTTCGGGAATCTGTACCATGCCACATCTCCCTCAGAATGAAGCAAGTTTGGAAAAGGAATATTTACTAGGGGTAAAATCGCAGTCGTGGTTGACACATTCTCTTTGCTTTGATACGCTTCATCTAGATCCCACTTCCTGCATTAAAACAAAGGGAAACGTTTTATTGATTCATTTCAAGAACAGTAGATGGATCCAAATAGCTGTTCTTTATGACAAAACTGTCGTTTCTTTCTACTTCAACTGCTATTAGAGTTTTATTAAGGTTTTGGGGTATTATGTTTTTTTATGATCACAGTTACATGCAGGAACTCGACTGATCTTCTAAATAATTTATTATACATAGAATAAGCCACCAAATTAGTGCCATTTATTGTAGTTGGGAGGCATTGAAGAAATTCACTGTTTCACTCTATGTCCCCACATTTTCTCAACATCAAGAGGCTGACAAAATCCTCAGTAGGAAGTCAGGTCAGGTCAGTGACCTTACAGCACAGAATCCAGTTCTTTGTATGCACGAATGTGATGCTGCTTGTGTAAAGGTGCTTTCAGTACAACCCGATGCAATTCATATTCATTTTGTCATCTTTTCATAAAAGGCTGTGGGTTTTTGCTTATTTGTTTTTTAAATGATGCAATATACATGTAGAAATGCATCATCCATCTGCTTTTATAGTCAAGTCCTGTTTGCATGATTTTTGTCATATAAAAATGTTTGTCTATCTCACTCTCGCATTTTCTTTCTGTTCCTTCCATTGAGCTTTTGCAACTAGATTATTTCTAGCATATCTGCAGTCCCTGCCTTCTGAATTACCCTGACGTTACATTTATTATTTATGGCTTATGACAAAATAATATCACTCCTAGAAGACACACTGCAAGCATGTTTTCCTTATAAAGGGCTCTGAAAGCACTGGCTGGTACATACATGAAAGCATCTAAGTGGAACCTTACTTCTAATCCTCTCCATCCTGCACTTTGGGTAGTGATTCACAGTTGTGGAGCCTGGCAAAAAAAAAAAAACATTGCTGTGATTTTCTTTCTTTTTACTGTTGCACATGAACAGTGAGGCAGTGGCATTTTATTTGCTTTTTAAATGAAGGCAACAAGCCAGAGGAATCTGACTGATTTTAGTGGTGATTATGAACTTCAGTATGAGGTTTGTAAAGGCATTGTATGGCAACATCTGACTTTGACAACAAGGAAATTCAAAAGAGCTCCAGGGACTAGCAGGAGGTGTTTTACACTGCCTATAGCTGCTTGCTGGAAATGCAGCTCACAGCAAGTGGCTGCTGTGCTTCTCCTTGGCAGACTCACTATTCCTAACTGCTGCTTGAATTGGTGAGGAATCAGGTCTCACCAAGTACAGAGACAATACTCTAACCTCTGCCTGCTTCTCCTACGCCCCCTTCCCAGCCCTCTTTTCCAACACTGAATTACTTTTTCCCATTCACTCACCTGTCAATTCAAAACACGGAGCATTTTTGTAGGCACACTTTTCAAAACTTTCTGTGGAGAAGTGGGAGAAAAAAAGCCACCCTACCATTTAACACTATTAGCATGAAATGCTGCCTGGGAAAGAGGCTTCCACTCCAGAAGCACAGGCACAGTCTGTTACTCTACCTCAGGGTTGCTTTGGAAATACGATATAACTAGCTTCACCAATTTCACTGAAAGCAATTGTGCTGCTGCTATCACAAGTTGTTATCTACAGAGAGCAGCGATTTAACTTACCCTGAGAAGCAGGAATACCCTGTGATAGGATGGAATATGGGCAATATTTATTGCAATTTAGAGTCACATGAAACTGGGGGGAAAAAAATCAGTTATACAGGGTGGTACAGGGGTTTGGTTGATTCCTTGCCATTGGAATTCCTGTCCTTCCTACCCCTTGGAGCCATGCTTTAGGTGAGAAGGAAAGAATTTGGTTTCCTGACTTTCCTCTTCTCTTCCTTTTCTTCTTGCATGCCCCAAAAATCAGCTCAGTGAGTTGCCAGGGATTACGGAAAGGCAATTAGGCTAGTTGCAAGAAGAGCTACAGTCATTTTGCAAACAGTTGGGATGTGTTTCTATAGGAAAACTGTATCTGCTACAGCTGTGCATGAACTGAGAAGCCATCTTATGCTTGTGTCCACTCCATAAAGAAAAAAAATATATATTTTTTCAGCATGTTCCACTGTGCAAATCAGTGAACAAACATTTCCTGTGATATCCCATCATTACCCTCGGAAGACAAAAAATATCTTAAGGTTCCCTTTAAAAAGCAAGACATCCAACAAGAGCAAAATTGGCCCTGTTGAAATGGTCCAGACCTCAAGTCCACCCTTTCCAGCCCCAAAACCACTTGTCATTACTGTGTTAGCAAAGGACTCAGAGGGTTCTTCTGAAATAACCTGCTAAAGAGACAGATTTATTTTCAATCCTCTTTTAGAAGTAGTTTTATGACCTTAACGAGTGACTAAAGTCTCAGCATCATTCTGTAAGTGACATATTTGATATAAAAATAGTTATTTGTACTACAGAAGTGTTAGTATTGTGATCAGACTGTACTAAACAAAGCCAGGGGCCAGACCACGATTATCTGTGCCTAAAGCAGTTTGCAAGGGAGAAAGGAAGGTGTGTAGTCCCGTAAACTACCTTCAGGAAAAAAGGTGAGCAGCATGAAAAAGGGAAGCACACCATTTATTTAAATAATATAAGCAATAATCAGAACACAGACTATTTCAGCAAAAGTAGATATGAGCTCCCACAGTATGTTTTATGTTTCCCTGGTTAGAGGCTTAACTTCATTTTCAATATGTATTTGATTTTGCAACCACTTTGCCTTTTCTTCCACAATTTGTTATTTCACACAGTAAGAAGCACGGCCATAGTGGATTTAAAATCAAGCACACCTAATGTCCCATTAGGGAAACCGTCAATCTCTCTGCATAGGAAGCATAACTGCTAGTAAATTTTATTCAGCATAGAGATCCCTGTCCAGAAACACAGGAAAATGCCTTTATCATATGGATGTGCCTCACTTGTTTGAGATTAGAGCTTTAAATGAAAGCAGCCTGTTTGGAAGGGAATAAAGGATATCAGGAATTCAGCAGATAGGTGAGACAACTCTCTTTGAATTGAACATTTGTATCTTTAAGGCAGCTGCTGACTGCAAACCCTGGCAGAGAGGTAGGCAGAGCACTCCTTGGTGCTGTGTAGCCCAGGGTGCAACCATCTCCCGTCGAGATCCAGAGCCCTTCAGCCAAAGCCACGGTGCTTGCTGTGTGCCAGCTCCTACACCCAGCAGTAACCGAGAAACAAGTGATCTTTCATTTGCCAAGCAGTAAAACCCACACAGAACAATTACCGAGCAACAGCCAACGTGCTGCAAATCTAAAGTTGTTTCACAGCCATCCTCTCAGCCGCAGGAGATTTGCTGGCTGTGTTTCAGAGATCTGGACCAGCCTGGATCCGGAAGATGCCACGTCACAGTACGAGGACGGGTCTCAAAGAAAAGCTCTTCTCCCTGCTTGCTGGGCACCCCTGAGCAAAAGGGGAGTTGGAATGAAAGACTTGAAATCAAATTCCTCAGAGTTCTCATTCCCAGCATCTTTGCCTCTGTGTGTGTGAGCTCGTGGCACCATGACCACTGAAAACAGCACCACCACCCTAGTTTGCAGTCTAGGACTGGGTTGTCTACACAGCTCTGCTCGGAGGGAAAGGTATCCAACTCTGGTAAAGTTACCAGGGAGTAAACCTTGATAACCTTAACCTTGATTACTCTGCAACCTGCTTCAAGCACCATGAGCCACTGCTGTCCACATTTGTTCTGGGAAACAGTACGGACCTGTCTGGGGTGACACTCAGCCCAGCCTTCCTCACACAGCCAAATAAGAGCACAAGACAGAATAACAGGAGTACAGGATACCCCAACTGGCTTTTAACAAGGACTTTACTGAAGACAGAGTCCCCATGTCAAACTTTCTTATCCAGAAAGGTGCTGTACTTGATAAATGACTCTGTTCTGAACACTTAGGAACTGGAGAGGGGAATTTCATACACTTTCATACACCAGTTATGATTTGAAGTCATCCTGTCTCCATTGGGTCTGAATCATGTCAGACAGGGTTGGGAACATGGTGACTGAATCTACTGCTGTAGGCATCAACAGGTCTAAATACCTCTGATACAAACCACGTACAGGCCACAGCTGCCATAAAAAGCCAAATTAGTTCATTCAACAGCATATTGTTGCCTTATGTAAAGCTATAGGATGCAAAACTATTGCCTACCAGCAATCTCCCATCACCTCTTTCCCAACCTACTTACTCTCCCCCACATGAGGATTCTTCAGTCTGAATAGCTGTAAATGAAACACAACCATAATGGATGAAAAACTGAAGTCTTCAACACCTTCACTTGGATTTTTATAGGGAATGGTTCACTTCAGTGTTCAAAAGTTCTCTGTGCCACAGTTGCCAAGAAATTATTAGTTTTCAGAGCCAAATTAACCTTTAGTCTAATGAAACTGAATCCACTGACACTGCTCGTTGGTGAGCCAAATTATTAAAAAAAAAAAAAAAAATCTGTCTGTAACAAGTGCTAACTTATGCCCCGTTACTACAAAACATGGACTAACTTGTGGCAGACATCACTCCCAAATTTATTCTAATTGAAGCCAGCTCAGGCTAAAAAAAAAAAAAAAATGTAGATTTGGGGCTGTACAGGCCAAATTTCTATCAGCATATGAAAAAAAAAGTCTTAAAAACTGCCCAGATTTAAGCAAAATGAATTACATTTTTTTTTGTTTTTAACCAGGACATACTTGTGCATTACCACTGCTCCCACATTCCTCGTAGTAGTAAATTACAAGGTGCTTTCCTTGCTTTCCCAAGCCCATTTCTTATTTTATCTCTTGATTTTTATTCTCTCTTCCACACTTTCCTCTCTCAATTACAACTTTAGACATTAGAGGGGAAAAAAAGTCACAATGAATCAGATGGTTGGTCCATGAGGTGCAATACTCTATTCGGTACTATGCCAGACTGGAACACCACTCTATACACAGAAGTCAGCTGGCCACCCAGGCAAGAAACTTCACCCATAGCATAACTCCTCATTAGGCTCAGGAAGAGACTAGAAAAATAGGTTACGTTTATTCATTTGTCCTGGGAGAAAGTATTAATCCCTCAAGATTCACATTTGTACTACATTTTCAGCTGACTGCTTCTCAAGCAACAAATTCTTCTAAACTTTCAAGGTGGTGAGCAGTTAAGCAACAGAGTTAAGTTAACCTAAAAGTAGCAAGGTCTGCCTGAAGGCACATGCAGTGCCAGGTTCAATTGAATCTCAGGATGAAAAGGTTTTCCTGATTTCCAAGTTTACACGTTTTGACCCTCTCGGTAACTCTGGCCAGAAACTTTAGTTTAAAACAAGTGCAGCATCACGTAGTGCCAATAGCTTCCCTACTTTCCTGACCAAGAATCACACAGGTAGATTTTTAATTTCAGATTCTTGCAGACACAGCCTGTGAATTAGCATTCACTGAAGTCAAAAGGCAAAGTTTGCTGGGAACGTTCATGGGATCACATCAGATAACCTATGCCCATGGAAAGACTATGATGAGTTAGGAAGGTGGTTTCTCAAGCACTGGTCCAAGATTGTGTTTCTTACAGGGGTGTTAAAGCAGGTCAGTTTTAGTAACTCTCCCTTTGATTTCCATGAAGTCAGAAGCTGGGTATTCTGTATATTTTTTGACAGGTTAAAGGCATAGGTGAGAAACCTGAAATGATTATGGCATAAGGGAATGAAGACATGGATAAGAATTTCTGCAAGTGTGCAGTTAAGGAAAATATCGAGTCTTACAGTTCATGATTCAGCAACCCTTTCTAAATATCCTGTTGTACATTGTGTGATCTCTCAAAACAGGTTTTAGATAACCTTAGTGCAGCAGGATAGTGTGCGCCTGCAATCCGTAAGAACCTTCCACTCACCTCTACAAGAGCAAAATGAATTTTGAATAAGCCTTCTTGTTTATCATACAGATGCATGCTGTTTACTTATTTAGAAGTCTGTTCTCTCCTCTTCCTGCCTAGATAGGTACTCGGGAACTGCTGCACTCCTTTAATACAGTTGGAACATTTGAAGCACGAACCAGAAGATAATATTGCACATACTGTTTTGTTAGGTGTTTTATGATAGATTATACTCATTAAACCTGTGATTACTGTTTGCATTTATTGTGTTCCAAAGAAGGATTACAAAACAATTACCAATCCTACAGACCTGCTAGAAGGCTTAATTGCAGATTTGCTGTATGCGCACCACAAATTAAAAAGCAGCAAGTTACATTCTTTAGGCAAAATTAAGGTTTGCCCACACATACATGCAGATTTTTTTTTCCTAGATCCTGTATTTTACCATACTTTATTATACAGTCCTGATATATAAAAACACTTTTTTCTATACTCTACACTATGCTTCAGGAATTAGAAAAGGAGAAATAAATGGAGCTGTGCAAGAGTTTTAAATTATTTACTGTAGTAATAGTCATTGCTAGTGGTGCCTCTGCTTATTTTAGCAGTCTTTAACTTATTGGTAGATGGAAGATCAAAGTCCATCCAAGTATTTCTGCTAAGTTTTCTAAGGCTTGCACAGAATGATTTGGCTATATGGTGTCCAATTAAAGAAGTCAAAACACTTATAAATGTTTAAAAAAAATAAGCTTAAAGGCCATGGCAACATGGAGTCTGAAGAAAGGGATGAGAGCAGAAATTAAAAACAAACAAACAGGCACCACCTTTTCTCCAGTAGCTACGAACATGTCTTCTGCATGTCAGTAAAACGTCAGCTTTCCTCCTTCTGAAGGTTGATGCTATTTATGCAGCACTTCAAAGGGATTTTACTTCAATTCAGCCTCAAACTGTGGTTTCCTCCTACCTAATTGGAGTAAAAATGCTTCAGATTTGCAAGAGATTTCAAGCTTTTTCTCCCTAGCATAACGATCTTCCCGAAACATCCATGTCACACGAAAAGTGCAGACACAACCAAGCTAGCCAGGTAGGAACTCACGGGGCTCATTTCAAAGGAGCTGCTCAGCAAAGGCCTTGCAATGCTGTCACTTCTCCTACATCGAGCAATCCAGCTCTAAAGCCGTGCTGCATGGGAATCTCTCTGAATCATCACAAGTCAGCACCCACCGGCAGCCCTGAAACTCCCTCAGCATTTTTCCACCATGGTCCCCTGCAGTTAGCTTCTTTCAGTGTCCCAACGGTCTGCTGCCCTGGACCATGGGATATTTTTTTCCGTTTTAGAAAGCAGCTGGCCACTAGCAACTCGTTTGCTACCTCGCTATTCAAATGTGCAATTATACAAGCTATAAATAAGCAGGCTTTGTGCAACAGGAGCCATATAACAGCAGTGCAGCTATGCTGAGACAGAAAGGGACACAGGTAACAACTGCTAAGCATCCAACAGCTCACAGACCTGGTTTTGCCTTCCAATAACCTAAAGCACCTTCCGAGTCCTGTGGTCTATCTCCTGCTATGAATTCTCTCACAACAGAGAGGAAGATCATTTCCATACATCAGGAACAGCCAGCATGCATATGCACCCAATATCTGCAGTCTACCAAATGAAAAACTATTTTCTCGGTTGTATCTAGCCATTGTTTTAATTGCTGGCAAATTCCCTGCTCAAATTTTGCAAGGTGGTGCAAATTACAACAAGAAATCCATTTTCAGTGATCTCCAAAGGGTATTTTTCAAGAGCGCCTTAACAGGAGCTCATCATACCTGTGAGGCTAATGAATTTCTGTTTCAGTGTGTGATTTCCTTTCGAGGCGAGCAGACAGTCACAATAGATGGAATTTGCCAAGGGAAAAAGGAAAGTGGCCTTTACCTCACAGCCCGTGGAGACAGCAGTCAGACAAGACAGGTGAAGAACACTGCTCTGATCCACAAAATCCCTCAGCCTCAGTTTATAAAACACACTAGTGACTAAGAACTGGGGTGATGCAGTTGAGAGGAAGGTGGTAGGTGTTTTGTCCATTACCGGCAGTATTTATAGGAGGGACACCACAAAACTTCACTACAGCTTTGAGACTGAGGCTGATTTAAGCCAACTGAGGAGCTCTCCTCCCCTCAGCCTGTATATTATGCACAGTTGTGTAATCAGCATTAACTTTCTGTAAAATATCTCATATGGACATCCAAAACAAGCAGACGTCGCAGACGCTAACCAGGTATTTCAGTGGCAATTCTGCCATGAAATGCTGCCAGCAGCACTAAAGGCAATGAAAACACTAAGGAAATTACAAAAGCAGCAGCTGATCTGTAACACAGACAAGCATTATTCTTTGTTAGTAGCAAAGACGGGAAAATCGCAAAGAGGAAGTTCAAGACTAAGAAACTCATTTCTCCAGCCACTAATATCAGGCAGGCAAGATCAGAAAGGCTTCAACCACAGTTGATATCAGCTCCTTGCCTCTTGACCTCTCTTGGAAACCACAACTGAATAACCAACTGTGGGAGATAAAAAAAAAAAAAAAAAAAAAAAACACGAGCAGAGAATTTTCACCTTGAATTTATCAAAGGAAGACCGAGAGCTAAATGAATCAGTATGCCATCATAAGCAAAATGTGGTTCTTTACTTTCCTTGTTGTTACTGGGTTATAGGGAATATCAACACTGGACCTGCCTTTCAAAAAGGCACCTTGGTATTTGAGAAGAACATCTGGACACTCCTATCCAGGAAGAGCTTTAGGACAGACATCTTGAATAGAAAAAATCCCTAAAATGCTCCTGTCATTCCTCTCAACTACATTTGGGCTTCTGAAGACTCCGTTATTTGCATGCCCGTACCACAGACAAGAATTTCATGAGCTTCAGCTGGCACCAAGAACTTACAGCACATGGTACCGTTGCCTGACCTAAAAATTCATTCCCATGGTGGATGAGGTTTTTTAAGCTTAATTCTAAGCAAAAAGCACGTGGTTCAAATTTAAGAATAAACTGTTGTCTTCACTAAAACTTTTTGTACCAACGGTGAGATCAACCAGTTCCCACAGAGGGAACAAACCAATAAATAGTGAACAAAAACATGGGTTGAATTTACCAAAGGGGGAAGTGACATTAGCAGCTTAAGGGTACCAGAATGCAAAGTTACACTACAGCTGTCTTCAGCAAGAGGTTGCCTGTTCCAGTTTTCTCTGCCCCCTTTTATTTTGCAAAATTTCAGTACAGCTTTGGGAGCTAATAGGGAAAAGAAAGGCAGGTTGCAGTATTTCTGTTAGGCTTAAGTATCAAACTGATGTCATATGGCTGAGCTTCACCGTATCCTCAGCTCATTCTGTAGGAAAGCATGGTTGCACCCAGCTGCAAAAGAGGAAGAGTTTTCACTTCATACCCACAGCCTCCCCCCCCCAAAAAAAAAAAAAACAAAAAACAGTGTAAGCAACCATGAGCATACCAGCAGTCAAATGTCTCCCTGCTTGGAGCTTCCAGTGTCTGCAAGACTCTAAACCATTCTTCCAACTAGCTGTCTCTACAATCAGTACAGACTTTAAAAGAGAGTTTGAGCTCTCAGCTGGGAGTACTGCAGTCTAATGTTGTCTGCTCTATTTTGGTCCAGACTGCCTTTTCAGTTCCCTTATCACAAATCTCCCAGTGCACAAATCTTTGCTGGGATCCGAGCTTTCTGGTTTATCCCACAGCTTATAAATCGTGCTCATCATTTCCTCACCTACCCACTGCTGTGTGATTCGGCACGCATTTCTCCCACACCTGCATTCCCACTAGCATTTAGTATCTCAGCTCAGTGCTTAGAAGCTGCTCTGACCTGCTGCCCACGCACGCAAACCTGGCCAGGCTGTGCTGCCAAGGGCTTGGCTCATCACACTGTCCCAGTCAGTCTGCAAATGTTGACAGCCACTCGCAACGTCTGGGCCTCCAACTTTATTTTACTTCGAAAGGGCATCACAGAGATCTGGTCTACTCTGTGAACAGGAGGTGTTCGAGGAAGCCAACAGAAAGTGCTGTAGAAGATACACCATGTATATTCTTACAGGTCCTGCAGGAGACACCTTAATCCCAGCCTTCAATTTAAACGTGCGGATTTTTACCTTGTCTGGATTCATCTATGATATATCCTGGTAATGTTCCTGCTAGCAGGGCCACAGAATTTCCACTGCCCATGATATGAACCAAAGCATCAGTCTGGAGATGGACCTACATAGATCAGACGTCCTTACAATTTCATTCAGCCAGATAGGATTTCGGCATCTGTCTATTCATGGGGAGAGCGTTTCTGTATTCTCTTTACCTTATTTGAAAGAATTGAAAGCTTGAAACTTCAGCCTAAGCTAATCATTTTACTTGCATGACTAGACAGTTGCCACCTTGTCAAGTTGGATCTTAGCATCTGAAACTAGGAAAGACACTTCTAGTTAGTTTGCCAGGAAAATTAATGTTAATAGCAGCAGTCAGCCACGCCAAAGCCTTGTGAGATGACCCAAGATTTAGCTGGGACTTGCTCACTGAACATCGGGTTCTGACTCGCGGAACTGTGCCACATCTGCGGAAAGGAATATCCTGCCTGGAGTAGCTAGGAAGAGCTGTAGGAAGTCAGATTTGTGAATTTCAGCAGACAGTTGTTGACACTCACTACCTGCCAAGAGTAATACAGAAGCAAAGCATTGTTTTACCTTCAAGGTTTGAAACGCTTTCCCTCACCTCGTGTATTTTTGAAGAATAGACAGCAAATAGCTCTGCTGCCCCTGTATGAGTCACGAACGGCCTCCCCAGACACCGGCCTCGGTGTTGTCAGGCCTGGGGTCACAAGTAGATCTGAGGCAAGTAGACACCAATGTGCTTTTATTTCCATGGTGAGAACAGAGTGGCAATTTGATCTCACCCAAGATGACAATTCATTTCTGAAGTGGTTTATAAACATCAACGGTTTGCAATTAGCAATGCTCTCAATTGATGGACAAGATGGACCATTACTGCCATTTGAGGGAGGCAGGGGAAATGGAGAACTAAAAGGAAAAGGTAGATTTAAGTGGCCCACACAAAACCACAGCAGCAGCTAAAGAAAACTAAGTTGGACTTTCAGACCCGTCTTGAAAACCTCATTCTGCCTTCGTCTAAAAGCCCACCCATCTGCAAGCTGCATCACAAACCACCACGTGGACCCACCACTGCGATTTCAGAAGTAGCACAGCCAAATCCATATGAATCCATACTCCATTTAAGCAGGCACTGACCATGTTATCACACGAATGCAGCCAGCCTCCTTCTGGACACGTGCTGTTGCAGACCCAGGGAACTTGGATATCTCTGTACTGTGTTCTCCAACGACTCCATTCAGAGATTACTCCAAGCTGATCGAAATATTTATCTGTAGAGTCAGCACGTCACAGAGTCTTACTCTTTAACCTCATATTTTTCAGAGGAGAACAAAAAGAACTTGTTGAAATTGTTAAATTTAAACGTTACATATGATCTTTTGCACTGCAGTCAACATACCACGTACACGTTGATGGATTTTCTTATACCACTTCTGACAGGCAGTAAGTTTTTGTCTTACAGATGAAAAGCACAAAGCAGAGAACTTTCAACATTCCTCGCTTCCCCCGTCTTAAACACAGTATATTCCTTACTTTTCATTTTCATCTTTTAATTAATTTTGAATGATTTGCTTCCCCCTCCCCTTAGCAGGGAGCATAGAGGAAGTGGTCAAAATTGGTTCCTACACCTTCACCTCCAAGAAGATCCACCCTCATCCATTAAAAATAAGCAAAAATGCTAACATTAAAAGGGACCTAGCTGTTTAAGATGTCAGGCACCTTTCAATGCCCACAGCCTCCAGGGGCTTAGTACCCCACAGAAAACACTCAGCAGCTTAAAGAAAATCACCCTCACTAGAAAAGCATTAAAAACAAAAACAAAGGAGGAAAAAACAAAAAAACAAACACCACCACAGTTTAGACACCTAACAGAACAGAACCATTTAAAAGAGAAAGAATGACATTTTAGTAAAATTTTGTATTCTCAGATGAAAGCAACCAAGAGAACTCATTAACACTTCTCAGAAATCACAGTTCACACACCCTTAAAAATAACAAGCCCCAACAGCCAAACAAAGATAGGAATTTGTAAGCTATAAACAATTTGCTTTTAATTAGCTCAGGCAGAGCAGCATGTCAACCCCACTCTTTCACTTACCATTCCTGAGACAGCTCAAGCAGCAAACGGGCTGCATTACATGCACACAGCCCGCTGTGTTACTCTGCTGAGTAACTCTGCCCTGCACCCAGTACAGCCGTAGCAAGCACAAGAACAGAGCAGGGAACTGAGCCCTTACTGAAAGGGTGCTATGCATGTCCTAAGGAAAACCAGCTCCCACTGGCAGTTTGAAGCTAGAGCTTTAAGTAAAGGACAGTTTATAATGAACATCCTAGTCCATTATTTTTTTATATATATATATATATATATAAAGTGCTTGGGGCTTGTTTATGTAATAGCTGCATGCCACCAAAGCTATCATGCTTAGTTAGACAGTTCACAAACAGCACATACAGTAGCAATAATAATAGTACCTGCTTCTACACAATGTTCTGCTCCAAGGATATTTTGGATCTGCTCCAAGCTCATTTACGTAGGTGATACATAGTACGTGCAGGGATGCACATTTCATTTTTTCTGCCCTTTGCTCTCTACCTCCTCCAGTCCCTGGAAAACTCTTAAAGAATTGATGTCAGGTACCCAACATCTTGCTGTAGTCAGCTGTACACTGATATACAGCTGAACACATGACCCGGACAAATACAAGTGACCTGGATCCACTTCCCCTGCCATCATTTTTATGGTGCCCACAAATTATACCTCAGAGCAATTATGCATCTTCCAGCTCTTTTTGCAATAACTCAGCACAAAGTTCTATAAAGAGCTTGTTAGAGGAGTCCTTTAGAAACCCTGACGACACAGAAACACTGAAACGCAGAAGAGCAAAGCAGTTCAATCCTCTCCAAGGCTTCCCAGTGTGATACACGATACAGTCACTCCCTTTTTAGAGCCAGGCATTTTGTTCCTTCAGAAGCTTTTGGCTAGCAAGTCTCCCTCATACTTGCCTTTAACCCAGTGGAAGCATGAGTGGCTATAGGATGCCAGTAAGAACCAGCTGTTCTGTTATAGACACCCTTAAGAGTACTCCTTCAATCTATTTAGTGCATATCTTCATCAGCTACAGAAATTACAATTTTTAAAGCAGGTTTTTGCCTGGCCCTGCAAAAACCTCACACAGCCCCGTTAGCCGCCTGAACCCAGCTGGGAGAAGCTGTGAAGGTAATTTCTACAGCTAACAGTTTCATGCACACCACCTGGGCTGGGGGCACTGCCTGGGCTTATGCTCACAGTTCACACCACCATGAGCTGCTTTCATCGAGTTATAGTTTACATTTGCTACAGCTTACATGTTTACAACACGTGCTGCAGCATATACGTTTTTAATTACCTCACCTCACAGACATACTCCAAGTTGGTAAGTCTGTCATGTGCCTAAGCCCATCTTTCCTGCACTATCAGGGATATTTTATGCTACTTTCTTCCAATTCTTTACAGTGTGCACTCCAAACCTATGAGGGTTTACCAGAAATCAGAGGGCAGGCATGACAGACGGTAGTCACCCACCTATTATATTTGCCCTTTCCCAGTCTAGATAAAACATAACACTTTTTCAATTTTTCTTCTACCAAGGCATCATCCTACTGCCACGTTATCCCTGCTTTCTCGTATACCTGCCCCCAAACCTTCCAGCTGACTCTTCCTTAAGAAATACTTCCATCTTCCTAGCAACCACACTCTCGGCCCCAGGCCCTGGCATCTCCTCATTAGTTTCTCACCGGTTGCTCCAGGATTCACCCTCTGGCAGCCTCCAATTCTCTGTAACAAGTAGCAACTCCTCAATTCCCTCCACAACAGAAGCAGTAGGTGCTGTGCCATTCCCTTCCTGTACGGAAATTTCATCATCTTCCATTCCTTGCACCCGCTGATGGGGACTTTACCTTGCAGACTCTGAGCTGAGCCTGTCAGTCCTGGGAGCCACGTAATGTGAAGACTTCTGTTGATGCAGCATCCAGTGAGACTTCAGATGATCAGCTGAGCAGGTTTCTATCTCCTTTGCTCTCAGTGAATACCAAATAGTGCCCAGAGGAGCTAGTGCCTTCCATCAGCTCCCATCCTTGGCTGGCTTTCTTAAAGAAATTGATTGTTGTCATTTAAAGTACAAAAGTACAACATTTCTTAGCCTTAAAAATGAAGTCACTACTCACAGTGCAAGGGGAAAGCTCTACTTGAATCATCTTTCACCTCACAAGCCACAAATCACTGTGTTCATAACAGTAAATCTGGACTAACTGCTGCAATTAAATTTATGTAAATAAAAGTAATTATAATTATTATTGTTAGTGTGGTGCAATTATAATATTAATCATGCCTTCTCTAATCATGATTGCTCTTACTTTAATTTCTGGCATTGGCTAGTCTTTAAATACTTTTTCTCCTCCTTCAGAGGGAAAAAGAATGGGAAAGTTAATTTCCTGTAGTTTGTAGCAGCACTCCTCACAACCAGCATTTCATCGCCTATCAGCAACTGGCCAAAACAATCCTGTCCTGATCTGCTAATACAGCTTCACTAATCATGTTTGGTATGCTGCTCAGGAGACAAAAAGAGTAGATACAGCTGGGGGAAAAGCAGGATTTGTGGTGCATGGAGTGTCTTTATGTAGTTATGGGCTAAATTTCCTACCAACTCCAACATTTTCAAATTTCTCATGAACTGCAAACAGGGATGCAGTTTTGCTTTCAAGACCCAGCATGTTTCTGAACACAGAGCATATTCCCTGAGCCCTCCAGGCTAGGAACTTGGTGGGCATTTCACATGCACACAGGACAAGTAAAATGTCAAATGTGCTTACAGCTCCAATTATTGCTCTATAGGTCTGTTGCTACCTATGCTTTTGTCTAAGCCCCAGGGCAAGTATGTCCTAGAGAGTCAGTCAGTCCCAGGTAGCCCAGTGGTTTAAAGCAAACAATTACAGATTTGCTGGGGAACTACTTTCTTGCCAGTAGAAATTGGAGTGGACACAAAAAGATAAGAGGATGGAGGACAAATGTCACTTACCTAGGTCTCATCCCAGCATGGAGTCAAGATGTATCCGGACATGCATCTGGTTACCTGCTAAGAAGTACTCTTAAGTTGCACCGGTGAGATCTGCCTTATAAATGGATTGACAGCTCTCTGCTGCGTTTTACTCTATGAGCTTTCTCCCCAGCACAGCCAAGTAGACTAGGAAATAAGACGTAAGCTGGTAGGCTTCTCTGCAAAGTCTCACATTTGATGTATGACCAACTAAGAAGTGATGCTGCAATCCAGCAAGGGATTAAAAAGTCTTCAAGAACTATGACTCACAAGGTTTGCAGAGAGTGTGTTGAATCAATATTACATCATGCTGCTGGAGTACCAAATATTATCCTTCATATATTATACAAAATGCAGGTTCTGCTTGCTGTGATCATCATTAGCCTTTCAGAAGATAGGAGCTTTACTCTCAATGAACAAGCAAAAGTTCCTCATGTCATCCTTTTTCACTGTTTGGCAGAACCGTTTCGTACTATCTTGTAGCTGCACATTCTACTCTGAAAGAAAAAAAGATGAGTGTGTTAAGTTGAACTAAAGAGTGAAGATGTTAGTCTATAGGCAGCTGTTACCCCAAATGTGTTAGAAGACAGTTGTGACAGAAGAAATGTCTGTCGCTGTATGTATGTAGACAAGCAACCATAGATTTAGCTATGATTTGAAGAGCAATAAAATGCAAGAAATGGAGAAGTAATTTTTATAGACTGATAAAAAAAAAAAAAGGAGAAAGAAGAAAAAGTACAGGTAACATAATATACCTCATCTAATTACTTACCAATTCAGCAGAACTTGCAGCTTTGATTTCACTCATGTACCAATCAGGTGAGAAATTGCAAAACCTCTAGTGAATGGAGGACAATTTCTTTGTTGGCACAGAGAACCATGTTTTTTTAAATACAAGAAGAACATTAATCATGATAAAATCATTTTTTGCACTTGGGTCTGCTGTTTGTAATAGGAAATTTCAAGCAAATCACACCATAACTTACTTTTAATGAACACTTAACTATTGCAAATCACTACCAACATTTTTACAGCCAAGAGGGGATCTGTATTATCTAACTAACAGCTTATTAAAATGGTCAAGAGCTTCCTATAGACTGTAAGAAGTACCTGGAAGTTAGAGATTAAAAGAGACAGTACAAATTCTGTAATAATCTTTACTTGAAGTAATTGTTTTCAGTATATGAAAACCTGAGAAACAGTTTCAACAACTCAGTATCACACACAAATTTGATTATCACAAATATAAAAGAAACACTCTAAAAAGGTTTTCATTACAATTAAGTCAGCATAGTGGAATTCATGGCAAAGACAAAAAAGTACAAATCAGTGATGCAGCAATAACATTTTGTCTTACAGAAACAACTTGAAGACGATTTAACATTTTCTAGACAGTATTTTATTGTTGTATTTACCAAGACAAAAACTCTATTAGGTTTCACCAGTGAATTGGAAGAGTGGATTTTAGTGCAGTTTCAGTATCTTTAAGGCCAATGACATAAAAAATATTTGGTATTTTCTTACTAAGTACATTTGACTCATATCAGCTCATTTCATGTTTCTTCTAATTAGATTGGTTTTCTCACCACTTAGTGATAGAGGAATGCCACTGTGTATGGTCTCTTCTCAAGAACCAGTCTATTCAGAAATGACTACTGCTCTCTCTCCAATTGGCTAGCATAAGCTAGATATAAATAGAGATATTTATTTTTTTTTGTCTATGATTGTCTATACCGCTACTATTCTAAATAATTAAAAAGCTGTTAAAATAACTAAATGCTTTTATTGAAAATGATTAGTAGATATTATTTTCTTTTTAGTAACTAGGGCATTGCCAAGACCAAACACGTGACTAATTCTGGCAACTTTGTCAGCACAACTGTATCTTCTCAGCAAACTGAATCATGATGGGTTCCTCCTCAGCACTTACTAAGATGATAAAACAGTAATTTAGAATGGGATAGAGGTAACTGCATTTTAAAATGGAAAAAAAGATGTAGAAATTGGGGGGGGTTGATAACTTAGAAGAAAGCATAGTGACCGTAATAGGGGCTACAAAACATGTAACTACATTATCTTTTTCAAAAATATTAGGTTGGTAAAAAAAAAAAAAAAAAAGACAATATCAGGTACAAAAGAAATGTATTACAGATTAAACCCTAAAAATAGGGTTTAATCCTGTCTGTAACCCTGTCTGTCTTTGACAGATGTATTCTATCTACTGCTAGCAGACGTGGCTTTCTGTCTAGTTTTCATCTTAACAACCTTTGTCAACTTATCACACCAGTACATTTTGAGTTGAACTGCAAGATAGGGAGAGGGGAGTTTCTTCTAGAATATCAGAGAGATAACTTGTGCATCAAGTATTGTAAGAACTGATAAGCCAGCTACAGTGTTCCTGGAAACTTCGGGATGTTTGATAGAGTAAAAGTCAATAGCTAAAATATGCATTGGGTGCATATGCACACGTGAAATGGTTTGCTGGCACCCACCAATACTTACAGATTAATTGTTTACAAAGTTAGTGTCCTTCTCCTTGTGTATTTCTGGTGTCTGAAATAAAACACGTGTTTCTAGAGACAGCATTTCTCTATCTTATTTTCTCTTATTTGAGCTTCCATAGGGGAATTCTGAGCAATTTTGATCCTTTTGGAAATGAACCACAGCATGCATGTCTTCCTGCACCTATCACTTGGGCTGAAAGCACAGACACCTGAAGCTGGTGCAACACTCTTAAGGGATCAGCTACAGCTGACTACTTCACACAGCTGTAGAGGGGAGAGGGAGACTCTCTTGTTATAAGCTTTTGTTCTTAGACTTCTGTCTAAACAATTTTCACCTGGCTTATGCTGGTAGTTGAATTATTATTTTTTTAATTTAAAGTAATCTGAAAGACTTCTCAAATTCTACTCCTTGGCATTATTGTCTGGAGTTAAAAGAAAAACAAACTCAATCCATATTCTCAATTTTCCTACAAGTTGCATGTTCAGAAGAGTTAAACTTGGCTCAACACTCTACCTCTGTAAGTAGCTTCATTAGAATTGCACGTAGTAGAAAAACAGTCACTTAAGACTTATCTCCCTGGATCTCAGTCTTAAATTTACATTATCAAGACACTACAATAAAATGCAAAACAACGTGCAAATATGTAAATCTGTTCACCTATCTTCAGGTAAAATCAGTGATTTCTTAAAAAGAATGTTTCCAAAAGACAATACAGAAATTAGCACACGTTTGATTCTCTATGTGCATAAAATGGGAGACATTTACACTGCTGTTATTAGAATAATTGAATGTAACTTTTGAATGTTCAAGCCATCTGTAAACTACGTAGATTTGGTTTGGTAGATTTTTAACTGAAGTAACACGAAGCTTCAAGCCAGATGCAAATCTAGATGGAGCAGCAGGGTAAATATTTCAACATATAGAAGACCACAATGAGTTCCAGACTACTCTTAGAATGGGGCTGATATTTAATTTAGCTGAAAATTTGAGAGCAAATTTTCAGTTTAAGAGGCCCTTTAAATCTTTACTCAGTAAAGATCTCATTGAAACGTCAAAAGCAATAACCCTAAACTTTAAGTACCAATTTATTTTTTTCAATTCATTTTTCCTGAAACCATAGACAGTAATCACGTATTACATTTTTGACAGGTTATCCCACAGACCATTTCACTTTTCTGCATTTATTTTCTTCAAACAACCAGAGGTGCTCTAGGGTTTATACTTCATCCATATTGTCGCTCTTTATACACTTTTTGCTCCAAAATCAATTGCTATTCCCTCCTTAGACTGTTTTATAGGTGTGTTGTTGTTTTTTTCCTCTCTGACTTTAGTGAAATTTACTAAGTTGTGTCTTGAATCATGAGGCACATCATGAAAAAGAGAAAAAAATATGACAGTGATCTAAGAGTGCTAACAGAGAATGGTTTCCCAAGTGTATGTTAGCCAGATAATCAGATCTATGGAAGCAACAAATATGAAAGCAGATGAGAGCCCTCTGAAGTATGTTATATACTGAATTTGCACCACTGTTGAAAAGAAGGCTGAAGAGATGGCAGATCGTAAGATGAACAGTGTTACATACATGTATTTCATCAACATTAAAAGGAATATCAAAATTTCTCTCTCAACTGATTTCCAAACTTTTAGGGAGTAACTTACTGCAGTCTTATCTGTCACCAAACAGCAATGTTTTGAGTATTTGCTCATGCTTCTTCCTCCCTGAATGTAACAGCAAAATCGAGGAAATCACTGGCAGGCCTAGAATTGGAATTGATTCATTTTATATGTACTGGACAAACATTCTACTGAAGTTCATACAGACAAACCAGGTTTTAGAGAAATCAAAAAGCTTTCTTACCTACTAAACATTCCACTAGCAGGAGCAGCATTTTGATTTGTAACTAAACCACTAGCCTGAATATCAGGAATTGTTCCATCTCTAATCTGACCTATGATCTAAAAGCAGTTTATTGCAATGATGTTTGTCCCATTTTTCCTTTCTTAGGGAGATGATAAAAATCAAGTCTCCCTTGCAAATTTTTGGATTTAAGGTTTAAATGTTCCATGCCAACATCTTATTATAATAACCTGATGAACTAGGAATAATCAAATAACTTTTTTAAAAGTTACTGAGCATTCATAGTTACTACAATACATACTTGGGACACATGAGTAGCATTTACAAGCAGCTTATATCCAAGGAATCGACAAAAGAAAGAATTAAAGGAAAAAATATGGTGTGTGGACTCTTCTTCACAGAAACTCAGAGGGCATAAGGTGACTAATAAATGTTGTTCCATATAGCAAATAACATAGATTACTATAATTACGTATTAAAGATTATAACACATTTTAACTTAAGTATAATTTATTATTCCTGTGTAGTTTCCCTTAAAAAATGCCTTTTTTTAATCAACAAGGCATTTAGAAAGTTATTTTTTCTAACATAATTAAAGATACGATTCAAATAAAACTTTATATAAATCATTTACCTTATAGAAAATATATTTTAATAGTGAAATAAAAAATAAAGGATTTGTCCCTTTTGACTGGCAAGAAATACATTAAGTAATTGTATTTTCCTTCAAGTTGGAAAGCTTCCATAAAAAACAATGCAAATGAAAGTAATTGACTACAGAATAGTAACACTTCTTTCAAAACTTAGCAGTGAGTGAAATAGGATATATTTGCATGAATTTCCTTGCACACATCTTACAACAGCAGAGTAGCTAAATTGTTTATTTCAGAAGAATTCAAACATATAAGCATGACTTCAGAAAGTTCATATGCAACAGATTGCAATAAAAGTTTGTACATTTTATTAACGCTTAACTTTCACCCAACTGCACACAAGAAAACTATTGAAATTACAAAAAAAAAAAAAGCTTCCTGGAATGTTGATTTTAGCAGTTTTTCCTTTAAGTTCCACTTTGTACAACTAACAATACATCCTTTCAAAATTTTAACCCAAAATACTGACTTTTAAGAGGAATATCTGTGGAACTTGTATGTAAAACAAGATTATTTTCATAGAATATAAAATACTTGAAAAATTTTAAAATACTCAATGTTTCTAAAACATTATGGAGTTGATAAATTGTCATAATTTTAACACAGGTTCCCTCTAATTAAAAAAAGTGGTTCTCAAAATAAATCAACAATTCCCTAGTGCACACATAAAGAGAAAAGATCAAAAGCAGTAACTGGTATCTTTCCTTCCAGTGTTAATTAGTAATTAAAAATCTTAGCTTCATTAGTACCTACTTTGAAATAGTTTGATTTTTTTTTTTTTTTGATGGGGGAAGGGAATATTACACAGGCAAATCCTGCAACAGAAGTCATGAAAATTAACCAGCTTTGAAACTGCTTGCTTTCATCACAGTTTAAAAAGGATATGAGACTTCATTATTTTCTTTTAAATGAGAATCTTCCTTGAAGACCTGAGCTTTCATTTGGTCTGAGTTGCATGTACTTGCATGTACTGCCTACTTCTACTGGCCAAGTAACACCCTTTCTCTATAACAGTTCAGGTATGTCTGATGATTTTAAGTAGAAACACAAATATGAGAATCGGTTCCCTAGTAGAGTATAAAAGTCAACAGCTCCTAGTATTTGGATTAACTGAAAGTCCTAAAAGAATTTCCTGCATTTGGAATGGGAGAAGAAGACTTGTCAATGCTTCAAAACCAAGAAGATTGAATGAATGTCCCTTTATGGATTTCAAGTGTCTTCCATTCGTAGTTTATTTGATGCCTTCAATACCGATTCCATTTTCACTTCCATTATCACAGCTGAATATTTCCTGCGTACAAGGTAATCAACAGTATAGCAGCAAACCCCGTTAGTAAACCAGCGTTCTGAATAAGGAAGAATGTAAGATCCGTCTTTCTTCCTGTCACTTTCTCCCTCAGCATATCATTCATCTCTGGGAACTGCAAAAAGGCATAATTTTAGGTAAGTATTGCCATCTTGTGGTAGCGTGTGTAACTTAGACCATTTAACAACAAACATCGCTGCTTTGAACTGAGTATTAGAACTAACAGCAGGTGAAGGCAGTCACAGAACAAATCACCCTAGTTATCCTGAAAACTATTTCATCAAGAATGGAAAATTGAAATGGTGTTTTGATTTCCTCTGCTGCAATATCACCTTTTTGGCTCTCATGCAGATTTCCTCTTTTTAATTTGGGTCCAATTGTTGGTCTGTATGTTGCTAGGAGCAGCTGCCCTTGTATTGCTAAATATTGTGTTTCCTTCTTCACTAACACGGACAGAGAAATCCTCAATCAGGAAATGGAAGATTAGGATTCTTCCACTTTATTTATAAGCAAAAGAGGTGAAGCTGAAAACACAAACAGCCCCTCAGATATAAGAAACCTGTTACAAACAGAAGGTCTGTTGGGCTGATGAGGTAGTGATAAAGCAAGGAAGAAAGAATAGGAATGTTGTGAAACTGGTAGCAATATACGCAATATTTTGTTAGGGTGTGATGAAGGGATTCTTCCTTCCATAACAGGTGTCATAATGGCACCATAATAGCAAAGGATGACTGTTCCTTGCAGGAACAAAGATACTTCGTCTGAGAGCCAGTGGAGGTGGTGGCAGATGAGCACTGGTGATAAAAGTCTCCATTAGCATGGGGCAATTCAGGGTATGTGTTCCTGGCAGATAAAGTCAACTGTAGTTGACTTTGACAAACATAAGTAAGCTTTAAACTCTTCTGTTGTGGTGAGAGTAGTATAGCCAGCGTGCAACAAAGACTCTAAAGTTCAGTCTCAGTTTAGAAGCCTTCTGTTTGAATGACTCAGAAGCTTTATCTTTGATCTCATAAGACAAAAAGAACTGTCGAAGCCAATGCAATTCTTGAAGAACAGATTAAGGTAAATGGGAAGTGGCCAAACCTTCCCAGAAATCATTCCACAGCTCTGTGATCCTCTTGCACAAGAGGCAAAGACAACAACAAACCAGATTAGCTTCATGCCATACAGCAAGGCTCATGTGTGCTCACACACCTCAGTGTACACATTCTCACATACCCACAGCTTCATCACACGGTTATCTTACTGACACAGAGGCTGGACTGCACCAGGAGTCCAGGAGAAAAAGGGAGGAAAACAGAACAGCAAAAAGAAAAGGGAAAGGACATTCTAATTAATCCTACCTGCTTCTACAAGCAGACCAGAAAGTGGAAAGGCAAATCTCTGTACAGAGCACTTGCATACCCTATTTCAGACGTCTCAGGGGGAGAAAAGTTGAGACAGGTAGCTGATTCAATCAAAAAACCTAGAGAAAGAGATGCAGGAGAGGAGACAGACGGTGGAAGGGAGGGGAGAGAGAGAGTGCAGAACAAGAGATACGAAGAAAAGAATGTTACCTACTTCGATGGATTTAATTAGAACAATTTTACGATGAGCCACTCTAAATTTATGCCATGAGTTTTGCACATCATAGTTGAGTGCACTACTATTTATTATAAGAGAGTGAAAGCAAATGAACAGCATTAGCAATTAAGGTACTGCAAATTTGTAAAAGAAGCTATTTATATTGTTCATTTAACTCTAAGATTACTACTTATGAAATCCTACGTTATTATCTCAACTACATTAGTATTTAATGTAATAGTCCTTATAACCATGTAAGAGTTCTTAAATGCATGTAGAACCAAACTGGGGCCTCAAATCTTTTCAAATTCAGGCCTCACTCTGGTTCTACACTCGGAATGGATTCTAATATGACAGGTGGAAACAGAATTATTTTTTTATTTTATTTTTATTTTATTTTTATTTATTTATATATATATATATTTTTATTATTATTTTTTTTTTTTTTACAGATTTATCTGATATTACAACACTGGAATTAAATATAATAAAGCTTTAAACTCTTGTAAATTCTCTTTCATTTTGAGATAAAACATCATTGTAAGGAATTTATAGAATATTGCTGACTGCCTGGTGAAGCCAGATTAAATTCCCAACATCTAAACCTGATCTAGAATTTAGCACTATTTCTTTGCCTTATGTTATCTAATATACTTTCAAAAACAAAACAAAACAAAAAAACTCAGTTTTGAATGAAGTTTAACAGATCACTTTTTTTTTCTTTTTTTTTTTTTTTTTAAAGTCTGGACAAAGAAACTGGGGCTGGTACTGTTTAATTTAAACAGTATTGGAGTTTAAGTCAGGGTTTTCACCTAAACAATTCCAAAATTATTGCTGAAGTTACATAACATATTCCATTCAACTCTTAAAGAATTTTTAGTTTAATTTTACTTATTTTTTCTGCTTTTCTTTTAGAAGATGATTTCTGAAAAGACAAATGATTCATTCTTGCAGGAAGCACGGCTGAAAGCACGACAGACACCAGTAGAGTCAGATCATGCTCCATTTTATTGCCCGAGTAGCCTAACTTTTGTAGTGAACTTAACAGGGGTGGATAGTGTCTCACACAAGATTATTGGTCAAAAGCACTCAGACAAACAACTACAAGAAAACAACCCCACCTGCAAGAAAACAACCCCCTTGTGATTAGCAGTCACATAGACCATGTCTTTGAAGCCAACTGCTGGCAACAATATTTTTCTGAATTCCTCAATTGGGCGATGTGGGAACACTGTCATGGGAACTTCTCATAGTTGCCCGGGTAGCTTGGTTTGCTCAGCTACAGCAAGCCATGGGATTTTTGCTGTTTCAAGAAATCCCTCGACAATTCATTTAATAACAATAATGTGAGATGCTCTGCCACTTCTTAAAATGCTGAAACAAAGTATTTAAACACTTTTCACTCTTGAATGAAACCGGCCCAAACTCATGAAAAGCTTCTCTTTCTTTAAAACTCATTTTCAGCAATAATCTGACCAGCCCTACCAGGCCTTCACATTTAATGAATAAGCATAATTATTTGTGCACCTTCATTAAGGTTATAATTGATTACTTAACATCTAATAATAAGATGTAGATGAATCTGGCAGGAGAGAGACAAAAATATTAAATTCTACCAGAGAAACTGTTAATTCAGTCTTTACTTTCTTGCAGAAAACTAAATAACTGAAAATGAAATTCTTTCTCACCATATCTGCCAGAGAGATATACAGGAACATTCCACCAGCTACTGCAAAGATGATGTTAGGAGCAAAGTTGTTGCCTACTAATATACCGAAAGCCATCCCAATATAACAGGAACACGCAGACAGAAAGTTGAAAAACAGAGCCTGCCGAGTATTCATTCCTGCACTAAGCAAGATGACAAAATCCCCTAAAAAAAAGAAAAAAGAGAAAGAAAAAATGAAAATGAGAAAACCATCTTCAGCAAATGATATTATTTTTTTTTTTCAATGGAAGTCTAAAGAAAAAGACATTATTCGTATACAGCTTATATCCCACTGCTGGTTTTCCTCATGCAAGTAAATGATGAGTATTTCCCTTCAACAATAAGATAACTGAAACATTCTGAAGCAAGTAGGTGATGCACAACATAGCTAAGAGCTTGAGAACACAGGACTACCCATAGTGAGCAAAATTTAATTAAAAAAAAAAAAAAAACACATACAAAAGCATGTATGAACAGGGCAATTCATACCTATCTAATATACATTCCTAGTTTCCATCCATCTGCACTCAGGAACTTCTTGGGCTAGATGTGTATTATGGTACTTGGTAACTTTTTGATGAGTGCTTTTTCTATTCATTTGTCTAAACTTCTTTTCAATCCATGCCAAGTTTCTACAAGCACAACCTCCTACAGTAATTTTTGTCAAAAACAATGTGTTGAATTAAGTTCCTTACCCAGCTCATGAGGAAACTCTTCACACAAGATGGCTATGGAGGTACTCAGCCCTTGAAACGGAGACAAAGTGAAAGAAGCACCAATTGCCAAACCATCTATGAAATTGTGTACGGCATCACTCAGTGTTACCATCCAAGCAATGGTTCCGATCTTTGACAGTGGGTGCCCACCGAGACATTTACATAACTTGCTTTGGGTTACTTCCTCCTGGAAAAACAACACAATAAAGCAATTACATAAAACACTGAATAAAGAAGTCAATGAAACGCAGTTCTGGCTTTAATCAAACGCTGAGTAAAAAATAAAGCACAATTACATGAAGAAAACAAATTGCTTGGTCCAAGAGGCAGAGGGCACAGGTAGCAGCAGCAAATATTTTCTGTTTCAACAACTGAAAAGTGAAGGGCCCAGTCACCTTCTGACTACAAAGCTTTAGCTGAATGCCCTTCAGCTGAGACCGAAAGCAATTCAGACCACAATGTCTGAATGTCTCTCTGGCAGTGTCTCTCCCAGATTACGAGACTGCCAAGGGTTGATAAGACTCCTCACAGCCTCCTCAGCAACCTCTATTAAGCATGTACAGTGGAGAGGATTTGAGAGGATTTGATCATTGTGATTGACAGCATCCGTACTTCCTACCTGAAACAGACCTGGATAAATTACACGATGCCTGTATGTACATCATGCTCGTAAAGACACAGCCACCACCACAGCAACAGACACCTACATGGGAATCCAGACACGCATCCAGGTAGTCCTCTAATTTTATTTCTTATTTTGAGCAGTGACAGTTAAGTCCAGCTAGTGAAATCAGCTTTTACAAAGTGCATGTTTAAGAACAGCAGTGGCTAGTTCTGACTGTGGGAGTTGAGAGCTCAGAGCACAACTAGAACTGGCTAATATCAAACTGCAATGCACAATCATGCCAAGGCTCTCAATAATTCCTACCAGACGTGGAAGTAATTTATACATCCGGTGTCATGAAATAATGAGAAATTTGACGAAGATAAAAGGAACTGCCATTTCAGCTGGGAGTACAAACTAATTTCCACTATAAAAATCCTGATGTTCCATTCTGATAAATTTCTGTACACACAGATATTGTGGTTAAATTATATTTGCAAGCATAATAGCATTGGAAAAAAAAATAAAAAAGGATTTGCATATAAGGCATTAACTAGTGTTTACTACCAGAATACATAAATAGTAATATATATCTGTTTACTCAGACATATTTAATCACCTTTCTTCTTGTAAGAGAAGGATGTAGAGGAATACCTCTTTCCTTTCTATCAATGGGTCAAAAAGATAATTCTAAGAAATTTTTCCAAGGAACATTAGAAATGGTTTTAACTTTATCATATCAAATGTAAGTACTACCAGACAAGTGAAGTTTGAACTTTAAGGAAATATAACGATTAATAAGTGGTCACAAAATCTTTAATGACAGAGCAACGAGATCCGACTCATGCTTTGCTCACCGGACTCTTATCTGACATAACATATACGTGTATGTTGGAGCTGCCTTGGAACAGGACAAAAGTTCAGATTAGGGATTTCCCAGTCTGAAGTCTACTACATTACTTGGAATCTGTAACTAGTAAGTCCATGGTTAAGTAGTGGCACAATGAAGATTAAGTAAGAAGATGATATTTATTGAGTAAGAAGATGATATTGAGTAAGAAGAAGAAGAGTATCTGTTGAACTCATCAAGATCAGAACTGACCAGGCTAGGTTTGGGTTATCTATGGTTTTGGTTGTTGGTTTGTTGTGTTGTTTTTGTTTGTAAGTAACTGCAATTAAATAAGGAAAACAGTATTGACTTACTTCTAAAACTACTTCCTTGATATAGTATTTCAAACTTCAGAGAAAATTGTAGCTTAAAAACTAGGAATCAGATTCTGAGAGGCTTCTATTATATGTATACACATCTAACAGCCATTTACTGTGTAGCTTTAAGGTATAATAAATAATTCTTGCCTGTAATCTACCTTAGATAACGTCGCAACTTCTTTTGGAAACCATATGAAGTACAAGGACATTGCTTGTCTGCGTTCACGTCCTGAACTTTACTAGATCATATGCCCAATGAATGTCATATGCCCATGAATATCATTGGGCATATGATCTATAGTCATAGACAAATGACTAATACATATTCTTAATGCTCAAGATAAGGCAGACTACTGATAAATTTACCTTTTAAAAATATATAGAATTCTGAAGCAAAAATTATCAATCCCTGGCTCTACTGGACTGTTTCTTCTTTGTCATGATACTGTACTGGGTCTGGCTGGAATAAGACATTGTGCTCTGCACTTGAAGCTAGAACAGCCCTGATAGCACACCAATGTTTCATCTGTTGGTGAGCAGTGTTGGCACAGCATCAAGACTTTCTCCAACCCCCCCTGAAGTCAGTAGGTGGGGAGGGGACACCACCAGGCAGCTGACCTAAACCGACCAAAGGGATGTTCCACACCCTACGGTGTTACACTCGTCAATAAAAGCTCGGAAAGGGAAAGTAGAAAGGGTGGGCTCTCATTATGAAAATGTCCGTGCTCCCAAAAAACTGCAACATGTACAGAGGCCTGCTTCCCAAGATGTGGGTGAACATCACCTGCTAATGGGAAGCAGAAAATAATTGTTTTCTGTCTTTGCTTCCATGTAGCTTTTTTTTTTCCTCCCCCCTCTTTCTTTTCCCTTTAATTAAATTATCCTTATCTCAACTTGTAAGCCTTTTTTTCCCATCCTTTGAGGAGAGGGAGTGCGAGAGTGACGTGGTGGAGTTCAGTTGGCCATCAATGTGAAGCCACCACAGGTACTTCAGGAGATGTTACAGGAGAGATGCCAGCCAAGGAGCTCTGGAACACTCAACTGGTCTATCAGGTCAGATTTTTATTAATTACTACTGCGGTATTATTTGCATCACCACAATTGATGGTAAAACAGAAGATAACCTTGGTATTTTTGCTCTTCTGAATATATTTTTTCTTTAAAAGCAATGGCTTCTCCTTTGTTCCCAAATGTAAGAGAAATGATAGAGAGACTTCTCTTATTTCATCTTATGTCATTACCTCAGGGTACCGTTGCTCTTTCTAATCCATCTGTGACTCCCTCAGACAAGAACAAGCACCCCAATCTGTTAAATGCTTGCAGAAAATAAAGAGTTTATATTCTGCACATCAGTGGAAAACCCAATAGGAGTTAGGACAGAGCAACTCCACCCTGTTGATAACATTTTCCTTCATACAGGCAAAAGAGTAAGCACTGGAATGAAAGTTTTGCTCTTGAAAAAAATAAAAGATAAAAAGGTGCCTTTTGGTGTTCCCTAACAACTCCAACATTGTGTGCTTGAGACTACAGGCATTTTCCGCAATTTGTCTCTGAAGTAACTTTTCTTAAAAGTTACTGTTGTCAAGCTGTTTCATTTCAATGCGTAGTAGGTACAAATTCTGGGTCAGCACAAAAGAGGTTTCCAAGGTTGCAGTTACTGCTGCAAGTGAAATTTAAAAGTATGCAACTAATTAAACATTTACATTCGCTCTGGCAGGCATTAAAAGAGAAAAGAAGGTTGCATCTCCATGGTTGAAAACAGCCACCACCCTACATGATGCTTTCTGTCTTCACTGTTGTTGCCCTCTTTACTGAGCTTTAAATTACGAGGATATGTTAAAATTCTATGCATATCTTGACTTACCCCACGTGGATCCCTCATAAATATCAAATGTGTGTAAAACTTAATTCATACCTACCCTCTTAGTAGTACCCTAGCTCCTCCCTGATGACTCTGAAGGGTACGCTGGACCCTTTAAAACTGCCTGAAGGAGGAAAAAAATGCAATGACAGCTTTCTTTGCTACCTCCCATCTCAACAGTGGGTTATCTGCCACCCTGGGATTTATCCTACAGCCATCTCCCTTCCAGCCAATCTTGACTCCAGAGTGAATTTTACTGTGCTACAGTCAGAAGATTTTAATAAAATGTATTCTCTTTCTAGCTCTGGAGAAATGGAAAGCAAGAAAGAATAGAAAGCATGAATTTTCATAAATGCAATACCTACAGAGGAAGAACCTTTGTAAAACTTAAAGTTCTTAAAGTCAAGACTGCACGCAAAAGGAAATATGTGAGTATTCTACAAAGGATCTTGGAATGACCTACAATAATTTACGATCATGAGCACTACAAGTAACCTAGTTGCTATAAATAAATACTAGATAGCCACACTTTATTATTATAATATATGTGATATGATTTTGTTATCTTTATGTTACATGTAAGGACACGACTGGCCAAAATGCAATAATGGAACAAGTCCAGATAAAACTTCTGGTAAACAGGGCAGAAATATAATACTGTGCTACCAGAAAGGACCGTCTCCACAGACAGTGGAGGTTTTGTATGTGTTCTAAATCTACAAAATACAGTTTATGGATACTCAAAATATGACTTTCCTTTCGGTGCCCATGCAGTTTTAGCTATCACCCGTTTCTCCTAATCTTTACAACAACTAGTATCCACTGCACTCCATAACATTTCTAAAGTAAGGAGAAGTACAATTTTGGTACTTTAAACTGTGGGTATCAAGTGTCCTGTAAGCCAGCAGGGTCAATGCAGAACTCCCATATTCTCTATTTGAGAATTAGGGCCTTTGTCCTGCTTCCTCTCCTGCTCCTCAACGCGCCCCCACAAACACCTTTCTGGGTGAAGAGTGCAGGTAGTAAAACAGAAATCTTTACTGTGAAAAATCTTCCTTAGCCATCAGATAATTATTGTTTTTCCATGTTGTTTTTACATAAGGGACAGGGAAAAGAGTAAAGAAGCACACCAACTTTTTCTTCCCATCTCGATTTTCTTTCCTGGCAGAAGGAGGTCGTATTTGTAGTAGAGCAATAAACACAAATACAGAGAACAAATTGGAAAGAAGATATTACTTCAACCAGGAGGAACAGCCGCTGTCTCAACCTATTACTTCTGTAATTCCCACCATGTCCAAATACATTGGACTAGCACAACCAGTGATCACAATATACTGCTTACTGTATCAGTTTTTCTCATTACTCATAGATTCAAAGGAAACACATTCTCCAACTTAAGGCTGGATGTGGATCATGTAACATTAAAACACACTATCACACATTTTAAACAAAACAATAACGAGATCAAAATTAACAGATTAAATATTTATCTCTGTCCTACCCATCCCTACGCTGATAACTACTAGCTCTTATAATTGTTCAGCAATCAAATCCAGCATTCAGATTTTGTAAGCTTGCCCAAAAGTAACACATCTTCTCATAGGGCTCAAGCAAGTTATAAGCTAAAAATTTACAAAAACTTGACAAAAGTAATAAAAATTCATATTAACCCTTCCCCAGATATGCTTATATAATAGGCAGGAATAAAATAAACAAACAGACACAAGTTTCTTACCTGTGCTGAGACCACACTGATGCTGTCAAAACCAAGATTTCCATTGTTCTCTATGACGGCTGAGTTTGCATAACAGGTCACCCCGTTGCTGGATGACGGTGGTTTGTGTGGGTTAGCCTTATCCTGACATTGATTCTGTTCACCATGTCCTAAGTCGTTATGGCCAGTCTAGGTGACAAATTCACAAACAAGTAGCTCATTAAAACAAAAGCAAAATAAATAAATAAATAAATAAAAATAAGAAATACAGACCAAAAAGGAAAACGCAGGGAGCATATTCATGCTGCATTTCTTTCAACACCAAGTGAATGTTTAAATAGCAATCAACATTTTAATACTTAAGTTTTTAAATGAACTCCAAAGTTATCAAAGTTCCCTTCCTATCTAAGCATCTCTTCTTTTCAGCTAATTAGAATTGTTGGAATTTACCATTTTTATACCTTCCTATAAAACAGTTGAATCTTCATAACCTTCAATATGAGGACCAGCTTGGAAGAGTCCAGCTAAGTGAGATAAGAGTAAGAACACTGGACAGTTTTCTTGGCAAGACAAGAGTAGAGAGTTCCAGGAAGTCTGAGAGGCCTTTGTCTGAGACAAATTCAGTCTCACTCATGTGAGCACACAGCAAGGAAGTCCTCAGATGTATGGGCCCTGGTTTAAGCAGAGCCAATTAACCATATTGCACAATATGGATAATTAAAGGGTCTGTGTACCAGCAGGTACACAGAAAGCAGGTCTGTGTACCAGAGCATGGGGAAACAAAGAGCCAATTACTGCAGGTGAGATTCAGGCACTGTCAGCCCTGGTAAATTACACTTCACAGATGAATAAGAAGATACACGTCACATCAATTTCTCCTGTCCAAATAGGAGCTTCAGAGGCAGACTCCCATTCTCTTCAGCTTTTACTTATTTCCACTTTTTGCTGTTATGTTTAGCTAGCACAGGGAAGATTTGGCCCTTGAGAGCAGCTAGAGCATATGCCAGTGACAGCAGACCACACTCACATCTGGATTCTATTCCCAGCTCTGCCTGTGACTCCCTCAAAAAAGTGAACTTGCTTTCCCTCTCCATATGGATTTTAAACAGATGTATAAGAACACGTGGTAAGGCTGAAATCCTCAGAAAAAAAAAATATATATACTATCAAGAATCTCATAAAATGTATCAGGTACTTTAAGGTAAGGCTTGCAGTTAGTGACACCTTTCATTACCTGGTTATAGATCTTCAATATCACTTTCAGAATCCTTTCCACAAAGAAGAGAATATAGAATCCACCAAACACAGCAACGGCTTTCTCGATATAGTTATCTACTTTGGGGTCAAATCCAAACGCCTAACATTGAAGACAAAAGCAATGTGAATTAGTCTGTAATCTTAGTACATTTCCATAAAAACAAATTCCCTGACCACACACAAATACTCCTCAAAAGTACGGACCGTCTACCAGACAGGAGTTTCAATGAGGCTGAAGTTATGAGAGATCCTGACCCTGACACATTTATTTCTTTTTTTAACTTAGATTAAATGTCAGCAGTGTTTTAATACAGTACAATTTTACATGCAGAACATAGTAATTATTGCAAGGGGAGGAAGTCTAAACTGTAGCCCATTAAAACTCACTAGAATTTTACCCAATGTGTTCCTCTTTCTGTCTAGAGGCAAAATAGCCCTTAGCCTTTCCCATGTCACAGCTACACGTGGAACTTGATGGCTCTGCTCACCCAGACAGAAAGAGGTGGCAGCCAGTGGCACTACTGGCCACCTACAATTCTTGGGGTATTACAACCCACACACTCACATCTCCACTGGAGCGAACTTCTGGAATTAATACACTTTAGAAATGATTTTACAAAACAAATAACAATTCCCATTGCTTACCTCTGGAATGAGTTGGAAAATTGCATTAGAAAAGAGAGTACCGATGGCCAAGCCCACAAAGTAGGTTAGAATCTTGGGGAAATATGACTTTTTTAAGAGAGGAGTTAAAATCAATCCCAGGAGTGATGCCAAGTTAATGATAGTCACAGCCAGGAACCCAAATCCCCAAACTGTGGATAAACAAACAGAAATATAAAATATTTTAGTATAAAATCCATTTAAGGCTGCTTTTGATTTTTCTAACATCTGAATTGGCATGGAATTGAGAAAAATACTTACTTGAAATTATACTCTACAAATATAAAACCTTAAATACGCACTGATATTTAAGACGTATACCCACAGAGGGGAAATATGCAGAAATACTGTTTGGGACCACATACGAGCCCGGTTTCAGTTTTTAATATCTCAGATAGTCTATCTGCTGTTAGTATAAATCATCTCTCTCTACAGTCGCTGAAAATTGAGAACTAAAGCTTAAGCCAATATTCAAGGTAGCTATAGCATAGGCTTACGACAAATCTTGTTGCTGGTCTCAGGGTTGCAGGTCCAATTGTCATTTACTCCTGAACAACTCCAAGATACAAAGTTTGCTGTCTTGGCTGTCCTACACCCAAAAATCCTTCCTGACAAAGGATGACTCCTTCAAATCATCTTGAGGTGGTAACTTTCTGTTCCTATCACCATGGGAACAGAAAATCTATCACCTATCACTCTTCCTACAGTTCAAAGTACTTCTGCTTTGTTGAAAAGACTGCCCATCACTACTTATCACACATATGAGGTGGAAGATAGCTGACAGTTGAGGCTATTACAGTAATGAAATGAAAACATACAAAACAGAGGTTCTGGGTTCAAAAAGATGGGCACAAAGGAGGAATATTTTTATTTATTTATTTATTCATTCATTCATTTATTTATTTATTTAAGAAGTGGCATATGCACCCAGTTTGGCCATAATTTAGCTTCTTTCACCATAAGCATTGTCTCAGATTTTCAGAGTTCAGACACCAGGATTTATATGGTAATATATCGTAAAATACCATAATTATTCTGGCATCTAAACTACAGGTTCTGAGAGTTTTGCTGATTTTGTTTACAATCATCAAAAAGTTTTGCCTCTGTGCATGTCCACTGTTTTACCCAGTTACATCTCAAATTCCTATGAGTACAAAAAAGCTTTAAAGGTTGCACTGAAAAAGCCTACAACACTGCCTCAAGTGAGGCCGCAGAATCACAAAGATATCCACATAGACAGGTTGTCTATAAAAATCCAACACAAATTAAAAGCGAAGCCAACACAATGTTGGATATATGAGAACAGTTTGGTTTAATCCAGAAAGTTGCATCCATCCAACAGCCTCATTATCAGGTTTGCCATATGTACACAGAGAAGTTACCGTAAATTCCTTTCTGCGTAGCAGAAAGGGATCAGATTGCAATCTGCAGCCCAACTTTCCCGTAACACGTTGTCAGCAAACACACTAAACCAGATTCATCACCTGCAACTGGGATTGCTGTGCTTTGTTTGCACAGGGACACATTTTCGTTTGTGACGAACTTTATATTGTGTCAAGAACAGGAAGAACAGAAAGCATTAGAAGCATTTAAGGCATTTGCAAGAGGTGTGCCAATGCCAACCAAAACATTCACTTGCCATTTCTGAGAGACAGAGAGGGGAGGAAAAACATACAACTAGATATGGTTAGATCCACTAAGCTACTCAGGAGCATAACTTCCATTACAATAAAAGATAACTACGCTTGTGAATGCATTTCTGAAATCAAGTCTACGGTAAACAAATGGGGTTCCAGTGTCATCATGAGTCACAGAGGCTGTTTGCAGTTTGGGATTACCATACAAGCAGGAGGCTCTCAGTTTAACATACAGGTAACTCCTACACATTTACCCAGTCCAAAATACACGTTTCAAATTGAGTTAAAATACATGTGTGCGTGTATGTATATATATATAAAATATGAAGTACTTAGTGCATATGCCCAAATTACCTTGCCGCAGACACAGGAAATTAGAACAAGTTTCAAAAATTTTGATTAAAAATCCCCACTACTACTTACTACTTTCTACAACAAAAGACAAAGAGGATAAATTCGCAAATGGTACATATAAATCAGTGGGTGACAAGAATGATAGGAGAATGGAGCTTTAAAGCAAGCACAGAAAAACAGGTTATTGCCAAATGCCGAGAGAAGTTCTCACAACAGCACTTGCTTTAACGTTCATACCGGCACTCTTTGTTCAGAACAGCAGCACGTACTGGGACACTTAACTTGCAGTACATGCTATAAATGATACACCTTTCATCATTTTGTATGCTTAATGCAGTGGAACATGTCCCAGTGTACTGAAGGACCTGTGTTTGCAAATAAATCCACTGGTATGTAGTACCCCCTTTTGTCACAACAGCAGCAACCAAAAAAACCCTTCTTCTTCCTAATTTACCAGAGATTAGTGAGGCCAGAAGGCAGATGCATTTTATTTTTGAAAATCTGGCCTAATCTGGATAGCTCAAAGTCTTTGGGATTTAGCATACTGATATTTTATTTTTTTATCCATTTACCCAAAGTGGAAGAACAAGGAAGAATTAAAATACATAATCAAACGAATCAGACGATGAAGGAATGAATTGTTCTCCATCCTAGGCCTTCCACAGATCCCACAGTGAACCTCAGTAGTATCAGGACTAGTTTAAACTAATAAATCTTTTGAAGGAATAAAATAAATCTAAGATTTTTCTTGTATGTTCTCCAGGAAAGTGCTGTTGACCTGAAGTGCAATTGTAAATAATAATGATTAAAAAAATGATTACCCCAATTATACGGTTATGGGAATTGGTGCTGCAAGAAAAACACCACAAATAGAAAAGAAACAAACAAACAAACTAATGAAAGTGATACAATTCCAAGATAACCAATGCTGCCAAAGTTGCTTCACTGCTGCATTATGGACTGTATTTCACAACACCATGTGTGCACTGCTCTCTTAAAATTGGGTTGATTCACTAGGGCTCCATCCCCAGTAAGCTTTCCCTGAGTGCATCCCCCCCCCAGAGAGCTGGCTGGGCTGACTTCATGTTCCAGAGCCGAGCACTGCCACACAGCCTATGCAGAGGCTGATGGCATGGATGGCTTTTGCCAACGAGCATTATGCTTTCTGTCTCTACAACTCTGGCCCCACCAAAGAGACCACCAAGTTGCCAAAGCACAACAAATGCAAAAAATTAATGGCAGGAGAGCAAGTCCTCCTCAGGACACCATTGCTCAGTATAGTTCCTCACAAGAAGTGGGGACTACTGCTCTGGGCCTTCCTGAGACAAGCTCAGGCTCCTCCTGTGCCCTTTCCTGGAAAGGAAGAAACCAGGGTGTTAAAACCTTGCTGAAAAAGCCAAGCAGACCACACAGACTCTGTTTGCCTTGGACAGAAGAAATGCCACTGGGCATTTCCAGCTATTTCATGCCCCTTTATACTACTCCCTATTACATTTCAGAGGGAAAAAAAGAAAAGGAAGGACATGAGTGTGCCCCTAAGGACAGCTAGGTTAGATATTCAATATACAACCCCAAGGAAAAAAGACATGCTATACACTGTCATTTAACTTTTACTCTGCTTCCACAACATTTTTTTATTATTATTATTGCAAGCAGCTGCCCCATAAAGCTCACTGTATTAAATTCTTCTTTATATCTTATCTGTTCATGTTTTGGAGAACAGGGACTTAACAGCACTTAAATGTGTGGGAGTCCCTGAGCAGAAAACTCACATCAGCCAAGCTGGAAACATGCTCTGAGGATTTTGCATCATGGGCAATAACTGAAATCAGCTGCTCCAAATGCTGCCACAATACTGATATATTTGGTGATGGGGCAGGGGACAACACATAAATCAACAGCAGGATACATTTGCAGTAAAGCCTCCGTTTGGCACGGGACATTTCTGTGAATCTCCCTTCAAAACAGATACCACTGTGTGTCACAGCCTCATATGTTTGGGGTTTAAAATACCCTAAGCATGGGCCTCGCAGATTTCTCATGCTGCAGCCAAGGGAGGGGCAGAGAAAAGACTGCCTTGCTTATCTGGCTACTGGACACTGCTTCTGAGCTGGCAGGATAAAAGAAAAATAGGAGGGGTGGTCTAACTAGCTTAGGCAATCAACTACAGAGCAAGCTTTCCACATCACCATACTTAAACACACACACACAAACACACAGAACAAAACCAAACCAAACCAACAAACAAACAAAGATTCTACACTGTGGTGAAGGTATTGTAAATTTCCTGAAAATACGTGCCTTCATATGGTATAAACCATCATGGTAAATTGATATGCCATGGTTGTGATTAATCAAATATAGTTTAAATTATCTACAGGCATAGGTAAGTTTTAGGAATGATGTGTAATTCTTAGTGACTACTGTCACTTACAACAATCAGGGTGTTATTAATTGTAAAATTTCAAGAGTTACAAAAAACACTGCAGTACCTTTGCTAATAATTACTACCATTGGGAATCTGCTCATCCAATATCCCAGTTTTTAACTTTAAGTCAGTTGAATCCCTGGGAATAATGACTTGACACCGAGTCAAATAAATAAACAAATAATAAACAAATTTGATCTTTATCAATGGAACAAGTGACCTCATTATCCAGTTGATTCGTCCCTGTCCTATATTGTCTATTGCACTGTACAGTTCCGATCACAATAAATATAAAAATAATAATGAGAAAAATAGGAGGAAGAAAGATTAAGGTTACTCAGGCATGTGATGATGTTCCATGTAGAGGGAGCAGCACAGAAGACGTCAAGAAGGCAAGAGTGGGAGTTCAGAAAAATGTGAGTCTTTTCCTCAGAAAAAGAGCAGTCACTGGCCTCCTTGGTGTCCTGACATCCAATTGCAAATAATTCCACTTAAATGCAGCCTCCTGGTAATTTTACCTTGTGTTAGCCTGATACTTGCACACCTAAGTCTGACAGCCCCTTGCAAATCATCTGCACAAACTTTTCCTACTTCCACCTTCTCTCCTATTAACCAGCTATTAGTGAGAGCCCTTACGCCTCAGGGCACAAACTACTGTGCAAACAAAACAGGTCAGAAAGACATTTTCTCTAATGAATGAATCACTCCGTAACTATCTACTGGCCTTTCCCTAAAGCATTTTGAAAAGATCACGGTCAAGAGAGAGGATATTTGTTTATGTACCCTGGTGACCTGAAACACCCTCTTATGTTCCCACCTTATAACTATATCCCCCTAAACAAGGCATTCCTATTATGCATAGATAAATACTTACTATTTATCTCAGAAACCCCCACACTAATCACAGTATAAATGAAATAATATAACTGACCTTGTAAAGACTGTGGTTTAGTTGCATCCACCAAGTTTTCCTGATGATGACACGGGTGAAAAATTAGCTGTTGCAAAACAGCAGGACATATCGTAGGGAAGTCTGTATCTGATACACGACTGTTGTTCGGTATTCCATGCAAAGAAAAAATTTCCTCCCCAGTCAAGCACTAGAACAAAAAGGGTTTTTTTGCCAACTTAATACAATAACATAAAACCAAAAAAACAAGTCACACACTAGGAAACACAAGATCTATAACGTGAAAATACTGTAACACATTTTCAAGGAGGTATACACACCGTTTGGACACTGCATGTGAAAACATGGTGATTGTTTAATGTGAAGCAAAAGTGATTTGAAGTATTTTAAGATAACTCACAAATCAATGAAACATGTTTTACATTGACATTTCCAAATCCCCCGCCCCATGAACCAGGACAGTCAAATATTTGGAAAAATAGCTTCAAAATAGTTAAAATTCCATGTAATTACAAAATAATTACATTTAAGAACAGACCAGATAAACTTAAAATCTTACTGTCAGAGTAGCATCAGAAAATGATTGTTAATTCCATGACTGCTTATTCATATGACTGCTTCTACTTCGCAGCAATGCTTTGTATTTCCTCAAACAAGCTGTTCATAAATTGTCCAAATGGAAGCAGTCAACATGTTTTCATTCATTTTACAGCAATAATTATTAGCAACAAGGATTATTTTGTAAGACCATCCCAAATTCCTGTGAGACACTCTTACTCTGGATCTTCACTTTGCCTTCAGCTCAGGGTCAGTACCTAATGGGTCAAGGACGAATGTACACAGCAGTGCTAAACCAGGCTGGCAACAGGGCTGGTTGCTCTCTTGGTTATTTTCAACCAAAAAGCCAAAATACTTGAACTATAAAATATCTTAAACTACATCTCCACAGAAAAATTGAATACTTTTATACGAAATGTTCCATACCACAGAGGTCTTTCATGTAACGCTTTCCATTTATTCGCATTCATGTTTTCCTATAATGATCAATAAGCAAATACTGTTCTTTCTTGGCTGCACACAAAAGTGGTTTGGCTTGCTGATGTACAACACAAACCAGGGATGAGTCTCAAGAAAAGAAGAAAAGCTTTTAGGATACAGCGTTCACTGTAGCGAGTCTCAGTGTGAATGCAGGAGTAGAGCACTGGAAGCCTTAACAAATTGTAAACAAATGATCACTCCCTGGTCTTTTCAGTTTTACCTTCAGATTCCATAGCACTCCTCCAATAATTCAGGATTATTATTTATAAAGCACATTCCTTCTAGAGATAAGACGAAGCAACTGCAAGTCATTTATTTCAGAGCTGCCTCTGTTTCCACTAATAAATGTTACTGTCCACAAGGAGAAAGGCATGCACGTACCATTTTAACTTGACTATTTCTCATTTAGCCTGGAGGAAAAGAGCATTCAGGCCAATACGAGTGGCTTCAGCCAAATTACATCCAGAAGGTTCCTGCCCTTCTTCTTGAATGACCCAGTCTAGGAGAGTGCTCACATACACACCTGAACTTAAACAAATGTCTAAATTTTGTTGAGACCATGAGACCTTGAAGACTGAAATATATACTGAAAAGTTTTCCTGAACTGAGATTTACAAGCAGTGTGGATATAGAATCACCCTTCAGTGTCAACACTGATGTCAAAGCCTCAATATATCTTTAAAAAATATATTTATCTAAAATAAATGTAGCTTGATAGCAACAATTTCTGTTTTTGTTTTAGAGCACGTTGACCCATTTAATCTCAATGGAAGCAGTGCACAGAGAAATCATCACTGAAGAGAGTTTCTAACAGCCCAAGACATGAACTTCTGGAGTTTTTCTAAACTGGTTCTGTGTCTCATCATTTTACTGTTAACTCTGCATTATGAAATAATGTAAAATATGTGGCTAATATTTCCAGTATGAAACAAAAAGAGAGGATAGTTGTGGTCTATAGGAATAGTTCCTATACCGTGCTTCTTGTATTACTGGCTCACAGCCATTTCTAACGGTCTGCAGTGAAAAGCTGATAGAAAAACAAGCCAGTATGCACTGAGATTCATAACATGGCTATCTCTAAGAGAATTGATCTTTAACATCTCTTTCCTAGAAATACAGAATGGATGACAAGTAATTTAAAATACTAACAAATTAATATTAGTTTACAAAAATACAAACCACGTCATAGGTTGAAAAAAAGAACAGATTATGGAGTGAAAATATTATTCAGGCACAGCATGAATTAGAAAACTCGAGACTTACAACGTTGGCTATATACAAACAAATATGTAAGAAATACCATCAGACAAGAGAGCTTTTATATGAGGACAAGGAACAGCATTTTGTTTAATTACTATTATTATTTAGATCGGGGACAAACCCAGAGGATAGCAATTCCTGAAAATGAGTCATTGTTATAAGTCACCTCATCCTCTCAGTAACACCTACACGCATCCTTGTGCTGAAAAGCAAGCTTGTGTGAGTTCCCTGGCACAATTAAGGGATTAATTAAAAGATTCAATCTATTAGAAGCCTTGGATTGGAACAACTCATGTTTGCACACTGCAAAACTCTGTACTTATCTTTGCAGGATAAATACGTTAAGACAAGCACACTGCTGTAAAAACACAAGCTATTTATTTTGTAAGACTGACACATAACCTCAGCCAAAAGATAATCTAGCCTCATGGAACAGGGGACTGAGAATGATGTCCTGGCTCATTAAGTCTACCATCCCATCCGTTCCTTGCTATTTAGTAAGCCTTGTCACACTGCTTATGGTGAAGGGACTGGCCCTGGCCACAACCTGACTGTTACCCAGTGTTTAACTCACATCTTCAAAGAAGATATAACTGATCATGCCTCTGAACTGTTAAAAAATAATTATAATAATAAATAAATGCTTTTATCACAATTAAAGAGGGCTTCAATCACTACAATTTGCAGCATTGCAACGTATTCAGACAAAAAAAAAAAAAAAAAAAAAAAAAATTGGTTACTCAATTAAATGTTTACTTTTCTCATGGTAAGCTGCTGCCAAAAATGGTTGGCCAATATGGGATTTTCTTTTAAGATTGTAAATGACATAAAGTGATGCCCAACTATCTCGATTCTCTTCACACCAGTATCACATATCTACATAAATGAAAAGCATATGCAAAGCTCACCACATTCTTTCCAGGAGAGGATGGGATAACTTGCTCAGACAAAAATAATGCAAGGAGACCTCTAACAAGAAAATTAATAACAAATGCTATGGGATCAACATTTCATTTCATTCCCTTTTCTGACCTTGTACCACATTCTTATCTTTGCTCTACCTGTTTTATCTGTAGCATTGCACGCGTGAAGCACTGAGATGCCAACAGCAACCTGTCACTGTGGTTTCTAGATGTTGCCAGATTAAATCCTATCCTAGCCTGCACCAGAGCTGAGCAGTGGGTCACACAGTAACAACAGCAAAGAAGGAATGCCATGAATATCTACCTTTTTTTTCTATTATTATTTTTTTGACTTAGCCTGAGCCTGGATGAGGCAAAATGAAGACAAATTAATGTCTTCCCCAACTTACTTTTAACAAATCAAAGCATTTAATGCTGATTCAGTGATATGTTTGTGTTGTGTTTTTTTTTTTTTTATCACTTATCCAGGTGTGAACTGGGTGCTAGGAGACAACCATGCATTCAATAACCAGCACTTTATGAGAAAGAGTCCAACCACGTGTAGCTGCTCGAGTGCCTTTGTGTGCTTTAGGGATGTCACACACCCCCCCTAACATGTTTAAGGCAGCCTGATGTGGGGAGCTGAAAAACGTCCATAAATGCTGAAAGTCACTGAAGATATTGTAGCAGTAAGACACTTTGGGGGTAGAACAGAAAAGCCTATTTATCTTCTCACTGACCTGGCAATGTCAGCTCATGGTGCTGGATCAAGACCATAAGCCACACACTGTCAGGCCATTCATCCTTCTTCTAGGGAGCACTAGTGAACGAGTGAAATGCTACCAAAACAAACAAACAAAATAAAAATCAAAGCAGATACTAACCTAGTTCTAGCTTATCCAAACCACCAAAGTTACTGTTTTGACTCATCGTGACGTGAAAACGTGTGATAGCTGACCACTAAGATTTTCACTTTGTTTTGTCCAAATGTTTGATATAAAAAACAAAATATGTTACATTAAGACAGTATTCAGACATAACATAAAGGCTCAGCATAAATATAGTTTTAGAAAAGTCAAAGAAGGAAATTGGAGTACGATTTTAGCACCTTCTGACTACCCCAAAGCATAAAATAAAGGCAACATTAACAGGCGTTCTTTCCAACGCCCACTTACTTTCCCTGTATTTTTTGACTAAAACTTCTGGGCACGTAGTTAAAACCTCCAGCATACGCATGTATTAATATCATACCACAATGAACCTGATGACAGAAGATTAAATATAGTTTTGTTTTTACATCTTGCTAATAATGTAGAACAGTGAGTAAACATGCCATCATCTATTACATAGAAATTGTTAGTAGTTCTATACCTATCCGTAGGACTAAAATGTGTTGGAATTCCACAGTAAAGTGTGAAAAAACTGCAGTGACCATTACTTGAGTTTCCTCAGTTACTACTATTTCTCTGAAAGGAAGTCTAAGCTTATACAGTAAGGAAAGGTGATAACAGAGAAAGGGAAAAAAAAAAAAAAAAAAAAGTGAAGAACAAAGAAAATGCAAACACAAAACAGAGAATTACAAAAAAGCTCAATGAAATAAATAAATAAAAAAAAAAACTAAAACATAAGGAAATGCAGACAGCTCAGTCAAAAATTCTAAAATTCAAAAATATTGTTGGTTATTTTTTGTCCTGTAAGACACACATATGTGTCTTCATGGACATCATACAATTTAAGTTACCATAAATGCCTGTAAAATTTTACACAAGTATATGGTCAAACACCATCATCAACAAATTAAAGCATTTTTTCTTCTGCCTTATCTTTTCAAGTCAACCTCGGTATCAAAGGAAAACAGAAATCAGACATCCCTCTTCTTCTGACTCACGCATCCAAACTTTCAATTTTTAAGAAAATGGATCAGCTTCTGGTGGACCTTTGGAGATAAGTAAGGTTACTGAAATTTTTATCTGAGTGAAACACACTAAAGACCAGTGCTGGGACAACACTAACAGAGACTGTTCCTTCCTGCTGGTTTTTGAAGGACGCTATCACCTGTCCCTTACAGATCAGCTCTGCACTAAAAACGACTTCAGGCTTGGATGAGGGACTCTTGATAGAGCAGGGACGTGTTATCTTCACTGGAAGAAAGGGCCTGGAGTCATCCCACTAGCTCTGGACACTGAAGTTAGGAACTGAAAGTCTGAGATAAACCTTGTTTCCTCCTACAGTCATATATCTGTGCAGCCTCAATGGATGATCCAGCCTACCTGAAAAACACACGAGGTATTTATTTTTCTCCATTGAGATTTTGTACAGTTCAGGCCTCCGATGCCTTACAACGAAGTTAGATTAGGCCACTTTACATCTTTCTTTCCATAACCAGTGGATCCTCTAAATTACGAGCTCGTAAGCGCAAAGCATGAGGCAGTGTTTGAAAACAGCCACCCGAGTTACTTAGTGTGAGTACGCATTAGCGTGCAGCACCTGCCCAAAGTCATTGATATACTTAACACCTACAAGGGATTGAGAGCCTGCAGGTTAAGAGCACTTGCTGAAATGGTACTCAATGATAGAGCAGCTGTAAAGTCAATTTCAAGACATACAAGTAACTCAACAAAAGATACATGTTTCAGTATGGTACCCTAAATATTTTTCAAAAAGGACACAACTAAAACAGGCCTGTTAAAAAATACAATGTTTCAGTTAAATTTCAAGTGTTTTATAAGGAATACGCATTAGCAGTAATTAAAATGAGGATTTTTCTTTTCCTCTGCAGCCTGCGTACGAGGGCTACGTGCTTTTGCAGAGGGAAAAGCTGAAGGACTGAGGAATCTGCTCATTTCTAAGCCCCTTTGAAGAAAGATTCTTTTCATAACCATATTCAACACTGCAAACTTGTATTTAGTGTGTGTGGCAGGAAATGTTTGTATATATATATTTTTTAAATACACTGTGTTGGAACAGTGTTCAGTTTGTGAAATCTGAAAGAGAAGCTGCGACTCTGGGAAATATTGCCACGCTTATACTGAATACTGCATTGATTTTGGTGGCATTAACTCCAAATTAAGCCCCTGGTCAGGGTACAGACATCAGAATCACGCTGTTTCTGAAACAAATAGAGTTTATCCAAGGTTTGTCTACATTACTGATGAAGAGCTACTGCTCCAAACGTTAAAATAAATAAATCCAAACGTTAAAATAAATAAATAAATAAGTGCAAAGCGCCTCGTGGTCCCTAGAAGCATGCCTCCTCTGTTTCTCGAGGAGCTGAACCAAACCAGAGCAGTCATCCCTGTTTTCCTTTCAATTATCACGGCTGACAGGACTTAGCACAGGGAAATTTCCGCCAGCCTTAGGACTCCCATTCAGGGAAAGGAAGGCACTCTAAGACGCTCCGGAGATACGAAATGATGCAGTATTTAAAAGCAGCAATGAGGTCTGAGTATTCTTTGGAGACACTAGACAGAGCAAAACAGTTTCGTGAAAAAAACGAGCGGTATTCTGGTCAGATTCAGGCAGCGAGATAAACACTTTAAACAGCTTTTACTGAATGAATCGACGAAGGGACACTCAGTGCTCGGTTTACTGGAGAGACGTGAACTGTGGAAGCCCCTCCACGCCCCAGCGGCCAAGCCTCCGCTCCCAGGCGTCGCTTTCCCCGAAGATGTGCCCGGGCACCCCTCGGGGGAAAGCTCCGGCAGGGCGAGCAGGTCAACCCGCTGCCGCTACCTTCGCCCGGGGGCAGCGCGGACCTTGCCCCCGTCTCCTCGCTCCCCGCGAGCCGGCCCTCGGCGCTACCTGGTTGTGCTGCGGCTGGGGCAGCAGCTGGGACGGCGGCGGGGCGGTCTGGCGGCCGAGCAGGGCGGAGAGCTGGGCTGCCGACAGGCTCCCGTTGGTGCCGAAGGCGAGGATCACGTCGGCGGAGAAAGCGGCGGCGGCGGCGTTTGGGAGCATCTCCGGGGAGCGGGCGAGTGAGGCCGGGAGCGCGGCCCCTCCGGCCGGGGCTCGGCGGGGCGGGGGAGGCGGGCGGCCCCTCCCCGGGGGGCGGCTGCGAGAAGGCGGCACCGGGCTCCGGCCCGGCCCCGTCGAGCACCTGCCGGGCCCCGCACGCCGCCCCCGAAAGGTCCCGGCCCCGTACAGTTTGATCCAGACGTGGGGGATTTCGGCTTTTTTAATAAGCAAGCGGGGAGCTGCGTGACTGACCCCAGGCAGCAGCTCGCGCACCACCTCCCCCTCAGGAGGCAGCGCTGCAAGTTACTCCCCAGCTGCCCCCTACGCCATTTAACCTGTCTCCAAATCGGTACCCGATATATATTTTAACACAAGGTGATTTAAACATTCTTATTTAGACCTCTGTGGAACTATGCTGAAGGGGATGAGCCGAAGTGCTCCTCAGTCCCACATCTTCTGAAAGCAGAATTGACGCCGCGTGCCATGGGGTGTGGGTATCAGCGCCACACTGCAGGCACTGTCACTTCTTTGGATAAACTTCTTTGGAAAAACACAGAGCACTACAACCCCATAAGTCCTGCTACTGAAGGAACTAAACCCATCCTTAGAGCCTGAAGGGCTGAGGCACTTTTACGCTTCCCAGGTACTCGGTTGGTAGAGGCTCAAGCAGCCCCTAGCCCAACGTAGCTGCCAGTTGTTCCCAGTGACTGACCCCATCACCCTAGTTCAACAGCGGTGCCTGAAGACACTCCACCCTCCCCCCCCCCCCCCCCATTAAATCTCTATTTACAGGGGCATTTTTGGTGTCTTCCAGAAAAAAACAATACAAGTTTTCTGCCGCTATTGACAGAATCACAACATACTTCTTCCAGTAGCAGAACTGGGGCCTCCTGTACTGAATATGCCTATTTCTAAACACAGCTCTGCTCGCAGTCGATTACTTGAAGGTATTCTGTGTATTTGAAGAGTTCCTTACCACCAGCACATAAATCGGAAACAACACCAACTGGCTAAAAAGAGCTAAATCAAAACAGGCTGCTGGTGCATCAAGAAGATTTGTAAGTGCTCTATAGTGCAGGGCCAAAGAATTAATTTCAAAACCATTTTATTTTTTAAGGACTTCCTTTTTAATCAGTAACAGAAATATAAAGGATAATTTAAATTAGTGTAATTAAGCAAACTCATATTTGCATTAGTTCTTAGGCCCATATTTGCATAATGCTGAAAAGTTCAAGGAATTCCTGAATAATTCCATTAAGAATTACTCTCTTTTGCCAATCCTCTACAGAATGAAAATCCTACTCTATTTTTGAGAGACAGCCAAACCTTTTCCTCAAGGAGCGATGCATTCATACTGCTCTACTTTAAAAGAAGTTTCTAAACTGTTTCTTGCTGAAAATGACCACAAGAGCCAGAAGAGCACCAACGACTGGAGGTCATGTACCTTTCCAACTGTATATATAGCACTTGAAGGATGCTTTAGATGTTGTGTATACCCTTATGACGTACGTACAGATCCATCAGGTGTGGTCTTGGTTCATCTCATGTCTGATAAAGCCCAGCCAATACTTACAGAGCAGAATTCTTTCTCAAACTGAAAAAACAACCCGTTTGTACACTGTAAACCAAGTATTTCCCAATAGTACTTCACGGTCCTGATTCGCTATTGTTTCGTTTCCTGCTTTATGCACACCTGTGTAACACTACTGTCATATTTAAACCACTGTCAGGTGCCAGCGCACCAGGTGGTGACTGGCAGTGGGGGCAAAATGACGTAAATCAGCTTCTCTGATCTCCTGAAGGGCCATATCCTCCCTGAATTGGGTTCCCCTTAAGGAAGTCAGTGAAACTGTAGCTCCTTACACCACAGCCAGAATGATTTGTGATTTTGTTATTTACTTATCTCAAAGTCAGAGGCACCCTCTGTGTCTACCTTCATTCAAACCAATTGAAATTGTTATTTTCAAACAGATAATCGTATCGTAACCCTGTAGTTTGGCAAAGTAAGACTGGCACACCCATCCCCTGCATTCTTACTATTCGCATGCTTTTTCTCTCAACCCTTTGTTGGATTAACTACTTTAATAGGATTTAAAATGATAACCTGTAATTACACTTAAATAAAATGACGTATAGCAAATAGGTATTTCTAGGGGAAAGTATGGAGGTAGGTATGTAAAAATATTAGACTGACACCTCAAAAACAATCTCCTCCTTCCCCCCCCCCCCCCCCCAAGTATTTCTCTTTACTGTGTATACTGTGTAAATGAACTCTCAGCAGCTCTCTTTGTTCATTTTTTAACTTGGCTAGGCAGGCTGCAATACTCACAGCAACTACATCTTAACTTCCAGTGCATCACAGCTTAATAGCACGTTAAGGCAGATGCTCAGATAGTTTTCACTATTGCCAGCTCAGGAATCTTTCTCCTGATTTCTGGGCTCTTGCAAGTACTGAAAATGAATTCAAAAGGAAAACTGGGGTGTCAAGATATACAGATTTTGGTTCTGTAATTTAATGGTTTAATAGTGAATTACAAGTGTCTGAGGCATGATGTGGACCTCAAACTGTGAGAGGTATAACGGCATTGCTAGGGTAAATCAATCATAACTTGCTTCTTTGGCGAGGCTGCACTATCAGTAACGTTTCTGTATTGTTTACCACCCTGAGAAGCTTAGCTCATACAAAAGGTTAACTTTATGCAATATATTTCACCCAGGAAGAGGCATTACCCGTTCTACAGCCTCCCACTAGAGCCAGCTTATTAGCTCTCTCTCTGCAGAACTGTAGAATACCCTGCTTCTGATGAGAGAGAGGTAGGATACATCCTCCCTGAGATTAAATATTGCTTAAGCAAGCATCTTCAAAAACAACATCTCTGTAATAAACCACATAAGATGAAAAGCTTTACCGCTTTTATTTTCGAATACCAATATAGAGAGATATTTAAGGATCTTTAGCCACAATCAGAATGAGTTCTTTTTAGTAGATAAACAGACGAAACAATCTTCACTTCATAGCTGCTCATTGGAAAACTGAGCTTAATAAAATTCCACTGACATTTGAGAAATATTATCTGTCCCCACCTTGTTTGCATAGGGTCATGACTATTTGATAGTATGGAGATATAAGAATAGCATAATAGATAATAATTCTAGTGTCAAAGTTCAAAGGTTTTTTGAGCCTAATGTTTTGGCCAAGTGCCATCTCTTGTTTTCAGCTGGTTGGCACAGACCTCTAACTTACAAATCCGGTAGCTGTTGGGCTACAGCTTCAGACAGTGAGACAGTGCCTGGAGAGCTGAGCCAGCCTATAGCAGCTGCGCATCGTGACTCAGAGCACCCAAGATGTGTGCACAAAAATATAGGAAGTAATAAACATTCTTAAAAGAGAGCACTGTTCACTGTGACATGGCCTTACATTGCCCAAATGATCTGTGCCAGAAGAGCCATCTTCTGAAAAAATACAGGTCTTATGCAGCATTTGTTTCTTTTTTTTTTTAAAAAAAAAAAAAAAAAAAAAATAAGGCACTACACATTCTTTTCAGTTAAAACATTATCTTGTAAGAAAAGAAGTTCAGAAGTTTGGATTTTTTTTTTTTTTCAATTTACAGCTTTTCAACTTATTCTGAAATTATAAATATTTTCATTATAAAAAAGAATTTGTACATTTACAAATTCAGACTAGTATTTCAGCTCGTTCCCCCAAGTCTTTTAAAAATACTTTTAAATTAAAGTTTTCAATTATTCTAAAATTAGGTTAAAAAAAATCAAAAAACTTTGAAAGTGTTAAAATCACTTATATTTTGTGGGAATGTTTTCATGCGTTTGTGTTTTGTAGGAACATGTCTAGTAGGGATCTCTCACCTGCTCAAGACCTTTAAATTCACCGAAGGACCCCGGGGGGAAGGGCAGTACATGACTAAAAGCTACAAGTCCAGATTACATTAACATATCTGCACTGAATTGTATGTATCTAAAGAACAAGGGTTACCACAGAATAAAGGAGAAGCAGTCATATGTCAATATTAGTACGATTAGATAAGCAGAGTAGTGTCAGCAGGATGTCTGAGACACAACACACTGGCGCTGTATTTTACAGGCTGGATCCTGCAGGGATCAAAATTAACCCTGTGAGAGAGCAATGCTAAAGCAGCTGCAAAAATCATTTAGATTTATTTTCCCCCCTTCCAATTCAGTAAGGTGGAAAAAGTGAGTAGAGTTTCTGAAGAGGGACCATAACAGTGTTACCAGTTTCCATTACAGGATGTGGGAGGAAAACCATTTGTTCTGGAAACTTTTCTAGATCAGTGACCTTCAACACACTTGTCCCTTCCTTCATTTCTTGTAAGTACAGTTGCTAAACATGCTTGAATAAGCGAGTTCTTTCTGAAAAGATGAAAACTCAGCTCTGTTGAGTTTGCAAACTGTGTCAGTATGCTTAGCTTGTCTCCAGAATAGGTGCTGTACAGGCACTTGAGACTGGCAAATGTGTGTTGAATCCAGCCTTATTTTTAAACTAGCAATATGGGGGAGAGAAAAGAAGGTGCTGGAGGGTAGAGGAGATGTTAATTCAGAGGAAAATTATAGTTGCAGCTAACACTTTCTTGGTTTGGGATGCAGTACTTTATCATATAGAAATCAGGCCTTTTCTGCCTCCAGGCACTTAGTTCTCTTCCACACACTTGCCTAACACCGAGATTTTTAAAGTTTTGATTAACAGATGACAACACTCAAGCCTGGATGAATTCTTAAGTACGTACTGTCACAATGCCAAATTTAAATTCACAATATACTTAAAAGCATGGTGCTTTAATCTATTCATATAATAACCCCCCAAATGACTTATGTTTTAAAATTTGAGATATGGTTCTCAGTCAAATTTTAGTCCACCTACTTGGGGTGTATTGCTCGAGAGCCAAAAGCATCCAAGTTATAACTGCATCCTGAATATACTTCAGCACCTAACTGTAGACATACGCAAGTTAGAAAGTGCATTATCATCATTTGAAAGATATTTTATATCATGTTGTTGCAAGACCCACAACATTATCACAAGAAAGCACCAGAGTTGCACGTTGTTCATGACAACTTTTGAACTCCTTGTGTTTTCAGGAACTTTTAACAAGTATTTCTAGCCTGGATTAATACTTGAAGCCTGAATCCTGCCTGGCATGAAAACAAGTGTTGTTGAAAAGTATTAGCAAACAACTCATAATTGCTGTGTAGAATTCAAAGCCACAGAACGCCTTTGAGGCTAGGTAAGAACAAAACAGCATTGAATACTCATATTGATCATCAAAATATTCAGGTACGTTAGCCAAGATGTTATAAAGTAAAACAGGAAAGGGTATGAACCCTTAGATATAACAATAGGTATACGTTTTGGACCTAAGTTTGGATCTCATATGCCAAGGTGAAGCCTCTAATACCACAGAAGGAACACACTGGATCAACCCCAGGCAGTTTCTGTTTCATCTTTAGGTTATTCAAATCTGAAGCATTATGTGTATGAATTACTATGGACTTCATTCACACAACGGCATTTCCATGCGCATTTCACTAAATACAAGTGTACATAAACACAAGAGGTATTTAGAATATTCCACAACTAGATAATTTATAGGTAAAGTCTTTAACATATGCAACCAGAGGTACAAGGACACTCATAGGCTATGCACAACTCTTGAAACCTGGTGTCTGCAGTATCTAGTAAATAAAAGATAAGATAATTATACTCTGTATTACTGTAAGTAGAATTTGCATATTTTTTTTTTTGAAAAGTTATCTCAGGAACCTGAAAGCTATTAGTAACTTGTATACTGCCATTATTTCAAATCTGCCCCTTCAGGGCAGATATACATATCTCAGTGAAACTCATAGAGCTCTTACTGCTTTTCATGTTCTGTATGCTTTCTCTTAGGGCATGAATGCATCTGACTTCAGGGATTTAACTGAGTCTAGGCCTGCGTGCGAGAAATCACTGCAGAGGAGTAAGCCCTGCCAAAGGATAATGCTCACACGAGGTTTTCCTTTAGCAATTTGAGCAGAAGCACAGAACAAATACCTGTTTCAGCCACATGAGTAAATCAATAAATAGATTTTACGTATGTACCAGCTTGTTCTACTCCCCACCAATGCTTACTGTTTAGGTTAGAATTTCTAATGTCACTTTGACTTTGTCATAGCACACTTGTTTTTTTTAAAGAGTTTTTAGTGCTAGAGATAGCTGTTGCAGCATGTGGGTCTCCATGGAACTATTGGTTTTGTTTATCACAACTCAAACATGGAAATGAGAAACTCAAACCTTAAGAAAACTAAGGCACCACAAACAAACAAAAACACCACCACAACCTTCAAAGTATATTCACTACCTGCTGTGGACCAGAGAGTGTTAACATGGCTAAAGGATAACACAATACAAACATCTGGTAGACAACATTTCCTGAGCAAGTTACCCATTTAAAAAATAAACTTTTTAAAAAAGTGGGGAAAGTAAAATAAAAGTCTCAGGGATTTGCAGCTCTCGGGAAGATGGCAGAAGAAGCGTTCAATAATTGATAATTTTACAACTCAATTCACATGTCAGTTCCTTATTCTAACCCTAAAACCATGTAGAGGATTTACAGTTAATTAATACTTTCAAAGGTCTTTGAAGACCAAATACAGTAAGTCCATTGTGTCTATTTATGCTATTCGGGTAGAAATCAGAAGAGAGTCTCCCTGGCAAAGCAGAACAGAGGATGAATTAGAATCACAATTTATAAGTGGAGAATTAAGAGAGTCCCTCACTATTCGCTGGGCCTACAAAAGGCACCCTCTCCAGCAAATCCAGCAGAGAGGAAAAACATAAGAGTTTAGGTAAGCCTGCTTCCTGTGTTTGTGAGCTTGTGAGGCAGATGTGTGCATACAGCATGTTTCCCAGATCCAGACATTAGAAGCAAACAGTAAATTGCAACAGATGAGGAAACGGCCTGTCTATATCCACCTGCATAGCTGTCAAACTACCAATGTGAACTGATGGTAAGATTCAAAGGGTGGTAAAGAATTTTTTTAGCACACATACAGGAAGAACTTCATGAGCAAATACCCATAGGTGCAAGAGAACCTAATTTAAAAAAATAGTCTTACACAACCGCCCTAGCAATGGTTCACTTTGTGGTGTGGTTGTAGACCACCACAAGACAGAAGAGCACAGCACAACCAGTGAGAAAGCTTCATAAGTAAACAATTATCAGTTTGCTGCTTGACACCAGAGTCGTTGAAATTCCTAACATAGCTGCTGGCTGTTGCTTTGGGAAGGAAAGATTCACCATCTAATCCCTGTAAGTAAACACAGTTTCAGACCTCACAAAAGGGCAAATGAAGTAATAGTTTAACAGCAGCAGACACCTCAGATGTGACCTTCATCTGAGAATCTCAAGAACACTAAGTTTAATGAACTGATCTTCCCAAAACCTTTATGGGGGTAAAGGCAAAACTCATATTTACAGATTGGGAAAGGGCAACTTAGAAATAATTAAGTTCAATTATTTAAATACAAACAAGTGAATGGAACCCACTTCTCGCTCCTACTTCACACCCCCCTCTCTCCAATTCTATGGGAGTGCTTTGTACAAACACTGTTCAACAAGGGCAAAGCAATGTATGGGATTAAATTCCTAAATGAGAGAAACAGAAAGAGTAAGCCCCAAATTTGAGAAATACATTAAGCACCTTACCAAGATTGTTTTTAAAATATAATTAAAAAAAAATCACCTCAGGACACAGAAATCCCTGCTATTTAAGGACATGCTGTAATTCTGTTGCTTGTGGATGAGGAAGCAAGGTTAAATATTGGTTGACAATAGAATCAACGATAATGTGGAAGAAGCATTAGAACCTCCTATTTCTAGCAACACGTCATTCAAGTCTGGCAAGAGATGCACCTCTGTAACAGTTCCAGACTTACAGCTATCTCTTTTGTACGGAAGCATTCATCACTGACACCTGTGAGATAAATGACAGGCAAAGGATTTCATACGTGGCAAAGCTGACACGCAACTGAAATAGCTGCTAACAGGTCAAGCAGCAACTGCCAAGAGGCCAAACAAGTTTTCTTCCACAGACCAGCTGAAGCAGAGCATTATGATCTTTGGATTTCACAGCATGGATGGAATAGGAAGGGAAGGACTTGGAAAGCATGAGATTACTATTTCTATTTAGGGGTGGGAGGACACAGGGAAGAGGAATCTTTAACTACATTGCAAGAGGAATCAAAAATTAAATAATCGATCTCAAATGTGGTCCTACATTTTAACTTTTTCATGCTTTTATCATCTCCAATGTACTTACTGCAGTAAGAAATATAACAATACAGAGTCTCAACCTCTCAGATAGTATTTTAGAAATCTAAGATGATCTTACACAGACCAGTAACATCAGAAGCTTCCAAACAGAAGTGTTTAAGAGAGCGAGACCAGCCAAATTATTCCTACAGCACCCATTATAGATGTCAGCTCCGGGCTGGTAAGCTCAGTAGAATAAAGTAGTACATGGCGTTAAAATGTACAGAGAGCATTATTACGAACAGATTTATTTCCTTATGTGTCTTTTGGCACTTACATGTTGTAAACTTTTAGAGACTTTGATCAATATTGTTGAAGTACCTCACAATATATCATTAAAGAACCAAGAAACACAAGTTTTGCATTGTAAAATTCCCAATTTTATGAAATTTTAAGAATTTCCAAGGCCTAAACTCTTACACTGCCATGCAACGCCAAATGTGCAATGCCTCAAACTGTAGGAGACACTTTTTTTTTTTTGGCATTTAGTATCTTAGTTTTTCTTCACTGAGATATTTAAAAGTTTCTGTTGTGATGAAAAAATGCTATAATTCAAAACCAGTTAATAAATGTACAACACAAGTTCAAAATGGATTCACTTATACCTACGTGATCAAAACCAAACAAAATGCAGATCATTTAGTGATCAGTATACATACCTTTGTTTATAGAGAAGAGATTCTGTCACAATGTCAGCTACGTAAATATTGTGACTATGTACTTAAACACTTGCATCTCAATACTTCCATCTTCTCAGGCATGTTATTTGCCTTGCTGCTTATAACATAAAACTTCCCCTCTCTGTCCTTGATTCAGTAGTAACATGAGAGTGTTTGAAATTCAAACAAAACCTCCTTGTCCCGAGAGTACAAGGGGCGGAGGAAGATGCAACTAGACAAATAAGTTGTTCTTAGTGCCTCATGCCACCCCCCTTTGATAAAAGCCAAAGGAGAGGACACTAAGGAGGTCACTCAAGGACAGCCATTCCTGGGTCCCTTGTCTCCAGCTCCTTGTCCATACGTTGTTATGGAGCTCTCTGGTGAGTGGACTGAAAGCTGAAAGTTACTCTATTGTTTATCCTAAGAAAAAGAAATTAGACTTCTGAGACACTTTGACAGCACTTACAAGCATAGGAAAGAGGTGTTAGCCTTATGACAGAAGAATGCAATGACTAACACCTGCCCTAACACTATTCAAGTGCAATGGTTTCTAATGTTGCCAGGCAAAGGTTCTTATATTCAATTGCACATTCACACAATTTCCCTTTTAGCCTTTTTAAGGAAGTGATAGGACTTGATTGACTCTTGATTATGAAATATATGGCAAGGAAATGGTTCCCTTGCACAAATCAGAAGCACACAGGATTTGGCATTAATGTTAAAATAAAGAGAAGAATCTTCATCTCCTGCCACCAGATTCAAGTAATACAATAACTTAACATTAAATGTGAAGTTATTTCCATGCATATGAAAACAACTGCCAATACTCAAAACAGATTGTTAAGCAACTGAAATGATTCCAAATGATTTATCCAAAATAAATTTCCATCAGGAAACTACCATGAACATTTATGTTAATTCTTATAAATGAGCAATTGCTCTAGTTTTGAAACCATTTTGCATTCCTGACTTGAAACTTCAGATTTTATATTTTAACTTGATATCACTAACTACATTTGTATGAATCCCTTTCAAACTGCTGCCAGGAAAGATTCCTCATTATTCCTTCTTTAGAGAAAAGCATCATTCAGAAGCAGATCAGCTTTGCTGATTGTCAGACCAAAGTTAAACAATGGAAGCAAAACAGCCAAATGGACATCAAAAGAAGTCAGGAGAAGGGAACTTTGCAAGAAAACTTCATTACTCCTGATTTGCACTGCAAAGCCATGGACCCCAACACTGCTTTTCTGGATTCTGGCAAATTTTTAGAGCAGTATCTGAACCTGGATCATACTTTTAAAAAAGCTATTTAATGGCTTTAGTAGTTTTTAACATAAATGGATGTCATTACATTAGTGGCTCGTGTGGCTGCCTTGGTTGAAGAGGATTTCTAGACCTATGAAATACCAAATTCTAAAGATACGTGAAATGTAACACTCATAAGACCTAATTTACTTTTTTATACTAGGGAAAACAGATCAGTAATGTAAAAAGGCACAGCTCTCACAGGGATGCCAATTATTCTGTTTAAAAAAATGGGGAAGGGTATCGATATTTTAAATCACAAAATAATACATACAGCAACAGGGTGGCTGGAGATGAACATAAACTCCTCACAGTCTACGCTAGTATATGACTAGGCCTGGAAATGGCCACATTATAACCAGGTTCCCCAAATCCTATCAATATGTGTTTAGCTTTTAAAAATCTGTGTTTGCTTATAGTAATCATTCTTCTCACACTACTTTCCTAGCTGTTTATAACACTGCACAGACTAAGCCTTTGCCTCACTAAAACCAAAGAAAAACTCTTCCTGTCTTAAGAAGAGACAGGATTTGTAGCTCATCTTATAAGGAAAGGACAAGATGAGGAAGAGATGCTTTCTCTCTCTCTCTCTCTAATTTATAAAGAGAAATAAAAATTGTTTAGAAAACAAAGCACCAGAGTTGCAGTAAAGGGCTGAAATCAGTTTCATCATTTCTAAAGAGATGCACGGATAGCAGACAGGCACAGATATGGACACTGCAGTCATAGGCAGTCTTCTAACAAGAAGAAAAAGGGACAGAGAGGAAAGTCAGGGGCATACGTCAGTGAAAGATCTGATAAACAATTATGTTCCTGAAGAGGAAACTAGAATTGCCCTGAGAAAATCAATGTGATGTTACCTTAAATAGCATTGTCACTTTTTCCCCAGCAAATGGTATGAAATCCAACATTTCATGCAGTGATGGCTCATGACTCTATTGCACTTTTCCTTTAATCTATAAGTCATTTGTTTGCTTTGTTAGGGCATTGCCTTTTAGTCCAGTTACAACAAACCTACGGTGTCATCAGGGACTACATGGCACAGCTCCTGTCAAGAGGAGATTCACAGCTGTCCTCTTGGCCTGCCCCCATCCTTGAATCCCAGTGCCCTGCTGATCAACAGCATGGGCTGTGCCCATGCAGTTTGTTCTGCTCTGACAGGTGCTGGCGTTTGGCAGCATTCCCAGCAAGCAGGCAGTTGCAGAGAGATGAAGACTTGGCTCCAAGTCAGAAAGCCAGCTCATGCAAAGCATGGAAGGATCTGGAGGATGCAAAGGTGTTAAACCCCTTTCATGTTTTCACAGTCCTGAAACTGCCACGGGCTGCTCTAAAAACTATGTTGGCTGCCAGTAGTTGCAGGCACTTTTACAGAAGCTAGAACATCAATAAGAAAAAAATAAAATTAAGCACAGCCAAATATTTACCATAAATTTACCAGAAAACCTAGAAGGATATCCCATCATCATCTTCCAGCTTACAACAGACCTCACTACTCAAGCTACCCAGATCATGCTGTGTGGATTACTTGCAACTCCAAGTCTGGCTTAAGGCAACAGACCTATAGTTTTCCCCCTAAATGATGTCCAGCCCCTCCACCCTCCAATATCTGACCCTTCACTTCCTTCTGGAATTGCAAGTGCTGTTTTGCTTCCATTGTTTAGCAGCTGTGACCCTACAGCTGTCAGTGCTACACCACCAGGTAGAACTCCTTTGAAGCTGCTTTCAAAGCTGAAGACAATCCACTTGTGAAATTAAGTTTTCTTCCAGTTCATTGGACTTAGATGTTGAGAATCCCATGTGTAAGCAGCACACAAAGCAGAAGGACAAATTATTCTTCCTTCTCCCTCCCTCTCTGTTCACACATTTTCAGAACGCTAGCATGAGAGCAGTCCTCAGTGAGTCTGGGATAAACTTAAGAAAGAAAAGGTAGTTATCCATTTAAATCCCGTTGTACCTTAACTTGTTAACTAATTTTCTTGATTACATATATGTAGAAACACTCAGTGTGGTTACCATAGTCAGGGAGAAAGACTGAGAAGTTACTTCTTGCCTTCTCAGCCAACTTTATTATTTATTAACAAACCTATTTTTAGCACACCAATTGATGCTATCCCTGATCATTCAACTTACACTAAAAGAGAGTTATATTACCAGGAGACCTGTACATGTAGCCTACCAAACCACAGAGACCATGTTCCTCAAAAGTCACCCTAAAAATCCCAGTGCTGTCGTCCTAGTTTGAATCAGAGCTTTGCCTGTTTGGGCAGAGCTTAAGTGTAGAAAATTGGCATCAGAAGGAACTGGCACATTGCTGCCAGCAAAAGCACTGCATGCTTCTTAGGTCAGAGCCACATTAGATCGTTGGCAGCTACTGGAATATTTCCAGATTCAAAGCAGAAAGACTTTGTCGAATACAAAGAGATCTAAGATCAAGGTGGATGCTTTTATTCCAAAACTGTACATGCAATTTGCACAAACATGGAACTACGCAAGATTTATGACAGTAGAAATGGAACTTATTGACTACAACAACCCAAGACTCCAGATGGTAGACTAAAGTTACTTCAGAGACATAAAACTTTATATGGGACAGAACTGTAACAGAAATCAGGGTAGATATAGACAGATTGCTAACATTTTGTTTTATTTTTACTAGTATAGACACCAAATGTTAGGTTTGTTTTTTAAACACACACAAACACAGTTATTCCACCCTTGCTGGGGCAAGAGCTAATGCATCTCATTGATGCTGTGGTTAGGCATGGCAGGGTTTCTAATCCACAGAAAGCTATCTGTGATTAGCCAGTAACCATGCTATAAAAGTTAGAAACCAGGATATGAGTGCCTCTGAAGGGGAGCACTGCTTTATTTTTACAACTGATTTTAAGAAGTTAATCCCAACCCAGGCTCTAAAAAGCTCACATACAGCACACACATTCACATCAGTGTGTTAGAGACAAAAATCTGTACTTCCAAAACACTTTGGATACTGACAGGTAGGATAAAGAAGGCTTCTGCATTACCATTTTGTCCTCTGTTAGGCACAGTTAACTATGCACATGAGCACAAGTGAGGCACAGGACAACTACATTTGCTAAGGAACCGAGGATGTAAAGAAAGAATTCAGCTATGAACTCAGACCCAAGTTTCTGCCACACCAGCAATATGTCTTTCAGTTATTTACTGGGAACACCCAGTACGTCAGCTTTTCAACAAGTACTTATTAAGGAGCCATTAATTACTGTGTATCCAAGTGCTAGAGTATTTCAGTTCCCTCAGCTCTGGTAAAAGTATTGTTGTTCTTGATAAACCAGAACTGTAACTAATCCTCCAGCCTTATGCCTGACTGTATATTTGGTTTTAGTGATACAATCTCACTGTGCTCAATGTTCTATAAGAAACAGCAGAAACATGCTGTTAAAAGAACAATTTTAAACTTCTCAAATTGTTTGGACAACTGAGAACTTGGCGATCCCTGGTACGGCCTTCTCTCTGCACAAACACAGCAACTCTCAGAGCAGAGAATTATTTCAACAAACACTATGAAACATGCATTTTGGCTTTGTTGTGAAGATTTACTCAAATTTGGCAGTGTTCTGTGCTTCCTCTCATCCTGTTCCCCAGCATCCTATCCTTCAGCCCACCTCCTTTCCCTTTCTGACTCTTCTACATTCTTTACCAACCTAAACAGCGCTTCTGTTGTCTCTTCTGCTTCATCTCCTCCTTCTCCTCTGCTGTTGCTTCAGTTCTCCAACCCTAACACTGTGGGTGCTGGGACCAAATTGACATCCCAAGAAGACTCAGTCAACAGCTTCTGAGGTGTCCTCAAGCTGTTCTGCTAGTCCCACATGCCAGGACTTGTGCATGTGGGCTCTGAGCCATGACTGCCTCACTTGTGATGTGATTAAGCCTCATCATCATTGGGAAATATTTTACAGCTTGCATAAACAACTTCCAGATGAATTCTATGGATGCCTAGGTTTAGAAAGCATTCCTACTGGGTTAAGGCAAATGAACCTGACATTTTGCTTCTGGATTTTCAAGTAGAGATATCTGCTGTGGTATACTGCTTTGCTGGCTTAAGCAAGCATTCAGCAGTTACTACATATGCTTTCACCAGCCATGCTGTCACTACAACTGCACTCAAACTAAACCTTGGTGGAAAGCTTAGCTTCAGAGAGGTACCGTTACGAGGTGGTGGTGTTTCCAGGTTTTTTGCAAGTGCATATCTAGCATTATCATCATCACATCACATCCACCAGCTCTGGGAAACAGTACTTTTCTGTTGTGTACTTTTTGTGTTGTAGGCAAAGCAGACAACCAACTACAAAAACATGGAAAAGTAAGCAGCAGACACTGAATGTTCAAGTTCATCTTCAGATCTTTCTTCTTCTCTCCGTTGAGAGTGAGAGAGAGGTCCAGACACCTTGTATCTCACCACTGTCTTCCTACCACGAATGGTCAGGTCACGTTGTGCTCTTTGATTTTATACCACAAGGTCACAACGGACTTATTTGCAAACACAATACAACCTTCCTGTTTTCCCTGCTTTCACATATAGACATTGTAAACAGCATTGTACTGAACTATAGAATGGCTACTTAAAACCCCAAATGATCAAATCAACTGCTGGATACCAGTAGTGACTTAAAGGAACAGACAGAATACACCAGCTCATACATGCAGTCAACAGAACAGCTGCTGTTACTTGTAAGAAGCTTTCCAGAGAATTTCAGTACATAAGTTAAGATATTCTCCTTTCCCAGTCAGTTTAAAGATCTAGCTTCTCTTCCTGATGCATATTCCCAGTTCAAGGACTGAGCCTTAGCTTGTCCTAATAAATCCACTGCCCTGTACTGAGATACTGGATCCCAATTGCTGATTTTCTCCAGCCTATAAACACCCAGACAGCTTGCCAGCTCCATATTGCCCTTACCCTGAGAGACATATGTGCCCAACAAACCTAGAAAGCAGCAGCACTGAAGCAGTAGCAGAAGGGAGAGGTCACAAACTGTTTATCTTTTGCTCTGCTACCACCAACACTCGCCCTCAAACCTTTTCACAGGATGCTCTGGGTTGGAAGGTACCTTAAAGCAACCTTTTACCTCTTCACAATTTCAGAACAGACAAATCTACCTACTCTGGCTTTGGAAAAGAACAGACTTTTCCGTGATGAAACCACTTAATGTCCTGTGAAGCCCACAGCTAGCTCCTCTAACAACATGAACACTGAACAGCAGTGTTTCCATGAGGAAACGGACTAACGCTTTACATGTTCCTAGGTGGGAAATCCTGTCAGCTAGTAATCAGACAGTGCAGATCGAGAATCCATAAATATTTTTTGATGTTTGTTTGCCAAAAAACACTAATGTTTTTAGGGTATGACCCTCAAAACCAAAGAACCCTCACAACCTGATCAAATAGGAGATACAAGAAGTCACGAGGAAATAGCTGTGTGTTACTACATCATAATATTCTTACCTGTATAAATATTTAAATGACTGATATCTCTTTATTCCCTTTGGCTTCCCAAATGCCCCAAAAGAGTCACGTAGCACTAATCTACTCATGCTAGTGAGACTAATGATTTGCTAAGGAAGACGTCAGAAAAAAAGCTTCCTCCTCAACAACTCTCTGACCTGATAAAACATCAGACCGCTCAATGATTGAAGTAGTTACCTTGTATAATAGTGGCCTTCAACAGGACATATCATCAAAGGTTTTCTGATCTATGAACTGGGGAAACGTTTCTTGGCAAGGAAAAGTCTGCGTTGTTTGCCAAGTTGCACGACTACCTTGATTACCTTGAACTTAAAATAATGATCATAAGTGGATGCACAATATAAGCACCGCAGAAATGCTAACAGTTAACTTATAAGATTAGGATGTGTTTGCATTTCAGCACAGCAAAGCAGGCATTTTATAAGATCTACTGAAGACTGGACTGTAAGAGTTTTGACACAAGCAAACTTCAATTTAGAAATTTGTGAAGTTTCACAGATGTTTACAGATGGAATTTGGAGCAAATCCAAGTCTATCCCATATACTTTGAAAATGTCTTTGCTATCAGCAATGATATTTCTCTTACTGTTTATTCATCACACCTGTTTTACCCCACTAGGAATTTCTGCAAGAATTCCAAGAGATAACATAGCTTTAGTCTTTTTTTTTTTTTTAATATATATATACACACACACAAACATACACACACAGGCATTGTTACTTTCTGCTTCATTGAAAGGACAGTGTAATTGAATCCAACTAATCTTTTTTTTTCTTCAAGTGAAATAGTTTCTTTTTTTTGTTGTTCACAAAATAGTTTTAGAGAAATTATTATCTCTTAAAGCACTGAAGGTCTTCACTTCAGCTAAGCCAGTCCCATGTTAGCAAATAGAAAAAGTCTTCAAGCTTCCTATTTTTTAAAACAAGCTGAGACAGCTGCAGAACACATGCCCCATGTAGGTACTAATTTTGATTCTTTAATTAGGTTATATTGCACCAAAAAAACTTTCACTTTGATGGTCACCTCTGCAGTTCAGAATATACTCGAGATACTTGAATAGATACTGCAGAGAAAATTTCATCTAAGTCTTATTCTGAAAATTTAGTATCAAAAGCGTTGATTATCCTTTAAATTACAACTAATATTTTAAAACCACTGATATGGTTTAATATCAGTGGTAGCATACGTCCTGAGATGTGGCAGGTGTCAGACTACTCAGGTTTATGCCATCCCTGTTCTTCAGAGCACCTAGCATACCCTCAAATGGTTTACTGAGTTGGGGTTCTTAATCTTCAGGAGGAAAACAAAAAAAAAAAAAACACCACACTTCCAGATACTTTCTGGAGGTAAGGAAATTACTCAGAAGATGGGAAGTATTTCAGATAATTACTTTTTCTGCTTAGAGAACTCTTACCTTACCTTTGTTTTACCACCATTTCACTGATTTCGAGTGCTTTACCCTCCTATCATCTCATGGCAACACACATCACTTTATTCCTCCCATCAACTATAAGAAATTCAATAATTCTGTATGGTACCATGGACTGTAAAGGACAGTACAAGCACATGCACTTCAGCACTGCCAACTGTTTGCTCTTGCTAATCCATTTTGCAAACCCAATAACCAATACAGTGATTAATATGCAACTAGCAGGGCTGTATGCAGCCAAATAACTACATAACACATTGGCACAATAATTTGCAGCATGTAAAACAGGATTTGGACATTCATAATGCTCAGTAAATATTTTTTTGCAAAGCCAAGAGGAGGCAGAAGGGATGCCTGTTGCCTTGGCTAACTGCCCTCTGCTGGCACCACCTCTGACTACCTCTGACACCTGCACTCAGACTAACCATCTTTATACCAGTAGCCTACAGTTTTATTGACATTTCCATCATTTTTTGTTCAAATCAAAGCCCAATTATAGTGCTGGATTAGCAGCTTTGCATCACGGAGCATTCTAACTTAAGCACCAGTAACAGTTTCTCTGCATTATGCCCAAAAGTTAGAGTTGCTAAAGCGCTGAGGCAATCATCCTTGGACAAGGACTTGCTAAGCATGCAAGATGTCCCACAGACTAATTAGATTTGCATTAAAACAATAGCATTCATTTCCCTGACACCAACTTCCTATAAAACATTCATGTCATCATGGAAGAAGTTTGCTGAAAATAATTAGGTTAGATAAAGATAGCAAGATAGTGTTTCTCATGGTCCTCTTGCTCTTAACATCTCTATTTCATAGTTATACTTTCAACACAAGCTACACCAGGCTTGAAATGCAAGGATAATTGATGTCACAGTCTAGCTGTAAGTGCAGTGATATTAAATGTGGCTTTTTATCAACAGAGAGAGCACTGACCAACATGTGGCCACACCACAATAGTTCAACTATTTTGCTAAAATAAATGCCCCATTTTCAACATCACTAATGATAAGTATTCCACTTTTTTTCAGCTTTGTCACTGGATTTGTCTTACTTCAGGATAGTGTTGTATGAAACTCTAATAGTAATATGAAAACCCCAGAGTAGAACCCCATTAGACTAGAAGGTGGACAGAGCAAGGCCAGTCCCTACCCCAAAAATCACATTTGAATCATGGATGGTAGCTACACTTGCAGAATAAATACAGGACAAACACACAGAAGCCCCCAGATTTTTGCACACACCAGCCTAAGTCATCCTGTACTGAGTCTAGTTTCTCATAACACTTGGAAGGACCAGCAGCAGTCCTGAGGGGGTGCAGAGGGCTCTGACTGATATGAAGGCATGATGAGAAAAGCACAGCCGTACCCTACCCCAGGATTCTCTTGATCTTGCCCCCAAACAGCCTACAACGTAGAGAGCCAAGCTGCTCATAAAGCAGTGACCTGAACTACTGCAGTTTACAGACAGCCTGTGAAAATAAAACAGCACCAGTTTCACTTTTCTGCATTGTTTCAAACTCCAACTTCCATCAAGTCCTGCATCAACCTACGGCACCATAGGAACTTTTACAATTTGTCAGTTTTTGTACATCAGAGATATAATCCTAAGGAATAAGAGCACTTGCAGCCCTTTAGTTAGGTAATGCTCAGATTCTCTTTTTTTTTTTTTTTTTAAAATAATCCTCCCCAGCTTAGAAGACTCAGTTTCTCTACCAAGCGTTTTCTGAACATTCAAGAAAGTTTCTCACAAACAAAAACCTATGGGATAGCATGAGCCTCCTACACAAAAGGAAAGTCCCTTCTAGAAGATTCCTATATCCTTTAACATTCACTTTGATGTTTCTGGAGTTTCTATAACCCAAGTTAAAATACTTGCTTTCTGCCATTCATCCTGTCTGTTCACCTCCTAAAACTGATTGTGACAAAAATTCAAGAACCCCTCAATGTAAGCCTGCAGCCCAGCACTAGTTTGAGAATTGTAGCGTTTTTTTACATGAACTGTTCATTGAGGAGCATACATTAGACCAATTGACAGCATCAAAACTGCCACAGAGACACAATTCTTGACCACTTTTCCAGTTGATCTCAATCTGTGTCTAATCATGGTGAAGCTATGATGATATACATGTATAACAGGAAGGAATTGAAGGAGTAAAACTGATGTAGCTCTGTAGAGGGGCTGATGTGTAGACTTCTGTTCTGTAAAAGGTTACTAGTCTGTAACCTATTATAATAGATTAGACAGAACGGAGTCTGAGCATGAAATGTTTGCTGTGTCAGTAACAGGGAACTGTAGCAGGCACAATTTCCAAGTGTTTTATAGTGCTACCTGAAACATGTATCCCTTCCTGCCTTCTCAAGGGGTTCAGAAGTGGAGCCACATACCATATTCCCAAGGAACAGCTACAGCAGGTCAGGTTCAGAACTCAGCTCAGCAAAGCTCCTCATGTACTGTCTCTCGTTCACAGGTTTGTAGAAAATCCAAGTTCTGAATTCAAACAAAAAGAAGCAGTTGATTTTCTTAGCTTGCTTTCAGTAGCCTTCAGAAAAAACAGCTAAGATCAGAGATGCTAGTAAGAGGATTGATATGTACGAGGACACTAATTCCTCAAAACCATGTAATCTGTGTAGACCAGACAAACAGGAGAATGACTCAATGGTTTTTACTCAGTAGCTGTAGAACTTGAAGGCTCTGCGCATGCCTTTTTCCTTATACATTTGAGGAAAAAATAAGCTCTATGAGCTGGTACAGCAGCCTGCTACTGTCTCACGCATGCTAACTGGTGGTCATGGAATAAAGTTTCAATTTCCAGTCGAGTCTCTGAAGCCCCCATTTTTAAAATTAAAACATTACCTGGAGAGAAGTAAAGAATACGTGAAGTTGCTAC